>NC_135722.1:43211690-44411690 GCF_964656455.1 Halichoerus grypus
CTCGCCAACTCGCTTTAAGAAATCATGTTTAGAAGTAGTTAAAATTTGATTAAATGGAACCTTTGATACAAATAACTTTCAGACAATGAAACTATCTTCACGAGGAGATGTTCTTTTCCCCACTGAGGAAGAAATAGAGACATGTTTCCATTGTCACTGTGGCCTGTCCGGATTGAAAAGGAAGGCTGTGGGATAGATAAGCAAAAATAGGTTACATCTGAGTAACCTAGCAGTCTCTCCCTGCTGGCCGAAGAAGCTCCTCTTTGTCTCATTCCTGAAGCACGGCCTTGTTTTCTTGGATCTGTGCTGAGTTAAACCTGGATTAAACTATGGATCCCTTACACTTGATTTTGTGATTGCAAGACCTACACAGATGCAAACCTAGAACACAATTGAACCCTTAATAGCTTAAATCTCTGTGAACAGGAAAGAAGCTACTTGATCTTCCGAAAGATTGTCCAGTTGCTTTCTCTTTTATATCTATGGATATTTTATATCTGTTGTCAAACTATAAAATGAAATCACTGAATTCTCAGTGAGTATTTGCTACCTTAAATATACATTAAAGAATTTCACAAAACTGTGTCATTAAAAGTATTTTATCCATATGATTCAGAAACTTCATTTCTCCGAATGTGTATATCCAAAAGAATTGAAGACAGGTCTTGAAAAGATCTATTATGCCTATGTTCATAGCAGCATTATTTCCATTATTTACATCTGTCCATCGACAGATGATGGATAAACAAAACGTAGTATATACATACAGTTCAGCCTTAAAAAAAGAAGGAAATGCTGACATGCTATAACATGGATGAATTTTGTGAATACTAAGTGAAATAAGCCAGTCATAAAAAAGAAATACTGTATGATTCCACTTATACGAGGTACCTGGAGTAGTCAGATTCATAGAAAGTAGAAGGGTGCTTACCAAGGGGCTGTGGGGGCGGGTATGGGTATGAAGTTTCATTTTGCAAGATGAAAAGAGTTCTGGAGATGAACAGTGGTGAGGATTGCAACACAGTGTGAATGCATTTAATGTCACTGAGCTGTACATTTAAAAATAGTTAAGATAGGAGGGGCTCCTGGGTGGCTCAGTCTCTTGAGCCTCTGACTCTTGGTTTCAGCTCAGGTCATGATCTCATGTGGTGAGATCGAGCCCCTCGTCGGGCTCCAGGCTCAGCGTGGAGTCGGCTTGAGATTCTCTCTGTCCCTCTGCCTCTACTCCTCCCCTGCTCTCAATCTCTCTCTCTCTCTCTAAAAATAAAATCTTTAAAAAAAATAGTTAAGAAAGTAAATTTTATGTTATGTACATGTTACCAGAACTAAAAAAAAAAAACAATTTTCCTAAGTATTTCAGGTTTTTATGTCAAAGCTCTTACTTATTAAGAGAAACTTCCACTTTTTCAAAACGTAAAATGTTTTCCACATGACTTTCAAAGTAAATACAATATTTTGTTAATTCCCTGGGTCTTTCAGGAAATGAAATTTCTCATCACTGTTCATTTGAAGAAAGCCTTTGTTTCCCTATTGCTTTCATGCCCTTTCCCCCTGGCTCCATGTATAGTCAGATTTCTTAGCTATTTGTGGTGATGTGTGGCTTCATTGGTCTGGTCTTTATCAGAAACTGGGGTAGATGGTTGCAAGCTCTGGTAAGCTTGAAAAACGATAGCTGGGTGCTGATCAATCTTTACGTTGAGAAGCCTGTAACTATAAAGCATATTCTTAATAAAGATTAATGTCCTACCTAGTTCACAGAGCTGTGCACAGAACAAATAGCACAAGGCCTGCAGAAGCGCCTGAAGACGGTTGACATGTTATCCTAGTAGATATTTGCTTATTAAGCAGTAGCAAGGAACAGAGCTGAACGGACCCAAAGACATTACTTTTATCTGTTTCCTGGAGCACTAGGTTTCTAAGCAGGGCTCTTAGGAGCAACAGAGGACAGGGCTTTAAATCCCCACTCCCGTGTCACCAAGTGAAGCTCCATTTGTGTATATGTTGTATATTGGGGTTCTGTTCACCCCCAAAATGTTTGAAATTCACTGGTCACAAAAGTGTGTTGCTTGACTGTGCACCTTTCTTTCTCTCCTTCCTGCTTTCCCACTGTTCCAGTTCCACGTGGGAACCACGCAACGGTCCGGAGGCAGCATCTACCCTCAGCCGTGGGAATGGACCTAGTACCACATGACCTAGGCCTGGCCAATCAGCACATTCCATCCCCTGTGGCAGTGATTGGTTCAGGGAGGGTCATATGACCTCAGAAGCTGTGGTCAGAGTACATCTCGGGACTTCTGCTGGCAACGCCCTTTGGCACAAAGATCTTCCCTTTGCACTGTCCCTGAGTGAGGGCTTGCAGCCCCGGGGAACAGCTGGAAGCCCTTTTACCATCAAAGAGTTGGCCGAGGTCTCACCAAGGAAGCAGAGCCAAGAAATGGTGAGGGGGGAGATTAGTTCCCAGTTAAGGTGTTCGAGCTAGCCCCGAAGCTCTTCAGATCTTCTTGGGCTTTTCAATGACATGAGCCAGTAAGTCCCCTTTATAATTTAAGCCAGTATGAGCCAGCTTTTCTGTTACCTAGAACCAAAAATATCCTGATACGTCATCCATCCATGTTAGCTGGCCCCTTCATTTTGCAGAGGGGGAAACGAAGTCCCACCGAGGCTACCTGGTTAGGAAGAGGCATGGCCTTCCCAGGCCCAGGCCTTTTCCTTTCTGCTCTTTTAGTCATCGAAAGCATGTTTGTGATGACTTTGGTAGCAGTGAATATAATGTTAGTTTTCCTTATTACTAAGCACTAATTGGATGTGCTCCAAAGTGCTGAAACTGATTTTTCTCACTTTGGACTTCTGGCAATGAGTCTCATTGCTTTATGGTCACCTCGTGTCTTATGGGTCCTGATGATTCATTAGAAAGAAGAAAGGATCAAGTAGTTGGAACAAGGTGTGGGAACCTCATTGAAGAATTTTATTCAATTTATAGCTAGTTTACCAGCAACTTATGATGCTTTGCCATTTTCTTATAAACTTGACATGTACTTTCACTTCTTGCTCATCATCCCTATTACCATTTCTTAGCTTTCAAAAGCACATCGTCATTGCCTTGTCTTCTTATCTTTGGGGCCTCCTCTACAGCTAGAATTTCCAGAATTTCCAGGCTCTTCCTCTGTAAACTGTGAAAATTGTATCATTTTTATCCGTGCGCATCCATTCCTCTCACCCAAACATTGATCTTATTTTTCCTTGGGACTGTGTTATTTATCTCTAACCCTAAAATTACTTAAGAAAATGTTCATTAACTCTTCAAAGAAATGTCTTGTGATGGGGAGAAAAGAGAGAGGAACCCACATTTATTGTGCTAGGAGAGGTCTTTGAGGCCTTATAGATATTCTCACAACCATCCAATGGGAAGTAGGTAGTAGTGTCCTCAGTTTGAAATGAAGAAACTAAGGGGTGAGTTGAAGGGTTAAGATTCAAACCTAGGTGTGTGCAGTTCCAAAGACATTTCCTTTCATTGCTGTATTGGGCTGTAGGCTTTGCCCTCTTTTTTGCCAGCTCCAAATAATACTGACCGCTTGGATCTAGCGTTGAGAAGACTGAGGCCTTATCCAGGTCTAGAGGAAAAGACAATAGAGATGTCTGTCAAGCTTGTTGAAGGGGAGAGTGACAGCCCACACACCACATATTTCACATCTCTGCATGCCTATGTCACAGCCAGTTCTAGAAGTTTCCCCAGAAGGACAGGTGCACCAGGGAGTCAAACTATAAAGTTTGTAAACTATAATGTATTAAAAGGAAAACGATTTTGCGTGAAGAAAAGTTTGCATTTGAAGTCTGTATCTGAGAAAACTAGAAGTCAGGGAGCTAGTCATTGTTGCCTGGAGGCGTAACATGAGTCTGGGCAGATGAGAAGTTTGGGCCCTTGAATGACCAGTGCACTTTTGTATGGGACGTACTGGGGCAGCACGCCAACCTCCTCTCACAGACTGACACTGACACCCTGAAATATGTGAATGTCACCCTCCAGAGTGACTCATTTAGGAGGAACCAGTTCACATACCACTGCGCAGGCTGATTCACAGGGTCTTTCTGTCAGAGCATACAGTGTGACACATAAACAGCAGTGACAAATGGTCAACTTCTTTTTCTGAGGAGATAGGGATACCAGGAAAGGAGAGAGGGTATCAAACTAGCAGAAAGAGAAGCCACGTTCTAGCTGCTGCTTTGAAGACGTGCTCATCGTGCGTATACCTTAGCTGTGTGTGAGCCAACACCACCGGAAGTGATGTGCCAGGTGGTTCCAAACATGGTGATCCTCACATGGGGTTATTCAAGATATTCAAAAAGGAAGAGGCTGAATCTGGTGACAGAAGTCATTCCATGGGAGAATGAAGGAATGAGGAAGTGATGTAGTGGAAATTAGTACAAATTATGGATTTAGAAGAGCTGAGCCGTATTTGTCTCATTTCCTTATCTGAGGAGTAGCTATGATTTTCAGTTGTCTAGGGAAGAATCTTTGTTTGTAAAAGGCAAGGAGGCAGATTTAGGGTTCAGTGAGAGGTGGGGGTATTTGGGGCTGAAGAAAGCCAGTGTAGGAATGATGGGCTTCACCAGAGGACAAGGGGCATTGTCTGAGGGACAGCACTGAGGGTGATTGGGAGGCTGAGCAGTTAGAACTTCTCCATTGGAGCAGACTGTGGGTTTATCTGAACACGAGGGAAGGAGGCCATCCCCAAGAATGCATACCAGTGTGTTTGAAGACAGACTTTAGACAAATTAAAGACCAGGTATTTGCAGAGCGTTTAGTATGATCTCTGGATCCCAGAGCTCTGATTCCCAGCCCTGGCTGTACCCAGAATCACCTGGGAATTTTTCAGACCTACCAGTGCACGGACCCCTCTCTCAGAGATTCGGTTCAATTGTCTGAAGTGGGGCCTAGGTATCAGTATTTTCAAAAAGCTCTCCACTTCAAAAAGTGTCTCTAAGGTTCTACGAACATTAAACATCTGACTCTATGCGTAAGTCAACATAGGTAAATTTTCAGGATTCCATGACTAAACTATGAAATTTTGAAGGAACTCAAGAGAGACATTTGGGGATTATTGATCCACATCATATGCCTCCTTGATTTCTCACCAGTCCCTAGTCTCAGGGCCTGGCAGATTGTCACCATGTGACAGGATGACTTCCATCCATGAGAGGGTCCCTAGAGGGGTTGCGAAGTGTACCCAGGGAGCTGTACTGCGTCAGCTCTGAATGTGGATGAAATCTCGGTACCTGAGTGGTCTGACACTGTGGGGGAGGAGAAACCACGCTGGAGGGTCTGGGGCAGTGGGAAGAGCAAAGGTTAGGAGTCGAAGTCCTGTCTTTCACTCTTGACTCTGAAACTCCGCCATCCTGTCATCCTGGGCAGTGGCTTCACCTCTCTGGGTCGGAGCTCTGTCACCTGTCAACTTCAGTCTAAAATTTGCTGCTACACTCGTGACTCTCTGATTCTAACTCCATTTCTAAGGTCCCTGCCAATTTGAGGTCTCAGGGTCACTTGAGTTTCTGGATTTGGGGGCAAAAGGGTGAGGGAAGAGGAAAGTGTAATACAGAAGAAGGCAGAAAAGTGGACAAAGGTTATTTGAGCTTTTAAGAGACATCAACAAAGCAGGGGGAGGGGCCAAAGGAGAGGAAGAGAATCCCAAGCAGAGTCTGCACCCTGCTCAGAGCCCGATGTGGGGCTCGATCTCACGACCCTGAGATCATGACCCATGGCGAAACCAAGAATCAGACGCTCAAAGAACTGAGCCATCCAGGTGCCCCCTTATATACGTTATAAATATAAGGGAAGGAAGAGAAGCGAGAGAAGAAATAAGGGTGTGTATATATAGGTGTGTACATAGCATGTTAAGAAAGAAATCATGCATAGTCGTGACAGTCCTTGTTTCTGTAGCTGATAACTAGGCAGAATTGATATTTATAACTTCCTTCCTCTGCTACTCATTCCATGTTTCCTTCCTGTGTCCTCAGGCAGGATATCAGCTGGTGTAGATTCTTTACATGGTGGAGTGCCCTCAACTTTCATTTCTAAAGGGTCTGAATCTTCAGTGGTTCTGCCTGTTTTTTCACTAAGTATTACTTTTGGACATGGAAGTACTAAGAGGTGCCTCAAGAATCCCATGGGTTTCAGACATGGTTCTCTACGCCCTCACTGTGTAGCAGCCATCCAACTTGTCCTTGGTTACTAGAACCTACCACCCCAGCAGGGAGAGTAACTGCCTTCTTTGCCATTCAGTTTAGGGACTCGATGAGCCCATGATGGTTGACTTCAATGGAACCTGTTGTATCTCCTGGTGGAAGCCTTCTTCCCTGGGGTACTCAGACCTCCAAAACAACAGAACAAAGTTCTGTGAGTCAGGGCTCCTACCCCTGGATACTTGGACCTGTGTATTTTATCTGTGGGAAAAACAGAAAGAGCTATTGGTTGCTGATTCAGTGTATACCACACCCTGTAAAATAGAACCCTCACCTTTCACAATGTTGTCTCCCACTTGTTGCCAGAGAGAGGTTTTCGATAGGCTCTTCCACCGTCTAGCTGGCCTGCTGCTCCTTATGAGGCGAGAACCGTAGACCCCATGGGCACAGCACTGCTGCCTCACTTATTTGCTGTGAAATGTGTTCCTTGATCAGAAGCAATGCTATGGGCAAAACCATGACAGTGAATAATGTATTTTGCAAGTTCACGGAGTCGAGACTTGTAGCTCAGTATTGGCTATAATTTGTAACAGCTGGAAGGCATCACTGCCGCTGGGCCTGAAAGGGCAAGAGAAGAAAGGGTTTCCGGGCCAGGTGAGAGCTAGAGACAGCAGGAGCTGTGGCCATGAAGGGACCCAGATATTGCCAGAGGCATAGCACCCACGCAGAGACAAATCAGGAAAAAAAATACTCCAACCTCATCTTCTCCTGCCGCTTGATCTCTAGCCAGTGCCTCCCTTTGTCTAAACCCAAAGGAAACCAGAAAGCAAAGGGCTGCAGTGATGCCTTTCAGAGGAGTTAGGCATCCAGGGCCCAGAGCAGGGCAAAGAAAGGCAGATAGTGGACTTGGAGTGATGGGGGGAGGGGGGCTTGTGTAACCAACACATAGAAAGAATAATTCAGGCAAAAGAAATCTGGAAGGGATCTCTTGCAGCTTTGAAGTCCTAGGTAGGAAATGGAAGGGTTTAGGATCCCAATGAGTGTGCTCATTTCTGCTTCCGGTGGTAATAGATTGTCAGAGAGATGGCATGAAGAGTCTGGCATGAAGGTAGTGCTCAATCATTGGTTGTTAATAATAAAACTGCAATTTGAGTAAGGAAGAGGAAACATACATATCCAAAAAAACAGGATGATAATGATATGAAATGACAATGAGGTTCTAAGAGGCAAGTTCTCCCTGTCTTCTCGATCCTAGCATCCCGGGCACCCAGCCTGGTCCTGGCAGTGAGCAATCACCCAGGGCTGATACATGAATAAAAGTGGCATGGAAACCATATTAAAGGTAGAGAGAAGAGGTCTGGAGCTGCTGGCCACAAATGGGATGGAGTTAACAAACAGGCCAAACTTGGAGTTTTGATCTAAGGATGCACACATTATCTCACTCACATCCTTGGGATGTGGGGAAATGGAATTAGAGTTTAATAGTGTTAGAGAAGCCTGAGCCTGTTCAAGGTGAAAGAGTGAAGGAAGGGGATGGACAGAGAGCCCCTGCAAGTGAAAGTCTGAACACACCTGTTTCTGAGAGTGAGTACCCAGGTGGAGGAGCCAGGCAAGAGCATGGAAGGGCTATGTGGGGGCACCTTGGGGCCATTGGCTTGAGGAGGCTGTGAACTGAGATTGCCTTAATACTAGCTAACATTTATTAAATGTTCACTATAAACCAGCTGATTTCTCTAAACAATCTTTTTAGGTCCAACCTCAACCTCATAACGTTAATACTATCATCCATATTATAGAGATGTGTCTTTTTAAGGGTCTTTTTAAGTCTACACTCTTAATTACTTCTTCTGGTCCCCAGAGTGCAAGATGTTGTCCCATGATCCTGGCCTCCTGGTACTCATACTCTGTGTTTTCCCCTTCCCCACTGTTTGTGTGACCAATAGAATATGATAAAAGTAGAGGTGTCTGGCACTCAGTTGGTGGAGCACGTGACTCCTGATCTTAGGGTTGTGAGTTCAAGTTCCATGTTGGGCATAGAGGTTACATAAAAAATTTTAAAAAATAATATGATAGAAGTAATGGTATGACACCTCCAAGTCTAGGTCATAAAACACATTGCAGTTTCTGCCTCTTCCTCTTAAATCACTTGCTCTGGGGAAAGTAGCCACCATGTTGTGAGAAAAGACCCAGTTGATGAGGAACTGAGACATACATCCAACATTGAGCAAGGAAGTAAGGCCTTGGAAGTCGATCTTCCAGCCCCAGTCAAGCCTTCAGATAACTGTATCTGTGGAGTCATGCAGCTTTATGAGATACTGTAAGCAAGAACCACCCACCCAAACCACTCCCAAATTTCTGCCCCACAGAAACTGTGAGCTAATAAATGTTTGTTGTTTTAAGCCACTAAGCTTTTAGGCAATTTGTTATGCAGAAATAGATAAGTAATATAAGATTATACTAGCAACACTAGCTCAGAAACCTCCTTTCTCAAAATTCCAAAGTTTCTAATCTGGGCCTTGAGAGATGAGTAGGACTTCATCTGGAAAGTAGGGCATCCAACACAGTAGGTGCAAAAATTAGAGAGTACAATGCAGCACTTGGGAGCTTGTGAATAGTATGGTTCTGCCATGAAAAGAATATGTTTAGGAGCAGAAAGAAATGGGTGGGCAGGCTGTCAGAGGCTAGATTATGAGTCTGTTGTTTACGTCATCATAAGATGTCTGGACTCTATCCTATAGGTAATAAAGAGCTGCTGACCAATAGCGTTAATGGACCAAAGCAGTGAGAAGGACAGATTTTTTTTTTTTTAAATGGTGTAAGGAAAATAAATGACCCAATTTTTAAAAGAGCAAAAGATCTGAAGTTATTTCACTAAAGAATATACGGGAACAGCAAGCAAATAAGCATATGAAAAAAATAAGCAGCATTAGCCATTAGGGAGATGCAAATTAAAATCACAATTAGATACCAATACACACCTATGAGATGAGCGAAGCTTTTAAAAAATGTTTTAAAGTCTGAAAATGCAAGTGCTGGCAATGATGTGGCGAAACCAGAAGTCTCCTACAACAGCTGCACTCAAGGTATTTACCCAAGGCAAATGAAAAGTTATGTTCACACAAAACCCTGCACAGAAAGGTATATAATGGCTTTATTCATAATCACCAAAAACTGGAAACGGCCCCAATGGCCTCCAACTGATGCATGGATAAAGCAACAGTGGAACTACCGTGTGCACAGCAACATAGAAGAATCTACTGATTCCTGCAACAACGTAGTTGAGAACCAAACGAAGTCAAAGTAATATGGTTTGTAGATCTAAAGTGGCCAAATGATCCTGTCTTTTTTGAAAATCCCATGTTTAACACCTTAAGAGAAATGATAACTCTATTTATTCTTGCACGGTTGCCCTACGTCTGGTAGACACAATCCATGTTGGACGAGTGTGCCAGAAGTTCTAGAGCTGCTCTTCTCCATTTCTAACATACAGTATAAAATGAAATACAAAGGATTTGGATTTTGTCATTCCAGTATGTATCTATATCATCAATATGTGGTTTTCTGGATGTATACATGTAAGTGTGAATTGGAATGATTTCTGACAGCATTCATTTGTCATTGTAAGTGAACAACTGTGAATGCAAAGGATTTTTATCAAATCAGACCTAGTGGCTTATGCATTGTCCTTCATTCTTGAATACGCCTACTCTCAATTGTTAAAATTTCTTTATCACATACCCCAGGTTCTGCTCATGATGCTACATATGAGAAAAAAGAGAAGTCATTTGAAATCTGATGTTTAGCCCACATTTCCCTCCCCCTCCCCAATCCCAAAATGATAGGAGACCAGAGGGATAGATACTTATTAGGAGGCTTATTGCACTCATCCTGGTGGGAGATGGGGGCAGCCTGGAGCTGGGCAGGGATGTGGGGGTGGAGAGGAGCTAACAATAGGGAATAGAATCAGCAGAAAACCTTGGGGCTCTACAGAAGGTGTGTGTGGGAGAGAGACAGAGACAGAGACAGAGAGTAGTCCTGGCACCACGGACACTGATTTGTTGGTCCTTTTATTCTCAAGACAGAGGAAAAGACCTGGAATGAATACATTAAAAGAATCTATAAAGAAAATATTAAAAAAAAAAGAATTTTTTTTTTCTTTTCTGTACAAGGGGGATGTTTAAACTCTCCTCACTATGGGTTTTCAAGTATGCAAGAGTTCTTGCCCGCTGTCGAGGTCAGTGGACTGCAGAGACCAGGATGAGAGGGAAGGGGCTCAGGCTGCAACAAGAGCTCGGGGTTCACCTGAGGCTTCCTTACCCCGAGGGCTGCCAGGCACCTGGAGAGGAGAAGGAGTTTCTGGAAATGTACAGGAACACAGACACAGTGGCTTCTTGGGGAGAACAACCGTCCGAAGGAGGGGGTGGGCGGAAGGCTCCCCTGGGGTCCCTCGCCAGCTCTGATGTCTGGGGTCTGTGGGCAGACGGAGCTCCCTCTAATCTTGGACTTGGACTTGGAGGGGAGTGGTCCTCTAGCCGCCGCCAGCAGAATGTTGTCCCTGCACTTCAGAGCGGCCTCTTGTGATTCCAAGCGCTCTTTTGCCTTCTCAAGCTCCTTTGTCAACAGTCTCCAGGAAGGATTCCAGGCTGCTGCCGACCGAAATGAACGGAAGCTCACGTTTTATTTGTGCCTGCTTAACCATTGCCTTGATCACCACTCCAACACTGCCTTTGTTTCGAAAGGTTACCGGTGGGAAAACTGTCCTTTCTATGTTGAAATTCACAGCGAGGCAGAGAGAGTCCATTGATAAGCGGAACCTTAAAACTCGCATTGAGCCAGAACTTTGCTCCAGCATGTGTGAGTGAGCCATGAGGGAGTCAGATGGAGCGATACCAGCTATCATTGCAGGGTTGGACATTTCTAAAAACATTGTGACGCCTCCGTACACTCACTCCCCTCCCCCTGGGCCTGTAAGGCAGACTCAGCTGCCAAAACAGGCAGCTCAAAAGAAACTGAAGCTTGGGGTGCCTGGGTGGCTCAGTCGTTAAGCGTCTGCCTTCAGCTCAGGTCATGATCCCAGGGTCCTGGGATCGAGCCCTACATCGGGCTCTCTGCTCGGCGGGAAGCCTGCTTCTCCCTCTCCCACTCCCCCTGCTTGTGTTCCCTCTCTCGCTGTGTCTCTCTCTGTAAATAAATAAATAAAATCTTAAAAAAAAAAAAACAACTGAAGCTTAAAAAGAAAAAAAAAACAAAAACCCTTTTGGGTTCAGCAGAGGTGGCAGGGCAGGTGTAAAACAGGCGGGAAGGCAGGATGGGCCCCCTCACCTCTCCCTCTTGGTTTTTTCCATGGCGTTTATCACCTGGCTTTATTTTGTCCATGGATTTGTTTCTATTATTGTCTGTCTCCTCTCCTAAAATGAGAGCTCCTTGGGAGCAGAGCTATGTTCGGTCCTGTTCATCATTGCATCTCCAGAGCCTTGACCGGCAGCGGGCATTCAGTAACTATCCGCTGACTGCATGGGCGAATGAATGAAGGTGACCCCAAAGGTGGACTTGGGAAAGTGGGCCTTGGCAGAGGCTTTCTGCTCAGCACCATCCGGCCCACGGAGCTGGAATGCATTCACCCCTTTGGAGACTCATCCAGGGAGACAAACATCCCCGAGTGCGCCAGCCATCAGGAGCTGCTGGCTGGGGGTTAGTGGCCGTCCGTATCTGACCCGGATCCCAGCCTGAGTGCTTCCCAAGGACGCAGCACTAGGATCCCCAGCCTGAAGACATGGGCGTTAGAAGCAGGGGGACCCTGGAGAGTAGGATAGCCTTGATGAGTCCCCCCACTGGCCTGGGCTGAGGACCAGAGGGAAAAGCTCCAGCAGTCAGAGCAGCCTGGCGGGAGAGTGCCCGGGGGGACCTGTACCTACGTATTCACGAGGGCTTCCGACAGCTGGGCTCGTGCCTTGGAAAAAAGATACAATTTGTTTCTCCTTCTCTGTCTTCTACATCCCTTGGCCCCAGGCTCTGTAGTCCTGGAACTTGGGTCAGATCGAGTTTCTTCATTCATTTCCTTATGAATTCATTTAGCCAATGGTTACTGAGCACAAATTAGCACTGGAAGGCGTGCCTCTGTGTCCTCAAGAGGTTTAACTTGCGAATTCCAAACGCTTTTGTGATCTACTGGGTAAAACGGTGCTTTCTAAGAAAATGACATTCTGACACTGAATTGCATATTCAAATCACCTTGTGGGTCACTTGCCATTATTAAATTGGGATTTGTCTGCCTTGCCTTACACTGTTAAAGGATTCTTTCCCAGGCTGATCGGATGCTCCTTGAGGACAGGCTCCAGTCTAACCCCTGCAGTACATATATCATCGCCACTTCGGGGGTCTAATTTTGCTGCTTTTGTTGTTGCTTTGTGGTTCGTCTCTGTCATTTCCTGTGTGACTGTTTCCTTGTGTGTCCTATTATTTTGATCGTGGGCTGACGTTCAGGGGTGTTTGTGGGGTTCCTGTGTAGCCTGGGTTGCAAGTGTGTCTTCAAAGTGGTTTTTGCATTTGCTTCTGGCAGCCTTGTTACCAGCTCAAGATGTTTCTCGTGTAGAATTACTGGGGACTCTCTGCCACTCAGGTAGTATAAATTTGAGCCTCAAACCCCAGTAGGTATAACCCTTTAGTTACAATTGGCTTTTGGTTACAATTTCTCAGAGGGCAATTTTTTTTTTTCTTACCCAGAGCCCATTACAGGTGGGCTGAATTTCCCGGAATGTGCCCTTAAAAGGGATTGGCTCTCTGCAGGGTCCTCATCTAGGGCCTTGTCTCTGTCCCTGAATGGGCAGTGGAACCCAAGCTTGACAACATTACCCACAAGGATTGCCAAAGTATCAGATACCACTTGAAACTCCCTTGTTCGGCTTTCACTGCATTTCTGGTGTATTGCAAAATGGACGTCTGTATCTACCCTATGACGGTGCTCTAATCGTTCATAATTCGCAATAGACATACTGTTTCAAAACTAAATCAATAGATTTTCAAAATGTGCTATGTGTGAGGCTCCCCACGGGACACAAAGAGGGCGAAAATACTGAGCCACGCACTCTCAGGCAGCCGTATGTATGCTGTCTTACCTGATTCTCACGACAATCTTACAAGATAGTTATTATCCCCATTTTACAGATGAGGAAACAGAGGCAGATCCAGTACCTTACTCAGAGTCACATATCTAGTCAATAGGAGAACCAGCATTAAACTCATGTCTGTCTGACTGCAAAGTCTATGCTCTCCCACTGTGTCAGGCTGAGGGTTCATACGAGAGAAAACATGCCCAGAAAAATAAATAAAACACTAAAAACCACATTGCAAGAGTTGTTCCGAGGAAGTAAGGACGTGAGTAATTGCTGGTGGTATGGGCCAGGGGGCTGTGCCTTCAGAGGGACCCTAGCGGGCTGGCAGGGGCAGAGCCTCGGTGGAGGCCTTGAAGATAGTGTCTCAGTGGAGAAGTGGAGAAGCACATTCCCGACAAAGAGGAGAGCAAAGAAGAGGCCCGCAGGTGAAAAAGCACATGCACGTTGTGGTCTCCCTGAGTAGATAGGGCATAGTTGTGCAGAAGGATGGCTGGGATATAAGACAGCAGAAGTTTGAGGCCAAGTATGGAGGGCCTTGATTGCTAACAGATTTGGACCATATTGACTAGGTAATAAAGAGCCTTTGAAGGCTTTTAGCTGGAGAAGATGTAGCCAAGGCCATGATTGAGGACTATGTAAGGGGAAGTCATGTACAAGACTGGCTGGGAAGGAATGGAGAAAGGAGAGAAACTAGTGGGTCTGGATTAAGGGAAAACGGTGAAAAGCAAATGGAAAGGATGGATAAATAGGCATTTCTCCTACTAAGGGTGCCAAGGCCAGTTGTTCTCAATTAAGCACCAATTCAGTGGGAATTTGAGCTATTATCAGGGTCTATAGCACTGCTACGTTCTGTGGGCTCAGCCCCAGCCAGACCACGGGGGCCGAGTCCCTGGGGCCAGAGCTGGTCCAGTGAGAAATTAGCCAAAGTTACCTGGAGAAATGATGTCAGTGTAGGCTACATCCTGGGAAACACACACTGAATGTCAATGCTGGGAACTTCTGAGTTCTATCTCTAAGCTCATGGGTGAATGTGACACAGGGAATAGAAGGCAAAGAAAAAAGGTAGAAAACTAGGTATTGACACATTATAAGCAAATGGGTCTAGAAGCCAAGAATGGAGACTGAGTCTTGTTTTCATTGGTCTTAGTTTGCCTAGAACATTGTGGGTCTGTTTAGTTGAAAGATATAAGGCCAGAATGAGCAGCTTTAACATGTGAGCTAGAAGGGAATATAGAGAAAGCATTCCCTTCTCTAAACTTCCATGTCTCTGTTAGGGCACTTACTGCAACACATTGCGGTCACCTCACTGTATTCTGCCTTCCCCACTAGACTACATGCTCTCTGCAGCAGGGACTGGGTCCTATTATCTATATTCCTGGCACTTGGCACAAAGGCTGGCACAGAGTAGATGCCCAAGTAAGAGTTGAGGATCTTTTGGACCAGGGTAGGAGCAGTGGGAATGGTGAGGACTGGTCAGTTCCTAAATACATTTTGAAGGTGAAGCCAATGCAGTTTTCCTAGTTCAGATGTGGAGTATGCAAGCAAGAGTGGAGCGAGGAAGGATTCAAGGTTTTTGGCTTAGGAAACAGGAAGGATAAAGTTAGAATCATCTAAGATGGAGAAAGTTGCAAGTAGAACAGGTTTCAGTGAAAAAGTCAGGTGGCAAGTTTGTGCATGCTGATTTTGGGTGTCCATCAGATACCCAAGTAGAGGTGTCGAGTGACAGTTGGCTTCTCAAGTTTGAAATCTGAGAGAGGTTGGGACCAAAAATACAAATTTGGGTGTCATCTGCCTCAAGATGGTGTGAAAAACCTTGAACATGGGCATTATCACCAGGGGAGTGTGGCCAGGAAAAAGAAGAGGCCCGAGGTCTGAGCCCTGGAATACGGCCATGCTGAAAATCCGGGGAGAAGAGAACACACCAACAAGTAAGACTGATAAAGAGCAACCAAGGAGATTGAGGAATAAAAGACAATCCATCAAACAAACAAACAACAACAACCACCACAACAACAAAAACAAATGAGAGGAAGGGGAGTCCCGGAAGTCAAGTTGAGAAAGCATATCAGGGAGGAGGGAGGCCTCAGGTGTGTCAAATGCTGGTGCTGAGTCAAGTAAAATGAGGAGTGAGAAATACCCGTTGGGTTTATTTATTTTTTTTAGGATTTTACTTATTTGAGAGAGAGAGAGCATGAGCAGGGGAGAGGGGCAGAGGGAGAGAGAGAAGCAGGCTCCCTGATGAGCAGGGAGCCCGATGGGGGACTCAATCCCAGGACCCTGGGATCATGACCTGAGCCGAAGGCAGACCCTTACCTGACTGAGCCACCCAGGCATCCCTGCCCGTTGGGTTTAGCACGTGGAAGAACACGTGGTCTCATGGGGAAGACAGATATGAAACAAAATCACTGTCATGTGGAGATGCTTGTCACCATGAGGAGACTCAGGTGGTTTTGTGGGGCTCAGTGCCTGGGTGGGGTAAGTGAGAAAGAATAGGAGGAGTTGCATTAGAGATGACAAGTACGGACATTTCGTTACAGAAGTGCTGGAAGGAGAAGCAAAATGATGGGGCAGTAGCTGGTGGGGGAAATGGGATCAAGAGGAGCCATTTGTTTGTTCATTTGTTTGTTAAGATGGAAAAAATACCAGCCTGTTTTCATACTGATCCAGCACAATTGAAAAGGCTAAGATCTTGGACCTAAGGTCAAATCTCCAGTTTTCCATCTTCTAGTAATGACTCTGTTATGAACTGAATGTTTGTGTCCCTCCCAGATTCACATATAGAAACCCTGCCCCCACTGTGATGGGACTAGGAGGTGGGGCCTTTGGGAAATGATTAGTATTAGATGAGGTCGTGAGGGTAGAGCCCCCTATGAATGGGATTCGTGTTCTTACAAGAGTCACTAGGAGCTTGCTTTCTCTCTCCGCTCTCCAGATGGGAAGACAAGGTGAGAAGTCTGAAGTTTGCAACTCTGTAGAGGGCTCTCACCAGAACCAGTTCACAGAGACCCCAGACTCCAGAACTGTGAGGAAGAAGCTTCTGTTGTTTAAGCCACCCAATCTGTGGCACTTTGTTTTTTTTTAAAGATTTTATTTATTTATTTGACAGAGAGACACAGTGAGAGAGGGAACACAAGCAGGGGGAAGGTCAGAGGGAGAAGCAGGCTTCCCGCTGAGCAGGGAGCCCGATGCGGGGCTCGATCCCAGGACCCTGGGACCATGACCTGAGCCGAAGGCAGACGCTTAACGACTGAGCCACCCAGGCGCCCCAATCTGTGGCACTTTGTTATAGCAGCTCCACATTCTGAGCTCCTCAAGGGTGAGGACAAAATGTCTTTCCTTGATTCTTTTTTTTTTTTTTTAAGATGTTATTTATTTATTTGTCAGAGAGAGAGAGAAACAGAGAGCGAGCATAAGCAGGGGGAGCGGCAGGCAGAGGCAGAGGGAGAAGCAGGATCCCCACTGAGCAAGGAGCCTGATGCAGGACTTGATCCCAGGACACTGGGATCATGACCAGAGTCGAGGGCAGCCGCTTAACTGAGTGAGCCACCCAGGCTTCCCCCTTGATTCTTTTTGTTTTGTTTTGTTTTTTAAAGATTTTACTTATTTGAGAGAGACACAGCACATGAGACAGGGGAGGGTCAGAGGGAGAAGCAGGCTTCCCACTGAGCAAGGAGCCCGATGCAGGACTCGATCCTGGGACTCCAGGATCATGACCTGAGCCAAAGGCAGTCGCTTAACCAACTGAGCCACCCAGGCGCCCCCCCCCCCTTGGTTCTTGACAACTGATATATAGTAGACACTCCTCACTGTTTACCAAATAAATGGCTGTGCATAAAATACTTTGTAACTTCTTTGAGCCACAGAATGGCTCATCTGTTAAATGAAGGAAATAGCATCAACATCAGAGGGTTGAATAAAAGAAGGCACACGCCATGCACAGAAATGAGCCTGGTACTTAGTAGATGCTTAGTGAGTGTGGCTTTTGTTACTAGTTCAGGGCCTTCATTTTACACATCAGGCATCCGAGGCCCAGAAAATAGTTGGCTCAAGATGGCACAGCTAGTCTTCGGATTCACATTCCGTAAGTCTTTCCACATAACCAGAGGACTCGCCCACAATGCCCGAAGAAATGGATGTGACGGTGTTCGGGGTGGACTGATGAGAAGCCTGCATATTAGGAATTAAGAGCAGCTCTGCAATCTCCCCATGCCTGTGTGAACCAACATAGGCCTCCCTGCCTAAGTTTTCAGGATGCTCAGCAAAGGTGATCCTCACACAATGCTCTGTATTTTTCTCATAGCTTTTTCTTGTTTTACCAGAATTCTGTTTTAAATGTGTTGGGTGGCAATTCTTGTTATTCTCTTCATGCCCAAGTCAAGGGACAAAGCTATGCTACATAGCCATTTTGTTCATTATTAGTCATCATGTAATTATAAATTCTAGATAGCTGGTACTCTTAGTTACCAGGTGATAATACAGATGTAGATCTAAAATATGTTTCTAGGCAATATTAGTATAAAATTTAATAACCTTGGAAATAGCCTCTCTCACCATACTTGCAATAGATGAATAGCCTGTCCTTGCCAGGATGAATGGAGAATGTTTACTTTTGTCAACCTTTATTAGTGGAGTACTATATGCTGTTATTCCTTTAATAAGACAGTAAATCTCCAGCCCAGTTTATAGTTTGTCTTTCATCCAAAGACCTCAAAGTAACTTTGCTAACACTGTGTCATTATTAATCATCCAACTTGTCCAGAGAGGCAAGTGGTGGTTGTTTCAGAGGGAGAAACTGAGGATTCAAGAAGGTTATGCAACTTGACTTCTTAGGGTCATGAACAGGGTCAGAAAAAAGAGCTGGGCACAGAGCCCAGATTCCTGTCTCGAAGATTGAGGACCCAGCCTTCCCCCAAAGCTCTCTATACATTTTTTTTTTAAATAGAAAATGCAATTTTCTACCTTAATCTATTAAGCAGAAATAAACCTAAACTCTTCTTCAATTACTTGGGCGGGAAAACAAAGTTTATTTCTGAAGTTACTTCAAGTCATAAAAAGCTTGATTCACTATTCTAAATAATCACATTGAAATAGGTAAATAGCTTTGTAGTCATAATGATAGCTTGGATTTAAATGGTGCCTGCACTCTGTAAAGCGCCACCGTTCACAGGCTTTGAAACCCTTCAGTCATTGGGGTTGCCCCTCTTTGGGACTTCAAGTATCCCACCCACCTCTCCTCTCCTTTCCCGCTTCCTTTACTCACACTCCCTTCCCTCAAACTATTTCTTCCTATGCACCCAGAGTTCTCAAGATAAGAGGCACTCCTTGCTTTGGCTGGATATGAAAAAAAGACTTCCAGGCCCTCTGGAATAGGTGTGGAATCCCATAGAATGGGATTTTCAAAGATTTTCTTAGTGGAGGTGAGTCTAGAGCCCATCTTGCTTGGAGGTAAAGGATCAAAGTTACAAAGACTGACTGGAATTCATCAAACATTCAAGCAGTCCTCTAAAGATCCCCCGACCACCCTCCCTTATATTTACATTGGGATTTTAAAGATTTTATTTATTCATTTATTTGAGAGAGTGAGAGAGAGAGAGAGAGAGCACATGAGAGGGAGGAGGGTCAGAGGGAGAAGCAGACTCCCTGCCGAGCAGGGAGCCCGATGTGGGACTCGATCCCGGGACTCCAGGTTCATGACCTGAGCCGAAGGCAGTCGCTTAACCAACTGAGCCACCCAGGTGCCCCTACATTGGGATTTTATAACTCCTCTGGCCAAGGGAAGGAAAGGCAGTTGAGAACAGTATTCCTCCACCTCTCCCTTGATGTGCTGAGAGACTTTGGAGGTCACACCATCCAGGCTGCCATGACAGAAAAATTAAGTGGTGTGGCATTGGCTTAGTAGGGGTCAGCCAACTTTTGGTAAAGACCCAGGTGATGAATATGTTCAGCTTTACAAACCTTATGGTTTCTTTTGTAACTGCTCAGTTCTACCACTGTAGCATGAAACCAGCCATAGAGAATATGTAAACAAATGAGCACGGCTATGTTCCAATAAAACTTTATTTACAAAAACAGGAAGTGTGCTGGACTTGGCCTGTTCGCCAACTTCTGGTCTAAGGAAAAAGTTTGGATAACAGAATGTTAACTTTGTGTTGCCCTTGACTGCATTTGAAAATTTCAATAAAGAGATGGGTTCCAAAAGCATTGGCTGGTTTGCTAATAGAAGTTAAAGAAAGGGGTCAAAATCTGGGACCTCAATTTTCCATACAATTTAAATGGGCTAAGAATGCTGTGTGGCCCCCAAAGGCCATCAAGAGGAGGAAGATAAATGCATGAGGAGGAAGCTCCTGGAGAGCAGAGCAGGGGCAGGGGCAGGGATGAGAGGGTTAATCATTGAATAAAGACCTGAAAAGAGTGAAGGACAAGCTAGGTGGATCGATGCGGGGAAGAATAGAATTACAAGCAAGTACAAAGACCCTGAGGCAGGAGTGTGCCTCATACCTTCAAGAAACCACACGGATGCCAGTGTGGCTGCAGCAGAGGAAACAAGGGGTGGAGGGGTAGAAAGAGATGCCATCAGAGAGGGAGAGCAGATGGGCATGGGGTCCTAGAGGATAAATCACACAGGGCCTTATAGGTAATTTTGAAGATGGTGACTCTTCTCAATGAGCTGGGAAGCCATAGAAGGTGTTGAGAGTATGGACAGGAACACTCTCTGACTTATGGTTTTAAGTAGATCATTCTGGTTGCTGGGTTAAGAAAAAAAGTGGGGGGGGGGGCAGGACTGGGGAGGATGTAAGTAAGAAAATAGCCAGGAGTCTATTACAGTTATCTGGGCAAGGGATTATTCACTCATTCATTCATTCGTTCATTCATTCATGGAGCAAGCATTTCTTGGCCACCTCTTGAGAAGATATCACTGCAGATAATATTTCCTGTGTCACACCAATACTGTGGGAGATTTCCCTTAAACAACAATGTTGTATTCACACTATGAGAAAAAAAGCTTAAATGTGGTAATATGTTGTGAGTTCTTTGAGATCTAAAGGTTTGAAAGATCATGAGAAAGTTTTTCATTTTTAACTTTTGAGGAAATTTTTTTAAAGATTTATTTATTTATTTTGGAGAGAAAGAGAGAGATCAGGGGGAGGGGCAGAGGGAGAGAGAGAATCCTAGGCAGACTCCACACTGAATGTGAAGCCCGCTGTGGGGCTCGATCCCACAACCCTGAGATCACATCCTGAGCCGAAACTAAAAGACAGACGCTTAACCGACTGTGCCACCCAGGCATCCCAGCCCTTGTATACTTTTATCTAGAAGCACTAATTGTTAATATTTTGTCATATTTATTCATATATATATATATATACACACACACATATATGTATATACATACATAATAAACATCCCTACATGTACACATGCACACATAGACAATCCATATGTGCATACATACACACACATATATGTGCATTGTTCATATCTCTTTCTGAACCATTTGAGGATTAGTTACATACATTATGTCCCTTCTCTATGCATTGTGCCCCTTTAGATTTAATACCGCAGTGTATATTTCCCAAGAACATGGATATTATTATCTTATATAAACACAGTATGGGGCGCCTGGGTGGCTCAGTCGTTAAGCGTCTGCCTTCGGCTCAGGTCATGATCCCAGGGTCCTGGGATCGAGCCCCGCATCGGGCTCCCTGCTCCATGGGAAGCCTGCTTCTCCCTCTCCCACTCCCCCTGCTTGTGTTCTCTCTCTCGCTGTCTCTCTCTCCCTGTCAAATAAATAAATAAAATTTTTTTTAATTAATTAATTAATTAATTAAAAAATAAACACAGTATAATGATGAAATTCAGGAAGTGTGACATCACTACAGTACTATTATCTAATCTATAGTCCATATTCCAATATTGTCAGTTGTTTTAATAATGGCTTTTATAGATTTTTTTTCCCAATTCAGGGTTCAATCTAAAATCACACATTGCATTTGTTTACAGCTTTGACTTCCTGGAAGGGGAGAGTCATGATCTCAGGGTTGTGAGATTGAGCCCCACGTCGGGCTGTACTCCCAGAGTGGAGTCTGCCTAAGACTCTCTCCCTCTCCCTCTGCATCCCCCACCTCTCTCTCTCTCTCTCTCAAATAAATAAATCTTTTTTTAAAAAAAGTATACAAGGGCTTTATATATTATTCTTGAAATTCCTATGCGAAGTATGAAATTGTTTCCCCCCAAATTTTTAAAAACATTTTATAAACACTACAAAGTCAAGTTTACCCCCTGAAAGTTAAGCTAGTGAAGCTGTAGACTTCCAAAGGAAGAAGTAGAAATATTTCTACCCCCACAGGACATTACAATGTCCATATGAAAAGAAGGATTCTGAGTCTTTTCTGCTTGAACGCTTCCTTTTCCAACCAGAAGCTGAAAAACCTTCTCTCCCTACTGGGTCCCAGCGTCTCATAATCATCTCAACCACTTGACATCACTAGTTCTCAAATTTGGCTGCACCTTAGAATCACCTGAAAAGCTTGAAAAAATGATTGATGCTTGGGGTCCTACCTCCAGAGAGTCTGAATCATTGAGTATTGGGTGTGGGTGGCCTAGGCATCAAGATTTTAAAAAAACTCCTTCATGTGATTCTTTCATGCAGCCAGTTTGGAGAACCCACTAAGCTATGCCATGTTACCACCTGCTCTGAGCTGAGCTCATCCCCCCGGTCTCTGGCTTTGTTCTTTGGCTGCGGTGAGTACCTTTCTTTGACTGATGGCTTTGCAGTCCCATCTGGGACACAGGACGGCAAGGGGCTTGGAAGTGTCCATTCCCGGAGGGCCTCCAGCACCACCAAGATGCTCATCTGTTCTAGGATTTCTATAGTCATGCTCAGCGCTAGGGGAGTGGGTGGGGGTTGTGCGTTACTGTGGGAAGGTGACCCTCTGCAAGAGCGACCAGGGCACAGGGAGTCCGGAGGGTGCTTTCAGGACCTTTTCTTTCAGGTGACATCCCTGTTCTATCCTGAAAGCCTATGTCTGTTTCTCTAACAGACACTCGCCAGCAACTGACGATCACGGGACAGGTCGCTGAACAACACACAAAGTGGGCAAGCGGGTGATTCCCAGATCGTTCCTACCGCACGGGTATGCTCTTTGTTCTCTCTGCCCGGTAAGCCAGCCTCCTTCTGCATCCTACTAAAGAAAGTTCTTTTTGCAGCCTTGGAGTGCCAGCTCAGAACAGCCTCTGGCATGACCCTGTACAGGTACTTTTCATCTCTAATCGCCCCTGCTCCCCTATTAAAAGATCCATTTTTCAAAGCAATGGGAGCAAGTTACTCATTCAAATGCTGTTAACAAATAACAGGATTTAAGTGTGTAATAGGTAGTCACTCAGCTTTGAAAATTTGCCCTGAAGAGTTAAAATTTCTGCTTCATTGGGAAGGGAGGGGGCGAGAATGTCCTTGTGGGAGGAATTTTCAGCCCCCGGAATTTAATGTCTGATCTCCCTCCCCTGCATCTGAGCTGGAAGGCGAGATGCAGCGTGAGATTGCAGGAGAGGGCGGGCTGGGGACAGTTTGGGGGCCTGCAGGTGCGGCGAGGACTGGCCCCCCACCCAAGCAGGCAGACACCCGCCAGGACTTGCCAGAGCCCATGGCAGGGGAGTCGCCTTGTAAATTACTGCCTGCAGGATCATTCCGTGTTGGATGGGATCGCAGAGGCGTGGAGGTGCTGCAGCCCCGGCTTCAGGCGGAAGGCTTCTTGGAGAAAGTCCATCGAGGAAAGGCTGAGCTGGTGCAGTGATGACCCTCCATGACCTCCCAGCAAACTGGGGAGGGGCTATGCCTACACCTTCTCACTGTCCCTGCTGTCTCCAAAGCAGCCCAGCGCCAGGAGACTGCACCCCCTCCCCCCCATTTTAATGATTATTTTTCTTTTAATAGAGATTTCCTGAAATTCTATAGTATGAGGACACGACACTGAAGTCCTCAACTAGGACACATCCTCCACCATGGGGCCAGCCATACCCTCCGGGGAGGCTGCAGAGTCTGGGCCACATAGCAGGTGCTCAATAAATGGCTGTAGTTTAAAAAACTATGCAGGCCCCCCAGAGTGGTATTAAGAGGTAAACTGTGAGTCCCCAAATGGGGTCAGTAATAAGACAACAAGCACGGTAAGGACAAGACTCCACACGAGGGCAAGAAAGGGACCTCACCTGTGGTGATCAGCCACCCGGGATTCTCAGGTTTGGCTCTCCTATGGACAGGTCCAAGTTGAAAAGAGTTCTCATGGTATAGGAATTCAGAAAATATTGATTAAAGGAAGAAACAATAACTAAATTAGAGGTGGGAGGGGGGTGCAATGACGAAGGCAAGTGTCTCCTGAGTCTGGAAGCAGAGAGCTGGGGAGGCAGCCTGGTGCACAGAGTGCTGCTCAAACCCCATTTGGAGCTTCAAAGAGGGTTGCAGGCAAGGGATGGGGGAGGGGAAAGAAGCCTAATGAGAAAGAGCAGGAAGAGAAGAGTCAAGGGTCAAATTCTCAAATTCTTCTTTAGTAGTGGTGAGAATAGCAGGCTCTCCTCAGGGGAAATTCAGTCCCCCTTAATGTCCCATCACGGATTTGACCTCATCAGCCCATCCCCAAGCCTACCCAGGCCACCCACCAACAGAGGCTCACAGGTGATAGCTTGAGAGCAAATGCATTCAAGACCCAGCCCAGTACTTTACATATCTCACCTCCCAATCTAGACTATCTATGCCCTAGTTCCCTATGGTCCCAACAACCTGGCTTGCTCTGCATAAATCCCCCGTCCATGTTCTTGTCTTGGATCCAGGTGACACTGATCGACATTTTCGTGATAATATTTTAATTACAGTTGTATTTACCTGTTGATTTTCATACCAAGCGTCATCCTGAGGATTGGAGGCAGCTTCTGAAGTTTCAATATGGTAATGACTTTAACAAATCTGGCTTTGTTTCAAAATAGCTATGCAGGTATCCACAAAACGTAGATGATTTTTTTTTTTTTAGTTTAATTGTGAAAACACATACACAGTGCCTTTGAAATCTGGCTCCCGGTTTTAAGACATGTGCACTTACTTACCATCCCAAGAAGGTGTGAGACGGTATGGGGCGTCCCAGCCAGCTACGCGTCAGTGCGGTCTGGGGCAGGCTGGGCTCTCCCACAACCACGGGCTGGGTTTGGATCTGGAGTTTGGGATGTCCAGAGGAGTGACCTCCTTGATTTTCTTTCTTTCGTTAAATGAAGACGAAGAAAGAGGTGCAGAGGTTGTGTTGGAGAGAGAGGTTTGGTTCAAGCCGGAGGGACACCAGAGCAGGAGGGATCTTCCTGGTATCCTGCCAGCCCAGAACCTTCCTCAGCCCCACGCGCCTCCTGTCCTGCAGGGAGTCGGTCAATCCCTGAGGGACCTGCAATCCTTTGCTGAAAGGCCTCTTGGCCACAGCCCAGCTCAACAGAGGAGGGTCCAGCTTTGTCCTTGGAGGGCATGCTGTATGCGGTCCCACCCTTGGGCACCCTCGTGCTGTGGGAACCCGGCAGGCTCCCCTTCCCACCTTCACCCAGGTGGCTTTGGGGCTCGCAACAGGTCTGGCTTCTCTGGTGTTGCCTCGGGGCGCTTTACCTCGGAGCAAGGAGGGGGCCTTCTGTTTCCGGGGGGCGGGGGAGGGCCTCAGGGCCAGAGCAGCTCCCTCCTCACTCAAAGGGCCACAGAGAGGGCAATGGGCACCAAAAAGGGGCGTTTTTCTTATTTTGTTGTTGTTTGTAAATTTAAAATGTATACCTTTCTTCTGGAAACATCTGGGAGGCCTTACAGAAAGCAGGACACAGGAGAAAGTATGTACATATCTCAGGAAGTGGCTTCCTCGGCCGGAGCAGCATATTTGCTGTGGGCATGGAGCTTCCGTTCGTGGGTCCCATCAACGCCGGGCATCCGTTGCCCCTGTTGCTTGTAACGGCACCACAATGACAAATGTCGCCACCTCGATCTCACAAAGACAGTAAGGCTCAGAGAAATGCAAGGGATTGCCCAAAGACGCCCAGCTAGTCAGCGGCCAGAGCAGGGTCGGAATCCAGAGTGGGCGCGTCTAGAGCCCTCAGCCCAGCCACCGCGGAGGGTGCCTCGTCTACGCTGTCACGGCCTTAACCATTCAGCCTTGCACGCCCTGGCTACCGAGGAAAGCTAGGTTATATGCAGGCTCAATGAATCTCCCCCCTTAGGTGGCGAAGGAGCACAGTGTGGGGTTTCTGGTTTTGTTCGGCTTTAACTGCGAGTGGGCAGCGATGCCGCCCGTCGGGCATGCCTTCCCAGCTGTGGCGGCCGCCTGATCTTGGTGTGCGTTTGAGTTGACAATCCCTGCCTCACAATTCCATTAACTGTGACAAATCTCCGCGCTCTCTCTTATTTTGACACCTGTGTGCTTTCGGGCCGGCCTCGGGAGGCTGCAGGGTCCGCTGAGGAGCTGCTCCCTGCAATCCAGTTCCACGGAGCTGCTAGAAACTGTTCGGGAAAGTGGAAGGGCGCTCACCCAACACGGTTTTCCTTGGGCCTGAATCACGGCCGCGCTCCTCATTAGAACAACGGGGCTCCACCAGACGGCAGGGAGAGCCGTTGGGTTATTGTAAAAAAAGAAGGGGGGCGGGGGGAAGAGGTTAAAAAGTCGTTTCTTGGCTTGGTGGGACATGCAGTCCAGGTCACAGCCCTTGGGCGGATGTGAGTTTTCCTGTTTGCTGGCCTCCCGGGGAGCGAGAGCCGGGGCACAGCCCTAGGGAACTTCTTTCCACCTGACAAAGCAAAGGCCTAAAAGAAAGGTACTTTCCTTTTTTTTTTTTTTTTTTAATTCTTTTGTAGAGGCAGAAAGAACTTGTGAAAAGAGTGTCCCTCTCTGAAAGCGGGTAGATGAGGGTTCAAATCCACATTTTCTCGCTTCCTAGCTGTTATCACCGTGGGCGGGTGACATCAGGTTAACATTTTCGAATGCAGTTTCCCATCGGTTACATGCAGACGAAAATAGAGCCCTGGCTGGCGAGGCAACCCGGGGAAGAGCCCCCGCCTGACCCCACAGCGGTCTGGCTGTTGGCGGGAGCAGCGAGGTGGAGGGGACTTGTCCTCCCCAGTAAAAGGAACGGCTCTGATTCACAGGCCCCACACCACCTTGCCGGGGCTGGGGCTCAGGAGCGTAGAGTTCCTGGGTTTCAATGAAAACAAAAACAAAAACAAAAACGAACAGATAAGCAACCAACAGCACCCCCCACCCCTGTCGCCTGCCCACCCGCCCCACGAAGCTTGGGAGAAGTGGATTTCAGTCCTAGGCCTCTCGGGCAAGGAGGCCTGAAAGTGGCACTTTACTGCCCTCTGCTGTTCGCCCGGAAAACTCCCCGCGTGCGGCGGGCACCTTGGCCAGCCTTAAAATCCCAAGGAGCTTGGCCCCCAGCACTCGCCCAACCCTTCTGAAAGGTGCACCCCAAAGACCAGGGTAGCACCAGGACCAGCTATATAATCTGAGGGATCCAGTGAAAATGCAGGGCACCTTGTTAGAAAGTGTATTAAGGATTTCAAGACGGTGACAACAGAGCGTTACTCCAAATGCCGGGCACTTACTTTTGAGGGGGGTGCCCTGTACAAACGCGCATGTCCCCCGCCCCTGAAGCTGGCTTTCCTTCATTACTGCCTGCTCCTGACATTGAACTTCTGGATCTATGGCATAGTCTCAATAGTTCTCTGGGGAACAGAAATTTAGTAGAAGTTGTTTGGGGAGAAGGGGTGGGAAGAGGGCCTCCCCTCGCAAGCCAGACCGGTGGGGGGTGAGTTTCTCTTGGCTCTCACGCAGCCACACATCTCATCTCTCCCCTGTGCACTGCTGGGGTGTGAGGAAGCCAGGAAAACATAGCACGCCTTGTCCTGGCCTTGGGAACAAGTTCAGACTCAGGAGTTGGACAGATGGAGAGTCAAATATCAACATTATTACAGAACAGACCATACTGGAGGACAGGGCTTACCTAGAACTAAAGCGTGTGCTAAAATCCACCCTCACACGCCCCCAGCAGAGACCCACCCAAATGAGAACGTGGAGTGGTTGCTGTCACCCACGAATCGGGGAATTTCCCTGTACGTCCATGCGCACAAGGAAGGAGTAGAGCAAGGCACCAAGAGCAATTAGAGAAAAACCCCTGTCTATGGAAACCAGAGCCGTGGAGGGAAAGTGTGTCTCTGTATTAGTTAGGGACTGACTAGGAAAATAGAAACCACTTCGAGTATTTACAACAAAGGGAATTTGAGGCTGGAATTGGTTTCACAGGTGGTAGAGGTGCTGAGAAGTTAAAGCACAAGGTCAACAGGAAGAGGAAGTGACTCCCACTTTTCAGATGGAGGGGTGAAGGAGTAAGTTGGGGTGGTGGGAGGTGGCAGACCACTGGGTCCCTCAGACAGGAGCTGGAGCCAGGGGGAAATACGGCTGTGGCTCTTCCTGAAATGGAAAGGGGGGGAAACGATGGCCCCTCCCTTCTTCCCCTCCTTCTAGGACCTTCCATTGGACACACTCAGCTGAGAGGCACCTGATGCAGGAGCCTGGAGAAGATGATCCACAGGGATCCGTTCCCCTGCATCTCCCCCGCCATTCTAGAGCACAGGAAGGCCCTGGACAGAACGCTCCCTTGACAGTTATAAACTCAAATGATTGCCCATTGCCTGTTGGGTAAGAGGTAAATTCTGCCCCATGCCATGAAAGGTCTCTCACAGGCCGGACCACTTTATAAACCACATGTCCGCCTACCCCCTTTTCCTTGTTCTGTCAGCTTACTTCATAATTCTTAGCTCGCTTCCTCTCTTGGAACGTCCTTTGTCCACACCATCCCCTTCTCTCTCCTCCTCCTCCGTCCCTGTCCACTGCCCTGCATTCTCCTCCCTCCATGCTTCTCCTACTTTTCCTTCCCGTCTTCCTTGTTTCCATCCTTTCCTTTTGCATACTTTCTCCCTCCTGTCTTTCTTTCCTGCATATTAATGAGCAGATTGAAGTCGAGGTCTTTGCGTTTATTAGCTGTTATTGTTTTCCAATAAATAGTTCTTAAAAATCAAATATTAAAACATACTGTACCCATTAACCTCCACCCCCCACAACCGCCACACCTAGTAGAACCCAAATCCAGATGTAACCGATGGAAACCAGGCCAGACACTCTTTACCAAGCCATGGGATGGCATCTTGATTTCTCAGCAGGATTGGGAAACCCATACAAAAGCTCAAAACCCGCTCCCCCCAAAATAAGCCTCTTGATATTTGCCCCTAGAACATCAGTCAGCCTTCTGTTTGCAGTAATGATTGCCCCAGATTTTACTGGACGGACATCACACAAAATGGAAGCTCTGAAAGCACTGGAGAGTGAAGGGAAGCAGGTAGATTTTGATGGGAAGTCCATGGAGAGAGAGAGAGAAGTTAGAGGAAGTGAACTCCCCATTTCTTCTGGTTCTAGTCCAGGCCAGGTGCAGGCCACATTGTGTAGGCCAGCGTTGGTGCTGGTGGAAAAGGAGCCATCTTTTTGGCCTCTGAAAATAGAAGCAGCTACAGCTGCCAAAGGGAGGAGAGGGAGTCCTGGAAGGGAAAGAGCGGGAGAGGGGATACCCCAGTTCTATCTGGTTCCATCTCTGGGCCACCCCTGGACCACGCTTACAGAGAACAGATGCAAAACGTCTCAGCTAAAGGCAAAAGAGTCATTGGGGCTGCCTCCCAAGACACAGCTTTTAGTTAGAGTCCAATCCAGGAAAACACCTATTAAAACAAAATGAAATAAAAGCTATTAGGGAAAAAAAAATCAGAAATTAGAGCCTCCACAATTAACATTAATAATATATATAATCCAAATTACCCAACATAGGAAGAGCCAGAAAAATGGGATATACTTTTGAGTGAAAAGACGTTATGTGAAAGGAATCAAACACGAAGAACTACATGCTGAATGATTCTGTGAAATTTTAGAAAAGGCAATGTTACAGGGAGAGAAAGCAGACCTGTGCTGGCCCGAGGCTGGGTCAGAGGAGGGTATTGATTGCAGAGGGATATGGGAAACTTTTTGGGAGTGATGGATATGTTCTATATCTTGATTGTGATGATAGTTATACAACTGTATATAGTTGTCCTAATGCACCAAATTCTACACTAAAAATGAGGGGATTTTACTGTATTGTAAATTGTATCTCAATAAAATTGGAGAAAAAGTAAACAAACAAACAAATAAAATCACAGCCAGTGGGCTCTGTCTCATAGCTGTAAGATATTGGCCCATATTTTCAAGTGTCCTTTATATTCGTATCATGGTCATTATATAAATGAAGCATAATTCATTTTTAATTCTGCTGCTGGGTATTTGCATATTTCCTCCTCCTCCTCCTTCCCCTCTTCCTCCCCCTTTTCCTTCTCCTCTTCCTTCTTTTTTTCTGATTGGACCCATGGGGCTATAACATTCTTGTACAGGGCCTGCAACACTTTTGAAAGTACTTGTTATAAACAGAGGTATCAGTTTTGTTGGGTTGTAGATGATACATGCTAACCTTTCTTAAGTAATGCTGGATTGTTTTCTAAAATGGTTGTACCAGGGGCGCCTGGGTGGCTCAGTTGGTTAAGCGTCTGCCTTCAGCTCAGGTCAGGATCCTGGGGTCCTGCGATCAAGCCCCGCATCAGGCTCCCTGCTCAGCGGGGAGCCTGCTTCTCTCTCTCTCTGCTGCTCCCCCTGCTTGTGCTCTCTCTCTGTGTCAAATAAATAAAAAAAATCTTAAAAAAAATAAAAATAAATAAAAATAAAATGGTTGTACCAATTTATACTTCTACCAGCATGTCTGAAAGCTCCATTGCTCCATATTTTTGTCCACACTTGGTATTATCAGATTTGAAAATTTTAAATCTGCTGGGCAAATCTTGTTTTAACTTGCATGTCTCTTATTACTAATAGAGCTGAGTATATTTCCATATGTTTATTAGCCATGCAGATTTCTTTTGGGGGGAAGTGACTAAGTCTTTCTCCATTTTTGACTGGGTTATTTTGCATAGTGATTCATAATGTCTTTTGTATATTATTTGTATGTTATTATCCCTTATTGTCATAATTACAGATGTCTTTTAGTTTATGGCAGTTATTTTCACTATCTTTATAATTAACAGAATTTATGAATTATAATTAGTCTATCAATTTTTCCCCTTTGGGCCTTTTTTTTTAAAATCTCTTTTAAGAACTCCTTGCCTAATCAAAAGTTTTGAAAATATTCTGTGTTTACTTCTAAAAACTTTACAGTTTTGCCTTTCTTATGTACATCTTTAACTTACCTTTAATTGATTTCAGGGCATGCTGTGAAGTCAAGATACATTTTCACTTTTCCCAGTAGTTAAGCAATTTTTCCACCAGCATTTATTGAATAGTCTCTTCCTAGCCCACTGATCCACAGTGCCCTTTCTGTCATGTATCAAGGCTTGATCTCCCTAGCCTACTCCATTAGTGAAGTTATCTAATCCTGCATTATTAGCACACAGTTTTATTTAGGGCTTTATAATAAGTGCCAATGTCTTGGTAGGGTTAATTTCCTATATCAGTCACAGAATCAGGACACAGAAACCACAGCAGTTACTTTAACAGGGAAAAATGTAATATAAAGAATTGTTAACGAGTAGGAAGTGCTTAACCCATCAAAGGGGTAAAGGAAGACTCCAAGAGTCCAGATGCAGCAGGCAGCTACTACCTCCACGATGACGAAGAGGGAACAAAGAAGGAACTAGACCTTTGGAGAATCACACGTGTTCCCAACCAAAGGCTGAGGTATATGCAGCCTGCTTGTTGCAGAGAAACTTGACGGGGGTTATGGGCCAGAGCTGAAGGGCAGAAATGGTCCACCATCGCCACAGGGTGTGGAGGGGTCTGCAGAAACTTCCTACTTAGCGGAGACAGTTGCCTGAGGGCACAGTCAGGGCCACTGTAGACATGGCCTCTTGGAGCCCCACAGAAGCACCCACGGTGGGGGAAAGGGTGGCCCGAGGGCACAGCTGGAGCTGCTTCACCGGGGCTGCTGGGCTTCTGTGCTGAATGATAATAATGGAGGACTGAGCCCAGAAAGAAATGCCTTCCTGCCACTGTCGCCTTGCAGTGTAACTCCAGCGCCCTCTCTCAGCAAAGCAAAACACTGTGCGAGCTGCAAGGAGTAAGTGTTAGCGGCCAGCAACACGCTCACCAAGAGGGCCAAGAAGGTGGATTTGGAGATAAGAGAAGATTAATTGATTACTGGCACCATCTTCTAACTTGTGCTTACCTTCGAAAGTTTCCTAACGATTTTTGGTCCCTTGCATTGCCATGCGCCTAAGTGGGGGAGTGGAGGGAATTGAATTTTTACTTGGACTTCATTTAATCTATAGATTTATTTGTTGGAACTGACAGCGTTACACAATTGATTCTTCCAGTTCGTGAACATTTGGATCTCTTCATTTATTTAGGTCTTCCTTAAAGCTTTCCAATAGCATTTTTATCATTTTCTCTATAAAGAGCTCTTACGGCTTCTGTTAGGTTTATACTTCAGTACTTCATATTTTTAAAGCAAATGGTGTATTTAAAAATTTTCTATTTCTTACTATTATACAAAAAATGCAATTTATTTTTGGTATGTTGTTTTGTACCCAGCAACATGTTAAACTTACTTCCAAATTCTAGTAATATATCTATATATTCTTTTGGATTTTCTGCATGTACAAGTTTATCTCCCAAGAATAATGACAAGAGTAGATTCCCTTTCTTATGTATTTCTTATTCTTGCCTTACTATACTGTCTAGAACCTCAGTATGTTGAGTAAAAGTGGTAGATACAGGGGATCTTTGCCTCATTCCCAACATCAAAAGAAATGTTACTGCTGTTAGCTCATTACTTTATAGATACCTTTCATCAGTTCAGAAAGGTTTCTTCTAGTCCTAATTTGCTAAGAAGTTTTTTTAGAAATTATGAATGGACATTGAACTCTATCAGACACATCTATCTTCATCCATTGAGATGACCTGTGATTTTTCTTCATCTGTTGATGTGAATCACATGGGTTATTTTCTAATGTAAACCAACCTTGCATTCCTGGGATGAACCCAATTTTGTCATCATGCATTATGCTTTATGCACATTGTTATACTCAAATTGATAATATTTTGTCAAATTTATGCTCCCAAGCGAGATTAACCTAACATTTTCCTTTTTCATGTTATCCGTGTTGGTATTCTAGCCTTATAAAATAAGTTGGGGCGTATATTTAGAATCAAGCTTTATACACCTTCTCAGATACCCTTGACTGGCATCCCACACGTGCCAGGGTTCCCCTCCTTTTTTAGACTTCAATGAAACACCACCACATTACAAGATATGGGATCTGAATTCCCGAACAGCTTCTAAGAGGTGGATGATGCCACCCAGAGGGACATGCAATTGTATCCCTATGGGGTGATGACCAGTGAGAACTGGGAAATGGAAGTTACCTGATAGCCAAATTACACCCTTTTCCTTCTCCCATTGACTACTTCAAGATATTGTTCTTCCCAGAAACCTTTCCTAAAATCCACACAATAGTCTCACATGTTGAGTGACCTAATATGTCTGTTTCAACTCACTGTGAAGTGGCAGTAATACATTAATGCATCATATTGCACTTCATAAGATTTCCCTTGCTTTACTTCCTCTCATTGACTCTGCTGAGTTTGCATTTCCCAAATAAAGTTTTAGTATCTTAATCCTTGCCTCAGGCTCTGCTTTCTAGAAGACCTAAGCTAAGACCAGATAGTATTTGTTCTATGCCCTGGAGTATTTTAAGATTGCAGGATTTTGTTTCTTTGAAGTTTGATAATGCTCCCTGGTAAACTATTTAGGTCTGGGTTTTTCTGTTGGGAACTAGTGTTTGATTTAAGGGCTGTTAAGACTACTCTCTTCAGAATTTCTACTTCTTTGTAAGGCAATTTTCATAAGTTCTAGTTTTCTAAGAAATCACTTTTATCTATCCTTACACATTTATTGGCATAAAATTTATATTTTTATCTATTTCATTGCACTTTTATTAATATCTTTAAGATCTGTAGTGATGTTCCTATTTTCATTGTTATTACTGTTTTTTGTTTGGTTGGTTCTCTCTCTCCCTCTCCTTCCCTTATCGATCACGCTAAGGGTTTGTAGATTTTATTAGTATTTTTGAAGAACCAACTTTTGACTTTGTTGATCTCTATCATGTTTGTTTTCTATTTCATCAGTTTGCCCTTATTAGTTCCTTCCATTTTTTTTTCTTTTAACTTCATGAATTGAATGCCTAGCTCATTAGTTTTTAGTTTTCTTCTTTTCTTTTCTCTTTTTTTAATATTTTATTTATTTGACAGAGAGAGAGAGCACAAGCAGGGAGAGAGGGAGAAGCAGGCTCCCCGCTGAGCAGAGAGCCTGACATGGGGCTTGATCTCAGGATCCTGGGATCATGACCTGAACCGAAGGGAGACACTTAACCAACTGAGCCACCCAGGCGCCCCATCTTTCTTCTTTTCTAATATGCATGATTCTAATCATGTTGGTCTACTGCCCCCTACATACTGCTTTAACTGCATTCTATATATTTTAGTAGGTGGTACTTCTTTAACATATAGTTTCAAATATTTATTAATTTCCATGACTTAATTTTCTCATGTGTTAATTAGAAATGTTTAATAATTGCCAAATACATGGGGCTTTTCTAAAGATCCTTTTTATATTGATTTCTAACTTAATTGCCTGTGGCCATAGAATATGGTGTATTGCAGCAATCCTCTGAAATATATTCACACTTGCTTAATTTGCCAAGAACATGGTTTTCATATTGTTCTATATGTGACTGAAAAATTATGAATGACAATGTTGTGATAATAGAGTGCATGTGCACACCCACATAATAAAGACTTCAATTTTCCTATGTATCTCCTGATATTTGACTGCTTGTTCCATCAATTACTGAAAGATGACTGGATTTTTTTTTTCTTTGTGGTTCTCTCATTTTTGTTTTATGTCAAGACAGTTTTATTAAGCACATACCGAAGTACAATATTTCATCTTCATAGCAAATTTAACATTGTATCTTATGAAGTGAAATCTTTAAGATTTTTTAAAAAAATATTTTATTTATTTGACAGAGAGAGAGAGAGCAAGAGAGGGAACACAAGCAGGGGGAGTGGGAGAGGGAGAAGCAGGCTTCCCGCTGAGCAGGGAGCCTGACTCCGGGCTGGATCCCAGGACCCCGGGATCATGACCTGAGCCAAAGGCAGACGCTTAACGACTGAGCCACCCAGGCACCCCAAAATCTTTAAGATTTAATCTTAATGTCTCTTAAGGCTCCCAAATGAACTGCACTCGAGTCTTTTTTTCAAGGTCCACTTCTGGGACAACTTAATTAAGACATTTGGTCCCCTGGGATGTTGTAGCACCACAATACCTAAGACAGTCACCTTTGATAAATTGGCACTGGATCTACCAGGAAGGGGATGCACTAACTTATGCAAGCTCTAGCATGTGAGGGTGGTATTAATTTATAATTGTGGAATAGGCTGGTTATTGCTAAGTGCAATCAGTGCACAGAAAGAAGAAAATGTCATGCTCAACTCAGGGCATGGTGTAAACGATCTTCCTGGCAGCATTTGAAAAAATCCTTAGCTCATGCAGCTGGATGACAGCCTGTGCCAAAAACCAAGCCAGAAATTACAAATAAAGCTGAATTCACAGCCTTCACAAATCTATGTTACAGTCAGACCCTAAAAGTAAGTAGCTGCACCCTGAAACGTGTGGTGGGGACATCAGGGTGGAAACACTGAGAGCTTTGAACCCAATTCCTCTGAACTCTCTGGGCTACTAAGTCCACTATCCCTTGCTGGGATAGCAGCCTACCATGCGTGGGGAGACCATGTCAAGGCCTCAACTGAAATGGATGCCTCAAAAGATGAAGTAGTTGCCTCCCCAAGATCTGCCCCACCTCATCAATTACAAGGGTAAAGCCTCAGCATGTCTAGTGGGGGAAATTTGGTCTGTACTTCAGGAGGAAATGGTTCATCACCAAGAATGCAGGATTTGGCTTGTCTGTAGGCCTTCTTCCCTGTAGGAACTGGCAGAACATGCCTGGAAATGAATCTTGAGGACATGAGACTGGGCTAGATTAAGGGGTTTATTGGTATAGGTCACACTCTTCTACAGTTCAGAATTTAATATCCTGGCAAGAACATCTAGAGATGATCCTGGGTCAGCTGGACAGTTCCTTGAAGGTTGGAGGAAACAATGATGTAGAGGAAATGCAGAGGTGCTGGAACTGCCTTGGTACTGAGGCAGAGCTCAGAAAGTTCAGAGGCAACACTTGGCGGGGGAGGTGGCGTAGGGTGGTGGTTGTAATTTAAGACCAGAACATCTACCCCCTGTCTATGTGCCCCAGAAGGCCAAGAAAATAGTCCCTTCACTAAAATAGCAAATGCACTAAAGAATAGGGCATATGCATTGCTAAGAAACTCAAGGAAGCCTGCAAGCCAAGGTTGATGGCAGGAGATACTGATACAGAATTGGGTTCCCTTGTGTGAATGGAGGGAAGATTCTGGAACAGCAGAGACCAAGTGGCAGGAATTAGCTGTCAGAAGCAAAGCAGTAGTTACCATAATAGGCAGCAAGGGATGGAAACCAAGGAGCCTGGCCCCACAGGGATCTGTGAAGATGGCTAGTGGACCATGGCAAGATAGGGACAAGACGGGTGGGCAGCCATCAATGGTGTTGCTTGACTCTATTAGTCATAAAATAGCAAGATTAGGTGAGAAGATGTCAGCTGCTGCAATGAAAAATCACTATCCATCACTCATCCTTTCCAGATCTAAGCCTGTTCTTAGACCCATAACCTATTGATCAAAGGGAAGGCTGGGATACTTGAGGAAGAATGCTATGATGCCACATCAAGGACATCAAAGAAATAGATAGCCATTTGCTAGAATACCTACATACTGGGGGATGGGAAACAGACATTTTTTAGGACCTGGATTTTTTGGCTTAGAATGGGAGTTGGCAAAACATGTTTACTGTAAAGAGCCACGTAGCAATCCATTATTTTGGGCTTTGTGAGCTACAGGGTCTGTTACAACTAATGAACTACGCCATTGTAGCATGAAAGCAGCCATGACAGCAAGTAAATAGTAAGGGCTAGTAGTGTGTTTTAATAAAACTTTATTTGCAAAAACAAATAGCAGGCCAGATTTGGCCCACAGACTATAATTTCAAAACCCCTGGCCTTGAATGCAGTCAATTTTCATAAAAATTCAGTGTGTGCTTGGAAATAATGTATAGGCTCCCAATTGTTGTGTTCATTGCTTTGTATTTTATAAACTAGAACAGCACATTAAATTATGGTGTTCAAATCCCCTATGTCTGACCTGTGTTTTTGTGTGTATGTTTGGTCTGCTCTACCTATAAATAACCCAATGAGTTTAGTTCTTCAAAAACGTCCTACTATGGAATTTCAAATTTTGCTTTATAAATTTGAACCTGTGTTATTAGGTGCATATAAGTTTAGAGACCTTCTTTTTCCTGGGTAATTAAAACTCGTATCATCTTGAAATAATCCCCATGAGCTCTAGTAATATTTTTTTCCTTGAGCTATACTAGTGCGAAAATAATATAGCTACATCAGCTTTCGTTTTACAGTATATTTTTCATCCTTTGTTTTCAACCTTTCTATGCCTTTACATTCTAGTTGGTTCCTTATCAGCACAGAACACAACTTATAAGTCTGAGCTTCTTGCGAGGCAAAGCAAATAGGAGAATGTTTACTTAAAAAAAAAAAAAATGCAGTCATGTTGCTGGTAGCCAATTTGCTAGTTAAAACAACCTAGATATATCTGACATATAGGATATTAAACAGAACAAAGGTGTCTTTAAAGGCAGTTAAAAAACCCCTAAGGCTTCACAGGCTTACACAACATTGTTTGGGTTTTTTTTAATTGGAATTTTATCGTTGCTCACTGACGACCTAACAGCAGCAGCTAATTTGGCTTTCCATAAGTAATAGCTATGTTTATTCATCTACTGCAACAGTAAGGCAGAAAGAAATGATCAGGGGTTCACAGCAAAGTTGCTTGATCCCTCAACTGACTAGAGGCCTTTATTTATCCTCCCCTTTGCTCTTTAAATCCCTTTACTCAGTGATATTTACCTAGTGTGTCTCCCCATCTTTGCTGAACTTAAGTTGACTGGAACCACAGGCACGAACAAAAGATGTTTTTAATGTATTAAAGCACCTTGTTTTCGAGGAGGAGGGGTAGGGCAAGAGGTGCCATACAGCCAGTGGTAGAACTAGAACTGCAAGGCAGGTGGCATTACCACCTCTCAATTCTTGTCACCAGCTTTCATGATTTTAACAAAGGCTTAACTTCTCTGGGCCTCAATTTCTTTATTGGAAAATAGGAAATGACTCCTTTATTAAGAGAATGTGGTTTAGAGAAAACAGTGACTCTAACAGTGCCTGATATACATTAGGGCCTCAACAAGGTGTGGACAAGAGTCCGGGCCTGAGCATCAGGGTGACCTATTTAAGGCTCCACCACTCACCAGTCATCACTGGATGATCCATCTTTTCTGAGCCTCGGTTGGGGGTAATAATATCACCGTCTTTGGAACTATTGTAAGAATCAAAGGAAACAATATATCCACATTGTATCAACACACTTGGCCAGTGCCCAGCACACAGTAAACACCTAGTGAATCAAAGGCTTTCTTCTGCAGGGCTGTGCTGCACACACCTGAATCATGAACCCCACAGTTCACCCACAACACATAATCACATGTTATTTTCAACAACATACACTTTTGCAGATAAAAAAGGTAACCCACACTTTCATTTTCTTTATTTTTCATTGATACCGTATGAATACAAAGTTTCTAGAAAGCTACAAAATGTCTACCACTTTATCAAGAAGGCATCAAAATGTGTCACTTTGCAAAGACATGAAAACACCTGCAGGAACTGACACAAAAATAGCATTTTTAGAGTGATGAAATAATTGCACTTAACTGTCATGGATATTAAAGTTATCACACATATGTACCGCGAAAGCTAGAATACATTTTTTTTTTTTTACAAAGCACTTTATAAAAAAATTCTCTGCACACAAACCCTATAATTTTCATATAACTATCATACTAAAGATAAATTCACTTTAAAGCCAACACTTAGAACATTTTTAAACAAAAAAGTACCAGTACCTAAACACAGACATTAACAAATACAAGAATACTGTACTGCCCAGAGGTTTAACCAAATGCCTTTTGAAAGTTTCTGCAAATAGTTTAAGAAAACGTGTGTGAGAATTCGCCCCCACCCCCATCCCTCCAATCTACCGAGAGGAACCTTATCACCTGGGGGCAGGTTCCGGAGCCCCCGCCCAGCTGCAGTACAATATCAAAGCGACCACTGACCAGATGAAGCGCTTACGTCACAAGCCCATAGTATACACGGGACACAAAGACACCGACTGTGAGAATCCCATCAAGTCATTTAGAACGTGAACAAACACATGTGGCAAAACCAATTTACATAAAATTTAAGCATATTAAAGAATTAAAGGCTATTCGGGTTTCTTTTTTAAACGTTACAAAATTTTTTTGTTGTTTTTCAGGCACGTACTGTTTTTTTTTTTTCTTTTTTCTTTTTCCTTTTTCCTTATCTGCAGGCTAGAGCCTATTGACAAAGGCCTACAGAGTGAATCTTTCAAGGAGGTAACAGGGAGATGTATTTTTTTTAAAGAAGTGCAGTTAATATCTAATTTACACAGTCAAACTAATCACAGAAAATGACTGATCCAAAAAAAATAATAATAATAAAATAAGAGACTGGTTTCCAATTGATTTATGCCTAGATTCTGTCAGCCTCTCTTAGAGACAGGGGAAGGGAAAACCATCTCATAATGGAAGGCAGACAAAAGAGTCTACCTGAGAGAGGTGGAATCTCTTAGAATCTGACCCCATTTAATGAGGAACACGAGGGGACATAAATGCCATTTCAAATAAACTAAAATGATGTAGTGTGGCATACGACTGACTCAATGCAAATTCACAAAGAATAAAACAAGCTACAGCCTTAGGAAGTAGGACAATAAATACCAATATTTCATCTTAGTTAATGGTGCATGACTTCAGCGAAACTATCCTTGCAAATGCAGTAAATTTTAAACACAAAACCTTCATTCTTAACAATAGAAGCAATGAGTTTATGAGAGAAAACTATTGCCAAACAAAGCACAGTAACAGCTGAAAAGAGAAGCAGGAAAACAAGCATTTGATTAATTTCTTTCCAGGGGTGGTTCAGTACTGACAGGGAGGGCTGAACTCAAGCGACTGACTATCGCTCGTGTTAGCTCATTTTCCTTTTCATCATTTGACTGTTTTTGTGTTTTTTTTCTTGTAGAAATTTCTATAAATACTCACAACTTGGTGTGGGTAGAAATCACTCCTGAAATTTCAGAGCCCAGACAGGGTAATCTTAAAGACACCAGGGAGAGACGAAAGAACATACGCATTAAGAGTTCAGAGGCTAACTTTCAAAGATGTCTGATGTCATTGTGAAGTCTATATCAGTAAAGAACATTTTTTTTTTCTCTTGGCTTTTGTTTGGCTGGTGTTTTTGCCTTCTGGTCCTTTCCATGCCTCTTCCTTACCTCTATCAGTATTCCCCATCTCTACAAGGTTTTAATAAAAGCCAACACGGACTCTAAAGGGTTGCCCTTTTGAGGGCTGGAACATTCTTTAAAAATGCCGAATTGTGAATGGTGCTCTTTGGAAGTTTCTCATAGCACATTCGTACACAACACTCAGAACATTTCCGCCGTAAGAAGAACACTTCAATTGTAATGACCCTAACTCATTTTTGTTCTGCACTCGCATCTCGGTTCGAGGCTTCCAACTTCCAGAGTGGTATCACTGCGTAGACCAGAGAAGTGCGCGCTGTCGTCTGAATGGGAAAGAAAGCCTCCACAGAGACTGAACACGAACACGAGGGGAGGGACAAATCTGTCCACCGGCCGAAAGTCTGTCGTTTGCGTGGCAGTCCCCTCACGCGGACGCAGGGCTGGGTGACGGGCCAAGAGGACGCCCGGGGTCGCGGACACACACACACACAACAGTTCCTGGGGTCCCTCCTGCCGCTGCTACTGCTGAGCGCCAGATGGTGGCGGCAGGTAGGGTCCGCGTCGCGCCCTTGTGGACAGAGGCCTGTGGCTGGTTACTCATCCTGGTAAACCAAAGGCATTACGGTGATCTCAGAATATTTTTGGTCTCTCTACAAATTATCGTTATATGGCAGCACTTTTCTAAGCTGGAATCTCAAACCAAAGGCACTTCCATGCTAGAGCGCAGAAGATTCATAAATAGCTAAGTATTTGGTCGTGAATTGAAAAGGCAACTTTAAAAGTACAATTTGCTTTTCATAGTAAACTACGAAGTTGGAAAACCTTCCGTTTTGGTATATACATTTGAGAGTGCGGTCAAAGAACCGACTCGTGTTCAGTTTCCGATTTTAGACCAAGTGGTCAGTGTCCTATAGAACTGGAGGAAAAAAATGGGCTTACAAAAGAGAAATGAGAACAATTTTTGCCTGTGCGGTTTCAAATACGGGGCCAATTAGTAAATGGACGCGGAGGGCTAGGTATGACTAGGTAATCACTAAGGCACTGCTTACTGGAACGCTTTGGCAGCTCTGAATTTAAAACTCCCTAAAAAAGTAACAGTAGTAAGAGAAATGCTTCCAGCTTACAAAAGGGCTCACAGTTCCGAGGCAGCCTTTTGCACTGCACACCCTACACGCAACGTCTCAAAGATTTAAGGCTTTTCAGAAATGACAGGTGCAGGGCTTTGCCACAGAAACATCAACAGAAAGAAAGAAGCGATGCAGACTTATGCTCTCAGTGTCACAGGTGTGAACGCCAACACACAGAGTCGGTTCCACCCTTCGTGAGGACAGGTGTAGGGTACCAGACAGAGCATAGACAAACTTAGACAAATCATGTGTACCTGGTTTGTAAGATTGACTGTCATCTCAGACGATTTAAATAATTTATGGTTGTACAAAAACAGACTGCTAAAGCCACTACAGTATCGAGACCTAAAGAAGACTTGGGTTGAAGTCACCTGGGGACTTCTCACACCAAGTGCTGGGAACGGGGGCTGCTTTTTGGCTGGTCTGAGTGTGGGACATGGCGGCTGGGTTGCCTAGCAGGTAAAAATTAGACTCGGAGTCTGTGGCAGGTGCATTGTCCTCAGGGTAAGCGAAAAGGCTCATCAGCTTTCGTATCTGCTTGTGGCTGCCTCACGTAGCTCCAACCAGACCAGAGGCTCCGTGGGGGAAGCGGCGTCAGCATCGGGGCGATGCCGTGCTCTGGCTGAGGGGGTTCTTAGTGCCCCCTCTCTTCTGCACTGAGCCTGTGCACACCTTCGTAGGGATCTTTGAGGCATGAGCACCAAAGAGGAACAACTTGCACTGGGAGAGGCCAAGGATTAAGTGGCGAGGTCCCAGAGTCTCACCCTGGTTGTGTCACTGACCAGCTGGGTGACTCTGGGCAAGTCACCTCCTCTCTGGGCCTCAACTTTCTCATCCGCTAAATGAAGGAGAGTAGTTTGTGCTCTCTTTTAGCTCAACAAAGAAATATCTATCAGCCCGCTGCCAGAACTGGTCCCTCTCGCCTCCATCCTTAAAGATGCGGTGTTCCAAAGGCTTCCATAAATTCTAAAAACAGCACTGAGTGTAGGGCAGAAAGCAGAAGACCGGAGTAAGTTTACCGAAGTGATGAAAGCTTTGATTGTGAGACCCAGATGCTTATGAGAATCATGAATGTAGCTGGGACTTCTTTTAAAGCTGGTAAACTAAGGAATAAAGATCAAATCACAGATACACCTTAACATGATTATGGGGATGATGGTGACCAGCTCTTCCCCACATCCCCGGGGATGAATGAAGGAATCCTCTGTAGCCAGACAGACTCTGCCGTGAAAGAAGCTCCGAAGGGGAGGAGACCGGGACATAATGTCATTTGAGGAACATTCCTACCTGCCTCTTCACAACCTGAAACAAGGCTCCCAGGACAGCAGCTTTCTTGGAGCAAAACGGAAGGGAACAAGAAAATCTCAAATATGGTATTTGTGACCTCTAAGATCTAGGGCAGTGGTTCTCAACTGGGGGTGATACTGGGCTCCATGGGACATGTGGCAATGTCTGGAAACAGTCTGGGTTGTGGCACCAGCCAGGAGGGCATGGGGGAGGCCATGGGGATGCTGCGCAGGATCGTCCCGCAGAACAAAGAACTGCTCCCAACTTGTCAACAGTGTCAAGGCTGAGAACCCCTGACTTAGAGTAGCATAGACCTGGGATTCCAGAACCTGTTCTGAAGAAGTCCTGATAGTAATTTTAGGTCTCTTGCTAAGATGGAAACGAATGCCTACTGACCAGAGTCCAGTTCTCCAGCTCTCTCCTGTGTCGGCTCTGGAAGATGGGCCTCCACACTCCCCAGTAAAAGTACGAGATGCCCCTGACTCAAGGCTGGTAATGCAGGGTCGCCAGGAGATCCGGCACCCAAAAGAAAGCTGTAAAAGCTGTAAGGACAGAGGCCTGGAAAGGCTTCTTTATGGTTCTGGGAAGCTTGACAGCTGAAGGGAGCAGACTGCGACAAAGGAGGAAGGACCACAGACAGACTTGGATTAGGTGCTGCAACATGAACCCCACCCCAGCACCTAACTTGGCAGAGACAGAGAGAGGGCCAAGGGTTTGGGTAACTGGATCAGTGGTTAAGATAGGGAAAATATCCGCCCTGGAGAAAGTTTTAGAAGAACAAGATGAGAAGTAAAATTTTTAAGGCTCTCAGAAATGTTTTTAAGAGCAAAAAGCAATCCTCCAGGTTGTTCACGTAAATGCCCCAAACTCAGCTCCGAAGGCATTTGGGGGAGGAGGGCACAGCCTGCCTCCGTGGGCTCAGCAGACCAGAGTATGCCCTTCCCTGTAGCCAACAGAACCAACCCTCCAGCTGCTCTTCTTGGGTCTATTTGTGCTTTGAAAAGTAAATCCCAAGAGTCCTCCTGGCAGACAGAAGAGCCCCATTCCTGTGTGGGAATGTGAATCAGATACTTCTCTCGCTGAAGTTCTGGCTGGCTCTGGCCATAGAAGATCCTTTACCCCCCTTCATAGGGTCCTGGCCCTGGGAGAGTGGGGTTTCCATTGAGGAAAGACGCGGGAGACAGGAGTGAAAGAAACATCCCCGGGGGGGTGCCCAGGAGAAGTCATTAAGTATGATGACCACGGAAGAAGCTTCAGTGCCTGGGCGGAAGGCCAGATGGAAGGGCAGACAACTAGGGCAATCCTTCAAAGGCCCCCTTAGAGTCAGAGAATAAATGTTAGTTTCTTTACGGAGGGAAGACAGACATCAGCCTACTGGTTTATATGGGGGGTGTGCGTTCCAAGTGGGAGAAGTTTTGCACTTTCTCCTCTGGTCTTTCCAGGAACCAGTGGCATGAGTTTGGGAGAGGTCAGGCTCCGTCCGGTGGCCTCCTGTCTGCCACAAGCCAGCCACACCCTCGTGGCCCGACCACCAGACACTCTAATCAATATCCAAGCAGGGTCAGAGCAGGTGGTGGGACAGGGAAGCGGGTAAGTTACTTGGATGTGAAAGAACACGGCATTTCTTTTCTGGCTTGATGAAAAAGCCACGATAGGCTTCACAACTTACAAAACTTATTTCATGTTCTATTGTGTTGACCTATTCCTGGCAATTATAAAAATGTCACTTTCCTCTGGGAAGCTGGGGAGTATTACCCTGTCTCCTTCCCAATGAAGCACTTATGGAAATAACCCAAGACACGTGGCCACTTCAAACCAACTCTGCCTGGGCAATGCTTTGGAATATTTGGGTTGGAAAGTTGAATTTCTCCTGGGAAGAGAACCTTCCAGATGAGTCTGTTTGAAAAAAGTCAGAGAGAGTGCCGGGCCTCTCAAACCTCAGTCAAACAAGTACTGTGACTTATTGAGAGATGTTGAGCAAACAGACGTCCTTTGAGAATATATTTAGATCTATGGACACAGATTGAGATATACTTACGTATCAGCACCTAGCAAACTGATGACACTGAATAGATGTTCAATAAATATGTGTTTAACAACTATATGTGTATATGTGTGTGGATGTGTACACGAACACACATGTACACACATAGTTATAGCAGGTTAATATGCACACTGGTTCACCAGAAAGAATTCATCCACAGGCTGGTGAGGATGCTTGCAATTTTCCGGGGAGCAGAGATGCTAAAACTGATGAGCCTTTTACTTGTTTGGTTGATGAAATTTCTCCCAGCCACAGGATTTTTCTCTACTTTGCAGCTCACAGTGCAGTATTCATGCCAATTTTAAATTTTTGTTATTAAATTTCAGTGGTTCAAACATTTACTCATCTTAGTAAAAAATTTGGTTGTCCAGAGACAATGTAACTGCACACACAAGACTATAAACATTGTACGTTTAGATTTTCAGTATTTATCTACTTATTGCAAAAAGAGCCATCTTTTTTTTTTCATTAAATAATCATCACATTAGTACAATACAATTTTATATTTTTTAAATATACTATATATGTTAAGGATAAGGGGTGAAGTTTTCTTCCTTTGTAATACCTGTTCAAGAGTTTAATGGATTAAGAGATTAGTTTTCACGTTGAGGAAAAAAAAAAAAAGTATAAATTTGTCTCATTAGAATATTTCTACCAAGCATTTAAGGCTATATTTTAACATTTGGTTTCAAAAAGAAAGAAAAGTTTCATTTAAAAAATAATTTAGTGAATTACATTCTTTCATAACTTCCACCCTAATTAGTTACAAAGATAAGTCTAAAGATTCTTAGTTTTGTGTACTAATTTACATTTACATTTAAAGATTAATTTTACTTGTATCTTAAGACAAGAATTTTATGTTGGGGAAAAAAAAAAAAACAGAACTAAATACATTTGTATAAAGGCTGTAAATGCCCCATGGCAAATGCTCTGTCTCAAAATTTTTTTTTTTCTACCACAATTAGAAACGGGTCTCTGCAGACAGAGGAGACCCGGGTTCTTAAGGGTCACCTCTTCCCGAGGAATTGTGGGCTGCGGATGTGAAGAACACATAGAAACCACTCAGATTTCTCTTTTTACAACTGTACCAGAACTTCACAGCTACAATGATAGTATGAACACATGAAAAAAATAATGACTTCACTCAAACAGGATTTAGAAAAAGTCAGGGTGACCTCAGGGCCAGGGCACACCCCTCTGTGGCGAGGTTTACAGTCAGTCATTCAATAATGGAGAGAGTGTGTGTGTGCGCACGTGGGGGTGTGTGTGTGTATATATACAGATATCTATATATAAATAACCACGTTCAGTCCTTTACAAGCCTGTAAATATGATGTTGTGCTCCATGTTCACTATTTGAAACTTCAAATACACAGGCCATGCACAGGAGAGTTTCTTGTGTATCCCTGTTTGTTACCACCTGTTAAAAAAAAAAAAAGTATATATATATACACACATACACAGAGAGAGAGAGAACACCACGCGGATGAAAACACAGTCCATCTGTGCTATGGCAACTAGGAGTTGCTTGGAGGAGGACAGGCTCAAGTCCAGCAGGGAGACTACCACAGATGTCCCAGCCTCACGCTGCCCCCCTCCAGCACAAACTCAGCATAATTATGGGTCTGACCTGAATCCTAGCTGGACTTAGTTACCGTGTGTAAGAAATACCTCATGGACAGGGTCTCACCCATAATGCGAGGCCGCGAGAATTAGTGTGGGTTTTTTGGGAGGGTCGATTTCTTTACAACGAAGACCATTTTCTAGAATTCTGTCTCACGAGACAGTCGTTTATCCTAGGAATTGCTTCCTGTCTTATTCCTAAACTTTTTACTAGATTTGTTTCACAACAGCCCACGAGAGACGGGAGCCCCATGAATACTTAGCTCAGCATTGTTAACCAGCCGGGCTGGGGCGCAGTAACATGGACGCTGAGTAGTAGAATCATGTCAAATGATCCCTCTTTCCATTTACACAGGCTTTACCTTTCGAAATGTACTCTGAAACATTCATGAGCTTCCCCTCTTGGTTCAAGTCACTGGACTCCAGCTCTCTCCTCCTCGTGCCTGTGGCCTTAGCCTACATTCTTATCTTGAGCGACCAGATCTGACCCAGGTCTCCACTGGACCCCGCCTGCTTCCCAGAGCCGTTCTCAGAAGGAACTTTCTAAAAACAAATCTAGCCCAACTTCCCAACAGCTTCGGTGATGCTGTTATGTGTGTGTTTTGTTTGAAGACAGCTCAGTGTCTTCAAACACTGTGAATCTGAGGGCCTAGTCCTGCACCTCGGCGGGGTGGGGCCTGCTCCCGACTCTGTCGGCTGTTTCACCCATTGTGTTTCCCTTACCCTCAAGGCATCGGAGGGTGTGGTCCCTGGCTGAAGAATAAAAACACACACATAATTTTCCCATCAGGGCACACAGTACGTCTGTAACTACACTTAGATTTGTGTGATTTTTTTTTTTTAATGCCCATGTCATCCAGTGGGCTGTAAGTTCCTGAAGAACGGGGACCACATTTCCTAGTAACTAGCCTGGCACACAACAGTTGTTTAATAAGTATGTGCCGAACGAAGGACAAGCGACAGAACAGCCAACATATAAGTAACCACATAGAGCCTGCATCTACTCAGTATGAACTGCTTCACATACATCGTCTGGTATAATATTACAACAACTCCATGAGCGGGTGCCCTGTTAGCTCCCCTCTGACAGAGAGGGAGGCCGGGGAGTGGACTGAAGGTTATACAACGAAGAAATGCAGATCTGACTTCAAAGACCTTTTTTCCTACCCACGAAGCCATGCGGCTCTAGACAAATGAATGGATATAGTAATAGATTATCTACATTTTTTTCCCTGGGTCATAAAGATTTGATTGAACACTGGTACCCACCTGCTTTCCTTCCTAGTCTTAATTCCTGCCCCTTCCCTCACAGATCGAAGACTCCAAGCATGCCGGTCTTCTGTCCTGGAGATCTCTCTCCCTCTCTCCCCATATGCAAAGAAATGCCATGGCATGCTGCTTCTACCTCCCGCACAGCTCTTGAATCCATCCCCTCCTCCAGCGCCACAGCCCAGGGTACCAGCGAAGCACCCGGACTCCCCCACCACAAGCCGCCCTGTCTCATCCCACTCCCGTCGGTACACAGCGGCCGCAGCAACCCTGTGAGCATCACAACTCTAACAACGCCCTCTTGCTTAAAAACCCTGATGGCCTGAATTCAACTTCCTAACTCTCAAGCCTGGAAGGCCCAGGAGCCCTGACCCCGTCTGGCTGTTCCTACGGCCAGCTACCCGCTCCTGGCTCTCCTCTCTCTCTCTCTCTCTCCGTGCCAGCCACACCACCCTATTTCCAGTCCTCCCACCTGCCCACCCACCTGCGGTACTTTTCTCTGCCCTCCCCGCCCAGTCATCTGGCAGGGATGCCTCCACTGTTTCTTCCTTAGAGAAGCCTTCTCTGACCTCCCTCCTTGGCTCAGATACTCCTGGCATATGCTCTCTTGGCACCATGTACCGCCCTCTGCCAGCCACCAGCCACCGTTTCTTTTTGTGATTGCTTGAGGAACGCCTGCCTCCCTCAGGAGCCTCCAGGATGGCTGCCCCTCACCCCCATCTAGTTCACATCCCAGCACCTGACACTTAAGTACACCCCCGTGGAAGGGCCCTCTTCTTGGTAAATCTGAAAAATGTCTGTTTATCTATCAAGGCACCTTAAACGTCAGCTTTGAACATGCCTGAGGATGCCCCCACCTCAATCCAACTTACAGGTACCTGCTCAGGTAGTTCAACTACCCTGGATGTCCAGGTGTCTGTTTCTCAAGGATACCACAGCCATGCATCTTACAAATGTATTGTAACCATTTCTTCACCTGCCTCTTTCCCCCGAGCAGGCCAAGATTTGCTATGGGATAGGCAATGTGTTTTATCTGCATCGTACTCTGGCAGCGACTATAATCTCTCCATAGTTTAGCTGAATGAATGCAAATATTCTCAATAACCTTTGAGGTGGAGCGTCAAGACCTGAGCGTTTTGTTTGTAAATGGAGGAGGAAACTGAGTTCAGAGACTTTAAATGACTTACCCAAACCAAGGTCATAAAGTAGAGTTGGGTCTTAAACCCCAGTCTTCTGATTCCATGATCATGAAATATCCTGCGAAGTGTCTTTCCTATCCTTTTAGTCTTCATTTATTTCTGTCCCTAGCTCTGTGACCTCAGGGAGGTCTAATATTCCTTATCCATAAAATGGGAATAAATATGACCTCATACTTCTGCAGTGAGAATTTCATAATATCACATTTACTAAAGATTTAGCACTGTGCCTGGAACCTCTATGATTTACCTTATTTTCTTGTAAGGTTTCTAGGAAAGAATATGTCCTATTTAACTTCTTCCCTTTTAGGCTCCAGGCCCAACACGGGGCTTGAACTCATGACCCTGAGATCAAGAGTCGCCTGCTCTAGCGACTAAGCCAGCCAGGTGCCCTAAATATGTCCTAGACTTCATGAGTAAGATTCAAAAGGAGAAAAGAAAAAAAATGTTTCTAGTAGCCTGTATGTATGTCTGAATACAACCTCCAAAGAAGACAGGAATACTTGGCCTGTAATTCAGTGGCTCCCCCTCGGCCTGTCCGGACACTGTTACTAAGGCCCTGCATTTACAGGTTCACCTCAACTTCTGTATCATCCTGATGAAATCAGAGTTTAGCTCACCGACCAGTAAGGTCTGGACGTGATCTTGCAGACACAGGCTTTGTAATCCAATCCCTAGTAAAATGCCTGCAACTACGTCCAGCAGCTGCCATTCCAACCGTGTTCGCACACCCTGCCCCTGAGGAAGAGCTGAAAAGTACTATTTCTCCTTTATCAATGAGACGATTTCATTCTCATAATCCAGGAGTGCTGGTTTAATTTCAGCTTTTCTAAAAGCCAAAATATTATTTCCAGCCGATACTTATTGACAGCCACTAATTCTTCATAGCAAAGGAATTTCTCTGGTTGCTTAATAATACATTTTGGAATTAATTTAATGCTCTCTGGACATCTAAGCTGCTTGAAGTCACATGTTCTGAAAGAGCACTACTGATTTCGTTTCATGGGTTTTGTGGCTAAAGAGACGCTTTGAATTTCTTCCAGGCCTTCTTTTCCGTGGCTATGCTCTGTGAGGTAGGGTTAGGGACTGAGGGCATAGTCCTTAAGGTGCTGAAACAGACTCAGAACTGGTTTGTAAGGACAGCTAAGACTGCTTCCACGAGAGGTGGGCTGGCCATTCACTCAGAGAGTTTGGGTTCATTCCCAAGGCTATTAACTGTCCACGTCCACACCCAGGTAGGATCCACTCACCCTCTGCCCATCTGAGCACGAGAGCCACCTATTCCTAACTAGCAACAGAAAGCAGCTATATGTCAGGTACCCGCCAGCGCCCCAAACCGTGAACTGCTCAATTTTCACTAACGACCATTACAGAACAAGATATTAATCAATAGTAGTTAGCAAAGAACAGGTTTTCCAAAGTTTCCCCCAGATTGCTAGTTTCTCATGGACAGGCCAGAGAATCCACTGAGATTCTCTCTCAGGAATAAATGAAAATTACATGCAAGATTATCTTTTGGACAACTGTATGCCCATCACGTGTCTGTAAACTCCTGAGACTCCCTGCAGCTCATTTAGCCATCCCCTGTGGCAGTGGGGCTCCACTACCCGGGGAGCTGTAAAAATAAAACAAAAACCATGATGCTGGGTGGGCCCCACCCCCTAGGATTCTGATTTTACTTCTTTTAGCTGGGGCCCAGGCCCCAGAATTTTTAAAAACTTCCTGGGTGAATCTGATATGCAGAAAGGATTTTAAGTTTTAAAGTTTTGTTTATTCAGTTTTTATACTTTTGTGAGAAAACTGGCTCCCAAGGGCTCTTGAAAGTTAAAAATGAAGGAATTTCATGAGCTGGACAACCCACTGGTACCTTGAAATTGACCACGGAGGGTGTATTTATACCATGGAAATGGGCGAACGCTGATAAATCAGGGTTTTGCGGGGATGTTGGGGGATAGTCTTTTTTTTTTTTTTTTTTTTAAGTAGCACACCACTGATGGTGAACTCTAGTCTCAATGGATCTAAAACCTCTGGGTAAAGAACTTCTGCTCTAAGTATTCTAGTTCTTAGTCCTAGTAACAGAATAACAAAGCAAGGCTTCAGAGGGCTGAATATTTGACCATGATATTGTCTTGTGCCCCTTTTAGCAAAACTGTTTTTAAGTTTTGTTTTGGCATTTTTCCTTCGGTTAAATCAAGGAATGTTAATTTTTTTCAAAAATGAGCCTTATGAAACCCATTACTGCATATTTTATAGGCAGATTTTTGAAGACATCACTGTTCTTATGACCTTCCCAAGTCTCCAAATGAAGCCCCCATGAGAAATTTGTTTTAAAGTTAAGTATGAGGGGACCGTACCCCACTCCCCAGCATTGCCCAGGGGAACCGGAAACTTCTCCCATCGTGGACCCTGAGCACCAACCACTGCTTATACTTTCCCTTCAGCTGTCCAAGTTTTGACCATACTTCAGCCTATGAAGGGTATTTCCTGGTCATGACATTCTATTTTAATTTCTATTTCTCGTGGTGCTGAGGGTTTGTATTTTACTATCTTAATGTGCGTTACTTCTTATAGGGCCTTGCAGTCCTTCGTGAAATGAGTCAAGGTGTATGAAGTGTGAACCCACTGACTCAGTCTGTGCCTCATCTGTGATTTGCAGACTCTGTTGCTGGGACCCAGGCGTGGCCGACACTGCAACGACGTAGGGAAATACAAACATACGTGCCTGGCTTCTATCCTCAGAGTCCCTGATCTTGTTGATCTAGGACTGCAGCCTTGGTGTCAGGCTTGCAAAAGTTCTTAAGTATTTCGAAAGTTCTCCATGCCTTTCTAACACGCAGCTGAATTTACCCACTTGAATTCCAGTTTTCCCGAGCTCAGAAAAGCTTAGTCCCGCAAGATGAGAGCCTGTCCCTTCTACAGACTTGAGCCCAAATAGAGCCCAAGCTTGCCCTGGGCGCTGTGGATTCAAATGGTGACCGACCGACAGCCTGCTTAGCACCCCTACCCCGCCACCTTCCTGTCCCCTTCCCCTCCAGCCTCAGACTGCGTCTGCCACAAGAAGAGGCAAAAACAGTTACCAATAAAATTGTGAAGTTTTCCAAAACACTGTTCATCATATATTTCTCTGGTAAGTGTTTGAGCTTGTGGATGAAGTTTATCATATATTCACACATCGGGGAGCGGTTTATTCGGTACACAAATCGGCCGTTCTCGAACCTTGCATACTCCGTCTGTGAGGGGAAAAAGGAATTGAGCACGTTTACACTTCTGATTCCAAAATACATGAAAAAGCTATTGCTGTCTGCAAAAGCATTTTTCCTTTTTCAACAGGAGTCATCTACTAGATGCTGTACTATTTACATAGTTTACTTAATTTAAAAGAAATCCTATCTCCAAACTTAACGGCATACTCAGAAATCCATTATTTTTCTAGAAACCTAAAAAAAAGAAAAAGAGTGGAAACAGGATAGCTTTAAAGAGGGTTGTCTAGGTCAGAAAGAAAAGAAAGCAAAGGTCAGAAAGAAATATAATCACCTACTTAGTGATTTTCTGCCTGGAAATCTGGGGGAGCAAGGCCCAGCCAATTACAATTCTTCAAAGAGCCCAGAGAAAATCCTCCTCCACCATTATAAAGGTCTCACAGGCCAACGACCAACGCAGCTAATTTCTCTACCTCAGGAAAAACGACTTCACACTGATCACGAGCTCCTGACTGTGAGTTATTTATGTCTTTAATAAACAAGGAAAAGAAAGAAAATACTCGTATTGAAGATCCCACTGAAGCACTCAGAAATAAGAAACACCCCTAGATAGCCCTGGATCAAAGAAGAATTAAAAAGGAAATTACAAACTATCTCAAGAGTAATGAAAAGGAAAATACTTGACATCAAAACTTAGGGGACCCGATGGAGCTGTACTTGGAGGAAACTTAATGAAGCAGCTTCATGAGTTCATCATTAAAGGTAAAAAAATTACAGAACTAAACCATGTCTGAAATTTAAAACAACCCCCCCTCCACAAAATAAACCCAAGTCACAAAGAAACCAAAGGAAACCAGGAATAGGAAATTAATAAAGATAAAAGCTCAAATCGATGTTAAGAGAAATAAAATATGTGGGCAGAATAAATTAAAAAACTGGTTCTTTAAAAAGTCAAAACAAAATCAAGCCTTCACAAGCTTAAGAGAGAAAAGAGACAAAACCACAATTACAGTAGAGATTGGAAGATCTGTAAAAGGTTACTTCACATAACTCTAAGGCAAAAAAGCCTAGAGGAGAGGATGATTTCCCAGCAAAGTATGAATTACTAATACTGACCATGAAGAGGAAAACTCTAGTAGGTCCATTACAGTAGAAATGACCAAAAAATTTTTCAGAGACTCACCACAAAAAAGGTACAAAGACCAAATTGTTTCATCACTGAGTTTTATGCAACTCTAAAAGAATAATTACTCTCACTGTTACGCAAACGACGCCAGACCATAGGAAAAGGCAGGTGTCCCAATTCTTTTTATGAAATTGATGGACACAAAGAGATTAGAGAAAGGAACAGACTAATATCACTTAGGAGATGCAAAAATCTTATGTAGAATAGCGAAGAGAATACATCACTTTGTCCAAAGCAGGACTTTCTTCAGGAATGAACTCGTGATGCCCACAAATTGGGAGAAAAATCATACTAAGAGATGCTGAAAAGGCATTTGATAAAATATCGGAGCTGTTACTAACAAAAACCCTAGGTACAATGGGAATAGAAAGAAAGCACTTAAATATAAAATAAAGACCATTTATAAAATCCAACAGTAAGTATATATAACCCGAAATGGCAAAACTCCAAAGCCAACTCTATGGGCAGCACTTACTACTCATCATCCTACTTTTTTTCACGACAGTGTTGGAGGTTTTAGCAAATGGAAAGAGGTGAGAAAATAACCAAAATAGAAAAGGTGGCAAAAACATTGGAAAAGAAGAGATAAAATAAAGCCTTCTCTTTTTGCTGGTACTATAAAACCATATACATAAAAAAATCTAAGAATCTAGGGGGAAAAAACCACTGGAGATAAATAAGAGAATATGGCAAGTTGGCCAGATAAAACAAATATAAGCAAAACCCAAGAGCTTTCCTCTCTTCTAGTAATTAAAATCTAGAAATGGGAAATTGCATTAACAAATTACATAATATTTAGAAGTATATTTAACAAAAAAGGGATAAACCTGTATGTGAAAACTACAAAATCTTATTAAGATGGAAATGCAAACAGGTTCTCAATTGGAAAGATTTAGGATTGGTAATGTATCGATTTATCTCAAAATAATGTCTAAATCTAGTACAATTCGAACTAGATTGATCAAGCGAGGATTTTGGTTTTCTTTATTTTTTTTTAAGTTACCTCCTTTTTTGGAAGAATAAATGCTGTTTACTAGCCTAGAAAATATATGGAAAACAATAGCCAGATTGACTTGCGTCAGCAGAAGTAAAAATGTGCTACAAAAGCCGCTGTAATCAAATCAACATGGGATTGGGACATGTCAAGATAGACAGGGGGGAATCAGAGAGACTCCAGGAATGGCTCCCAGGATATGCAGTAACTGAAAGGAGACAGATCTCAGATCTACTCAGTGGGAAAAGGATGAATCATTTAATAAATGGTTTCGACACAAACGCCTGTGTATCTGGAAGAAAACAGAAGCGGACTCCCAATTCACACCAAATGCAGAAGTAGTACATTCTAAGTGAATTAAAAACTTAATTATAAAACTCCACCTGCCACACTCACACTACCTTATCCATGAAAATTCCTGGGACTTCATCAAAGGCAACCTTTTCCGGCTCCCTGAACTTACAGAAGGCTTTTGGTGTGTTACTGGAGGACATGACGAAAAAAAGAGTTTGGAATCTGGGAAACTGAGTAACTTGCCCGGTTCGTCTCATCCAGGCGGGAGGTCCAGCTCTGGTGAGCCCTGACAATGTGGCTACTCAGCAGCCGTGCCTACCAGGAACATTCCACATTCCCAACCACTGACAGGTAACTGTGCTCCCTCCTTCTCCGAGAATTTGGGAGGTCATCTGGGCTGCAGGCCTCCCAGGCCCATCTCCTAACAAGGCCACCTTCTCACCTACCCTCTCCTTGGGCTTCCCAGACATGCGTTGAGCCGGCTCCCCTCCTCTCACATCCATTTTTGTCCTCTGCTGGTGTCTCCCTTCTACTCACCCCAGGGCTGTGTACTGCTTCCCAAATTTAAACCCTTATTCCTGTGCTGTTGCTACTCTCTCTCTGCACCTAGTTCTCCATTCCCATAGCTTTAACGATCCTTAACGTTGAGGATTCCTGATCGGTAGTCTCAGTCTTTACCCGTCCTCCAAATTCTCGTCTTGCATCCAGAATCATCCCCTGACTGTGTGCTCTTGAGCACCTTCCTTCCTTTTCTCTGTTGGTGGCAGCACTGTCCTTGCAAACACAAAACGTGTGACCTCTGACTCTTCCTCCTCATGGGTTTTTAATATCCCGTGAGTTTCTAAGTTCCATTCAAAATGTCTTACTGGATGCCCCCTGCTACCGTTTCAGTGAAGCTCAGGATGCCTAAGCTCCTGTCGACCATCTAGTCCACCCTCTTCTATCCTCTCTGGCTAGCGTCACCTCCTCAACACCATTCTCGGGAGGCCCAGCCTGCGCTCAGGAAGCTACAAGGGCCTCCAGCACCCCAGGGCCTCACTGTTCAGCCCCAAGTCTTAAAACCCACACACTCGCTCCCGCCCTCCTCCCTCCTCCCCAGCCCCTCCTCTCTCTCTCTCTCTCTCTCTCTCTCTCTCTCTCTCTCTCTCGCCGCGGCACCAAGTCTGCCACACTCAGGCTAGGCTCTGGGACCTGCAAACTCCAGGACCACCGTGAACCAGAGCTGCTCACTGAACACAGATCGACTAGAGGATGGGCAGAAGACACTGGAAAATTCAACTTTACATGGAAAGTTAACTGCAAAACATTATTCACACCAAGCAACCCACCCTGGTAAAAAGAACATGCGTTTTTTGACAGGGAGGGAGGCCATGAAATATAAAAACTATGTATAGGTATTTGACCCCAGTATGTGCTGTCATCTGTTTAAAAGGATTAAAGGAGTGGAAATGGCAAAAGTACCACCACCATTTGAGGTGTCAGGTTTTACAGAAGGCAGGTGCCAATCAGCTGAATCTCACCTCGGCTGTTCTCTACAACGCCTGCAAGTGCCCTTGGACCTGGGGGTGGGGAGGGCACCATCCGGTGGGTGGCAGGGTCTGTGTGTACCCGCTTCCACGGCGGGCACCCCCATGACACCTCGGGCCGGACTGAACGCTGCTGGCCGCACAAGGCAGGGGGACCAGTCAGGGAGGCCTGGCATGGGGCTTCCTCCCTGCCTTCTTCCAGTCGCTTTCAGACCGTTCTGTCGCCTCAGAAGTAACAGGGGAAAGCGGTGGGAGAAAGGGAGAGGAGGAGATGCCAAAAAGGTAAAACTCTCCGCCCCCATATAAAGTCGAAAGGAAGGCAACAGTCTGCCCCTGAATGAGGACTTCGGGGGACAGAGGCCTACTTACCTCTACTTTTTCTACTACTTGCTTCCCAAATGAGCATACTTTGGTGGAACAGGTGACTGTCATATTTTCAGAACTCTCATACTGACTGGTTACACCGTAAAAAGCCCCGGCATCGTCCTGAATACTGCAGTTTAGGTCGGCCTGTTGGGAAGGAAACGGAGGTGGGGGTTATCCTCTTGTGGCCGGAGTCATGGCAGCGACCGACCGGTGAGCGGCAGGCTAGGACGTCCGACCGCTCGGGCCGAGGGGAGGGCAGGCGTGGCTCGAGGAGGCGGTGAGGTGATGCTCATCCAGAAACAAGTTCCATGGCCCACTGGTCACTTTCTGAAGAGCACGCTAACCCCAGCAGTCTCCCCTTGAACAATGGCAATGTGACGCACACCTACTTCAGTTTGCTTTCTTGTGTTCAGTATAGAATAATACTGTACCCTTGTTAGAAAAGATCCGTGAGGCCTCTGCAATGTGTGCAGAAAGCAGTATATGAATGGGGTTCATAGTCACTAATCTGTAGATATATTTAAAGATTATTTATTTACTTGAGAGAGAGAGGAGAGTGGAGGGAGGGGGAGAGGGAGAGGGAGAGAATCTCAAGCAGACTCCGTGATGAGCGCAGAGCCTGACGTGGGGCTCTATCCCACGACCCTGAGATCACAACCTGAGCCGAAATCAGGAGTCAGTCGCTTAACCGACTGAGCCACCCAGGCGCCCTAATCTGTAGATATACTTAAAAGAACGGGAGATCTAGAGCTGACTGGCCATTTGTTATAGATGTAAAAACAGAAACTTTTCATTACAAATTACAGCATCCAGAAGGGAAATGGTTCCTAGTAAAGACTGGCTTATAAAGATGCTAAATAATTCATATTTCCCACTCATTTAAGGTATCTGATGATTACCTACTATGTGAGGTTCATGCTAAACACTATATAGGACTACAAACGGGAGCTATGTACCTAAAATAGCGATAACGGAGATAGAAACAGTACCATGTCAAAGGTGCTCAGAGTCCAGACAATGGAAGGCATGCTTTTAGCCAGAGGTATTACTTATGGGATGGTTACGATGTGCAGAGATGGGCTGAGGGGACACTGGGGGCAGAAGGGGCCTCAGGTGCCTCCTTCCAGCGGCAGCGCAAGGACTGAGGCCACTGGGAAAAGTGAGTTTGGAAATGCAGCCAGGACCCAGGTTGTGGAGGGCTGGAAAAGGGGTGTGGATTGCATGCTGCAGGAAATGGGGACTCTCGGGAAGTTCTGGCACAAGGAGGTGAGGTGATAGGAGTTGTGTTTCAGAGGTAGAGGCCTCAATGTGGGATAGCGTCCACTGCAGAGGGAGGCTGGGAGGCCATGGCAGTGGCCGGACCCCTGATGGATGGCTCCCTCCTCTCCAACACCTACCAACCTGCTCTCGCACACCAGGCACTGGGTGTGGAGCCCGGGGTCAGAGTGAGCAAGACCTGGGCCAGTCCCTACTGCCATGGGCTCGCAATTGAGTAGGAAGGACATCACCATAGGGATGAGCACTCCTGAAAGACGCAGAAAGGGCCATGAGAACCAACCTTGGGGTCGGGGAAGCTTTCAAGGATGAGGCAGCTCAGATCCAAAGGAAGGAGCACTGACTGAGGCAGGTGGACGTGCCCTGAGTATGTATAAAGGGCACATAACCAGAAACGAGGCCAAGAAAAGGCTGGGATCAAGGGAGCAGGGGAGAGAGGGTGGCAGGAGAGGCAGGAGGGTATGGGTCTTATATCCTAAAACCAAGGCATAGATCTGCATTCCTAAGAGGCACCGTGAGCACAGCCTGGAGATGACTCTGGAAGAGCTCACAGGCAGACAGGTCAGGAGGTCAAGAGAGCAGTCCAGACAAGGGCCGGTGTCTGTATCGCCGTGGGGACTGGAGAGGGACAGGGGGACCTGCCACACGATCGAGGCCACAGTTTGTGAGGTCTGGCACATTCTGACCAGCTGATCTTAAAACCTTGATGTGCACTAGCCACTAGGAAGACCTGAGTCATCCTATATATATTTTTAATAAGGATCTGCATTTGAATTTCCTTCTTGAATCGAGTATCAAGAAAACGTCCCTTTTCTGAGGCAAAACTTCCCACTTTCTGGCTTCAAATAAAAAGAACCATAGGCTTTATATTCCCCCTTTGCCAAGAAATTCAAAGCTAAATTCAGTGCTCAACTACAGTAATTACCTATCCCAGGTACTTCTAATAGCTACTAACAACTGGTGTACAGCTCCTTCTACTGGATTACAATCTGCTTTTACTTGTCCTTGTCCACTTTTATATTGCCCATAAAGGTAGTAACACTCCCTCACATTTTGCTTTTTGGAATTTTATGGGGCACCCATTGTAAATAAATAAAAATACCCAAGTGTACATTTTTCTCACATTTGAAGGTTTGATGTCAGCTCTGTGAAGAGCAGGGTAGCAAGAAATGATGATGTCTGAGCCTGACTGTGATCTGCACCTGACCTCCCTGGGGTCTACTGAGCTCCAGCTGCCAGAGAAGGTTACCCATGTGTCCTCCATGCACAGGAATTCTGGACCCTGACCCGGCATTATGTCCAGCTTTCCAGGACAGCCAGCACCTGGCGTGCACTCAAAGTGGACCTCCAAGGGGCACCTGGGTGGCTCAGTCAGTTAAGCATCCGACTCTTGGTTTCGGCTCAGGTGGTGATCTCAGGGTCGTGGGACTGAGATCCGTGTTGGGCTCCGTGCTCAGTGTTGAGTCTGCTTAAAATTCCTTCTCTCCTCTCCCTTTGTGCCCCGCCCCCTGTGTTCGCTCTCTCTCTCTCTCTCAAATAAATAAATCTTAAAAAAAAAAAAAAAAAAAGTGGGCTTTCAAGAACCACTGCTTTGTTCTGCCACCAGCCGAGAACACGTGGCTCTGAGAAGCAGCTCAGGTACTTTTCGGTGGTGAGATTTATGCTCTCATAATGGTGGTATAACTTGTGCCAACAAGTTTTTGTTTTTTTGTTTTTGTTTTTTTTAAACTAAAAACACACATGTGGTAAGTAAAAAAAAAAAAAATCAAACTGGAAAAAGAGTGTACATTTTATTTCTACCCCTGAACTTGCTAACCTCCCTACTGGTGACCCATGTTTACTGTTTCTCAAGTGCCCTTTTGGAGATAGCTAGCACTTAGGTACACAAGCATCTACATCCCCTCTTTTTTGCACAAAAAGTGGCACTCTTCGAAACCTTGCTTTAAAATAGAATATACAGATATTATATAGACTATATTTAGATATAGAGATATAGATATATAGCTACGTCCTAGAACTCATATAGTACTGATATGGAGTATCAGTTTTGAAAAGAACAGCCATTTAAAAACCTAGGTAGTCCCACATTTTAGTGGCCGCATGCTATTCCATGACACAGACGCACCCTAATAATTACCATGTGCTCTACTGATGAACATTTCGGTGCTTCCCAACATGGATGCAATAATGAGTTTAGGTGCAGCAGGAAAGGTGCATTAGGGTCCTGGGATCGAGCCCCGCATCGGGCTCCCTGCTCAGCGGGAAGCCTGCTTCTCCCTCTCCCACTCCCCCTGCTTGTGTTCCCTCTCTCACTGTCTCTCTCTCTCTGTCAATTAAATAAATAAAATCTTAAAAAAAAAATACTTCTACTTTTCCTTTTCCTCAACTTTAAAAAGTTTCCAGCATTGAAAGGGTTTTAATGGGCTATAAATAAACGGAGAGTGAATATTTTAACAAACTCATTATTTTTGATACATCCAAGTTGTTTTGAAAGCCTGGTGAACATTTAAAAGCAGTCTGGTGTTGGACGCCGCGGCGCCGCCCGCCGCTGCGCGCTGGTGATGGGTATTGAGGAGGGCACGTTCTGCATGGAGCACTGGGTGTTATGCACAAACAATGAATCATGGAACACTACATCTAAAACTAATGATGTAATGTATGGGGATTAACATAACAATAAAAAAATAAAAAATAAAGCAGTCTGGTGTTTTTGGTGTGAGTGGGGCGGGAAGGAGCATGGGGGGCGGGGGGAGTCAGGGGGAGAGGCAACAGAACAGGCTACTTCTTTTAAACCACCGACCTCCACTTATGTCAGTGATATAACCAGGAGGGAGGTTTCTTCAGAACGGCAGGTCCTGGTCCCTAGGCACAATGCTTTCTTGTTTGCCCGTTTTTCAAATGCTCCATTTTTTCCTTTATTCAGTTCGGTGACATTAACGACGTAAACTAACTCGGACACTTAAACCCCGAAGCAAGCACAGAAGTGAACAGACAAGATCATCCGTCCCTATACACAATCGGAAAATGTTAATGAAGCTTAGAATGGTATTTGCCGTAATGGGATGTTAGCACAATTGCTGGAAATGTCCACAGCCTCCGCGCTCCCGTCTCTCTGTGTCTCCGTGCTTAAGTGATGCTGGTGAAAAGCCCCTGTCCCGCTGCGGCAGCACACTGCGTAGACACCACTGGACCGGATTCATTTTTAAGACCCTTTTCTTTATTTGGCAAAATTATTTCAAGAATAACCAGCGCTCTGTTTCACGGTTTTAAACGTTAAACACAAAAACTCCCGAAGTGGTAAGAGAATGACAGAACTGAAATAACTTAAGTTCTGTTTTCCCATCTTCCTAACGACTGTGCTATCACGGCTCGTTTCCCCATCTACTGTTTAACCGCGGGAAGCAGCGGGAGCTGCGGCTCACATGACTCTAGGGACAGACACAGGGCTGAGTCCCCATGTGCCATTAAAGAGTAAGTAACACAACGGCTAAGTAACAGAAGTGTGCTAATCTGAAGCATATACACGTGCATATATGAAATAAAAACGCTAACTTCACCAACTGTTTAGGACTCAGGTCAACAAGATTTTTTCTTTCTAAGAGTATTTTATCAATGGCATTGTTTAGAACTGTGGGCACATGGTGATAATAAAAATGAGAACAGATTTTTAGAGGGCTTTGCCGTCTAAACTTCTCTAAGACCATGGGCATCCTTACTGCCTGCACCTGGGCAGACCAGCCCCACCCATCTTACCTTTGGTTCACCACTGTCCCTTAGAATTTCCAAAATAATTTTCATTAGTTTTAACTGGGAATGAACGATCTGTAGTTTTAATGACAGGAAGTATCAAAAATGAAGCTATTTAAATATATACATTATGAAAACCTCAGAAATTAGCTCAATAAATTATGAGTTCTGCAGTTACGGAAGTTAACTTTTTTTTTTACATAAAATTAAATGACATGCATTCAGAGAAATGCACAGGTCACAAGTTTACAATTCGATTAACTTTCATAAAGTGAACACACCCATGTAACCAGCACCCAGATGAAGAAACAGAACAGAAGCCCTCCCACCCATGCTCTCTTCCAGTTCAATCACCCCCATATCTCCCAGAGGTGATCTTGAGGCTAAACACTGTACATTAGTTCTGTCTGGTGTTTTGAACTTTAAATAAATGGAATCACAGTGTTGACTCCTTCGTCTTCAGTTTCATATGCTCAGCATCGTAGTATGAGATTCATCCATGCTGCTGCATGTAGCTCATTCACCCTTGTTACTACAGAGTATTCCACCGAATAAAAAATACCATGATCCATTCATTCTACTACTGATGGGTACTGGTGATGTTTCCAAATTGGACCGATCATGAGGAGTGCTACTCTGTAGGGGTGCCTGGGTGGCTCAGTTGGTTGAGCATCCAACTCCTGGTTTTGGCTCAGGTCATGATCTCAAGGTGGTGAGATCAAGCCCCATGTCGGGCTCCATGCTAGACGCAGAGGCTGCAAGATTCTCTCTCTCCCTCTGCCCCTCCCCCACACTGAAAAAAGAGTGCTACTCTGTATATCCTTGCATAGACTTTTGATGAACATGCATATGCATTTCTGTTGGGTGTTTCCCGGAGTGGAACCACTGGGAAATGAGGACCATGTACATTTTAGCTTCCATTTAGATAAGAGGGACAGATGCTTTTTGAATTATCTTACTTTTCCTTTTAAAGATTTTATTTATTTATTTGACCAAGAGAGAGAGACAGAGAGGGAACACAAGCAGTGGGAGTGGGAGAGGGAGAGGCAGAAGCAGGCTCCCCATTGAGCAAGGAGCCCAATGCGGGGCTTGATTCCAGGACCCTGGGATCATGACCTGAGCTGAAGGCAGACGCTTAACAACTGAGCCACCCAGGCGCTCCCTTTTCTTTTTTTTAACAGTTGAGAAAACTTTAATTATTAGTATAAATTTAACAGGTTAGTTTTTAAAAGGCTTCTCAACTAACAGTAAATAACCAATTTGCTATTACAACTGCTCTGCAATTACTCTTGAACATGGAAAATAATCATGTAGCCATCCAACCATATCACAGCTGTTCTTCGGGAATTTTCTAGGAGGAGGTATTGATGTGAAAGATAATCATCTGTCAGCTGAGGATGTTACGATTATCCCAGAAAGAAATGCATTCTCTGGGCTCCCATGGAGCAAGGTAATATCAAAGAAAGAATTGCTAGCATTGAATCAACAACAAAGGAGGCAAACTCTGTGATGAGCCTGAGATTTGCACTGAGTTCATTACCCACCCTCTCGACTCATTTTTCCCAACTGAAAACTCAGGGCAAACCTATTTCATACAGTTCTGAAGGCAAGAAAATAAGAAAGAATGTGCTGGTATCAGAGTTACAAACTATTTCTGCCTCATCAGCTTTTATCTGACCATGGGATAGTTTCTAAAAGCAAATTAATATAAAAATCCAAGAGACAGCGAGTCCCAGCAAACTTATCTTCCCAACAAATCCCAAATTCAAACCATATTCTATCCTTTCCTTTGGGGACAAGAACGCCTAAAATGGTTATGGGCCAGGCTCTGAAGTGTTAAACACACGCACATGCACACACACATGCAAATGTGGCTGGGGAGGGAAGTCCAAACAGGCCCCTCTAAGGAGTCTTGGCCCATTTTGCCTTAGAATAGAGACCCAAAAATGAACTGGGTTTAGAGGCCAACTCTTTCTCCTACTATCAAATGCAGGAATCCTTTCTGCAGTATACTCAACTGTGCTGCCTTCGGGCTAAGTATCTTTAGATACAGGAAAACCACTGATTTAAGAAACTACTATGTGCTGGGCAGACTTGTTAAGCTCTTTCTCCTGTTGTATTAGTTTTCTATTGGCTGCTTTAACACATGGCCACAAATTAAGTGGCTTAAAACAACACAAATTGATAATCTTACACTTGTGCAGGACAGACTTCGACACTGGTCTCCCCAGGTTAAGGTCAGCGTCCTGGCAGTGCTGCGAGCCTCTCCGGAAGCTCTAGGGGTTGGGGGGTGCTTTCCTTGCTTCCTCCAGAGTCTGGAGGTCACCCACATTCCTTGTCTCTGGGCCCCTCCCCGCATTTTCAAAGCCTGTAACAGAAGGCTGGGTCCTTCTCTGGCTGCCCACTGTCATCTCTCCCAGGCCCCCCTCTTCTGCTTTTAAGGAACCTGGTGACTACTCTGGGTCCACTCAGATGATCCAAGATACTCTCCCTAGCTGCTGATAAGCAACCTTGATTCTCCTTTCTGTGCAATATGACATATTCACAGATCCCGTGGCTAAGGTCTTGGATGGGACTCTGCCGCCACACCCCTCAAGTTGCAACTGGCTTCCCTGTAATTTGCATCTAGAGCTCTGCCTTCTGGAATCACACAGACCCCAGAACACCTCTGTTGGACAATTCTGCAATTTTCGTTCATTTCCCCCTTACTCTTACCTGTCCTCTTCCCCTTCTCACCGACAAGGTTCTTCGGGCCCTGTCTGCTTCCCCAGATTCAAGTTCTACACTTCTCTTGATTAAACCCCACCCTGATTTCAGACTTCCCTTCCAGCTAGTCCAGATACTTGTGAATTCTGACTTTTCATCTGTCCTTATTGTCTCCCAGCCCTCTGACCGACCGCATGGACAGCAGAGACTTCCTGGAGTCTCTTTACCCACAGAGAAGACCTGCTTCGTGAAGCCGTCCAGGTGACGGGAAGAGATCATGCAGAGGAGACACAGTGTAGCCGTGAACGACACTGACGACCGCTCCTAGTAACTGGGTGATTTAAAACACACCCCAGGACAGATACAGCCATCAACAGATATGTGACCCCATAAAAATGGTGGTTCATAATCAATAAACAAAAACGGTCCCCACAGAACCCATGTGAGCCTCGGTCCACAAGGATCAGGTGTGCGGACAGCTACAACGATGGCTTTTTCCAAAGAGCAAAAATCAGCACTTTTTCTGACCTGTGAGTTTATGATCAGTCTTATGTCTTGTGTATAATTGCTCAAACAAGCACAAAATTACCATCTTTCCCACAAAGAGATGATTAGAGAAGTTACAGAATTCTTCCTGGAAATAAAAAAGAAGGCAATCGTTAATACAAGTGTGTTGAATCAATTAAAGACTTCAGGGTCTACTTGCGGGCAAGTCCTGGAAATCGATACAAGGTCAAAGTAGAAGCGGGTCCCAGTGCCAGCCAGAGAAAGCGGACTGCATCAGACAGCGAAGAACCAAGAACAACAAAAAACGGCAACATCAAATTTTCCTGAAACCTTCCCTCAACCCTCCTTGTCTCACACTCCTCAAATGAAACCTTCCCTCAACCCTCCTTGTCTCACACTCCTCAAATGCAGCGGAGGAGACTCTGGATTCGTTTCTGCTCTATTACTTCTCATTCCGTGAGCCCATTTATTCACATGTCTGTTCCAATGTTTAATTTTATGTTCCTAGAATTTGAAATAAAAAAGCAGTATACTTCAAAGAAATGATCCTTCCCATTTTATGGGTGAGGAAAAATGAGGCCGAGCCCTGTTAAGCAGGATGCAGAGTCCTCAGAGGGGAGGGCGGGGCCCGGGGGTCGTCCGTGCAGAGCCCCAGGGCTCTGGAAACCGGGCTCCTGGCGGTGGCTGAAGGCCCCAGCCCCGGCCGGGAGCACTACAGCTGCCAACCCAAGAAGCCGAGGCTACGGGTCCCGCAGGAGCGGCGCTGGGCTGAGGACAGACACTTTGCCACGGGCTTCAGACGGAGAAAGCCTGCTGGCTCGGAGAGTCAGCAGATTAGCCCACAGGCAGGGGAGAAGGCAGGGGCAGCGGTTCAGGGAAGGAGGAAGCAGCTGGACACCCCCTTCCCACGCAGGCCTCCCTTCCACCCCGAGGGCTTGGAAGAGGCTGGGTGGGAATGGCTTGGATGCAGAAATGAAAACATCAAGAGGACCGTCCCTGACAAGAGACAGTCTAATAGGCACTGATGGAGGCAAGGAGACGCGGGCCTTTTCAAACCACCACTTTGAACCTCTCCTCTTCATCCTCTCTGAGCTATGATCAAAGGACCAAGATTTCAAATTGTGAAGCAATTTTTTCCAATGGCAGCATCTGGCTCCTTGGCAGGCAGCACTGGGAGCTAGGCCCTGTTGTGGGCGGCCGTCCAGGCCTGCCACATGGCCAGGCTCGGCCGGGCAGGGCACCACGTGGGCCTGCAGCTGCTCCCACAGACGCCAAAGGACAATCGCTCTGCACTGGGCAGTAAGCCGGCAGGCGGGCGGGCAGGCGTAGCCCGGGAGGCAGTGCTGGGCACCAGGGGTGGGGGGCTTGAGCACTCATTTGCATGCATCTGCCCCCCTGGCCCAGACCCCTGAAGCCAGCCTCCCCCCTTGGCATCAGAAGACTGGGGTGGGGGAATTTCGCTGGGATGACCATGCGACAACTCCCCAACAAGGCAACCTGCACCGGGGGGCGAGCGATGAAGCAAGTCTTTGAATACGTTCACTTCGGACCATTGTGCCCTTGGGACCATTGTGCCCTTGCCCAGCACAACGGGACAGCAGCTGTAGGGCTCCTGCCACAGCTGTTTTAAATAAGAATAATAGGAATAAACTCAGCCTCGCTCTTCAAGTTACTTTCCACTAATTATGGCATATATTTACATCTGCAAAATAAAAGATTTTAAAAAAACACCACCAAGAGCCCCTTTATTGTGCAGATTGGCACCCCTATTTGAATTTCATAAACATTTAGTACTTCAAAGAATCTTAAAAGCTTGCTTTAATTACAATATGCACTGCTTGAAAGGCTGGCTGTTTGCATTGCAAATTCCTACAAATACCAGCATTCATTTTTTAAAAAATTCAATTGATATCACCCACACAACTTCAGGTAACTAGCACTGGTGACTTCACACAGTAGCTGGGATGAAAGAGACAAGGTCTCAGCCCCACGGACAAAGCAGCTGCTGCAGGGGGCAGTTCTTTCCAATGGAGGCAGTTAATGAGTCCTGGGCTCCCCGCTGAGCTAGCCCTGCACACGTCACATTCATCAGGTGTATGAACACCGGCCGCCAGACACCACCCTTTCCAAATCGGAAACAGGACCTTTTTCTGGTTTGGAGGTTCTGTGCAAGAAAAGTCCTATAGAGAATGACAACAGATCAATTAACAAGTGTAGAGTTGCCAAATAAAATACAGGACACCCAGTTACATTTGATTTTTAGATAAACAACAAACTTTTTTATTATCTGTGTGTCCCAAAGATTGCATGGGGCCTATGTGCACTAAAATAGTGTACGTTGTTTACCTGAAATTCAAATGTAACTGGGTGGCCTGTATTTTTATTCGCTAAATCTGGCACCTCTAACTAACAAGTCATGTTTACCAAAAAGAGTAACAAAAATTGGGACTTACTCTCAAATCTCATCACTGTAAGAAGACATTTTCTGCTCAAGATATTTTAAGAGAAAAATGAAGATGCCAAATAATACATGCAGCATGATGTGGAGAACAAAGGCAAAAGAATAAAATTAAATTTCCCTACAACTCACAGCCCATTGACAAGTCCTTGAGACAGGTAGAGTGATCTTCCTCTAGAAACTTTACCGCCTCGATGTTAATAGTTGGCTAAGAGCAAAAGGCAATCTTAGCCTAACATTCGTCCGACTTCCAGGATCCTGTAAATCTACTTTATAACATGTAAAAATTCCTTTGGAAACTTCCTTTATCTCTACCTTCCCTCTCCCCCCAAGATATATGTTAGCAATCATCCTCCAAGCATATGGCCCATTGATACATATCTGGAGGGTCACATGACTACGGTTTTATTAGACAGTAATAAATGGCCATTTCCTAACAACAGCTAGCCCCTCAAGGTCCTGGAAACCTTCCAAAATTTCTTAGAGACTTTCACTATCCCTCACCGCCCTCCCAAGTTGAACGTATATAATCGGCCATCCATGATAACCTCAATGCAACTCTTTCTGCCCACGGGTCCTGTCCCCGTGCTTCAATAAAACCACCCTATTTGGAGCACCTGGGTGGCTCAGTCAGTTGGGTGTCTGACTCTTGATTTTAGCTCAGGTCAGGATCTCAGGGTTGTGGGATCGAGCCCCGAGTCAGGTCCATGCTCAGCAAGGAGTCTGCTTAAGATTCTCTCTGTCCCGCTCCCTCTGCCCCTCCCCCGCCTGTGCACCTGCACACACGCAGGCGCCCGCACCCTCTCTCTCTCAAATAAATAAAATCTTAAAAAAAAAAAAAACCCCACCCTATTTACATCCAAGACATCTCAAGAATTCTTTCTTGACTGTTCACTCCAAATCCCAACATTTGCACATCAGAGCATAATTCTTTTTAGTGAAATCAAATGATGTATAATGTTTGTAGATACATGTAAAAAGTCCAGAAGGATACATGGGGAAATCTCAGTTTTTCTTCTATGGTCTTTTGATCTCCTTGGACTATTTGTAATAAGCTTATATTGCTCTTGTAAGGTAAAAAGAAAATTAAAATGGGGCGGGTGGGTAGGATGTACTTTGGATCTCCACCTGCACAGGGAGGAAGGATCTCATATACCACCAAGGGCCTAGATCTAATTTTAGACAATTGACCAAGACCCCTGAGGGGTTTATGACTATGTCCAGATAATCCACTTATTCCTTGCAAACCTGGGTCTGGAAATAAGAACCACCCGGATAGTGCTACCTTGGTTCTTTCCTTCTCGGGCTTTTCTTGAGGTATGGTTACAGAGGAGCTAATCATGCCGCCATCAAGGGGCAAGTACTGGGAAGTGCAAATGCATCATCATGTGTTTGCTTGGCCCTGGACCTCGGATTAGCACGAACAGTGGCTTAGCATCTCAGCCTGTAACCATGGCAGGGAGTGGAGTTAAACAGCTCTACCCAGGAAAAGATGGAGCCCTGACCTTGGCTTTGTTAGCAACCACTGAGCCAAATGACCCAGGACAGAAAGCATTAGAGGAACATCTGTCAGACGGATTCTCCCAAGAGGTTAAGCGAACTTCCAATTCACATTCTGCCTAGATATGTGCAAGCGTTCAAGTTAAAAAAAAAAAAAAAAAGAAAGAAAGCATCCATACTGTGACTGAGGTTAAGGGATTAGGGGAAAAGCAGAGTGAGCGTCTGCTCCCACTTTCTAGGCTGTCCTGTTCTGCCTTATGTCTTCAGGTGGATTCGGAAAGTCTTTTAAATACAGTGATGGCCACAGAGATCAACGTTTCCACCTCAACCCTCACCATTCTCCAAGTTCTAGAAGGCCCAGCGGCCATGGGGACCTTCTAATGCCTCCCAGTAGGATTCCTTGTCTCTGAACATATGTCCACTTGCCCTGAACTCCTTCCCACTCTCCTTCCACTGACCAAATTCTTTCAAGATTCCGCTCAAATGCCAGGTCTTTGTAAGGCCTTCTGGAATGTTCTCAGGACAAAAGGGTTCCTTCTACCTCTGTGCTCCCACCTTTCCGTCACAGCTCCTATCCCACAGTGCTGTCACTTACCCGCCTGTGTGTCTGCCATCCCCTACCAGACCCTAAGCTGTGCCTCTTACTCGGGTCTGTTTTCCCAGCTCCAGCTCTCTAGGATCGAAGTAGAGTTCACTGAATGTTGACTGAATGACTCACTAGTGATATGTATGTTTATTACTAATGCAAATGATGAAACTATTTCTATAAGAACCTAATGAACTCCAGAGATAGCCTGGAAAAGGTTTGGTGTGAATCTCTCAAGGTGTCCTCCCTGGCTTCGGTACATTCCTTCAGAAGCATCACTCAATAAATTATCAGGTGCTTCCTCTGTCGGCACACGATGTCCGAGCTGGCTACCTGGCAGGTGTATCCTGGCCCCTGATAGACAGCAATTTCTCTAGGTGAACTGAATGAAACAAAATGACTTTTCAGCCAACAGATTTTTTAAAAGAACTGTTAAAAATCTGCCGTATACACTGCACTGCCGGATAAACAAAAGCTACAGATGGGATCCCTGCTCCCTGGGGGAGACCTACAAAGAAGTTTAGGATGCAGAGCTGGGAAAACAGGAAGGAAACAATAACAGACAGCAGTCAAAGCAGCAAATGCTAACAAGCTTCATATTATTTTTCTTATGAAATCAAACCAAAATGGATGCATGTGCAGGTTTATTGACTCGCCTGTCCCCCAACCTGAAGTATCAGAACCTGCCTGTAAGAGATGGCTTAAAAAAAAAAACCAGACCACTGGTGAAGATGATCATATAACCAGTCTACCCAGAACATTTATTATGTATTAGCCTTATAAATACCTCTGAACATAGTGGTTTTACTTGCTAACCTTCCTTCCACCTATATCATGCCACTGCTCGATACCGGTCTTGTAATTTCAGGACTTAATGCTATTTTGAGATGAGACCAAAGTACAGAGACACGGAAGGCTCATTGAATTGAAAGGCCCTTTTCCTTGCTGATAGCAGTTTAAGACACGTGGGGAGCAAATCATTCCATTTTGCTAACTTCCTCTTCCATGAATAGCAACAGGCGGGTTTGGTTCCAAATGATAGACTCAAGTCTACAAGTCCAATCAAAATCATGCGAATCCAATTAGACACAGGTTGCCACTCCGGAGGGGGCCATTCGGGCAGCTTCCATGTGCACCCGGTGTCTCCTTACATAAAGCCCAGTTGTTTTATTTATAGTGCCTGTCATTTTGTCCAACAAATGTGATTTCATTCCTACCAAGATAAAAGCATCTTCTAAAGGCTGCCCTCTTTCCAGATAACTCGCTATCCCTCTCTCTGTTTTCTAAAATCTTCTCACACCTGCTCCGGTTAGTAAAACTAGCCTTTCTTTTTCTTCCCCTAGAAAAATAGATTAAGAAAATTGAACAACTATAAATGTATTTATTGTTTATTGTTGAGACTGAATGATCATACTTCGAAGAATTTTAAAAAGCAAAACATTATGAACGACCACAGGGTAACATCAAAAATCCTGGCTTCTAAAATAACACTAACGTAATCATAACTTGAGAGAAAAAAGAAACATTATATAAATGTGTATAAAATTTTTTGTTAACCACATGATCCATATCCATACAATTTCATTTTCATATTGCTTATTATTCCAATCAAAGTTTAAGACTAAGTCTTCCTCCTACTAATTATTCTTCTAAATCAATTTTGGCTATAAGGTTATAAGTAACACGTGGCTTTCTTTGAACCAGTGTCCCCAAACTTGACACTTTTGAACACCCTCGTAGGACAGAGAATAGAATTTTGAGGCCCCTTCAAAAATATTAGTTTCACTATGTTTCTTATTTGGTTAAACCCATTAATTCTGTTTATTTCCTTCAGTAAACCACGTGTGGGTGGAAATGAACTTCTTTAGAAAGTCAGCTTCAAGTGGGACTAGGGTTTCTGTCTTTCAGGATTCATGAAGGAATCACACCCACACCTTGTCTATCTTTGGGAATTCTATGGTCAATTTCAAGACAGTTGGCATTTTATCTTAAATTAGCTGCTTTGTCTGCCCTAACACCAGCAACCCATCTGCATGAGTCTCAGTGCTGAAATGGAGCACGACTTTGTCTGTTTGCAGGTGGACCTCTTCTGTTCTTAGGGCCTACGTAGCACCTGATTGATCACTGTTTTATAAGGGAAGAAAAGAAGCCTGGTTTTCTGCCAGTGCAAGTGTTAGCCTCATTTATCCCAGATCTGGTTCCACACTCCTCCTCGATCATAACTTCAATGCTGGATTCAAACTGTAATTTTTCTGGGCCGTTTTATGTAGGGATTCAAATTTAAGCTAAAATGTGCACTAGTCATCTGTAGTACTACTAGTACAAACAACTCAACTAAGGTGACGGGGGCGGGGTGGGGGGGCTGATGAGACGCCTTCAACTCTGGCTCGGGTCCCCAAGGGTAGGCGATGAAAACCCCATCTCTGGAGGGGCAGGCAAGGCACTTACGGTGTCAGCCCTAAGACGCATCCTATTTCTAGAACTGCTGAGATAGGAACACGTATATGTCTTAGGATTGACGGAGAACAGTACATTCAACCTTATTAATAGTTTCTATGGAGAATAAGGAAGGATTAAAGTCTGAGGAGAAAGACAGATGAAGAGGGATTCAAAAAGCAAAGTGACAAGAGAAAGTTGTTTTAAATTACGCCACACCAGCCTGATGAGGATGCCTGCCATACTCAGTGCCTGACCACCTTAGAAAAGCAGCTTGGTTATTTACACACCACACAAACACGTGCACACACACACATATGTAAAGTACTATTATCAATATTTAATAAAATAAAAATGGCTAAATGAGAATTTACCCAGTAAATAGCACATCACAAGGGGGCGCCTGGGTGGCTCAGTCATTAAGTGTCTGCCTTCGGCTCAGATCATGATCCCAGGGTCCTGGGATCGAGCCCCGCATCGGGCTCCCTGCTTGGCGGGAAGCCTGCTTCTCCCTCTCCCAATGACCCTGCTTGTGTTCCCTCTCTCACTGTGTCTCTCTCTGTCAAATAAATAAAATCTTTAAAAAAAAAAAAAAAAAAAAAAATAGCACATCACATAGTTATTAAAAATGGTAATTAGCGATGTAATGGCATATGGCTGCATGAAAGGGTGTTGGATAAGGAAGAAAAGCAGGAAACCAGACTTAATGCATTCCTTGGTTCAAACTACATAAACATGTATTACATTTGTGGTTATATTCGTGGTGCATTTAGGAATCAATTACAAATTATATATTTCCAAGACTGTCTAGAATACTATGATGTTGCCTTTGTAATCGTAACATAAACACGATGCCGCTCCTCTAACCCCACCCCAAAGGTAGCTAACAGCATTGTGTGGATCCTTCTAATAGTCTCAGGATCCGACCTGAACCTGCTGGTAGCAGCAGTCTGTTCACCATAGCCCCCACGTAAATACGCACCAGGGCATCCCGTGGTGACCGGACTTCAGCAAGAAACCGGTCTGCTTCCCCTTCATTACCATCACAGACTTCAGGTCAGGGGAGGGACTGGGGACAGAGCTGTGCCCCATGCAGAGGCCATGCACAGATTTCATGGAAAAGGCATGGATTCTGGAGTCCAGCCCACCCGGAACTGATCAGCTGTCTGACTTTGCGGAAGTCACTCTGCCTCTCTGTGACTCGATTTCTTCATGTGTAAAGTGGGAATAATCACATGTGGCTCACAAGGATTAAATAATAACAAGTATGTGCTTATGTTCAAAAAAGACTCATTAAGTCAAGTTCAACTACTGAAAGAGAGAGAAGCCCCTTCCCTCCCATTCCTGCAAAATCCTTTTTCCTCTCTTTGTAATTAAATATGGTGTAGCATTAAAATGCACAAGAGTGAATGAAAAGTAGGCAGGAAGGAAGAGAAAGGAAATAAACAGGAGACAGTCATGAAAAGAAAAAGATAAGGAATAATAATAGAGAAGGCAAAATGCAAATAAAATCGCTGTAACAGTAAGAAGAATCCAAATACTCTCTTGGCTCAAAAATTGTTAAAACCACTGACTCTTCCCTACTGCTGACACAACCAAACCCTGATTCTTTGTCTTTCCTAATTTTCCCACGCACCCATGCTTTCCATACAAGCGAAGACCCAGCTGCCAAAGCACCTCAAGATCGCTGAAAGCACCTGAACTCCCCCGAACGGGCCTCACCTGTCCCTTGTATCTTGGTGCTCCTGCTAGCCAGCCCCTTACCTACCATGCTCACTGTCATTTCTCCCTGCCCTAATACTGGCAGCCACAGTGGTCGAAGGAGGTGGTGAGTGACCCTTAAGGTCTCGCCAGCGGGAAGGTAAAATGGTAGAAACCACTTAGGAAAACAGCTTGGCAGTCTCTTAAGTTAAACATGGAGTTACCACGTGACCCAGCTATTCTACTCCTATGGAAAAATGCCAAGAAAAATGCTGCAAATGAAACCATATGTCCCCACAAAGACTTGTACACAAAGACTTCAGAGCAGCATTATTGGGTCAAAGCCTAAAGTGGAAACAATCCACAAGTCTATCAACAGTGAGTGGATAAGCAAAACGTGGTATGTCCATACGACCGGCTAGTCCTAGGCAATAGAAAAGAGCTAACTAGTGGCATGCTGTAACATAAATGCCCCTCAAAAACAATGTAAGGGAAGAAGCCAGGTGCCAATGACCACACCCCGAAAGATTCTACTCACATAAAATGTTCAGAAAAGGCAAATCTGTACAGGCAGAAAGCAGATTAGTAGTTGTCTGGGGCTGGGAGTGGGAACAGGGATCGCCTGCAAATAGGCACAGGGGATCTTTTTGGAATGACAGAAATAGTCTAAAATTTGATTATAGTGATGGTTATACAACTCCGTAAATTTTTCTAAAAATCACTGAATGTTAAGGAGCAAATTTTATGGTTTCTAAATTATACCTCAATAAGGCTCTTATAAAAAAAGATCTCACCAGATACATAGCCATCCACAGGGGCCTCTGGGTGTCCCCCACCATTAAGGCATGAGAGAGGATAAGGCTAACAGGGTAGGGGGTACCCACACTGGCTTCCTTGCCTCTGCCAGTCATTTCCGTGTTGGGGCCTGAGGCCCCGGGTGCCATTCGGATCCTCCAGCCTGAGAACAGCGGAGTGACTGCGACTTGGTGCCACCATGCCCTTCACCTTGAGGTGCAGGCACTCACGTGGGGTAGCACTCAGTACATCCTCCACAGCAAACTCCTGACCTTGTCTAGCCCGACTGAGCCCAGGCTGCATGTGGCTGCTCTTCGGAAAACAGTTTCAGGAGCAATCCTAGGAGCAAATCAAGAGTCAGCCTGATTTTGACAACCTAGAGACTTCAGGAACTTTGAGACAGAGGAAAAAAGGGGGGGCGGGGAATAAAGATCGGGTGTAGGATCTCTGCTGAAATTTACTGAATTCACACAAAACCAAGGAAATCTGCCAAGCAAATTGCTGATACACAAAACATTTCAAAGGGAGTGTTGAACCTACTTAAGAAACACCCATTCCTGATATCCAAGGATAGATATTCTAAGTATAATTTATTCTCACCGAGGCATTAGAGAAAGCCAATGAGATGTCAAATTGCAGCAAACTGTAAACCTAATTCAAATGGCCTTTCCTCATCTAACATTGTTGTGCCTGAATGTCTTTATAAAGGCTAAGTACCGCTCACAATTATACTGAAGGAGTGAAGTCTTCCACCACATTCATAGAAGTGCTCAATTTTAATCTTTCAAATGTTAATAAATATATATCTAATCTCAGGGCAATTGTTTCTACATTTGGACATTTCACACTAGCAACCACACTCTACACATCTGCAATCTAGACCTCATTACTTGGGGATCCATGACCAAAGGGCCCCGTCACTGAAAGCATTTATTAAGATCATCCCAAGCAAAATGGGAAATTTTGGAAGCAAAAACAAGAACAACTTTCTAAGGACTTTCCATTCCACTTTATAACCAAATAATATGCTAATTATAAGAAATCTTATTATCATTAAAAACCAATACCGTTTTATTTGAAAATACTGAAAATGGTTTCCTTTCATCCTATCTTACCATTTCTGATTAATTATAATTAACTTGAGTAGAACGGCCTCTTTTTATATCCTTCACAACAGTGACTCTCAAACTTCTTGATCTCAGGACGCCTTTCTGCTCTTAAAATCTACTGAGGACCTCAAAGAGCTTTTGTTTCTGCAGGTTCTATCTATCTATACTTTCTGTACTGGAAATTTAAACTGAGAGCATTTTAAAAATATTTATTACCTACTTAAAAAAACTCATTACATCTTATCTTTTTTTAAATTAGACATACCTATACTTTCAAAAACAAAAGAAAAATTGGGAGGGTTGTACTCTTTCACACGTTGGAAATACCTGGATTCTCAAACATGCTTCTAACTGTTTGTCCTGATGCATTGTTTTGGTTGAAGTAACACGAAGAAAATCCGGCCTAACACAAATCTGGAGCTAGAAAAGGGAAGTATGTTTTAATAGGCTCTTCAGATAACTGTGGTCATTTTTCTCTGATACTACACCAAAACTTAACAAGTGATAGTTTCTTAAAAATTAGCTGCAGTGTAGGGGTGCCTGGGTGGGTCATTTGGTTAAGCGTCTACCTTGGGCTCAGGTCATGATCTCAGGGTCCTGGGATCGAGTCCCCCATCGGGCTCCCTGCTCAGTGGAGAGTCTGTGTGTGTCTTTCTCTCTCCCTCTGCCTCTCCCCCAGCTCATGCTCTCTCTCTCAAATAAATAAAAATCTTTTTAAAAAAATTAGCTGCAGTGTGGAATCTGAAACTGTTATCAATGAACTTTTCAAGCTCTTTTACATGAAAATCCACTGGTTTATCTTACATAATACCAAAAAAAAAAAAAAAAAAAAAAAAATCACTTGTTAATATGGCTGTGGATCTCACCAGAAAGGTCTGTTAAGTATTGGGAAGCTGTCAAGTTCACGGTGGTGGATACAAGTTTTCCAAAATTCTTATTTTTACTAGAAAGCTGGAATTTTCTCTTTGGTCATAAATAGTGTCAGTTGCTTTCCTTGAGGTGGCAAGCAGGCAGGCTCCATGCACTCATTTGCAATGTGTACTCTAGGTCCAAGATGTCATAAAATTTATAAAGGACATTCTTGGTGTAACTCGTTCTCTCTCTCTCTTTTTTTAAACTGTGTGCACACACCCACCCGATTAAGCTAAAGCTTCAGCGTTTCACCCTTCTGCTTTTGAACTATTGGCGTGCATATCAGCAGCTTGCACAAGCCAAATAATGTCTCAGGGTCGTAGTGAAAATAGCTCTGGCCTTCTCAGTCCCTTGAAAGGCTACTGATGAACTCCCTGGGGGTCCCCAGGCCATACTTTGAAAACTGCCCTGTTACCACATAATAAGTGACCTCCAAACACCATTCAAATCACAAGTGGCAGCCCCCAATTTAGAAAGGTATTATTGCTTGTTCAGGTTATCCACATGTATTACCCATCCCAAGAACCTTAATGTAAGTGGAAGGCTATTTCCACAATCCAAATTCAATACAGAACCATGAAAAATGAAATCTAGTTACCACGTAAGGATACAAGAAACTAAACTAAATTTAATATGGAAGTTCTCCAAGAAACTTAAAACATACATTTTTCCTTCATTTATCCACTTGTTTCCCCACTTGCTGGGCTTTCTTGTGGGAGGCGTTTGCTCGGTATTGGAGAAATGGAGAGTCCTCTGTGGACAGGACCGTGCCCCCCCGCCCCCCGCCAGCTGGGGTTCACAGGGTTCACCAGAAAACAGAGCAGAGGCGCTACCACCAAAGTTATCTAATTACAAGGTCCGGAGCCCCGCCCTACAAGTAGCCTGTCCTTTGTAATCTCGGAGTCTCTGTTTTCTTAGCTGGACACGAGGCAAATTCCACTTAACACTGTGAGGAGTGGAGGAAGTGCGTGGAAAGTCTCAGCATGGCCCCCAACCCCCAGCAGGTCAATAAATGGTAGCCACGGTTAGTAGTAAGGTGCCCCCGAGGCAGTCCCGGGTCCGGAGGGGAGCAGGACACACATCGAAGTAATTATGACCCAGCATGGGAACTGATTAACTACAAAAGGCGCTGGGAGTAAAAGGAAAATCAATGGTCTGCCTGAGGGACGAAGGTGCCATAATAAAGGAGCCACCATCTCAAAGGAAGGAGGAGCTGGCCCCATGGGAGAGAAGGAAAAGGGAAGAAGTCCATCAGACACACAGAGCAGCTAGGCACAGGGCAGCTAGCAAGGAAAACACCCTGCAACCAGCTCACTTGGGGCCTTTAAATGCCATGCTCAGGGCTGCAAACACCTGAAGAGATTTTCTTTCTATTTTTCTAGAGACTGAAGCCTTATAAACACTCATTGCTGACAGGTCATCTGGTGTCTTGCAGCCTTGGTGTCCTCACCTCCCATACACACGTGGTACTTACGCCTGTGACCTGTTAGCCGTCCCCTGGCCTGAGTGTGACTAGTGGAGAAAGAACAGAAAAGCTCCTCTCGGAGGCCGCGGGACGGCAGCAAGCCCCAGCAGCTGGGGGAATCCGCCCTTGCTGTTTTAAAGCCCAAATGAGGCACATACTGGGTGAAGCCATTTTGTATTCTCTCTGCCACGTATAAAATCTGGAAGCATGAAACTTTATCTTCATCCCAGCCCCAGTCTGCCTCAGGTCCTGGGCTCCAGTGGAATTTTATAGGTCTCTTGGCTTAATGGAGTGAGAACAGAAAGAGGGGCTAGTGCCCCGTGTTTTCCATCACAACTGCAGCCGTGTGTGAAGTCTCCAGCCATTGCAGGAGTGAGCCCTGAAGCCCACAGAGGCCTCCCGTCTCTCTTGTTCTTGAGCAGGGACACCAAATGCTGCCTGGGTGCGTCTGTACCTGAGGATGGACCACAAGGCCAGCCTGAGGACAGCCGCCCAGGTGCAGTCAGCGAGCACCCACAACCAGCCGCGCTGCTCCGCACTCACGTACGGAGGCACCCGTTCAGATGAAACCCACCGCCACCACAGCGATGTCTTACTCACCCAGAATTTTACGAGGAAGAAGGCATTTTGAGGGCCTTTTCCAAACAGTTCCTTTAAGCCACCTTTCTTTTCAGGAAATTTGTCATAAATCTGACGAATGTCCACTGATTCGAGCAATGGGTCACTGTAAGAATGGTTGGCATGCCCAATGTGCACGAAGAGGTGTTTGTTGTACTGTAAGAAACCAACAGAAACATTCCCATTACAAACCCTTTGGTCAACCTGGGGCACATCCATCTTGAACTGGAAGGAGAGCAGTGGTCTCGAAATCCCGGACTTACACCTTGAATAGCCTAGGGTCTGTGCCTTTGAAAAAATGAAGACGTTCAGAAAAGCCATTATAGGGGCACCTGGGTGGCTTAGTTGGTTAAGCGTCTGCCTTCGGCTCAGGTCATGATCCCAGGCTCCTGGGATCGAGCCCCACATTGGGCTCCCTGCTCAGCGGGAAGCCTGCTTCTCCCTCTCCCACTCCCCCTGCTTGTGTTCCCTCTCTCGCTGTCTCTTTCTCTGTCAAATAAATAAATAAAATCTTAACAACAACAACAACAAAAAAGCCATTATAGCTCGGGGTTAAAACCATCATTGTCTTTTATTGACAGGGGTATCTATTTTCCCTCAAAAAGGCTTTTCGTAGACATAGTAGTAAATAACAGCTGAAGTTACCCAACTACCAAACCAAGATACTATTATATCACACAGTTTCACCTAACTCAACTGAAAATGACAGCAACACCCTTTGAAGCCCAATATTTACAGTTCAGCCCAATGAGGAGCATGTGTGTAGTCAACTAATGTCATCACCCAGAATGCACTTCTTGCTCGAGCTTCCCCAGCAACAGCACGGATGCAATGCTCTGGGCAATGGTACCCACCTACTCCTCCAACAGGAGTAAGAGTGCCGAGCTTCTTTCTCACCAGTCCCCTTAGCGACCAGTCTAAAGCTTCTGCATAAGGGCCGGTCAGCACATGGTTGTCAGTGCAAAGTTACGGCCAGGAGAACAGCTCATGGAGAGGATTCATGGTACAAGGTCATATGGGGCCAGTAATCAGAGAACACAGGTCACTCATTCACAAACCAAACAACCAAAACCCGGTTAAGTCACTTAACTTACAAAAGAAACCCTTTTCTCTCCTTGCTTTGTTTTATACCATGTTTGGTATAAAACATGTTAACTGGACCACAAAGGAGTTATCCAAACCAATGGTTCTCAAAGAACATTTAAAAATCACCAATGCCTGCGGCCATCCAGACTACAGGGGAATCCCAGAAAATGAGGCCAGGCATCAGTAATTTTTAATGGGCATTAAATGAATTCTAGTATGCAGCCAGGTTAGAGAACCGCTGGCCTACACTTTCTACTCCAGACCCTCCATGCCTGCCTCTTGGGCTAAGAAAACCGTAACACCAACCTAACGAGACACAAAGACCTCTGCGGCTGTCGGGACCGTGGGGAGATCAGAACCCAACTGGCCTCATGCGAGAAATTCCGTGTCCCAAGTCACCTGGCAAGCCCTACTTACTTTTCAAAGTTTAAATGGTTATTTCCCCAACTAGAGTCCTTCAGAGTACTGACCCCATTAGAAATGAGAAGTCCCAAATAAAAGAAAGCTTGGTCAAAGCTGCCTACCAGGAGAGTACTGTATCCTGGGTAAGAGTTTGGGGTCTGGACTCAGCCTGCTCGAGCACAAAACTTTGTGCCTACTGAAAATTAGCTAAGACACTGAGCAAGTGCCTCCCCTGTCTGTAAAATGGGGAAAGTGCTGGCGTCTGCCTCCTAGGGATGCTTCAGGATTTAAATGAGAAACTAAATAGAGAGAGCTCACAGATTCAACGAACAGCAAACGATAAATGCTAGCTATTATTATTGTTTTGTAAAACCCCCTTCTTTGAGCATAGTTAAAAAACATTTCTTAACTTGGTATAACCCAAAGTTTCCTAAGCTCCTGTGGTCACAAAAGCCTACAGATGTATCCTGAAGAAATGCTGGTTTAAATCCATGACTTGCTACTCAGGCAGCGGATCTCTGGCCATAGGGCCAACGGGCAGGAGGCTCACACCCCATCCACAGTCAGTGGGCCACGGTGTTGAACAGCTCGGATGGCGGCCAGGGCCCGGCATCCTCTGGGAGAGGGCTAAGCCCCTCTCCTGCTCAACATCAGGGTGGTATCTCTACAAAAGCTTCAAAATCCCTAAGAGGTGTCAGGTGAAATGAAGAAGGGCACCCTGTCAAGCTCTGCCATAGACCCAGCCTCTGCCCAGCGAGCTGCTAGCTTTCAGGTGAAACTGAGGGCTGGGAAGCGCTCTGCAGGGACAGAGTATGCCTATAACGGAAGAGAATTTTTTAAAATGAAGTCAAAAGCCATCACCAGGTTGGGGAGCTGAGATTATGGGGTAGAGTGGAATGTCTTTGACCTTTTCGTAAATGTTCCCAAATGTTGTTGTCACATCATCTTGTCAACAATAAGCAAACAAAAGCCCACAGAAATGTATGAGGCACTCCTGCTAATGAGCTTCCATTCTCATTAGTGGGCAGAGGGAGAAAAAAACAACACAGTTGGGGACACAGACGCTGGTGTCAAGGCCGCCAGAGAGGCAAAGATGAATGAGCAGTGTGTGTCTTGCGTCTAGCCCCTCTGCTCATTCTCCACCTACCCACCGTTCTGAGAGCTGAGGGCAAAAGTCCTTGTTCTTTCATTATCCGGATGACTGGCCTTCTGCAGGTCCATCCATCCCACCCTTCCATTACTAACCTCTGCTGGCAGCAAGCTCCCGGGCCCGCCCAGCTCCTTCGGGGAGGTACCGTTTCTGTCCTGTCCTGTGCCACCTGCACACAGTGAGTTTATGGGCAAGGAGGCAACACGAGCAGAGCTATGGGGTCACCTGCGGCCCGAATCCCAGTCTGTCTGCCGAACACCATGCTCTCAGCTCCTCCTCCTTGGCAGCCGCCCAGGGGCAGGCAGAGCTGGGGACGGAGGTAAGAAGCTGAGACTTGCGGTCTTTTTTGCTGCCGACATCCAAAGGCCCCTGCAGTGTAGTGCTGGGACGCAGGACCTCTACATGTCAAGAGGACAGGAAGGTCCTGAGGTGAAGGGAGGGCAAAATTTACCACACTTTAACAGGGGCCTTGAAGATATGGTTGAAAACCAAAGTGCTGAGCGCAAAGCACAAAAACTCTGGAGCCAGATGAGAATCTGAAATCTCAATTTTGCTCATATGCGCAACGGGGATACAGTGTGTATAATACGCAACAGGACTGGAGATGGAAGGGAATAATGCACAGAGGGTGCTCGGCTTAGGGCCCAGCCTATAAGGAGTGTCGGGGCAATCGCAGCGGCTAAGATCACTATTGTTGTGGGTTATTATGATGTGAGATTACTAGGTCCTGGGGGTGAAGAAAAGGACTTTCCTGCTTTAGCTACCCCTCCTGCGTAGCAAAGAAAAAATAAACACAAGTAAGCCAAGAGCTAGGAGCGAGTTGTGAAGCCATGGGACTGTTCAAATCCTTGATTCTGGCCCACTCATGACCAGCTTCTCGGGGTGCGGGTCTCTCCTGTGCCTGAAGAAGTCTGGAAAGAGCTGTGTCCGCCCACTGCTCTGTGCCATGTGCCTTCTACATACGTGACCTCAGGTAATCGTGGCCTGGCAACGACACCGTAGGGACATTTTATTAAAGTCATTCCACATGGGGGAAATGGAAGTTCAGAAATGAACAGACTAGCCTGAGGTCACACTTCCGGGAATAGTCCTGGAGTTAAGAATAAAACTTGGACCTGTCAACGCCACAGCCCGTGCATTTGCTGCAAACGTCAACCACACTGTCTCCCAGCAGAAAATGCCTCGACCCTTCTCACTCAGATCTTCTTTCTACTTTTTCTGAAAGCTGATTTGAGAAAAAAGGAGGAAAAAAAAAAAAGCTAACTAATGTTTTCAAAATTCTAAGAAGTTAAATTAGAATTCAGGATAAACATAATGATTCGCAGATGCAGCAGACACACTCTTCAAAGGTTTCTATTTTGAGGAAGTTACCTTTGTGCGCCAGTGGCTGAAATGAACTGAGAAGGGCAGGCTGTCTTTGCCAAAGGAAACCGGGCACTGCCTCTCCCAGGCTGGTGACGTGAAACCAAACCCTGACTGCTGGCATCTGGGTGCCTTTATTCCTGCCAAGAGGTGACTTGGTTTCTAAGAATACAAAGGACTAAAGAAGGTATCCTGGAGACCACAGCAGTGAGACAAACAGCCCTCCCTCTCCCCTTAATTCAACCTGGGTAGGTCAGGAATCCCTCTGCCCCCAAATCCAGAAGACTGAAAAGAAGAAATCTACCTGATATGTTTGGGTTCAAGTTTTGATTAAACTCAAACTCTATAAAAAAACCATTTGGTAAGGTTCTAACTACTTCCCATCCCGTCAGTTCTCCTTATAAGGGAAGAAGGCCAGGGTGAATACCTTATTTCCCTCTCTCCTTCCCAAATAAATCCCATTTTTTTTCAGCAATGGTGGTTTCCCCAAAACTAAAGGTGAAGCACAAAACCAAAAAAGGGCAATTCTATTTTATAGGCAGGAAACAAATATTTGCAAAGCAACACCAACAGCAACAACTAAAATCCCAAGTATTGGGGGCAATATAAGCAGAAACAGGGTAAATGTCAAGAAGTCGTGTATACTAAAGCCCAAGACTAAATTTCCTTGATATCCAAAATAGAGGTTAATGTTGGTTTGTTCAATTATAAAAAAAGTCTCCTGAGGCACTCAGGAGATATGTTGATGATTAACAGATCAATGACAATAACAAAAAAGGCATTCACTCTGCTTATTTCTTTTATGGATTTCAGTAGAACGAACTGGCATTCCTATGACACATTCTATGCTAGGCACAGGGAATCCATGACCTAATAGTACAAAATCCCTCTCTTCAAAGAACCTATAGAGTTGAATGTATGGAGCTAGCTTATTGACTCTGCAGCCAGAATCATATATTCGTCCATGTAAATATATGTTCTCAATGATTCCCACAGAGAAGATTGGGAATAAAGACAGTCAACATCCCCTCTCCTATACATCAGATGACTTAAGTCAGCATTCACCTGCTCTTTTTATATGAATGGCTGTATTCTCCAGCACTAAACATAGTGTTATTCGTTAGCAAGGAGAACACATGTGGAACTCACTTGAAAATGTGCATCAAGTTTCACAAGTCTAAGGTGGAAACCATGATGAGAACCAAGTTACCCATCACATCTGAGAGTAGAACACACTGAGATTTGTAAGGTTTCAGAAAATTAACCCTTCTTGCAACTATTCTCAGCTAGGCACAGGAGGATGTTTTCACAAAATGAGGGAATACATCACAAGAGGGAGATGGGGCCCTAATCCAGAAGAAGGAGAAAAGAACACACTGGCCCAGTAGCTGGGTAGCTGACCTGGACAGCAGCCAGGCTGGAGTGGACAAGGAGCTGGAGGGGTGTCACCAAAGGGACAATGGACCTGAAAGACTCCCTGACTTATCTGACCATCTGGAGAAGAGTTTGAGAACTCTGTTAGAAACGTTGGAGATGAATTTGTACAGGTATGTAAAAACCAGATAAAGAAGCAATAACAAATCCTAGGAAAAAAAGTTTTACAATCAAGAAAATGGTTCTAATACATCACACATTAACCATGCTGTATGTGGCATTTACAGGCTTGTAACACAAACACTGAGTGTCAATTAAACCAAAAATTTTGATATAACCAGACTGGGGGATAGGGAGGGAAGAGAACAAGTGCTCAATGTATTTAGAGAGCTAAGTCCTGGTCTCCCACAGTAAGAAGTCAATAGAAAATGTCTTGAAATTAATGGATTGAAATATAGAGTATGAACATGTTATTTGGAAATATGTAGATAATACACGAAGAAATGGCTGAAAGACTGTAAGTAGCTGTCCCTAAGGAGTAGGACCGGGAGGTGGGGAGACACGGGGCAGAGGACTGCTGCTTTTCTTTACCGGCTGTGAGTCCGGTTCAATTTGGCTTATATACAAAGCACATGTATGACTTTATTAAATTAAATAAACAGCCAACTGAAAACTATCTTGGAACATCATGGGAGTTTTTTGAGGAAGAGAAAGAACTATAAAGGGAAACAAAAATATTAAGAGTTGTACTTCAGGATGTTTATTCTAGTTGGTCACAAGTTCCCTGGACTCGAAAGGAACTTGGTCAGATCACAGAGCCTTCCTATGGCTCGAATACACAGGATGACTGAGCAGAAGCTGGGACTCTTGTCTGCCTGCAGGGTTCACCAAAAACACCAAGGTTGCACCAGCAAAATCCCACCTGGATCAAGACTGTCCCGCAGCTCAGCGGCACCTGACACAATCTTAATACACTGATTTCTCTTTTGACTTGGGAAAATGCTCATTTTCTCTTTTCATCGTTATAATCCCTCCAGTTATTCTTCACAGTGGTTGTAAACAGGGACAAAGGTGAATGTAATTCTAAAAACTCAAACAGTTACTTGCAATGGCTTATTTAGCTACCCTGGGGGTTTAATGAAGGACTTTTCCTCCTTTCCCAAATCTGTTCTAAGGTCACTTTCTTTCCTGCTCCCGTCTCTCCTCCCCTCTCTGCTGCTTGGGGAGGCTGCAGGGAGGGGTGAGGAGCACTGGGACTCTGGATCTGCTGGGGTCCGTGTCTAATTCCTGGTGCAGGCGCCACTTCCTGGTGGGGTCATCTAAAATGGGCAAGTTCAGCCCCCGGGGGCAGCTTCCACATCCGTAATGCAGGGGTCATCCTAGTACCGATCTTGAAGGAGTGTTACAAGCATTAAATGAGATAATGTGTGGAAAATACATAATGCTGTTGCTTGCACATAATTTGTTACTATTATTGCTTTTATTGCCAAGTAATCATGATATTTCTCTATTTCAGACGAGATAATGTGAAATTAAGATTGTCCTTCTGATGCCAACGAAATGGAAATACCAAAATTTAAAGCAGAAATTAAGAGGGGAACATTTGAGACACATAGGGTGATTCCTACTAGTTCCCAAACTGCCATTAGCCACTGTAACGTAGGGTGGCTGAGGTGGGGGTGATGTGCACCCAGAGCCTGGAGTGATCTGGCCCCCGAATTTCCCTCAGACACGTCAGTGCCCATTCTCTGAAGCACACACAGCCTGTCCTTGAAGGTGCCCATCACCACCCATGAGACAAACTGGAACAACACAACTCCCAAAAGCGACCACTGGGGTTTTCTTTTCTTTCTTTCCTCTTTTTTGAAAGCACGGCTAATAGATTCTATTCCAGAGATGTGTGGCGAGGCAGCTCACTTCTGTGAAAAAGGACAGAGAAAGCCGACAAATCTGTGGGTCCTTGGCATCGGTGCTGCTTCCTGAGACACGCCCAGAGCTGCACTACACCGTCTGACATGAAGAGGGCGGTCTTTTCCCAAACTTGTTTCAAAAATTCCAAGTATTTGAAGAACGCAGTAAAACCTTGAAAAATGACTGCTGTCAAATAATACCAAGAGAAGAACTATAATCCACTTAGGAATTTAAAGAAACCAAGACAAATAACTCCTGTCAAGGGATGCTAATGTACAAGTTGGAACAGAACAGGGAGGGACAAATCACCTACAATTGCTTCCTGTCCCTCTCCTGCCTGGGCTCTGTCCAGACACCCCAGGGCAGCCTGGGCAGCCTGTGATAACCCCTGGGCCCTGCAGGGACAGGGAGTGGCTGTGGGGCCAAGCCAAGGAGAGCGACCTGCACATTCAGTGCTTGGGGGGAGCAGGGCGGGCGGTGGGGTGGGGCTTGGCTGGGCTCAAACTTCAGCAGGGCCTCTCCTCAGCTAACTGCTCAGGGGCACCGGCCCTGTTCTGGCTACCTGGCACCTGGGCACTGCTTCATCCCCTCCCCTGTCCTCTTCTCAGAAACAAACAGCACCGAAAGCAAAGAATAAGGAGCAAGTAAGTCCTTCCTGCCCAGATCTCACACCACAAGGCACCACCTCACCCCTGCCTCCCACTTCCACCACCATCTTCACAGAGGGGCTACTGTTTTCTCAGGAAGTGGGTCTTTCCCCCCAGAGGGGCAGCTGTAAGGGCCCACGGGCCGCATGCAGGGACAGCGACTGGGAAGGCAGGCTCGTGGGGTGCCGACCTGCCAAGGAAAGCAGATGGCTGGGCCTCTGTGAAACGTCCATAAAACCCAGATTTCCAGATGCTTTCAATTGCCTCATCCCCCGATGGCAATAAAAAAAGAGGGTGAGTGCCCAGAGCTGCTCAGACACAGGAGTAAACCAGGCACCACTCTGAGAGGGTCCAGCTGGGTGAGGACGAGCAGCTAGGATGGCTCAGCCACCGCGAGGGACAGAGCAGGAAAAACCACACCACACCACAGTGAGCCATCCCCCCATCACCCAAAAACACTGCATTGCTTGTGTCCTCGAAAAACCTGGGGGAAGCCAACCGCCCGACCAGCTGTAGCCTTCCTCTGAGACCCGGGAAGGCCCAATGTGCTTTCTGACCATTCATTCTAAGCGTGCGCAGCGTACATTACCGACACATGGGTTAGAAGCCAGGCTTTGTGCTGTTTCTGAGCTCTGTAGCCTGCGGCAAGTGGCTTAACCTTTCTGGGTCTTGGCTTCCTCATCTGAACACAGGGCTGACACCTGGCCTGCTCTTCTCCAGGGGTCCATGTGAAGGTCAAACGGAAGAGCAAACACGACGGTTCTGTATGAGCCCCAGGGTGCCGCAGAGAGGCTGGTACGCAGGTGCACTAGTAAGGAGATCCACCCACAAGCCGGGAACAGCGGTGGGAGAAGGGGCCTCTTTTTGGAAGGCCCCGAAACCAGATCTGCCCAAACAGCCATCTCCCCGTGAATACATGAATACATTGCCTCAGCAGCCCCAGCAGGGCTTGGGAGCTTCTCCAGGGAAACCCCATCCTTCTCCACCCTGTCCCGACACAGGCAAGGATTCTCCTGGCACTCTGGAGTGTTCACCCGGCTGCTGACTGTATTCCTTTATTTCTCCAATCTAGTCCCCACACAAACCACCTGCCCTTCATTTTGCCACAGGCCTCATCAACTTTATACTTCCTGAGAGCTGCACTGGTCACATTTTCCAAACCAAAACCAGGTTCTGTGATCTAACAAAGGAAATTTTGTTGATCTATGACTTTACGCCTTGGAAAGGAGCTATAAAAATAGGAAAATTAAATCGTTCTTGGGGCCACATTGACCAACTGCCTTTACGGAGAAGAATAAGGTGATCTGCAGGACGGGTCTGCAGGACTACAGGGCCTTCTCCCTCAGAGGCCTGCCATTTCTTTCGCCAGAGGGGAGGTGCTGGGAGAAGCATCCTTCTTCTCAGATGATCATTCCACTCCTGGTCCCCTCCATGTCACGCTGGGAGGGAATCCACGAAAAAGCACTTGGTACATAAGACCTCCCCCAAAGGGTGGTTATCGCTGCCACCTTCCCTCGAGCTCCTCAAACCACGGGCGTTGGATTCAGACAAACTTCCAATCTCCAGCCCTGCCATCGATGGGCTGATTCCTGGGCTCAGTTACTTAAACTCTCTGAGCCCCTCTGTTTCTAATACCCATTTCATCAAGTTTATTTCGACAACAAGAGGCAAGAGCATTATCACACAGGCGGTTCTTTGCAATCCTGCTTCCTTCTCTGTTCCACGGCTCCTCAAATTACAGCACCGTCCCCGGTCCCAAAAATAGTCACCTCCACTACACTCTTCCTCCCACAGCTAACCAGTCCCCAAGGCCTTTTAGTTTTCTCAACACGATGTCTCTCCCCTGACATTCCCTATTTTCTGTCCCCCTTGGGCATGGCCAGGCCGCTGCCCTGGTTTGGTCCTTGCCACCCAACACCTGGACCAGAAAGTCACTTCCCTACCCCAGCCACTCTCTGACCTGCTGTCAGCTTCCTGAAACACACATCAGACCACAGCTTCTCTTTCAAAAGGGGAGTGAGGTAGGAGAATACAGATTCACGTTATGCTCTATATGTATTAAAACCTCTGGAAAGATTCATAAGAGGGGTGCCTGGGTGGTTCAGTTCATTAAACAGCTACCTTCGGCTCGGGTCATGATCCCAGGGTCCTGGGATGGAGTCCCACATCGGGCTCCCTGCTCGGCGGGGAGTCTGCTTCTCCCTCTGCCTCTGCCCCTCCCCCACCAGCTTGTGTGCAGGCGCGCTCTCTTGCGCGTGCTCTCTCTCTCTCTCTCTCTCTCTCTCTCTCTCTCAAAAAAAAAAGATGCATAAGAATCTAGCAACAGTGGTTAGAAGGAAGGGAAGTCTCTCTCCATTCTTTTATGCTTATCGATTTTGGACTGTGTGAATTTACTACATATTCAAATCATAATTAATTAAAAAAATTTTTCTGGTTTCCACCTGAATTTCAATAGGGTCCAAACCACCTGGTGAGCACATCCTCTCAAGCCTGGTTCCTTCCATGTCTCTGGCCCAATTTTCAGCTACATTACTACAAGATGTTCAGGTCACAAATACATTTGCGGCATCCTCGATGTGGTCCAGGGACGCTACTCACATAACTGTCAGAGCAATACAATGAGACCATTAGTGCCCACACACAGACCGGAGTCAGGCTGAGCGCGTTTGCCCCAAATCTCACACAGCTATCCAGATACCAGCCTTCTCGTTCCACTAGAACGAACATGCTGCCACTACAGGGCGAGGGGAGATGTGTTCTAAAGTCCAGGTGGAAACCTTCTTTGCTTCTTTCCCCTTTGCCCCAAACCCTGAGAAGAATCACAGCAGCAGAAGTTGGAAAAGTAGCTCAGGGAAAACCCAGGCCAACTCTCTACCCAAGGTGAAGGGCACTGCGACAGCCAGCCCGTGCTTAGGGAGCTCGTACGTTGGAAGGCAGCTGTCTTTGTTTGAAGAATTTCTTTATTTCTTCAAAAGTACAGGGAGGTGGTTAAGGACACAGAGTGGAGCCAAACCTTGGCACGGCCACTTCCTGGCGATGGATCTTGATAATGTACCCTCATGTTTCTGAGCCTCTGTTCCTTTACTGACAGACTAGAGAGAAGCACAGGATCCACGTCAACATACTTGGCATACGGTGCTTGTAACACAGCTCAGGAAGTGCTGGTGGCTGTCACTACTGCTATGATATATAAAGGTATTTCCTAGAGTGAGCTGAGCTGTGCCTTCCCTGTTCAGGTTTGTTCCCGTACACCTCACAGAACGCACCTCCTTATTCTGCAAGACCCTGCTGCTTCAAAATCTAAACAGAAACACCACCTTGTCCCTCCCTCTCCATCCCACGGTTTCCCCCTCCCTGGCTGTAGGAACTCCTACCTAAGGGAACGCACACACTCGCCTCCTGCTTATGGAGCTGCTCGCTCCGGAATCCAGCACACCACGGGCATGAAATGTGCCATGCTGTGCCTGGGAGTCTGAGCTAGCTGTGGAGCAGGACGTGGCCAGAGGCACCCGCCATGCCCCCGGGTAGGGGTGGAGGAAGGCTGCTAGGCTTTATCAGGAAAACCACTCCCCATGCACACGCCATATTTTCATCGGCCTAAAGGAGCAGCTGCCTAACTTGGCCACATTTCAGGCAAGGTGCTTTTAAATGGCCCACCCTGGGTGGAGGTCCTTGCACTCAACACTTCAAGTCCTTTGATAGGTAACACTGAAATCATGTAGAAAAGCGTTATTTCCAAGCATTACTAACCACTTCTAAAATAGTCTCTGTTGTTTAGATTCTTCCTTCCTTTCCTCACCCTCTGCTGTTTTTCTCTTAGCTTCAAGTGGAGCCAGAGGTAACAGAGGGACTGACTTGCTGGTTTTCCACCAATGTAAACAACCTCCGATTTGGGGGGCAACGCTGCCGTCTGGTTCGTACATGATGCAGAGCCAGCAGGGGGCGCTCATCCCCCAGACGACTCTTCCTTAGCGCCTTACAGATTACAGCGGGCCACAGGCTGCATCTCAGATACAAAGGGATCTTGCAGCCTTTTGGTCATCATCTCGGGTTGCAGTCAACAGACCTGGGCCGCAATCCTGTTTCCAATGACAGCTGACGGGCTCCCACGGGGCACGCTGTGTCCCGGGATTAAATAAAATGATGCACGGTGCTGCGGTCGCCACTACCGTCCTGCAGGTCTACCGGTGTTAGCGCCACCAGGGACAGGCGAGTCACGACGAAGTCTTCAGTGGTGGCGATGCGCACGTACGTCGTAAACTGAAGAGTGATTTTCCAGAATGGCTGGTACCAGGGAGGCCACCCTAGCCTGGGGACTAAACGAACCAGGTCCTCCTCTTGCCCTTGTTGCTACACAAGCGTGTGTTCGAGCCCCAGCCGCGGACTAGCTTAGACAGGCCATTTCTCCAGGCCTCTTCCATAAAAAGGAATAGAATTACCTACCTCACGGGGCTGTGACAAAGATGAAAGAGATCACTAATGAAAACTAGCACAGCACCCAGCTCATTAATTTATTTGTTTGGCGTTTGTCACCATTACCTATAAGCTCGCTGACTCCAAAGAGCCAAAGCCTTTGGAAGCTGGTAGGGGGGAAATGTGTGTCTGTGTCTGTATGGAGACAAAGATTTGGAGAAAACAAACACAAAGTTGAAATGGTTTGGGGACCTTTAACTAGTTGTCCCTTTGCTGGCTTCCTTATAAAATTAACAAGCTTAAGGTCTGATGTTGTATTTTAAATACTGTATATCCAGCTTTGTTAAAAGGTAGCAGTTGAATTTACTTTAGATGGCTTTAAGTTCTCCTGTCGTTGGAAAAAAATAGAGTAAAATTAAAGTCTGAGAAGCCACAGAAAGTCTGAGAACCAAAGAACCCATCCACAAGCTCCAAGTTTTTCTGTGTGACCTCGGTCCTGAAGTGCCATTACACACTCATTGTATCAGCACCCCGTGTTTGCAAAATAAAGCACACATTGTGCGATTTGAGAAGCTGGTGCTTGAGACACTGTCACAGTGCTTTAAATAATTTTGTGAATTATTAATTTCAATGAATCCCATTTCAATTAATCACCTTTTTCTCCCAAGGTCCCCTCACTTCCTTCTTCCAGGAGAACCATCCTTCAAACCCTCACATTTCTACTGACATAAATTCATATGCTATTATTCACAATCCCCCATGTATTCATTTGTATCCATTAAATTCATTTGTGTGCAAATGCACTGCAAAATAAGCGTTTTTGTGAAAATAAGTGTATTCGTGCTGCAAATTAAGTGTTTACGACACAGGAATGTGAGAAGCCACATCAAAAGTGACACGCGTGTAACAATGTAACAACTTGATGTCACAACAGTGATAGAGCTTTGGTTGGCACAGTCTGATAGACCTAATTTTAAAATCATGACACAAGGGTGCCTGGGTGGCTCAGTCGTTAAGCATCTGCCTTCGGCTCAGGTCATGATCCCGAGGTCCTGGGATCGAGCCCCTCATAGGGCTCCTTGCTCAGCTGGAAGCCTGCTTCTCCCTCTCCCACTCCCCCTGCTTGTGTTCCCTGTCTCGCTGTGTCTCTCTCTGTCAAATAAATAAATAAATTCTTAAAAAATAAATAAATAAATAAATCATGACACAAGCCAGAAACACTAACATATATATTAGAAGATACTATTACTTTCTGAAATTATACATTTTTAATCTAAAGAGCAAGTAATTTTCAAACAGTGAAGAAGGGCCGTTACTCCACAGAAGCACTTAACATTACCTTATGTAATGGGTGCGCGTGCGCACTTCTCGCCTCTTCTCCTCTGGAACACAGGCTCCAGGAGAATGAGGATTAGTTCCCTAACACCTGGAACAGTGGCTGGCATGTAGGAAGTGTTTAAAAAGTATTTGTTGAATGAATTCCAATTTTTTTCAGTTCCCAACTCATGCCCCCCATAAAGTATAATTATGTTCTCAAGAGGCCCAAGGGTGTTGACTCACAGAAGGCCTTGCATTTACTTCAGGGCCTCTGAAGTCATGTGCTCAAGTCCAATCTTTAGAGCCAAACCTTTCCATTCATCAGTAAAAGGCCAAATCCAGTTGAACCAGTCCGATTATCATGCGTAATCCTAAACATGGATGAAACATGATGTATCTCTGGACTTGTTCCAAGGGGGCGGGGGGCCCTGTCTTTACGAAACTATTCACCAACTTTCTTACTGCTTTCTAGACTCAGAGTCATCACCTCTGGAATGTTCTTCTCCCTTATTCTTCCCCTACCTTCCAGGGTGAGGGTGACTTCCTCAAGAGAGCCTGCCCTGTCCCGTTAATCACTCACAGCGCTCAGTGCTCTTCCTTCATAGAAGTCACCACACTTCACAATGACCTCGTGTGTGTCTTCTGGCTACACGTTACACCCCACACGGGCAGACACGGTGCCTGTCTGTGCCACGCTGGGCTCCTTCCTGCGACAGCACCTTACACGCACGTGCAGGTGCTCCTAAGCGTTTACGGATTGGACTGAATGAATCCAGTGGTTCTCAATGTGAAGCCCAATAAACACTAACAGCAGAAAGAGGAACTGGGCATTCCTGGCCCTAATAGGTCCATAAATGGGGAGGACAGTCACATGAGGGGGCTGCCATAGGCTTTTTTAATTAAAAAAAAAAAAAAAAACTTTTGTGATAAAATATTCTATCGTCTTTTAACCAGGGAAACAGGGAAGAGCTCTGTTCTTTAAAAAAATGGTCAAAAGCAAAGAGAGAGATTGGCTCACACAGGAGATATGTAGACTGGAGAGAGAGAACTTCAAAACTAGGGGTGGTTTATAGTAGTGAAAAGAGTATAATGAAATAGATCTGGGCTCCTGATCCCTCTGCTTATTCGCTAAACATTCTAAATTGTTTAATGTGTCTGGGCCTCAGTTTCTTCATCTGTAAAATGGGGGAAACAGAATCTACTCATGGAGCACTACAAAAACAGAATGAAATATCAACTACAGCGTACTCTGTAAGCAACAAGGTGTCCTACCAACACGAGTTAGGCAAAGCGAAAAGCATCGCTGGGCTGAAATCCAGTCTTCGGCCAAAGAACCCCCTATGCTTTCCAGAAAGAACAAGAAACAAAGAATCAGGAGGGTAATCTTTTTTGTTTATATCTCAGTGCCTCTCACAGAGAAGGATTTTATGCCATCACCATCACGCTTCTTATAAAACCACTCGGCCACACGTGAAGAGCAATCCAGCTGGCCTTTCCCCTCCTCGTCCCAATAAGCTGCCTCAATGGACCTAATGACCTACTTTCCATCTCTTTCTTCACTTTTTTCTCCTAATTCTGGAACAGGCTCTATTTTTCTACCAACTCCCAGAGTTCACAATTCATAAACAGAAATGTCAGGGGTCCACTGAGTGTCCACTCTGGTGATGGCTTGTGGCGTCTCCCTAGTCAGAGGCTTTCCACTGAGCTACAGTACAAAGACCCCAGAGAGGTCACCTCCGACTGTTCAGTATGTCGGTATTTACAACAGATGGTGAAGTCATCCATGACACTCTCTCCTGATGACAGAACGACAGCAAAGCAGTGAACACACAGAGAGCGTGGGACCTCTGCGCATCGGGAGCCCCAGAGATCAGGGCGGTGGGGTGAGAGAGGGCACGTGAAAAGGAGTTGGTGAGGATCCCGAAGACAAACTCCTGATTCCTGCATTTTGCATTTTTGCCTAGGGCTCACCCACACACAGATGCAACGCACAGACGCACAGCCAAGGAGTGGGAGTGAAGAAAGGGTCTGGGGATTCTTGGGTGGGAAAGAAGGGGGGCTCACATATGTATGGGAAGTGATGGGCTGGGCTGGGAAACAATGGCGTGATGGGAACTAGACGGGGCAGGGAAGACGGCAAAGAAGAAAAATGACAGAGTCCAGATGCCAACGTGACTGGTGCTTATGTCATAAAGCATCGCTTTCTGTATCGAACTAAAATACCAGCTTGTTACTTCTCCGTAAGAAGAGAACCACTTGCTATCTTGAGCAAAGACAGACTTGCAAAGGCAGCACAGAGCAACAGCTAAATGCTTAGGCTTGAGTTTTAAAGACATGAATCTGAATCTCCAATCTAGCAGATATTAACTGTGTGACTTCAGAGAAATTCCTTAACCTCTCTGTTTCCTCATCTGTCTGACGGTACCGACCCTTATGGGGTTTTTGTGGGTGTAAAGCATGACCATATATATATAAATAGCTTTCCACGGTGCCAGCCACATGTCAGGGTTCAAGAACTGTCACCTGCTGTTACATTTTCCTAAACACAAGAGCCCTGTTAAAGTCCTTCCCTTCAAGCTCCAGCATTCCCTGGAGTTTGAGGTCCAGAGCACTCATAAATATTCGGCTCTACAACTCTATCTGCTTGTCAATAGAAATACCTTTTTTTACTTAAGTCAAAGTCTGGCTCTTCTGACCCAGGTTGTTTGGCAGGCACGAGGGAGGGGGAAAGGAGCAGGAAGGCAGAGGAGTGTGAAGGTGAACAGGAATGGGATTCAAGGCACACCTCGCAGCACACTCACCGAGTCTGGGTCTCGCTGCTGTTCAAGGAAGGCTGAGAATTCCACCAGGCGAAGTTTGGTTGTGCCAATGGAGCGGCCCTGCCAGGCAGGGACCGAGGGGGCTGGGGCTGACGCAGGCTCGAACCCTGAAAGACCAATCATCACCTTTAAAGCAGGCCCCGTGCCTCCCCTCGGGCCTGAGGCCAGTGCTGGGGCCGGGCCCTGCAAAACGACTGCCCCCCTCCACCAGAGTCCAGGGGCAGAATGAAGTCAGGCGGTGGGGGGATTCTGGCCAAGGACCCAGAGGCACAACGCTAGAAGGCTCCTCACAATGTTAACTTCGGCCCAGGTTAAGGGCTGGAGCACACCCCATCCCGGACAAGGGGCCGGCTGGGGTCCAAGGCCAGGGTGGCTGAAGAGCCTGAAGTGAATTCTGCAAGGATCCCCCGAGAAACTTCTTGTGTTTGCCCATCTCCTTCCTTAAGACTGTGGTCACCAGCACTACAGAATTACTCAGAATGCTCCGTGATACTGGAACAGAGCACAACATGTGAATGCATGTCCTTTCGGGGGACTCAGTAACAGACAGTTCAACGGAGTGACCCCACGTGCACACGTGTGGGGGGGCAGCGCAGGTGGGCTGGCCAGATTCCGGGTTGCTAGTCGAGGCTTCCCTGGAAGCTCTTCGTTAAAGAGAGGGTACGAGGAACTGAAACCTACTTATATAATAAAGGCTGGCCTATCCCCTATCTGCCCTCAAGATCTGAACTGTCCAATTCAGCCTGTTTATGATGAGGAAGGAACCACAGCTACTTCCCCTTCCATGGGTGACCAGGGTCCTTGGTGAAAGTGATCAGGCTTCCCTTTTCTTTTTTTCAGTTTTTTTTTTTTTAATTGAGATATAATTAACATATCCAAATCCTTTTTCTCCCCTTTTTAAGTAAACTCTATGCCCAATGTGGGACTCAAACTCACGACCCCAAGAACAAGAGTGGCATGCTCTACGGACTGCGCCAGCTGGGCGCCGCTGGCTTCCCTTTCCTTTAAAAACCCAACTGAAGAACTCCTGGGAGCTGGCTGGGGGCACTGAACACGTCTGTGACGCTTCTGAGTTCCAGGCTTAAGGAGGGTAGGGACGAGGAGGGGGCGCCCAAGGCACTGCAGGTACAGGGACAGGCCGCTGGGGAGCAAAGCGACGGGCCCAGCCACCAGCTGCGCAGGATGGTCCTCCGAGGGGGACTCCCTTGCAGACTCACCTGGAATGGGGGCTGTGACTGCTGGCTGGATGGGGTAGGCCTGTTGCACGAAGGGCTTGACGCTGGGGAGGGAGGGGTGGAGAGTCAGAAGTCAAGACTAGAGCAGTGGCTACGCCCCAGGTGTGGCCGTGGCCTCCCAGGCCTAGGGGCCCAACTGCACCCCGCCCCACCCCCGTAAGGTTCCCCGCCTGCAGGTGCTGACACAGCCCAGGCAGAGCTCTGCCGAGACAGAGACAGTTACCCTCTCTGCGTGAGAGGGGCCAGCGGGTGCTGGGGACCAAACCATCGGGCCTCACACCACTTCAGCGGGACGAGCTGGGAGACATCAGCCTGATTCCCGTATGCTGTGACATCTCATCAAACCTCTCTTCTCGTCCCTGTGGTGACCGAGGTCAGGGGTCACCGTTCCCAGGCGAGGTTTGGGACATGCTTCGGGCTCTCCTTCTCTTGGCCGAACAGCTTCAGTTCTTTTGAGAACAGGTGGGTAGGACTTCCCTTCTGCTTTTATCTCCAGATGATCCTCAGCTTCCCCTTGCCCTCAAAGCACCAGTAGGACTGTCGATTAGCTGCCCTCACCCCCCAGGAAAGCCAGGATGCGCCGGGCTCTAGGAGCGCCTCCACTGTCCTCTCTCGGACAGGGGCTTCTCAGGAAGCCCTCCAAAGCCACGAAGGCCCGGGGCCCCTCTCCCTGTTCCCAGCTGGATGAGCACTAACACTTAAGGCAGCAGTGAGCCGTTTATGCCTCTCCTAGACCAATTTGAGTCTCTCTCCTGCTACTGGCCTCAGTGGACGATGGGAGATGACTTTGGGGATCTCAGATTCAATCTCTTTTCTCCCACAAGCCCCCAGGCAGTCTGGTCCTGGGGAAACGCCACCCAGGCGGTGCTGTGACCAGACCCTTGTTGTGACGGCTAGCCCCTCCCCAGACTTACTCTTGCGAGGATCCTGGCTGCCCTGTTTGTATCATTCCTGGCCAGAACTGGAAGGCAAAAGGCAAGAGGCATCAGGGTTATGAGTTCACACAAAAGCACTGTTCAGGACGTCTACACATTGCAACCCCTGCTACAGACAGTGGGCTCAGATTGTCTGTCCGCTGCTGAGTGACCCTCTCTAGATGCAGATGTGGTTACCGATGTGCACCAGAGAGCAACCTGCATCCTTGGCTTAGCAGCCCAGACCTCCCCGGAGCTCCTCCTCCAGATAGCTGCCCTGAGGCAGGGACCAGACAGCAGCTCCTCCGTGTTCTCCTGACACCTACCCGAGATCTGGGCACATGACAGGGGGCTCACAAATATCTCATCCGGCTGCTTTATCCATGCACCCACCTACCCATCCTCCTCTTCCTCCCTCCATTCGCAAATGCTCCCTGTGTGACATTCTGCCTCCTCAGCTCACAGCACCACGGGCCCGGCCAGGAGAGGACAAAGCTCTGAACCAGAGGCCAAGAGCTCCGAGAAGCAATGCAGACACCCCCTTTGCTGTGCGCCTCCCTGAGGCTTCTGGTGCCTGCCACCCCCTGGGGACAGGCAGCCTGTGTAGAAGGGGTTGCAGAGCGAGTCACAAGGCCCTGGGTTTGAGTCCTGATGGCACTAGCCATGATCACATTACCTAACTCGCTTTCTTACTCACTAACCTCATCATCTGCAAGACGGCAATAACAATGAGAGGCATTTAAAATTATTGCGAAGATGAATGAGATTATAACATTAACTTCTCAGCCCTTGGTAGATGCAAACTGAAAACGGTAATAGAATACTTTGCTCCTTTAAGGGTTAGTTCCCTTAAAGGGACCTTGAGGCATAGGAAAAGAGAGCAAGGGCCAGAAAAAAAAAAAAAAAAAAAAAGCAGAAGAAGCAGATCACAACCCAGAAGGGCACCAGCAAAGTGATACCTAATTCCATATCTGCTGGGGCCCAGGATCCCAGCCTCTAGCTTTCTCTCCCCGCCCCCTCCCTCTCACCACTGTGCACCTGGCGTCATCAGCTGACCACAGGTGGTCCTCCCCGACCTCACACCAGGCCCAAGAACAAGCACCAGGTGGATGGCTTCACGCCGGCCCCTCACCCGTAGGGGCCACCCCTACCGGACGGGCTTGTGACTTACCCCCGGCGCCCCCGGGAAGGCGGGGCGTGGAATCCCAGGCAGCCCCAGCTTGTTGTGAATGGCGGTGGCCGAGACGATCTGTGCCGACGACATGGCGGCCATGTGCTGCAGGGCCTTATCCTTGGCCGTCTGATCCTTGAAGGTGACAGTGACACACAGACTTAATACGTAACACACGGCTACCAGGCAGCTTCAACAGGCACAGCCACGAGCACATGGACTAAATACAGAGCCACAGAAGAGGCCGGAGAAGCAAACATGCACGGGTAAATAAACACAGCCAAAAGGCTAAACACACTCAACCTACCGTAACTCTGAACCTTTATGGAGACTACCAGTGGCAAGATTTTTTTTAAAAAAATGTTTTAATCCATTTTTCAAAAGAATGGGAAGCCTCTGAGAAGAGTGGACAATGTATTTATTTTTCCAGCTTCCAAAGGGAGGTTTCTCCAATTACTTAACACACTCAAGGAAAGGGGGAGAAAAACCAAAAGGCCCTGCACTGAAGCATACAGATGGGAAGAGGGAGAGAGGAGAGGGGGGTGGTGGATCTGGGGTAGGACCGTCCACAGGGTGTGGGCAGGCCCCGTCTGTGGGCGCTGTCACGGGGCCACAGTCCCAGGAGCTGCTGGAGGCATGCGAGGCCCGGGAGCCCTGGCAGACACCTGGTAGGGAGGCTCAGAAGCAGCAGGGCGGGTGGGGGGCCATGACGGGGCCAAGCAGCATGCTGGCGGGGGCGCATGCTTTCTCAGGTACCCCCACCATGGAGGTCTAAGGCTACACGGGTTCTCTCTATAGCCAAGGACACAGGGGACGCTACCCGGCAAGTGGTTTCTCCCTTTCCTAAATGGGTCTTTTCTAGAAAAGCCAAGGCTGGTAACACAAAGCTAGCCAAAAAGTCTGCCAAGCACAGCTAAAATACAGAATACTCAATGTGGTGAAAATACTTACCATGCTTGTTACCTGGATACAACAATAAACAGTTTGTTAAAAGAATTGCGGACAAAGGGAGAGGTATTTTTCTTCTTCACTTAAAAAATACACATATTTACACAAACACACAATATGGGGTACAACAGAATGCATAGGACTCTGGGTCTTTTTCACATTTTAACAGGAATGTATGACCCAGATAACCATCTAGAGAGGCAATTACCAACCAGTCCACCCATTTCAAAAACTACTCCCAACCCCTTCGAGCTGGTTCTGTGGCTTCCCCAGTGTAGATGGAGAAACGGTCAGCCCCCAGGTGTGTGACAGATCCTGATGGTGCAGGCAGAAATTCATGCGTGGTAAACATGTCAAGGTGCCTGGCTGCTCACGGAAGGTCTATACAATCTCTACCAGGCCAGACTCCATCGGAACAGGAACAAAATGGTGGCACCAAAGCAAAGAGAGTGGCTAAAACAGCTACCACTCAGAGTCAGTGCGTGAAGGTCAAGGAAAAGTTCAGGCTAAGACACAGCTGGGAGTTGGCTTCAATGTGTGCGGATTTACCCAAAGGTGACTCATAAGCATCCTGAGGTACCAGAGGCTGGGCCGAAGGGAGAAGTTGAAAAAAAAAAAAAAAAATCCAAGCCTACAAAATAACTACTAGGGGCTTCTAAAAAAGATCAAGTTAAGTGCTCCCAAGGTAGAAACACCACTTGATCCCATAACTGCCAGGAACACCATGTGAATTTTCAAAAAGCTTACATTACCCCTTGGAAAAGAGCCTAACACTTGCATAGAACTGTACATTTTATCCATTTCTCTGGCTCTCAACTGACAAAGTAATGGGCCTCATGTAAGAGCTTTTGGGGGTTGTCCGTGGTCATTGGGATCGTCTTGAAGGGCATACGCTGCGGCTTAAGGACAGGGTGAAGGCCCAGGAAGCCCACAGGATCCCTCATCCCCAACAGAATGGCTCCAGGCGCTAGTGTGGGGCTTTGCTGCCTCGGGTCAGACGGCATTCCTTGAGCTGAGCCCCCATTTGCTCATCTGAATGCTCTACCTAAAGCTAGCTTCCTCTGTTAAAGTTTTTGTTTTGCTTTTTTTTTTTTTAAAACGAGCTGAATCATTTCAGATACTGAGATGCCCAAAAAGACAAATCTTGATGTCAGTGGAATAAACTGACTAGGTGTGCAAATGCCCTAAAGCCAAACAGAACCTGACACACACAGATCTCAGTGCCAGTCAATCTACTCCTCGCTGGTCTTGTGGTTGCACCTGCCACCTGCCTCATCATCCCCGCAGAGGGGGACCCAGGCTAATGAACAGAAAACCCAGCTCCAGTCCCACGACACCCTTCTCTGTCAGGAGTGCCTTGACATCAATACAAACTCACTGAGGGGTTCTTTTTGGATCCGGCACCTTGTACTCCAGCCCCCAACCCACCTAACCCCTAATGAGAGGTTATAAACGCCCTCAGATGACTTCTGAGCGAACGTAACATTACAGGTATAACCACAGGTGCCGTCCACCACAAGGATCAAGCCTTACCACTTTGCCAGGGGCCAGGCTCGGGGAGCTGGGACAGTGACAGCCCAGTCTTCTTGCTGGTCTGGCTGATGCAAATTGAGGAATAACTAGGAAAAGAGCTGTGGGCTTGGCTCTATTCCAGAAGTCCGTCATGGGCCTCCATGTTCATGAAACGTTGATGGCGGGGGTGACCCGGCTCCCCCAGACACAGTGTCTGTGCACCCTCAGGGGGAGGGACTCAAGAATCCAAAGTCGGGGTCCGAATGGAAAGGAGTCCCCCACATCTCCAAAGCCTGCTTTTATTCTATCAGAGGTGCTGGAGATGCTCCCCTATGCTAGGCTGATGGAAAAGTTCTTGAAGATGCTCACGAAAGTTTGATACTTTTTTTTTTTTCTTTTTAAACAAGGAAATCAATCAACGAGGAAAGGAGAAAAGTCACCAGCTTTGCTCTTTAAGTCACCCAGCTTCGGGACAGGGCCATTTCCTTTTGCTAAATAAAGTCAGGTTGGACTCTTATGACCCAGGAGGTACCTGAATGAAACAGATACTCAAAAGCAGGAGAGCAAATCAGTCACTCCTGTCTCCCCAACTTGCTCCATCCCCGTAAAGGGGAGTCTGGAGATGCAGCTCCACACCTGCCTCGGCCTGATGTTAATGGGCTTCATTACCTTGGGTTAGTCATTTAACCCTCTAATTTTCTTCATCTATGAAATAAAGGGTTGCATTTGATGCCCTAAAGCCCTTCTGGCTCTGAAAGTATCTGCTGCTATGAGTGTGCATTCCATTTATAAGCAAATACATCTTAATAAACATAGCCCGAAAGAACTGGTGAAAAGACAGCAAGATGTTAAAATTTGGGCAGCTCTTGGCTGTCTATCCTAACAGAGAGAAAGCCAAGTGTGGAGAGGAAATTTTATCTCAAGTAGAGGTTCTTTCTGCACTTGACCTAGCTATCTGAGAATAGGCAATTTTATGCAAATGGACTAAAACGTCTATACCCGTGATTTCCTACCTTTTGAAGTGGAGATACTCTACCTTCTCATTTAATAACATCTCCCCCTTTATCTAAAATACATATTTGAAAATTAAAAGGATTAAAATTTTTTTGTTTAAAATCTAAAGCAACGCTGCAAATAAGGCCTGCCGGCGATATCTCGAGATCGGAACCAAGAGCCTCGCTATAGACCCACTTAATCTGAAATGGGAGAACGGAAGGATGCCAAGCTGAGAGACTTCAACGGAAGGGCCTCTAAATTGTCATTTTCAGCCCAGAGATATACGCCTGGCTTTGAAGAAATTATAACTCTAAGTGTCAGACCCGAGGAGATTGCTTCTCTGTGTCTCTCTGGTCTGAGATGCTGGTCTTTGAGACATTGCACTCCATTCTTGCTGCTCACCCCAGAATCAAGGGGGAAGGGAAGTAGTTGTTAATCTACCCAAATAACTGATGCTAAGGTAAATTTAAAAATCTAGGCTGCATTTGTACACCAGAATAATTTTATTCTAAGAGGTTTTCACACCAACACTTCTGAAATGCGGATGAGATTTACTAAGGTTGAGCACACTGTCTTATCTTGAAAAACTGTTATGAAGTCAATACTGAGTTACCGCCTATGATGTCTTAGATTACGGGAAATACTCTCAGTGTGTGTATGTCTCTACACGAGCATGCACGAACAAGAACGCTGTGTCCTAGCAAAAAGCCTGGACAACTTCACACGGAGTCCTCAATACTGATCTGAAGTCCCTCCATCCCTAAGATGACAAAGAAAGAGGCCACAAAAAGCTGAATGTTTGGGGAGTGGGGAAAGAAAAGGCAAATCTCCCTTTTACAACAGAACTCTAACTCAAGCCCATGACCTGAAATGTGGAAAAATATTTATGGGGCAGGAAACATGGGGGGTTGCTAAGAACAAATGGCCCGTCTGACCTGAGGACAAAGCAGATAAAGCACTGTACCTAGGGACGCAGGTCTCAGCGCCCGCTTGCCTTTCTTCCCTGTCCAATTTCTGGCACGCCATGCTGTCAATGGCCTCCCCACCTCAGCCACACGGGGTCCAGCAGGCTGTGTCACGCATAAACTCCTCAGCCCGAAACCTTTCAAATGGTTATTGTCACTTAGTAAACAGGCTTTCATATTTCATGAAGCAGAGCACGGCGGCTGCTACGCCTCTGGGCTCCGCAGACTCCTCCTCGTTACGGTTTAAATGTGCACCATGTTTGGGAAGTGTTTACATGGAATACACGTGACAGGAAGGCAGCCATATCAGAAATGCACACTGCTGGAGCAGTGTGGGTCTCAAACTCCAGGACATTTTATGAAATCAGCCTCCAGACTGGATGGGAGTCTTATTCCCACCTCCCTCTGCCTCCTCGGCCTTTGATTATCCCGAGGAATCAACTATCTCATCATCTTCCGGCACTAACCATCAACAAATTTTAAAGAGAATATTAAAAGGTTCATGAGCTTGCATGTACCATATTATAGCTGTTACATCTGGAATGTTAATGAACAGCAAACTACATCAACATACTCCAAAAAGCTTGCTCAGGAGCCATCAATTTAACACGTAAAGACTCCAGTCTACTTTATTTATGGGGAAGTCCACCAATACATCAGGAAAAATATGTAACGTTGAAAAAAAGACTATGGATTCAAAAACTCTGGATAGCCCTTAAACGTGTTTCCCCAAATATACTTTCCCCAGCAATACAAAAATATAATCCAAGAGAGGAAAGATAGCAATTTGCTTGCAAAATCACTTTTTCAGAAAAAAGACAAAACACAGAATACTCTTCTAAAAAAGTCATCTTGCAGATGTTGTTTCTCATCTTGCACTATGTGGATTCACATGACCTCTGCAATTATTAGCGCTAGCCCCTGAGCAGATAAACATCACAAAACTCTATGATGGTTTGGGAGAAAAGATGGAGGGCACTTGAATTTTTCTAGCCATGATCTCTAATTTGCTTATTATTAGAGAAAGCAGGAGTAAATACAAAAGGGGGCTATTTCGGTTGGACAACAGCTATTGCCAAGGAGGGAAGGCACATTCATACTTCTCCTGACTTCCCATGTAATGAGTAGCAATTAATTCATCTTATTGTATTTCCAAATGCCAAAGACTCCATTCACATCAAAGAAAAAATTTTCAAGGCTTTTACCATTGTTCATTTTTAAATGTACTAAGCTATATTTAGTATTTTATAATTGTCAATAGTGTTTCCTTTAATTCCAATGTGGGGCTTAGCATCATAAAAGATTGTAGATGAGGAGCCAGGTGATTTGTAGGTGTGCCTGATGACTCTACCAGGAAGCCTGGCATTCAGGTCAGCGACAGCTAGGTCTGGGTGCCGGGGAGGGGGGGGGGGGAAGAGGGGTGGGGGAAGGCACCCTTCTGACCACAGCCCCCTTTCCCCTGGGAGGCGACAACAAGAGGCAATAAGTCAATCTCCCCTGAAAAGTCAGAGGAACCCATGCCGGCAGCAGGCTCAAGTTTGGCTCCAGACTATCAGCTCCCACCACGCATCTGCTGTTTAATTCAAACATGCATGAAGAGGGGGCTCCGGTGAGGGAGACAATACGGAAGCATCTTCAGTCAGGGAAATGAGCCCTCATCCCTGACAGGCATTCTTTGGGGAGGCAGCAGGACATCATCAGGCAGAGAGTTTGGGTTTTGGTGCCAGCTAGCCCTGGGAGCAAATTCAGTCTTGTGACCTTGGGTGAGTCACCTGGCCATTCTAAGCCTCTGCCTCATTTCTAAGCTGAGGACAAGAACACCCACTTTCAGGACAGCTTTGGGAATTGCATTAAGCACCCCACATCATGCCCGCAGCCTTGCCATTCAGTGAACATGGGAGTCTAATGGGGCCCAGGTGACCAGAAAGGCTTAGGAGCCCTGGTACCAATTCCATAACCTTTCAGCACCATGTTCCTCTAGGGCACTGTCTACACTGGAGGCCCATTAACAATGGGATGTCTCTAGAAAGGGATACAAGTAGAGAACGAGGCTGTTTCTGTTGCCCTTAAAAAGCAAACCCAGACCTGGCTCGGTTCAAACAGAAAGGTACACGCATTCAGTCCTCTAGTTCACACTGTGAGCTCTACGTCACCACACTGCTGACGAGTGGTTCTAACTCCATCACACCCAAGCACGAGACATTACCGGTCTCCCATCTTAGCTCTAACTCAGTTAAACTAAAAACAAGGCAGTGAAAATATCGCTGGGGAGACAGGGCGCATGCTGCGAATGCCGAAGAACCCCGTGAGGATCGGGAGATGGCAGGAGAGGCAGCGTATCATTTTCCGAATCGCACGGCCAGGCCAAGTGGCTCGGGGCTGGTGGTGAGACCAAGGAGGCGGTCGGCTCGGGCTTCCTGGGCTTGGCTACCATGGACAGCTGATGCTGAAGGAGCAGAGGGGCTCAGGGGGCCGCGGGGAGCCCCAGTGGATGAAGTGAAGCATGTCTCCCCTGTGGACGGGCCCACTCCTGGCTGGAATCAGTGGTGATACAACCAGGGAGTAGCACTGTAGACAGCAGCAATGCCCCAGCGAAGTTCCTGAACTCTCCGGGAGAATTAAATCAACAATTTGAACTTTAAGCTCTCTGCTTATTGGAAGGAATGGCAGATTGGAAAGAATGGCTTGCTCAGAAATCAAATCACAAAAGGCCAGCAGGGCGAGAATGAAGAAAACGGCCCCAGGGAGCACATGTAGCTCGTAAATTGGTCCCCAACGACTGGACACAATTGGGCAGTCTCAGGCCTTTCTCTGCTCTACTGGCGTGACGCAATGGCAGCAAGTACGGGCTTTTCTTCCAGAGCCTGACACGAACCCGTCTACTGCCCAAGATGTCCCCCTGCTGAGGTTAGGGCAGAATGCAGACCTCCTGTCCTCAGGGTACCGTCTGGACCTGTGCACTCCCCAAAACACACCCCACGCCACAAGTGGCCTGGTCCATCTTCTCAAGATGATGATGAAGGTCCAGAGTGTGGCGGCGGTCTGCAGGGTGCCCTTCTGCTGACGTGAGGGAAGGAGGCCACTGGGCAGGGGCGGGACAACCTCGCGGGGCAAGCGAACACACAGAGACTCAGAGCAGGAAAGTCTAAGTAGGAACTTTGAGTAGCACAGAAAGACTGCTTCCTGCGTGGACAACACTTCTGCATTCGTTCTACGGGCTGGGATAATAAATCCCTGGAGCTTAAAAAAAAAAAAAAAAATAGTTCATGGCCTCTTGGTCAATTAATGGTGAGTGAAATAATTCAAAGGAGGGAACAATTTCTAGAGTGGCAGCCCAGTGTTCAGACCTACCACACACTGCCTTCTCAGACAGGACGCTGTTCCTCAACGCTCGGCCGGAGGCGGCAGGGGAATGAGGGGGGACGAACCTGCTATGGGGGACATCACTGCAGATGCAGCTAGTGATGCGGGGTCCAAGGGAAAAAAGTCTGCATCTGGGATTGCCAAATGCACGTTCCACAGACCCAGAGGTCACGGGAACGCTATGTACCTACAAGGCTGTTATCTTCTACCTTAGAACTAGAACCGGGCCTCGTTACGAAGCCACCTAAGACCGACCTCGTGCCTGGAGAGCAGTGGGCCACAAGGATTTTGTCTGGGCAGGGACCACAACATGGCATGCCCATCGTTGAGAAAGGATTCCTCAAAGCTAAGCTATTTTAGATGAGCAGTTAGCACTCTGATTTGTCCCTTAAGGCACTTTAGTCAAGAAGATTAAAACAAAAAACTGAAAGTGTGTTTAATGTCCAAATTTCTGGCACACTGGCCACCAATGCCTTGTACTTCCTTATCCATCTTAGGAGGCGCCTGAATCTCAGCTGCACTCTGCCTACCCCCTCGCCCCTTCTCGCTACTGTCCCAGTTTCTCTGCTCCTGGTTCTTCATCTCCTTACATCACTCCCCGGCCACTTCAACCGGTCCCTCCATCTGCTTGCCCCTGGCATCCCTCCCTCACGGTTACAGTCTGTGTCCAAGGTCATCCCAAATTGTTGGTCAAATCTATCTTGGCTTAGGCTGCTGTATGTTAAAGAGGCTCATGTTGGTGGCAATGGCTTTAGCACAAATTCAGAGTAAATGATGGATAAAAACCGAGATTCATTTTAGGACAAGGGCAAAAGGAGAAAATAGTCTTCACTAGATTTGTTTTCTTAGGGAAATAAATGGCAAGGAAAGATACTGTTGGTGGGGGTGGGGAAAAGAGGGAGATTGAGATTGGCTGGGAAAGGAGGTTGGGGAGAGGAAATTAGAAAAAGTAAGAATAATGTTTTGCCATTTGATGCATTCCACTGAAAAAAAATTAAAGGAAATACGTCCTAATGAAAATGATCATTTCTGGTTGATACGAATATAAATATTTTATAGTAATTCTCTGCACTTTCTAACTTAATTATATTTAAAATTTAGCAACCCAAATTCATAGTTAATTTTGATGCACACCCTCAGTGAACTGCCATTACTTTAAGAGAACCCAACCTTCAAAAACCTAGTTCAATGGTGCTACTGAAAAGTTTTGGTGTACACTTTTCACTTAGTAAGGACTGGAGCTTTAAACATAATCTACTCTTTAAAAACATTGAGGAAGGAAGAGTTCACAGCAGTCAGAGTGGGGAGCGGGAACGAGCCGCAGACGGCGGGGAGCACTGATGTGAACCACAGAGATGGGCCCCAGGGGGGTGTGGCTGCCTGGTCCAAGCCCTCACCTCTCTCTCTGACTACAGCAGCCCCTGAATTAGGCCCCCTGCCTCCAGCTCTGCCTCCCTCCTGGCCATCCCTCTGAAAACAGTGGGAGAGAGCTTTCCAAAGCTTACATGTGAGTGTTCCCCACAGGTTCCCCATGGCCCAGAGGTGACCCTCACTCTCCCACAGATGATCTGGGACCTTCCTGTTGGGCTCCTTCGGCTCATTCCCATCCCGTGCCTCCAAGTAATGGTGTTCTTTGTGATTCCCCAAACACCCCCATATCTCGGGGGGAACTGTCTGCCTTCCTCAATGCCCAGTTCTAATGACACCCCCTCCAATGAGGCTTTCCTTAATTCTCCCACACTCAAAACCGCCCACTCTTTTCACCACTCTGTTCCACTGCAGACTCCCCTAACTGTGGGACAATCTACTGGAAATCTAGTATTTCCCCAAATGTGGCCAAAAACAACAGAAAAGTTTAGTGGTCCTCAAGAACAGAGACTTTGCTTATTTGACTCTCTATGCCCAACATCTACTCAAGGGTCTAGAACACACTGGATTCTCAATGAAAAGTCTGCTGGACTGAATTAATCATTTGTGTGCTTTATAAAGTTCAAATCTTTGTGGAAATCTTAAACTTCCCCCAAAACAAATTTTGTTACAAAGGTTAAAATTAGGGGCGCCTGGGTGGCGCAGCTGGTTAAGCGTCTGCCTTCGGCTCAGGTCATGATCTCAGGGTCCTGGGATTGAGCCCCACATCGGGCTCCCTGCTCAGTGAGGAGTCTGCTTCTCCCTCTCCCTCTGTGTGCTCTCTCTCTCTCTCAAATAAATAAAATCTTTAAAAAAAAAGTTAAAATTAAAGCCCACACATTTTTAGGGTGATCTGGCTCACAAACAGGCACTCTGAGAACCACTTCTGCAATTAGCAGAAGCATAAAGCTTACTTGGGAACTTATTTTAACAGATTTTCAAGAGCTTGACTTTCGTAGCTAGGATGATTCCTCAACTGTGACATGAGAATGACCACTCTCTTCGTGACTCTGTTTGCTTCGGAGGAATACGGCGGAGCACGACGCAGAGCATGCGCTGTCCTGAAAAGGCTGCAGGGACAGCTGAGAGGAAGTTACTTCCTTCTCCCTTGGCCTAAAGCAGAGGGGTTTTCAAACCTTATTCAGTGTAACAGCCAAAGAGACCATTGCTAAGGATAAAAGAGCACGAGCTTCAATTAAAACAGCGTTTACTCATTTAGGGGCGTCTGGGTGGCGCAGTGGGTTAGATGCCGGACTCTTGGTTTTGGCTCAGGTCCTGATCTCAGGGTGGTGAGATCGAGCCCTGTGCCAGGCTCCGCATTCAGCTGGGAATTGGCTTCAGATTTCTCCCTCCCTCTCCCCCTCCCGCTCCTGCTCTATCAAATAAATAAATCTTAAAAAAAAAAAAAAAAAAAGAACAGCGTTTACTCATTTATATATTAAATGTTTCGACTAAGATTTCAATCTGAAAAATGAGTTTGTGACTTAAAAAAGGCTGGAAAGTGACCAGCCTCAAGAATTCTAGCACACCCTTCCCCGGGAAGGAGGGAGGGTTATAGGCAACAGGGCTCACAGGGAAGCCACACCTAGCAGCGGCCCCAGGTGAGCGAACTACTTTTTCCAACTCTGAGGGAGGACAGAAGGATGAAGCTTGGCTTCATTCTTCAAAGGAGGGCTACAGGCCTTTGTCTACCCCAGAGGATAGAAATCCTTGACTTGTAAACATATGGAGAAGTGCCCAGCAGCGGGCTAAGGCCGGCAGGCAGGCACAGGTCCTGAAGTGGCCAGTGGACAGCCACCTTCCTTCCAGGAGGCCTTGTTACATCTTCTCAGGCAGGGCACAACATCTCTGTTAAGTCTGGACACTTCCTGCCACCCCCTACCGCCCACCCAGAAGCTATCCTTCTTGTCTGCTGGGATGACTTCAACCTTCTGTAGCGGCTTTATCTCGTCAGTTCGTGTGGGAGGCCAAGACGATGTGGCTATCAGCCTGACCCCACAACGAACTCAGCCGGGAGGCTCATCCCTGCCTCCCACAAATGTGCTGTTGTTACACTCCAGAGCTGAACGGGAGAGCACGGACAAACCGGCGAGATTGACCTCTCCTACGGGACCACTTCCCGGCGATGGCTGGTTAGGAAGGTTAAGGAAGGCATCACTAACGTCAAGTGCCCATGGGAGGCGAAGGCGGCAACATCTCTGCACGTAGGCGACAGCCAGTCTCGTGCTCCTGGACCGTCCTAATGTCCTCTGAGTGGTGACACAGCAGCTCTGTGGCTAGGACCTCACGGCCCCAAGTTACGGATGATCACCACAGGGTCAGTCACACATGAAGCCCACACGTGGACCAAGGGCTCGGTGTTAAAAATTCACCTTGCTTCTAAAATGTGGGCGCTGAGGAAAGGGTCGGTAGCAAGAGCTGCACGCCCAGCTCCAAGGGACGTGAGGGGTGACACGGGGTGTGCCGGCTCGAGGCCTTCTGCTTGAAAACCTTCTCCCACCTCCACTGGATGCAACCCCGCCTGAGAGAGCAGTGGTTTAAGATTCAGAAAGATCTGAGTTCAAATCCTGACAGTGACGTGTACTAGGCTTGGGGGCTCTGGGCATATCCGTTAAACTCCTGGAGCTCTGGTTTCCTCACTGTTATTCCCCAAACTCTGAATAATGGAACTTATTTGGCAGTGAGCTCAATGGAAAGAACCTCCAAGAGGCCCTGCAGCACACTAACTCCTGTCTCTGCCCCATCACCAGGCAGTGCGTCCCTGGGATTCCCTCCACGTTTGCTCTTGGCTCTTTCCACTAACACTTATCCCACGGTGCCCTATAGTTCCCATTCCCATCTCCACGGCCAGCTCTGTGAATAGGGGGTTGACTGGTTAAATGCCCACCATGATGAACACCATGCCCGGAGCGCTCAATTGGTATTAGCTGATGGGAAGAACAAAGGCCTCCCTTCTTCCAAGAATAATGTGGCAGGGAGGAAGGCAAGTAACTGCAAGAAGATGGAGGTGGTTCCTGGGGCTGAGCCGGTTGCTACCCTATTGCCTCTGTTTCCGCCTCCTTAGGTCGGCTCCCAAGGCGAGTGGGCCACGGCTGAAAGGAGGGGGGAAGTCACCTTTTCTTATTTTGTAAGAACAAACATAAATACAACCGTGTGTTTGTGTGTACATGTATGTATAAAGTAATGGTAAACTGTTTCCAACGAGGAAGACTCTTCAAAATTCCCAAATGAGAAAAAGAGCACTTCCTACATCCCATGGGGAATCCCTTCTGGACAGGAGAGCTTTATTCACCATGCACAGGGCTTCTGGTCCAGGGCTGTGTGCCCCGGTGAGTCGGTAGGAACCACATGGATGGTACAGAAATAAGAGCAATTCATAACATCGCAGATGGAAACACACAACTGATGTCTGTAAACTTCTTTTGTACATCATTAATTCGTTAGCGCAGAGAAACCAGAAACAGAGTCAGAACTTGAGCAAACACTGGGGTAGTTACATCCGCATAGAGAGGACGGCACCTTTGGTTAAAAAGCAGGATCTATGAAGTTATCTTAGTCTTCCAACTGCTCAGCCCGTGCAGCTAAAAGCCAGCCACCATCAGCCACACGTGCGAGCGAGCCAGCATGCTGCCCACTGCAGAGGGCCACCAAATGCTCCTTCCTGGTCACTAGTCCTGTTCCACAGCCAGCCTTGTTTGCGTAAAAAAAAAAAAAAAAAGTTGGAGGACTTTGGGTAGGATCCCAGTGTTCACCATTCAGTGCTGTGAAATCACACTTTGTTCTTTAGGTTTAGTACAAAAACAAATTTAATGAATGTATGGAAAAAATCGGAACAGAACAACAACAAAAAAGGCAGGTGGGAAAGGCAACAATATGGGCTCCAAACTCATTTTTATTATAAAGCAAAGCTCTTCTGGGCAAACTATAATCCCTCTGCATTTCTAAAATCGGGCATTATGGGGAAAAAAAAAAGTCATGTATGTTTTACTGCAAATTTTGGAAGGGGAGAAAATAAGGAGAACTTGCATTTAAAAACTGTCAGTGCCTCCATTTTTGCTGTGAAATATATTTTCAGAGAATGGAAAATGAGACACCTGTAAAGAACAATTAAAGTAAACTCACGTATAAATGGAATTACAAACATGGATTTGATTAAGAGCTTTCCCATCTCTATGATCTTTTTTTTAAGTCCTCACCTCAAATTTCTTTTTTTAATAACAGAGCTGTACACTTAAAAAACAATATTGAGCAATGTGGAAGAAATCTGGCAGAAAATACTCTGTGTTTACAGAACACATTTTTCGAAAAATTAAGTGAAAAAGACGTGTTTTTCATAAGTATTCTTTAAAATACATAAAAAGCGTAAAACAACTTCTAAATATTCTTTTAAAGTAATTTCCTGTTAACTACTCTGGAAGTGATTCTTATTTTATTTTATTTATTTACTACTTCTACACTAACTTTGTGTCTCTGGACTTTTTTTCCCCTCTCCTAGCCCAGGGCTGTTTGGTGGACATTTGAAGGTTAAAAAAAAAATCATGTTTCTGTGCTGAAAAGTTATCAAGACCAGCTCTCTGCTGCATTTGCATTGTTATTAGGGACACACACACACACACACACACACACACACACACACACTCTGAGCTTAATGTGAGGCTAGTACAGAAAAAGAGATTAGACACAAAGAAATGTAAACAGCTCTCACATGCGAGGAAACTAGGTTACGAGAATCCCAGCACCAGGCATTCACCAGTCACCATGGAAAACAGGAAGTGAGATGCATAGCAACCACAAGCCAAAAAGCAGGAAAGCGCATACCTTTAGCTTGGAATGAAAATCACGAGATTTCCTTCTGGCAAGAACCTGAATGTGACTAGACACCTGCAGGGTAGGGGAAGGGAGGAAAACAAAGGAAAAGCCTGTAACCATGGAGATGAAAAGCCCCCTACAACTGGGCAAGCCAGACGTACCTTAATGGCGGCTTGAATTTCTCGAACTTTCTTTCTTGCTAAGACCTGTATATGACTAGACACCTACATTGTTCGGGTTTATGAGGGGAAACAAAACAAAACAAAACAAAACAAAAAAAGGAAATCAAATATAAAATCGCTACTCCTTGGGAGGGTTTTGGGGTGGGGGGTGGGGGGGAGGTTATTTGCATCTCAACAAAGCTCTGCAGTTAGGAATACACAGTCCCAGCCAGACACCAAGCCCCCAGCGCTGCTCTAAGCTTTTCAGACTGGGTCATCACTGCAGTGACTTGATTCAGGATGAAAGTTAGGCTGCTCTTAGTTTTCTCACCAGGGAGAAATCACCGGCACGGGATGAGAGGGAGAGAGTGGGGTTGTTTTCTTTATGAAATTTAAAAGGTGGGGCTAGAGGTAAATGAAAATATTTATAGCTTCTCAGTATCAGGAGGGAAAATCCCTTCTTCTCAATTTAGAAGAGACTATCCATAAATTAGCACATTCTGCAGAATCAAAAAGCTGAAGCCGTCGGTTATATTCTGATCTCATTAAGAGCTCTGGATTCTGTAGCAAATGTTAAAATAATACTGACATGTAAATTAGATCTCAAAGAGAAATGGAAAGACCCAGTTAGCAGAGCAATTTTTTTTTTTGCCCTTATAAATATCTTTAATCCTTCCACTCTTTTGGATATTGACTGGGCGCCAAGTGGATTTGCATATTATTACAAAGCGAAAAGTGTGAATACAGCCAGCCAGCCATCCTGTTAAAAATCTGGGTTGAAAACCACACGATTTGCTGAACAACAAATTCACATTGGAGAGGTATCACCAACTGCTGCCTAAAAACATCCCCAGGATGCCGGGGTGTGGAAAGCCAGCCAAGCCCAGCTTCTGAAACACAATGATTCCACTGGGTAAACAAATTTGCATCTCTTTCAGCGGGACTTGGTTAAATTTAGAAGAGTCCCCCAGTGAAGGGGTTGGGCGCATGACCAGAGCTCCTAGACCAGCACACAGCTCAGGTCCAGGGCTTTCAGCCTGTTGGGAATTAGAGCTGTCTGTTTCAGAAATTTAGAACCTTCCATTTAAAAGTTCAGCGACTCCGACTGAGAGGCGGTTATTTCATTTCAAATACTGACTCTAAAAACAGGATTTAGGGTAATAAAAGATCTTTTATCTTTGAGTTTCAATGATTAATTTTTTTTCCCAATTTGCCTTCTTTTTTTTTTAAAGTACGGAGAAGCAGGAACTCCCCCATCCTCTTCACCCCTCCATCCGGCTCCTGGTTTTACTTGTTCTCACCCGAGTTTTGTTCTTAGGTGATTCTCTGACTTGCAGAGGGCCACTGTCCACTGTTGGGGGGGGGGCCATCCACTGAACAGACAATGCCTCGCCTCTGCGTACTGGCAGGAGGCCACGGCCCTCTGTGCTGACTCAGCAGCCAGGCTCCCAGCGGGGGCACATGTAAGCATTCCTGGGGAAAAGCTCTCCCCGCCATAAACACTCATGAAAACAACTCATCATGGAGCAGAGAACTGGAATCTGCTGCTCACACTTAAAGAGACCACAGTTGAGCTCGCCTTTCGGTACGATGATAGTTTTTTAAAAATCCATGCCAGATAGATCCGCATAGGTCAACATTAAAAAATAATTTTGTTCTGTTAACAACTCACCCACGAGGTTGGTTTGAATCCCCCCCCACACACACCGCTTTTCCTTTCTTTCTTTTTCTGTTTTTCGTTAAACATGAATTTCTCATCCCTTCCAGTTCTGAACTGGGTCAGGGGTTTGGGCTGCTTTGCATCAGAAGGAACAAGGGGAGCCAGAGCCCTGACAAAGGGCAGAGCAAAATTCCTGACACTGCTCTGCACAAATGTATTTAAGTTGTAGCTTCATTTCCGTCACGGCCGCTGCTGACAAAAAGCCGTAGCTGAAGGAGCGACCGTTCCCTGGACGCGCACCATTCAATATTATGTTCAGGCCAAGACTCACGGCTGCTGGGGTTACTGTTTCATCGAAATGATGACTCATGGGTAATGGTTCCAGGATTTTACAATGCGCAAAATCTCCAAGTTGCACAACTTCTGAGTGTATTCGCATCTGCAGCTTTTGCAGCGTTCACAGATGCGCAGTTTGGGAAAGAACTAGAGGTATTCAAATACGGTACAGGAGTAGTGCCTACACTCTCCTTCGTGGTGACGCTTTCCCAGGTAGGTATGAAAAGGACTCCGGAGACCACACAGTGAGGGGTCACTGAAATGATGAACAGTGAAAACTGAGCCAACTGAAAACACCTGCAACACTGATGTCCCTACAGGGAACTCAAAGTGGGGGCTCCTAGGAGCCCAAGCACAGACAGCCGCCGCAGCCAAAATGCCTCGCTGGGGCCATTCGCCGACATGCACAGTGTCCAGGCCGGTCAGTTTACCTGTTTTCTGGTCCTCGTCTTGCCTGTCCTGAGTTTGATGTATCTGGCTATCAATTCATTCCTACCTGAAAGAAAGAAGAATTTACAATAAGATGGGTTACCTTAAAAAACACACACACAAAAACAAACCAACAAAAAACCCAAAAAACAGCCTCTGAAAGCCAAGAATTTAGAATCAAGACTTTTTAAGCTGGACCACATCAAAAACTAATGATGTATTGTATGGTGACTAACATAACATAATAAAATTTAAAAAAAAAAAAAGACTTTAAGCTGGAGCTGTACACTCACTAATGCTAGAAAAATAAAACAGTACAATTGTTTGTAATAATATTTACTCGAGGAAATTTAGCATGAAGGGCATTTAATGATGAACTATGATTAACAACTGAGGATAGAAATGTGCCTTCTTGTTTCTTTACATGCTCGCACCTAACACGTGTGAGCAACAAACACAGGATGCGCAGTGCGAGTCCACAAACCCATTTCTGTTCCCGTCTAAGTTTTCATGCCCGCCCCTCCTCACCCAGGCTTCTAGCTAACTCCACTTAGAGTCAGTATAGCCACTGCAGAATGAACTGCTCCTACCATGAGGAGATTAACAGTATGAAAGCAGACATTCCCTACAGGTAGTCACTGTGCTAGGAACTAACTCTACGCAAGATCATGTTCATGAAAAAGAAAAAAAAAAAATGACTTAACCTCCTCAAAGCTCTATAACCTGTAGGGGAAAGAAGATGACTAGAAGTATACACAAACAGCCCCCGTGCCCCTAGCCCACCAGGAGACTGAGAGGTCTCAAACAGATCATCTGACTTCGAAGATGGGACTGTGATGGGGAAAAGATGTCCCTGGAGCTAAGTGGGGTATGTATCGCTACTACTACACGAATAAGAACCCACTCGTGCAGTTACCTACAATCATTAACTGCAAGGCTTGCTGTAGGGTTTGTCTGTGCTGTCCTACTTCCCAGAAAAGGCTGCATACCTGAAGATGGCAAGAGTTTTGTTCTTTGACCCAAAGCCTCCCCAGTACCCAGCACACTGGTGGGCACGCAGAAAGAACCAATGAGGAAAAAACAGAGCCTCTGGTGAAAGAGAGGGACCACCCCTCACCCCCCCACCCCCGATCTACCCTGGAAGAGTAAAGAACTGGCCACACGAATGAGGACCGACCCAAGAGCGTGGAAATCTCGTCGGAAGGTTCTAGAGGCTCCCTCAGCACTGCCCAGATGGTTCCTGTCATCATGGCTCTGTCTGCTGCCTGCCTGTGTTAGGACCACGCAGGACAGGGTCACCACTGGAAGGCAGAGGAATCATGAATCCTGGGGCTGGGAAGTTCTTCTGGGTCATCCGCTCCCACCGCTAGAAGCCTCAATTCTTAGAAGCCTCACCAAGTACTTACAGAATTAATGGAGGCAGTCCATCTTACCTTAAAACATATTTAAGGGAGAAAAAAAGACCCTTCTTATTTGGGGCTTCTTATAACTTTCATCCCCGGATTTTCCTTGTTCCTCCTAACAAGAACAGAGCTATGCACATGACTGACTTTCAGATATTAATGACAGCTTTCAGGTCCTCCTGGAGTTGTACCCAGGCCAAACCTCTTCTGTTCCTCTGTTACCTGTGACAGCTTTGGAACACTACCATATCCATCCAGGGACCATCCTTTGTCTCGTTTCCTTTCATAGCCTGGAGCCCAGAACTACAGTGGTGCTCCTCCTATGACAAGTCCACAGCAGAAGTCTATCACCTCCCTCATCCTAAATACTGTACCTCTGTTAATGCAGCCTAATGCTGCATTTGATTTTGGGGAACCATAAAAGACTGTCAAGTTTATGTCATTTGAACTCCTCGAGGTCTTTTTCATGTAGATTACTCCTCAGATATATCCCTACCTCTTCACCCAGTCTTTTCATGCATAGTTGGGATTTTTCTGATCCAAATACAGAACCTTATGTTTATTTCCATTGCATTTCATCCCGTTAGATTAAGCCTATCATTGCCGCCTGTCAGGATCCTCTCAGATCCTGATGCTTGTCTGAACTTACCCTTTCACCACAGGAAAAGGACCTCTAAATTCAGGTTAAAGAACTGCTTCTCTAAGCATTCTCTCTCCAACTTCTGAGAACTACCAATATCCCCTCTAGTGTCATCGGGGTCTACTTCTCTCTCTCTCAGATGGTTGTACAGATTTTGCAATTTGTCTCAAAGGCGTGCTGACAGCAGAGTCCGGCCAGGAGGGCCTCATTACCAGAAGCCAGACCTAAATGACAATGTCTGCAGACGAGCCAAGCATCCTTCAAACTCAGGGCCTCCCTGTGCGTCCTGTTCAGGGCTGTCTGAGTGGCCAGCATGAAATACATCCGGGGTTCTGTATTATGTGCAATCTCATCCGAACCTCGTCCAGATAGCAAAAACGTCCCCTGGCCCCCTACTCTTTTCCCGTGAAAGGAGACAAAGCCGTGTGCTGTGCGTGACACACAACCTCTACAGCGGATTCCTTACGGCACTTGGTGGAATGGTGAGATCAACACCCAGGACAGCCAGATCTGACTGCACACAGCCTGGGGGTCCATGCAGATGACACCCCTTGGAGTCAAGCAGTGTCAACGCAAACTCTGATTAAATTTAGCACGTCTGGAAATTATTACAGACGTGTCTACAACAGGTCCTCACTGAGCAGCTAACTCATGCCGAGCACTACATCACAGCCACCATTTCACCCAAACTTGCTGTGACTCTTGTTTCCCGTTCTTAACGTAAGATCACCTTTCAAAACCCTGTGTTCTTTCTTCCCTACCATGTTTGAAGCCATGAAAGGTAATTAACTTGAGGTTTCTGTGTTTCTTGCCTCCATAAGGAATACCGCTGATTCCGACTGTAAATTCAAATTCAACTAACTCTGAGTTATCTACCTGATCCGAACAGTGTTTGTTAATCACTTTATTTCATGTGAATTTTCTAATCACCGTGAGGGCAGCTCTGTATACACAAACACTATTTGGATTTACCTGGTTTTTAAAAATGAGTGTGTGTATATGTACGTATGTATGTATTTAAGATTTTATTTGAGAGAGAAAGAGAGTGAGCAAGAGAGAGAGAAATGCACATGAGCCAGGGGAGGAGCAGAGAAGCAGACTCCCTGCTGAGCAGGGAGCCTGACATGGGACTCAATCCCAGGACGCTGGGATCATGATCTGAGCTGAAGGAAGACGTTTAACCGACTCAGCCACCCAGGCACCCTTATTCATTTATTTAAAAAACAAATTTAAACACCCTAGTTCATCCTCAACTTAAATATCCTATTATTTTTATAATCACTCTCTTGTTTGGGGGGTTTTATTTATTTATTTTTAAAGATTTTATTTATTTATTTGACAGAGAGAGACAGCGAGAGAGGGAACACAAGCAGGGGGAATGGGAGAGGGAGAAGCAGGCTTTCTTGCAAAGCAGGGAGCCCGATGCGGGGCTTGATCCCAAGACCCTGGGATCATGACCTGAGCCGAAGGCAGACGCTTAACGACTGAGCCACCCAGGCGCCCCTGGGGTTTTTTTTTTTTAAAGATGTATTTATTTTTTTGAGAGAGAAAGCATGTGTATGAGCAGTGGAGGAGCAGAGGGAAAGAGAATCTCAAGCAGGCTCCACACAGTGCACAGAGCCAGATGCGGGGCTCAATCTCACGACCCTGAGATCATGACCTGCGCCGAAACCAAGAGTCGGACGCTTAACTAACTGAGCCACCCAGGAGCCTCTATAATTGCTTTCAAAGGGCCATTCAAATAATTTCTGGTCCATTTTACAAAGCAATTACAACTCCTTTAAACATTTAAAATTCCATATTTAATTTAGAATATATTTCTTTTAATTATTAGAACTGTTTGACCTAACTTCTAAAACCTTCCTTAAACAACTCTTAGAAACCTAATAAATTATCTTAAACACTCTAATACTGCTTACGAATCTAGTAAGACTTCAACCCTCCCAAAAATCAAGTCTAAATCAATTACTTCACTGCACATTTTAATTTGGGAAAACAGGCTGACCTGTTGCATGGGCCAAATTATTTTAAATAATTACTTAAAACATCAAATATGTGTAGAACCTCTAAGTCAAATATTAACACTACGGCTTTGATTCTATTAAAATCTTCTATTTTTCAATTCTAAATCTTCTCAGAATTAAAATATGCCTACCCATTATGGAAAAAAGTATGACATTTCAAATGATTTAGGAATATCTTTTTGGCACTTGGGGTTGTACGTATTTTGGGGAAATCAACTAGGTTCTGAATGGATTTTTGTCAGTGACCTTGACAGAACATCCTGAGCAGGATTTATATGTATTTCTACAGCATGGCTCTCCAAATGGGGTGAATCCATATAGTCCAGAGCCCTGGATTTGAACTTTGGTCCTAAAGTGCAGAATTCCTTTATCAAGGACTGGGAGCTTAGGGCACCAACAATCACTGATGTAACTTAACTGGCAGTTAGCCTTGGCTCCACACAGCATAGTCTTGTTCTATAGGTACTGGAAATGTTAACCCTAATTCTCTCACTCTCTCTTCTAAAACACACACACAGGGGGCGCCTGAGTGGCTCAGTCGGTTATGCGTCCGACTCTTGGTTTCGGCTCAGGTCATGATCTCGGGGTTGTGAGATCGAGCCCAGCATCTGTCTCCGTGCTCAGCACGGAGCGGGCTTGAGATTCTCTCTCCCTCTGCCCCTCCCCCACTCGTGCTCGCACTCTCTCCCTAAAATAAATAAATAAAATCTTTAAAAAATAAAACACACACACACACATAGTGGTGCTTGATCCAGTAAACCTTACATTACAAACGTGACTTTCAACAAAGGTAATTGCAAAGTTATGCGTGACATTCCTAAACTAATCCTACTGTCAAGTGGGGACCATCTCCTTTGTGCCTTACACTATGCCTGCCTGGTGCATCAGGGATAGAAAGAGAAGTCAGCCTGCCTGCCCACAGGGAGGGCACTGCCCAACACAATAGCTAAAAAGAGCAAGCCAGCTCTCCAGGTCCCACTATGACTACTGCCACGAAAGAGGGCCTGATAACATGCACGTGTCCTCGGCCACAAGTAATTGAGAAAGTCTAGAAAGCCTTCTTCCCCAAAATACTAGAACATAATCTAGGCCTTGAAGGACCGATGGCATTTTCTCCAACATTTTATTATGAAAAATTTCAGACACACAGAAGTTTCTTTACAGAAAGAATTTCACAGTGCACACTACAGACCCTCCTCCTGGATCCCACCTTTCACTTTGTCTATACTTGCTTTGACACGTCCTTCAATTCCTCTACCCGTCCGCCAAGCTGTCTTATTTTATGGGTGCTGTTGCATTCCGTGTTGCGGTGGCGGTCACAGGCACGAGGGCAGCCCCCCAACACTTCAGTATGCATGTCACTAACTAAAGTGATCAGACGGATTTTGACAGGCAAAACAGAGGGGCGTGGGTGGAAGGCCATTCCAGATGGAAGAGCTGCATTCCTTACACATATAAGCAGGAATCTGGCACCTGCAGAGCTGTAGGCTCCCGTGACCACTGCACACTTCCTTTCGGAGCCCACGAGTTTCCAGATTCTATGGTCTGCACGCTGCACACATCAGCTCCTTCTTACTCCTCTATACGTATTTGGAACAGCTAATAGAGCTGAGCGGCAATGCCACACTCCACCACTAAGCATCATTACGCTACAGCTTCTCTGTGGCATCAAATGCCCTTTAGAAACACACACCCTGTTCTTTCCGTGTGAGGCTCTGCAGCTGCGGCCGCCCTGGCTGTTCCCAGAGGCAGTAGGCAGCAGGAAAGACAGACAGAGCCTGCCTTGCCACTTTTATACTGGGATCCTTCCCCAGGCACTGCAATCCCGCTTTTATCTCATCCTTCCCCTTTCTCTTAAAGAACACAGCACCGTTGAAAGTGAGCCATCGCGGCTTCTCCTGCATCCCGGGTCGCCGTGAAACCTCCCGCTAAAGGGGCGAAGGGGAGCGAGACACCAACGGAAAGGCGTGGAGTCTGCACTGGGCTTGCCTTGCCTAGCCAGAAGCCTGGTTAACGTTGTTGTGGCCTGGGTGTGTGACGGGATGTGGCCTCAAGGTCATGTTTGAGGCACAGCAAATGCAGGGTCTGTGGCTAGAAACTGTAGCCCAGAGATGCTGGGCTTTCACAGGGTAAGAGCCACTTTGTAATTGAATGGAGGCAGGGAGCCACAAAGAAAGAAGTAACAAATGGAACCTCCTCTTCCTGGCTGCAGCCCAGTACAGAGGCAAACTCAGGCCAGGGGAGGGCTGAAGAGCCCAGGAGCAGGGCAGGGGCTCTAGCTGATGCACACCGGCCCTCCCTTGGCTGAGAGGGACACCTGAGGATGTCCCCCATCTTTTAACCATGTAAAGAATGAGAATCAGAAAGAAAACTCAAACTTCCTTGATTGCTAGAACAAAGCTGCATGAAATAGGCACTGATGCTCTGGTTGTAACCTTTCGGTCTTCCACACACCCTCACCAGCCCTAACTCAGCCCAATGGCCCTACTAGACTACCAGGAGCTTCCCTGGTAACACCTTGAGCTTTCTGAGCTTCGTACCTGCACGCACAACTGCTCTCATGCCCCGTATTGCTCCAGTCCATTTCTGCACATCCGGATTCTGCCCACCTTTCAAAAGCCTTGTCTTTCAGGAGCCTTTTGGATAGAAGAGGCCTCCCCTTTCCGTAAACATCTACAGCCTCGGACTTGGGCTGCTGTGCTGCTGGCTTATATCCTTTCTGCTTTATACTCTATCATTTCAGTACATGTCACGGCTCCAACCAGATGATGGAGTCGCTGAGAATAAGAACTAATGACATTCATGTTTTCTGTTTCCCTCTCCCAGGCAGCTCAATGTTTGTGGAGTGAGTCACTGGTAGGGGCAGAAGAAGGGCTCTTCCCTAGAATCCAGTTTGACTCTGGATCATTGACATAAAGTGAAAACAGAAGAGGAAAAGATGACCCAGTGAAAAGAAGCAAAAATGATGCCTTCCACCAGGTGACAACACCGCGGGACATGGCTCTGTCCTCCAACACAACAGCAGTGCCCAACAGAAAGAACGGTTTGCAGAGAGTACTTTCTCAGCACGGTTCTCCAAGGCGGTGGTAAAATACTTTCTAGCCATCAACTTTTTTTTTTTTTTAAATCAGCTGAGCTTCATCTTAAGGGAAAAATATCTCAGGCTATGAAAGCCAACACCAAAAAGCACAGGTGTAGGGGACAATGTGGGAGCTCAGCGTCATTGGCTAGAGAGGGGTCTACAGAACGGGGATGTTTAATGACCCTGCCCTGCCGCATATACAGGGAGTTTATATCTCTGGATCCCGCCAGACGAGGCAGCAGAGAGTATAGTATAACCTCACCCGGGAGGACTTAATAATTCACCTTTTCTTCCACCCTGCTGCCATTGTAGTACCAGCAACAATGGGGGGAAAAGGGAGGTCTACTGAAGCGGACCAGTCACCCTCTAGTCAGACCAGGGACAACACCTAGAAGAGAAGCAGGAGGGCATAAAGATGCCATCTCGCCTTCAAGCAACCTACACCTGTGAGAGACTGTCACCCGTAAGAACGGGGTCAAGTCACCCCGTACTTCCCCACGTCTGCGTCCCAGCTGCCATGTCCCATTTATCTGACTGCTCGCATGATAAATGCCTGCCTCTCCAACTTCCAGGCAGGAAGTTCCACAGGAGCATTGACCACACACTGGGTTTTGCTCATCACTGTATACCCACCCCCCCCAGGGCCAAAAACACAGCAGGTCCTCAGGAAGTACACACTGATGGAATGAACGACTGAATGACAGGGATGGAGACCAGAGTGGGAGGGGGCTACAAAGCTAAGACTGGGGATAAAGGAGGATTCGCCCCACCCCCCTGCAAAAAAAAAAAGGAATCTGAACCAACCCCAGAGCACTGCCAATGAGGAAGTTTAGACACCAGTGTCTCTGTTAATCCCCGATATAAATCATTGACCAAAAATCAGCACCCATATGGAAAATCACCAGAAAGGGCCAGACAGCCTGTTCTGGGTTGTCAGGGGCTGGTACTGTGTGTTCCCGATCTAAAGGTTTACAGAATGGACTGATGGCCTTCGGGAGGTGAACACTGGCAGGTCCCTGAAAGAAGCTGCATCTGCGTTCACCCGGAGGCTTATAAGGAATAGCTTTAGAAAAAAGACTACACAGAGGAAGGCTGTGTTAACCTCTGGTTCGCCGGAACTTATTCCTCGCATCCCTTCAAAATGCCTGGCAATAACTCAAATCCTGCTTCTCGGCGTTCCTATCAGTCAACGGCAGCTGATAACGTTATTGAGTGATGGCCCCATAAAACACCTCATCTCAGCAGGACAGCTTACAAACTACGTGCTTGCCCTAGACTTACAAGGGTCAAAAAGAGACAAGCAAGGAAAACTGTCCAATGCTTCATATGAAATACAATCCTTCTACATTGGAGATAAATTCTTTTTTGTTGTCATTATTTCTAGAAGGAAAATAAATATGAATGAAGTCAGTTTTTCTAATGGCTCATTCTCTAGGAAGCAGTAAGAGACGCCAGAGAATCACCTTCTTAATTCTCTAATGAACAATTTCACTAGCCTTAATACTTTATGCCTATGGTTGCTGATCTTTCTCGTCTATCCTATACACAGCTACCTACAAAGCATAACTCTGGCTTAGCCACTCTACTGCCCCAAGACCTTCATGGGCCCACTGCCTGCAGTCTAAAGGTCAAACCGCTTTAGTATAGTATTCAATGTTGTCCCACCACCTGGCCCTGACGTTTTGTTTTCATGCCACACCACGTCCACCATCACCTGAATCCATCTTACCACCATCAAAATGCACGTGGGGCTTTCAGTTCCCTGAACTAGCCTGCCATTCTAAGATTTTGCTCATCGTTGCAATACCTCTTAAGACGATCAGTCAAAATCCTTCCAGACCGAGGTCAAAGGGCATCTCCTTCATGAACCACCCACCCCTTAAACATGTACTAGACAGGGAACGTGTGAAGAAGAGTGAGCCAGGGAGCCTGGAGCCTGGAGCCCATCTCACAGACCAGTGGTTGGGAAAGACCACAACATGACAAAGCAAACTGATCACAGAAGATTGTGAGAGTTACAAATGAACCACTTAGTATGGCTTGGCTCTGACTGGGAGAAGAGCAGAGATTCACCACTCTGCCCTGCCCTGCCCTGCCCTGCCCAAATTGTGGTTCTCGTAAGACTTCCTTGTGTAACAAACTGTAAGCTCCTCAAAGGTAGGGTCTCTGTCTTCAGCATCTTTGTATCCCACACACTCAACGTGTGTATGGGATTTAATGGAACCTATGCTTCTTGCTCCCTAAACAACCTAAATAGACCCCCTACAGGCTCTCCGGGAAGTTTTTGCTCATCTTTTGGGCATTTTCCTTTTCTTTCACACCCACATCTGACTGTGTTGCTTTCCTGCATCATAAGGTCCCTGGTCACTGTAAGAAAAACACACCCTCCTTTGCCCGGTACCTGGGCCTAATAGCTCATTCCTGTAGAGGGCTCCTCTATTCTAGTACGAGAAGCTCCACAGAGTTCCCCAAGTCCCTGTCATGCTTTTCCATACCTCCACGCCTCTGTACAGACCATACGGCCCTAAAATGTCCTTTCCCTTCTCTGCCTACAAACTCCTCCTCAACCCTGTAAGCCCCAACCCAAGTATTTCCTCCCTAAAGTCCTCTGGGAGCCAACCAAACGGAATTAGTCATTTTCTCCTTCATACCCTCATGTGCCGAGCGTATATCCTCTGCCACTCTACACCACTATTACTTACCCGGGGGACCATTCATCCCCCATTGAGAACTGTGACTGTTCCACGGAAAGAATTTACCTAGCTCTCTCTGACTGCAGATTGGGCATCTATTAAGTAGGTACTCATACAAAGGCTTTCAATAAATGAACGGATGAGTGAGCTCTCCTACACAGAGAAAAAATGATCTAGAAAAAGATCACAACACCAGCAGTATCACCCGAGACCTGTAAGCCCTTTTATAGTTAACAATTTCAGGGACAGGCAGCACCATTTTCCAGACCTTCGTTCTGCTCTCTTAACCTGGCACCAGTGAGACCAACTCATGCTCCTTTCCTCCTCACCCCTTTCTACCCGCACCGACCTCCACATGCCACAGTGCTATGGACCTGGTCCAAAAAAAAGCTAATCTCAACATCAATTCAGGAGAGTCTTGTTAATGAAAAACTTTGCTAAGAACACTCTGTTTATTTATTAATTATTTGGCCTTTTAAAGAAGTGTGAAATCCACACATTTGAAGTGCCAAAAACTATTGGTCTTTGCTGGAGAATCTTTAATGGTGGTGATGCTGCAGATTGGTTTTTGTTCTGGATTCAGGAGTAGGGCTGCCTACACCTAGATCTTTCTGGGGAAGCTGGACTTGTACTTATTAGCTGTGTGAATGTGGGCAACTTGCTTAACGTCTCTGGACCTTTAGTTCCTCACCTGTGAAATGCAGATAAAGAACCTACCCTGGAGGACTGCTGGGTGCATTAGCAATAACACATGAAGCTTCTCGCACCTCCGAGTGATTTAAAATGGTCCTGGAGCTGGGGACGCCTGGGTGGCTCAGTTGGTTAAGCGACTGCCTTCGGCTCAGGTCATGATCCTGGAGTCCCGGGATTGAGTCCCGCATCAGGCTTCCCCCGCTCAGCGGAGAGCCTGCTTCTCCCTCTGACCCTCCCCCCTCTAGTGTTCTCTCTCTCTCTCTCTCATTCTCTTTCAAATAAATAAATAAAATCTTCAAAAAATAAATAAATAAAAATCTTCAAAAAATAGAATAAAATAAAAAATAAAATGGCCCTGGAGCTATTACATAATGTCACTGCCCTTGGTTTATATGTTCTCATTGCTTGAACTGATATATAAGTTTTCTGTCCAGAACACCATACCACATGGCATCTTATATAAACCTACAATGCTTCTACTTTCAGGGTTATTGAAACGAACAGCTTTTCCATGCTGCACTGAACATGTTCTCAAAATCTTTGCAGCACCCTCGACTTTCAAAATGGTATGGCCACAGAAATTGTTTCCGAGTAAAAGGAGCCCTTTACTGTGATATCTTAACATTAAAAGGGCATCATGCAAGCTACTTACTTGCTACAATAACCTTCTAATTTAGAATAGATTCTTCATTGAATAAGATAGCAGGAATTAGGTTTTTGCCAAGGGCTAAGTGTGGCCAAAATTCTTGTAATTTGTGGCAGATCGTAAAATTATCTTTATGAATAGGCTGGCGGCACTGCATTAAATAGCATGTCCCCCACTGGATTTCCAGAATTTAGTTCTTACTATAAAAACAACTCTTGGGGCGCCTGGGTGGCTCAGACGGTTAAGCGTCTGCCTTCGGCTCAGGTCATGATCCCAGGGTCCTGGGATTGAGTCCCGCATCAGGCTCCCTGCTCCTTGGGAGCCTGCTTCTCCCTCTGCCTCTCTCTCTCTCTGTCTCTCATGAATAAATAAATAAAATCTTTAAAAAATATATATATATAAAAACAACTCTCGCTAGAAGAAGCAAGCCAGAACTTCCGTAGCTCCTGCAGCAGCGGCTGGACAAAGGTGAGTAAACCCATGGGTCCAGTGAACACGGCACTCACATGGGATGAGCCACTGCTGGGGAAACATGCTAAAAAAAAACAGAGGATTCTAAGTGCCCGGGCACTTGGTAATTCTTTTAAAAATCATATGGAAACCACGTTCACAAAGGACATTTTTTAAAGCGCGCTTCCAACTGAAGAGATTGAAATTTGAGGGTCAAACGCCATGAAAACCCCTCTCTGTGGCAGGCAGAGGCGCAGTGAGATGGGTGAAGACCCCCAGTGTGTCAGTGCCAGGGAAAAGCCCTGGGCTTGTACCCGCAGATGCTTCGCCTTCACACCCCCCTCACTCCCAGTTTATGAATGCAGCCTGGGGCTCAAACAGTGAAGAAACCACCCAAGTTACCAAACTGGTAAGTGGCAGAATTGGGATCTCAACCCAGTTTTGACTTCCAAGATCATCATGCCTTAACTTTAGACCATCTGCTCTGAAGACAGCCTCGACACTACAGTTAACTTCCCGCAAGGTCATTACCAAGTGCTTCGGGAGAACACAATCTTACAAGGAGGGGGCACAACCCAACCATGAAGTGGACTGAACCATACACAGACTTTACGTTCTCCATTCACCACCTACAACACAGGATCAAACTCAACTCCAATGTCTGCATTTGAGGCCTTCATAATCCAGCCCCGATGCGCTCCCCTCCCCTGTTCAACACCACCCGCTGAGTATTTTCTATATATAAAAGGCATTGCACGAAGCACTGTAGGAGATACACGCTGGAATAATACGTATTATCTGCACTCGAGGTGCTTAGAGTATAAGAGGGGAAACTGAGGCAAGAAGCCACATGCCAATAATAAAGGCAGGGTACTAGGAGGATGAGAGAAACAACTAAAGAATAGTCTGAGGAAAATAAATAAATAAAAATGCAGAGATGTTTCCTCCCGTGGTTGCCACACTCTGACATTCACCCACCTGCTCTGGCCACATTTGACTGGTCCCCAGACCACGAGCAGCCAAAGGCAACAGCTTACAGGCCAGTCATTAAGGGGAGAACAGTGGCCTATGCACTGGGCTCTTTGAGATCATGATCGAGTAAACCAGATTACCTCTCTCAGCTGAGTTTCAGATTCAGGAGCACCAACTCCTTTTTATTCTCCTTTAAAAATTTCACATTCCCCAGGTGATAGATATGCAATATATTCTCTTTGTAAAAGATTAAAATGTTATACACACAAACCCACTTTTTTGGGGGAGGGGGTGCCTTTTTCCCCTGTCACTCTCTCCACATACCGTCCTATCATGTTGGCTTCTATTCCTTCCATGTGAACAACCTGCCGCTCCCCCCATCCCTGCCCTCACGGTCCTGCCCAAATCTGCTGAACACTTACTTCTGAGTTGCCAAAACCCGGGTCAAATGGCACTTTCCAGTTTCCCGCCAGTGAGCCTGCTCTGCCCCTTCAGCTCATCAGACTTTATGTGTGTGGCTAGCACAGGGCTTGCCATACTGCAGTCCTCCTGTGGGTGCTTTCCTTCGCCTTCTTTGACAAATTATGAGCTTCTTGAAGGCGGGGGACACATCTTACTCCAGGACCCCGACCCCTCAACTCCCGGTGCAGGACTGAGAATGTGCTACTTAATCATAACATCACTGCTGATTTTAGCCACCTCCTGAAAGGGAAAATATCTGAAGAACTGACATCACAGCACATAGGAGGTGGTGACTGTATGTTTTCTTTGAAGAGGGAGGAAGACAGAACTGGCAGGACGGGCGGGGGGGAGGGGGGGGGGAGGAATCACTGTGCTGGCAGATATCCAGGATATAAAGAAGAACACAACTGGGCTCCTGCCTTCTAGGAACCCAGTCCAGGTGAATGCTCAGGGAATGCCAAATACCCACGAACCTTTCCTCTTCCTAAATCCCGAGAAATGTACGAGGCACCCATAATCACAGCGGGGTGGGGCAAAGGGAAGGGGAGTCGTTATTTTATTCCTAACAGAAAGAACCTGGAAAACTCAAAGCCCTTCCTTCGTCAAAATTACAATGTTTTTAATTCTTATGATCTTCATCCATTTCAGATTTACCATCCTGCTTCAATCCACCACCTGAATAGAAGGTAACATTCAGCATCTAATAGAAAAAAACATATGTTCTAAGAGACATCTCAACTTTTTCATAGGTAGAACAGGTAAGAATGAACTGGATAAAATGCAGATGAACCAACTAAGCATATTCTGGGTAGCCACAGTATTTTTAAAGACAAGGAATACACACAGTCAATGTGGCTTCATCTGCAAACTCATTCACCACACACAAGTTTGATAATTTTTTTTTTTTTTTTTTTTAAGAAAAGGCAAAGCCCAAACTACTTATCCTTACATGGCTCTAGCCCTGAAGGTTGCTTTGCAAAGATATCTGAGTGAAATTATCCAGCAAACCCTTGTGTGGATAGAAGGTTCCACAAGTCAACAACCGCTTAAGCAGTTTAAACCAACAAGCAAGATGCCCTCTATTTAAATGCTATGAGCGAATCTATTTTAAGCCTCTAAAAATCCTCTGGGCAGGTGTTTAAGCTGTGTACAGACTGAGCCTGTGGAGACTCCGGGGGTGGGGGAGGGTGGGCTCCACTCTCCATGCAGGCAACATTTTGTTCAGACAATCTTCCTGCAGCAGGTCATGTGACAAAGGCCAAATAAACAGCATCTGGGGATTTTCAATTACAGACCTTCGCCCAGCATGCCTGCACTGTAATCTCTACCAGATGAGGCTCAGGCCTCCCTATTTTCAATAATTCACACACTGTGTACACATAACATGACAATAAGGGCATTCATGGAGCGGCCTGATTCGCAGATCAAAGCTAGCAAAGGGCCAGCTGTAAGCATGCTCTGCTGCTGGATGATTCGTGCTTTTCACAGGCTTGGAAAGACACTCTGTAGGACCTGGCAAGCCGGCCTCTTTCCTGTGCGGTATGCTGAGCAAACTCTGAGCATGAACCGGGCACAGCTCCCTTGGGATGGCCAAAGTGGTGACCGGTTCCATGTGCATTTGCAAGTACTGGGCAGCTTCAAGCTCCAATCTACTCAACAAGCTGCCCCTTGCAGGGGCTTGCCTTGGCCAGTGCAAGACCCGTGAAAAAGCTCTACTGCTCCCGGGAGAAGGCAGTTCTTGAAAACAAACCCGTTCTAAAAAGACGGTAAGGTTCCCGTACTTAATAAGCCCTCGGCCAGGTGCCTGAGTTTACAAATCCACTGGCTGTGCAGTTTCCACGTAGCGTCACACACATACGAATGATTCAGACACAAACTACACGGAGGTATATTTTTAATGGCTGTCAGAGAGCTCTGGGTCTGGGAAATGAAAGCGGACACTCTGTTGTTATTCCTGAAATCCCTACACGTTAACTCAATTAACTCGGGTGTGTGCAGACTAACGCATTTAGGCACTGTGGGTGTGTGAGCATGCGTGTGAGTGTTTTAAAAGCATTCAGAATTCTCAAGTCCACAGCATTCCAAATGCCTATCGCCCTGCAAAGGAGAGTTGCAACTGGAGGAAATAAGGACACTGCTTCTTCATATAAAGATTTCATACCCATCAATCAGGGCAGGAACCCAGAGAAAGCCATAATGGTGACTTCCTCAGCAGCAAACACATGCTGCTCACCAGCTGTGGGCTATGCATCCTTACCCCCTTTTCTCTCTCATTCAGAATGGTTTCCTCTTAATCACAATAATCCCAAAAGTGCTAAAACATATCAATCGTTGGGTAAGCCCTGCCTACAAAGGGCCAGCCGGCTGGCTTTTATGGCCTTGTCTAACAGCAGCTGATACTTCATTCAGTGACAAATCCAATTTAGCAGTTACAAGAGGTTTAGCATCCCTGAAAAAATATTGGGGTTGATCTGGCACTCTAAAGTCAGCAAATGCTCCATTGCCATACTGTTGCAGAGATTATTCTGCTGTCATATTTGGATGTCTACAACCGACCATCTCACACCTTCTCTACCCTTGCCCCCCATGATCTAATGATAGTGGTTGTTGTTGGTGGTGGTGGCAACAATTTAATGCCCGGATAAAGAAATACAGGCTACAATCATATTTGGAAACTGACTCAATGTGACTTTACCATCCCCACCCCCAACACACACACACACACGCAGGAGTGATTGGCTCTACTCTTCAAATGGGAATTTCTAGCATACTGAAGGAAAAAAACTGTGGGGTGAAACTGATTTTACTCTAATCTTAGGGGTGTAAGTCAGCTTTGAAGGGCAGAAGGAGATAAACAACATGTAAAGATTTTATCCTTGGACTGAAGTCCATCATATTAAAAACTACTGCAGGACTAATGTAAAGACTTTGTAATTAAATTCTTCACATTTATTTTTAAACATCAGACTGTTAAAGAAAAACTTTGAGCCATGATGGAGGGAAGCACATAAAATGACAGAAAGAAAAATTAGCTTTTGAATATGTAACACACTCAAAATACATATATATAGACTCTTTACAGATAATTACATAAATTCAAGTTAAAAGAATCTCCAAAGAAAATAACGTGGATAATTTAGCTATTAAAGGGACATACAACCAACAAAATGCCATTTTTAAGCAACACCACACGGTAACTTACAAAATAAAATAAAAGGGAAATGATCTAATAGGAACATGGGCTGATTATTCCTTTAATATTAGGCTTTGTAGTCAACAGTTGGTTATTCATCCCAGCTTTAACGATACCAAAAAAGTGACCACAGAGACATCTGGTTTAAAAAAAAAAAGTTTTCAGTGCCATAAATGAGACATTCGCAATTGGGGGCTGGCAAGATATCAGTGATGGAATATTCCATACATGGAGTTCTTATTTCATGTGGTTTTAAAACTTTATTCTTTTCTCTGGATTTTTTTTTAAGCATAAACTGAAAAATAAAACAAAAACACCCAAAGCCCGCAGACTAGAGAAGACATTTAGCTTCTGTGAATAACTATCCATTAGATTAATATTTTGTCAATGTCACTTGTCACAACAAAAGCAGCGGCATTTATAATTTACTCTAAGACTGGTTTAATTAAAATTCAAACAACCACGACAAAGCTATATTGAATTTCATTTGCCACACTGTAATTACTTACTTTGTAGCTGACTATAAACAATATTTTATTACATCCACAAAAATGCACTTAAAAACTAGCAGTAATGCAGAGACAATGGAAGAAGTGAGGGGACAAGTCCCCTCACTTCTACTCTGAACACAGAGTGACTTCCTAACTTTAATGGGACAGAAGAAAATGGGGACCCATTTTCCCAATCGGAGGGGACCTGTGGGTCTGCCTACATCACCTTCCTTTACAGCAGGGCTCAGACTCCCCGAGAACACAGATTTGGCAGAACCAGATCCGTGGACCTCTCTCCAAAGACCAAGAAAGAGTCTCACTTGGCTCAGACTCAACAATGATACAATAGAGGCTGCCAGGCATGATGAATGACTTCAAGGCTTAAAACCACCATTTGCATCCTCCCAGATAAACAATTAGCTTTAAAAAAAAAAAAAAAAAAAAAGATTTCTGGAGGCAACTTCCACTACTGTTAATATATATGCCTGGCAGGGGAGAGTTAGTTTAGTGAAATTAGACTTACTTTAAGAACATTTGTCTGAGACATTTTCCGAAAGCGTTTTACTGAAGTGGGAAGAAAGAAACCTTTCATTTTGGATAAAAGACAAAGTTCAGAATTGTAAAACTTAGGAAAGGCTTAGAAACCTCTAGCTCTCCTAAAGCCACTATCAAGGTTTTCAGTGTATTTGATTACTGATTTTTTCCATTCCCTCTTCCCTTATTTTAAATCCACATAATTCTTAAAGGCGGCATGTAAAAAAAAATTCACTTATTGAACAAGGCAGGCAGGCATAAACACGATCTAAGCATGAAAAGAAAGGGAACGACCTTCACACACGCTTGCCAGATAAAAATCAGTGTTCTGAAACTGCATACGGGCAATTTTCTGGAGCTCATGAGGATCCAGGAACGAATGCCTGAGAAATGACTGAGAAATATTCTAAAAGTCAGCCTGCATTTTTCTAGAATGAATTTACAGGACAGGGCAAGAGTACCTCCGGAAGTTCACCAAGCCTCCATTAATAAATGAGGTAGCAGTGCGGTTTCCATGACAACCGAGACTCCAACTCTCCAGCAAGCTTAGTGCATAACCGCCAAAGGTTTTTCCTCAAATCTCAACTTCCCGTTTCGAGGTGCTGACAAAACCAAACACACTTTTAAGCCTGGGGAAATGGTGCAGGGGGTTTTAAAAAGGATTCTCGTAACGCTGGCTTGGTCAGTAGTGGGGTGGCATTACAGAACTCTGCAGCTCCATCTTGCTACAGACTCTTGGAACACGACGTGAAAGGGAGTTAAGGGCCCCCTGAGAATGTTCTGTGAGTTAAATGTATTTGCTGTAATATTATAGTGTGTTATGACAAGTTATATATCATTATAATAGGCTCCCATGATTAACATTAGTCTGACTGGTTTTTCTTTGCTCTGTAGAAATGATTTGAGGAATTCAGAATCAGCTTGCTCACCAGAATTCAGCACCTGGGGAAAACCGGCTACATTTCTTTAACATATGTAACCTTGAGGCTTAGACTTCATGAGGTCATGACACATTTTCAAATGAGAGCTTTCCAGATCCTTCCACAGAAACAGGGGAGTGTGGAAAAGTACAGTCTCTAGAACTCTGCCATTAAGTAGTCACTGATTTTAGGGAAAGTTATTAACCTTTTTGAGCCTCAGTTTCCCGAAAGGTCTAGGACCCTGTAACACTATGACACCACAATGATGAGATCTAGATACTTTTGCATTCCTCCCGAACACAAGCAGTCAGAGAACATCAGAAAACACTGCTGTCCTCTAGTCCTCCACCTTCTGCTTCTGGAGGGGCGTCTCCAAGGCCCAAACCAAAGGAAGATGGCATACTTCCCAGTAAATGCACGTAGGTACGTGAAGGACAGCTCCTATGAGAGCAGAATGGGTCAGGGGTGGGGGGTGGCGTGGGGTGTTGGGATTAGAGGGATTCTTGGAAAAGCCCAAGAGAATTATAAACCAGCCCTTCCAAAAACAACGCAAAGCTTGCATTCACCATAGAGTTTCCCTCGGGGAAAAATGACTGAAGAGAGTTAAGTACGGTCTGTATGCTAAGGTAGGGAACACAGTTCTTAACCAACGTCCATCCCTGCTATCTCAAGAGCTGTGCTAAGAGCAGAGAGATATTCTCTAAAGCCAACAGCTTCTGAGCACCCATTATGGGCATGACTTGGAGGTAGACAGCTGAAAGGACCAAAGGAGGACAAAGGTAGCACTTCTGCACCTGAAGAACTTACAATCTCTCTACGTAATGGTAGATAAGAGATGCAGTTGGGGGGGGGGGCGGGGGAGGGAGGCAGACTAGTGGTGGTTATATACATTTTTAAGGGTTTCCTTCTTAATTCTGTCCCCTGTTTTTTCCCTTTCACATATTAAGAGTCTAGCTTGAAGTCCCTCCCTGGCATCCACAGAATAATGTAACTTCCCACACCTGGACTGCCTTTAGCCTGTTCTCATGCTCAAAAGGTGTTAGCAGGCAGTAACAAATTCCTGACAGCTACCACCAGTAACTTGAGAAGAGAAAAAGTATTCCAGTATTCCATTTCAATTTGCAGACAGGTCTGGCTCAGCAACAAAGCAGCTGAAGGACAGGGAGGGCAAATTTCCGGGACGACCCTCCCCTCCCCCAAGAGAGCCATGAAGTTGTTATGGGTCGGGGGGGGGAAGCAATCAAACGTCCACCCCAACCCCGAAAGGCATGCACAATCTAATTCCATTCCTCTCACGAGGTCACATCCAGGGAGCCACCATGTATGTATGACCTCCCTTAACACGAAGTCTCCAACTCATTTTTCTTGGAGCTAGAAGATTTTCCACCTCCGAGAAAAATGAGAAGCTTCCAAAGTGAATGGGGCCCCTCTCTCCTTGAGAGGAGATGTGGAGGGAGCTGGGCATGCCTATGGACACAGCACTTCCAAACTACGTGAAGAGCACCCAGAGGGGAGTCACAATGACATCATCTCAGCCTAGACCCAGCCATCAGGAGTCAGGAGATGGTAGTCATTTTGCTATGAAAATTAAAGTAAGTAAAAGTTGAGAAAGACTGTTACTCAGACACAATAGTCCCCATTATATGAATTTTGATTGACCTTCCTCTGCAATTTAATTATAGACCTTTCAGTGTGAGTGAGCAATTGGGAGTATTTATTTAGCTTGTTTTATGAAATGAGTAGACAGAAGAAGAGCAGAAGCTGAGCTAAGTTGGCCGCCGTGAGCCCGCCATGCGGAGAGTTCAGATTGCACCCTGTGGACAAATGCAAAGTGCCATCGCTTGTGCTTGAGGCGAACGAGCGCTTTAAACATCCTATCTGGACTCTGGAAGGGAAATCTAGCTCTGGAATGAAGATGAGATGGAGAAGGCTAACTGGAGGCAGGGAGGGAGGCAAGGGGAACAGAATTTGGGAAGTAGCTCTGAAGAAGCGAGAGAGGACTGGATCAAGGGCTGGTGCTACCAGGTCTTCTTGACAGGTCTGGTACGGACGAAAGGGACAGACTTCGATGGCAGCGGACGGTCTTGGTTCCAAGATGGTACTGCATCTTGGAAACAAAGAATACAGGAAAATCAAGACAGTGGAGCAAGGGAGTCAACCAGTTTCATTCGGGCATTTGAATTTGAGGGCAGAAAAGGAGGTCTATGTGGGGCCAACCAACAAGCAGCCAGATATGCAAGGTTAGGGATTAAGAGATTCAGACTGAGCAGGAGGCACAGGTCCAACGGTCAGCCTGTTGCTGATAACTAACCCTGAGAGCTACGAATCACACCCGGGCAGAGTGCAGAAGGAAAACGGAGCTGGGGAAAACAGAGGGTGGAACAGAGGAAAGGGAATCAGCAGAGGAGGCTAAGAAATAGAAAAAAGAAATAGACGTGGTCAAGTAATATCATGGAAGGCAAGGTCAGATAAAGTTTCAAAAAGAGCTTAAAAAGTCACCCATTTAAAATGCTGCAGAAAGGTCAAGTAGGATGAGAGCTACGAGTGTGCATCACGGGACACGTTAATTACTTCTCTTAAATGCTACAATAAACAGGCCCACGGACAGAAGTAGTTGTGGTTGTACGTGCTGCCCACCAACAGTCTGATGTAGGATGAGTCTTGTTTGAGACAAGGCTTCACAAGTGGGGTTCCAAGGATCAAGGGCCCCTTTGGAAGTTACGTGACTCATATGGTCTCATATGCTGGACTCTGGTCACTGACCTAGGATGTGGAGGGAATGAATGGAAACGAAATCCAAGAGCAGTTACTGAATGGTGTGTGGTCTGGGAAAGAGTGTCCACAAAGTGTCACTACCATTGGTCTGGCTAAGAACACGAGAGATGACAGCGAAAACATCCTGTGAGCATCAACTGGCTACATGGAATCTACCCCCAAAAGCACTGCACATTTTATTAGTATTTGTAGATTGTGTGCTACATGTGCTTTAAATTAGTGAAAATTTTCATCACGTGTGTACGTGTGTGCACGCGGGAGTTTGTGTGTGCAGGCGTGCGTGTGTTTGAAAATATCTGTCAGCAAAATAAATACCTGTCAGCATATCACTGGCTAACCACCCTCAATTCTAGTCACTGCTTCGAAGAGTTCCACCAAAGGGGCAGCAGGTTCCAAGTCAGATAGAGATGTCAGTGACATCTTGCCGGCGAGTTTCCCAGGGGTGATACAACCAGAAACCCCACAGTCACACCTGGCTTCCTCTTCTGGCTCTCCATCCTTACACAATCCGTACGCAAACATGCAATTGCATACACACATGTCTCTCATGCCCATCCACACCTCCAACCCTCCTTGCCTTCTCCGAGGCCTCACCATTTCCTTAGGAAGTAGCCTCCCAACTGCTTCCTGCCATTTCCCCCACTTCCACCCTTCCTTTGAGGCTACCGCCAGAGTGAGCTTCTGTAATCAAAATACCAAGTCCTCTCCAGCTGCCTGCAACGCCTCCTTCCCATCCCTGGGCTTTGTGTATCAGTGCAGTTCCCTGCATCTAGAACACCAGCTCTTATAGCCACCTGCAGACTGCTATCCATCTATCCATAAAGCCTTCCACAACCCACAACTGGGTATTCTCTGCTCCAGCTCCTTGTGCTCTCCTGCTCTCATAACCACCCCCAACATCCATCATTTGTTTCCAAACCTCCTTCTCTAGTAGTATCCAGGGTACAGGGGGTCAGGGGCTTTTTCCCATCACTCTTCTATCCCCAGCCCCCAGGATATCACCTAGCACATGCAAGATGATCAATTAACACTGCCTGAATGAATGGACCAGCGATATACACATAGTGTGCATCATACTTCTTTCTGAAGCTTAGGATCTTAAAAAGTTTGTTGTTGTTGTTGTTGTTGTTGTTTTAATAAATAAGTTGGAAGGAAAACATTATTTTAGAAAAAGAATATATTATGTGAGAATTTTCCCAAGTCTATGAAAAAGACTCGCTCAGAGGTCTTTCATGATTTCCTTGTGTGGTAACATGTTTCCTTTCAAGAGAAATTTATAAGTCTGTTTCTCCACTTTGAGCTACACAGAGTTTCTGCTGAGAAACCCTTTTATGCCATGTGTGTGGCTTCTCATCTACTCAAGTCTCTTAATTACAAAATATTATCACTAAAACCAACAAAAAACAATGAAAATATTTGTCACCATATTGCCTGGACTCTCTTAGAAGAACTGTCTTAAACACTTTAAGAGAATCAGAAATGTTTGGCTCTAGAAGACACTTTAGGGATAACTTCATCTAAGAATGTCAACGTTTTTTTTGCAGGTGAGAAAATTAAAGCAAGGAGAAGTCAAAAGACATGCCCACGGCCACACCACTCACTGAGTTAACAGCGGGGAAGAACTGAGGCCTTCTGACTCTGAGGCAATATTCAGTTGAGATCCACTCTATAATAAACATTTGTTTTGTATTGACTTTTTACTCGAATGTTAAATTTTCTCTTTCAAGGGCACCTCATCATTAACATTTAGTAAATGCATAAAACAGGCCCTAAACTTTGCTTCCAACGGATTTAAAATCCAAAATTCTTCCTAATTAGAAAGAAAAAACTAACCCGGATATATGTGGAATTACGTCCCAGAGTCTATCCTGATCACCGTTACATAATCAAAAAGTAAAGGCTGTTCTCCCCTTAAAGTATCAGAGGTCTTCAGTGCCACGTAGCATCATCCACATTTGACATTATCCAAAGACAATCCATTGTTCCAAGTGCCCCTCCACAGTGGCATCCTGTCACACAGTCCTCTCGAATGTAGTCCGTTTCACTAAAGGAGATCTCATATCAACACTGAACACTTCTACTATTTGGATTCGTAGGGATATACTGCATGTCAGGAGGCAAGAGTATTGCTTTCAAAATCCCATAGGTTCCAAAATTCCTCTGAAGAGAAAGAATGAAATATCTTCTCAACCAGATTGATGGTACAGCAGCAGGTGAAATGACTCATCTTGAGCAAATCCACAGCGCATTCTCAAACATGAAAGATGAGGAGTAAAGTAGTCATGTGAGTCCCTGCTTAAGAGTCATCTCCCAGGGTGTCCATGGGCTCATCCCTCCCGCCCCGTCCTCTCAGGCCAAGCCCACCCTGGATGGGCACCTACGATGTTCTCTGCTGGGGGAGGCATTCTGGTCCTCCAACCATAATTTCAGCCTTAAGAAGTTAGTCTTCTCCCCAACTACATTGCTTCTCTGAATCATTCATTCTCTGAGCCATTTTCTACAAATCATTCCTTCATCCACAAAATATCTGAATCACTTAAATTTCAGCTACTGAGATATGCAGAGTAACAAGATTTGAAATGTATTATGCAACCCTCCGCCTAAAAATCTTCCTTTGTAATTTCTAATGGCATCTACATTCAAGCATTTAGGACAATACTAGATGAATCTACCTTTACCCTTGATGATTTTAAGCTTCCTTTATATCTCCCTTCCAACTTTCTTCTTTCCAGACAGAAGGGCCAATGTCTTCAGTCTGTCCTTACCCAAGGGCAATCCCCAGGATCACTGTCATTGCCAGGAAGTGTGCTTGTCTCTTCATAACCTCCTGCAAGAGTAGCTTAACACTGGGCATGCTATTCCAGGGGCCAAAAGAAGATGGTGGGATTAGATACTCGTATAAAAACACAGACACCAGATCTTACAGAAAAGGCAGATGGTTTAGCTTTAGGAGCACCAGCCTCGGTGCAGGGACACCTGGTTCAAATTTCAGTTTGAACTTATCTGAACCTCAGTTTTCTTATAGGTAAAGAGGGTCTAAAACTCCCTGACAGAACTGTCATGAGGATCAATAAAGAACATTCCTATGAAATCAGTGGGCACAGTATCTGACACATCACAAACACAATGTACCCCTTCCTTGGCTGAATCCAAAATCAGGTATAAATAAAATTCCTTTCTCATTACCACTATGATTTCTCATTCACATCATTTTCAATGCAATCTGAATGCAATTACTCCCCTCAGTCAAACAGACACAGGCCCATGTGCTTCCAGCATTCCTTGCTGCCAGTTAGACTGGGGAAGGGCGAACACTCTTTCCCCCGTAAAGCACCCCTGCACCAACAGAGAGATGGTCACAGGACTTGGAAGGCTAGCTCACTGAAGAAACAGAAATGATTTGATAAAATGAGAAAAGGTTCCTCCTCATGGGTAGTCAAGTCAATGCAATGCAAAACAGCCATAATCCTCCCTGTTCCCAAGAGCACATGTGGCTGTTGGAGACGTGCACGGATATTCTGATTCAATCCTTTTGGCCAACAGTTTGAAAATATGTATGAAAAGCCTTAAAATGACCTTTGCTCCTAATGTAATTTAGGGACATAATCTGGAATCCTGGAGAAGAAATGTGCTAAGAGGTGTCTGTCCACATAAGTTATCTTGGTGGGGGAAAATAAGAGAAACAAACTCAAGATAAGGAATTGTTAAATTCTCTCTGGACAGAACATTAAATAGGCATTCAAAGTATTATTTAATAGGAAAGGTTTATGCCTTACAGGAAGAAAGCACAATTAAACATACATAGAGGATGATTGCAACTTTGTAAAATAAAAATAAACTCATATGAAGGAAAGGACACAGAAAGCTAACAGTGGTTGGCTCTGGGTGGTAGGTGTCACGGGTGGGTTTTTTCCCCTTCTTTATCTTCCTACTTTGGGTCTGGGGAATCCGTCTCACCCCACCGTGTCCACCTGCTGAACACAATGCCTGCACGGGGACAGCACCTGCTTGGGGGGGGGGGGGGGGACGAGAGGGCGGACCTGAAACCCAACCAGAGCAGCACAGGTGTGTAGGGAGAAGGCTACTCGGTCAATCCCATTGCGTAACCCTGACTCTCCACGGATAAAATCCCACTTTCACACTGCGCACTGCTCACAAATCCAGGGACAAGGTACACTGAGTTCTATAGAGCTGATACAATTCAAGACTATAACTCGTGTGAGCGTGCATTCAAAATCAAGACTGAAAAAAAAGTAAGCTATTTCTAAATCCAGTCACACTGGATTATGTGCCGCATTCTCTCTCATGCCTTCTGGGCCTTTAAACATGGAGCTTGAGATACTTCCCCCCTCCTTCTCTGCCTGGCCAACTCCCACTTCTATGTCAATTCCCATCTTAGACAGCCCTTGACAATGAACATGGTTTACAGACTAAACTGTGGGTCCCACCCACCCCCAAGTTTATAAGCTGAAGCCCTAACCCCCAGCGTGACTGGATTTGGAGACAGGGCCTCTAAAGAGGTAATTACGGTTAAACGAGGTCAGAAGGGTGAGGCCCTAATCCAAGATGACTGGCATCCTTCTAAGAAGAAGAAAGTGTTTGCAGAAATTAAAATTACCTTCACAAACAGACAGCCTTAGAGTATGATGGGAGGGGCTTCATAGTAAGGGCCACACAGGCAAAGAGGGGGATGAGAAGGTAGCCAACCATGTCGGTCCCTTTTGTTCTAAGCAGATTTTAAAATATGCTTGCAGTGTGAACTCTTGGACATTATAACTAGTTAATTTCCAGATAATTATGGATGGAGAGTAAGTTAATTAAGTTGTTTGCCTTTATGCACTAGGGTATATCTGAGTGTGCCTGGCTTGAGAGAGAGTCACTGTGGGATGTGCAGCACTCATTAACTTGGGCTTAGTTGCTGAACATAAAAAAAGCAGACATTAAGGCTGAGTTCGTTGTATTTAAGGAAACTACATTTCATAATACAACACTTTTCAAAAGGTGATCTCTGCCAAGGGAAAAATAGACCTACCTTTTCTTCTTATGACAAATGTGCCTTTACTCTCCACCTTTCCCCCACATTGTCTGCAATATGGTGAAGATTTCTCAAAATAACCCTTTAGGCAGAGAAAAGAGGAGGGGAAGTACCCAGCATGAGAATGGGTTGTTTTCTATAGCTTGAAATCAGAAATTGAAAGGTAGTATTAACTGCCCCTGGAAAGACAATGTGCACATTTACATTTCCAGCTGGTCCACAAAATCTTAAGCTCATAAACCCAAGACCAGTCCACAAAAATCTATCCAACCCATAAGAGCGAGACTACAAACAGTGACCACCTGTCCTTCCTTTCCGAGCTACTAGAAGGAAAAGGGGGCTTCATCCACTTGCTCCCTGATCTAGGAGGAAGCAATGGTTTTTTTCTAGTTCTCCTCCCCTCTACCTTTAACTTCTTTTCCAAATCCTATTTCTTCTTTCTCCCGGTGCCAAGCACTCTAGCCCTCAAGAGTCAGCTAGGTTCAAAAATTATGAAGCCCCCTCTCTGCTCCAACATAAAAGAGCATTCCTGCAATGCCAGGATCCCAGCAAGGGGTCGGGAGGAATCAATCTCACTGACCTCATTTACACTACACTCAGTGCCCTTTATTTGTCATTGCAGGTCATTATGACTCTCAAATGAAACTCCAGTAGCAGCATTTAGGCATCCGTCCATCCATCCATCCATCCATCCATCCAACAACTAAAAACCTACTCTGTGCCAACCCTTTCATTTGGAAAGGTGCAGTGTCAGTCAAGTCCACAGGTAAGTACCAGCCTTAGTTTCCCAAAGACCAGGTCTCTGAGTTTGCCTCCTTGTAGAGGAAGTCTCATTGCTAAACCAGCAGGTAACAGAAAAACAATACATAGAAGCCAAGGTTTGTATAAATGTCACCATTTAAAATCTCACTGCCAAACACATCTATTCTCCTATGAATAAGAAAATGTTTCGGTAAGTATGAAATGCTAGACCTAGATTGGGAGCCTACCCCCAATTCAGTGGAAATCAAATACTGTCTATATGATGCTTTCTAGTATAAGAAAACAAACAAGGTTTGATATTACATATTTCACTACCCTGTGTTGGCACATCCCCTCCTGCCCTCCCTCTGCTCTGTTCTGAGCTACATGACACAATGCTCTGAGTCCTATGGAAGTGACCCGTGGTCTCACAGAGACAATGACCATCTTATGCAACCAAAGGCAAGGTTAAAAAAAAAAAAAAATCACAAAACTCTAAAGCCCTTCCTCTAAATACACACCTATATTTAACTCACCATCCTTCTGGACTCTCAGAAGGAAGAACCAAAACATTTTTAATCAGTCATGGGTATCATTTATTGAGTGCCTACTGTATACCAGCCACTATGCAACACACTTCCCAAATATCTCTTTGCACCATTCACAGAAGTTTTTTGGTTTTTTGTGTTTTTTTTTTTTAGATTTTATTTATTTGACAGAAAGAGCGAGAGAGGGAACACAAGCAGGGGGGAGTGGGAGAAGCAGGCTTCCTGCTGAGCAGGGAGCCCGATGAGGGGCTCAATCTCAGGATCCCGGGATCATGACCTGAGCCGAAGGTAGATGCTTAACCCACTGAGCCACCCAGGTGCCCCCATCACAGAAGTTCTGTAAGACAGCTGCTATCATTATTCCCAGTTCACAGACGAGGAAGCTGAGCCTCACACCAGTTAGAGAGCTCCCTCAAAGCACACAGCGAATAAACAGCAGAGCTGGGGTTTGAGCCCAGGTCTGTCAGATTGCGCTGCCCTTAAACGGAGGTTGTGTCAGACGTTCACAAGTCCAGAGCTTCCATGGGTATCTGTTCCAGCCACTGTCCAGCCTAAGTAACAGATGACCTAAAAAGAACGAATCACTTAAGTAAGTCAAACGCTAGAAAATCTATTCTACCTATCTCACCCTCCCCTCTCCGAATGGGAACTGAGTAATTTCTTTCACACCTCCAAGGGTCCGTTTTACACCAAACTGTAATTACCCCCAACGCTGGTTGCTAGCTACTTGTTGACATTGGCTAGAATACATATTGCTTGATGTCCACGTCTTCTTTCTTCCATTCAAACTTCATATTCTCATTCCTCAAGATGTAATACTGCAACTCAATTTGACAAACACTTATTAAGTCGCTACATAATTATATTTGTCAAGTACACAGATATGGCCCCAGCTCAAGGGCTAGCTCCAACTCCGGTTGGGGAAACAAGGCACCAAATGTGTAAGCCAAGAGAGGAAGCAACTCATCTGGTCGGAGAAATTCTAAAATGGCTAAATCATCATAGACCTTGGAAATACCAAGCGATTCTGTGGAGATCAAAGAACAGGGGACTCAACAGTGGTGATAGGCTGTGGACATCTTTATTTTCACCATGAAAAACTCTACCCCGCAGGAAAAAGGGAACCAAAGCTCTTTTCAGCAGCATAGCGACAGTTTCGGGAAGATGCGACAACTCATCCCCACATTCTGGGGGCTGACTGGCTCGCTAACTAAGAGGCACAACAAATTCCCCATCTTCAGATTTCACATGCCCGGTTTGTTAGGCTGCTAATGATGAATGTCAAAAAGCACTGTTCATCTTTCTCCTTTTTCATTATCTTAATTCAGATACAGCACTTTCCTGCCTCGCATCTATCAGATACAAGCAGCACCCTGTATTGAAACATCTCAACCCCAGAAGGCGAGGGGAGAGGCAGACCTGCATTTCAGCACACCTCTGAGGGTCGGAATACAATGTTCATAATTAAGATGATCTGAATTCCCCCCCAAAGCTTTTTTTCCCCCCCCAATTCATTGATAAAGTCTTGATTAAAAATACAGACATTTTGTCATCCTTACTACATTTACCTCATCTCAACACTCTCCTGACTGGGTGAAAGCTAATGCTGCTTCTTCTGTCTGGTCAATTATTGCATGGACACAAGGGACCAATTAATGCCATCCATAAAAGCCTGAATCATTCTGTCAATTAACGAGAACTAACTATGTCATCAGATATATTACTGGTGAGCAAGTCTATTTGGTTGCAATATGTCTTGAAGGAGAGCAGTATCAAATGAATCACAATTGACTTGGACAACTGCTAGCATAATTTCGGAAGATGAAAAGACAGATGTGGTAGTTATTAGTGGTCCCCTGAGGAATTACAGCCAAGCAATTGTAATGTGCTAAGACCGCACTAGCAGGTGCCTGCAGTACAAATCAGACAGAGGGTTAAATCAATATTTTCAATTTCTTAGGATCAATCTGGTGTTTGAACGAGATGGAAACTTGTTAGCGATTGGCAGGATGTGTAAATGAAAAGTCAAACTTCTTATTATTTGTTAAAAAGGAATGAGTGTACTGAATCATGCCCTTGGCACAAGGTAATGCTTTCATGATCCAGTAGCTAGGGCATTCACTGAGAATCAAGCAGTTCTTAAATTTTAATAGAGTGCAAAAGGTTAGCTTTATAAAGGTTGAACATTCAAGATCTTTAAAAATGATTGAAGTGTCAATAGGAAAGTTTTGAGCTGTGACAACAGTATAGTTATTAATGATTAGTGCAAGGACCAAAAGGAAACCTTAAACTCGATGTAAAGAGGGGGTAGATAAGGTCTTACCAAGAATGTACAGATTAAACAGAGCCTTGGGAACATGACTGTTTTTCTCTTATTTTACTAAGAAGCAGCCTGGCTTGGAAGACCATTTACCAAAAACTTTGAGTATTTTCCCCCAGTCATCTATATTGAATTTATAACCCTTGCTGAGTGTCTAGATTAGCTGAGTGACTATCTCTGACACTGTTCCATTTTGCTTTTTGTTACTTGCCTTGTTCTTAATTTAAGGATAGACAATCCTTCATATGCCCCCAAATTATGAAGCTCCAACACAGACACAGAGAGCTCAGAACCGTAAACAAGTAAAACTTGTCCTAATGCATTTTGTGTGTACATAGTAACCAGCTTAATCATTACTAGGGGGCAGTGTGGTTCACAGGAAGGAGTCAGAGAGATGTGGGTGGGAATCTGGGACCTGGGGCTTCCTCGCTGTGTGCCTCTGGGCGAGTCACATGACTATTCTAGAATCAGTTATCCTCTATGCTATAAAGGGGGGGCAGAGGAGGGTATCCCAGAGAGGATATCCCAGCCTGGCATATCCATTAGAAGTGTAAATGTTTCCTTCCTATTTAAAATGAAGTGGCATATTTCGATAAGAAATATGTAATAAGTACAATGTGAAGCTTAAATATGCAAAGCCAATTTAAGTAGTTACACATAAATTGAGATTACAATATTTTCCTCTTGCTTAAAAAAACACTAACTTTCCAGAATCAATAAAAAACTAATCCAAACAAGCATTTCTTGACTCTACAAAAGCAAAATTTTTGAGACACAAAGATAATGAGGCAGAGCATCTGCCCTCAAGGAGTTTGAGGGGAATATGCACCCAATTAATGGTAAACAAAGCAGATCTGAGATCAGCCCAGGTCACTGGGGGAATTCGGGGAAAGGAGAAGGCCTCTAGGTGGCAGAGGGCCAGGAGAAGAGCCGGCTCTGTAGAAAAGTCCATGGAAGAAGCAGTGTTTGAGACAGCCCCTGAAGAAAGTAGAAATGCTGATGACGGGACAAGCAGGGAGGGAGTTGGAGGGAGGGAGGGAGGGAGGGAGACAGGGCGGGACGCTTGCAGGAGGGGGTAGTCGAAGTCCAGTGATTGAAGCCTAGGTGAGGGGAGGGATTTCAGGCACAGAGAGCTTCATCTGCCAAAGAGATTTTATTTGTGGAACTGAATGGCGGGAGCTGGCCTTCACAAGGGGTGGGGGGGCGGGTGGGAGAGGCAGCCACCTTCCTACCATCAGCACAGCGACGGGGGCGGGGGTGCAGGTTCAGATGACAGGGCCACGGCAGAAGGCTCAACCAGAGAAACAGTGGAGGCAAGAAGACCATGGGTGGGTGTGGAGGGTGGCTCACCCCCTCTCCCTCTGTCCCTGGCTTTTTTTCACTTTTACACTGGTCACCTATAGGAACTAAAATGTGTGTGTGTGACATAATGATAAATGTAATTAGTATAGAATATACATATCATTCATTTATAATTAATGTGTAAAAAGTGTGTGTGTATTACACACAGGCTAACAGATTTTTTTTTTAAAGAATGAACACATTCTAGGTCTTGTTTATTAAACACACACCAGCAGCAGACATCGAAGAGCATGTGGGGCTGGGCTGTACTGCACAGAAGGCAGTTCTCCCACATGCCACGAGGCTCTGCGACCTTGGGTACCACTCCCTGCCCACCTCTGAGTATGAGGATCTCCGGGCCAGGAAGTAACGGGGTGAAGCCTTCCCTTCGGTGGCTTGTGATGAGGACAGATCAATTCTCAGGCTGCCCCAATGGGTGACCAGGTTTGGGCTGAGTCCTCCTTAGGGCCCAGGGCTCGGGGGATGCAGTGCCCCGGAGAGCAGCAGCAAACTGCCCAGGCAGCCCAACAATGAGGCAAGCCGACCAAGGGGGGGCTGCCCACTTCCTGCCAAGACAATATAGGTAGATACGATATTAAGTAGAGGAATAACAGGGCGAGCAGTGCTGACTTCACCAAGGGACTCAGAAATTAAAATAATTATCGAAAAAATTCATGTCTTAGAACTCAGTCTGTATTTCTTTTTATTAGAGAAGTGCTCAAGAACTCACTGGAAAAACCATGAATCTTGGAATCTGCAGACATGGGAGAATAATTTGACTCCCTAAAGCACAACAGGGTCTCCCCACCTCTGCACCCCTTGCTCACCCCCACTTTGTCCATCAGAACACTCCGGCACCCCCAGCAGCCTTTGTGAATCCCTGCAGGGCACGCTGTCCTCCGGCCTTCCTGACCCAAATGAGATGAGTGAGGCCCAGCCCATGTTCTTTTTCCTTATGTGGTCACTGTCACTCTCAACCACCTCATCTTTTTCTCAATTCCCTCCTCCAATTTCCGCAAGGCTAAGCTCTTCCATTTCCTAACGACACAGGGGGCCTCTCCCACCCCCAAAGTCCTTTCTCTGATGCTCCCCTGGCCTCCGTGTCTTGAACCTGTTCTCCCTCAATCTCTCCACTCCCGAGGCACAACTCATCAAACCCCTCTGATCTTGCCCTCTTTGGCAGACAGCGACAAACTCTCTCCCTGCCCAACCTTTTCATTAAAAAGCCCTTAAATGTCTTGTGGTGAGTGTCATGGAGGAAAAAAAAGATGGCCTCAAGCGTCTCATGACGCCAACATGTGTATGTCCTGTCCTGCCTTACCTATCACCTAAGTGATTATAGGTAAGGCGCCAGGCACTGTCCTCAGGATGTTGGCAAGTGCTCAATATATTCTAACTCTTGTAGCTTTTATGATGAGTGTACTGCGAACACCCAAGTTCACGCCTAACCTGTTCAACTATAGTAAGGGGCCAGGAGAACACCACATTGGGGGATTCTCATCTCCCAGGCTGAGGCAGAGCCTCGAATGTAGAAGATGCTCAATAAGTACACAGATAAAGAAAGAAAACTATAGGTCTCGAGGATCAGTATGAGCACGATCAGTCAACGTTCAAAGTCGGCAAGAATAAGGAAGAAATCAAGATCCTTTTCTTGAGTTCAGTTTTTCTTCTAAAGACAAACAGCAGGGTCACAGCAATGTATGCTTGAATCACAGCTGGTGTGGACTGCTCTGGAGGGTCCAGTTGCTCCCCAAGGCACACCGACGGTCCCATGGTGACCACAGACAGCTACCTGGCACCGCCAAAGGGTTGGGGGGAGATTCTCTACTGTCGGTGAGGTTTAAGGGATGCTTACACAAGGGAGGGAATGGTCGAGCGGGCTCATCTGCTCATTCATTTTTCTCATATAGTTTCTGAAACTCTTGTCTTGGGCCAGGCACCATGAAAGGTTCTCAGGACTCAAGAGGAACCATGAGTCTCTGCCATGCAGAACTGTATGGTCGACTGGGGCAAAGTGCACTGGGTAATCCTGCCAGGTCTAGGGGGAGGTCCTCTGACATGGGGGCCTCCACATCCACCATGGCTACACATATTCAGCAGGTCGGAGAGATAAAGACACAGAAAAGGAGATAGAAAGGAGCAGGAAAGAAATTTTTCTTTTTCTTCTTCTTTTGGATCCATTTTCTTTCCAGTATTTACAAATCCTCACAAGCTGAAAACAGTGAATCTATGCTTCATAAACATCATCATTTGCAGAAATAGTTTGTGGGACGGATATAACAGAATTTAACTAATTTATGTATACTCTGACTCGTTCTGGAAAGGGTATGAGGCAGGTTCCAAACAAAATACACAGTTGAAGACAACGAGACATGAGTAAAACTAAGACAGGAGTGAGATTATCCAGAAAAACGCAAAGCAAGAACTCTCCTGGAGAGTCTGTGATGAGGGATACCGGGAAAGAACAGTGAGTGGAGAAACCATTCACTCAGATTTTTGGTTAGTGTGTACTGTAAAAAAATATGTATCATCCGGCGGGGGGGGGGGGGAGGGGGTGTAATGGAAAATCACAGTGCCGTGGGGTGGGCAAAAAAAAAAAAAAAAATCACAGTGCCGTGGGGTGGGCCATGTGTGTATTTTCTTGGCTTCGGTTCGGTGAAAAGAAAAGCTATGCCTTTAAGAAATCCAACTCCCAAACGCCAGCTTTTGAAACCAAGGTTCAGCAAAGAAGAGCCAATAAAAATGCTGTAACTCGAAACCAGCCCACACAGCACAGAAAGAAAGGAGAGAGGTCGCCGGGCGCCCTCCGACACACCCTTCTAACTGGGTTCTAGAACAGCAGTGCCCAGTCTGCAAGACAAGAAGCTAATTGACTCCGCTGTCTGCTGCATAAGCTATAAAATAAGTACATAAAGGACAATATGAACATACAGCGCCATCAGTTACATAAAAAGGCCTGCTGTCCGACGCCACACTGCGCACCAAACAAGCAGGGCAACTGTTTCAGCAGGCTGCGCCGAGGAAGAATGAATAATCAGCGTACTTGTGAATTAAGTGTCCACCAGGAAGGGAGCTCGGTCCTAGAGCAGTGGCAGGGCAGCACCCTCGGCCCTCAAGACTCAAGCTGGGGGTTTCTTAAGATCTTTATTGACAATCATGATGCAAGCAAATACATTCTTGGGCCAAATCAACCAACCGCTCACTCTACTGTGACCATTTCTTATTCGCTGAAACACACACGCACCACACTTCTCTTCTAAAGTTTCACCAACTGCTACTTTCCATTACCAGGAAATGTCATTTTAGTTTTTCATTGGTTAGGGATCCGACTCCTGCCAAAAAAAAAAAGGAGGAACGGTGACAAAAGCTTCCATTGGAGCTGTCCTGGCACAAAGAGGGCAAAACACAATGTCAAGTCCTTATGCGGTTATCCAGAGAGTTGGGGGAGGGGGCGGGGAGGGGGTTAGGAGTAAAACTACCTTTGGTCCTAGGATTTTTTTCATTCACCAACACACTGAATGCGAAAAAACTTTTTTTTCCCCCGGCAAAACTGCAATGAAGCAAGCAGGCTGTGTAGTTTGTCGCTAGGACAAAACCCATTGATCTGGCCATATCTGATGAACGAGAGAGTCTGCAACGTAAGCACCATAAAGCTTACGGCCTAGAGTCAGTAGATCTGAGTTCAAATATCTGCTCTCCCTTCTTAAGAGCTATTACCGTTTTTACCAAGGCGCTAACTTTCCTGGGCCTTAATTTTTCTATTTGTAAAATACAGACAATAAATGTTGTCCTCTCAGAATCTTTCCCACCAAGCATTGTTGAGAGAATGAAATGATATGTCTCTGAACACCATCTGACATGAGTAAGATTCCAGAACTTTCTCTATTTGGAAACTCAGAAAATGCCAGGCACAATCCCGGCATCTCATGGTGGCTTACTGTTTGCTGAGCACTGAGGAAGGTGTCTAGAGATGCAGAGAAGTAAAAGGTACAGTTCTTGGCTGTGAAGAGCTCGCAGGCTAGTTAGAGGCAGGATATCTAAGTTTAGGACTAACATGAGAGTAGGCAGGGTTCGCTGGAAATAAAGTCTAAATGCTTTTCCCTCACCTCACTTAATTCTTCTGCACTCACGAAAACCCACTAGGTTCTATCCGGAAAGCTTACGGCCCTAAAAACAATAGTAATAGAACTGACGAGTAGCATCTCACCAGCACCCAGAGGTATTCTCAGAGACAGAGTTGAGACGAATTCCCTCTTGCCCTTTAGTTAGTTACTCTATGAATTCAAACCATTGGGAGCACATCAGCCCCAAAGGAAATCACGTCTGGAATGACAAAAACACTGTGCTCCCAACCTTTCGAATGAACAGTATTTTAAGAAGAAGCCTCTGCATGCAATGCGTGGGAAAACCTTATTCAGGAAGCTTCAAGAGTCAGACTTCCAAGCCCAGGGACCTAAAATCCAATCTATAACAACATTAATTAATAATGGGTTCCTATATGCCAGGTACAAGGCTAAACCCTTACACGCATTACATCATTTAATGTTCAAAGCAACACTAAGGGAAAAGCAATTTTCCTATCTCTGTTTTACAGATAAAATTACGGACTTGAGGAGGCTAAAGTAACTGGCCCAAAGTTTGCACAGCTGGTAAGAAGTAGACCATGACCTGAAACCAAGCAGGTTGGTTTCAAATCCCGTGCAAGTTCTTATCACACCTGATTACTGTATTAGTCTGGTCTGTGTGCATTTCCTACTCTAGTGCTCTTTTCTTGAAAACTATTTACTCACACTATTTTCTTTGAAAAAGGACAAAAAACATGATGGATTTCCTTCTATGCAGGCCCCACTGGACCCACAGTTGACACGGAAAAGTGTAATCCAAAGTACAAAGCCCCACAACAACTTGATGTTCTTCTCCAAGGAAATATTTCTCCTGAAAAGTTTGGTAAGTTAGGAGAAGATAAGGACAAAGATCTAGAATAGCCCAGAGAGTTTTAATTTTGGGTGGTTGGTTAATAAATTTTAAAATTCAAACTTACTCTGAACAAGAGAATATAGTTACCTAATGTGTTCACTTTTCACCCACTGAATAAAGAAAGATTTTTAAAATGACAATCTTTTAATGCTAGCAAATGTATACTGAGATGGTCCCATTTGCACTGCTATCCAACCTTTTAGAAAGCAGTTTGGCAAGCTGTGCTTCTGGTTTCATATCTGAGAACTCTTTGCCCAACCCGAGGTCATAAAGATTGTTTACTGTGCTTTTTTTCTGGAAGATTTAGCTTTAGCTTTTACATTTAGGTCTAGGTCCCATTTTGAGGTAATTTCTGTGTATAATGTGAGGCAAAGTTTAAATTTATCATTTTGTACATGTGGATCCAGTTGTCCCAGCACTATTTGTTGAAAATGCTATCTTTTCTCTATTAAATGGCTTTGGGTTTTGCTTTTTTTTTTTAAGATTTTATTTATTTGACAGAGAGAGACACAGCGAGAGAGGGAGCACAAGCAGGGGGAGTAGGAGAGGGAGAAGCAGGCTCCCCGCAGAGCAGGGAGCCCGATGCAGGGCTCGATCCCAGGATCCCAGGATCCCAGGATCCCAACCCCCAGGATCACGACCTGAGCTGAAGGCAGACGCTTAATGACTGAGCCACCCAGGTGCCCCAAATTGCTTTGAGTTTCTTTAAAAAAAAAAAAAAAAGGGATCTTTGTAAGAAGAAAAAAAAACTGACAAGAAATATAATGGTTAATTTCTAGACTCCCAACTCAGTACCATTAACCTATCCTTACATCAGCAACAACACAGTCTTGACTACTCTAGTTTTGTAGTAAATTTTGAGACCAAAAAGTGTAAGTCCTCTATCATATCTTCTTTTTCAAAACCATTTTTTTATTCTGGGCACTCTCCATTTCTGTGTAAAAAGTTAAGGACAGCTTTTCAATTTCTACCCAAAAAAAAGCATGCTGGGATTTTTACAGGGATTACACTGAATCTATAAACCAACATGGGAGAAATTAACAACACTGCGTCTTTCAATCCATGAACACAGACTACCACTCCATTTATTTAGATCTTCTTTAATTTTTCTCAGCAATATTTTATAGTTTCCAGTGTACAAGTCTTATAATCCTCTAGTGAAACTTATTCCTAAGAATTTTATTTTTTTGATGCTATTTTAAATGGGATTGTGTTCTTAATTTCATTTTCAGATTGCTTTTTGCCAGCATATACAACTGATTTTTGTATATTGGCGGGTATCCTGAAAACTGGCTGAACTTACTAGTTCTGGTAGGTTCCTACACCACATGGTGTGGTATAGTGTGCTGTGTGTATTCCTTAAGACTTTCTACATACAGGCTTAATTCGTCTGCAAATAAAGACAGTCTTACTTTTTCATGTATAATCCGAATGTCTCTAAGGCCTTAGCCTGCAGTACAATTTTGAACAGAAGCGGCAGGAGTGGACGTCCCTGCCTGTTCCAGCTCTTAGGAGGAAGCGGATCATAATCTGCACAAAGTAGTCTAGTCGCGCTTTCCTGAGGACCTTACAAAAGAGAGCTGGATAAATATTTTCTTATACTGATGACCCATGATCCCACGCAAATGAAAAACATACTTACATCTTGGAAAAAAAAAAAATCAACGCGTGTTTTAGATTAAGAACAGAGAACCAAAAATGTCACCCAATAGATAAAACACAAAAAGTTACGAAAAACTAAAGAGATGGAGAAGCAGTGCTGTGTCATGTACTGATTGCGTACAGTGAGGAGAAGGTGACCTAGGAAAGGGCAAACAGGGGCACCACTGCCAGCCCCCGCAGGTCAGCATGGCTCTCAAGGCCAGGGACCTGCCCCACCAACTGTCTCCACACAACGGGTCTCTTATCTTAACAGAGCACGCAGATTTCTTTAAAACCAAAAGCCAAAAAACAAAACTTGCTTCCAGGACAGAAACCATCAGGCAGCATCCAGCACTGTTTGAAAGGATGCGCGGGCCCCAAAGACCTTGTTTTCTCTGAAAGGTAACTGAAAGTTCAAACGCCCCAGCAGGAGGCACAGATGGGGGTTCAGAATCCCACTGCTGGAGGAAACGGGCTCTGATACACACACACGCTACCTGGACCGCAGCACCTGCCTGCAGGGACTCCTGCTGACACTCTCAGACCAGTCAGGTCCGCAGACAATGGCTGAATGCCGACTGTATGCAGAACCTGGGGCCCACAGGGTGCCCTGGTTATTTGTAACTTGCCTCTTCCATCCCGCGGTGCAATCAATCTGATGCATGAATCAACAAGCTAGACGTTACAGGTAGGGATCTCGTAGGAAATAAATCTCAAAATAAAACATTCGCTCAAAGGATTTAAAATCTAGCTGGAGAGAGAGGAAAAAACAAAGCATGTGGGCAGTACTAGAGCTCATTTCCCTAATTGTATAGAAGTTCTCCTTTTCCAGTATCTCAGAGAGGTGGAAAGCCATAATCACTTAGCTTCCCCAAGAATCAGAAGAAATATTCCTTCAGGGTGGGGCAGATGGACCTCCGTCTGCTAAAGGGAAAACTGTCAATACTTTGGGGCTCCTCTGGGCTCCTGGCTCACTACACATTATCACACTTTCCACAGTAACCCTGCAGTTCCCCGGTTTTCATACTCTGCACCCCCAGCTGCACCTGTCCCTCTCAGCTGAGTCACCCCTGTTCTCTGGTACTTGGAAGTGCCAAGCAAATGTTTCCCTTTCCTTCTCTCTGCTAATGGTACTTTGGACAATAAAAGCGACCCTGGACGGGTCCCATCAGAGCTCGCGCTTTTGTCACGTAACACGAGCGCGTGCCGCGAGTGGTGTGCATGTCACAGCCTCGAACCCCTCCCCACGCAGAGCTCGGTCCGCTATCAGAAGGATCTGGAGGAAGAATTGATTATTTGTGTCGAGGAAGTGCCTGCTGCCCTTTCCTTCCTGCTCCTGCCAGCTACAGAAAGCATCTCCGGATGGAAAGGCAAAGAGGCCAGGGTCTCCTAGAAGGGCCCCAGCAGCCCACCTGGGCAGCAGACTGGGCAGCCTCAGCACCTGCCCGGCCCTGGAAAAGGGCCTTCAGATGCCTGCTCTGGACAGGTGCTTCTCACAGAACGAGTTCATTTAAGCCTCAGCACGACCCCGTGAGGCAGGCCCCACCTAAAGTGGAAGCATTTTATAAGCAAGGGTATCAGAGCTCAGAAGTCAAGTAAACTGCCCAGGATCACACAGCTGGCCAAATGCCTGCAGTTTGGCTTTGCATTTTAGAAATGACCCCGAGGCTCCACACACACAGGTTCCGCCAGGTCTTCTTATAGTCATCAAACATTTCCTAAAGAGCTCAGAGAGGTGGCCCGATTAGCAAGGTGAGGGAGAACCAGGACAGCGGCTCTCTCTTCCTCACTGTTACTATCAAAGATGAGACGTGCTGGGAGAATGGAAACGACAAAACAAGTGAAAATCTGACACATGCCAAAAAAAAAAAAAAAAAAAAGGCTGGACAATTACCTATTAAGAATGCTGTCTTGAAATGTAAAAACTACAAATTAAACCGGAGCTAGGTTTAAATTGCTTTTTTTAGTTCACTTGTTATGTAGTCCGTACAACATGTAATCAGGATATGTTCTGAAGATTACCCCAATAAGCTTTGAAAAGAGCAGTCATTAAATAAAATCATGAGATAATTGCATGGTTCTTACGGCTGGGCGTTACTAATATGGATGCTAATTTTATCTGTGCAACAACACTGATATCAGAATGAGGGCGCTCCTAAAACGCAGGTTCCTTTTTTTTTTTTTTAGACATGGGTGAAGGATTTTTAAAAATTTTTTTTATTATGTTATGTTAGTCACCATACAATACATCATTAGTTTTTGATATAGTGATCCACGCTTGTTTTCGTATAACACCCAGTGTTCCATGCAGTACGTGCTCTCCTTAAGACCCATCACCAGGCTAACCCATCTCCCCACCCCCCTCCAAAATGCAGGTTTCTTTAGCAGAGCTCCACCGCACACCATTCCGCAAGGCAGCGTGGCTGGGGAAAGCTCGGGGGCCCCTGCTCAGCTGGAAGCAAAGTGCCTATGCAGATCACCTTCCCAGGCCCTGTCCTGGGAAGAAGCCTTTGCCTCCTCCAGCTACATGCCTCCCCTGTCCCCGCCCCCTCCCAGGAGAGACACTTCACAGGCAAGGCCTCCATCCCACCATTTTCCACTGGACTCCTGTGGAGACGCCAAGGATGGAAGGCTTAGAATAAACGATCTGAGCTCTCACCCTGAGAGGATTTGACACACCTCCTGCCTCTCCCAAAGCTCACACCTGGCAACAACAGGTAGGTGCACCGTGGAATGCAGTGGCTCCTTCGAAATAATGAATAGCTGCTCTACGCTTGTGAGGGGGGGCTCTAGGTTTTCACTGATAGTGGACCAGTGTGTGAGAAACTAGATGTCTTGTTTCCCTGCAGGTGAGGCAGAGGAGAAACAGGAGGAGGAAGTGCAAAGAACACAGGAAGAGAACAGGAGCAGGAGAGGTGGAGAGAGGGGGCGGGAGGTCCAGTGAGAGCACGTGCTCACCCACGTGGGCATCCCGAAACACTTCACCAATGCTCAGCCAATTCGTATCTGGCCAGAGATTCTATGCAGGCTGATCAATAGTTTAAAAATACATGAAAATAGATCTGCATTTTCTATAAAGCCATTTTCACGTTCTCAAAAAGCTTCCATTGAGTACCTATGACATCCTTAGCACCATGGAGTCAAAAGACAAAAATCACGGTCCTCCAGAAGAGCTGGTAGGTCAGGGTTCCAGATCATTTGCTGCTATGTATAACCAGCAAGAAAGGGGTATTGGGGGCTGTGTGTGTGTGCTGGAAAAGCCAGGGGCCAGAACCTATATGTTGCATAGAAAAGGAGGATGTCTACAACCGGGTTAAGAGAAAGCAGTAGGAACTGTGGTCTGTGATATCCCTAGTATACAAAGGCATAGTTGTTCAAGCTCCAGAGATTATGCGGTCCCCAAGAATGGACCCAAACAGCCAGTCTCCATGAGGCTCACCATGTAACTTGGGCATTGTTCAAAGGGAAGCTATACCACCATGCGCTCCCTGGAGCCCTGGGAGATTCTACTGAGCACGGAACTCTAACTTAGGACTCCGTTACTGAGATTGGCTTCCTCTCGTGGTGGTACACACATGTTGCACGTTGCCAAATGAATGGGAATCCATCAAGTGGGGGAAGAATATCACACCCAGCATATTTGGAGTGCATTAACTTGAAACAGACTGGTGTGGTGGTGAAGAGGAGGGACTCTGGAGCCACACCGGCTGGGTTCAAATTCTAGTTTTTCCACTTCCTAGTTCTGGGACTTGATCTCCGTGTCTCTCGGTTTCCCCTTTCCATGAAACCAGAACATGGCAGTACCCGTCTCGTAAAGTAGCTATGAGGATTAAAAGAAGTCCATCTGTATAAAGAGTTGTATGTAAAAATGTTATCATGAGAGAATTTATGTACATGGTTTCCTCAATGTACAGGCTGAACGAAATGTTTGGGTCACACATCAGCCCAAAATTCGTATTGAATCCTAATCCCCAATATAATGGTATTTGGAGGTGGGGCCTTTGGGGAGCGATGAGGTCAGGAGGGCAGAGCCCTCAAGCACAGGATCAGTGCCCTTCTAAGGGGCTGAAGAGATCAGAGTGCTCCCAATCTGCCATGGAGGACACACAGGAAGACAGCCATGTATGGGCCAGGGAGCTGGCCCTCGCCGCTGGACATCAAATCTGCCAGTGCTTTGGTCTTAGACTTCTAGCCTCCAGAACAGTGAGAAGTAAGTGTCGTGTAAAAGCTACCGGGTCTGTAGTGTTTTGTCACACCAGTGTAAACAGCCCAAGACAGCACACATGAAAAACATTAAATTCTTATGTCCAGAAGAATTCCCCCATCACAGAGGTTAACTGCTAACATTTCATCTTGTCTCTTTTGATCTCCCTATGTCTGTCATTACACGTACTGGATGAATCACCTGAGCTGCCGGGGCTGGGGGGACACAGACACATCAGCCAAGCAGAGTGTGGCAGATTTGTGAAGCAAGGGCTCTGGAACCTCACCCGTCCCCCTGGCCCTGTGCAACCTCCACTCCCATGTGAAACAGGGATTTCCTGTTCCGTGAGTCTGACTCGGGCCTGACGAGATGCACGGTATCAGTGCTCCCCACTCATCTGCCAGGATGCCCACGCTGTTGACCAACTTCATCTCTGTGGTGACACGGTTCTGACACACCACACAAAAGCAGTGCACTCGAAACTATAGTTCCAGCCCACGTGGCCAAGTGGAATCCAAAGAGATAAGCCATGAATGAAATGAGATGCGGCCTGCGGTCCGTTCAGAGGCCGCCCCCCTGTAGGACTCAGAGGCCTGTTCTAAACCCAGTGCTACCCCTAGACCGTTCCCTCACAAGACAGGAGGCAACCTGCTTCCATCCCGAAGACATACCAACCACCCTGGGGCCACGGAGACGAGGTTCTGAATTTCCATGTGCACGCTGAAGGAATTCCCAGGGAAGGCCTGTCATGGTCCCATTTTACTGAAGAAACTAAGCTCTGCAAGAAGTTAACTTTCCTCTCTGTCCCTGTTAAGATATGATGCAATTATAGGGGCGCCTGGTGGCTCAGTCGTTGAGCGTCTGCCTTCGGCTCAGGTCACGGTCCCAGGGTCCTGGGATTGAGCCCCGCATCGGGCTCCCTGTTCCTCAGGAAGCCTGCTTCTCCCTCTCCCACTCCCTCCGCTTGTGTCCTCTCTCTCACTGTGTCTCTCTCTGTCAAATAAATAAATAAAATCTTTAAAAAAAAAAAAAGATATGATGCAATTATAAATAAAAGTATGCTCTCACAGGTGGATACAGCTTTTGACAATTTCATCTGTATCACTTTATGAGACCCCATTAAGCCTTTTTTTAAAGTATGAAGGCTCAGGAAGGTTTCAGGACTAGGCCGAGGTCAGGGGGCAAGAAAAATAAGTGATGGGACTGGGGCCAGAGCTCAAAACTCTGGCCTCCTGTGTATTCACAATAAGGAATGGCAAATCACTGGTCTGCAAGCACCCCGTGCTACTAAAGCACTGGGTGTTAAATCACACACTTCACCCTGATGGCTCATCACGCCGGGGCCTTCAAGAAAGTCATCCCACCAGGAATCTGGCTTTGGATGGCAACGGAGAAGTGGACGAACTGAAGAACAGGGGCTCTGCTTCTGGAAGCCCTGACCTGAAAGCAGCAGGCGTTCAGTTCTCCAAGTTTAAGGGCAGACAGGGTAGGGGAGAGACCGAGGCAAAGACTAAACAAAGCAGGCAGAGAGGTACAGCGCCCCCAAACGGCTGCAAACACTTCCCTTGCTTCCATTTCTGTCTTCAGCCTTGGACAGACTGATGGGCAATATACCTTCCAGGGCTCTCAGCTAGATTTTTACACTCACGCCTGCCATCTCATAATAATTATTCACATTTGGGGCGCCTGGGTGGCTCAGTCGTTAAGCGTCTGCCTTCGGCTCGGGTCATGATCCCAGGGGCCTGGAATCGAGCCCCGCATCGGGCTCCCTGCTCAGTGGAGAGCCTGCTTCTCCCTCTCCCATTCCCCCTGCTTGTGTTCTCTCTCTCACTGTGTCTCTCTCTGTCAGATAAATAAATAAAATCTTTAAAAAAAAAAAAAAATAATAATTATTCACATTTGATTTCTTTAAAGCAATGTACATCAATGGCCCAACAAAATCAGTGCAACAATGAACTTATTTTAACTTGGGAAATCTGCACTTGCAGTCCCACGGCCCCTTCAAGCCAAGGGATTTCATTTGTCCGGGTTCCCTTTGGGTCTGGTCCTTGTCCTCTGTAACAGAAGCCACGATCCTGGACTAGGCACTACTTTGTATCCCACTTTTTCCATGTAATCGCATTTCCTATCTCACGCCGAGCATGCCTAATGACCCTGGTGAGCTCCTGCTCCAAAGGCCTCTTGTGGCGTTTCGATTTCATCACCCATGTAGACAACTGATCTCAAAGAAGCTCCGTGACATGTCTGACTTGTAACTCTGAAGGTCTGAGATCATGGTTTGGGTGAGAAGGAGAACGCTTTGGGGGCGGGAGGAGACAAAGAAAGGAAACACAACTGTGCCTTTCTTCTCGGGAGACAAAGTGCCATTAGACGGGAAGGCTCTGGATGCCCCCGAGGGGGGGCGGGGGCAGGGGGCGCCCTGGCGTTGCCACAGGATGAAGCTGCTCTCCATGCCCCGCAATAGCAGCACCCTGTGGGTTGCAGGAAATGACTGTCGGCCAAGGGCCCTAAGCAATTTCGTTCAAACTGGATCACGTCACACCCCAAACACACTTCCCCACTTAAAACCTTTGCCATCCGGCTCCACACTGATGGAGAAGTTTATACGCCACAGCCCTGCACACAGTGTCCCTCCAAAGCCCTGACACTCCGTCCCCTTGCCCTTCGACCTCCTCCCTTCACCGCGCAAGCCCTACGCTCCAACCACCACATTCCTGGCCACCTGGATGATCGAGAAACTGGCCCCCGTCCTTAAGAAGCTCACAATCAGGGTGAGAAAGCCAAGGTTTTGGGTGTATGTTTATCGCAGGAAAATCAATAAGCCATTTAGTTGTCTGTAAAACAGTGACATCGTTTTAGGGACGCCTGGGTGGCTCAGTCGTTAGGCATCTGCCTTCGGCTCAGGTCATGATCCCGGGGTCCTGGGATTGAGTCCCGCATCGGGCTCCCTGCTCAGTGGGGAGTCTGCTTATCCCTCTCCCACTCCCCCTGCTTATGTTCCCTCTCTCGCTGTCAAATAAATAAACTCTTTAAAAAAAAAAAGTGACATGGTTTTAACTCATCATCTCCAATAGTTTAAACTGATCCTGTGTGTTACAAAATACGATTGCTTCTCAAATATCTTCTACTGTGAACTAGAACATACACACGTAAAAGTAAGACCTAAGTGTAAGGCTTAAATGAAAGATTATAAAGTGAAGACTCATACAGGTGACTCCGTTTTTTGATTTACTGACAAGAGAAACTCCCCTCTGCACAAGCTCATCAGGGTTTCCTGCTGGTGAGGACACCGCGACCGTGCAGCCGGCGCCCAGCACAAGGGCAAGGGGACGACCCTGGAGCACAAACCATTCTTGTAACTGGCCGGTCGGTCATCTGCCTCATCTCAGCACCTCACTGTCTGGATTGCAGTCAACATACATTCTAGGTTCCCCAGGACAGTCCCAATTCCAAAATTTCAGTTCTCTGTCTCCATAAACCATCAAAAGTGCCCCAACTTCATTCCTACAGATCTCCCAGACTTCCTGTTGAGCCAGAAACAACATGAAAAAAACAAAACAACCTTGAACATACCAGAAGCCCCAATCTGGAGTTCGAACTATAGCTGCGGTTACTCCAGCCTACTTTCTGTGTCTGCTATTTGTAGTTCTCTTGCAAACCTAAGAGGGTTCGGTCGCTTCACTATGGGTCCCCAGCCAGTCCTAAGCTGACTCACATAGATTTTCTCATTTCCACCACTAAGCGTGATAAAGGTTACAAGTATTTCCGGTACAATTATAAATTGCATCTGCACACCCCAGCTTGTGAGTGCCTCAGGACAATTTCACACTACTCTGGTTCAATGTCTCCCTGTCGCCCTCTAAGCTTGAGAAACCCATTGATATTGAATCTCCTTTGACAGCAAAGGCAATTATAAGAGTTCTGTGTGAGGGAAGAGGGGAGGGCCGAGGAAGGCATGGACAGAGGGCAGTTGTGAGGAGCCAGACTTTACTGACCCTCTGAACTCAAAGGGCTTTCATCTCCCGAGGAGCCGGACGCCCCAACTCTGGGTCATTAGCACCACCACTGATCTCCAAACCAGACATGTCCCCAGAGAGGCCCCAAACCACTATTTCCTCAACTTTTAGTTTTTGACTCTGAGAAAAAACAAATCCCATGTCCTTTGAAAGAGCTTAATGAGATGTGGCCATGTGAGAGAACTGCTCAAAACACATCCACTCTTTATACAAATGTTAACAGTGGTTCCACAGACCATGCGTGGGACCCCACATTTAATAGAGGCAGGATGACTGGGGCACATCAGCCGCAGAGTATCGTGTGGACAAAAAGTCGGCACTCGATTTCATTCTCTCAGGAGTTTAGAACAAAGGTTAAAAATAAAAGGTGTTTAATGGTTATTAGGTGCAACCACCCGCATATATGAAAAGTAATGAGAGCCTGTCTCCCAATTTCCTATAGGTTGTCTGCCAAATTCCTGCCTCCTTCACAAGAAGACAGAATCGGCAGTGTTTTCTTTGCCATACAGATAGACCCCATGTCACTATAAACAAACGCTGCTTTCTTTGCAGCTAATAACCACAATGTGTGGGTAAGAAACCTCTCCAGTATAAATCCATGGGGACAAGGCTGCATTGTGGGCATTAAATAATTATAACAATCTGACATGAGTCAGAGGATTGTTTTTCAATGGCCCTGTGCACTTCAAACTTTCAAGTCAACCCCAAACTCTCTTTCCTGGCACTCTGTCCATGTGCTGGGCTATTGTGAAACAATCCTCATTCTTTACAGTTTGGTCCCATTGCAAGGAGCTGGCAACGTGGGCACTCATGAAATATTAACACGTTACATTGATTTTTTTTATAAGTGTGGCCAACAGTGGATCAATTATATTACTATGAAAAGCTTTTCATAATTCACTTGGGGGGCATCAAGATCTCATTTTGAGACAGCACATGGATGATGAAGTCGACAGTTTTGAAGAGGCCGGCGCTCACATGCACAGAATACATTAAATGTGATAGAGTAATAATAATACATTGTTCACAAAAGAAGAAAAATGTTTAAATCTGGCAAAATGATAAAAATAGGGTACACTATATCAACAAGTTGGGAATTAAATCCATGGCAGTCTTTCTGTCGACAAGAATAGAAAAATCCCAAATGCCGGCAATGTATGCCCCTTCTGGCTGACCACCATCTGTTCATCCCCACCTTTCTCAAAAGTAAAACTTGCTAACTTCTAGATAACAGAAGAATTATCTTGACCTATCCTTGCTCTGAAGTACCTTTGATTCCAAGAACATTAGCAGTTGGCCAGAAAGAACGAGTATCTCCTGGCTTGCGTGTGGCCACAGAGCACCTGGCTCAAGATTCTTGTTGATCTGGCAGCTAGTGACCAGGAGAGACTTTTCTCTTTAGTTGTGCAGTGTACATAAACTTCACACAGTCTGCCCCACCAAAGATAGGCGTATCGAAGAGCTGGGGTGGAGGGGGCCAGCAGTTCTCAGATCTTGAATTCCACATGAGAATGCTGCAGAGTGAACCGGGCCCAACTTTGTTCCCTCTACCAAACCATGAACATATCAAGAGCAAGAACCAAGGCTTCTTCATCTTGTTACCCCCTTTCCTGGCACTGGAGATGTGCACAAAAGATATGGTAAATGAGAGGCACCTGGGTGACTCAGTTGGTGAAGCATCCGACTCTTGATTTCGGGTCATGATCTCAGGGTCCTAGGATAGAGCCCCATGTCGGGCTCGGTGCTTGGCATGGAGCCTGCTTGAGATTCTCCCTCCCTCTCTCTCTACCCCTCCCCTTGTGCATGCTCTCCAAATAAATGAATGAATGAATGGCAAATGAATAGACACAGGGTGTGGCTTCTCCCTCCCACTCTGGGGAGTCCTGCATCTGACTTGTGTGTAGAAACTGAATTTATCCTCTTTCTTGCACAGATCCGTAGCATCGCCAGGAGAGAAAAGTCATTCAAAGGGCCATCTTCCAGATCTCCCAGATTAGGGGCCCAAGGTGGAAATGCCCCCTAATAACCCGACAAATGCTTTTTGTTACTTTAGGGCTTCTAAGCCATTAGGAATACCAAAAAGGGCTTGCATGCATTACATTGTTGAGCCAACCCTGAAATCCCCTGGAAAATAAATATGCAGAAGAAAAGAGGCTCCCAGGGACAAACGATTGACAACCTTGGTTCCAGTGTCCTAAAAATTGAACCACTGCTAAAATGCCTTTCCAAAACCCTACAGGGGCTTTCCAGAGGGCTGGGTGGGAATGTGGTCACACAGGCACTAAAATGACAGAGGGTGACAGCAAGGTGGGCAGTCTGAGTTCCATCCAGCCCCAGGTGCAACATGGCTGCAAGGGTATTAATGCTGATAAAAAACAAAACAAAACAAAACACCCAAGAGCAGGCCTGGCGTGAATGTGGAAGGCTCCCGAAGTCACTTGGCCTCAGCCTGTTAGCAGCTCCCAACAAAGAGAGGACAGGGCAGTCAGCAGCCTGCTCAGGCTCAACAGAGGCCCGGCCAGGGCTCCTAAGAACCCTCCATCTTCTGAAAAGCGGAAAGGACTTCAGTCAGGGCCAAATCAAAACTGAAGTGCTATAAAAAGCAATTTTAAAAAGATTAGGTTTATGTCATACTTATGATCCTAACCTGCTGCCTGCCTTCTTTCCCCTGAGCCAGTGAAGTAACAGAAGAGAATCCTTCAACCTTTAAGTCAGGCAACAAGGTTTAATGTGTCGGTGTGGCCGGCACCTGCTCTCTCCTGGGCCACAGTGCTGAACGCATCCGCCTCTCCTTCGGCTCCGCCTCTGCACTGAAGAGCAGGGAAGCCACGCGCACACACGGGCACATGACACACGTGCACGTAACACACACACGTGCACGTAACACGCACACGCCCGAAAACTGCCAAATCCCTATGCTTCCGCTGAGATTACAATGTAGTCCACTCATCATCCAATCATTAAAACTGCTTATCACCTGGTTATGTTTAGCTCAATTTTTCACCTAGAGCACCTGTTACCAGGGACATGGCCTCATGTCCATGCTACGTGTTAATTAAGGAGGAAAGTCGGTGCACACACGGCCACACACATATGTTTTTTTGCAGTGTGGGCTCATTACAATCCTGGGACTTCTTTTCTTCTCCAGATTCCTGTATTTAATATCCATATTTTCTGAATTATTTTAAAGGTTGTGTTAAGTAGGAATGAAAAATTTTGAAGAACACACACCAAATGGAAACTGTTGGGGGGTGGGGGCAGAACACTGTTTCTTCCGGAGGCAGCTGCAAATGAGGGTAGTGGCCTGGCTGTCTGGGAGGGGGGAGGGAGGGAGGAAGGAAGGAAGGAAGGAAGGAAGGAAGGAAGCAAGCTAGCTAGCTTCTGGTCCCTGGCAGGCCTGTCTCCAGCTCAATGGGAGAGACACAGCTTCCATTTTAAAACGCAATCTCCCTGAGATTTGGGGACAGGGGCTCTGGAGCCCACAGAATGAAACCTACTCTTATCTCTAAAACAAAACTGGCTTTGATGTTGGCCAGCTTGCTTGCCTCTTTCCCTTTTCAACTGTGGTTTATCAGCAGCAATATCTCCATTAAGCACTTAGTCAGCAGCCATTATGGGGCCCAGTTCTGCACTGGGTGCCCGTCCCTGAGTAATAAAAGGAAAAAGCGTGTGCCTTGTGCACATGGAGGGAGTGTTCAGTGGTGGGTGGGTGGGCACACACACACACACACACACAGTGCTTTCGGTCCGTCGAGGGCGGTGGGACCTGAGAGGAGAATTCCCGGCTCTCTCACTCTGTGCCCTTCCCGCCGAATGCACACATGTTCTCCAGTGCTGTTGCTTTATTCACTGACTTGACTTCTCCATCACTTCTGGTCTGGACTTCCCCTCCACTACCCTGGGGATCCTTGACGAGGCCAAGCCCCTCAGGTTCCCTGAAGCCAAAAGTGCCCTCCCTGGCCCAGGCCCAGAGGCCCCCCACTCCCCATGCCAGCTCTCCGGCCAGGCCAGCAGGGGCTCAAGGTGGGGGGCCGAGCACGTGAACCCCACCTCTTCAGGGCCGCCCAGAGCCCTCACACACTCTCACGTTCGTCCCTGCCGTTGGCTACATACACATGTGCTTCCAAGGCGAACAAACTCTCCAGGAGCGGAACCAGCACTCAAACACAGGCACAGTGGCCCAGGACATTGCCCTCTGAAGACAGAAGCTCCGGTGCACTCCCAGGGCGCCCAGGGCACTCTGCGGCCTCAGGACGGGCCTCTAGACCCAGAGTGTGGTCCCCAGCCTCTGCCAGACCTCGTCCTTCCACGGAGAGCAGACAATGACACACACACTCAGCACACGGCTGCTTTCAGCCCCGGTGACCAGCAAGGGCGGCGGGCCGCAAGCAGGAGACACAGGGGAATGAGGAACGGCTTCCAGAACAGTTTGTTTGTGTCCAACTGTCGAGAACCTGGATGCACAGCCAACAGGGAAAGAAACAGCTTCCTTGTGGCACTTCTTCAGGCCTTCAGACTTGTGGTTAGCACCTCTCAACCTTGTCCAAGAGAGCCGGACCCAGGCCGGACCCCACCCTGTCTCCTCCACCGTGAGCAGTGTCTCCAAGACTCTGCCTGCCGGGCCTGCCGGAGGAGGGGACGCCCCCCCCAACCCCCGCTAAATCCAAACACGACGTGGAGATCCCAGGTGCACTTGTGGCCTGGCACGCTGTCCTCCGGCACCACTGAGGAGGGGATCCCCTCGAGGCCTTACACAAGCTTGCAAAGGAGGAGCAGACAGAGGCTCAGAGAGGTTAAGTAGTTCACACAAAGTCACACAACTTATCTCTTGTCAGAGGCCTCCGAGGTCCTCATGTTTCACTTCCAGAAATGAAAAGCACAGCTCTTGGCTTTAACATTACACTGTTTATCAATAAAGTACCGCTCTAAGGAATGGAAAACACACATACACGCTATGGGAACTATTATTCTCCCGGGCCAGACTTGGGATGCACAGTCCATACGGGCAGCAGAAGGGCAGAAAGTGACCCATGGTGCTCACTCCACCTCAGCAGCTCCTCCCTCCCTCCTTCCCAAATTTGGCTCCCCGACAGTAGATGGAAAGATAGCATTTCTACTATTTTATTGGGGAAAAAAACAGCCAACAGGCTTCCCTGGCTTTGTTCCACTTCTCAGGCATCTAAGGTGGTAGGAGCTGCTGCCGGGACACCCAGGGAGCCCCCTGCTTGCCCCCACTGCCTCCGCAGCTCCAACACCCTCAGCTCAGGGAACGTCTTCACCAGGACGGAACCCCCTTCCAGCCCCAGGCCGGCTCTAGCCATCTGGCTCAGTGGCTCTTCCAAGGCCACATCCGTCCAGCAGAGCCCACTGACAGAGGTTCGGCAGGAACATTCAGACACCAGCTCTTCTGCCCACAAATACTTGCCTCGCTCAGACACACCGTACGCCCTGACTCTTGGTTCAGAACACCATGGTCACTAGCCCTTTCCTTTATACCAGCTACCACATTAGCCCTTTCTTCCAGCCCAGCCGCATGCCTTCAGAGGTATCGTTCTGTCACTTTACGGCTGTGTTCACAATCTCACTGGGTATAGAGATGACCCGTTCTGAAGCCTGTTAGGGCTGATTCTCCGGCTTGGTGTTCCTGAACCCAGGAAAGCACAGAGCCACCACCTCCCCAAAGGGCCTGAATTCAGTGACGACGCATAGCTGATTCTCTCTGGCCCTGAATCTAGAGGCTTCATGCTTACCAAGAGGGAATCAAGAAAAATTGTAGGCCTCCGGCATCTCCAAGATTAAGCTTTCTCCTGATAAATTTCTTAAGTTTCATATTAGACATTATATTTGAAAGACTGGCTAAAAGTAGTAATTCAGAATTCTCCTTAAAATTTTTCATTGTTTAAAAACTTGTGCCAGGGCGCCTGGGTGGCTCAGTTGGTTAAGCGACTGCCTTCGGCTCAGGTCATGATCCTGGAGTCCCTGGATCGAGTCCCACATCGGGCTCCCTGCTCGGCAGGGAGTCTGCTTCTCCCTCTGACCCTCCCCCCTCTCATGTGCTGTCTCTCTCATTCTCTCTCTCTCAAATAAATAAATAAAATCTTAAAAAAAAAAAAGAAAAGAAAAAACTTTAAAAAAAAAAAAAAAAAAAAAAAAAAACTTGTGCCAGTGGGAATCTGTCCCTCTATTATCACTGACCACATTTACGACACATCTGTTGTCCATAAGAGGCTGAGGCTCCTACAGGATAGGGACAAATACCTGTATCAGTCCATCTCCCCAGGGACCAACAGATAGAAAGTGTTCTTTTAACTGCCACCTTTTTAGGATTCTAATTTTGAAAGAATACCAAATAGGGATTATCCCTGCTTGAGGATGTACTCTTCCACCCTGTCTACCCAGTCATCTCTCTGTAAACCCCGGAAATCCTGCCTGTCACTCATATCCATCCCCACATGCCCCACACCAGGAAGCCATCACTGAGTAAGTGGTGGCAAGAGGGCCATTCCCCTACCTTCCCTGTAAACCCAGGAAGCAATTTTCTCAGTCCACAACCACAAGCCCAAAGCCACAAGCTCAAAAGCCCATGTGCATCATAAGACAGTACTTCTGAGCACGGCCCCGGCCCTGTGGTTAGCTCTGGCCAGTGTCTCACTGCTGAGGGATAGATGGTCTCTCCAATCATATGTATGGGTCAGTATCATACCCCAAGGGGGGCTTTCAGGGACTCTTCTCAGCATAGAGGCCAGAGCTTCACAAAGCAAAAAAAAAAAAAAAAAAAGTACAGCTCTCTTTGGGAAAAATACATTTGTAACAACCCAGACTCCCCAGACAGGATAGAAATTGGACCTCCTCACCCCCACCCCCATACAGTCTATGACAACTGATGACCTACACCTCCATCCTGGGAACTTTATTTTAAAAACAGACTTTAGGGAAGTTTTCAGTTCACAGGAATACTGAGTAGAAGGTACAGAGGTTACGCATGGACGCTCTGTCCCCACATATGCATAGCTCCCCCTTGTCTATCGACATCCCCCAGCAGAGTGGCACATTTGCTAAAACTGATGAATCTACACTGACACATCATTATTATCCAAAGTCCAGAGTTTACATTAGGCTTCATTCTTGCTATTGGACATTTAATGGATTTGGACAAATTAATAACACATACCTATCCTGGGATCTTTGGTAGATGCCACTGTGAGCAGGGCCACTCCCTACTACCAGTCCAAGACCTCCCACTGCTCTCTTCCAACCCACTCTTCCTCTCCAGTTCCCTGGGTTTCTGGGTGCCACCTCAGGCTGCCTTTCTCCAGAATCACAGATGCTTATCTCTGGCCTTGGCCTCCCCGGCACAAGGTAGAAGCCATGCTCTGAATACACCTGCCGTGGCTGAAGGGAGGGAGGGTCCCTTGTCCCATGAGTGCTGACACCGGGCCAGGATAAGGACTTGGAAGGATCTTGTTGGAAATTCTTCAACAAATTCTCAATGGGAAGAGTCTTCATATCAGGTTACTACATTCCAAGGAACAATTAAAACTGGCTTTTAAGCAAAGAACTGGGGAAGGGGGATTAGTGGCTCTTTTAACTAAGAAGTCTTGTTCTAGCAGCTTCAGATGACATCAACACAAATCTGTTCCCTACTGGGTTAGCTACGGGTTCCCACCAGTACCAGTCCAGTCCACAGGTAGGTTCCTTAGAAGAAAAACGCTACCATAGTTACAGACCTCATGTCCTCACACACCATCCAAAGAATGTGAGACATTCAACCAAAATCTTCAGCAAAAGAAACGTTTACTTTTCCAGAAGCCGGCGGGGGGAACCATCTCATCTACTTCACTGACTCTGACTGGGTAACCAGTCACCGTGTACAGAAGTTGTTTGGCTTATGTCAGTCATGGCCCACCTCCACAGTTGTGAGTGGGGTCAATCCCTCCCAAATCATATAAAGGATAAGGAAGAAGGCCAGCCTGTGTGCTTTTGGTAAGAAGAGCAGAATGGATGCTAGGAAGCTTCCAAAAAATGTCCTCTACAGCATCTTAAGGAGTGCGTAAGTTGCCCTGGGCCACCTCTGGACGAACGACTCCCAGCCTCACAGGTAGAGTTGAAAGGAACCATCTCACCTGTGCAGAGAAGGAAGTTTTTCAACTTCTTTAAAGAATTGCAGGCAGCCACTGGACAAGGAAGAATCAGTAGCCCAAAGAAATATGTCTCAGGGCCAGGGGAAAGGAGATAGTTTCTTTTGGGGCACAGACCTATCTGAGACCTCTATGACCAAAAGCTCCGGGAAGAAGGTCATAAGAAACCCCCATGGTGACTAACTGGGTTCCTGAACCCAAATCCCCATGCGTACAGGGAGATCCCACGCCACCAACAAGCAATTCGTGGACACCAGTGGTGGGTCTAAGAATTCAATTCTTAGACAATTCTCCTCAGAGACAGCATCAGGTTCCACAGGTCAAGGGTTCAGTCCCACAAAAAGGACCCCCCAGTTCAGATACCAATCACACGCCCAGGTGCGTCACCTGGGCTTCTGACCAACTGGCTGTAAAGCAGAGGTTCCCACGACCCCCTCCTCAGGTGTGATTAATTTACTAAGCAGTTCACAGAACTCAGAGAAACACCTTCCTTACTAGCTTATTTATTTTTATTACAAAGGACAGAAACTCAGGAACAGCTGGATGGAGAGATGCGTAGGGCAAGGTACGGAGAAAGGGTATGGAGCTTCCGTGCCTTTTCAGAACACACCATTTCCTCCAATCTCTACATGTTCACCAGTCTGGAAGCTCTTGGAAGCCTGTCTTTTTGAGTCTTTGTGGAGGCTTCTCATTACACAGTCATGTGTGATTTTTTCTTACTTAAATTCAATTTATGTGCTCGCTTCAGCAGCACATATATTTAAATTCAATTTAGTTAACATATAGTATATTATTAGTTTCAGAGGTAGAATTTAGTGATTCATCAGTTGCACAGAACACCCAACGCTCATTACATCAAGTGCCCTCCTCAATGCCCATCACCCAGTTACCCCCTCCCCCCCCACCTCCCTACACAGTCATGGCTGATTAAATCATTGGCCAATAAAGACTGATTCAACCTCTAGGCCCTCGTCCCTCCCCAGAGGTGGTGGGGGACAGGATGGGACTGAAAGTTCCAACCCTCTAATCACCTGGTTGGTTCTCCTGGCACCAGCCCCCACCCATCCTTAGGTGGGGCCCAAATGTTACTTCATTAACCTAGCTAGAGACACCTTTGTCACTCTCAACAGGAAACTCCAAGGGTTTGGGGAGCTGTGAGTCAGGAGCTGTGGATGGAGACCAAATACACACAAGAAACATATTTTGGTCATTGGAGTGAGCAAATATGTATTTTCCTTATAAATCACAGTAGTGCAGTAACGTTATCTCTACTGTGCTCATCAGGTGAAGGACAGAGCACTGGGCATCAACCCACTGCCGGTGCCACTGCCAGACCCAGGGAGGTACAGCACTGCCCCTGGGCACACCAGAAATCCCCAGAAACCCTGGGTCTACAAAGACGCTCAAAAGATTCAGAGGGACGTGGAGAGGCAGGAAAACGTGCCTCAGCCAGAGAGGTCAAGCAAGACAAAAGCTTCCTCAGCTCTCCTGTGGGCAATGAGCCCAGACTTCTCCCAGCAGACCCCTAGTTTGAGAAAATAGGAAAATGTCTCTAAGTTCAATCTGGACATTTTCCCAGGCTTAAACCCCAACAGAGAAAATGTTCCAGCTTCCATACCCTTGTCTCTAAATTCCCAAGCACCTTCACTTCTAAAAAGCCTTCACCTGGTAGCAGTTACTTAGGATTAACAGAAGAGTTCTTTCTTTTCTGTATTTCTTCCTTTTATCGTTGGTCTAAGGAAGACGCCTTTCATGCCTCGGGGGTGTTTCCTAAACAACATGGCCGACTTATCTGTCGGGCACAGGGCTGGGAGCTCGCAAGGTAAAACCAAGCTCCTCATGGCTGAAGCTGGAGCTAGAGCTGAAGCAGAGGGTTTTCCTTAACCTCTCCTGCATATAGGGCGCCTGGGTGGCTCAGTTGGTTAAGCGACTGCCTTCGGCTCAGGTCATGATCCTGGAGTCCCAGGATCGAGTCCCGCATCGGGCTCCCTGCTCGGCGGGGGGGTCTGCTTCTCCCTCTGACCCTCTTCCCTCTCGTGCTCTCATTCTCTCTCTCAAATAAATAAATAAAATCTTAAAAAAAAAAAAAAAAAAAAACCTCTCCTGCATATAGAAGTCTCCACACATCTTAGCGGATGCCCACAGGCCTCCAGTGGTAAAGCACAGGAAGTTGGATTTTGGCAGCCCCTCCTTAGGCCTAAGTGCAGCCTTGCCATTTTATATCTGCTGCAAAGAACATTATCCCTGGAAGTGAAGAAAGGCTGCGCCCAACGTCCCAGTTGTGTCTAAAGCTGCCAGTGGAGGGGGTTCCTGTGGCCAGATCAAGAAATATGGTCTTTGAAGATCTGGGGGATCTGAGGAGAACGGGGGGGCCAGAGAAGCTGGACACTTGTCTCCCTTCTTACAAAGGGCAAAACTGAGGCTTACAGAAGACCAAGACACAGGAGAGGTGCATTCAGAGGGGCTGCTAGAAACGAGTTAAGTAGCACTTGCTCCAGAAAAGAGGTCGGACTCCTGCAGCCCCCACCGGACAAGGCTCCAGGGCAGCGCTGAGGACACAGGACTGGTAGAAGTCTGCTGCCCCGTTCCATGCACGATCCCGAAGTCCTCTAGGCACTACTGTAGGAGCCTGCTGCGCATGCCTTGTAACTTCCCCGACTACGTCTGAGACCAGTATTTGACTATTCCTGAGGGAGACTACTTAACAAGCATAAATCACTAAAAATAATGATAGCTACAAGTTACTTGGGAAGTGGGATGAATAGGGCATTTAGAAACAAAAATAATTCTCCTTCTCATCCTTTCCCCATATTTTCTGAGGCTGTGCATTGTATTCACTTAGAAAAAGAAACTTCTGGTTTTTCCTTCATCCTCTTCCGTTTTATACTCAAAGAGGAAAAATCGTATCCTTCAAAACCACATTGTGGATAAGCACTAAATCACATCTAGGGCTCTGGCTACTTAGGACTCTCTGTGGACAGATGAGGACTACAGTCTGCTCTCGAGGACGGGAGGTTGTGACGCACCACCGAGCCGTCGGCACCTCTCCCAGACACTTCAGAGCATTACTTACTTCACCTGAACAGGTAAAGTCCAGGAGAAGGCAAATTATCCACACTGGGCCTCTCCTTGCAGCCCTTTGGAGTTTTCATAGGTTCTCATGGAAAGGTTCTTTTACCATGAAATGTTGCCTTTGTAGAAACCCTCAGACCTTCTTCACACAACTGAGCCAGTGATGATTAGTTTCCATTTATTAATCTATGAATCAGCTATTATTAATAGTTTACTATGGGCTAAGCTCTATATCTGTCTTTTCTAATCCACAGCCACCTTATGATACAGATGCTATTATTCAACCCATTCTACAGATGAGAAAACTAAAACCTGAAGACGGGTTAACTACCTTGCTCAAGGTCACACAGGTAGCCAAGAAAGGGCAGAGCCAAGAATAAGAACCCATCCAACCACATGAACCATGATACTACACTGTCTTCAACCATGTGTTTTGTACGAAGACATTTTAAGGCACCCTATGAAGACTTAGTCTTCATAAAGACTGTGTTTTGAGCTGACAAAAACTTAACTATATACCCCCTGTATACACTAAAGGTTGATCAGCAGCACTTTCCTTGAAAAATGAGTAAGACCAAAAATTATCTTATTCTGACCAATTCAATGTGCATACCAACATTACTGCTTCCAAATAACCTTTATAAAAAAAAGAGAGAGAGCTTTCACATTTGGGGATTTTATTGTGAAAACTGGCATAACATTTCTGTGCTGTTATGCTCAGTATTTTCACATCATTCTTTAAAACAAACTGCAATGTAATTTGCTTCACCCAGAAAAATGTTATTATATTTGATTCTTACTGCAACTCACTTATTACTAGTTATATTTTGTAAAAAAATTTTTCCCCCAAACAGCCTCAGGATTTTGCCTACGGGAGCCAACCCACCAATTCATTTGATTGTTCGGCACGACCTACAACTCTTACAGGCAATTTCACAGTTGTAGGGATTTCACAGTACATGTCCGCACATCCACAAACTAAAAAATATGACAGAATTCAGATCTGACCTGACGATCCCACCTATTTTTTACTCAACTCTCAGACCATGATCTTTAGATCATTTATAAGGTTAAATGGCAAGAGTTACTTAGGCCAACCCAACTACTCAGTTGTAACCAGTCAGTTACAAACTGGTCGTGTTGTCACCCATGTTCAGTACTGTCCTTACACCAAGGCCAGAGGGCCCAGCTGGAGCTATAGGCTAAGAAGGCCCTGCTCTGGTCCTCTAAGTCAGCCATACTCTTCCTCTCCGAGTACAATCTGTGAAGGTCATGGGGACAGCCTGCTCAGGCTTACCTTTTGGACCATGGAGCAAGGACCTGTGGCTTCACAATTCCCAGACCAAGATCCCCATTCCACATCCTGGGCCTTCAGAGACCACTTCCCTGAATGTGGCCTCAAAAGGGCACTTGGGTCACTAGCTTGTGTACCCTTGGAGGGGAATGGCCAAGGTGCACCTGTTTGGGGAAGCAGAGAGTGGAGGAGGGCTTGCCTGTGCTGTCTGGAGTATCCATATACCCAGAGGTAGGACATGAAGGGGGCAAGCCCCAAATTTTGTGGTTCCAAGTTATTATCAAGGTATACTTATCTAAGTAGGAGATTAGAAAATAATTTAAGTTTATTTCCTCGATTTATAACTTTTAAATATTTAGACATAGGGAATAGGAGCTTCCACTTCTACTCTTGCTTCAGGTTTCATGAATATTACGGGCAGGTCTGGTCACATTCAAACACGAGAGTGCTACCACTGTGAACAGACTAATGAGAAGCTCACACAGACCCTCGAAATTTATAAACTAGTCTGTCAATTCAGGCGTTAAAACGTGGTCAGCAGAACTCCTAGTGAAAGAATATAAGATACTCCATAAAACTATCTAATCAACCTAAAGAAACACCAAACAGAGCTGTGAAACTAACTTAATTTAAATAGATCAATTTTTCGGATGGTACAGGTGAATCAATGATTCAACAAGTTTCTGTAACTACTTATCTTTAATCACTCAACGCCTGATTTTGCAGACATAGTCTCAATTTCTAAGACTCCCTGGGTTCTCTGAAAATGATAAATAACTATCAAAAGCATAAAGATCACTATTCCATCTACCATGCATGGAAATTTGTACCATCTTTAGGATCGAGCGTTTTGAAAATAAACAGGACAAACTCATTATAGAGAGAGACCTAAGACCCCAACTTGAATGGTTCTACACAAAAGGTTGTTTTATATAATCATTGCAATGCTTTTAAAATGGCCAGGATAAAAAAATAATAATAATAAAATAAAATGGCCAGGACATATGTTATGCAATCTTCCCTCCTAGACTCAAAAAGGAATGAAGACCCCCCCCCACGGCATGTAATTATGACATAACGACTATCATGAATTGGCTCTGTGCTATGGTTCTGAGAGAAAGGATCTTCCTGCAATAAACAGTGGCCATCGTGTAAACTATAGTTACAAATGTCCAATGTCTCTTGGGCGCCTGGGTGGCTCAGTTGGTTAAGCGTCTGCCTTCGGCTCAGGTCATGACCTCAGGGTCCTGGGATGGAGCCCCACGTGAGGCTCCCTGCTCAGCGGGGAGTCTGTTTCTCCTTCTCCCTCTGTCCCTGCCCCCTGATCATGCCCCCTCTCTCTCAAATAAATAAAATCTTAAAAAAAAAAAAAAAAATGCCCAATGTCTCTCAATGGATCATATTCAGCTGCCTCCCAAAAGAGATAAATAAGCAATAAAAAAAAAGCAGTCTTGTTAATGGTGATACACATCTTCCTTCACTACTAGCATTTGTCTCCTGGGCAGATAACAGGCCTGCTGTAGGACATTTTTATGACTAGAAATTTTAAAGGAGACTCACTTTATCATTTGATCTGCACAGCAAACCACCAAACAGTCAACTGACCCCTGCTTGAACACTTCTCACCAAACTCTAAAACAGAAGCCTAAGTCCACCTTGGTAGGACGATTAGAAAATAATATCTTTTAAGGAAGAGAGGGCTCAGAGGGCTCAGAGGGGGAAGGAGAGAGAGAATCTTAAGCAGGCTCCACCCCCAGCATGAAGCTGGAAGCAGGGCTCCAGCTCACCACCCTGAGATCATGACCTGAGCTGAAATTGAGTTGGATGCTTAACCAAGTGAACCACCCCAGCGCCCCTAGAAAATAGTATTTTTATAAGTAAGCCAAAATTTGCTTCCATTATATTTAGAGCCTATAGGACAAAACTGCTTCCTCTTGACCCATAAGCGTCTTTCACGTTTTTGAAAACAACTCTCCTATCTTTAAGAGTCTTTTCTAAGCTGGGCCAAATACCCTCAATCCTTTTGATGATTCTGTGTAGCATGTGGTTTCTTCTTCTCTTCATCGCCCTCTGAACGAGGTCCGCAATGTCTACATTTCCTCTGGAGGCAGCTTGCTTTCATCCCCAACACATGGAAAGGGGCCTGGCACAGAGTTCACAGGAAGGAGGGGACCAGGGAGGGAAGGGAGGAAGCATCGTCTAATAGGGTGACCATCCTCTTTTCTTCTAACAGCAAAGCCCGAGACAACATTCCCTTCTGCAAAGGCCGCATTTATGAACTTACTGTCATCTCACGATCAATAAAAACTCACAAAGTACTGCCAAGTCACATGTCTACCAACCACACTGGGACTTCTGGGTACCTTTACTCCTCTAAAATATCCTTTCTTAGATGGACTCACTTGCCAGCATGGGCAGAGTTTTTGGACTCTGAATCAGGCCCACACCAAGCATGCTCACCCTCTCCAAGCCTCATGTCATCTCCACCAGGACACCATACAAATGTTGGCCAGGACACAAGATCTGGTGGACACTGTGTTCCTAACTGCTCATCACCCTGAGGCTTTAAACCAGCCGTGCTTCAGAATCAAGAGTCCTTGCATTCAGCACACAGGTTACGTCTCTATTTTTGACAAAGTAGATATGATTAAAAACCATTCAAAATGCCTTGTTTATGCTCCACATCAACCGCAGTTTTCTGCTCTATGAGTCTCCTAAGCTTTTCAAAGAAAGACACTCCCTGGGATAAGCTGTTCTTAGTGAATCCATGCTAGGTCCAAGTGATCACCACGAGAGAAAAGCCATACTCTTCAGCCCACAGTTACAGGAGTTCAGTGCCCAACAATACTCTGTTGAACTGAATTCAAAGCCATACGACACCATACTTTCTGCCACAGAGGTGACTAAAGAGGTCTGAAGATGGAAATGTCATAAAGCATTTCCAGATTAATAATTTGAAGAGAACAACATTTCCTTAGGTACCTAAGCTCTGGAACATGTGCCTAAAAATAAAATTCCACTACTCTAACACTGGACCCAAGAAAAGCTCACAAAGACCTGGGCTTCATGATTTTTCTGGATGTCACTTAGGCATCTGATTACACGCATGCACCATCATATTCTAGCCATCCCCCTTGGGCAGCAGTCTCCCAGAAAACTGCAATGTGTGATACACACAACTGGGCCCTTTACCAAGGATGGGCAAATCCTGAGTCAGAAGGCCCTGTGTCCATAATGCTGCTTGACTTCAAGGCAAGAGCTTGTGCCGTGTAAACCAACAGACCTGGGTTGGCATTCCACAATCCTGGGCGGGCAACAACTCCTCAAAACACTGATTTCTCCTGTCCTTAACATGCTGAGTAGAACACAGTTTGTAAGGTTGCTGTGAGGGGTGCAGGAGACCCCACTCTGTGAAAGATCTGGCCCCATGACAGGGACACGGCAGGCACTCAGGAAGAGTGATCTTTCTCCACCCCCCCCACCCCCACCTTCCCTTTGTGGGTGTGAGCTGAAGCTCCTCAAAGTCCCAACACGGTGGCCCACGCAGTGACATTCAATCAACAAAAGCCATGGAAATTATTATCTTCATTGCCCAGCTGATGAAGAGACAGAGTTCCCGTTCCTTTTTACCAACAAGCCGCCTGACGTCTTCTTGCTCACACACGGGTGACTTCAACCACCTAAGCCACAGGTAACAAGGAGAAGCCTTTCCTCATTAGGACTAAAAACAAAGCCGCCCTGACTAATTCACAGGCCGCCTCCTAATCCTTCATCCAAGGACCTTCAGAAATGCCAAGACCCTCAGGGAAGTGAAATCTCCTCGAATGTACAGGGAGCACCCAGGGTTTTGAGATGACTAATAACGGACACGTACTGTAAACAGGGAATATTAAAGAGCTCAGAAAACCTCTCAGGGAAAGGGGGTGGGGGATCCTCCTAATTCAGGGCGTGATGGAGAGAGTGGCAGGTTTCTGGCAAACACAAAAAGCATAGGTGAAAATGCTAGGCCCTCGCAACTTCTGTTTTCACAGAATCCGGAGCCCGCGTCAGTCGTGTTAGGGAGAAGGCTCCCCGGCTTCTGGCTACCATGGTGTTTTCTCTATCTTGACAATTCACTTCTCCAACAGGCACGCCGCCAACTCAAATGAGACTCAGAGCAGTGAAAAGCCCTTCAGGTAAACAGTGTGATAAGCTAAACTGAAAAACTAGACAATGTTTTTGGACTATGAGGTAGTTGCTATGGAGACAGTTGCTAATTAACTGCTTTCAACCAGGAGAACAAAGGGCTCGGGGCAGGCAGGCCTCTGTATCTCCGAGTGAGCAATGCTTCCAGCCTTGCGCAATCGGCACATCGCTCATATCTGGAATACCTGAGACCCGGCTGGGTCTGCTACATGCCTGAAGAAATGACAAAAGTCCATTCTCTCCATCTTGACCGGGGTGAACAGCACCTGGCCACCAGTCCCTCTTGGGGAAGCAGGCTGCACGGCGAAATGAAGATTCACAGGCACCACCTTGACCCCCACACCACGTGCTGGGCACTTTCATAAAGACCATCTCCCTCCCTGTCCAGAGACAAAACTCAACCATGTGGATGAAGGGTTGGGGCGGGGGGGCGGGGAACCCATGATTGTTTCCAAGGATACATTTTATTTTATACACTTCATCATAAAGAAAACAAAACTCATAAATTCAAAGGGGAACAGATAAATCTACCCTTTTCTAGGACGATCTCCCTCCTGTGGAAAAAAAGTGACTGGTTATTTCTCAAAAAGAAACAACAAAACCCATAATCACTTCCTATTTCTAAGACCCACCACACACTGTGGACACTCAACAAATAACAACAAAAAAGACTTAGTTGTAATCTGCTTATCGCTGATGGATTTTCTCTACCGTCAAGCTGGCTGCCTCAAACGTGCTCTCATCTCTGGAGGTTAAAATGGGGGCCCTGAGACTGAAATGATCTGTTCTGAAGGGCTGACCTTTGAGCTACATCCAGTTGAAACCAAAGATCTACGTTCCCTTCACGAATATTTAAGGTCAAGCGTGAAGTATGAGGGGAGTCGAGCGTAACTGCCTCTACTTAGTCCACAGCAACCCCAGAGGGCCTACCTGAGCCCTCTGCCTAATTTCAGCTTACACTAAATGTATCTACATTAAGTAAACGTCAAACTCAACCAAGCTACTGTGTGATCCATTCTGCCTCCCCAGAACAGAAATCAAATGGGTTGGGTTTTTTGTTTGTTTTTTGGGGTTTTTTTTTTTTTTTTTGCTAGTCAGAAGTACAGATCACTACAGCCTGTGAGCCACCCACCTTCATTATCCGAGGCAGAATGTGGATGAAGGCATGTTATGATTCTGAATGAAACACAATAATATGACTCTCAGTGTGGCTCTGGTGATAATTCACATAAACATCTTCAGGAAAGTCCAGTGATCGGGACTCCCTGGAATCCATTTAAGAGCGTGAGCTCTGGAAGCAAACAGGCCTAGATTCAAACCACCGCTCCTACCTGACTAGCTATTCAACAGGGACCACGTTCGAGCTCCCAGTTGCACATCCTGCAAAGTAAGGACACTAAAACCTACCTCAGAAAGTTACACGGAGAATTCAGTGAATTAAAGTGTTTACCGCTGTCTCTAGCCTATGGCAGATATTCAAGATATTGCAGCTATTAATTAAAGCCTCCTTGAAGTTACTCCTTTCCTTAAAAATGGGGTAAAACTACTGGAGGCTCTGGTTTCTACCCCCTCAGCCCAATTCATGAAAAGAGAAAAGGAGAGGACTTTCAGGCTGAGTGGGGACCCCCACCACCACCCCAGGAACCCAGGTCTCTCCTCTGTAGCCCTTTCACACCAGGCACCAACTAGAACTTGAGAAACTTCCACTAAAGGGCAAACTGCAGGTATTAGTCCTAATGGTCAAATCAAACCATTTCTGGGACAAACTCAGTCTTTTCTTGTGAAACCAAGGAGTTAAATTCTTGCTTTGCAGATGGCAGCTTTTGAATAAGGTTCTAGCCCAAGCCCCTCCCTGCCTGGGTTAAATTTCATCAGCCATTGCCCAAGGGCATCTCACTTCTCTGCAATTCATCAGCCTCTTTCCTTTGCCCCTTCCAGTAGTGCTTCCAGCAAGCTCCATCTATCCATCCATCCATCCATCCACCCATCCATCCCACTCAACAGAATTTATCAGCCACCAGCTCTATGTCGGGCACCATGCTGACACAGAAACGAGCTCTGACTCCAGAGCAAGGGTTCTTAGGCCAGTGTGGGATACAGTCATCTGCACAGGGTATTTATCAAATTTATCGGCCTATTAGGTTAGCCCTGTGCTGGGAGAAGCACCTGGTCCTCCGGGGCACAGATCGGGGGAATGGGGGAGAGATGCCCACAGTATTCCCAGAGGAGAAGACCATGGCTCCCAAGGCTCTTCTTCCTTTTTGTACCACCATTCACTTTTATCACATTCCCTACCATCCCCATCTACAAGCTAAACACCGGGGTCAAGGAGGGATACTATAGGGAAATGAAGGTGGGGCTGGGGGGCAGGAAGAGGAGGAAAGCTGACTTTACTCAACACATTAGGCAACATTCCCTCATGGGCGCCCAGCTCTACAGCATGGCTTACTGCCTCCCACCACCTCTTCAGGCCCCTGGGCCTATCTCCAGCGCAGCAGGAACATCGCTGTGTTTCCTGGCAGTCTCCTGCTCTGGTCTGGGAGCTCTCCGAGAGAGAGACCTTATCTAATTTGTATTTCCATCTGGAGCACCTACCACAGTGCGTGGCCCATAGCTGTTCCTACACTGAACTGAACTGAGGTCTAGAGCATGTGGGTGATTGATGCAAGATTACAAAGCTAAGTGGTGGGACTGGACAGGAACCCAGAACTCTGACTCATTCATTCTGGATGGGGGTCACAGCAGAATTTTTGGAGAGGAGATTATTTAGCTCTGGAAGTACAGGAGGTAATCATCTTCAGACTTGGGCATTTACATGCAGTTGGGGTCTCCAGCTTCCAATATCTCCTTAAAAGCCTCTCACCCAATTTTGTAGGCCTGTGCAGTTAAACTGAGAGCACTGCCTTATTAGAAACCATATTTAATTATTAGCCTTAGGTGTGTATTCCCGTGGGGTATCAAGAAAACCCCGGCAAAACTTTCAGTCTTTATTTACCAAAGAAAAATAGTAAAAAAATAAAAAAATAATGCCTCATGGCATCTGATAATCTCCCCTCTTTCAGAAAGGTTGCATTCTCAAACCCCTACTTTCACCGTCTACCACACAGGCTTGGGATATGGGTAAAAAGACATTTTTGATCCAGGTGAAAAGAGCAAAGCACATCGAGAAAAACAAATAGAGATGACAGGACCTCCCAAGTTACAAGCAGCAGTTGGTGCGGGGAGAGCAACGGATTAGGAGGACTTGGGTTCAAATTCCAGCGTCCTAATCCTGTAAAAGTCACAGCCCCATCTCTTCATCTCTCTAAGCCACTTACTTCACTCGTTAAATGGAAATTAATAATAACTCTACTCACCAGGGCTGTTGGACGAAGGGAAATAACATGTGAATAAAGCCCTTATAAACTGTAAAGCACCGTAGGGGATTTTTTTCAGTCGGTGGTGAACTACAGACACACGCACAGTTGTTGCCAACCTTAAGAGAGAAATAGAGTGTGGCCATAACCATAAAAAGGAACCAGAATGATCGACAGGGATAAAAGTTGTAGAACTGGACTTCTGATTGGGGTAAACAGACATTTAGTCACCTTGATAGTTACTGGAAAAATAGTCACTGTTAAGAGTCTTTTCAAAAATAATGGCCCTGAACTTGAATGTGTGATCGTTCACCAGCCCCTCAAACAGCTCCGTGCCCAGATTCCTTATCTGTGAAATGAGGATAATGAGAGTATCCATGTCATGGAGCTCTTGTGAAATTTAAATGAGTTAATATCCGTAAAGCACGCAGACCAATACCTGGCATACTTTTCTTTCTTTCTTTAAAGATTTTATTTTTAAGTAATCTCTATACCAACGTGGGGCTTGAACCTACAACCCCAAGATCAAGAGTCACATGCTCTTTCCACTGCGCCAGACATTTCTAATTTGATAAACAAGGTGGGCAGGTAGATGAACCAGCAAACAAATACCGGATAAACTTGTTTTCTTCACTTTTCTACCACATCTATTCAGTCAGATTTCAATTCCCTCACAGATGAGGGAGGCCTGGTGTGACACCTCAAACTTCATCTGAGGGAGTGAACAGATACAAAGTGTTCAAATCTTTCTACTTTAATACTGGACTAGCGAGCAGAATGCCAGATTTTTTTCTTTTTCAGGTGGGAAGGTAGGGGGAGGAGGAGAGAAAGGGCAAACCAACCCACAGACTGAGCCTAGATCAACACTACTCCTGCTTCCCTAGTTGGTGGGACGGCACCGCCTCGAGACATCGCCATAAATCACCACCTCCACAGAAATTCGTGTTCCTTTTACGGAAACAGAGCATTCAAGGTTTTATAACATTCGTACCAAAGAAGGAGAAACAAGGACTGGTCTGGTGCCAAACTCAACTGTAAATACAAAGTGTTTTTTTTTAATTGGTAATTACAGATGAGAACTTTACACTTTTGGCATACACATCATAGTCATGCTTGGTTTACATATTTAAATAAATATACCCACCACAGGCTCCAATTTCCTCCCTGCATGTATTTGACCATGAGGCACAGAGTTCCCACTCTGTGGAGAGGAGGCCCCTGCCAGTGTGTGTGGCGGGGGGGGGACGGGAGGTACACAGGCAGATAACCGAGAAGAACCCAGTAGAACACCACTCAAGCCCTGCCCTTAGGGAGCTTCCAGTCTAACTGGGGAAACAGAACACTAGTCCTATTACAAGTTAAAAGTCAATTACAAGTGAAATCAAAACAGTTCATGAAAAGGTGCTCAAGAAGATGAGTACTCTCAGGTCTGAAGGGTAGAGAGAGAAATCAAGGAGGATGGAGTGGTCAGGAAAGATCCGGTAAAAATGGAACTGGAATGAGGAGTCTTCAAAGACAGGAAAAGCATGGCTAGGCAAGGGAGAGACAGACTGCTTGGAGGACGGGCATGCATCGCCTCCAATCAGCAGTCCGCAGACTTCCATGGGGCTTCCCATATGCCAATCACAGAGTGTAGGTGCAGAAGGCAAGTGGGGGGAAAGCGAAAAGAATAGTGTGGTGAGAGCTGAGGCCACCAAGACAACAGAGGAAGATAAAAGTGGGAATAGAGGTAGAGTTTACATTTTATGCAAAAAAATAAGGTCATACACACCACACAGACACACACACAGAGGGGGAGGAGGGAGAAGGAAGAGGATGAAGGAGGAGGAGGAGGGAAAAGAGTTGCAATTTCTATGACAGTCACAGAAAGCATGGTTAGAGGCTCATTAGGTGTCAGGCAATTAAGATTGGGTGGCAGGAATGATAAGGAAGATGCGCAAGTGCAAGATGTCCCAGAGGGGAATGGAGCAGCCAGGCACTGAACCAATATCTCACAGGGTAAATCAAATGGTAGACCTAACTAGGAGGTTTCGAAGATAAGGGGCTTGGAAAAAATGGGAGATTGCACACACTGACACAAAAAAAGACAGTTGGAAAACAAGTAAGTTGGAAGGTTCCATTTTGAGTGTGTGGAACATTCTGCAGACAAAAGGCCATCCACCTGGCAGGGAAACAGCAGTCCTTCGCATAAAGATGGTAATAAAGTTGGCCAAGGGGAGGAAACTCCTAGAAAGAGGAGAATAAAACCCTGAAGATAACCAGTTAGTAGAAATAAGAAGAGAAAGAAAATCCCATAAAAGAAGACAGAGAAAGCCCCCAAGATGTAAGGACTACAGGGTGGAATTCAAGGAAGGAGAGACGGTCAGGATGAGCAGGCAGGCATCATGGACACAAAATGTGGCACAAAAGTCACCAAGTCCAAGGAATGAGCAGAGGACGCCAGCACTGTCCATGAAGAGGTTCCCACCATCTCTGAGAACCCTGCTCACAGGTCTGAAGGCATGCTAAAGCAAAACCCAAACTGAATTGGGCTCTCTCCCCACACTCTGGAACTTTCCAAAGATCAGCCGGGGGGAGAAGGAATGATGAGACCGAGTTTGAGGGGAAAGCAGAAGCAAGATGCTCTGAACATGGTCACCTTCCTTCTCCAGGCCTACTGTGGTGAAGGATTAAAGCCTAAGAGGTCACCCCAAGAATACTAATCTCTCCCCTCATCCTGAGAGCAGCACCTACCGCAGGAAATAAACCTCTAGGTAGTAAGAATTATTCACGTTAGTCTCAAAACTTCCAATAACTCACTCATGTTCCCTGATATATCAAGGCTTACTAAACTTATCTGAAGTGTTTGGGGCAGCCCTCTACCTCTGCAACTTTCCCTTGTACCCCAAAGTAATACAGGGACTTCTCTGTAAATGACAAAACTCAGACAAACCAGGCTGTTTTTGTATGTCTTTTTGCAATTTAATTCGACAAATACTGATTGCCTGCTCTGTGGTGACCTCCATACCACCTCTCATGCTCCCCGCGAGCTCCCGGTCCCAATAAATAGATTGCTACCTTTCGCTTAGTATTTGTAAGAGGTAAAGTCAGAAAAGAAAAGCAATGTGATTCTCTTTGCTCCGATATTTAGCCTTCCCTGAAATACATCCCCTCCCCACCAAGTTTCTGTCCTATTATGGAAATAAGAAGACAACCCTACACAGAATTCTCAACTCGAGTACTGAAGGTTCTTGACGGTCTTCCAGAAATGAGCCCCTCCAGCCCCCAGTGGTTCTTGACTCGCACACTCAACCAAAACTGCCTAGGCAGTGTTTTGAAAATGCAATGCCCACTGCCTCATCAGAGAGCTGATTCAAATGGCCTGGGGCAAGGCTGTTGTCATTGTTTGTGTTTGTGTGCTTGTTTGAAAGCTTCTCAAATAATTCTAATACGGAGTCAGCGTGGAAAAGCCGCACACTGCCCTAAGCCAGGTGCTTCACGGATCTGAGTGTGTACACAAACGCCCGGGGACGTTAAATGCACGCTCTGAGTCAGCATGTCCGCGGCAGGGCCCGAGAATCTGCATTTCCAACCGGCTTCCAGGACGGCGTGATGCCGCTGGTCCACGGACCACAGGTGAAGGAGCAACCGTGGAGAGCCAAGGCCTCTGAGCTTCTTATTAGCTCTCCAAGGGGTTGTGATGTAGCCACGTTTAGTGGAAAGAGAATTAATTTGCTTCAGGGTCAAACTGACCTGGGTTACAATCCTGACCCCAACACTTCCCAATTGTGACTGTGGCCAAATTACTGATCCTCTTTAGACTGGCATCCTTGTATACAACATGAGCATTGTGGACTGAATTGTGTCCCCCCCAAAAAAGTTATGTTGAAGTCCTAACCCTCAGCACCAGAGTTTGAATTCACTTGGAAAGAGGATGGATGCAGATGTCATCAGCTGAGGTCACTCCAGAGTGGGCCCTTAATGCAATGTGACTGGCGTCCCTATAAGAAGGTAGAGCAAAGACACACTTGGAGCAAACACCATGTGACAAGGGAGGCGGAGACCGAAAGGATGCAGCTGCAAGACAAGGGAAGCCAAGGACTGCTGGGGATCCCTGGAAGCTTAGAGGAAGGCAAGGGACAGATTCTCTCCTAGAGCCTCAAGGGAGTTTGGCCATACTGACACCTTGACTTTACACGTCTAGCCTCCAAATGATGGGACAATAAATTCCTGTGGTTTGAAGCCGCCCTGCTTGTTGTCCTTTGTCGTGGCAGGCCTGGCAAACTGATACAAAGCAGCACCGCCAACCCCCTCACAGGGCAGCTGGGAGACCGAATCTGGCCATCCCTGGGGAAGGTGCCTGCAAGGCTCATCCGCGCAGGCCAGATTTCCTTTCCTCATCAGAAGTCGGAGCGGAGAGCACCAGGCGATGGGCATTCTCCTTTCAAGGAAAAGTAAGTGCCCAGAGACATGTTCCAGAACCTGCCTCTCCGACGGCTTCCCCCGGCTGGAGCCTCGGCAGCGGGGCCCGTCATGTATCAGCACACCCGCTCAGGAGCTCCCAGTGGGTTAAAGGAGTAGCTCTGCCCTGTCATGACTGGGAACACTTACAGGCCCGGCTGGGTCCTGGTGGCCCACTCTGGCCCAGGGGGTCCTGACAGACAGCCAGCTGGCCACACGGCGGGACGGGGGGTGGGGGGGGTGGGGGGGGGAACTCAAGGTCAGAGGGCCCTCCTGGGGAGGAACAATGAGCACCGGCACAATATCGGCCCTGGCCTGAACCCACAGATGACCTGTCCCAAGTCCCAAAGGGAGGCTTCTAAGCCTCAAATTATGCAGCATCCTCCCAACTCGGTGTACCTCGATTACCTCAAAGAGGTGTTTTTTATGGTCTTACATAGGTATAGAAAAGTAATATACAGAGAATGTTTAAAAGTCAATTCCGACTCTTCAGAGAGCCCTTGCTCTTATATAAGCCACCACACCCCGCCCCACCCCACCCCACCCCAACCCTAGCCCCATTCATTTGCTACTCAGAATCACAAAGGGGGTACTATATGCATGAGGATACAGAGATGCATATGACACAGATCAGGCCTACAGAAGCTCCTGGTCTGGGAAGGAGAACAAAAATAGTTGACAAGCATTTGCTGGATGCTTAGGACATGCCAAGTGGATCACATAGATCATTCATTTTTAACAACACAGCAAACCCAGGAAATTGAGATTAAGCAACATTACATAACCTATGCAGGGTCACAAAGCTGGTAAGTAGAAGAGGTAGGATTTGAACTACTGGTTCCACGCCCTTACCACCATCCCACAGCTGTTTCCCATCAGATTTGGTGAACCCAAACAAAATTTAAGATGAGTTAGGGAAGACCGAAGGTCATAGCCATTTTACTCCAGAGCCCTAAGAATGTAAGGTGTGCTTCCACCATCCTATATAGTCATCCCAGACCAATTCTTCAAAGCAATGCACTGCACATGTACCTGGGATATCCTTAAGGAATATCCTGTGTCCTGATTTTCCCAGTGAGCAAGGCTTCTGAATAGTTCAGGGAAATCACAATGAGAAATGAAGCTCCCGATGTTGGGCACTCAGCAAGATTCCCATCTACCCCACTGCAACACAGACAGCCCTTGGGCTTGAATAAAAAAGTCATCCAGGACAGATCTCTTTGTATTCATATTCCACATCCTGCATGCCTTTTTCCTAACAAAGTCTTACCTTACCATGTCAGTGGGTACCTAAAAATGCTTTAAAAAGCGCAGGGCAGGGGGTGGGGGTGGGGGTGGGTGAGTGGAGTGAAATGCCAAACTCAGTATATCTGTAACATGCATGAAAAGGGTCAACGTCCTAAAGATTAATAAGGAAACAATACTGTATCAGAAAAATTGGGGAAAATACTAAATAATTTATGAAAAATATGAGTACACTGTAAACATATACAATTATTTAAGCTCATCTGTAACAACAGAAGTACAAATTGAATTAACAATAAGGTATTTTTCTACCTATCAAAATAGCAAAGACATTTAAAAAATGAAATACCCAGCACTGATCATGGACTGGAGAAGTGAGCATTCCATTACTTTTTTAGTGAGGTGGACACAGGTAATTTGGGAATACTACCACATAGCTCCTAAAGAAAACAATCTACCCTTTAACCATACCATTCCACTTCTTGGAATTGGTCCTAAAGAAATAATCACATATATTACTCCAGAGAGTTCACTTTGGTTATTTGTGGAAGGGAAAAACTAATTGCTATTAAAAAAAAAAAAGGCAAATGGTTGAATAGTCTACATGCACAGATACACACACATATTCTAAGTAGTTTTTTTAAATAACTATAGATTTTTTTCAATGATATGCAAAAATCTAAATTAGGATCTCCATGTTCGATTATATAAAATAAAATGTATATAGGTATAGAAAAAAGCTGACCAAATATAGAGCAAAATGTTAAATCGATTAATTGCCAGATGATAGGAATTTGATTTTTGGTTTTTACGTTTTTCAATTATTTCTAATGCTAAAGCCAGAAGAAAATAAATGGAAGAAATGAAATGAAACTTAAATCTAGACATTCCCAATTAAAACTTTTACAAGACAACTAACTACATACAAGATAAATGGAACTAACACTTAAGCATTTACCATGTTCCTGTCATGATAGTGGACCCTGTGCTAAACATCTAATTTAATCCCCACAGCAACCATACATGTTCAGTATAACTGCCCCTTATTTTACAGATAAAGAGAGGCTGGGAAGCTTGCCCAGAGTTGCTCGGCTAACAGCTGGCTGTATGTATCTAGGCCTGATGTTCTAAAACCGGGACATCGTTTAACAGAACAATGCGTTGGGGGTTTCTGAGAACAGCTCCGTATCTCTGTTTCAGTGCCCATCACAAGGACATGACTATACACGGGCTTATATCAAAGAGGGCAAATTAAAGAAAATATGAGCAAGTTTTCAGATTTGCTTGTATTTTTGTGTCTGGGCCAAAATGTTCTCCATAGTACTATATATTACATTCTAAACTTTTTCCCCCTTCCTCTCCTGGTTACCCTTGTAATACCCTTAAAACTGCCCCCCTCCCCAAAGATACAGAGTCCATGACAGCTGCCAAGAAAAAAAAAGGCCCAGGGCAGAGAAGTACTATTTACCTACCAAACAAAGCCTAATAGAGATCTCCCTTAAAAATACTCGCTTGGTTTTGTCCAATTTCTGTACTCACCAAACAACTTTCTAATCAGTGAGGTGATCTCCAAGTGTCTCCATGCACCTGGAGGACAGCCCTCAGCACCTGCTCCACACCCATCACCCTGCAGCCCAATCTCCCACCAGGGGCACCACTAAATGCGCCCCCCCACCCCAATCCTTAGTTTCCAGAAAGAGCAGAGCCATGTCTTGCTTGTTTGTTCCTTTGGAATTCCTGTTATTCCTTTAGCTTTAGGTTCCTGTAATTATACGCTGTGGTTCGTGCAGAAATTTCAGTTTGACTTGCTTTGTGTACAATAAACATTTCACCTATGTTCTCCAAATAAATAAGGCTGCTTGCCTCGTGCTTGCTATTCTCTGCCTACAGTTATTTCGCTTTATTCTGCCTGTTATTAAGGAAACATTTCCCCCTACTCCATTATAGTTTTATTACAGGAGGAACTTGTTTCTCTAATGCCAAGAAAATAACTACTCACAGAATTGGCTTAAATTGGTCCCAAATCTCAATCAAGAAGCCCTTTCCTCGAGGCTGATACTCACTGACTCCTAAACTTCATAGACGCATCTAAGATCTTCCATCTCCACGCCCACCCACCTATAACCCATCAGTGGTCAGGGCCAGGAAAAAAGCCTGCGGATCAGGTATCCCAGTCACCAGAAACCTCTATAAGAAGGACCTGCCCACCCTGAAACCAGCAAAGCCCTTATCAGTACCTTCCAGAGATATCCCATTACTGCCAGAACCTTCCATCGGACCAGGAATCCATCTTCAAAAGCCTGATGTGTTGAGAGCAACTCACATCACAACAAGAAGGGGTCCTCCCATGCTGATTACAAGGAATGCCAGAGACCAAAGTCTGAGAGACACCAGATAACTTCAGTTGATAAGGGTTTCTACAGAAGCCCTACAAGAGACTTCTTGAATTTGTGTTCTTAAAACACAGACCAAACTGAAGCTGTTCTCTGAGAGTTACAATGATGAAGGCCCAAGCTAGGCCCATAGAACAGACCCAACAGGAGAGCAGCCAGCCTCAGAAAATCTCTACAGCATGTCCCAACACCCAGTCCGTATCAGAAACCAAGGCATTCACACACGGCCCGTAAGAATAATGCTGCAATGTCCACAACAGCCAAACTATGGAAAGAGCCCAGATGTCCATCAACAGATAAATGGATAAAGAAGTGGTGTGTGTGTACACACACACACACAAACACACACACAAAATGGAGTATTACGCAGCTGTTGAAAAAATGAAATCTTGCCATTTGCAATGATGTGGATGGAACTAGAGGGTGTTACACTAAGCGAAATAAGTCAATCAGAGAAAGACAATTATATGATCTCACTCATATGTGGAATTTAAGAAACAAAACAGAGGATCATAGGGACAGAGAGGAAAAAATAAAACAAGACAAAAATCAGAGAGGGAAACAAACCATAAGAGACTGTTTGTTAATCATAGGAAACAAACTGACAGTTGCTGGAGGGGAGAAGGGTGGAGGGATGGGGTAACTGGGTGATGGACATTAAGGAGAACACATGATGTAATGAGCACTGGGTGTTATATAAAACTGATGAATCACTTGAACTCTACCTCTGAAACTAATAATACATTATGTGTTAATTAACTGGATTTAAATTTAAAAAAATAAAACCAAAAAAAATAATGCTGCTATAAATATGTGCACACAAATATTTGTGTGGACATATGTCTTCATTTCTCTTGGACAGATACCTAGAAGTGGAATTACCCTGTGTTTAACATTTTGAGGGACCCTCGGACTGTTTTCCAAAGAGGCTACTCCATTTCACATTCCCACCAGCAAGCGGATGAGGGTTCTAGCTGTTCCTCGCCAACACTCGTGTCTGTCTTTTTGACTACAGTCATCCTAGCGGGGATGACACGCTATCTCGTTGTGGTTTTAATTTGCATTTCCCTACCGTAATGGCTAGTGATGAGCCTCTTTTCATGTGCTTTTTACTATTTATATACCTCCTCTAAAGAGATGTCTATTCAGGTCCACTGGCAAAATGAGCAAGTTTGAATTAGTTAATGAAGATAGACAAATGAGTTTCTTTTTAAGTCCTGAGTGTCTGAGATTTTTTTTTTTTTTTATGTTGGGGACATGAAAAGAGTAGAACCTAAGGGAAAACCAGAGTGTCCCCTTTGCCACAGTTTAATCGAAGTACATGAACTGTCTCTCCTCCTCAGCACAATCCAGGGATGTGGGCAATGTCATCCTCATTTTACAATTTAAGTTGTTGTCTACTGAGCACTGACTATGTCCAGGGGACATGGAGATGAAGATGACACACTACTAGCCCCCCAAAATTCCCTGCCTATTTTTTTTTTAAAGATTTTATTTATTTATTTGAGAGAGAGAGAGAGAGCACAAGCAGGGGAAGTGGCAGGCAGAGGGAGAGGGAGAAGCAGGCTCCCCGCTGGGAGAAAGACATGGGGCTCCATCCCAGGACCCTGGGATCATGACCTGAGCCGAAGGCAGACGCTTAACTGACTGAGCCACCCAGGTGCCCCACTGCCTATTAATAGAGAAAACATATCCCAAGAGGTAAGATGACTTGCACAAGGTCACTTAACTTGGGTGGCAGAGTTCATATCCTCTTGATGCCCAAGCCCTAGTGTCACAGACCCCTCAGACCAGGAGAAAACAAAATCCCAGGTGCTTGCTCTGCTTTGAAGAGAGGTCCACTGAGGCAGCAGAGGCACGGCAGGCATAGAGGGGCGCCACACTGGGCCCAGGTGCAGCAACCCCCTCTGTAGGGTTGGTGGCTAATGCAGGGGGCTGTTGGGCTGGCCTTTCCCGCACCGGGCCGCTGGGCAGGAGCCCCGCAGAGGTAATGAGCTGAGACCTGTAGCGCGCACACGCACCCGGCCTCCACTTGGACTGGAAGCAGTCACCAGCAATGATGGATTTAAATAGCAGAGCAAGGGCTTGAACAGCCCTGGCCTGACCGAGGCTGCAAAGCAGCTGGAGGCCACAGCCCCCCCACAGGGTGGGGGCAGGGTCTGCGCACCAGCTGAGACCCAGGCAGACCCAACCAGGGCAATGCCTGCCCCGGCCCAGCTGAGGCCGGCTGCATATCCCAACCCGGCTCGGGCCTCCTGATGCCACACCCCCCTCGCAGCACACAGCCACGCCGCAGAAGAGCAGCCCAGGGGACTCGGCGCGCGTCTGTTGCAGCTAATTATCAACCTGGCCGAATGGCCATCTGGAGGGCCGTGTCAAGTGTAATGGCACATTCGGCGGGATTCTGAGTTCCCAGCTCCCACCTACTGTGAGCCAAACTCCCCTGTCTGCTCCCTCTCTCTCAAGGCATTCAAAGATGCTAGCTGCCCGCCCAAAATTTGAACTTGGGTGGCCTTGGAAATCATTAACTAACATAAATTGTAGGTCTCTGTCAGCAATGCCAGTAAGAATGACATGGGCCACCGCTCACCAAGAGCTTACTGTGTGCGGGTCCAAGGACCCCATACAATCTGCCTCTCCATGAGGTAGGTTTCAAGACCCCCATTTTACAGAGAGAAAAATAAGCCTCAAGATATCAAGGTCCTACAGCTAGAAATGATACTGCTTGATCCTTCTAATTCTACAGTGAATGTACTTCCATACTGTAATTCCAAGTTGAGGTAGCAAAAATCTCAATTTATCACGCTTAGGGGCTCAATTACAAATAACGTGGTTTACACTGGATTCTAGCCACTGCTTAAGGAAACAGTTAAAATCACTAAAACAGGCTTGATCTAAAATGCCCTTCTTTTTAACTGCACAATTTACATACCTGTGTTTTACCACTCATTACACTTTATCTGATGTTTTTTTACAGCGGTCAGCCCTGAGATTCTGTATTCTTAGTATCCATCACATGACCTGGCACAGGACGGCCCCTCAAAAAAGTCTGCTTGGTTCTTTCTTTAAATATCAACTTGGTCTTGATATATTCTTCACAACTTTGGCAAAATAGTCCATTTTCTTATTTGGAATATCTGTCTATACTATACATTTTAAAAAGTGTTTCCTTTTTGCATCTTCTCAAATAAATTTTAGGGATATATGTAAAAATTTAAATACTTATTAATATTATTCACCAAAGTTAATTTGCCAGTATGCTGTCTCTAAGTCAACAGGCTTGTTAAAGGTATTTAGAAAATATTTGCTACCCCTTTTAGAATTATAACTCTCGTCACCCAAATTGTTGATGTTTAAAATGATCTTACTTAAAAGTCAAGCTTTTACAGCCTCAGTATTTATCTCCAAAGAACATATTTTATAAAAATAAATTGCATATATACTTTAATTTTTATGTGCTTTCATAGTCAATGTGAAATGTGTCGGGTCTTTTTTTTTTTTTTTTTTTTCCATTTTAAAATCAGACTTCAGCCAGGTAAAGCAGAAGAAAGTTACACCCAAATTATGGCCAGCTCACTCTTCTCTTTCCTTTTCAGAGATCGGAAACAAAAGACATGCTTTCGGGTTCTTCAAGATCTCAAAAAATTTCAACTTAATTAGTCCAAAGAAAAAGGACTTCCTTCAACACCAACAAAAAACTGATGTATTTTAGGCTGTGGAACTTCAAATGTGTAAGCTGTGTCCAGCAGGGCCTTATTAAAGCTGAGTAAGAAACATTACAGGACTATCCCTCAAGCCAGGTATATCACACAGTGGTTGGCAAAAATGTATCAATAATTACAACACATCCTTCCCCTTGTGTAGGAGGAAGGTTTCATTCAGATGGAGAAGACAGAAAGGAGAAAAGAAGGCAAAGATCCTGTAAAGTGCTGCTGCATCCCCACAGCAATGTCCTTTTATTCCAAATGACATGCAGGTTTCCAATCCCACTGCCCACCTCTGCAGGCGGGGTGACAGAACGGGACCCCAGGCCAGCTTTTGGTCTGTTCCCCACCAACCGCGGGCACCTCTACTAAGACCTCATCAAGATCCAACCGTGAGCGATTCTACTAAAACCTCAAGATCAATAGAATACCATGTGTTAACTATACTAGAATCAACAAACAAACCCTCATCAGATTACACCCCCATCCTGCTCAATACCCTCCAAAGGCCTCCAGGTCAGAGTGAAACCAAAATCCTTACAAAAGCCTCCAGGACCCCACGAGCTCTGCTCTCTGACCTCGCTGGCTCTGTTCCCACTCTCTCCCCACTTACTGACTCCACTCCGGCCACACTGGTCCTCATGGCTTGGCAGACGCACTAGGCACACCAGGGCTTGATGTGTATGCTGTCCCAGGCCTGGGATGCTCTTCCCCAAACGTCTGCTTGGCCTAGTCGCTCAACCCCTTCCCCTTCTTCAGCTGCGAAGCCCCTCCCCACACTTCCTCCCACCCCCCTTCCTCACCTTATTTCCCTCTTGACCACTTTCACCATCTAACATACTTATTTATCATCCTTAGTGTCTATCACGTCCACGAGATGAAAGCTCCATGAGGCCACGAACTCTTCTTGGCTTTTGCTCACTGAATAACCCCAGTGCCTACAGCAGCATCTGACACACTAGTTGGGACTCAATAAATTATCTGTTGAATGAAGGTAGCACTGTGAATGATTACACCATGTTCCAGAAGAAAGCAAACTCTGGCCAGGCACTACTAACGAGGGTTGTCATTTAAATACAACCACTGTTGTGGGATATGCTGACGCTAAAAAATTATTCATTCCCTGCAATTTAAATTTAACAGGGTACTCTGTTTTTATTTGCTAAATCTGGCAATCCTACTCCTCCCTCCACAGTGGTCAAATCCAGGCCATCCAGGTCACCTGGGGAAGGCAGAGGTTCAAGGACAGAGTCAGAAGACCAAGTGAAAAGCTATTTCCTCTCCTCAGACCTTCTCCTGTGGCCCCATGGTGACGTGGGTGCTGCCAGCTCTGCGCAGAGAAGCGGGCCCATGCAGGCTGAGAAGGCCACCAGACAAAACTCTCATCACCTCCTCGACTCTCAAAAAGGAACACCTTCTTTTCCTAAATCCCCATTTGGCCTGGTCTCAGAAGAGGCCCAGATGCTCATGTTCCCTCCCACCCTCCTCTTGTAACTGTGGAAACCAAAGAGAAACAGCATAAACAAGTCACGGATTCCCCTGCTCCCTCACAGTCCTGTCAAGAGCCCAGAGCCCGGACCCCTGACTCAAACTCTGGGTCAGAAGACAGTGGCTGGGTCTCACGCTCTACAGAGGGCCATGGGCTCTCAGAGTGGGATGTTTCTCTCGTTACTTGGACCTTACCAGCAGGCCCCCTCATGCTACATGTGAGAGAAGACTAAATATACGTGAAGAACAATTCAGTGCTTACGATAAACATTAAGTTAGTGAATGAGGACATACCCACACTATCTACTGGAAATCTACTGAAAAAGTTCCTGGACTGAGGTTCTCAACAGTCATGGATTTTCAGGTATATGTTCCTGTGTTTACTTCCAGGTTTCCCTTGTGCTGGGCCTTCCCAAGTAGGAGATCCCTGAGGCTCCTGTGATGTAGACTAAATCTCAAAGGACCAAGATCTAGAAGTCCCTGGCACGCAAAGTCACATAGGTCATGGGATCGGGGGAATTGGTGGGAGGTTTGGGGGTGTGGGGCACATAAGAACTGAGCCAAAAATGAAAGCACAGGGAGGAAGATCATATACCATGGTTTGCCTGGGAAGGTCCCAGTTGATTTCTGTTTTCCTGGTGTCTTTCTTAATCCTGCCCCATTTGAATCTCTGAAGTGTTTTAGCTTGGACATTAAAATACATGGTCATCCTAGGCACAAGCCTGATGGAATGACTTTTGTGCCCTAAAAGGATCTGTGGGACAGGAGGGAACAGCATGTAGGAGCACCTGTGACCAAGCCACCGGGCCAGCTCGCCCCCACGACTGGAACTGGGAAAAGGGCATCTATGGGCAGCAGCATCCAGTATGAAAACCAAGGAGACCAGACCCTTCCAGCTCCGGGTTCTAAAAGAGCAACTGGAAAAGGCACTTGCCATCCCCTCCCACCCCGGCCCACACGGAGCACATGCAGGCCCACACGTCCCCCACCGTTCGTGGGCACAGGCCACCAGGAGCCCAGTCCTGGCTCAGAAACATCCTCACATTAGGGTGTTAAATGACTGAAACGTCCCTCTTTGATCTGACACAGAGAGAGAGGGAAGGCCCTGCTTCTGCTGACAGGTCCCGCCTCCTGTCCCTAGGTTTTCCAGGCTGGCCCCAAGAAAGCAAGCTGGTCCCCCCAGGCTCACCCTCACCCCCAACATGCCTACCTGGGACTTCAGGCAGCTTCTCACTTCTATCCCTGGCCCACTGCAGTCTGCACTTCTTAGCCGCAGAAGCTACACTTAATGCGGGGGGGGGGGGGGGGGGGCGCGTGGCTGATGCCTTATAACTCAAACTACCAAAGGGGGCCCAGGCAACACCCTCCAGGAGCCTAGGAGGAAGGAAATCATACATCAGACCCAGAACAGATCTGGTTTAAGAAAAAGGAAGGAGCTAAGGAAGGAGCTAAACCAGGATCGGGGTCTCACCCATTAATTCACCCTAGGGAGCCACAGAATAGAACATGTCTGCAGACTCAGCACCCCGTTAACCTATAGGAAAAGTACCCGTGCTTCCATCAATGCACTCAGAAGAGGCAAACTTTAATATTTCAGCATACTTAGCACAATAAACATGCAGGAAATCAGGCTCCCTGGCTCCAGCATTTGTAAGGTTTCGTGTGACAAGCGGGATGCTTACAAAGAAGACGTGCACACAAGCACGAGTGGGGGCTTGAGATAATGACTCTTATTGCTTCAAATGGTTCTCACCTAAACCTTCCTTTCTTTTTTTTTTTTTCCCTTTTTTCTGTCTCCCAGACAAGCTCATTCACTTTTAAGGCTTTAACTCCAAACCTTAAGATGTTATCTTCCAAACTGTTCTCAACCCAGGATGCTGAGTTTCCAAGTACTTGTTGATCTCCTCCCCATGGAGAGCCCCAAAGCCCTGCCAATTCCATACAGCTCAAACACATGACTCCAATTCTACCCCCACAGAAACTGTTCTTATGTGTCTGGAAATACACTGCTGTCCACACACATGAAACACCTCCATCCCTTCTCTTGCCAGCAAGCCCTAGCAAGCCTTCTGATCTCTCCTACATGTAATCTAAATGCCTGATCACTAATACACTAACCTAACCTACCTTCCCATCCTAGCCTCTCCCTGCCACTCCCACAGCCCCTGACCTAGAGGTGAATGAAGCCTTCCTCCTTTCCTGTGGGAGCCCTGTAGTCCCTCGGCCTCCCTGTGGGTCAGTCATCAGGCTTCCAGAATAATTCTTCTTGTTTTTAATAGGTTTTTATTTATTTGAGAGAGAGAGAGTGAGAGAGCACAAGCAGGGGGAGTGGCAGAGGGAGAGGGAGAAGCAGGCTCCCCGCTGAGCAGGGAGCCCGACGTGGGACTCGATCCCAGGACTCCAGGATCACGACCTGAGCCGAAGGCAGACACTTAACCAACTGAGCCACCCAGGCGCCCCAGAATAATTCTCCTTAAACACTCGCCAAATATCCTAAAAATGATGGCTCCCATCCCTCTTCCAGGAATGTGCTACTCACACAGAAAAGTTGATCTTCAGTGTTCAAATGCAACCGTCTGGCACATCACTCAAACTCATCCTCCCTTTCCCAGCATTAACCCCTCCATCCATCCTTCTCGGCACCCCACACTCCAGCCCTACCAGACTCACTGTTCCTGAAGACATGTGTTTTCACACCTCTCCCTCCCTCTGCGGTCCATCCCTGACAGGCAGTCCAGCCTAGTGCTTAAGACTAAGAGCAAACTGTCGTAGCAGTCACATGGACATGGGGGTATTTTGAGCCCTGGCTCTACCACTCAGTACCATGTGAACCTGGGTGCCAGTGTGTGCGGCTAAATATCTGAAAAGCAGCTCACCTGGTTTTCCCCAACACTGAAATAGGAAATTCCCGCCATAGGTAAACCCTTGGAAAAAGTTCTGTGAGCCGTGTTGGGAGACAAATACATCTTAGCAGAGAGCCTTTCTGCCTAGTTGGCACACATATCCCAAGTCCTAAAGGAGGAGCCTGGGGTAACCAGCATGGGGCATCTATGGGTGCTGACCACAAAGCTTTCGCAAGGACTGACTTCTACAGTATGAGGACTGAGCTCTGCCTGTCTCCTTTTGAGGGCTTCCAACACTCAGGCCCAAAGGCATCCTGTCAAGAGCAAAGCTGTTCACCACTGGCTGAGAGGAAGACAGAGGTTCTCCAGACACCACCTAGAAAAATACATAGCATGGGGCACCTGAGTGGCTCAGTTGGTGAAGTGTCTGCCTCTGGCTCAAGTCATGTTCTCAGGGGTGTGAGATCGAGCCCCGCATCGGGCTCCCTGCTCAGCGGGGAGTCTGCTTCTCCCTCTCCCTCTGCCCCTCCCTTCTGCTCATGCTCTTTCTCTCTCTCTCTCTCAAATGTTTAAAAAAAAAGAAAAATATATAGCACAGAACTAAAACCCTGGTCTCTATCAGACATACTGCAATTTAAAAAGAAAACACACACATCTGGTTTAGTGACTCCTGGACAGACACCCTGGCCTTTACCACACAAATGGTGATTATTCTTTTGTGAAGAACATCTGGTTTAGTGACATCTGGGTCCTGAGCCCTAAGTTCTACCACATTTTCAGGGTAACTCAATTAGGATTTACCTCACAGTTTTGGGGTACCTATTATATGCCAGGCACTTGCACATTTAACTTCACTTAACCTTCACATTTGCTCTCCTAAATCAGCACTCAGCTCCCAGCCTAGAGCTGCCTGAGTCCTCCATCCCCTTAGTTGGTATGTTCACCTATTTTCTCACCATCATCCTCTCATTCCATCTTTACTACTATAAAAATGAAGGAAGAGATTATTATTACAATGGTAGCTAACATTTACTGACCGTTTTCAAGCCATTTTCAATGGGCCAAGTAGGATGCTAACTATATATACATTTACAAACTACCTTTATTGAGATATAATTCACATACCATACAATTCACCAATTTAAAGTGTACAATTCAATGATTTTTAGTATATTCCCACAGTATGTGTATATATGCACACACATATATATAATATATATTCATCATCCCAGAAAGAAACCCCATACTCATTTGCAGTTTTTCCCCAATTTCTCTCAAATCCTCCAGTCCTAGGTAACCACTCATCTATTTCCTATCTTTACAGACTGGCTTATTCTGGGTATTTCACATAAATGGAATCATATGATATGTAGTCTTATGACTGTACTCTGTCACACAGCATAATGTTTTCAAGAGTTGTTCATGTCACAGTGGATTAGCAATTCATTCCTTCTTATCACCGAGTAATGATCCATTGATTGGATATACCACATTGTCTTCATGCCCATATTTACATATGTCCTTCAGCTGATAGACATTTGGGGTCCTTCCACTTTTGGTCTATTATTAATAATGCTGCTACAAATATTCGTGTACAAGTTTTTACAGGGACATCTCTTTTCATTTCTTAGTTTTATACCTATGAGTAAAACTGCCGGGTCTTCTGATAATTCTTTGTTGAACCTTTTGAGTAACTGTTAAGACTATTCTCCAGAGTGGCTGTGCCATCTTCTATTCCTACCAGTAGTACATAAGGATTCCCACTCTCCACATCCATGGCAATACTTATCATCAGTCTTGTTGACCATAGCCATCCTAGTGGATATGAAGTGGTATCTCACCATGGTTTTCATTTGCATTTCCAAGATGCCAAATGATGTTGAGCATCTTTACAATGTGCAACTGGTCACCTGTATATCTTTTAGAAGAAATGTTTATACAGATTCTTTTTAATTGGATTACTTACCTTTTTATCAGAGCTGTTCGAGTTCTTTATATAGTCTAGATACAAGTCCTACATCAGATTTATGAACTTGAAAATATTTTTCTCCTATTCTCCAGGTTGTCATTTCATTTTCATGATGGTATCCTTTGAAGCACAGAAGTTTGTAATTTTGATGAAGTATCAATTTATTTATTTTTACTTTTATTACTTATGCTTCAGGTGTCATATCCAAGAAGGCTTTACCTAACCCAAGGCCAGAAAGGCTTACTCCTATATTTTCTTCTAGAGTTTTATAGTTCTAGCTCTTAAATTTATGTCTAAGATCCATTTTTAATTCGTCATGCTGTAAGATGTGAGTCCAACTTCATTCTTTACATGTGGATATCCAATAATCCCAGCATCATTTGCTGAAAAAAACTATTGCTTCTCCTTTTGAATTGTCTTGGCAATTTCTTGAAAACCAATTGGCCTTAAGTGTGAGGGTTTCTTTCTGGACTCTCGCTTGTATTCCACAGAGACAAGTCTAACTTGATACAAGTACCACACTGTCTTGATTCAGACTCTATCTTTGTACTAAGTTGTGAAATCAGGAAGCATGAGTCCTCCAACTCTGTTCTTCTTCAAGAAAGTTCAAAGCTATTTTGAGTCCCCTTAATTCCTATGAATTTTAGGATCAGATTGTTAATTTCTACTAAGAAGTCAGCTGGGGTTTTGATAGGGATTATGCTGAATCTGTAGATCAATTTGGGGATGACTATTGTCATGGTGGTATTAAGTCTTCCAATCTGTGAACACAGAATGTCTTTTATTTTAGGTCTTTTATTTTTTTTTTAATTTATTTGACAGAGAGAGAGAGACAGCAAGAGAGGGAACACAAGCAGGGGGAGTGGGAGAGGGAGAAGCAGGCTTTCCACCGAGCAGGGTGCCCAATGTGGGGCTTGACCCCAGGACTCTGGGATCATGACCTGAGCCAAAGGCAGACGCTTAACGACTGAGCCACCCAGGCGCCCCTATTTTAGGTCTTTTAAAATTTCTTTTAACAATGTTTTATAGTTCAGGGAGTAAAAGTTTTGCACTTGTCTAGTTTCACTTATTCTTGAGTTATGTTGTTCTTTTCATGCTGTTATAAATGGAACTGCTTTCTTATTTTCATTTTTAGACTGTTCATTATAGAGAAATGTAATTAACTTGGTATATTGATCTTATAACTTACAACCTTACCAAAATCCTTTATTAGCTCTAATAGTTTTTTTATATATATAGAATACCAAAAGGAAGTAATCTTTCTTCTTCCTTTTAATCTAGATGCCTTTTGTTTCATTTTCTTGACTAAGAGGTTCTGGCTAGAACCTCCAACAAACTGTTGAGTAGAAGAAGTGAACCTGTCTTGTTCCTAATCTTAGGAGGAAAGCATTCAGTATTTTATTATTAAGTAAACATTACTATGATGTTGCCTGTAGATTTTTTCATAAATGCCCTTTATCGGGTGTGGAAGTTCTCTTCAGTACCTAGCTTGTTAGGCAGAGAAGTTTGTTTCTTTCTATCGAAGAAGGACTGGATTTTGTCAGATGCTTCTTCTGTATCTATTGAGATGATAATGTGATTTTTGTTCTTTATTCTATTGATAAAGTGTATTATATGACTTTCAGATTTTAAACCAACCTTGCATTCCTGGAATAAATCCACTTGGTCATCACGTGTAATCCTTTTTATATGTTGCAGGATTCAGTCTACGAATATTTTGTTGAGAACTTTTGCAACTGTATTCATAAGAGGTTCTGGTCAGTGGTTTTCTTGTTATGTCTTTGCCTGATTTTGCTGTCAAGGTAATACTTCCCTTGAAATGTGAAGCATTTTCACACATTATCTCATTGAATCCTCACATCAACCTTGTAAGATGGGCACTAATATTAGCCCCATTTATTAGATGAGGAAATGGAGGTTCAAATATCAACATGTCCATGGTTACATATCCAGTGAAGTGGCACAGCCAGGATTTAAACCCAAATATCCCTCACTCCTGACTCCATGCCCTTAATAACCATGATAAACTTACTCGTATGGGCTGACTGACAAACCCCCATATAAATCAGCAACTAACAAGATTAGTGGTAGGTTCAATCTACACTAACCAGATTTTGTGACCTGGTCACAAGGGTCTGGTAACCTACCTTAACTTAACATCCTTCTAAACTCCACAGTGGTAGTTTACTTAGTTCATTGTTCCACTTAAGTGGATCATTCAGGATCAACAATGTCATCTTAGAATAATCTGTGGAAGTAACATTCAGACAGCTAAAACGAAATCCAGTCAATCTGAAAAAAAAGTAATGCACACATGTGTGCACACATACACACCATTTAGGGACACCTCAAATAAGCTTATAAACATATTGTATCAGGTATATACTGGGCGGGGGGGGGGGGGAATTGTCAAAGGCTAGCTTTCTAGGAGTATGTTTTACTACTGTTATAAAAATCAAATCAGGATGTGAGGAGGGTAGGTTCAGTCACCACAATAACCAAATCAGGCTCAGCAATCCTTTCTAACTACTGAATGTCCCATTTGGGCAGAATCACTGTGATATGGATATACAACTGTAAACTAAGAAAAAGCGTTCTCAGGGTCAACATGGGTCGAATAGAAAAACGCAGACATGGGGATGGGGTGCTATGGGTTCCACCCTAAGTTCTGCTTTGTCAGGAGGTTCCTCAAAATTGGAGGTCCTAATGGAAAGCCTCCTGGGCTCTGTGCCTCAGTTTCTTATCTATGAACTTCTAATTGTTGCCCTCATCATTTCATTAGAATGCTGGACATGTGACAACAGTGATAAGAATGCAGGAAGGAATGCCTTCTGGAGATGAAAGACGGAATTATTATTCCCAACAATTGTCACCAACTGAAACATTTTTGAGGGCTTCATGTGTACCAGGCACAACGCTCAAGGGCTAGAGAGGTAGACGTGCCAGTGACATGCACCTGCCCTCCAAGGAGACAGAGATGCAGGCACACGTATAAACACTGCGCCTGGAAAGGCTTTCACACGGGGTTAAATACCTTACTAAACACACACACACACACACCCGGAGAAGGAGCAGCTAGTTCTGCCTATGGAGATCAAGGAAGGGCTCAGAAAAGAGGGGAGTCTTTTTTATAGGGTCTTAGAAGAACCCGTAGGAGTTTACCAGGCAGAAAATAGGCTGAGGAGTATCCCAGCCACCAGGAAAGCACACTGTCCCCTTCTCGTCATGTGCTTGCAACCAGCCCTCTCTCCCACATGAGGCAGGCAATACAGGGACACTGCGGGCAGAGACCCGCAGGCCACTGTTCTGTCACAACTCGGAGGCCGCCGGAGAGCACGGGATAAGAGTCAGGCGCTGGAGCCAAACTGACAGGGGCTCAGACCCGAGATCCAGAAGTGACTAGCTGTGCAACCCTGGGCCATTCATTCACCTTCCCAGGCCTTGGTTTCCTCATCTGTCACAGGGCAATGATCATAGGAACTATTCATGAGATTTGTAATGAGGCTTCCATGAGTCGATGTGAAGGGTTTGCAACAGTCCCTGGCACACAGCTAGCCCTGGATAAATGTTCGGTACCGTTACTGTGAATTCCTGTTGCCACGTCTGCCCAGGGTCAGTCCGGGCCTCACACTAAAGACCCGTCCGTCTCAAAAGTCCCCTACCCCCGTGCAGGCAGTCATCCCGCCCAGCAATTTCCTTCACCTAACAACTGTTTGTGGCTGCTATCTCAGGACACATGGGCACTGAGAGAATGCCTCCTAAGACACATGGCTTAGGATCCCAGTAACCCAAATAGCATCTTCCATAATCGGGATCGGATCGCCACTGCATTCTGTGCGTTGCCGTGAGACAGCAAATACAAAGGCACATCGAAGTACGGGGACGGCAGGAACAGTTGAATAAACATGCAATCCGACACCTCACATCTGGCATGGCCTCGGCCCCAATACCTACTCACAGTCAAATATGTTTAAGGCTGTGGCTACTTTATAGGTACAAATGTCTTTATCAGGACATTAACGTGCACCGAACCTCTCTCAATAAAAGCAGTCATAAACAACCATCTCTTCTAAGCTGTCACGGAAGCTCCTGTGTTTGTAATAGAACCATTCATCTCAGAGACAGTTGCCAAAGCCCGTCTCAACACAACAGCGAGCCGGCCACACCGCCAAGGCAGATCCAGGGAAGAGGGCAGACCCAGAGTAACTGGGACCTTTCTAAAGGGCTGAAAAAAACTCGGCTTATTAACATATGTTAAATATTACCCCTGATGCGGCAAAGCTTTGGGGTGATCAATTACCTTTCCCCCAGAGCATTCTCTCATAAGGTAGCCTAAAAGTTCCTCTGGCCTTTGCAGAAGGAACAATGTCTATTGAAATTTTCAGCTAATGACCAATTTCACTGCCTGTGAAGAAAAGGCTGTAAGACTATTAAAAAAAAATTTTTTTTTAATAAATGGAATGTCCTCTGCAGCAGATTTCACTGTCACACCTTTCAGACTGTGCTCTAAAAAGCTAAGGAAAAGGGGAGTACAGTGATACAGAAAGAGGCTTTAACGAAATAATATCTCTATAGGCTTTGAAGAACAAATTTGATTTTATTATTTACCTAGATTTCAAGCATTTGAGAGAAGAGAAGGTGGGCAGACAGAATAATCTGCAGTTTATGCACAAAAGGTAAATATCAAGCAAATCAAACCAACGTGTTATTAATTCAAATGATTATATCAAATGAAAATTTATAGCACTCCATAGTCTCCAGAGTTATTTTCATAGTCTAAAAGCCACTTACCTCTGCCCAAAGGCAATGCAAGAACAAGACTATTTGCTAGAAATCTGTTATAAAAAATAACATGATCATCAAAAAAACATTTTTAAAAGAGAGCCCCCTCCCCCACCCCCGCCCCCCTCCAGCATAAAGTGTGGCCACTACTCTTGTCAAGTACAAGTTAAATGACGAACACCGGCTCGGCAGGGAATGCGGTGTGTTAAGTCCTGTTAATACTGGTGGGCCCCTCTGCTGTGAGCATGGAGATGTTACAAGAATGGGTAACACTTTCCTCTCTCTCTCCCATCGCCATTTTACCATGATCCATGACTGTCAGAATAATGCCACTGTTAGTCTGGACAGCTGACTGACAGATCCAACTGGCCAGGGCACCTGTTGAACTCCCAGACCCATGTCCTCAAGTCTATAATAAGAACACCCTGTCCCGCTTCCTGGCCCCAGCACCACCACTCTCTGACCACCTGTCCCCCCAAGACTGTTGCCCCGGGCACCCATCCGTGTTAGGAAGGGCTCAGTGGAACCAGCTTCCCTCCCAGCACCACCCTCCCACCCACCAAGACCCTGTAATGCCCACCCCCTCCCCCCCGCATCCCCAACTGAATCCCTAGTGAACAGCACACCAAAGTGGACCTAGGCAATACGGTTTGCTTCTAACTCTTGGTATTTTCCACATTTTCCTTTAATGAGTATTCCTTACTAAGAACCAGAAGAAAAAAATAAACTTGATATAATTATTTTTTCCTCCAATTCCAAAAGCAACATATGTTCACTATTAAACTCCATTAATACAGACATATATAATAGAAAAGGAGTGAGTCTCCAATAATCCGATCCCCTGTGGCAACCACTATTCCTATGTTGTAAATTCCTGCAGATTTTTTTCTATGATCCTGACCACACAATACATCTATATATTTAAATTTAGAGTTGGAACATTCTCTACGATAGCACCTTTACTAAAGAGATCAGCCAAACACAGTCATAATAATTATTAAAATGACCACCTTAAGCACTATCAATGGAGTGGGATACAACTGAAGGACAATGGTAAGAACTTTGAGACAAGCTCCAGAGTGAAAGGCAAGGCAAGAGCCACAGGAGTGAGAAACTGAAGCTCTAGAAGTGGAAGTCAGTGGGGGAAGATGAGACCACCAAAGTTCATCCAAGCCCACATCCCCTTGTAGGCTGGGGAGCACCACTGCTCTGGGGCTGCCCAGCCTTTGCACACAGGCTCCCATTGGTCCCCTCCCCCCACCCCCCACCCCCACATTGCGTGTAACTCTGATCCAGAGAAGTTTGCCCCAATCTCTCCTTTCTGACCCCTTCCCTGGCAGAAACCCTGAAGGGGGAGTGGGGGAGGGAGGGGGCACATGCAGCTGGATCAATCCCTCCTTTAACCAAAACCAAAACACCCCTCTACCTAAGCCAGGGAAACAATCCTGCATGACAGCTCCAAAATATTCTTTCCTACCTTTCCAACAGGCCCTAAGAGGGCTTAACCTCACAGAAGTATTATTTTTAGAATTCAGTTCAAAGCACTTTCTCATACATAACTGCATTTCTCTCAGCATTGTTGAAAGGTAGGGAGAAAGATGTTGATTTCCTCATCCCATTCTACAGATGATGGCAACAAAGCACAAAAGAGCTTGTACGGCTATACAAAGATACATCACAAATAGGTATAGTATGAGAACAGCCAAAGAAATTGGGAGGAGGGAGGTAGGAAACATTAGCATTTTCTTGTGACCCCAAATATTCCTTCTACCACCTGCTTTTTACTAGGTCCATACCATTCCATTCACATCCTTGGGGTCATGTCCTCAAAGAAATTCTCCCAATATCTGGTTACTTTGATACATTTATTTACAAATTCACACTTCACGACTGTGCACTTCCACATCCAAGTGATTAATGAAGCCAACGCTGACGAGGCTCACCATGTTTAACTTCCTCTTCTCCTATGGCCATCACCCACGCTTGTATCAGCTGACCACGTTTGTGGCCACACCTCGAAACTCATCACTTGAAATCTCTCCACGTCTAATCTCAGACACTGCCTCTCCCATGCATGACCACAGCCTCCTATCCTGCCTCCTCTCCTCACTCAGCAGAGCCTCTGGGCAGCACACATCATGATTTTGCCCCTCCAGCTTCACGTCGTCCCTTTCCCAACCTAGACTGGTACAAGCATGCTATCACTAGCACCTGGTGTCTCAAGTCCCAAGCTTTGACAACTGTCAAAATATGGATGAACAAACAGTCCTGGTGAAAAAAATGTATGTATCACAAAATCATGCCAATGGGCTTCCCAAAAAGTAACACTCTCTGCCTATACAAAAATTAATTCAAAATGGATTATAGACTTAAATGTAAAACATAAAACTATACACCTTTTTGAACAAAACATAGGAGAAAATCTTCAGGATCTAGAGCTAGGCAATGAGTTCTTAGACATGACATCAGAAGTACAATCTACAAAAGGGAAAATTAATAAAACTGGATCTTATCAAAATTAAAAACTTTTACTCTGTAGGATCCCATATGAAGAAAATGAAAAAAGCTACAGACCAGGAGCAAATATTTGCAAACCACACATCCAGCAAAGGACTTGTATCTAGAATAAAGAACTCCCAAAACTCAACAGTAAAAATATAAATAATCCAATTAGACAATGGACAAAGGACATGAACAGACAGTTCACCAGACAGAATATACAGATGGCCAATAAGCACAGGAAAAGATGTGCAACATCATTAGTCATCGGGGAAATGCAAATCAAAACCACACAAGATATCACCATACACCTATCAGAATGGCTAAAACCAACAACAGTGACAACACCAAATGCTGGTGATGACGCAGACAACCTCAATCACAGGCGAAAACATGAAATGGAAGACAGGTGACTAGTTTAAAAAGAAAAAAAAAAAAAAAAGCAGAAAGGCACAAGTACCACTCCTGGCCATTTTATCCCACAGAAATGACAACTCATGTTCACACAAAAACCTGTATATAAACGGTCACAGCAGCTTTATCTGTAATAAGCAAAAACTAGAACCAGTCCATATGCCCTTAAACAGACATACCACAGAATACACTCAACAATAAAAAAGGAACAAGCTATTGATAACATACCAACAACCCGGGTGAATCTCCAGAGAATTATGCCGAATGGAAAAAACCCATCCCAAAAGGTTATATCCAGTATGATTCCATTATGTAACATGTTTGAAATGGCAACATTTTAGAAATTGAAGACTAATTAATGGTTGTCAGGAATTAAAGTGGGGGGGGGGGGAGTAGGACAGAGTTGGGTGTGGTCATAAAAGGGCAACCCTAGATGGGGTGCCTGGGTGGCTCAGTCAGTTGAGCTCATCCAACTTGATTTCGGCTCAGGTCATGATCTTGGGGTCGTGAGATCAGGACCCACATCAGGCTCCATGCTGGGCGTGCAGCCTGCTTGGGATTCTCTCTCTCCCTCACCCTCAAGAAAGAAAGAAAGAAAGAGAGAGAGAGAGAAAAAAAGAAAAGAGAAGAGAAGAGAAGAGAAGAGAAGAGAAGAGAAAAGAAAAGAAAAGAAAAAAGAAAAAGGGCCACCCCAGGGATACTTGTGGTGTTTGGACTGTTCAGTATCCTCACTACGGTAGCAGATACACTCACCTACACACGTGATAACACTGTACAGAACTTCATACACATATATATATACCACACATACACAAGTACAAGTGGGAATGGGGAAATCTGAATAAGATCAACGGATTATATAATGAATTACATATCAACGTTAATATCCTGGTTGTGATAGGATATAATAGTTTTGTGAAATCTAACCATTGGGAGGAAATGGACAAAGTGTACAAAGGATCGCTGTATTATTTCCTACAATGGCACGTGAATTTACAATGATCTCAATACAAATTTCAATTAAAAAAAGAAAATAAGGCTCTCCAGGTTCTCTTGGGGCCACCTGCCAGTGCTGGGCCAAAATTTTTACTCACACCACCTCCCCCCACCCCCTGCCGGCATCTCTACTAAGCCTGCTCTACTTTTCAAGAGCCCACAGCCCACCTCAGCCCCCACGGCCTTACTCCCCATCTGGTCCTACAATGTGCCTCCAAGTAAGAGAAGCTCCACCCTCTTCAAAGTCGCTTCTGGGTTTTGTGTCATCAGATAGATCCTCACACCTCGTCAATTTTTCTCCTGTGCTAACCAACGGTCTCTCCCCTGTCCTAAGGGAAGTCTTCCTTTAACTGTTCGTGTCCTTCAAGATACCATCTCATGGCTACTCCTGTGTGTGGCCAAACCTCTCCAAAGACTGGGCCACAGTCATGCTCTGTCTTGGTAGAAAGGAAACATTAACTGAATAATGTAGTTTACTTCCTGTACCCAAACCTTGTAAAGGACAGTTTCAAATGTTAAGTCTCATTCTCTGCTCATTTCTTTCTTTCACTCACTCTAAAAATGTGCTCCTGTCCTCCCAGGCCCAGGCTGTGGCCTCCTAGCCCTCTGGCTCTCAAGCTGGCTGATCATCCAAATTACCCAGGGAGCTTTAGAAAATAGAGATTCCCAGACCGTACTCCCAGAGGTTCTGATTCAGTCGGTCTGAGTCAGTTTTTGTTTTCATTTCTTTTTAAGCTTCTCAAGTGCTTCTGCTGCTGCTGGTCAGGCTGGGGAACCACCGATGGGTCTCGCTTTTTCTTACAAAGGCAAGCTCTTCATTCTCCCACTGCTATAGGCACCTCATCTGAAATCCATGCCAGCTTCACAGTGACCCACAGTGAGCCTGTGCCTCACAGGCCATCCCCACCGCTCTCACCAGCTCCGGGGACCACTTTGCTGTTGGCGAGCCCCCACACAGCCTTGGTGGCCACCCGGTACCCTCAAGCACGTGACAAAACTCAACCTTTCATTCTTCCCCTCTCTACAAACCTGCTTCTCCTGTCTCCACTCCCCACGCTTCATCCTCCAGGCCCCCTGCAGCAGAACCCTGACACCACTCAACTCCTCCTTCTCTTTCACAAATCCCATCAGGTCAGCCAGTCCTGTTGGTTCCATGTCTGAAACTTCTCCGCCCAACACGCCAGTACCTGGTCCAGGCCTCTTCCTCTCCCCGCTGGGTTCCTGCAATAGTCATCTAACTTGTCTACACGCCTGCACAGCCAGCTTCGTAAGACACAGGCTGAGTCACATCATCTCTTCGGGAAAAACGTAATGGCTTCCCTTTGTCCTCAGAATGAGCACCAGACACCATGGCGTGACATTCAAGGTCCTCCATGATATAGAGGCGGCCCATGTTTCCAGGCTGGCCCACCATCACCCTCCTGGATACACCCTCGTTTCTCAGAGCACAAGAGCTGTGCCCTTTCAGGGCTCTGTGCCTCTATCACACTGTCCGCTTAGACCTAAATGCCCTTTCCTTCTCTCCCCATGGTAGCAAGTCTAGACCCAGTCTCCAGACATCACCTCGAGTTGTATGCAGCAATCCTACAACTACACGCAAGCATGCCTCTTCCTATGGAGAAGAGCCACAACTTTCTACAGATTCTCAAAGGGGTCTATAGTCCAAAGTAAGTAAAAAACAAACGTGAAGTGGCCTTTTCCCATTCCAAGTTAACTCAGAGAAGTCTGCCTCTCTGCCTCTGATTCTTTCATTCTCTTGCATTCTCAACTAGAGACCCGTGCATTTCCCAGTCATGAATGATCACACTTTCCATTGCCCTACCACTAAGCTCTGGATATCTCTAGTGCAGAATAGACTTCCTTCCATACCGGTATGTACAGCTGACCCTTGAACAACACAGAGGTTAGGGGCGCCGACCCCCTGCAGAGTCAAAAATTCAAGTATAATTTTTGACTTCCCAAAAACTTAATTCCTAGTAATAGCCTAATGTTGATGGGAAGCCTTACCAATAACAAACAGTCAATGAACACATATTTTGTACGTTACATGTACTGCATACTGCAGTCTTCCAGTAAAGTAAGCTGAAGTAAATTATTTTTTATTTTTTATTTATTTATTTTTGTTGTTGTTGTTTTTAATCTACTTTAATTATCTCAACTCGTTGGAGTGTTTTGTGTCCTTCTACTTAACGTGTGATTACGATTCAGTTGGGTTTACGGCTGCCATCTTTGATTCTTGTCTGATCTCAGTTTTCCTGCCAGTCTACCAGTGAGGACCGTGGGAGCCCGGCGGTAAAGTAAATTATTTTTTAAATCATAAGGAAGAGAAAATACATTTACGGTACTGTACTGTATTTATCTAAAAAAACCTGCATAGAAGTAGATCTGCACAGCTTGGATTTTAAACCCATGTTGTTCAAGGATCAACTGTAGGTAATTGCATAAACTGGCTTGGTTTCAGATTTGGTCAGCTCCACCACTTCTTTACTGTGTGACCTTGAGCAATTAACTTGACCTTGGGCCTTAGCTTCCTCAGCTATAAAAATGGGGATATTTGCAGGACCTATACCACTGGGCTGTCATGAGGAATAAACAAGACAACACATTCTAAAACAAAAAAGCCCACAGTCACTGGTCACATGGGTCGCTATGTTAAAGATTTTACATCTGCTGTCCCCATTCACAAAGCACAGTGCAGGCCCGCAATAAATGACTTCTGAATCCATGTCTTCTCTGAATCCCAGGGCTCATCCACTGCCGTGGTAAAGCAGTTAGAAAGCATAACGTGGTAATACTTCAACATTCTTTTCCTTTTTTTCTCTTATGACCAATTCTTGAGCCATCCTACTTTCTATCCAGATTGTACAAGGGCTCATACCTTGTGCATAAACCTTTGCACGCCCCCCACACATTAAACTCCCCGGTCAAAACGCTGATGATGCTGGCTTTGCTATTCTCACAGGAACCAAACTATTTCAAAACCCCCATTACTCATTTGTTCTGAGGAGTCCAGAATTAACCCTCATTCTACTACTGTGCCTACTGGGCAGAAATCCTTCCTACCTCTTGAACTAAAGTCTGCCAACACGAAAGCAAAAACCAGGGCTGCTGCTTTCTCAATCTAGGAAGACCATTAAATATGCAAACATCTTTCTCCTTTTTTCCCCTGCTTTCTCCCTTTTTTCTAGCCAGTGCCTCTAACAGTAGAGGCCCTCTAGGCTCAGGATTACTCACCGACCTTTCTTTGTTTTAACGACTTTTCTTTGTTTTGACCCATTATTCTGATATGCATATATTCAACAAACATTACTGATACCTTCTGTGTCAGGGTGGGATCCTTGCCTTACAGGGCTTCTAGTCTGTTCTAATGGCCCAGTTCTTTGTGCTTCACATTTGCAGCGAACTCACTTGAAATAATACCCTGAATCACTGGTCAGACAGAAAGAGGAAATCAAAGATGCCACATGATGTCCAGATGCAGAAAAACAAGTTCACCTCAGGCGCCACGCGTCACTTTTCCAAGTGGCCTGGAGATCCCATAGGGCTTGGATTTTATAGCCATTTCCACATCAGGGCCTCTGGGGCCTCCAGACATAGGCCACCTTCCTGGTCTTGAAAAGGGATGCTCCTCATTTTCCCAAGCAGTTCTCTAAGCCAGGAGGAGCCTGGGGACCACAGACTTCAGTCTCTGACTGACTAACCAATGCTCACTTGCGCCTGCCTGTGTGCGCCCATGCTGACATCCCCCGCCACCACCTCACTACAATGGCCCCCTTCCCTCTTCTGTCAGTGCTTCTAAGAAGTAGGCAGAGGGGCCATTCCAAGTCCACTGCTCCCCCAGCTGGCAGGGCTCAGGTCGGCAACTGGAGAGGACTGGCCCAGAGACGTCTTCCTTCTCAACCCGCCCCCCCCCCAAATTTATCCAGTCCTCACAGTTCTTCTCTCCAGGGCTAACCAGTAGGCCTGGCATCACAGCAAGAAAGGGGCCATCCCTGGAGCTGTCCCCAGGCAAGGACCTTGAAGACATTTGCTCATAAAAGGAGAAAACCATTGCCCAGCAATTGCTCTGGCCAGGCCGCCTGTAGGATCTCAGGGCACCAGAATCTTCCAGACAGCTTCCTGGCCACCAGCAGGGCCAGCCTTGTGATCTAGGATCCTCCCTGCTGCGTTATTTGAGAAGCTTTCTTCCTGCCAGCATTGGGCCAGGTGCCCTGGACGCTGGTGGCCAAGAACAGGCTTCAAAAGGCTAAGTGGAAGGTGACCATCTTCAAAGGGCCCTCCGACTTCCCAGAAAGCTCTGGCACATGGCCCTGACCCGAGGTCAGAGTTTCCTGCAAAGGAACTTGTGACGGCTCCATGAGGGCAGGGACCACGTCTGTCTGGTTCACTGGCGTATCCCCAACAGCCCCGAGCCCCGGGCTGGGATACAGGCGGTGCTCAATATTGATTCGTCATTAACATACAATGACCTCCACCAAGGAAGGAAGGAAGACATGTGGAAAGAGCCCAGCTTTGGGGGTCAGACCGACCCAGATTTGAACCCTTCCGGCTCTGCTCCTCATGTGCATCCTCATCTACACGGCGGGGATTAGAATACCCATCTCACAATGTTGTTGTGAGCAGTAGATGGCGATCATACATGAAGCCTGGAACCCAGGTCAGGGCAAGAGCACTCTCCGTTTTCAGTTCAGCTCTCACCCGAAGCCCGACACTGTGCCAGCGTGGTAGGGGGAATCCCAGAGCACAATTCATTTGTTTAACTCTTACAACCATCCCATGAAGTAGGATCTACTTAAATCCCTTTTGCGTTTGTGGAAAATAGAGGCACAAGGAGGAAAAGCAACTTGCCCAAAGTCTGGTATCTAGAAGTGGCAGGGCCAAGCCTCCTTGCGATTCCGAAGTCCAAAATTTTAGGGGCTACATTTCTGTCTTTAAAGCCATTAGTCAAGGCATGTTTGCACCTACCCCTACCCCTATATGATTATGGGAGATACTGGACCACACTGCTAGACCGGAGTTTTCAGCGGCAAAACGAAAAGGCATCCAGGCATCCCCGTGGTTCACGGCTTTGTTTTAAACTAATGGCCTGTTCCTATGAAATTCAATCTCAGGCAAGTTTGCTGATCAAAAACCTCTCTCCTCTCCTGTCCTCTTGCTATCTCCTCTCCAACTATCTACCAGAAAAAGAGACACACAGCTATGTAAAAGTAGGAAAAAGGAAAGGAAAGCAGAGAGTGAAAGAAAGAGCGTGAGCGTGAGTGTGCGCGCTCTCAGGAACAGAGAGGTCTCACTCTCCTAACTATCCCTAAGGACAGCTGCCCACACAGAAGGTCCCGGGGCCGAAGTAGTCTGTCCACATGGAGGCCAACCACATCAAGTCTCGGTGACCCCATGCACCCGAGCAGCAGAGAGAGAATTAAGCCATCTCTTCTAATGGCCCAAACCTCTTCATAAAGAGAGCTTTCCATTTTCCCCCTCTATAAGACTGCATTTGCCCTACTGCCAACCACAGAGGAAATGTCATTACCAAAATAAATCAGTGCTGCACTTGACCTTGCTTCTCAACTGGCTCAGGATTCGTGACATCACAATACACTCTACAAATGCTCAGAAATATCGGAAAACCGCCCCCTCACATCAAAAACACTTGGTATTTCACTAAAAGGCATTAAATTATTTTGATTTTACTCTATGGAATCTAAAATGCTTTCCAGGTTTTCACTTTCAAAATGCTGAAAAGAAAAAGTACGCTCATAGGACCTTAGGAAACTTCAACTCCTGGTCTGGTCTGGGTGCTGGTTCGTGGGTGGTAAGATGGGGAGCAGGCCAGAAGCCAGGGAACAGTAGGCTCTCACCCCACACTGCTCACTGACTCAGCTCCCAGGTGGTGGGGGCTTCCCCATGGAGGCTCCCAAGGCAAATTCCCGCCCCCCCAAAGTCACAGGCAGGTCATCGGCAGCTCCCAGGCATCTGGGGCAGTTCTCCTAAGGGCCTAGTCTTCAGCTCCCAAATCCCTGCTAACCACCATGTTTCCCTTTCAAATTAGCAGAAGCAGCACAACTCCTCCATGGTGGCCAAAGAGATGGGGTTAATGAGATAGGGTTGCGGGCAGTGTTCTCTCCCCAAGGCAGCTGCTTGGAGATGGCACAGTTTCAAGGGCCCTGCAGCAAATGCATTTCCTGCACACCCCCCTCCCCCAATCTGGACACACGACCATGCAGCTGTAATTCCTAATGCTGCTTGCTCAAAAGACCACCCCATCTTCAATCAGGTTGGTCATTAACACAGTAAGTCAATGGAATGCTGATTTAAGGGAAAAAAGAATTTGTATATTAAGAACAAGAGCTCTCAGGAAGCACTGGGAATCTGACTGTCACGGGTATTAAAGACATGCTCCCACAACCAGCACTGTGTCCGTCAACATACTCCTCACTCTTGCTGAGGTACAAGGCACAGAATCACAGCATCACAAAACGCACAGGTCCCGAGGACCCAAAGACATCAACTACTTGACTCTTTTTCTTCAGGGGAGAAAACAGAGACACAGGCCAAGGGGTAAGACTGTCCACTGGGGGTAAAGGACTCAAATCCCGAGCTTCTCAGTGATTTTTCCATATTTAGCCCAGTGCCTCTGACACCCAGTGACCAACAAGAGCTCTTACACACTTATTTCCACAAAAAATTATTTCTATGACGGTGTTACAGGCAGACGGGCTAAGCCTACCACGGCTGCTACATAAAAAGTAAAATCAACAGAGAAGACAACCAAACTGGAGTTGACAAAATTAACTTTTGCTTTGAATCGCTCTCAGCGTGAAACCTCACTCCTAAAGTGGAAGTGCCAGGATGAGAAATGAAGGGCGGGAGTCATCCCCAACCAGGATGTCCAACACCAGGCCGATATTTTAGATTACAATTTCTGGGCAAACAAATGGGAGTTGAACAAGATAGAGCAGCCTAAAGCCACCTTCACAGGTAGAAATGAAATCAGCTTCGAAGAAGGCTCAAAGATTAAAGTACTTTGCTCTGCATTTAAAATGGGGGACTGGGGGGGGGGGGTTGCATCTTTAGATACAAAGGTAAGACCTTGCAGGTCAATAACCAGGCTGGGGAAGGGTAGCCCAGCAAAGACAGACAGACACACACACACACACACACTCAGAGGCCCTGAAACTTTCTGCCCACAGCAGCTGACATGGTTCACCCTGAGTCCATTTCACGAATGGACACGAAGAAGCTTCTCTGGCTACAAAGGATCACATGGGAGCGTAAAACAAATGAAGGCTTGGGCTCTCTCTCCCCCGTGTGTGTGGCACTGACAGGCTAGAGACTCTGATGCTGCAGAAAGCAACATTTCCCTTGTTTCCATTACATCATCCAGGCTGGGGAAGGGGAGGGCGGGGACCACAGCTGGTAGCAGCTGCACCACCATCTGCTTTCTCCTTAGCTGCGTGCGCCAGTTTGAGCGGCAGTCTCCTACGGCCCCTGATAGAGGAGGCGCGGTATTAAAGGTACAACACCCTATTATGGAAAAGCTTTCAAATTATTTGGAAATAAATCACTTCCATGATAAGTTAACAACCCCAGGAAGGTTGCTGAGCCAGTTCTCTTTGAGTTTCGGTTATTTGTTTGCATCTCTTTAGACTCAGCTACAGTGCAAACTCTGTCAACTCAACGTGCCCAATTAGACAAGCAGAATGTACAAGCAACCACCTGCCATCTGCTTCCCAAAATGTAAGCAGCCAAAAAAGTACAGGTCTGCAGCTGGAAGCATTTACGGAAGGAGCAGGGAATAGTCAAACCTAGTACACAAGCCCCAGACTGGCAACAGCTACATGCTGCTGCCTTCGGCATCCCAAGCCATTCAGTTGACCAGTCTTGTCTTCTTGGGCACTCCTGAAGTTTCCTTTGAAACACACTGCTAGGCATCCCCTTGTAGAAGGGGAGACTGGTGAGAGCCTGGGGGTTAACCCCTTGGCCGGCCACTCAACTGCCAACGTGCAACAAAGCAGTAAAATGGTGGTTTGAAGGTCTGATCAAGCTACACACCCATCTCATCTGGCCGATACAGGGCTGTGTTTAAAAAACAAAGTGCTGGCTTTTAAAAATGAGTGATAAGCATCTATATTGCTACCTCTTCCTGGGGTGGGGGGTGGGGAGGGGAGAATCAAGAGATTTGTCAACACAAGGCCCCATTTCCATGTGGCACCAGTCAATTACCAGGAGCTACTGAGCGGCAGGCTTCCATGAGATTGGGCATGTGCTCTGAAGAACCATACCCCACCCGTGGGGGTCCGCATATGCCACTACAACTAAATCCCTACCTGGACCCTGAGAGCTTTTCTCTAATGCTGTTGAGTGTGTAGAAGAACAAGAAAACCCCAGAGAATGATTTCCCAATGGTCCTTTACGGACTCTTCTGGTTGGTTGAGATTTAGACCCTTGGATGGCCAACTAAAACTCTACAAAGATCATTCCACCCAATACAATGAATGGATCTCAGTAGAGGGCTAACTGCAATCACCCCTTATCATAAAAGCACATCGCAGCATCTCAAAGGAGCATTCCAGACCACTTACCATACATCTTGCCTTCGTCTGATAAGATGATTTTCCTCCTCCCGCATGGTGGGTAGATAGCCAAGGCTTCCTGAAAGCTCTGCTCAATGTCGGGGCTCCAGACTCCTTCTGCATCATTGTCAATTGGCTTATCCGCAGAGTCGCTCATTCTTTCCATGTTTTCGGCAGGGCTCTCACTGCCGCTCCAGCTGCTGGGCTCAATTTTGGCGGTTGGATTTTCCAAGCCGAAGCCTGGAGCCTTTTCAAGAAAATAAACCTAAGAGAGAAATGAAAAGATAGTATAAGGACAAGGTAATGACCAACAATACTGCTCTTCCTCGCTCTATTACCTATTCTTCAGGCACCAGCTTTGCTTGGAGAAGAACTCCTAGTGGAGAATACAGAATTTGGGGATCCAAGTGGCTTTTGTTCTTCACATATCGCGTTAAACACGCATACAGGTAGGCAGAAACTGGATAATCTTCACAGATGTGAGAATGGGGCTCCCTTCGAGTTGCAAGTTCACCGTGAATCCGGCAAAAACACTGACCAGATGCCTACAACCTACCAGGAGCACTTCGCTCACGGATAATCAAATGTCCACAGCAAAACAAGCTGTTTCAAAGAAAATAAAGTAAAACAATTGCTGTGGCAATTGGCACGATAACTTGAAAATGTCAAACCATCCCAGTATTTGTCACTGAGATCACTGAAATGCAAGACGGTGGCAGGCTGGAGGAAGGAGGAGATAATTTTGTTATCACAAATACTCATTCCACTAAAACAGCAATACCAGGGGCCCTGTATCTGCTCCTGGACAGCATTTTTCAGCAGGACTTCTGCCCTACACACTCAGGTCACTTTGCCACTCTCTGCTTCTAGACTATAACCTTGAAGCAGGGACCAAGCTGTCCCCACTCCTGCCTTCCCCGCACCAACTACAAGGGGCCAGCGCATTTGCAGAAATGTTTTACACCTACATGGGGCACTTCATCCGGGAGCCTACTTGGAATTTCTGATCACATGAAAACCATAGGGAGTCTTTCATTTATTTTTCTGTAGCACTGAAGATTACAGAACCAAAAGAAATTTTTCTCAAAGATTTATTCGCCTTAAATTATGCATGTAACCTATGGTCATAATGGGATAAGCTTTCCAAACAAATGTCAAACTGGCACAAACACCAATGTGAAAATGATCTAATCCAGTACCCCCTGCTGTCTGCACACTAACATATCAATATTCCTTTGTTGAAAAGGCATCAGATCATTAATTCAAAGGCTTCCCCAAAAAGGGAGAAGGAATGCTCCTGGGGATGGATCGAAGAGGGGAGGCCCCGGGCTTGAGTGGGGAAGCAGTCACCTGAGAGCAAGCAACCTGTCTTCTCTCTCCTTCTCTCTCCCAGCTGCCGCCCTTCCACCTGCCCTCCCCCAGCTGTGTATATCAACAGATCCCAGGTGCAGAAACTCAGGGGCCCATGAACGTTACACAATTAATGGTGTAACTAGTGGGTGCTTTTGGCTTCGTACCCTGGCAGCTTTTGGGATCTAGCAGCACCTGGATAAAAGAAACCCTCAGGTTGTCTGCTTTTAAATGCTGCCATGGATCCATCATTCAAAGAACTTGTCAGCAAAATATTTACTACTTCTTACCAACACATGCACATTAACACAGGACTCTACAAACTACCCAATGTTGAGAGGTATCAATTATGCCACAAGAAAAGGTTTCGTGATTGACCTGCAGATGAACTCCACAATGCCTCCAGTGTGGGTCTTTTGAATTCTCAAATTATTACATTTCTTTTTTTTGTGGGCATTTTGGAGGCTCACAAAAATTCAAGCTGAACTGTACCATTCTACCCTAAAGTCTGTTCCGCCTCCAAAGCAGTTTATTGGCAAAAGTATGAGAAGATGAGCAAACGCTCTGAGGTAGTGACTAATCCACCTTGTCCCTCTCTACCTGACCCAAAAACAGAACAAAACAAAACAAATGGCACACACAAAAGCCCAGGCCTGTCCCTGAGCTCTGAGCCGCTCACAGCAGTATGAACTCACTGCAGGGAGCCACATTTTAGCATGAGCAGTGGATGTGCCCAGCATGCAACCACGACAGCAGAGGGACAGAATCCAGGACAGTGAGGGCCAGCTGAGGGACGAGGGGATCTCTATTTGCCTAAGAAGAACACCACCGTATAAGTAAGAGCCTCAGTCTCCAGACCAAAGCACACCAGCACCCCCTGAGCCTATGCTTGACATGCCTTCTTCCTCTTCCTTCAGCTGGTCATACAGTCTGCACTTGAACATCACCAATGGCAAGGAACCCACTACCTCCCCAGTACCACTTCCTTTGTACTGGCATGCTGAAATCCTTCTATCTAGGAGGCTAAAACCCATGTCCCGGTTAACTTCCATCTATCCATCCCTTGGAGGTCTATCCATCCCTTGTGGGAGAAAATCCACTCCCCCGCCCCCAACACCATTTAGGCATGACAGGAACAGCCCCCAGGCTCCTGACTGTGATCCAAACTAAACATAATTCACATACTCCCTCTGCCCAGCCCTCAGAAATGCATCCCAGTTTGTCCACACCCTCCATAAATGACACTCAGAGGTGGACCTATGATCCATAAAACCTCCAAGCTCCCAAGTGTTGTTCCTGAAATTCCTCTCTTATGCAACTGGCTTAGGAGCTAAAAACATGAGTTTATATTTATTCCTATTAAATTCCATTATTTTTACCCTTAAGCCATGACTCCAAGCTGGTAAGATCTTTCTGAATCATTAATTGCCAAGCTTAGTGTCCCTAGACATTGAACAACCTCTAAGAGTTGTCACATGGGGAGGGTGTAGACCCATTCTGTAGAAGCTCCAAAGAAGATTCTGACTCAACATATGGAAAAATTTCCAGCTAGCTGAACTTCCATGAGGGGTGAAGTACCTTAAAGACAGGTAGTAGAGTCTTGCCGACAACCTCTTCAAGTTACCTCTAAAGCTAAGAATCACTAGTCCTTGGTTAGGGAATGCAATATTAGCTAGCATTAACTGATCCATCCATTTTATTTTTTTTTTTAAAGATTTTTATTTATTTGAGAAAGAGAGAGAGAGAGTGTGTATGTGTGAGAGAGAGAGACAGAGAGAGAGCACGAGCAGGGTGAGGGGCAGAGGGAAAAGCAGACTCTCTGCTGAGAGGGGAGCACGATGCGGGGCTTGAACCCAAGACTCTGGAATCATGACCTGATCCGAAGGCAGACGCTTAACCGACTGAGCCACCCAGGCGCCCCTGATCCATCCATTTTAGTAAATACAGGCACTGTTCTAAATGCTCTCATGTTTTTATTCATTTACTGCAAAGGGAAGAACTCTGTGTCCAGGCTCTTGCAATTTGGTCAACTGGAGCTCAGCAGGATGGAATTACCTACTCTGGACAAGGGCCAGGACATAGCCCCAGAAGCTACCACATACATAATCCACAGAGTTATACAGGCCCTTGGTTTTACAATCCAATTGTAAGATGAGGCCCTGTATGGGCAGAGAGTTTCCGATCACAAGACTGGGGCTGGCTGAGGAAAGCTCCCCGTACTGGATACCAAAATAACCATTCTGGCATTCTATTCCTCAGGTCCCTTCCAGCCCGGCTCAAAATCCACCTCATCCTGGAAGCATGTATCCAATGACTCTGAGAGTATCAGCCACACGTTAGGAATATCCTAAAAATGCATCTAATGGGTAAACTACCACCCAATCTACCTGGCTTCTGAATGTATAGCAACAAGCATCTGCTTGTTACCAATAATAAAATCTAATCAAACAAGGTGAGCTTAGAATATCTGTGCCTGCAGAGCTAACATCTTCACCTCCTCATACATCCTTTGAGCAAGGGAGTCAACTTTCACTCGATGCAGTAAATGAAGAACACAGTATTGGGGGCGGAGGACGGAGCATGCGGTATTAAGACTCAACCTGACTTGACTTCCAAACCCAGCTCACCAGCTAGCCTCAACACCCAGGCTAAATTAGTTAATCTCGCAGAAGCTCAGGTTTTAACTTTAAAGGGGAGATAAATTCAATTCAATCCCAACACAGGAAAGTCATTAAGGGGTAGAGGGACTCTCCCCTCACAGGACTACCACAGAGATTTATCGAGATACACTGTGTACCACTCAATGTCCCTGGGTGCCTCCGTTTCCATCATTACCACTTTTCCAACGGCTCATTTTTTCCCTAAAATCCTCCTTGGCTACACTATAATAAATTCCAGAAAGAAATGTTACCAGTGACCCAAACATTCCTGTTAACTGCCTCAACAGCTATATTCCCTAAATGGATCATTCTTTCACAATTACCCACTAACACTTGAGGAGAGGTGACATGATTACAGTGAGATGACATCATATGTATATTTGTCCAATACACATTTTAATATAAAAGTCTGGGGGAAGAAGGGGGCGAGACAGTCCAATGCAGGTGCTTCTGCCACCAACTCCATTCAAGGGACGCACTCACAAGGGGTGTGACATAGGGCACAGGAATCTGCTGCTTCTTGATCTTAATTCCTGTAGGTCTCTCATAATGTAAGCATCTCACCCACTTACAGGTGATTTAAGAGCTCTTAAATAAAAGGGTTAGCTTTAACTAACCCTCATGATTAATGAAACACCACTGAACATGAGGGTCACAAAAAATCCATACAGCTTCTTTTAGCCAATGTCTCAACAGGCTATGAGGCAATCAGAAAAGGGCTGGACTAGGCATTAGGACTGAGTAGCCCAGGACCACACAGCACTTGGCCCCCACGTGCCTCAGTTTCCATCATTAACACTGAAGGAGGCCAACTAAGTCATTCATCACCTTGTGTTCCCATATACTCTACCTATAATAAAACTTAGTAAGCTGATTTGTTATTGCACCCCATCCATACCCCAGTCTCCTTGAGGGCAGGGACCACAGTCTCCCCAGTGCTAGCAGAGTACCTGGAATAATACTCAATGAAAGAAAGAACAAACGAACAACCAGATGACGTGAACATTCTTTGACATCAATGTGAGTGAACTTATCACCCAGGCTTCCCATGAGAAGGGCAAGAGTTTCAGCATCCTTTCCCATCCCTCCCATCCCTCACCCTGACTCTGGTCAAGATTCTAATGAGAAGAGCTCCAAAGAAAATTACCAAATTAGGAAAATGTAAGAGGGCAGACTTAAGCCATGCAGAGTTTGGATAACCAAGAGTTGGCTGTCTGATCCAATTTTTTATTTAGTAATCAAAATTACAACCAACAGTCCTTCTGTGGTAAAGACACAAATATGGGGGCGCCTGGGTGGCTCAGTCAGTTAAGCACCGACTCTTGATTTCAGCTCAGGTCATGATCTTGGGGTCACGGCATTGAGCCCTGTGTCAGGCTCCTTGATCAGCAGGGAGTCTGCTGGAGATTCCGTCTTTCTCTCTCCCTTTGCTCCTCCCAGCCTGTGCCTTCATGCGCTCATGCTCTCTCTCTCTCAAATAAATCTTTAAATGAAAAAGACACAAATCTGGTTTGGGTACTCGAGGAGGTAAGTTTCTGCTTCAACAAACAAACATTATTTTGAGTGAATGGTAATTTTTGAGATACAATACTTTACCTTCTTTCTTTTTTCTTTTGGCCCCTAGAGAAAACAGAATCAGAAGATGACAGCTATAAGAAAAGCTATAAGGGAGGCAGAGTGGTGAGGGTGTGAAGGCCGGAAGCCAAAGAGGTGGCCAAGGAAGAAATGTGAAGAGGTGAAAAATGGTAACAAAGCAAATTTGAGTAAGTAGGTGAATGAAAAAGGCAACATAGGTTGTGACACTAAAAGGAAAGCTAAGAAAGATTTCTATAAGCTCAGAAGAATGTGGACATAGGCAACAGTGGGAGCCATTTAAAGAAAGAATCACATGGTTGAAACGATATTTGTAGGAGACAACTCAACTACACATCTGATGGCTCTAAGGTCACTCTAGTTTTAGTGAAAGCCAAATTTTTCTTCTAAGAAAAAGCTGACCTCCAATAAAAAGACTAGGAAAAATTACGTTTTACTTCCAAAGTGAACTGGTACATCAAATCCAAATTCAACCTTCTCCCAATAAACCATGTTTCCAGCACAATGCCAGAAGCTTTCACCGAAAGCATTTTTAATCATTGCACTACTCCCACTGGGTATTATCTCCACCTTATGAGGTCCAGAGACCTAAATAAGTTGACAAAAGTCATATACTCAACAAAATTTGAATCCAGGAGTCATTTCGGCAGCTAGAATGCACCATCCATGGGATTAGCCGACTCAAGTACACTCTCACTAGACAGTGAGTTGGAGGCTGGATTTCAAAGGGAGAGAATGTAGGCAGTGCTGAATGCTCAGCTCCGTCTACAACTGACACCCTCAAGCACAGTCTAATTAATTCCTAATGAATAGTGATTATGCTGACTCACCTCCCCGGGTAGTTGGGAGGAATGTCAGGCACTAATGATAGTTCATTGCTTTTGCATATTTAAAGTGGGGCAAGTTACTAGTCCCCGACATTTCAGACACTAGCCAAACCTGCCAACGAGTGGCCGGAGAAATACAGGACTGATGGCCTGGATTTGGGAGGCAGCCTCCAGAGAAACGGAACTGGAGAATGTAAGTCATTGTCAGTGCAGAACGCTCAGGGAATGCCAACACTGAGAACTGAGGCCATGTCTGCCATAAAGCTGGTAGCAGTCAGTGAGCCTTGGTGTCATAAATTCCAACTGCCAACAGGTTCTAATTTCAGCAGGAAGGAGTGGATAATTACTCCTTCTCATTTTCAAAAAATCACTTCCATTATCAACAGGATCCATCAACAAGCCAACACCTCTTCACCAAGACCCAGATGCTGACCACCCCATGAGAGGACTTTGGCATTACCCTTCTGAAATTCCCTGATGAATACTCCTGCTCCATCAGCCCTAAGTACTTGCCCAGGTGACAATTCAAGAAAGGCTCTGATTGATTTCATGCTATGTAGCTCTGTATTACCAGCCTTTAGGGGAATCACTTTCCCCATCCCCTTAAGGAATCTGTTAGCCACTGAGAACAGAAATTTCGGCCTCTTCCTTTCTGCCACCATCACCCCCAGTCAAGCTAATCACTGCTCTGTTTCATCATAAGAGACCTTCAAAAGAACTAGGCCATAGACTCAGGTCCAGGCAGTCTATCCAATCTGACCATTCCCAAGTGAAGACCGGATATCAAGACAGTGCACTCATCTGGGAAGCCTGAGCTGGATGGCATGACCTGCAGCCTGGGTCATGGATCCCCAGGAGGTGGACTATTTAACACATTGCAAAGCCAGAAACAGAAGTTTCTTTCCTGCTCTAAGAGAAAAAGAAATGCCACAAGAGTTAGCATAAGTAGCTGTCAGTGGACATTCAAAAGAAAAACTCGTAGGACCCTTCCCAGGGGTAACAGTCAAAGAAAACCCAAAACTAACCCCCCTCAATTCCAGCAGGTTTGTAGAGCGAACATATATTTCAGGTAGACTCACCAATCATAATGCTTATTCAAAACAAAGAAAACAAACACCATGAAGAGAATACTCCTTAATCACTAAGTTACATATAATGTTACTTTCTTAGTCCGTGAGGTTCACCATCAGATTATCGTGATGCCTTCTCGTTTTAGATGACAATGAGTACAAATTTAAAATATCAAGAGTTGACAGTTTATATTTTAAAAGATACCAACACAGCAGGTAAATACATACCCTACGCAAGACAAACATTTCAAAAGGGTCCATCTCAACCCCCTACCAAGGAGGAGTGCCTAGAAATGAGCCTCCCGGGGTAGCAAGTCTGTAGGTCATGACTGGGGTGTCATCCTTCTTACAAAAGGCCATGGGGACTCACTCAGTGTTGCACAGCTTGTTGCCAGCCAACTTAATGATATGTTGGTTCTGGGCTGACTCCGAGTCCCAACAGCTGACCTGCCCAGATGCAGCTCCTCTGGCTGATTTGGAGTTCTAATTCTATTGCATCAGGAACAGCCCTCCCTAGTCCACACACAGAAATGGTCCCAGACCATCCACCTTCTCTAGCTCCTATGACTTGGGGTGCTTCTCTCACTCTGGCCATGCCTATTTCTACCCTGGATTATTGACACAGCATGCAAGGAGACAGAAGCTATAGGTAAATCCACAGCTCACTTCGGACTGGGTCATAAGCCAATCATCAAGAACAACTGAAGCATTTGAAAGTGCTGAACTGTGAAGTCCAAGCTCTGCTGCAGTTCTTGTACTGGGTACACTGCCATTCAAATGCTGTCTAAAGATCCAACAGACCCACATGAATCTCATCGGCACTGGCATTAGAAGATCCAAAATCAGAAACTTGGTTTCTGCAGGAAGCACTGTTGCTCACCAGGACAAAAGAACTTACCTCAGTTGGTTAAACATCTGACTCCTGATTTCAGCTCAGGTCATGATCTCGGGATCGTGAGATCAAGCCTCAGCATGGAGGCTGCTTGAGATTCTCTCTCCATCTCCCTCTGCCTTCCCCCCTCCTCTAGCACTCCCTCTCTCTTCCCCTAAGTAAATAAAATCTTTAAAAAAAAAAAAAGGGGGGGGGGAGAAGAACCACCAACACCACCACCAACACCACCACCAAAATCTAGGCTCCAGTGTGTCCAGGAGGAAAAACTACTCTTTCGTGTCACCTTCAGGTAACCAAGGACACAATTCATCACAATGCACTGTGTCCCTTTCCAGCCTCTCAACCATCAAAAATCAGGATATTGCTTTTTTGTGTGGGTGTTGGGTCTGGCCATTTCTAAGGGATCCGAGCATACAGATACTCATCCCAAATCACACATGAGTATCTCAAGTCCCAAAACATGATCCTAAAACTCCCTGGAAGCAGAAATTGAGCCCCTGAGCCCTCTAGGACCTCGGACAGTGGCAGGTGGCATTAGGAGACTGGATAAAAGTGAACACCACAGAACAGCGGCTATAACTAGCCTTTCTGATACCACAGTTACCTTAGAGAAAAAGTTTATTCCAGGAGCCCTCGATAAATCACTTTTATGGAATTAGGCGTTTATGCGATGCCACTGGCATACAAAGTCACTGAATTAGTCACTGGATTTCCTCCAAGAAGTTGAAGATGGCCTTCATCACATTTCACAGAGTGCTCTTTACAAAGATCCCAAAGGAAAGTTCGATAACAAGACACCGTGTGTGTGTGTGTGTGTGTGTTGTTGTTTTGTTTGTTTTTTACCCTGTGGTCAACCAAGTAGGCCTTGGCTTTACTCACTGGCTGCCAAGTGTTCTAAGCCACACCGGCAGGCCCCTCAGAGAGAGCACAGAGGTTATTTTGGTCAGCAAGTTTGGTTTCATTCCCAAATCCACTTTAGATCCCTACCTCCCTCCACACCTCCACCCCCTTCTTCTTTCCTGCGGTTCCCTACTTTTAATTTATGCTATTTTACAGCCTTGCAAGCTGCCTTAAATTCATTCTGAAACAAAAGAGGGTAGAAACACTAAAAGGGAAATTATTTCTCTTTTCTAATCATCCATTCCCATGTCCGTCACCATGTGCCAGGCACCAGAGAAATGGAGTGAAATAAATATGCCATCTTCCCTGCCCTCAAGGAGCAGCCTTCGTGCTGGGAGACAGATACTGAAGTTCATTCTTTTTCCTGACTTCCAGCCCCTCCTCTGGGAAGCCTGCCCTCCCCTCCCTTGGTTTCTGCAGGAAGCACTGTTGTTCACCAGGACAAAAGAACTTACCTCACTCACTGCACAGGAACAATTTAGTGCCTGCCACCTTTGCAGGTTTGTGAGATCTTTAAGGCTTAGGTCCAGGCCTTTAGTCAATTCCCTATCCTTGGCCTTTAACAGAATGTCTGGCACACAGTCATCGCTCCCCCAAAATGACGACTAAGTGGATGTCTGAAAAAATGAATGAGCAAGTGAATGAATGCAGGATGTCAAAGGAGGGATGGCCAAAGTGCTGTTGGAGCACAGACACGGGAGCTGATCCTGCCTCTCGGATCAAGAAGAGCCTCACAGGAGGGGAGGTCCAGGCTGGTCTTGACGCCTAAATAGGACTTACCAGGCCCATTACAAGGGCTCAGGGGGCCCTGTTTGGAGAAGAGGGTCCATGCGTGGGATGTGCTGATGAAAGGACAAAGCAAGAAAGCAGAAAGGTTGGAGCAGAGCTTAAAAAAGCAATCTGAGCCACCTCACACAGGGCCCCTCACACACCACGCCAAAAGCTCTGGGCTGATTCAGACCACGGCCAACATGAGAACAGCAGCGACACCAGGAATGTGCCATCTGAAGGGGCATGTGCATCTATTTGGGAGCATGAAGGATGAAGAACAGATAATTTTATAAATTTGAAATCAGAATTTTTTAAGCAAAAGCACTTTTCAGTGTGTTCCAAGGCCAGAGCAGTCTTCCGGATAAAGTCAAGTGTTCCAATGGGACACATCCTTTAAGCGTTCCAACTTTAGAGAGATGTTCTAGAGACAGTGGATACAGGGGTGCTTTTTTAAACAGCCCAGAGCCGCCAGACGACCTCCACTCAGTGCCCTGTCACTCAGCTCTTCAATTACTGCTCATCAGACTTTGTCTTCAAGCACCCTACATTATTGCCCTGGTCCCCAAAGAGGGCTATGTGCTGATGGCAGTCAGCCCCCGAACTGGCACGGGGACTGGACTGCTGTGCTCTCACAGAGACACACACATCTGAGAACGGCCAACAAGCAAACACCAGCCCAATGGCGACACACGCAAACGTAAAATTGACCAAAAACATACCCTGCTTGTTCCCAAGTGTCCACTGATTCCCGATGTTATGGATATCATGGAGTCCCCATTCTTCAAATGAGAAATGCAATCTGCCATTTAATGAGGACACAGTGACAGAGTAGCTGCAAAACAGGTCTTACACTGGGAGGGATGCAAATTCAGGGACCAATTAAAGCCTCACCCTTGCCCCCATCCCAGTCCTCCAAATTTATACCCAGTTCAACTTCAGCGGGAGCATTAATCTTGGCACTTTGGCTAGAAATTGGCCAGGAGAAGAGAGTATTATTCCCCCTTTAGACAATAAGCCACTCATTCAAAAATAAATACATAAACAAACACGTGAGCACCTACTGTGTGCACAGTACCAGCTCTAAGCAGTACACAAACACTAGGCAAAGAGAAGTACCTACGGGAAGGCTGAGGCACCCACTTCTGGAATCAGGCCTCCCTGTGCCTTCACTTCGGCAGGCCCTAGGGTGCTCTGGAGGAAAGCAGACCACCAGACTCTTCCCTCCCCCTCCCACCTCACCAGCAAACGAGTCCCCCGTATCAAGTAAGAAAGGCAAAAAGGCCACAACTCGATTCAATCGACATTTCCGCAGCTCCCCAACACACACACATGGGAGGAGTGTCTTTAGGGGTTTGTTTCCTTCCAGGATCTCTTCTTCTTCCAACACAATCTGCTAACCCTGGTAGAGGAACAAGGAAGGCCGAACCTTCAACTCATCTCTCACTCATCCAACTGGAATCCATTTCCGATCCCACCTATGGAATCCCACTGCTGCCTTCCCTCTTGCTTGGCCTCTCCCTTTCGGGGATTGTCCTGGTGTTGATTCCCCATCAGTCCAACTGACTGACATGACTCTATGTGTAGGATTCAACTTGAAGGCCAAAAAGGCCCAAAAGGACACCAAACAACCCCAAACCCACACACCAGGCATACTTGGCACTGAGGATCTTTCTCTAAAAGCATTCATGAAAATCCAAAGAAGATTTCCAAGGTCCTGGGTGCAGGGACCCAATTGCATAGCCCCCTGAGAGGGACTCTGCTACTCAGGGAACCTGGCTGCAGCAGCACCCAGGCTCCCCCACCCCTTCCGATGCAACGCAATCCTGAGAACGTCCACTGGGCCCCCCATCCCTCAGCTGCATGTCCTCCACACTCCTCCGTCCCCATGGACTCTGCTCCTGACTTCTCGGAACCGGGCAGTGGCCTGTGTCCCCATACCACCAGCACTCCTCACAACCACGTTCTGCCCAGTTCCCAACTCTGGACGGAGATTGGGATAACATGGGTTAACATGGCTTCTTAAAAACACGATCCCAGCTTTGATGCTAGAAGTACTGAATCAGAGTCCCCAGGAAATGTATTTTTGGCAAGTCTCTCTTGTGCCCTTCTTTGGCCAGAGGAGTTTTCCTAAAATGCATTTATGACTTTTATCATATGCTCATTTAAAATCTTTCAGCAAATCCCCACCCACTCCGGGACCCAACTGCATGAGAGCTGCCCCCATGGCCTTAACCACCTAACTGCAGCCTGCTCTCAGACGCCTGTCTAGTCCCCTACATTCCAACCACGTGCCCACTCCCTGGTGCCCAGATACAGCAGGCTGCCTGCTTCGCCCCTTCAGCCACCTAGGTCCCTCTGCTCAGATGCTTCCCTCACCAGCCACTCTGCCTAATGAATACCTATTGGTCCTTTCAAGACCAGTGCCACCAACCTCTCTCTGGGAAGCCTGAGCAGCTTCTTCCACTTGGGAGATGTCACTTCTGTGTCCCCATAGCACCTCAAATAAACTTCCAACACCACACATGCACGCTTCCCCATGATTCCTCGTAAGATACAGTCTCCCAGCTCATCAGTAAGCTCCTTGGCATTCCTATAACATCTCTCAACACCAGACAAGTTGCTGGAACTTCAAAAAATGTTTGTTACCTGTTTTCCTTTGCAGGTACCCCTAGAGTTTCAGGGACTACACCCTGCATCTGGAGAGCCCATATGGCAAAGCAGTGAAATATACATAAAGACTACCTAGGGTTTTGGAATACCAAAGAGTTTGAATTTTGAGTTCTCCACTTATTAGCTATGTCTCAGTGGATCCTCCCCTTCGGTGCAAATGAGAATTAGTACTAGCGACTTGTCATAAAGACTATGAGATGATCTATGTAAAGTACAGGTGTCTCAATTATTGGCAGTAATTATGTACATTATTTGTCATTATCTGTATGCTTATAGATTAGTGGGTATGAGTGCACACACATCTTAGAACTGTGCCTGACACATTATAGGTCTTCAAAATAATTGCCAAACAAACGTGTGCAGCTGTAATTACTAATGACTGCTTACGTATCTGCCTTTCCTGCTACACTACAAGTTTTCAGAAGGCAGGGACTCAGTCCCATTCATTTCTGTACCTCATCCCCACCTCAGCTCCATAAATAATTGTCTGATTTCGTTTAACATAAAATATTAATGCAATGTTTATGACTATTAAGATATTCATCCTTACCTAAGGAATCACAAAGACAGCCTGAGGCACACTGTAGACCAAACCCACAGAAGAAAATTAAAACGTCACTGGCTTGAAAACCTTCCTCTAACCTCCAAAAACCCTGACTTGCTGGCCTCTAGGCTCAACATCAACTCTGCGGGCCCCTCCTTCAAGGTCGGGCCTATTACCTAATGAGCCACAACCCCAAGGTCTTAAGTGATGACACAAGCCCCCTCCTCCCTGGTCTGTGGCATCCCTGCCCCGACCCCCCAGCCACAGCCCGGACCCCCAGCCACAGGTGCTCCACCTGAGCCCCGGGCTCCAGCCTCCTCAGCTCACAGCCAGTCCTCCCCCTAGGGCCTGGGGGCTGCAGTAGGCCCGCCGAAGTGTCAGGTTACCACAAAATAACAGTGGGCCTACACAGTCAGTGTAGAGGCCAAGTGCAGAAAGAGAAGCCCAGGAGAAAAAAACCAGACATTTGAGTTTGAGTCAAAGAGGAACTGGGTTTTAAGAAATATCCTTTAAATTCACAACTATGCTCTTAACATCACCACTATAGCACCTACAATAACTCATTCATTTAATGTCCCATCCAGAGTAGCTTATATTTATATTATACTTACTTGCTTTGAGCGTGCTTTTAAAAATATTATTTTAGGGCCAGAGCGGGGATGGGTTTTTTGGGGTTTTTTTTTTTTTTTTTGGTTTTTTGTAGTTTGCTTATTTAGTTTGCTTATTTTATAAAAGTCAGATTTGGGTCAATGAAGGTTTTAACAAGTATTCCCATTCAACAAATCCCTGATATTACTCAGCTTTAATTTTCTCAAAACTAAATCCAAACATGACAGAGCTAATTAGCTCTGCTGAAGGAGAGGCAGACCTTCAAGAAAGAAAAGGCTAATAAAAAGCATTCACACATTTTTTTTTCCCCTAAAATGAAATCAAAGGTCACTCCCGTGCTACCCTCGTGCGGGAACAGTGCCGGCTTGATGTGGGCTGACCCAGCCTGCGTACTTCAAACAAAGTTAACTTCAATCACTGCAGCAAGTTAACAGGTTATTGATTCTCCATCCACTGTTCTTTCATCTGGGTTTACTCTGTAGACCATGTCTCTTTAATGTGCTCCTAGCAACTGTTTTATAAGAGGGTGGGTATAGACCCAGCTACAAGAAATGCCCTTCTCCAGCTGGGCAGGTAAACCCCGAGGCCCGGCCATGTTGGGCTGGATTTGGGTTTCCCATTGTAACCCCTCCGCTGTCAATGCCCCGGCACATTAGATTCCCTGAAGGTGCTGAAAAGGAGGCAGATTAAAAAAAAAAAAGAAAGAAAAAAAAAAAAATTCCAAATGGGGGAGAGTGGGGGATGGGACGGATTCTCTACAATATCCTTAAAAAAAAGGTTTTCATGAGGAAAAGGTTCTCCAACATCCCCTTATTTTGTAGTTACTGATTGATGTTTCATGTTAAAACATCAGGGTTATGAGTATTTTAAGGCAAGCAGTGCTCGGAGCAGGACTCTATTGCAAATGCTTAAAGGGGAAGGGGGGAGGAGGCTGGGTAACGACGACGACGACTTTAAAATGATCATCTTAGTGGCAACCAGACCAGCTGGTAAACATGCAGACAGGCAGATTCTGTGTTTCATTTCTTTTAACTTTTAAGAAATAACCCTCTCCCAATCCCATCAATAAAAACTTCAGAGAAGGAACCTATTACCAGCCGACTCTGAGTTCTGCAAGTGGAGAAGAATACCACATAAACAGTGAAATTACCAGCAGTTTCATTCTGTCTTTAAAAACAGTCTCATTCCCGGAAGAGAGGATCTCATCTGCTTGCTCCTCCTTGCGCTGTCAGAATTCACACAGTTCATGCAGGACACATCACACCGTGCAATTACCAACCAGCATTTGCCACTGCTAAAAGATCTTTAATAATCCTGATTTTTTTTTTTTTTTTTAAACCATAAAAGCTCTCCTTATGAGCCCAGCTCTCTTTGCTTGTTCGGCGTGCCTGGTCACTTACAGGAGGAGGAGAAAAAGCCGGAGGCGCGGCTCACCGTTCCCCAGCGGTGTCTCCCAGGGAGCTGTTCGTGTGTCCGCAGGGCGATGCCACGCCGCGGCGGCCGGCAGGGTTTAAAATTAGCCGAGCCCCGGAGAGCCCCGGGTAACCTTCGGACAAGGTTAGCCGGCAGAGCAGTGCAGCTCAGGGAGGGACACTAATGAGAAGCCAAGGAGAGCTCTTCCACAAGCCCGTTAGGGCCCCTCTGAGCCCTCACCGTCTAGAAACCTGGAGGGGCCGGGTACACCTCCTGGGCCTCAGGAGGCTGACCTCGGCTCTTGTTTTTAACCCACCAAGTCAGCAGCTTCCTTCACAGGCGATCGGCGCGAGCTCTACATGTGTTTCTCCAAGTCTGAAGTCAACGTGCTCCGCCTCTGGTTACACGTTAATTTTTAAAAACTTTAAAGTGGATTTTAAGAACATCATATCCATGGAACACTTCTAAATGTAAAGTTCATACCCACACATGACCAAAAAAGTGGAACCTACAGAAACACCCACAGGAGGAAATGAACTGTGCTCATAGTCAGTGCTGACAACGCATTCTGATGTACTTTCTTGCACTAACTTTATTCTTATTAATACTATTTTTTTTATTATTATGACTCCCTACAGTTTTTGGGTTCTGTTATTACCCATCCAACATTTCACACTCAGCATTATCCTGAGTCTGGAAATATTCTTTGCATTTGTGATTTTTAAGAGGTATGGTATTTCACGTTGTGGATATACTGCTATTTGACTACTTCCCCATGGGTGCACATTTATATTGTGCGCAACTGTTCACTGTTAACGGCAAACATCCTTGTAATGATTTCCTAAGAACAGATTCCTGGAATCCACAAGAGCAGGAAAAAATTGAAGCCACTGGTGCAGACTGGGGACCCTTGAAGACAGGGACGGCCTGTCACACTGTAGTGTTTTCTGAAGAAAGGAATGTGTCTGGGCGCTTTCCAAATAGACAACCCTAAATTCTGATGTGCCGCTTTCCAAGCACCTACCGGGAGATCACGAGGCCAGCGCCACAGAAGTCCCCTCAGCAGTGAGAGAGAGGAAGCACAAGCAAAGGGTGCATCTAACGCCTCTGAACACCTGTCAAAGGCGATTCGGATGCTAGTGGCACTGTCCACACTGCCCCCACGAGTACCTCCCTGGTACAGACGGCCACTCCGGTTGTTGAAGATACTGAGATACGTGCGTCCGAGTTGGTGAAGGGTCAGTGGCACAAGCCCACTGAATGCCCAGCCTCTCCCAGAGCCCCCAGCCTCCTCCCTATCCAAGTAAAGCTCAGTGTCTGGCACACTGGAAGCCTCCAGGGGTTGCCCGTGTCCATGTCCTTATGGTTCATTAAATACCTACAACATCACTCCTGTTCACAGACAACCTACAATTCAAGATTTGCTTTTTAGATTTTCTTCATCCTCCCTTCCAACCAGCTCCTCAGAGGCCACTGGTTAAAATCTTAGTTATCATCACTTCAGCAGTCTTTTCTTAAATTCATTAAATTCCCTAATATTTTATTTTTTTAAGCTGAAATGGACAATTAATGAGAAGCACTTACCATTGGGAGGTAACAGGGAGCTGTTCCCACCAAGTTGTTCTCCACCAGGCACAGTGAGTTGGGTTAGACAAAGACGGACATCATAAGCAGAAGATCCATACACCGAGTACTAACACCCGTGACACCGGCGCCCCAAGGGGCAAAGCTATCTGCTTAAATCACATGAGAGTTTAAGGACTCTCACATCATCAACTGTAATTCTCAGGAAGCTAAAGCAAAAGTACCAAAATGCTAAAATCAAGAGGTAAACAGAAGAGTCAACTACAAACTAACCTGTGCCCCAATCGCCCTGGTATTGGCTTACCTCTGATACCAGTAAATGCAACATTCTAGAGCCAGGTGTATTGCTATGCTGTTGGAAGCATGATCTCTACTTTATCTCTCCTTGCTAACCTGAATTATTTTCTGTGTAAGGGAATAGATAACCAGTGAGTGGAACAGAATTTCATTTCCTCTGAATGTTTTCGTCTATCCTCTACTGCGGATGCCAGGGAAGGAACACCAGCCAGGAAAGGGAAGAAGAACAAACCAGAAGCCTGTAAGTCAGACTTTGAAAACCAAAAAAGAGCTAGCCTGGATGTATTACAGCCCCGCCCAGCCCAGCCGCTGGGATGGTGACCCAAGCTGGAATCAGCTCAAAGGCAAGGCCCATCCACATCTCCACTACGGAAGAATATACACCAAATTTCAGGTCACTATGGGAGCTATTTTTGACTCCCAATATCAAATACAATGGCAAAAGTTTAAGGAAATACCTTGTTGTAGTAACTGAAAATAATATTCACAGCTAAGATTTATTTAACACTACTGTGTGTGAGGCACAGGGGTCATGAAGACTTTATTTTTATTATTTCTCCTAATCCTCATCACAACTATGTTAAATGTAATATCACTATCCCCAGTATTCAGATAATGAAAAAAATGAAGTTTAGAAACATTAAGTCATTTGTCCACTTCTCAGAGATATCCAAACCCAGATCCACCTCACCTTGAGCCCAAAGTCTGTTTCTATGACACAGTGAACCTCCCATCGTTGCAGGTAATCAAGGAACAGCTGAGAGATCTCTTAACAGGGATGCTGTATCGGAAACTGGAGTGGGGAGAAGGATGTCAGGGAAGGTACAATCTAAGCTTGGATCCATGACAGATGAAAACAGACTGCCTACTGTATGCGGGGTCTATACTACGTGCTTACAGGACAGGGGTTTCGGAGACCCTGTGAAGGAAGCGAGCACACAGAGCCGCTCCATTTTTCTGCTCACAACAAAAGGCAACTGCAAAGCAAGGCCGCAGAGTCCAGACTCTGGTCACGGTGAGCTCAGCGGCACATGGCGAGCACGTTTCCTTCTCCCTCCCCACAACACACCCTCGAGGCTGCAAGCCTAGCCACTGCAGCACAGGGAAAGAGTTCTGGCCCTTCTCTTTCTAAATTCCCTGCCCCTGAACTTTTCGCCAACACAAAGCTGGTATTCACGGTAAATAAACGATTCAAATTTGTATTAGAAAATATCGAGAACACAACCAGAAAAGGAGATGAATGGACAAGTCACACAGGAGAACAAGTATGTGACTGCCTCCCTTGGTGAGGAGAGGGAAAGAAGGACAAATTCCAGCGAGCTGAACGTGTGACTTTAAACCTCCTCATCAGCAAAGCCGTAAAGCTGGTAGGAAGATCTGCAGTGAATAGGATACAGGGAATATACTAGCGCAGTAGTGGATGAAGATCCAAATGGCTATACTTATCAAGAGCCTCAAAGGCTTAAATCCTTGGACTTAGTAATCCTCACCCTAGAAATCTACTGAAAAGAGAATTCCATGAAGAAAAACATCAGGATCACAAAGATACACATTATAGAATCACTCCTAATACTATGAACAGTGGAATGACTAAGAAAATCACAGCATGTGAATGCAAAGGAAAACTGTCTCCACTTATAAGAAAAAATGAAGAACAGACTGAAACATTAGGGAAAGCTTCTCAAAGATCCCTGATTTTAAAAAGCAAAATACAAAATTGTGTGTTTATGTATATATTATAAAATATACATTTGTATATATATGTGTAAGTATATATGAAATTGTATGCATAGATGTATTCATATAGATTATTAAAATATATTTATATGTATTATGTATACATGAAATTGTGTATGTGTATATTTATAATTACTGGAGTTTTATGCCCATATCTACAGAAATAAAGTAATTGAAATTTTTTAAAAAGAGTTCTTCTCTTAGGAGGGTGACATTACAGGTTTTTGTCTTACACTTTTTTCATGTTCTATTTCTGTAATTTTTAAGAAAGGACTCCAATTTTTTTTAAGAAAATTTAAATAATCAGCTACAACTTGAGACATTTGAGCACGTGAATGCAAAAAGAAAGCTCAGAGGTCATACATATGTGGATACTTGAATGCTCTCTATCGCCAGGACCCACCAGAGGCCAATCTCCAACTTTCTATGTCTAGTCACAAGCTTCAAATACAGACAACACACAGATGACCGCCTGGTTCAGGGAGACCTGAGGACTTGATGCTCCCCCTTCCATTACAGCCACAATCACAGTAGCTAACCCTTAACAGACTGTGGATTCTGGACCCGGCCCCACCAGAAGCACCTTATATGTCGATTCATTTACTCCTCATAACAATCCTATGCGGAAAGTACTATCATGACTCCCATTTTGAAATAAGGAAACCGAGATACAGAAAGAGAAAATAAATTGCCTGACCTCACTCAGATAGATGGCAAAGCCAAGATCTGAACAGAGACTGACTCTGGAGTCTAAACTGATAACTACCAACCTAGACTGCCTGTATGTAGACAAGTCTCCCATCCACTGTTCTGCTGGTACATTTTATCCAAAATGTCTTTCCTCCCCTTAGCCACCTACAAAGCACCCACACATACTTCAGAGGCCAATTCAATTGCCACCTCTTCAGCAAAGCCTTCCACGGAGCTCCCATGCAGCATTAATAGGCATGGAGTTTCAGTTTTCCATGAAAAGTTACAGAGATGGATAACAATGACGGTAGCAGAACAAAGTGAACGTACTTAATGCCCCTGAGCTGCACACTTAAAAATGGTTACGATAATAAATTTTTGCTATGTGCATTTTACCACAATTAAAATTATAGATAAGTAGGCAGGCACATAGGTAGGTAGGTAGATAGGTAAAATGGAACCTCTAAGCAAAGAAATCAGGTCACGTGAGAGCATACCTACAGTGGAATCCAATCATAACTCTCAATGCTAGAGCACTCACCACCCCACAGATGCCGTACACATCACACAAATGTCACATGCATCTCTCCAACACTCTTCCCCTTTCAGCAGGGCTATCACTCCCTCCAGGAGCCTTCCTGGATCCCCAAGCCCAGTCTGGGGGAGGCTGGTCCCATGTGCCCACACTATCATGCCCTCGTCCCAGAGCACCCTTGGAAGTGCCCATCAATAGGTCTGTGCCCCCATGTCGAGCTCCCTGAAGGCAGCACCCTTATCTTATTTGAGTGTGTCCTCAGGACCTGGCACAACACATACCACCTTTAATAAACACTGACTCAATTAATTAACTGCTGGAAGAAGGAGGGGCTGGAATAGTGCTCTGGTTTTCAAAGCTCACATACAGGGTTGTCTTGAAGGGTGATTAAGAAGACAAGTCAATGCTTGCACAAAACCCAAAGATTCTAACCTAAAACTAAAAGGAAGAGGGTCCACTTGCAGAGATTCCCAGAGGCCCCCTGCCACCTCTATTAGATATGGGGGATTTATGTGTGAACAGGTGATTTTCAGCATCGACAGCTCCCACGACTTAAAGGTCCATGCCCATCTTCCGAGGCCCTGGGCTGAGACTCAGGTGCCAGGTGCAGTACAAAGGCTTAGGTCACCTCTTCAAATTCTCTTAAGGTCAAGTTTAAATGGCAGTTTGATTAATTTGTCAGGCACCTATTCTTTGGGCTAAAATCAGAAAACATTCTTTAAGGCTGCTAAATCTTTATTGATCCTGAGGGGTCAGCTCAGAAGGCAGGGACAGTAATTGCCTGTTCTTTGCATAGTGCATTTTCCATTCTTTAAGGCAGCTGGTACAAGCACGGTATTTTTTCTTGTATGTGTTTCTGCTACAATTACTTACTCGCCCCTAGCGCCGTTCTGCTCGTCACCTCCAAGTCTACTCTCAGCCCGTGCGCCACATAGGAGAACAAATTTTTGAATTTGCTACTGAGCAAAGTACATTTCCTTTTTTCCCCTCCCTCTCCAATCACTGAGCAAACTGTAAGAGTGAAGCAAGCATAAGGCAGGCTCATCGTGCTGGAGCCCCACAAGGCAGCCAGCCCCCAGAGGACACAGAACCCCAACTGAAGAGCGCAAACGACTTCCAACGTGACTTGAGTTCAGCTTTAGGGAAACCCAACATGGGACATTCATACATTCGGGTGACGCACAGCTCCAAACAGGTCATGCTGAAATGACAAGGAAAGTAAACGCAAACGTTAAAAGACATAGCTGCTTGTGCCTTGTACAGAAACCCTTGACCAGTAGGCAAAAATCCATGCCCAAACCTTAGGAAGAAATGCCATAGGTAAAGGATATTTGAGGATCCGAGACAGAGGAGCAGAGACTCAGGGCATTTTTAAAAGGAGATAATTATTATCCCCTTTTATTTTTTTGTTTAGTCTTCCATTTATGTAGTAGAACCATCCTTATTATAGAAGTTCAGTGAGGGGCGCCTGGGTGGCTCAGTTGGTTGGGCGACTGCCTTCGGCTCGGGTCATGATCCTGGAGTCCCGGGATCGAGTCCCGCATCGGGCTCCCTGCTCAGCGGGGAGTCTGCTTCTCCCTCTGACCCCCCCCCTCATGTGCTCTCTCTCTCTCTCATTCTCTCTCTCAAATAAATAAATAAAATCTTTAAAAAAAAAGAAGTTCAGTGAATTATGGAGACACAAATGTGTCAACACACAACCTTACTGAGGAGCTAAGCCTGTGCTAGGTAAGACAGGACACAGCCATAATAAGACCTTGAGCAAGTCCTTTTCTTCCGTCAACAAGGGAGCTGAAACAGGACTTTTATTGGTAGCTCTCATGTGTAATATTCTTTTTACTCCATTCAGCTGTCTAGCAGAAAAGCAGACTTCTGGTCCATGCATGACTGGATTGTCCAAAACATGAATCTTTTTAAAGTGCCATAAATATTATAGACCATATTATATATACTGGCCATATTATACATATATTGACCATATTATTTATGTTCTGACACCATTCTTTTTTTTTTTTTAATGTTTTATTTATTTATTCATGAGAGTCACAGGGAGAGAGAGAGAGAGAGAGGCAGAGGGAGAAGCAGGCTCCCCGCTGAGCAGGGAGCCCGATGCAGGGCTCGATCCCAGGACCCTGGGATCATGACCTGAGCCAAAGGCAGATGCTTAACCATCTGAGCCACCCAGGAGCCCCTGACACCATTCTTTTTTGAAGACACAGACTATTTCTAACAAAATAATAAAGGATGGTGATTACTGGGGCACCTGGGTGGCTTGGTCGGTTAAGTGTCTGACTCTTGATTTAGGTTCAGGTCATGATCTCAGGGTTGTGAGACTGAGCCCCAAGTAGGGCTCTGCACTGAGGCTGAAGCCTGCTTAAGATTCTCTCTCTCTCTCTTCTTCTGCCCCTCCCCGCTCTCTGGGGGTGGGGGGGAGGGGATGGTGATTATAATTTTTAATGGCACTTTCTGCGATGCATGGGTGGCTCAGTCAGTTAAGCGTCTGCCTCAGGCTCAGATCATGATCTCAGGGTCCTGGGATGGGGCCCCAAATGGAGACCTGCATCTCTCCATCAGCTACAGGCTCAGTGGGGAGTCTGCTCCTCCCTCTTCCTCTGCCCCTCCCCCTTTCCTACACTCTTTCAAATAAATAAAATCTTTAAAAGAAAAAATAAAAGAGAAGCTTCATTTGACTATCTCAAAGAAATGTTCCCTGCTTTTTTTTTTTTTTTTCCTGCTTTACCTATGGTATTTCTTTGCAAATGGTATCAAAATCAAGGTTCCAACTGGAACCCATCACATTCCATAGGACCAACAAATTTGACAAAAATTCTGTATTTAATTAATACTTCAAGCATCATCCAACAAGCTTTGAAGATTACACCTTCATCTGAAACAGAATACAGTAAATATTCATAGGCACAGACCTTTTTTTAGATTTAAAGAATCACTGATAAACTATATGTTCAAAGGAAGAGAGATAATCACCTCTACCTCACTTTACAACTAGAATTCAACAAGATCTCTAAAATTCTAAATAAAATATTTCCAATTTTCATATTCCTTCTTTAAATTGAATTCATTTTTATTTTAACTTACACTGCTACCATGCAAACCTGTCTTTCCTGAATAGTTTGTTCTAGGTGGGGCAGTGAAAAAAAAAAGGATTAGAAAACAAATAAGCTCTTTGGTCTAATAGACTATAAACATGTTCACGTATTCTGGTTTTGATCAGAAATAATAAAGGAGAGGAAGAAAAAAAAGATGCACTTGGGATTCCGGACACTGTGTGGTGATTCAGAGAGAGACATCTAAGAGGCAAACTATTTGCCAGAGTAAACCAGTATCACAATCATCTTAACATTTTAAAGGAGATTCCTGTTCGCAATTCACACACACTGACGAAGCACCTGAAGGACGGCCTCACTGACTTCTCTAGGTGTCTAGATAAAGCGTGGCAAACTTCGGTCGGGCTGACTGAGCCCCCCAAGGGGTAGGTACGGACTGCTCATAACTTAGTTGGGTGTCAGGAAACACATGCAAGCATTTATTCAATCAGCCTTCAACTTCAGGCCAGGTTCCGTGCTGGAGAGGCGAAAATGGGTAAGCACCATGCTCCTGCCTCAAAGACCTCACAGTCCAGTGAGAGGCGGATGTCAGCTGCAACCCCCGAATCCAGAACACTGCATGGTACACAGCAGGTGCCCGAAAGATATCAAGTAGGTTAGGAGGCAGGGAGGGCAGGCAGAGGCCTGCCCAGAGAGCTGCAGTGTGGCAGGGAGCCGGGCTCTCACATGGAAGCCTGGTTTTGAATGCACACCCACCCACGGCTCTGCAGCCGGGCACCGGGCTGCGCGTTCAATGCCGCCACACCTCAGCATCCACATGTACTCCCTCCCTCAGTGCTCATGAGATAACATACATGGAAATGCCTGATATGGCAAAGACCAGGAAGGACAGATCCTAGTCTGGGACAAGGACCAGGCAGGACAGAACCACCACAGTAGGATAAGATCTTTTTTCCTACTTCTTCCTCTCCCTTTTGTAATCCTTCCTGTAGAAAGGCCCTTCTCCAGTACTGACTCAGACAAGACTCAGAGTGAACGAATCAAAACCGACGCGGGGCAAGGGGTGCAGAAGGAAGAGGCTACCATCCTTTGGAATGAAAACCCTGAGTGGTTCTACAGTGGAAAAGGGGGAAAGGACTCCCAAGCCAGACACCTGAAGCACCTCGACTTCTGTCTTCTGCTGGCTAGACTCCTTCTCCAGACAATTCTTGACAATTAGCAGGGGTTATTGCTCTCCCCCGCATCTCCTCATTTGCATGTCCTTAACTGAATTAAAGTGCCTGCAGCACATTAACACTTGATCAACATAGAAGAAAGGCTAAACCAAGCTTAAGTATCTCAGCTCTTTTCCTATTTTAAAATATCGTAGGTGTGTGTTGGCGTATTTCTATATAGCCAGTTGTGAATGCACGTTTGGCTGTGTCTGTGTGTACATTCACACACGTTCCTGCGTTATTTAAGTAGGTATGCATCTGTGTATAAATATAAACCAGGCTTCTCAGGGTTGAGGGAAGTGTGAGAGATCCTGCTTGTATGCCGAGCAAGGCAGGACAGGTAAATTGTGTGTCCGCCTCAAACACCTGCAAGCTCATCTTGCACAAATAACTAAGGTTGCAACCAATGAACCAGTGAAGAGGCCCTTAAGTTTCCAAGACAACCAGAGGGGCAATGCTGGAGGGGCTCAACCTCCCTGTGGCTGGACCCAGCCCCTAAAGAACCCCTCTTCTCTCTCTTCCCGGAAGAAAGCTTTCCTTTTAGTAAACAAGAGCCTTTGTCCTAACCTGGATCCCTAAACCTCTTGAGGGGTGGGAGGCAAGGGCCTCAGAGCTGCCTTCAGTCCTAGAAAAGACCACAGCCACACCAGGGGAGCTGGAACAGTCAGGCTCCTGCCCCTTAACTCTCTTGAGGTTAAGAGATGCTGCGAAGTTGACGGTCATCCAATTCCATGGGCCTTTACCTAGAAGCAGCTGTGTCCCAAGCCCTGGGCTCAGAGATTACTTCTCGTACTTCGTGTGTATTTCACAACAATCCAAGAAGGCAAGTGGGGTGGTATCACTCCCCTCTCACAGGTGGGGGAGCTGCGACTCAGAAACACTGATGGGCCCGAGGAAGGCCCCAGAGCAGGTAAATGCAGGAGCTATCACGCTGTCTCACACTGCAGATCTGGCTTCAAGAGTACTGGCTGCAGGAGACGAATGTGAGCTCCCGGGTTCTGGTTTCAGTTCAGCCTCTGATCGAAGGGTAATCAATCAATCATGCAGGTCTTGACTTTGTGAGCCTTAAACTCTGACAATATAAAAAGAAAAAGAGAGGGCATCTTTGGTTCTACAGCTCACAGAACGGAGTCAGATAAGAACCCTCTATACCACCACTGTTCAGCACAATTCTCAAAGGCTAGGTAAGGTGGTTTTCTGTCCTCAGCTCTCCCACCAAACACCACCGCCCCTGCCATCCCTTGGATCCCAACTCAAGTTTTCACTGTCTCAGGCATTCACGCCCATGGTGCCCCAAGGAATCCCTCCATTGCCAGCCTTTCTGGAAGACATCAAGATCCATCTCAATAATTAGCTCAAGCCCAAATAGCCAACCCCCGAGCAACCTCAGCAGAGTGTCTGAACTTATCTTCATTGCACCTGCTTCTTAGTTTTTGTCTCTTCAACCTCGCCCGGGGACACAGCCTGAGACTTCTCTGTACTCATCACTGTGATACCAAAACCATGCCCCATCCCTCCCCGGAGTTAAATCAAAACAATTATTCACATGGCAACATTTTCTGGGTATCTGCTAGGTCACATATAATAACATGCAAGTAGGAACTGGGTTTTTTAAGAGAAATAACAGGATAATGGTCTCAGCCCCAAGGAACTTGCAATCTAGTAAGGAAGATGGAGATGTAAAGGATTGCCGGGATTTGCTGAATCATTTGACACTGGAATTTGCCAGTGACTGGGAGGTGGAAGGGACAGTGACTATGAAGAATGAAAGAGTCTGCTCCTGATACTATCTTAAAGGATATAATGACCGGCTGACTTTAACGAGGTGGAAATTTAATAAGGATAAATGTCAAGTCATGCACTTAGGTCCAAAAAAAAAAAAAAACCCCAACTCACAAGTATAGGGTAGAGAAAATCACATGAGAAAGTCTTAAGGGATTGGGTTGCCCACAAGCTCAATGACTCAGTGTGATGAGGGCTGCTATAAAAGCTAATGCAGTATCAGGCTGCCCTGATTAGAAATGCTGCATTCAGAGTAAGAAAATAGAGATTTCAAATCTGGACCCCAGAGACTGTAGAGGGATGAATGGTCACAAGTGAGCACATTCCAGAGATCAGTCAGGAGTGTGAAGCCACATCCCAAGTGGGGTGAAGATGAGGAGGCTGGGGAATGAATACCTTAGGGGGCCACGAGAGGCACCTTCAAACTAGTCTTGGGCTTGACCATCCCGTTTCCAGAGGGAATAAATTACATATCTCATTACGACATGTTCCCAACTGCAATGTCAAATATTTATTGGTAGGAAAGACGGTAATAAAATTCTCTTTACAAGACAAAGAAAATTATAAATTATTATGCACAAAATATTATTCGTTCTGTAAAAACAACATATACACACATCAAAAACTGCGTTAGCACCTGTCTGGAAGACCATGTAGTGTGAAGGCAACAACACGAAGAGTGGTGAGATTATCAACACGTTTAAATTTTCCTTTTGCTTCTCTGTATTTTGCTTCTCCGTATTTTCTGTTCCATAATAAACATATATTGAAAAATGTGATATGAAAAAAGAAAATCTAAATGGGCTAGCATATGAAAAGAGCAATTAGGCTCTTCCTCTCTGGCTCCAGCACGAGAGGGGGTAAGGATTGAGGAGACCCTGTCTGAGCTCAATGTTAGAGGAATAAATGGCCCTTTGTTGTAGAGTGAGCTCCCCATCAAAAGAAATGTGCCTCTAGGAGGCATTAAGGCTCTTTGGGAATGCACTGTAGGCGAAGCCTCCATGAGTGCAGGGCTCACTCCTCCTAAATGACCTCAAGGTTCCCTCTAATCTATATACTCCAATTCCTTGATGGATGCTTGAGCCATCGGTGCTCCAAAATGCACAATGCGTCTATTTCTCTCCTATAGGTTCAAATGCTCAAGCAAGATTGTAGGATCTACCTCTCTGCTCTCTCACCAAGTCAGGGCCAAGTGGAGTACAGTTAAAAGGATGTTCAACTGGGAATCAAAGTGTTCGGATCCCAGCGGTACCACTGGAAAGAAGAATAGGGCCTCGAACGAGTCACTTAAACTCTAGAAGCCTCAGTTTCCGCATCTGCCAAATGGCAGTAAAATGTATACGATTTCAAGAGGTTCTGCCGACATTTCAAGAAAAAGCCTGTGGGATTGCTTTGTAAACAATAAAGTGTTATCTATACAAAGGAAAGATGACACGTTCTGTCGAGCTCAAGCTGGATGGCCAACTGACAGGGCCAGCTATAGGCATCCCACTCCACCGGAAGCAGACACAACTCTGATGCCAAGACTGCACTGTGGCCCAAGCAGCATCTGCACGGCAAGGCCCTCTGGTCCTTCCGCTTCCCCTGACCACTTCTCATCCCACGGAGTATAATAATGAATTGCTTTTTCTCCAGCATCTGAGGATGAGTCCTGATTTTTCACTATGACTACAGGTTTTTTAAGAGGAGGATCAGGGCCTCTGCCCTCATCCACGATCCCTGGTGCTGCTGGGAACTCATGAAAGACGTACTGGTGATTTGACGGAACTCTCACTGAGCCCTGCTACTTACAGTGTAGCCCGTGGACCAGCACCACTGGCGCCATCTCAGAACGCGGTAGACAGGCAGGTTCTCAGGGCCCTGTCCCAGACCCACTCAATCAAAAGCTGCATTTTTAACAAGATCCCCAGGTGATTCACATGCTAACAAGCATGCAGCCATCAAGAAGCCAGGGGAAGACCTGGGGCAGGCTCATCCCACAAGAGCTCCAAGGCCCAGAAAAGGACCTCACTCATTTATTTACTCATTTACCCAGTCACACACTTGTTCAACAACTATATATGAAATTGCTACATCATGCCAGAAGCCTATCTAGGTGCCAAGCTCTGCTCTGACCAGGTGTAACTGAACGGTAAGGCTGCTCTGGTATCAGAGAGAATTTTCCATTACAGCTGCCTGCCCACAGAATTCAGCTAACAACTACTCAAGTCCCTCAGAGTCCCAGCTCCTCCAAGCCTGGCCCAGCGCCTCAAATGCTTTGCAGGTGTCAGGGCTGGTATCTCTTCACGAACCACCGAGAAGCCACCCACACAACAGCCACGGCCCAATGGTCTGGGCAGAGCCCCTGTTTTATGTCTGCAGGTGCTACATTCCAAAAGTACTTCTTCTTATAAAGCATGGCAGGAATTCTACACTTAGGGAAGAAAAGAGGTTAAAGAAGGGCCTTGTTTTTCCCAGAGGAGAGGGGAGACTCACAGAGAGGTTTACATTTTTAAAATGTATTTATTTTATCAGCCACATGCTTGCAAGTCAAACATCCCCTCAAAGACATTTTGCAGAGATATTCTGGGAACACACTGGAGGCAGCTTATTTATGTGCGGCTATTACAAGACTAGCCCAAAGGGATGAGTATCAGATGCTATCTCCCGCTGAAATGACCGTCTGCCTGCCTGCCACCCCTATGCCAGGTCAGAGCTACTTCATGCCCCTCAAATACCCCCTGCTTGGCCCTGCCAAACTGCCTCTGCCCCACTGGTCCTCGGAGAGCCTTGCAATTAGCCCGGGTCACTCCTGATGGAGGACGGTTGTTCACGCCACATGCTCTACACCATCTTTGGGGGTCTGTAAATGGACAACGAAAAGCATCACTAATGTATATACGGGTGCAAGATTAATCTCGAACACTGTCACAGTGCTGGAAACTGCAGAGGCTGGTAGGATCCCAGGCAAACTCAGCTCCTTGATTTCCCTGCCCAAAGGGGCATCCTAAGAAGGTGTGCTGTCTCTTAACAGCTGACTCTGAGCTCCCACCTTTGCTATCTCTCAAGTCATCCTTTGAGTCACAGGATTTAGCAGTTAGGAATGCTTACCGTGTCTCCCACAGTCCCCTCCCTTGGCCAGGTAACTGTCTCCTTCCCAACGGTGAGCATTTTGAGGGCAGGGGCTGTGCTCTGCTCAACACAGCATCTCTGGAGCCTAGCAGATACACGACACATCCAGGTTTCCATAAATAGTGATAGAAGGTCAATGCGTTCAACAAGCATTTAATGAGTGCTGAGTTTTAAGATTACAATACAGGTATCCCCTACCTTCCCAAAGTTCAAGTTATGCCACTTTGCTCTTATGAAAGATCTACTGAGCACAGTAACGATTTTTCTCGTAAAAGTGAAAATCCTCTTCGGATTTCTTTTGCTTGGTAGGAGAAAACAGATATTGGTATGTCTTTCCTAAAACCAAAGTAGCAAAACATGAACTTTCGGAAATCGGGGAATACTCTGCTTAACGCCATTTCTGCTTACAAAAAAATTCACAGAAACCCTCTACTTTTGGATGGGGGTGGGGGAGGGGCAAAATCTGTACTAAATACCAGAAGATAAAAAAGAAAGAAATGGGAGAGCCCTTAATGGCCTTTCGAGAGGAACAAAACAAGAAACAAGGACTATGAAAGCCTGGATGGAAACTCCAGTGTGAGGAGTGAGGGAATTCCTGGGGCCGAGCAAGCCAAGGGCAACAGAAATGGAATTTTCTTATCCACGACATCTCACACAGATCCACCCCCAGTCTGTAATTCATTGTGTACGGAATGCATTTCCCACACACCAGCCTCTTATTCTGCAATCGGCCAAATGTTTTTAATCTTTTAAACTATCAGTATACTGTATGGCATATACACCGACTCCATCCTAACCTGTTTCTTCACAAGGAGAGCCCCAGTTCATAACGAGATGGGCTTTTCACGGGCATTCTGACTCCATTGTCTCCCCAGCTGTCAGGGCCACGTGAGAAAGAAGGGCAGGGAGGTACAGAAAGGTTAAGGACTGCCCCCGATTATGCCCTGGGACCTGAATCTCACCGCTTCCCCCCCAATCTGTGTTCTCAGCAGCAACCCACCTCCCCTCCCAGGCCTCTCTTTGCATCTAGCATCGCTGCCCAACAGAGAGGGAGCTCAAGCCACATGTCGAGGTACGTTTTCGAGTCACTCATTAAAAAAGGTAAAAAGGAACTGGTGAAATTAATATCAGTAACTTCTTTTATTAACCCAACATATCTAAATGTGATTTCAACCCGTAATCAATATTTAAAAAACCATTAATGAGACTTTACATTCTCCTTCCAAACTAAGTCTTCGAAGACCAGCGGTCAGTGTATATGCTTCGGGGGCCACCTCCATTCAGATGCCACCTGCCGAGTGCTGAACGGCACCGGGGGCGGGTGGCGACCATGCTGCCCCATGAGGGCCTCAAGTGCACATTTCCTACACAGGCCTGCTGTCTCCAAGCACACAGAGCCTTGTTACTGGCACGGACTGCTGTTGGGTCTGAGAATGGGGAGGCCCAGTGTTCGGTGTTCAAGGACAGTCAGTTCTACCCTTCAAGTCTCGTCTACGGCCATACCACCCTGAACGCGCCCGATCTCGTCTACCCTTCAAGTCTCACCGGAAGTACTGCTCCGTCAAGGAAGCCTTCCCTGCCTATGCCCTCAACAGTCCTGTGCACCTCTCCTCTGTGCCGGGCACCCTGGCTTCACACGCCGTAGCCCTAGCGGCCATACTGGAGGGCCTGCTCGGCCATGTTCTCCACCACTGTCTGTTCCTTGAAGACAGGACTGTGTCGGCCTCACTCACAGCCCACGCCTTATCTTCCAGCCCAGCACAGGCTCGACAAACATTTGCCAGATGCATGGATGGATGGTCGGATAAATGAATGGAATTCCTCCTAACAGAACCTCTCTCTCTCCAGGCCAGAGCTTCCTTGAAGTAGAAGCCCCATGCTTCCTTCCAGCTCTGCAAGTCAACCATGATTTGTGTGGTGGCCCTAGCCATTCTGTTTAGCCCTCCACGGCACAACCAGCTCGGGCCAGCCATCTGACACCGGAGGGAACACTTCTTAGGTACACTGTAGAGTTTCTTGCTCTGCAAAATGGGGCAATGTAAGTTGCTTTCCAGTCTTCTGAAAGTATCCTGGGAGCTATTCCACAGAAGTAGAGACATACACATATTCTCTCATATAATCCTTAAACACCTTCCCTGGCCGATCGGTTATCTATTTCTTACAAAGAACATGTTCAATTTTGTCCTTAATGAATCAATGTCGTAAAAAGATCACAAGGTCAGGTTTTCGACTCTAAAGTCTTGGTTTTCATCACCACTACCTTTCTGCCAGCTAGCTGCTTGATCATCATGTTATTTAACCTCTATGTACCTGGATCTCCACATCCATAAAATGGGGATAACAATATAACCAGCTCAGAGCTGTTGTAACACCAGAACGCCTTATATACTCTACAGGGCCAAACAGATGTTAGCTCCTATGTAAACTATTTCTTCTGAAGCATGTCAAAGTCAAGTGACAGAGTCACCCACAATTAACAGTCACAGCCAGGACCTAGGCCTGGGGATTCGCGCCAAGACCAGAGAGAACTCGCAGGCTAACATCAAACAGGCCCACATCCACAGCTTCACAAAGCCAAGTCCCCAAGGGGGATGGATGCCTGGGGATGTCGGGCAGGAAGCAGCCCAGAAGGGCTGGCTTCCCCGAGGAGCAGGACTGCCTACTGGAGCATGACATAGGACCTTTCTATCTCAAAAGGGCAGGGTCTCCACTGAGCGAGGGGTCCTGCCCTCAGTCAGGCCAAGCCAGGGAGCCAGAGGAATGGCTTCGTCCACCTCTTCTCTCATTCTCCTGCAGTGTTTTGGAGGCCCCTGAACTTTCCCGAACCGGTTATGCCTATTTCAAACAGGAACTAGGCCCGCATGTACGTGCACGCACACATATGTGTGCGTGTATGCATTTTATTATTTCAGAAGAAAGCACTCTGCAGCCCGAGAATGAGTCATCAGTAATCCTTGTCAATTTGCCAGCAGCCTGCCCCTCTTCATTACAAACAGAAAGATAAAAGCCCTTGCACATTAGCTGGCATACGCCTCCACAGACAGTACAAATAAATTAATTGTGCCTCATCTCAAACAGCCCAAGAGGTGTGCGGGAGGGGAAAATGCACTCCGTCTTGTTTCATTAACAAATTAAACTGAAATAGAGCTGCAACCATTCTCTGATGAACATATACTCGGGTCCTGCACCAAGAACACGCTGCCGCCCATTTGGGGCAGCATCACCCCAGGAGAGAGCCCCGACCCTGACAAACCGTGTGTCTAGCATAAGAGAGCAAGAGTCTTGCCCTTTAGTCCTACCGTAGTCCTGGCAGGTGGGGGTGACCTCAGGGGCCACTGTAAGGGTGGGTGCCTGGGGGACAAGACTCTCCCATCAAATCCCAGGTGCTGTTGCAAAGGGAGGGCGGTGCAGTCATTTACCCCAGGCAAATAAACAAACCAGTTCGGTGGCCGTGGTATGTGCCCAGAGTGAAGGAGTTTGTCATCAAGCAAACTCTGTCATGCTGAGGATGGTGAGCATTCCAGAAAGAACAAAGTTATTCAAGACCAACTTGAAAAACAAGTTGGACTCCCCTTCACCACAAGCTAAGATTACACCCTCAAACACACCTTTCTTCAATCCTGAGACATTGGCTTTTGCAGAGCAGTTAAAGGCAATTTGTTACAATGCTGTGATTTTCTTTACAAGGGCTCAGTACTACATAATTTAGGCACCTACATTTTATATGCTGAAGGGGTATGGCTGAAAAGCTGATCCTTTCATGTTTTATCTCCAAAGAGACAAAACCAGTGCTTCCAGGGGAGGAGGGGAACAGGAAATGGGGAGGGGGGGTGCTGGAGGGAAAGAACAAAGCACACTCTGAGAAGAGGAAAAGCCCCTCTACTCTCCAAATATCACCCCATTAACTGGTGACCTGCAAGGAAGTTCGATCATGAACAGCTAATCCAACCGTAAAATATGTCCGACGTCTTTGTTATACAGATAGGCTCTGGGTTTGCTTTGTGTTCGTTTGGTTTGGTTTTTTTAACTGTAAAATTCAAGAATCTGAAAAATTCTAAGAAAATCTGACCTCAAACAGCGAGGCCTGGCCTATAACAAAACAAATTAAACAAAATCTTAAAAAATAGTAATAAAGCTATACTCAACTTTACTATAACTGAAGAAATCCCAATGAAACAATGAAGCACCACTAAAGCCAGACCTTTGTGAAAATGATAGTAGATACTGCAGGCCAAGTTGCTGAAAAACTGGTACCTTGTGGCACTGCTCTGTGAACTGGTACAGCCCTCCTGGACAGCAATGTAGCAACAGCCTACGAGAGCCAAAAACATGTGCCCTTTAACCCAGAAATCTTGCTCTTGGGAATTCACCCTAAGGAAATAATCTACAATAAGGATGAAGCCATATCTCCAAGTATTATTTATAATAGCACATAACCATAGGGGAAAAAATCTAAATGTCCAGTAATAGATGAATGGTTAAATAAATTCAGTCTGTGAGATGATACATTTTAAGACCATTAAAAATCATCTTGAAGACTCTGTAACCATTTGGAAAACATTTGCTTAAGGTTTACTGAAAAGAGCAGAATACAAAATTGGGTCTACATATGATTACAGCTCTATAGAAGTATGCCTGCATTCAGACAAGGGCTAAAAGAAAAATGAAAACAGTTGTGTTAGGATGGTGAGCTTATGGGTGAACTTTTTTCTTTTGTTTCATTTCCTTTATTGTGGTTACAGCATTTTATTTTGTGAAATAAAGAGAATTCACAGGGTGTATATGCAGCTCAACTCAGACTCAAAAGGATGAATGAGGAATCTGGGAAAGCAATATGCTAGTTTTGGGCATGGGACAATACAGAGTCTCCATCCTGTGCTCTGCCTGGGGCCCTCCAATCACATCGCTTAGCCAGCAAGGCAGGCTGACCGGGAAAGGGATGCTCAGAGAAGCCACACGACTGATCCAAGGCTGTCTGACACTACCAGATGACAGACAGAGGATGAGCCTCCAGACTACTTTGCTCGAAAGCCCTGGCCCATCTTGTCTACTGCTGTGGTCTCTAATTCCAAGGTACCTTCCTTCTCTGGGAAACAGTCTCCTCTTCAATAAAACAAAGAGATGAACACTTACTTTCAGATCTATGTGAATCTGAGCACCTGCATCTGGTTCATAGCCCATCTGCATCCAACACACCTGCACTGCAGGTTAAAGCCCCAACCCAAACCTAGCGAATCAGAGAGTACCTGGGACTGAAGTACCTGAATGTGAATTTCACGAGCCGCCCAGGCAATTCTTTAGGCATGGGGATAATTGAGAACATTAGTCTAAGAATCATGCAAACACCTGCCAAGTCCAAACACCCAAACTCAAATGTCCATCTCCCCCTAAGACGAAAAAGAAAATCTGCCGGATGTGGGGGAAAAAAACATTTAGAAGCCTATACTTGCTCAAAGAGCACTTAACCTCAAAGTTAAAGTGTTAGATAGAACACAAGAGAGTGACCTGTGTTTCTCAGACACATTTTTTTCTGGCAAAACAATTCCTGAGCAACCAGATAGTATCTGATTTCACATGCCCTGTGTTTAGCATAATGCTGGAAACACAGTTAAGTGCTCAACATGCTTGCTGAAAAAAATGAGTGAATGAATGAGTAAGCAGGTAGTATGTAGTGTCTGCATCCCACTGTATTTAGTATCTGTTTGCCCACGCTGTGTAAGCTCCGTGACACTGGGGGTGGGCGTAGATCCTCCCTCTCGTTCTGCGCAGTGTCACGGTGGCCCCAGCCACTCGAATCGGGCCTGGGGTCCTGTGCACTTGTAGACAGTAGTTGAGAAAATGAACAGCAGGCACCAGCAGGCAGACAAAAAAAGTGAATGCTCCCGGATCCAGTCGTCTCGATCATAAATGGATGCCGTTCCTACGAGGAGCAGGAAACAGGCAGCTTCTCAACCGAGTGCACACCGTGCCCTGGGCCCGGTGCTTCCACACTCACGAGTCCTCAAGGAAACCTCACAACTACATCAAGTAGACTAGTAACAAGGAACTAGGACTAAATGGTTTGCCCTAAGACACCGGCAGTAAGGAAGAGACACGGGATTCAAAACCTTACTCTTTACAGTCTAAGTAGAGGATAGTCAAACACAGAAAACCAGAGGATGAAAGAAATGTAAGCCTAAAATAATGTCCCTTCAAGGAGCCACAGTCCCAAGGAAAGCCACACAAAGATCGCAGGTGCTTCCAGAGGAGGCGCCAGGCTGGCCTCAGCCAAGGTGTGCACAGGGGGTGGCCCTTGCTAGCAAGCGCCTCTTTAGACAGTGAGTCTCAGCTGGTCGTCGTGGGGCCCATCTCTCTGCCTTCAAGCAGTAATGGCAGCACCCACACCGCCCCCAAATCACCAGCAGCTGCAGACACTTCAGAATCCGACAGACGGACGGACATCACCCTCCGAGCCCTGCAGCATTCTGTCGGGTAGAATCGCTGAGCACCCCCAGGGGGGCCACCTCACAGGCAACTCAAAGGCTGACTCTGAAATCAAGCTGGCCTGGATTCAAGTCCTGCCTTTACCATTTGCTGACCTCAAGACCTTCATCTCTCGAGCCTCAGCGTCCCCCACTAGAGAGGGGAGTAGTAAAAAGCTTCCCTCATGGAGCTGTTCTGAGGACTAAACAGGACAATCCCTGAATGGACCTAACCCAGGGTGGGCACACGGTAAAGGTGTAGAAAGGGATTCCTGTTGGAACAGCTAGCAGGGGCCCTGTAAAATCTGATCTGAACATGACATGTTTCCCCAATTCGCAAGCACAAAGACCACCTGGAGGGTCTGCATTCTCTACTAACGTTTTCCCATTCCGCATAAAAAGCTTCACATATTAACACAGGGCAGAGACTTGTCATTTTTAATAGGCATGGAGTTAGTACCTATTCCTCTCCCCAGGGATCTAACTTTTTAATGATTTCCACATTAGATTTAACATTAAATGCAAATTGATCCATAAAGTCATCTAATTAGAAATTAAGCAGGCCATAGACATTGCCTAGGATTTAATTAGGAGAGCACCATGATATGATGAGAAATGCCCCTCACTAGGAGGAGAAGCTGGGGTTGGAGCTCCACCTCAGCCAATCACTGCCTGAGATCTGGAAGGCTACTTAGCCTGTCTGGGCCCCTGCAAAATGAAGAAGTGAGATTTCAAAGATCCTTTCCGGAAAGTCAAAGAAGAGAAATCTATAATTCAAACTGCTTCAGTAACCACTCATGGAGCAACAGGCTCTGGAAATGCAAAAACTCAGTCATGCCTTGAGGAGTTTTCAGATTATGGAAACCACAGCCTGTTCCATCCACCAAAACACCCTGGGCTTGCGAAGCGGAAGGGTTCGAATTTCCACTGTAGGCAATGCTACCTGGCACGCGTTCCTCCCTCCCGGCATGCCCTTGCCTCTTTGGGGAGCCTCTAGCCTCTGTTTATTTCCCAAGGCATAATTTTCAAGTCACAGAGTCTCAGAGCTCTTAGCTCAAGACTGGTGGAGCTGGTCAAGCTCTTTGCAATTTAAACCAATACCCCACCCTACCTCCAACCCAGAGCTTCTCCCAGATCCAATTCTGAAAAGGTTGCTAAGATTTATCTCAGCACTGCTTGTTCTTTTCAGTGCAAAAGAATCCTTGTGCCTGGCCTGGCCTTTGAGCCAAAAAAAGTGGAAGCGGGAGAGGAGAGGAGATGTGCTGGGAAGCCATCTGGAATGAGCAATGAGCAGCGTACCCCAGGGTCTGAGAGCTCGGCGGGTACGCAGCGTGGCTGGAGGCTCCCACAGCCTGCCCCCAGCAAGGCCTGAGGCTGCCTCAGCAGCGGCATCTCCCCCTCGGGGAGCTTGTGGGGCAATGTCTTACCCTCGTTAATGTGAGTGGTATCTGCCGACACTCTCCTCACATCCCACTGGGGGACAAGGACATCCTTCAGAATGTGCCACGCAGCCCCTCCTCCTCCTCCAGACAGAGTTGAAGACCCCCAGGCATCTTCATCACTCCCCAGACTGCTCTCGTTTTACTCTGTTCAGAGTCAGCAAACACGGGTTGCTGCTCTTGGAGAGACCCTGAGGAGGGAGCGTGGGATGATCCAGGCCAGGAAGTAGCTGTCCCCAGCCCTGAAAATCTCAGAAAGCAACCACACAACTCAGAGGTGGCTGTTCAGAAGATGTTCAGAACCCCCAAGAACATCCTCGGACTCCCAAGAACACCCCAGGGCAAAGCTTTCAAACTCTTAAAAGTTAGAGAGCTGCCCTTAATTGAACATAATGATACGTGTAAAGCCTATGGAAGTAAAATTCATACTACTCAACCCAAATTCAGGTAGAGGAAGATACTTAAATAAGGTAACATTAGTGCAGAGGATAATGGGATTTGATGAAATGTCTCCGTTTTAAAAAAGCCTGGATTGCAATAAAACAAATGTAGAAAAGCATCTGACTATAGGCTGGCCTTGGACTCTACTTGAGAACCCTACGGGGATAAAATAAGAGTGTAATTTAGAGAAAAAAAAAAAGAAAAGAAACAGGATTCAAAAATACCCCTACACAAAATCAAAATGTTATTCTTACACAACTCCACAGGTGAATTATGTTGATAATGCTACCTGAAAAGGAAGTGGGAGAACATCAAAATCTTTACAGAAGAACCACATTACTCTATAAACCTGACACCAAAGCCCCTGACCCACAAGAGCTTGGGGCGGGGGGGGAGGTCAGGGGCTACACAAGGACAGTGAGGAAGAGGAGGGTAACATCACCCATGCCTTCCCTCTGAACTGTACAGCTTAAATCACTTCCACTTTCTTCTTCTTTGATGCCCCAAGACAGTCCTGTGGGGGGGGGGGGGGGATGCCTGCTTATCTCTGTTTCATACCCTGAGAGGTGAGGAATCTGTCCCCACAGCCAACAGGTGACAGGTGCAGCATCTCAGCCTTAGGTCATGCCGGGGCCAAGCATCATCCATGAAGCACAAGGATTTATCTTTCCCAGGTATGTTCAGGCAGCTCTGTATGAGAGATAGTGGGAGGAGACGGTACGGTTGTGAGCTTAGTTTGAGCTATGACTACCAGAGCCGTACTTACCCCACCTCACAAAGCATGAGGTTAGGGGGAAAAGAAAGCCACTTCTTCCTCCTATATCTCAATAAAGATGCATATGAGCCAGGCATGGTTCTAAACACTTTACATACATTAACTCATTTTACTCTTACAACAGCCCTACGAGGCAGGTACTCCTATTAATACCCACACCGTACAATTCTGGAAACAGCAAGGTTAAGTAATTTGCCCAAAAGCAAAGAGCTGGAAACCAGTGGTGAGACAGGAGCCAGGTGATGTGAGCCCAGATGCTGCTCACTGCCTCGAAAGACATCCCCATGTTAGTGGATTCAAGCCTGCCATGGACTTGGGGTGAGAGGTGGGGTACAATACCCTCCCAGCTCACTGATAATACCACACAAAGCCTCCTTGACTTCCAGATGCTTCCAACTTTCAGAAACATGCAGGTCACCTCCCCCCATCCACCTCCCATTATTGGGTTACTGCTGGAGGATCGTGTATTAAGGCAAACACCACTTTGACATAACCTAATAACCACCCCATCTCCCAGCATTCGGCAAGAATGAGTGCTACAGGGCACACGTGCAAACTTGATTCTCGGGCCAGGAGTGATTTCTGCGGGAAGTGTAATTCCATTGTCCACCTCACCCAGCACATCTTACATCCATAAAACACGAAACCTCCATCAGTCAGGACACCCAGGGATGAAAGGCCCTGCCTCCTGACCCATGTTGCAGGTGCCGCTAGACCCCATCTGGTGACAGAAACTCAAACCTAATCTGATCTTTCCATTTGGAAACGTAATACCAAAGGTACACACATAGCTGGATATGGAAGGCAGCATGATCACAGAGACCTATAATTGTCCCATATTCAGTTCTGCTGCTTACTTATTTATTAGCTCAAAATTACTCCTGATATTGTAGCCTATGATCACTGTAAACGGCATTCAGTACAATACTGACCATATGGGCAGACTTGACTGGCAATGGCTCATTCTCTAAAGAAGATTTACAAATTCACTCAGAAACCATTCAGTACAGCCAACTATGGGATGTGGGTCTGTGCCTGCACTGGAGAGAGCTGAAAGATCCTGCTTCAGATCCCAACCCAGTCGGTCCCCGGGAGCAAGAGAGGCTGTGACCTCAGGGCAAGAAGCCACCCGACTCCCAAGCAGGGAGCTGAGCACTCTGCTGCTGACTTGGAACAGAGTTGCCCAATGAGAGCTGACAGGCCCATTTTGACCCACCATCTCTTTTTGTATGACCCAGGAGCTAAGAACGGTCTTTACATTTTGAAATGGTTAAAATAAAAAAAATTAAAAAATCAAAATCAAAATAATAATAAATGACAGGGCACCCGAGTGGCTCAGTCGGGCGAAGCATCTGATTCTTGATCTCAGCTCAGGTCTTGATCTCCTGGTGGCGAGTTCGAGCCCCACACTGGGCACCACACTGGGCGTGGAGCCTACTTAAAAATAATAATAACAACAACAACAAATGACAAAGCACTCACATCTCAGTGTCCATGAAAAAATGTTATTGGAACGTGTCCGTTGGTTTGCATAGCGTCTGCCGTCTATGGCTACCGGCACGCTACCACCGCGGGGCTGAGCAGTGGCGCAGAGACTACGGGGCCCGTGAAGTCCAAAATATTTACTCTCCGGCCCTTTCCAGAAAAAAGCCTGCTGACCCCCGACTTAAAAGCACTGCTAGGAACAAGACCTTGAAAAAAAACCTAAAAGGAATCTAGGAGGAAAACACGAATGGTCGCGTCTTGACCACCGTCTGACATGCAATGGTTCGGCAGCGGCAAGGACAGACGGTCCTCAGCGAAGGGGAAGGGATGTCAGGAGGAGACGGGTAGTCCAAGGGCTACAAGAAAACCCTGTGCATTTCTAGCCACCCTCGGCACGGCAGAGACACCCCTCTAAGAGAGAAAGCGAGGCTATATGGGGGTCCAGGGATTCAGCATGGCCTGCTGCTCCAACACAACAGAGAAGGGAGGCAGATGGAAAGAATCAGCGCAAGTTCTCACCAGAGCTGAGCCCACCCCCACCCCCTTCCAGCCCTCGGCAGGAAGCGGACAGCCAGAGGACACGGAGCCTGTCCTCTAGGCTATGCCGCTAGGCTATGCCTTCTTTGTGATGTTTCTTAGTGCAAAAAAGGCAAATGACAGTCTCGGTTGTGAAGGGAGGGTCCGCAGGGTGAACTAGGAAGTGAGTACAATATTCCTTTGTCAAGTTTTTAAAACAACAAATGATGGAGGATGATCCTTATCCTTCTGTCCCCATACACCTCACCACCTCTGTTAATCTGGGAACTCCTAGAGCTGGGGTTGCCAGATTCAGCAAATAAAAATTCAGGATGCCCAGTTAAGTTTGAATTTCAGGTACACGACAAATTTTTTATCATAACTCGGTCACAAACGTTGCTTTTTGGAAACTCAAATAATGAGAAAGACTTATACTAAAAAAAGTACTGGCCGTTTGACTGATATTCAAATTTAACAGGGCATCCTGAATTTTAGCTGGCAACTAAAATCCAAATCATGCATGGGAGGTGACTCCTCGCCCCCAGCCTCTGCCAGTGAAGATACTGCAGGGCAGGTCCTGTCTCGGGGAGCCCTGCTTGCACTCACAGGATGGCGGCTCCCCAGTGTACGGGTGGCCTGCTTCCAGAAACAAGCCTCCCCAGGAGCAGAGCACCTGTGCCCTGAGCCCGATTGAAAGCAATGATCCCTGAGCCCTTTTCCCAGCCACCATCTGAACCCAAGACACGTCTTCTCACCCTCCTTGGCCCCTGGGCTCAATTCCATTCTCTGATCCCTCAAAAAGCCCTTCCCAACTGGAAACGATGTCTTCTCTCCCTCATGCCCGTTCGCTAGACCACAAGGTGTTTCTTCCAACCCTGGGCTTTGTCTCTGATGAAGGAATGACTCCAGGACATGAATTTAAAGGAATCTAGGAGATGAAGGTGTTGAAACCATATTATGTTAGATGGTCCTGAACAGGAGCCAGAAATAGTAAGTGAGGACAACCACACCCCTACCCCCAGGTAAGCTCTATACGGGCAAGGATTTTTGTCTGTTTTACTCACATCCACGCCCCTGGTGCCTAGGACAGTACCTGGCACCTTTTGGCACTCAATGGATAACTGGGGTTGTTACCAGCTGAACAGTATCCCCCAAAATTCACATACTGAAGCCCTATCCTTCAGAATGTGATGGTGTTTGCAGACAGGGTCTTTAAAGAGAGAACTCACGTAAATGAACTGGCAAGGCGGGCCTTAACCCAGCATGACTGGAGGCCTTATAAGAAGAGGAGATGTGGACACACAGAGAGACCACATGAGGACAGAGAGAGAAGGTGGCCATCTGCAAGCCAAGGAGAGAGACCTCAGAAGAAACCAAACCTGCCAACAGTTTGACCTTGGACTCACAGCCTCCAAAACTAGGAGAAAATAAATTTCTGTTGTTTAAGCCACCCAGTCTGTGGAATTTTGTGATAGCTGCTCTGGGAAAGTACTACTGGGATTAATGAATAAATGAATGAATGAGAGTGGGAAGAGCCCATGCCTGTCTGGTTCTCCATTTTCCCTTGGGTACTTACGCCAGCACATGATGAGCTCTTGTTTAAAAATGCCAGCAAAGCAGCCAGTCTCTCCCCAGAGCACCATTAGGGGCTGACCAGGCCGAAGCTGCTGGGGACACAGATACGAGCACAGTTTCTATCACTCCACTCCCCAGACCTTCCCGCTTCTGGGACCAGCTGTTCAGGAGGCATCTGTTCTCTTGACCAGAGAGTGGCAGGTGAACAGCCCTCAGAGGCGATTACTTCAGAGTTTTCCACTGGCTACCACATGTACGTTCCAACCTTACAGAGTCTAGGAACAAGTACTTCTGGGCATTAGTGTAATGATGTGATGCCTGGAGCTGCGGCAGCCATTTGCTCACCATGAAAGAGAGGAGCTGACATGTAAACAGTGAAAAATGGGAAGAACCAGGTCCTTGACTAGGTCACTGAGCTGCTGAGCTAACCAACCCTAGGATCACCTGACCTCTGGACTTCTAATCTTGGGAGATAGAAGATCTCTTTATTCTAAAGCCATATGAGTTTGTCTGTCACTTGCAGCTAAAAGCCTCCAGCTATAATACGTGAGCTGGAATGCTGCCAGTATCGACTTTCTGGTTTTACCAGGCAAAATCTATAGATCCTGACTTTTTCAAGTTTGGAACCTTTTTAACATCAAAACATTCTACAGACAACCGATCTAGTAGCAGTAGTAATTTTAGTATCCAATATCTAAAGGCCAACAGAGGACCACAACTTCCAGTAATGTTTTTTTTTTTTTTAAAGATTTTATTTATTTATTTGAGAGAGAGAGAGCACAAGCAGAGAGAGAGGCAGGCAGAGGGAGAGGGAGAAGCAGGTTCCCCACTGAGCAGGGAGCCTGACACAGGACTCGATCCCAGGACCCTGGGATCATGCCGTGAGCCACAGGCAGACACTTCACCAACTGAGCCACCCAGGTGCCCCTCCAGTAATGTTTCTTAAGTGAATCTGCATTTTAGACAGCTAACTCAAACACATCTAAAAACACTTGGGCATCATGTTAGACAACATACATTGCATTAAATGAGCCTGCAGACAATCCTGGGTGTGCATACAGGTTTGAGGACCCTCAGCATTAACCACACCCTTCCCCCCCAACCCCTGAGAAATATCTGGCCCCCAAATGAAAATTCTCTCGACTGGACAGAGGCCAAAGACCTTTCCAATTCAGTCTGCATCAAAGCTGATGCTTCTCGTCAATTTGGGTCGAAGTTCTACGTAAGACTCACCCCCTCCCATGAAGGCTTCCCAGCTGCCATCCCTCAATTGCTGTCAGTTCAAAACTGCCCTCTGATGCTTGCATCATCAACCCCAAGCACACTGGATTTGACTGATTCTCACCCAGAGAAAAACTTGGTCTCTCGTTTCACTTTGTCCCTAGGATTCCCACATGATGGACACAGTGCCCCAGGGCAGAACAGACAGCAGCGGTGACACGGTAATACTAACAGCAGTGGCGGCAGTGGTAGCATTTTAGCAAGTAATAAATTCTAGCCAACGTGCCAAGTACTTGACGTGCATTATTTCAGTTCGTCTTTCAAAGCAGCCTCCGAGGTAAGTATGTTATTATTCCCGTTTTACCAAATGAGGATGGTGAGATGGCGTCCAGGTAACCTGCCCAAGGCCACACAGCAAGTTAAGCGGCAGAGCTCAGGCGTCATCCACACGCGGGCATTAACTGAAGCTATGTGGGTGCAGAAAAGTGAACGGGCCTCAGAGGAGGAAGCACGGCCAGCCAGTATCCAGAGGCGGAATGGTCAGACTGGTAGGAGACCTGAGAGCCCCCTGACTTTTTTACAGCTAAGAACAGGGGTTTGCTCCAACAAGGAGCTCACATTATTAGATGGGTGGAAGGAGGAGGGAATGGTGGATGGATGGATGGATGGATGGATGAGTGGGCAGGCGGGTGGGAGATTTTTAAGGAGGACCAGTGTGATTCCATGAAGAAACAAGAAGACCACCCCTATCTAGGGTTACTATACAGAATGTCCCTCAAAAGACACAGATTGCCCAAATGGATCTGGAAACGGACACTCCACCTTTAGCGCAGAGTACCTTAATCACGCCTTCGGGCCTAGCACTGGGCTGGGGGCCCTTGGCAGGGAAAGAGGTAGGGAGCACCTGCAGAGGAGAGGACGGTTTGGCACCTTCAAGCCCGGGGACAGATGAGCAAGCCTGGTGCAGCCTAACCAGGAGTCAGGGACCAAGGCTCAGAACAATGACTTTGTAGAAGGAGTAGAACCTTGTGACGGACCGATGTTTGCTACATTGTTACTATGGTTAATTGGTTACCTTGCTGTCTTTGTTACTTTACCTTTATTACTTTGTTACCCTTGCTTCTGTGTCAGTTTCCTTGTAGTGATTCTCAGGAAAACCTGAAGAGAGTAAAGGGCCTGTCTGCAGTCTCTAAGGGATAAGGAGGACGGGACACAAGAAGCTGCATCTCATGCCCTCCCCCAGACAGGGGGGAGCAGACACTAAAGGACTAAAGTGTGTATTGCAGAGGCCTGGTCTAGCCGTCAGACCTCAGCTTTGCCAGCCAGGACCTCTGTGCAAAAGATCCATCTGGTTCCTGGGGAGGTTCATGCTCTGCAATATCCCAGAGGACAGCGAGAAGCTGGGCTGGGCAAAACCCCAGCTGCAGCCTTAGGAGGTCAGTGGTGACTCTTTAGATGGCATCAGACAAACATGGACTCCAGTTAACAAAATATTACTTCACAACTGCATCAATCTCTCCTAGCTCCTGCTCTACACAGGATCTCTGTTGCTTACAATCCTTTGTCCTGCTCATTCTACTACTTCTTTCTTCCTTCCACCCTCTGACGCGGCCTGACCATCTCTTCCCGAGATCACACCCTAAGACTCCTGTCTCTTTTCCCCTTTCTTTTTTTTTTTTTTTTTTAAAGATTTTATTTATTTATTTCACAGAGAGAGATAGCAAGAGCGGGAACACAAGCAGGGGGAGTGGGAGAGGGAGAAGCAGGCTTCCTGCGGAGCAGGGAGCCCGACACGGGGCTCGATCCCAGGACCCTGGGACCATGACCTGAGCCGAAGGCAGACGCTTAACGACTGAGCCACCCAGGCGCCCCTCTTTTCCCCTTTCAATCCAGCCTCAGAGTCAGAGGAAACTTTCTGAACCACTAATCCAATCGCATCTCTTCCCAGGTGAAAATCCCGCCGGCCGGCCAGCCACCAAGAGACACAACCCACACTCCTCACCTCGGCATTCGCAGCGAAGCCCTGGAAAGCCTGCCGCAGGCTGGCCGCCCGTTCCGCGCCAGCTGGAGCCTCTGCCCGGAATGCCAGCCCCGCTGCTTCCACAGCCTCCCTTGCTGCTCACCCCCACCCTCTCCCCTGCACAGCCTCACTGCACCTCCCCGTCCTTACTCATGTGGGACAAATGCCTACACGCACAGTCTCGACTCTTCATCACCACACCGATCGTGATCTTCAAGACACGTCCGTTTCTCTCTCCTGCTGCACAGGAGCTCCACAAGAGCAGGATCTTACCTGCCTTGTCCTAGGACGGTGCTTGGCCAGACCAGGCGCTTGGTCCTCCCTGAAGGACTGCATGACCAGGATCACTGCGTACCCACAGTGGGCGCCAGGCTGCCCTCCGTGAGCTAGCGGCTGTCATCCGGTTTATACTCACTTCCACTGGGACCACCGCACTCCTCACTTCACCGTGAACTCTCTGAAGAACAAGGAGCCGTGTCCCATTCACCCTTGTGACCCAAACATCTGGCATGTAGTGGACACCCAGCGATGGCTGCCACATTATTTTCATGAAGCATGCATACATAATACCATCCCTTTTTTAAACGAATTATTAATACTTTATTATTTCTCTGCTTATTACTGTTGCATAAGTTTAAGGGGGGGAGGGGGAGAGACGTGTTGCGGTGTTGGAAGTTTTAAAATGTATAAAAGCTCCCTTCTGAAAAGGGAGATGAGAAAGGATCCAGTAAGTCAAAGAACTGGAAGACTGCAAAAAGGGGCCCAAGCTGGTTGTAAAATTTAAATATCTCATTTTTCTGGTTTTCCATTTATGAACAGTCAAACAATACAGAAATGTATTAGATAGAAAATGATAGTCTTCACATGATCCTATATCCTAAATATATGATCATTATTAGCATCTGATACAGATTCTTCCCCCAAATTAATGCATATAAAAACATGATATAAGGTGTACTCGTTTTATACACACACACATATACTGAAAATAGGATCACATGACCTACTGATCTGTAACTCTCACGTAATCCCTCTGCCATCTCTCCATCACAGGACAGAAGTCAACCTCATCACTTTCAATGGCTTCATAATATTCACTATATGGTTTTACTGAAGTTTACTGCTTAGCTATTCCTTTATCAATAAATTTTTTAAAGTACCAGTTTGTCACTACACCAAACAGTACGATGAGGGCCATTCCTGTCCATACATAATACAACTCTTTTTTTGTTTTTTTTTTTTTTTTTAAGATTTTATTTATTTATTTGACAGAGAGACAGTAAGAGAGACCCACCCAGGCGTCCCTCTACTTGTTTATTCTTAATGTATTTGCATTCCTAATCTGCTTAATTTCTCCTTACAGCAAAAATGGCTGGAGGGGGCCATTTATGGCTCTGAGGTAGTCAGGAGCATCTGCTAGAGAGAGAGAAGGTGAGAGCTGATAGTGTGGGAAGAGGGAAGCACAGGAGTAGGCACATTTAAAAAGCTTGGTAAACTGGGGTTCTTGAGCCTTGTTGCCCTGCTGCTTTGAGTGGTCAGCATGATATCTAGCACAGTGGGGGCAGCTGTGTTCATAATATAGCTGTGATCTTTCCCAGGCATCCTCTGTTTAAGAAGACAGGGAAGAGTTGTAGAAATATTCTTCAAAAAATTATAAAGTTTTGCTGCTCCAAGTGTTGATCAGTATTCGTACTGAAACTGTATTAACAAAGAACAGATCTGGGGCGCCTGGGTGGCTCAGTAGTTAAGCGTCAGCCTTCGGCTCAGGTCATGATCCCAGGGTCCTGGGATGGAGTCCCACATCGGGCTCCCTGCTCCGTGGGAAGCCCGCTTCTCCCTCTCCCACTCCCCCTGCTTGTATTCCCTCTCTCGCTGTCTGTGTCAAATAAATAAAATCTTTAAAAAAAAAAAAAAAAAAAGAACAGATTCCCCCTAAGGATACTGGCAACATGAAATCTTATGCTACACCGATTGGTGGCAGTGGGTTTTAGTTTAAAAAACTTCCTTTTGTTCAAATATGTGCCCTTAGTCCTAGCTCTGCTCTCACTGTTCCCAGTGTCCCTTAGAGGACAGGAATGATGAGCAGGCACATACACCTCCGCTCCAGCAGCTGCTCATGCTGGAATCTGTCTGCGGGAGCTGCAGGCTCGCAGGGTTGGCAAGGGGTCCTACCTGTGATCGATTTGCTTTATGGTCAGAGCCCGGAGCTAAGGACCTCCATGTGGAGTAGCTGTCTTCACTTGAGGTATGTGCAGTTCTTTGTGCCACAGTGTAGCCCAGAGTTGACCCGGTAAGGCTTTTGAACCCTGGGCAAGAATAGAACCTTGCCTGTTTTTCTTGAAGACACAGAATCAGTGAGGTGAGTATGGATTAGCGCTGTGGACAGTTTTGTGGGTCAGAGACTGTCCTGCTGAAGGTTTATAACTCCATTGTTCAAAACATCCTTGATTGAGGCAAGGGTGGAGGAAAACTTTATATACTACTGACAGGAGTCTAAATTGTATAAGCTCTTCTGGAAGCTGTTTTGACAATAGGGATTAAAGTGTCAAATTTGCATACTCTATGATGGGCAGTTCTACTTCACAGAAGTTACTTTAAGGAAAGAGTTGTATTGGGGCGCCTGGGTGGTTCAGTCATTAAGCAGCTGCCTTCGGCTCAGGTCATGATCCCAGGGTCCTGGGATCGAGCCCCACATCGGGCTCCCTGCTCAGCGGAGAGCCTGCTTCTCCCTCTCCCTCTGCCCCTACCCCTGCTCGTGCTCTCTCTCTCTCTCAAATAAAATCTTAAAAAAAAAAAAAAAAAAGAATAAACAAGCAGAGCACAGAGAAAATCACCTATGAATGATGTAGCTAAGCTTGAGAAGGTCGCCTGTGAGTGAGTCCTTAAGTTCTGGTGTACATTATGAAAACGAACTCAAATGTCATCATTACATCTGAACACATGCCTTAAAATGGCTTGCAGATAGCTCCACCATGTCTGTGGGTAGAGGGATTTTGTTTTTGACATAGAGGCAGGCAGCTGGCTGGCCACCAAAGCAAAAGCATGAGGAGGAGTGAAAGGGGTGATCCTAGGTCTCGGTCCAGTGTTTTCAAAAGAACAAACACATCAACTGCTTTCCTCCACAAACCGTGAGACAGACATCCAGTCACGCAAGTACAGCAGCATGAGTAAACAAGTCTTCTGCTGGCATTAATGCTTCTGCTAAGGAACAAGGGCCACAGACATCATTTGTTTCCCAGACTTAAACTTTCTGGAAAATCTCCAACTAGCCAATGATCTGGAGACAGCTTCATAAACCAAAACTCTCCTCCTAGACACAGCACCTGAGATCTATAAGCGCAACACCTCGCATGGTGTACAGATTCCTGGGGTCAAGGTCAAGAGAGGACCTTGGGCCAGTCACATGCCCTTTCTTAGCTTGGTTTTCCCATCAGTGTAAGATGGGGATGTAGGGGACCGTGGCGGAGAATGCCAGGAGGTCCAACCGTGACCACTTCTCTCCTGACCGGCGTGAGCCAGGCTGACCCTCCAGCTCAAGCCCGGAGTGTTCATGAGCTGCAGGACACCGGGAGTGTCCCATCTGCTCTGGCTACCCCAGAGGACCTGGAGAGTCCTAGAAGCAGCCAGGAAAGGAGCTCAGTGACAAGTTTCCAAGTCAACATGCACCCTGCAGCCCAGAAGCCCCGCTGCCTGCTTGAGAAATAGCTACCATGACGGTTTGAACAGCAGAATCATCCCCTGTCAGAGGGAACCTTACATATAATGACCCGGATATGCAACAAAACGGATAAAAAGTGGGATTAGAATTTCTTAAGTTGTAGTACTTACTTATTACAAATACAACGAAACTGCTCTCATGAACATAGGTTTAAATCACAAATGAAGCTCCTAATAGGTTTCTTATTTTGCCTATGATATACCAAAAATCCTGATTCATAAATAGTTGCAAATGTTGTCTATGTTAACCTTCTACTCGCAGCCTCAGAAATCCATTCAATTAAATTAAAACCCAGAAACCTGAAGGTAAGGCAACAGGAAATTTTTATTCTCAAGTTCGGTAACATTTCTTATCAGAAAATGTTCAATTCAGAGGGAGTTGAAGTACTTTCACTGGCCAATTTAAGCTTTTATTTCTAAAGGAAAACACTGTTAAAATGTATCTCCTACGATATAATTCAATGTTCAGTGAGGTCAGCTCTAAAAATCCCTGGATACTCAGTACCAGGCTCTGACAGATATTTACGTAAAACTTCAAAAGAGTCCAATTTGTTTCGCACATTGAGTTCAAACTAAGTTTCGATTTTATCACTGACACTCGACCAGCTTTTGTAAATAAGCATGGTGAGAACACAAGCCCGTACTGCCTAATGGAGCTCATTCAATTTATTTTAAAAGTTTCAGCGAGATACACAAGGGGCAAAAGTGAGATTCTAGGGGCGCCTGGGTGGCTCAGTCATTAAGCGTCTGCCTTCAGCTCAGGTCATGATCCCAGGGTCCTGGGATCAAGCCCCGCATCAGGCTCCCTGCTCTGCAGGAAGCCTGCTTCTCCCTCCCCCCACTCTCCCTGCCCTTGTTCCCTCTCTCGCTGTGTCTCTCTCTGTCAAATAAATAAATAAAATCTTTAAAAAAAAAAAAAAAGTGAGATTCTATTTGAGAGATTCAGGCAACAGAGTTCGTCAGCCAATGTAAAAAAAAATTATCTATCACCTCATTTGATACATTTTAGCCAAAAGTTTCCTTGAGGGGTCCACAAATTGCAGTATGAAAAAGATAACCCCTAAGAATTATTATCATTCTAAATAACTCGTAAAAGATATCCTAGTATAATGTACACATTGTGTGTTACGCATACAGCACCATTCTAAAAGGCTATCTACTCAATAAGCAGAATTTATCTATATGACACACAATTTCTGGTAGGAGCTGGTATACAACCCAGCATTTCAGCAATCTGTGCTGCCTTGTTCTCAGAGTATAAGGCAAGATTTTCTTCATTTCTGTACGTGTCAAGTGTTTCAAAGAATTGGTCCTTCTCATCGTTTGCCTGGATAAACACATGCAAATGCAAGCAAAACGCTCACAACTACATCCTCCACTCCTCTTCCATCAAGGCGGATCGCAGGGGCACGTAGAATCCAGCCTTGGGACTTGCGCTAACCAGGGCGAGTGTTCAGGTTCTTCTCCGTGCTGCATCATGCACGATGACACCAACTATTTTCACGGAGGATTGTGAGGTGAGGATTCTGAACCTACGAGTACATTTTCTGTGTCTGATTGAAACCTGGTGGTAGAATTCTAGGATTCTGAAGAACAGGGGAGAAAACATGGGGTCTGGGAAAGTGTGAGAAGATACAGAAAACCTGCTGGTCTCGAAAACAGAAATGACTACCCAGGAGAAATGTGGATGCCCAGAGAGCTGTCAGCTCAGTTTGTGCCTCAGCCCTCAAGCCAAGCACCAAGTTCAGCTGCAAAAGCAGTACAGAAGTTTAGTCCTTTCCACTTCTCTTTTCTTCCCTGAAGATGGAGGCTCTTTTCTTTCATTCATTCATTCAGTCAGTCAGTCAGTCACTCCACAGGTACCTGCTGGATATCTACCTGCAAGGCAAACGGCTGGGCATACACATGGTGTATGTTTTTGTTAGCACAAATATTATATTTCATCTTGGACAGCTCTGCAGTGTCCTCAAAGAGAACTTGAAGATACTGAAAATGAGTGACCACCACCAGAACCAGGACTCACCTGCTCATAAAACAGTTCCAGCGCTTGGCAAATGTTAGCTCTATTTTGACTTGTGCAACCCTGCTTTGAGCTCCTGTGTACCAGGCGGGATACAAAGTTCCTGTCCTCAAGAGGGCTCAGAGGGACAGAAGGGGATAAATCCAACACAGAGGTCAGTGTGATCGATGGGGGCCTAAGGAAGAGGAAGGCAAGCTTACTTATATCGCCCTGTAGGAGACGGGAAGCCTTCTGTAAAATGATGTGCATTCTTTTTAGAAACGAGAGCTGGACAAGGGCGAGAGTGGATCGTAGCGGAGACGCAGGTAGGAGAGAGGCAGAGGCAGCAGAGACCGTTGAGCACGGCTGAAACTGAGGAATACTGAGTGGCAGTGGCTGGCCAGGAGGGTGGAAGAGAGGACCAGGACCTTCTCATCCAGCAGAGTGAACACGATGCAGGCCACCTGGTTTCAGACACCTCAGTCACCCATAACTTCTCAGAGGGGAAAAGAGTGGCTCCTCTAGCAAATTCCACATGCCAAACTGAGTGGTCACACTGCACTCTCCCTGTGCTTGGCGGGAGGCCCATCCAGTACACACATGACCTTCCTCTGGTCTCGGTACATGGAGGGGAGCTCCCAAAACAAACCAACCACAAAGCCAACACAGCCATAATAGAGGATAAATATAATATGTGTCTGACTCAGCAGAAGCCAGGTTCCTCTAACATATCTCTTTCCGTGCTCTAAAAGCCATGCAGTGTTTTAAAAAGCACACCCACAAATCAAAACCACAATGAGATATCACCTCATGCCAGTGAAAACGGCCAACATCAAAAAGACAAGAAATAACAAGTGTTGGCGAGGGTGCAGAGAAAAGGAAGTCCTTGTGCTCTGCTAGTGGGAATGCAAACTGGTGCAGCCACTCTGGAAGACAGGATGGGGGTTCCTCAAAAAAGTTAAAAATAGAGCTACCCTACAATCCAATAATTCCACTCCTGGGTATTTACCAAAGAAAATGAAAACACTAATTCTTAAAGCTATCCACACCCCTATGTTTACTGCCACATTATTTACAACAGCCAAGATATGGAAGCAACCTGAATGCCCACTGATGGATGATGGATGGATGCTGTGGTGTATGCATACAATGGAATATTACCCAGCCTTAAAAAAAGAATGAAATCTTGCCATTTGTGACAACATGGATGGACCTAGAGAATATTATCTAAGTGAAATAAGAGACAAAGGCAAACACTGTGTGATTTCATTTATATCTCAAATGTAAAAAACAAAACGAACAAGCAGAAAGAAACTCATAAATACAGAGAACAAACTGTCACCAGACACAGCAGGGAGGGAACGGGGATAGATGAAATAGGTGAAGGGTTAATTAATAAATACCAACTTCCACTTATGAAATAAGTAAATCATGAAAACTACAGCATAGGAAATATAGTCAATAATATTGTAATAATGCTGTGTGATGACAGATGGTGACTATACATATCATGGGAAGCATTTCATAACATATATGACTGTTGAATTACCATGTTATATACCTGAAGCTAATATAATATTGTATTTCAACTATATTTCAAAATAAAATGTTTTAAATAATTAAAATGGTCTTCACCAAATAACAAAATAAAATAAAATAAAATAAAATAAAATAAAATAAAATAAAAGCACACCCAGGGCCACTCTGCTTCCAGAGATTTGGAGGTTTAGCTAATTTGTTTAGAAGATGGCTATGCAAATTTGCACTACCCCTAAGCCTCGGTTTGAAAATGAGAGGAAGAATCTCCAGCTTTATCCTGGAAGAATTTTTTGTTTTTAAGATTTTATTTATTTATTTGACAGAAAGAGATATAGGGAGAGAGGGAACACAAGCAGGGGGAGTGGGAGAGGGAGAAGCAGGCTTCCCGCTAAGCAGGGAGCCCAACATGGGGCTCGATCCCAGGACCCTGGGATCATGACCTAAGCCGAAGGCAGACACCCAACAACTGAGCCACCCAGGCGCCCCTGTATCTGGGAAGAATTTTTTTTTTTAATATTTTATTTATTTATTTGACAGAGAGAGAGAGAGAGCACAAGCAGGGTAAGTGGCAGGCAGAGGCAGAAGCAGGCTTCCCGCTGAGCGGGGAGCCCGACGTGGGGCTCAATCCCAGGACCCTGGGATCACGACCTGAGCCGAAGGCAGCCGCTTAACTGACTGAACCACCCAGGCGCCCCTCTGGGAAGAATTTTAACAAAAAGAACACCCAGATCCCATGCAACAGATAGCCGCTCCTGCAGGTCAACTCACACTAGGCACCACTCACCCAGCTCTCCAAGGGACACAGTAACTGGATTCCAGTGGCCCCACATTCACTCACTCCATGGATATATTCTGAATGCCAGTTGTATGCAAAGCACTGTGGAGAGACAAAGGTGTGCAAGCCACAGTCCGCACCGTGAGAGAGCTTACAGTTTAGGAGGAGGGAAGGACAGCTATGAAGAATGGTATAAAGCATGCAGGATGGTAAGGGTGCCATTAAGAAGACACTGATGGGCCGCAGGAAATCAAGATCCTCTTCTGGTAGAGGAGGAAGGGGCTGGGAGAAGACTTCCTGACGGAGGTGGCTGCAGAGAAAACAAGGAGGTTTTGACCAAACAAAAAAGGTGGTACTCTTCTCTGAGCATGCGCGATGCACCACTTACATCTCAGACCACCAGCAGGCGAGGTGACATTATCTCCATGGACTGGGCAGGGAAAGCCTGGCTCAGCCAGCAGGAGTGACCTGCACAATGTCACACACATCCTTGGTGGCACAGCCAAGCACCAAAGTCCTCATTCTCTAAGGGAAGCCTTCCTGGTAGAGGGAACGGCATGGGGATGGCACATGTGGGAAATGACAACATCCCATTTGTAGGGCACCAGGCTGGAAGGACACACTGAGACCACACTGCTGGGCCCTCAAATACCAGGCCAAAGAGGACGTGTCCACTGGCTGGGTGATGAAGCAGACAGGGAAGAGGAGACTCTTGAGAAATCAGTCTGGGATCAGGTGTAGCGGCTAAAAGCCACAGAGGCCAGTCAGTGTGGTCTGAATCCCAGCTCTGAAAGCGGCTAGCTGCGCACTCTGGACAAGACTCTTCATTTCTCTGTGCCTCCACTTTTTCTTCTATTAAATGAGGGAGGGGTGTGATAATACCAACTACACCTACTTCACAGAATTATTGTGAAAATTAAATGAATTGCAAAGCGCTAAGTATAATGCTGGCCACAAGAAGTATGGCTCGGTAATAATGATGATGCTGTAGCAACTTTATTAACCACAGCAGACACTGACTGGGGCTGGAAGATCATCTCAGAGACAGCTAGAGAAATCCAGGCAAGAAAAGATGGTTGTAGCTTCAGAGAGAATGGAAAGGAAGTTACAGATATGAGAGATGGTTCTCAGAAGGGGAAGAGAGACACTTCATCGAGGCTTGAGCCTGGGAGAAAGGCAGGGCTGGCTGGAGGCGCCACTCAGCCATATGAGCACTTGACAAAGACTCAGGATTCCCTGCTGGACTCTGCCCCTTACATATCCGGGTGCATTTCTCTGAGCCTCAAATCTTCCTTCTCTAAAATGAAGCTTGCAAGCCTTACACTTTCTACATCAGCATTGTTCTGAGGATCAAATAGGACATTAAGGCACAAAGCGCTGTACAGAGCTGTGATGGGGACCAGTCTGGGGAATGAGCAGGAGGAGAGGGAAACTACTTAACCCATCTGTGATGTTCCCAGAGGGTAAGACGGAGGGTCAGTTCCAACACCGGCACCCTGCGCGGCTGCAGGCGGGTACCAGCCCAGGACCACAGACACCTGAGGCCGCCGTGGAACAGAGAGTAGAACACACAAAGGGTCTCGTTCAAGGGGCAGACCAGGAGGCAGCCTCCCACTGCTGGCAGCAGAATTCACCATTCCAGGGCACGCCAGGGATAAAGGAAGTCCAGAGCGTGGCTCTACCTCCTCCAGGTCTCCAGTTATAGAGCCTATGAGCAGATCAAAAGAAGGGTCTGGAGCCAGCCAGAGAGAGATCCTGCAGGCAACCCTGCGACAGGTCACATTTCCTGCATTATACTGTCAGCCACTGGAATTTCATACAGAAATTCATCTTGTTTATGTTGAGTGTCGTCTACATGGTCCAGGGGAGCAAAAAGACAAGCAGCCACATTCCTTATGTAAGCTGTCTTTGTTTTAGCTTTGGCAGTACCAAACTCAGGGCCCCCAGCCCCAAGTCTCTTCTCTGGCAGACCCTCCCCCTCCCCATGACATCACTCACCACAGGAGACTGGAATCACCCCCTAACACAGCTCTCTCTCCCACTACCCTGGTTCCTCGATGTTCCTTGAATTAACCTAGAGTTCTCATTCTCTGAATCCTCAGCACCTAACACAGATGCTGGCATACAATAAACTGAAAGTTCACACCATCTTTTGGAACTCAAAAAAGACAGGGAGGACTCCCAGGCACAACCCACTCCAATTATTCAAATTTCCCCTTTAGTCAAAAACTGCTTTCAACATAGCAGCACCTCATTTATTCAAACCTCCGTTTGGTCTTTCCACATATCCAATTTCCCAGATCAAAAGCAAGGCCCAATTTAGGTTTGGGATCTTAGTTGTACTTTGTTTGATACAGGTTCTAGAACAGTAAAAGCCCTTGCCACTCCAAAATATAGTTACTAAATTAAAACACTCCAGAATAGTGCCTTCTCCCTTCAACCAACTTTTTCTGCCGACTTTCAACAGTTTTAGAGTTGATAAATCAGAGGAAGCCTTTATTTAAAGAAAGGGGAAAAAAAAAAAATCTAAGTAAACTGTTCCCAATGTTCTCTAAGAATGTGGACTCTAAGAACACAATCTGTCCACACAAAGATAAATGCAGTTTTATTAAAGAAAACACAACGGGCTTACACATACTCTTCAAATAGTGTACAGGGTACACATGAAGAAGCAAACACAAATTCAAAGGGGGTGGGACCACAGGGGCCCGGGGCCCCGGTGGGCACTGCTGAGGTTTTGCTCCAAAGCTGAACTGGAAGGCGGGCCTTGCTAGAGACGGGCTCCTTGCTCTGTCCTTCCCAGGGTAACCTCTCCCACGGACCCTCAAACGGAGCTCAAGGAGGTGCCTGCAGAGGCCGGCAATGCGGACACAGTGACTATTCTCAAAATAATTTTTATTGAAAAAACAATCAACTGAACTACTTATAATCTGCAAGACCAAGTCCCTTGGCACCAAATGTGTTCAAGGCCTCAAATGCTACAGGAGTTTCGATTTATTCCAAATATAGACCTGAAATCACGGACTAAGAAGCAAAAGCAGCAGTATTTTAAGTGACTGACCAACTCCATCCAAATATCCCACCCTTCTCGCCTCAGTGATGGGAAATAATGAGAGTCAAGAAATACAATTTCTAGAAATTCTCCCTTCCATCACCAAAGGAAGAGTTTTTACGACCAGTGTGACTTTTAAGAATGCTAGCAGAAACTAAAATATACGCAGAACTTCTTTCCACTGCACTCCCCCGAGGAAAACGTCACTTTTTTAGTAATATAAAAATATATTGTAGGTTTATACTTTGGCGCCCCTCACTACTTGAGCATTTTTTCAAGCACCTGGATGTTAACGTTATTAAAATGAATGAAGATTCTGTCCCTGTCCATAAGGACCTCACAAGTCAGGTGTCCGTGCCTAAAATGAAAGGCTCTACTAAATGGTTGATAACTAATTTCTCTAAAGGACTTTTAGAAAAAAGACCCAAAGTTCTGTGCAGTAATCTATTCTTTTCCCTAGTTTTAAAAAGAATTTAACATAAACAGAAAAATCTAAAAGGGAGATGCTGCAACATTCAAAGTGGTAGAATCTGAGTCAGAGCGTTATTCACCAAAAAAATGACCTGCTCGGTGACAAGGCCTATGCTAGACACCGGTGGTCGCCAGTCCCCACTCTCCATAATGAATTCATCCCACCTTGTCAGCTTTCATAGGTGAAAACACTCGCAGGCCTGTCCTCCTTTCCGTGACAGATAACTAATGCTTCCCCCAAAGACCACACATTCACTTTATATATAACATACATAATTTCTATAATGGTAGGCTGAATTCCAACTGGGATTCAAGTCCACACAATTCTACACAAAGCTAACCTTCAATTAAAGGGCCAGGAGCTCTGGTTACTGGGATTTTCTTTCATTCCAACTCATTTAACAAATATTTACTGAGCACCAACTGCCAGAAATTTCCTAAACACTGAGCAACTACACTGGCCAAAAACAGACATGGAACCTTCCCTTGTGGGGCTTACAATCTAGGGGGTAAGTCACATAATCAACAAACTAATTTTATTGAGAGAAATGAACAGGATGTAGTGATTCAGATCAACAAGCAGCTGGGCTGAGGAGAAAAGAGAACAGATACCTACTGGGTAGGACAATCGGGTTAGGGAGAGTCTCTCCAAAGATAATCCCACAGAAGATAGATTCTTAAAATTGTCAAAATAGCTGTTACATGGCTGGCATGACAATTACTGGAAAATGTTCTGACTAACCAGTACATGTAATTTAGAAAAGACAAAAATATTAAAAAAAAAATAGAATGAGGCTAAACTCATCTATAAACTTAAGAGAACCCCAATAAAAATAGTTTCTGAAAATTTTTTTGAACTAGACAAAGTGTTTCTAAAACTAAATGGATTTAGATAACCAAACTGGTGAGAACAGGTAGGGGGAAAAAAAATCTTAAAATGGAGAGTAATGAAAAATGAGTAGCTCTATTAGGTATCAAAACCCATTACAGAGCTATGGTAATCAAGGCTCCAGGTAGATAATAAAACATGTACGAATTCAGTGTATGGATCCATGGAGAAAAGATTCAATGAATAGTGTTGGGACAAGCCAAGCATTAGGTGTAATAGTCTGGACTCCCTACCTCACTATACACCAAAAAAATTCTAGACACAGTCAACTTTGTCAAGTACATCATGACCTCCTTTTTTTTTTTAAAGTGGAAGACTCTCTTCCAATAATTTCAAAGCAACATCGTCTGCATGCAAATGAAAAACCTAGAAGCCATAAAGGAAGAGTTGATAAATCTGATTTAAAATCAATTTCTGAATGGAAACATTATATGACAAGGAAACTCAAAAGACATATGACAACCCTAGGAAGTATGTGGGCAATTATCCCATCCCACAGTCCCCTCAAGTTTCCCTGAGATATTAGCTGTGCTTCTCAAATGGTACTGTGCTTACCATTCACCTGGAAATCAGCAGGCCTGGGGATGAGGGGGGAGGGGTATCTCAGATTCTGCTAGTCTAATAAGCTCCCTGGAGATGTTAAGTGGCTAAATTTTATGGAACTTTCCTAGTTAAAGAAACCTGGGGCCTGGGACGCCTGGGTGGCTCAGTTGGTTAAGCAACTGCCTTCGACTCAGGTCATGATCCTGGAGTCCCGGGATCGAGTCCCGCATCGGGCTCCCTGCTCAGCGGGGAGTCTGCTTCTCCCTCTGACCCTCCTCCCTCTCATGCTCTCTGTCTCTCATTCTCTCTCTCTCAAATAAATAAATAAAATCTTTAAAAAAAAAAAAAAGAAAGAAACCTGGGGCCAGAATTAAGAGGGACTCAGATACCTTAACAAGAAACACCTGGGAAGGTTTCCGAACACCCCCGCCCAAGCATCACCATTGGCAGTCTGACTTAGAAGATCCAGCGTCAACAGCAGGAATCAGTATTTAAAAACAAAAATAACAAACAAACAAAACAAAACACACCTTCCCTGCCTGACAAAGACATTCAGCCTGGTTTGCAATCCAGTGGGCAGATCATCTGAGTCCATTCCTGCTTTTTCTGTGCTCTGAACACTGCAGAGAGACCTGGCGAGCTGGTAGCTTCAAACTATTTCTTTCCTGTCCCCAGACCCCACCTGCCCACCCTCCCCGACCCCCATGTCACGCTTTCGTAGCCCTGTCCTAACACCTCCCCCTCCCCGCTCCAGGATGGAGAGGGCACAGCAAAGGAGGCCTCCTGCACGATTCAGCGGCATCCAGGGACGGTTTCCGCGCTTGGCCGCCCTTTGCCCACTCATTGGCTGTGTGATCCTGGGCAAGCCTCCTAATCTCTGAGACCCCCATTTCCTCATCTATGAAAGGCAAGCTGTCGTGAGGGCTAAGCGAGTTAGCCTACTGAAAGAACTACGTGAACTGTAAAGCATCAGATGAATGTTATTTTTTATTAGACGTGGGACCTTTGGGAATGCACTTCCATAAATCCACACTCCTCACATCCACGTCCCGATAATGTTCTACAAAGTTTCCCCTCCCTGTCGCCTCTCAATTTACAGGAGAAAAAAAACTCTCCAGGTTTCTACTTTCTATTTCTACTTTCTAAATATACAGACTAAACTTTACGAACTAAATGAGTAGAACATAACATGTCATATCAAGCCTAAACTAAAAACGGCTTCAACTTTGTAAAAGATGCCAACAAATACTGCATATATGTCTGCTATAATGTGCATGACAAGGACTTTCCAAAACAAATTCTATCTTCTTAACAGCTTCTACTATTTTATTTCTAAATGTTAAGTCTCATCTAAATCTTCATCCCTGCTCATTTACACTGCCTGCCCACCACACCCCCCCCCCAAAAAAATCTGGGGAATAGTGGAGGAAGCAGTATTTGGTATCTGACACCATCCCCAAGGGCACACATCTTACTGGTCTCCTCAAGGAGGCATTTGCCACTTAATGCATTTGCTAATCCAATGAGTTTGAAGATTCCCTGGGAGGAAGTTTGAAGCACGTGCACAATATACACATTGGATTTATCATCAGGAAGCATTTGCCGAAGGCCAGAGAGAGCATGCTTTCCACGTTGATCAGAGTTGGGAGGGAAGGGAGGGAGGGGTGGTGCCACTAGGCAGGACGCTCAGGTCTAATGACACACCTGGTTTGCCTCCTTCCAGGTGCTCAGCCGACCAGATCATCCCAGTGCCCCAGGGTATGGTGGGGGGGGGGGCGGAATTCCTCACCAGCCACGTCTGAACGAAGCACCATACAACCTAAAAGCCACAAGGCAAATCAGGCAGCAGAAAAGCCTAGGTAAGGCCTTGAAATCTTCCAGTCGGAGACACACATTAGGCGGCCACCCTAGTTACTACCCACTAGTTACTACCTAGCTGGCTAACACCCAGGGAACAAAGTAATGCTCCCTGCGATTGAACCCACACTGGAGCACGGGGTCCAGAACAGCAGAAGCCACGTGCTGCCACAGGAGCTGCCTCTGGGAGCAGGGCTTCTCCAGAACACCACACAGGGCCTATTTCCCAGCAAACTAGTTGGCCAGAGACCATTTGGTTTCAATTAACAGTAACACACTCCTGCGAACCTAAGGGGGTGGAAAGATAGGGTAACATGGGTTCATTATAAGGCCAAGGGGTCTATCAGAAGACCCTGAATCAAGAACAGCAGCCCGCCCACAGGGGAAATGGAAAACTATCCACAAATTAGACTTTTCCCAAGGTCTCTCATCTCCTGCTCTGCACAAATGCTCTGTTCTTTTCTCTCTGCAAAGTAGTCTTATTCCATGCTTCTCCCTACTCTCGAGTCAACCATCTCCCCAATGAGAGTTTCCCTGAACTATAATGTGAACATCAAAGACAAGCTAGGATTCGGCACCTGGGTGGCTCAGTTGGTTAAACGACTGCCTTCGGCTCAGGTCATGATCCTGGAGTCCTGGGATCGAGTCCCACATTGGGCTCCCTGCTCAGCAGGGAGTTTGCTTCTCCCTCTGACCCTCGCACCGTCATGCTCTCTCTTTCAAATAAACAAGATCTTAAAAAAAAAAAAAAAAAAAAAAAAAGACAAGCTAGGATTGCCATCCCCATTCCAAAATATTCAGGAGACAGTTTAACTCAGCTTGGGTGAGATGTCCCCCCTTGATCCAAACATGAGAGAGGAGGTGGGCAAGCTGGTCTAACTGTAGTGGATCTCTACCTGCCTGGCACAATTATAAAAAATAACGATACAGATGATAGCTGAATGAACTCTGACCTTTGTTAAAGCCACAAGGTTTTCCAAAGGAACCATCCTGTCTTCTCATCCTCACTCCAAGGAAGCACAGCTGTATATAGCCAGATCCTCAAATCACAGATAAATGTCTTTTCTGTAGCTTGCTTGTCGGTTGCTTGGGTCGAGAACAAAAGCATTTTGTTGTTATCAAATGGAAATTTATTTCTGGTTCTTCCTTTTCTCTTCAGAGGAAGGTTCTCGGCAGGAATCTTACCTGGAAACAGGCAAGACCTGGCCAATACACGAATACGTCCTTGAGATCGTGAATGCAAAGGTGGGAGAGAGACACAGCCATGGCCAGGGCACACAGAACACACACAGAACGGAAGCTTTCTGGGGCAAACGTATTAAAAGTAATTTTCCATAGGAAGAGACAGTTCGGTGTAAAGGCGGTTCGGTGTAATGGTTAAAGCAAGGCTCAGTCCTTCCTCACAAAAGCCACTGGGTTTTTCATAAAGTAGCCCCAAAGAGTCCATCAGTCGGGGTCTATTTCACCTAGGGCAACAAACACATTCCTCACAGATCACAGGCTGCTCTGTGTGGTTGCTAATAAGATAATCTGTTACAGGAGGCTTACAAATCCATTTACATTGATTTTAATTAATGAATCAATCCCTGGCCTTGAACAACTTGGTCCAGAGAAGGTAAGCAATCCAGCTTTCGTCTGTACTCCCAGCCTGAAATCTACATTAACAAGAAGTTAACTCTCAGATCAATGAAGGACAAATAAAAATAACTGGGTTTGTATCTCTCACAACATAAGGAAAAATCTCTTCCAAGTTTAGACAGTAACTCTTCACACGTCAATACGAGGAATATATTTTCCGTGATTTCCTAACAAACTCGCCTAGGACTAAGGGTCTTGTTTTGCTTGGTTTTGTTTTACAAGCCCGAAATCTGGAAAACCCAAGTCTGATATCATGACTCTCAGCCAAACCTCTAAAATCAAAATAAGCCTAACTTTCTCAACAGTTTATACCGAACCTTTCAGTCTAGACTGAGGTTGAACAGAGAATTACCCAAACACAAAATACAAATGACAAGAAAGAACAAAGTGGCACTCACCAGCCTATCTGTGCTCTGAATCAGCCAGGCTTCATTAAAAAGGCAGGCAAACTTTTGCATTTGCTTTTATTTTATCCTTTACAAAGGCTGAAATAGAATTGGACCTTCCTGAGTCATTGCCAGCTATGAATTGGAAACACACTCAATTTAAAAGACAGCGTCCGTATATGACTGCTCATCACTTCACCTTTCCTCCTTCTTTTTCCTTATCTCTTTCACAGGGTTTGCCTACCCACTCTATTTTTAGACTTCTATCAGAACTTCCAATGACTCCATATATACTCAATGGGGAAAAAAAAGTCCACGTTCAGTCCCATTTTCTCACAGCCAGCTAACACCAATTAGCGTAGGAAAAGAACAGAGGAGTGGATAAATGAAAATGCATCACACTCGATTTTAATTTTTTTTTCCAAAATCGAAAAAATCCATAACTCCACAAGCAAAGCATAAAGCAGCAGTGAGCAGCGGCCCCACGGGGAGAGACACCAACCTGCGTCTGCTCGGATGGAGGAACATAGACAAATTGGAGTCTGCTCATAAAAGAGGAGATACTCAAGTTGCAGTAGACCCACTACATTGGGAGATAAGCACTTCGTGTTTCTCCCTTACTTTTTCGAGTGTTTAACAAAATAGTTATCAAGCTGATTTTGAAGTCAGTAAGACTGGCCTGAAACGCTGCAAAAGGAATTAAAAGGGGGAAAGAAAAAAAAAAGACCCTGTTTATAAGGAAGTAAACTGCAAGAAAGAGCAAGAGACAAGCCAGAACTCGGGTGGGCTGGCATGGGTGTGTTCTCTCCTCTCCTTTCTTTCTCTCTCTCTCTCCTTCCCTCTCTCTCTCTCATTCTCTCCCCTCCCTCCCTTCACCCTCCCTCTCTCTTAACGGAGAGAACAAAAGAAGTTGATACTTCAGCTGTACGTATGGACTCCAGAGCTTTCTGCCTCATGTCTGCTTCCATGCCCACAAGTTTGAGGATTCACTGGAACATTAGAGCTCCCTGCAACATTCGCCTCGCGTTTGCGGGGGCATTTCAAGGGACCCGGCCCGCGCCTTCCCGGGCGGAGTGTGCAGAGCTGCATGGCCGAGCAGGGTATGCCAACGCAGCCTCACATTCAGATCAAGACCACAAATTATAAACAGTTTCAGTAAATTGACTCGAGTGCCTTTGTTCCTCAGACATACATCTTCCTACCGCTTACAAAGGCAGGCAGCAGAACCTAACCACCGATGCGACTACAGCCAGGACCGGGAAAGGAAGTTATTGAAGCCTGGATTTCCTGCTTTTGCTTGTAGCCAAGAACTATGAGGCTTGTAGTGGTTTCAGGAACTGACTCATCTAATGATTCATGGAGAAGATACTGCTTTTAATATGTTTCTGACCCTAAGACGCAGGGACTTCAAAACCAACCTGAACTCATGCTTCACTCTTATTTGCAAATGAATATTCACAGCAAAATAAAAAACAGGAGGACAATGGTTAATAAAATAAAACATCACGCCAATGGCAGGAAAAGGGGTCTGTGGACATCCCATTTGAAGCCATGATCAAAAGCCCAGTCTGTGGGCTGTGACTTGACAGCATTCAAACTTCCCAAAAGTGGGTAACAGGTGGGATCAGGTTTATTTTTAGATGTCACTCCCCTCGATGTAAAAATAGATTTAGCACAGCAATATTTTAATTCAGGCGCATCTGGGGTTGTGACTCGAAATACCCAAGATGTGAAGAAGCATGTAGGTCTAGATTTAACTGTGAGAGCTGCAAACCAGGGAGAGTTCAGGGTTAGCTGACCAAGGAGGAATGGGTAATAAAGGACTCCTAGTGGAACTCACTCTCTTAAATCACCCTCTGCAGAACACTGCAGTTCAGGACTTCCACCGTCCTCTGCCTCTGAACGTTCTTCTCTTCGTTCCACCACACACATGCATGCACAAGTGGACGAATGGGGGCGGACACGTGCACACACACACACACACACACACACACCCAGTACTGAAGAGCAAAGCTCTCTAAAAGTACCGAGCCAGGAGCTGGCACCTCTGGCTGCTTCCCACGAGGTCCCCACAGATTCGTTCGTCCTTGAGAAGTCCCACGAGGGACCAGTTTTTTCAATCCTCCCCTGCCCGAACCTTGGGTTTCCCTTTCTCCCCAGTGGAGGGCATCAAACACAGGACCAGCTTCAGGGATAGCTTTCAAAGTGTTTACGGGTTTCAACACCAGCCCAGCACACAGAGGGAAAAGGAAAACAACAATGTAGGCTGGGTGGGGGTGGGGGTGGAGGAAACAGAACAGTTGACCAGGCAAGGCCAAAGTGCAGGGGCTGGCCGGCAGGCACTGCTCGGCGGGGCTCCTCCAGCAGATTTACTGACATGACGTCAGTGGCTCCAGCCCAGCTTTTTCTTTGGTAGCTTTTTACCACTTGCCTCCTGAAGCCTCCACTATGTCAGGGAGCCACAGGACCACAATGAAAATTCCCTTTGCGAAACCGGGTTTACCTCGGGGCCCAGAGGCCGGCCTACCTGTGAATTACAGGGCTCCTTGCCCTCTCTCTGGGCCCATGGAGGAAAGGGGAGGGGACGAACCCCTACAATGCTATGCTTTAATACAGAGGAACCATTAAATGAAGCTCACTGCCTTTTAAAAAAAAAAAAAGAAAATAAAACGCAGGGCGGGCGGGCAGTTAGTTACTAAGTGAGTATCCAAAATTTCACAGGCCAGGATGCTGGTTAATTTCTCAGGGATGTCATGAATGACGATAATTTCAGGACTCGTGGCTCATTCTGCTGTGAGGCTGGGTTGGCTGGATTGTGAATGCACGTGGCTTTGTTTCATCAACAAAACAAAAAAAGTATTACTGAAGCTGAAACTCCAGGCCTGAATGGACCCTCTGAGGAGAGCATTATAGCTTCTTCTCCTTAAGATGAGCTTTTAATTTTTTTTTTAATTTTTACTTTTTCCTTAAGTGCATATTCCGCGATGAACCGATACGGGTATCAAAACAATTTCCAAGAAACAAAGATAGGAATTACTAAAAATAAGTCTGACAGCAGACCTGTTAAAGAAAAAAAGCACTCACTCGGGGCGCCTGGGTGGCTCAGTCGTTAAGCGTCTGCCTTCGGCTCAGGTCATGGTCCCAGGGTCCTGGGATCAAGCCCCGCATCGGGCTCCCTGCTCAGCGGGAAGCCTACTTCTCACTCTCCCACTCCCCCTGCTTGTGTTCCCTCTCTCGCTGTCTCTCTCTCTCTCTGTCAAATAAATAAATAAAATTTTTAAAAAAAGAAAGAAAGAAACAAAAAAACACTCATTTTAGGCTTAGAGGCTTACTATGGTGTTCCCACAACAGCACCACACTTGCTGTGTCCTAAGGACTCCACTGCATAAATCTGCCTAAAACCACAAAGCTTTAACGTTGTTTTTTTTGCTTATAAAAATAATGTATTAGTGATAAATTCTTTAAATGACTGAGAGATTAAATATATTCTATTTTAAACACTTCAAGAGAGGAAGGTACAAAACTTAATTCAAGGAGTATTTATTCAAACAGATGTGTGTAAATGACCCCAACCATCTCATCAAAATATAGCTTGCAGTCTGAACGGCTCAGAGAGGTAATAACATAAGGAATTTTTCACCTTCTGGTTATTTAAACAAGGAGCAGAACAAACTACTGGGTAGACACGACCAATGGGCATTGACTGAAGTCTTCTGTAAAGCTGAAATTAATGTGAGCTTTGGCCTTCATGATGAGTGTCAAACCATGAACTGTCCCTGAGGAATTCTTTGGTTTGGCCTTTTTTCTTAGGGGAGAAAAGGACAAGATGACAAGCAAGGGCATGGAAGTGACGACTAAGAGCCAAAGGAGCCAACGGTGCGCAAGGAAAGGATTTACCATGGTCCAACAAGTTGACCTGGAAGGTGGGATCCATTTCTGAACAAGTGGCGGGGGGGTGGGGGTGGGGAGCAGAGACCTAAGTGCTCACACTGTAGCCTTGAAATACCATTTTCCACTACAAGGAACCAAAAACCCAGCAGAAATGGTTCATTCTAAGTCAAGAATACACAGGAAGAGAATGGATAGCAGGCAGCTATCAAAAACTATGTGGGTCACATCAAAAGGACAAAGGAGCCCACTAAAGAAACTCCTCATGGCCAAAGATGGTACAATTTGAGTATCAGTAAGAGGAACTATAATGTAGTCAAAAGCATCCAATAATTTAAAATCTACGATTGCATAATGATACTCAAACAAAAAACAAAACCAGAAACCTGCCTCTCCTGTAAACCATACACCAGGTTAACCAAATAACTGATAAGAGAACAGTTCTCTCTGTAAGAGTCTACTAGCTACTAAATGAAGAAAGAACCAGAGAACTGGAATACTACCAGTTTACAAAGCCCATATGAAATAACAGATACGGGCAGAGATCATAAACCAATGGCTGTCAATATCACAAAGAGAAAGACAACTGCATGTTATGATTACGTACCTCTTGTGGAACTACTGATTATGAAATATTCCTCTCAAAAAAAAAAAAAAAAAACCCCACAAACAAAAACATTAAACCTGAACCAGATCGAGCTTGTAGATCTAAATTCCCATTTATGGGAATTACAGAGGACAGTGGAACATGATACATGGCACCCTGAGGATGTTGGCTGCAAAATCCAGAATGAGGGGAACTCGAGAGAGACCCAGCGAGGCTTTTATAACAAACCAACTGCAAGGGAAAAATAAAGGAGGGGAGAGGGATCTCTAAAGAGTTTTAAGAAACACAGTAACCAAAAAGAACCTGTGGATCTTGTCCAGACCCGAATTTAAACAAACCCAACCATGGGAAAACACTGTCAAGACAATCAAGGAGGGGCGCCTGGGTGGCTCAGATGGTGGCGTCTGCCTTCAGCTCAGGTCATGATCTCAGGGTCCTGGGATCGAGCCCCACATTGGGCTCCCTGCTTGGCGGGGAGCCTGCTTCTCCCTCTCCCTCTACTGTTCTCCCTGCTTGTGCTCTCTTGCTCTCTCTGTCAAATAAATAAATAAAATCTTTTAAAAATAAATAAATAAATAAAAGACAATCAAGGAAATTTGAACAGTGACTGTTATAGATATTTTATATTTAGGATTTATTATTAAAATGTGACGATATTACAGTTAGTATTTTTTTAAAGAGTCATAGTTTTTAAGCACTTACTGGAAACTTTACAGATGAAATGGTATGACATCTGGGATTGCTTCAGAACAAAACTCCAGTGGGAGAGGAGCCAGGGGTTTAGAAGAAACAAGAATGGCCAGGAGTTGATGACTGTTGCTAAGTTATGATGGGACACGGGAGGGTCACTGCCCTCTATTGTACTGAATTTTTCCATAATAAAAATTCTGAAAAATCTGAAATAAAATATAACATACTTTTCTTGTCCCCCTCCCTCACACAGAAAGATATTAGAGGAAGAGGTACTTGGCATTCTAATTTTAGCTACTGGGTGAGCGTGATCACCCAGAGATGGTGACCACCTAGTGATGGTGACGTATGGGACACTACCTTCTCTGCCAGGCACTGTACTACTATGTCCATTTTATAGGTAAGGAAACTGAGATTCGAAAAGATTAAAGAGGTTGCCCAAGGTCAAAGAGATAAGTAGAAGAAATGTGTGTAATTCTACAAGTTCACAAACATGAGAATGAGAATGCGTTGTTTTTTCAAAATAGTAACAACTCTTGAGAGTGCTGATAACTCTGTAAGCCAAAAGATTCGATGCTCTCCAGTGTTAAAGGCCGCAGAATTGAGAAGTGGTGCTTTTCTTGACCATTTTTGGTGAAGCTCAGGGAACTGCAGGGGCAGTCTAAGATCTCACAGTGATAAGAGCAGAGGATAAAAGAGGAAAAGTCCAGGCAGCATGCATGTGTGTATATGCGTGTCTTGTGTGTAAAAATGTGAAAGCAAAAGGGAAATTGTCTGAAGAGAGAAAAACAACAGAACAGGAAATCCAGCAAGAGTGGAAGCTGGGAAAAAGCTTAAAACTAAACCCAGTAGAGGAAGATGGAAAAGCAAATAAATGAGCTCCCGTCAGATGGGGCCATTCTGGCTGGGACAAAGCCCTCAGAAACTTGGGGCGGGGCGGGGGGCTGGAGGCAGAGGAAGCAGGAGACTACGGAACGGAACCGGTTGGGGGAGACAACATGGCTCACTGCGGGCCATTCACTGTATTTCATCATATTTCACTTTATCATATTATTATTTTATTTTTCAGATGAGGAAACGGAATCATTTACTTGAGATCACATGCCCAGTAAAAGCAGAACTGGAGCTGGAACCAGGGGCTGATGTCAAAGCCAGGCTTTTCGGCTCCTTTGCTAAATATACCAAATGCTACAGAGAACTGTACGAAGTTAGGGCAAGACCAAAATGGCCAATAGCAGAAGTACCCAAAAGGCACAGGGAAAGGTAAGAAGGGAGCAAACCAGTAGACTGGGAAGGAGGGAAAGACAAGAGCACAAGTCCCAGAAACTGGCCATCAGTGGCCCCAACTTGCCCTTTTGGACCAGAGTCACCAGAACCAGGTGAACAGGAGGAAAAGAGTATCAACCAGCCCACTCTCTCTCTCACTAAACCAGCCAAGATGTCAAAGATGGGTAGCAACCCCATTAGCAATCCCATTTTGAAGACCCTAATGTCTTTTTTGGAGGCCTGATTATTAAGGGCTCTGAGCAAGCCCATTAACCTTTTCTCCCCTCAGCCCCCTCCACTGCCCACCGCGTTTCACAGCCTAAGGCATATTTTCCACCGGGTCACCTGCGGTCACCTGGGCAAGGAAGGGAAGGAATTCATCCCATCTTCCCAGGTTTCCAAGCACCCCCACTATCAAGGAGTGAAGTCAAGGTCATTTGCCTAAATCCTACCCCCAGCATGAGGCCATTTCCATATCTAGGCCTTCAGGTGGAAGGTGGGGGGGAGCTAAGTTATTCTGACAGTCTGCCAACAGAGCACATTCCAAAGAAAACCAGAAAAAGAAAAACCAGAGAAACTGGCAGGTCCAGTCCCAGGCTGGACACACACACACACACCTCAATATGGATCATCAACCCAGGCTTCCAAACCACACCAGCCTCACCTCCACACACACACAATACACACATACATAAAGGAGTTCGGATCAATCCAGCCCCCAGGAGCCTTACCCTCCCATTTTTAATGGCCAGTATACCCAGTCTGAGAGGGGAGGGGTACTGGGTCCCCACAGTCTTTAGAGGACTGAAAACAAGGGGGCAGTGGTAACTCTTGCGCCTTCTCAAGAAAACAAAACGAAGGTGAGACGATCCCCTGATGAAAAGCTTGACCGGGTCATGCCCAATTTTTTAGGACCTTAGCCACATGTTTATTTTGAAGACAGAGTAAAACAGGACACCAAGAACACAAAACAAAGTTATTGTGTACTTTACCGTTTCTGCACAAATACACCAAGTGAGGGGAAGTCGACCTCTGTTTCAGTGTTATAATCTATCTCAACTCCAATCAAATGCCATAATAATAAAACCTGACAGGTGACTTAATATGCAATCTTTTTGGCCTGGCAGCCGTGAAGCCCCCAACTTAGGAACTGGCTTCAAACGCTGCCCCTGTGATGCATTACCCTGGCTGTGTGACCTTGGGCGGGGTACTAAACCTCTCCAAGCTTCCCTTCCTTCAACTACAAATGGAGCTCTTAGGTTGGCCAGTCTCCCTTACTTACCAAATTCTCCAGAGTGGCCCAGGGATGGGTGCAACCAGAAGTTCCAGAGGGGACTCAGCGGTACTGCGCCTTCTCCCCAACCCCTGCCTTTAGGAGGGGAGTGTGGGGCTGGGGATGGAATGACTCTGATCAAGATAAGGACGCAGTTCTCCAGGACCTTTCTGCCTAGGCTCTCACATCTTATCGCTTTAATCTAAAGCTCAGCTCAAAAGCTGGCTGGGGGAAGGTGGCCCAGCATCATCTTCCCAGAGGGAAACAAAAGATTTTCAAGTGACTTGCCTGCCCAGGGGCACAGGGAGGGCTAATGGCAGGGGCTGTCCAACCAAACCTTCCCTTCTACACAGCTGCCAAGTGGAGGGACCAAGACCCTGGGACCCTGGCCTGTGGAGGACCCTCAAAATTGCCTTCTCCCTAGGAAAGGCCCCAACAAGGAAACAGTTCTCCAAGCTCAACAGCAAAGGCCAGACCTGAAAGACACCACAGTGCACTGAACACCTGACCCAGTTACTGCCTAAAGCACATGATAAAATAACTAAACAATGGTGTCAAAACAACCACCTGGAACTGAGCAGTGTTGTTACAATTACTTCTGGTTTTAGGCAAAGTACTAAAATTCCTTAAATTCCATTCTACTTTCCCTGCCTTATAGATTTAGGAACGTCATAGGACATGATCCCACAGTCTCTGAAAGAACAAAGAGAAGCAAGCCTGAAACCTAAGAATGTCAAGAGCACTGAGACCACAAGTCCTAAAAATATAATCTGAAATCCCCGAATTTCACACAATACAAACCTTTCAGAATTCCACTGGGAAAAACTTCTCAATTAAACTTTGCTAGTCTAAAAGGAAATGAACCAATGCTGAATCATTCCTATGAATGGACACTTTTTTTTAATACATTATGAACTGATCTGCAGAACAGCACAGGGTTTGAAGCAATTTGGTTAAAAGCACAGGTCTAGAGGAAAAAGCTCCTCTATTGTACCTCTGCTCTCAGAAACAGCCTGGGACACGCCTTCCAGAATAATGCTGTCAGGAGCTCAAGCCCCAGCCACAAAGACCTCCTGCCCAAAGATTTTCCCTCCATTCTGCCTAATTAAAGGAGGTCATCCAGTTTCCTCAACAGTTTCCTAATAGTAGAATGACTGACTGCATAGTTTACCATCCAAACCGGGGCATTGCAGAGGAAAAGGGGGTACTATTAAGCTACTGCTCAGAGACAAGGAGCAGGACTGTACCAGACAAGCACATACACAGCCCCAGGGAATGGAAGAGGACAACCCTTTACAAAATACCAATGGATAAAAACTGCCACAAACAGTTATTATGAGGAAGACAGGGAGCATCTGGGAGACACAGGAGCAAGCCCAAGTTACAATGAAGAAAAAACTGGGCAGAGCAGAAGCTGAAACTTGGGGTATAAATTAACCTGACTCCGGGTTCTTTTCTTCCCCATCTTAAGTCAATTTACAAAGCAGATTCGATACTTGACTTGCGGCCGCAGATGCCTTCCGGGTCTCTCTACTGCCTGATCTCCCAGTCTTTCCTTGTTGGTATTTACTGAGGTCTTGGGTGGCTTAAGTGTAAGCCACACGGGCAGTTAACATAGTCAGCATTTATCATTAAGGACCAAGTCATTCCGCATCATTGAAATCACTCTTTCTAAAGTCTTCCACCTTAGGTACTTCTAATGGATACCTGTAGGCCCCTCACTAAAACCAATATACAAGCAAAAATGTAAACTTGTATTAGGACATCCATCACTCTGCATATCAACCTTAATCATCTGACCAGCAAAACAAATGTACACACGGGGGGGGGGGGGCGGGTCATGCCAACGTTGTTCAGCGTGATAACTGGATTCAGGGCTGTATTGATTCTATGAGATATAAATCACATACCATAAAATCTACCCTTTAAAATGATATAATTCAGTCGCTTTTAGCAGAGTCACAGGTTGTGAATTGTTTTTAAACGTGCCTCTCTCCACTCCTCAACGCTCAGCCTGCCTGCCTCCAAAAGCCTCTATCCCTCCCGCCAAGTCCACTCATCTCTCTTAGCAATCTTTCATTTTAATTCTTAATTTAAAGGCTAGGAAACCAGATTCACTCACACACAGTTCCATGTAACCTGGTTAAGAGACAACAGAGAGGTCCGTAAAATGCAGGTGGTCCCCAGCCCAGGCTCACACAGAGCAATCTTACCTGCTCAGCCCAGTCCCTGGGAGTGGCCCCAGCCGGAAAGCGTGGAGACAAGGACACACCTGCTCAAGTGCAGCTGACCAGCTTTGGGCAGAAGACTCTGAAAACCCAGGTGACAACCCACCAGCTTCCGGAAGAGATCCAGCTCACCTGTCCAAGGAATACCTGGGTACAAACCCAAAGAGACACTCATCTTGGATTAACCAACATCCTCTTTAATATGCAAACACACTGGCAAAAGGATGGATGGGCTGCCATTCACACAAGCGTGAATCATTATTTGAAATATATTTCAGGTCCACAGAAAGGAGTCTAATACAAGGTGCAAAGATTTCATTTCAGAGCTTGGAGCACTGAGATGAAGAGGATGGCCTGGGGTCTAGCAGCGGTCAGACCTGCAGCTGTAGCCTACTGAGCTGACTCTTATCTAACTAAACTTTCCCACAACCCTTCAGAGTAGGTAGCATCAGCTCCATCTTCCAGATGTGGAAACTGAGAGCAGAGAAGTTAAGCAGCCTGCTCCCAAATAGGTATTAAAAAGTGTACTTGGGTGGAGGTGCTAGCTGACTCAGTGGTTATAGCATGCATTCTTGATCACAGGGTCCTGAGTTCAAGCTCCACACTGAGTGTGGGGCCTACTCTAAAAAATAAATAAAATAAAATACTAAACAAAGTTTAAAAAAAAAAAAGTGCACAGGCACCTGGGTGGCTCAGTTAGGCGTCCACCTCTTGATCTCAGCTCAGGTCTTGATCTCAGGGTTGTGAGTTCAAGCCCTGCGTTGGACTCCATGCTGGGAAAGGAGTCTACTTTAAAAAATAATTTAAAAAAAAAAAAAGTGCAATGGGGGCAGCAAAAGTAGGGGAGAGGTACCTCTCTGTCTCTTATTCCCTCACACCTGAAGCTTGACCCAACTTCAAAACTCCAGGGACGATTCCTCAATGGTCTCCCCGGCAGATGCAGGGCCCCAAGCACAGTTTCTCTATGAAAAGATGAGCTCCATACAATCTCAAAGTTAGGAGTGTGGCTTCTAAGCAAGAATCTAAGAGGGGTGCCTGAGTGGCTATTGGTTAAGTGTCTGCCTTTGGCTCAGGTCAGGATCTCAGGGGTCCTGGGATCAAAGCCCCACATCAGGCTTCCTGCTCAGTGAGGAGTCTGCTTCCCCCTCTGCCTCTCCCCCCAGCATGTCCTCGCTCTCTCTCTCTCAAATAAATAAAATCTTAAAAAAAAAAAAAAAAAAGGAATCTAAGGAAGAGGTTTCCTTTCGGGTGGACAAAGGTGCAAGCATTTCCATTTAATTCATACTACCACTTGGCAAGGAATAACCTCACATATTTACTGATGGGTTTCCTCCATCACTTATTAATAGAAGAAGTATGGTTCAAAGCAATTAATGGTCTCAGACTTCATGGGATACCTCGGCCACTCATGAATTTGAATCCATTTGTCTGAGACCTGAAGCCCAGCTCTTCTAAGTAACTCTGCCTCAGCTTGGGATGCCCCTCAAGAGTCACTGTCCAGGCTGACCTGGCAGGAAATCTGTGAAGACCTAGCATTCAAGATAACATCTGAAATTGCTATTTACTGGGGTACCTGGGTGGCTCAGTCGGTTAAGCGTCTGCCTTTGGCTCAGGTCATGATCCCAAAACCTGGGATCATGCCCAGCATGGGGCTCCTTGCTCAGCGGGGAGCCTGCTTCTCCCTCTCCCCCTCCTCCCCACCTGTTCTCTCTCTCTCTCTGAGACAAATAAATAAATCTTTAAAAAAAAAAAAAAAGAAATTGCTATTTCCTGAGCATGTATTACATGTCAGGCATACAGGAGGCATTCTACTGAAATTCAGAGATTAGGATACCAAGGCCACAGAACCAGAAAGCGGCTGAGCCAAAGTCCAACTAAGGCATGTCCTACTCCAAACCTGGGTTTTTTAAACTAATTATCCTGCCTTTTTCCAAACCAGAATCAGGAAACTTCCCACTCCCCTTGTCAACCAGTTCCCTCCGCTTCTTTCAATTAATTGCTCATAGCTGAGTTTCAGATCTATAGGTTCAGATCTAGAGGAGCTCATGACCGGCAGCAATAAACCTTTTCTATCGCTGTTTGAGGGTTGAGGTCACTACTCTGGAGAGTATTTCAAGGGGGTCATTTGTTTCTTAACGACTTAGTTCCGCACTACTTCCAAAATGGCATCTGGCAGAAAAATAAATAAAAAATAAACCCTTTCCCTTCAAGACCCAACTCCAACATCACTTTCTCTACAAGCTTTCCTCAGTGCCGACCACTAAGCAACACAGCTGCTAGGCTGTTATCAAGAGCACTTAGACAACGGAGTTATTTTCCCTTTATTCTGATGTTTCACAAGGGAATTCATGCTCCTAGAAACTACACCTGCTTAAAAATAAAAGCCCCTTCCCAAACCACTCCCTCAAAACAACCCCTGTCAATAATATAAAATCTCACAGATCCTTATGGATAGAGATGCAAACATGGTTCTTCAACATTGCATCAACTCTAACACGCCAACGGTTGTAAAATGCAACATGATTTTATTTCTAAAAAATACTGCTGTGAAAAAAACCATGGAGAACCCTGCCTTATCACTCAAAAATCGAATTTCATACACATTGTAACTTTTTTAAGCACACGTCAATCTTGCACATAAAGAGGAAAATAATAAGCAAAATAAATTGGGTACGATATACCTAAAACAACTTCTCAGAGAGAGATCAGCATCCGTGCTTTTCCACACACTATCACCCTCGTGCCAAGAGTTCGGGTGGCATCAAGAGCATCCTCAGGAATGCCCCAGAGCGGGCTCCGGGATTCCCTTCCTCTCCTGCATCTCTTCCACGGGCTTTGATGAATGTGTGCAGCCTCATGGCAGACCATGACCACCGCCTGGCCAGCCACGACTGCAGAACACGTCTCAACTTCAAATATATGAAAAGCTGCATCTTGGAACCCACGAAATATCAAACATACAGCTTCCCCACTACATGGCGATGATCTCTTCACAGGCCCGTTTCCCTCGCCAAACTACAAACTTTGCAGGGGTGTTCACTGATCACCATTCTTTGACCACCTTTGGCCGATCACCAAATCCCTGGCACCCAGCAGTACCTGTAAATGTTTAAATGTCCAGAGGCAAGTGGGAATTCTACACAAAACTGGGAGCATCTGGATTTCAAAGTGCCCAAGGTGGAAGAAGAGAGAAGAAAGGAATGAAAAGCCAAGTGTGGTTTAGCAGCAGCAGGCTCATATCTTGGACGCTGTCAGGATCAGCCTCCCCATCCCCCGCACTCTGCTACATCAAGGGATACCACTCGAGGAGCTCTGTGAGCAGCCTCACTACCCAGAAAGTAAAACCACCTCTGCAAGCAGCCAGACAAGAATTAGTCCCTTAAACCCCTTGCCGGCAAGCCTGACACACACCTCACCTCTATAATCACATCTGGAATCAACTGCTACACTCCCAAGGGGTAGCAGATGATTGCCTAACAGGGGGAAGATGGTTTTGTTCATTTTATTGCTTTTCCTGCATAGAAAGGTGCAGCCTTATCTTTATACGGCTGTATTTTTAAAACCAACCAAGTCCATCTTAGTGAATTCCATAAAGATTCAGTATTTGTTCACAAATACAGGGGGAGAAAAATCCCATTCAGAGTTAGGAGGGATGGTCAAATTTAGACTGACTGGATCTGAAGAAGTAGAATATCTAGAGCGAGGGTTCCCAACCAGAGGCGGACACCACTGCGGACCTCTTAAAAATACAGAAACTTTGCACCCAGCCCAGCCCTCCTAAATCTGCAGGGGTAATGTCCAGGCTGTTGAAAGATCTGTGGAGGCCGCAGGGCACATGCTCAGGGAGGAACACTGGTGCAGCAGAGGCTCCCTGGGGCAGGCGTGGGAAGTAGCTGACCTGGATTTGAGTCAGAATCATCCTGAATTAGCCACGCAAAAGGATCTGTGTACAATGCATTACAAACCCAGAAGTCAAAATGTGGGAAAAGATGAGGGGCCTAGAAAGGTGAGCAAGAACATCCAGGGAGGGTGGGCTGGGAAAGGGGCAGCCGGTCTGATCCTGGCTTCTTCCCCCAGTGCCTGGCACGTATCGGGGACACAAGGATTTGCTGAATGAGATTCACACGGCTGATAAGCACATGGTGATGCACATCATCAAATTTCCACAGAGCCACCTACTGTGTGCAGAATCCCTGAGTTGGCTCCAGCAACTCGGGCAAGAGTCCCTCTGTCGGTTCCCCACTGGAAGCGTAATTTTCCTTCAGCTTCACTAGACACCTGAGTAGAAGTGTTCCGGAAGTATTTCCCTCTTTAACAATTCCTAGTCATAAAGGAAGCTGCTTCCTGCCTCCAAATCACAGGCCTCTTCTGGTTTCCAGTTACATAGACATCAATCAATTTTACATTTTATGATTAAGGTAAAACTTAAAGGTGAAAGGAAATTAGGGAGGTTATTTTGAAAGAACCAGAAACCTTTTAACAAAATAAGAACAATATCGGCCTTATCTCTCCAGTGTTTAAAACAAAGGCAGATTTTGAATTACGGGAATTTCTCAGCTCTGCCTATATAAAAAGTGCTATTAGGTAGCTTGTTTTCTGTTTCGCCCTCCATGAAAATACTTGATGAGGTCTTCTAGTGTTCCAGATTTCAGGACGGGGCTGCCGTCCCCTCAGCTGATGGGGCTCTTTCTAACTCTAACCACCACGGTCTCCCAAAGGCTTTGAGATGAAAAGGCAGCCAGGGAGAAAGGGTTGAAAGAGATTCCACCAAAGGAAGCATCGCTCACAATGGTTTCAATGGTTTGCAATCAGTTAGCCCCCAGGACATCCCCAGCCACAGTGATGGGTGATCTGAAAATGAAGCATATCAAAATGCTATTGATAAGCTAAATTACCAGACAGCTTATCTGAGGCCCACATCCGCCATATGGTGCCCCAACTTCTGCCGCCTGTTGCGGCCACAACAATAGGCACGCCTACCCAGAGAGCACCGTCGGACAGAAACCCAGCAGCAGCGGCATGTGGGGTGGCTGCTGTGTTTACATTTTATTTTGTGCTATTAGCCTTGTGCCTCCCCCTATCCCGGGAGGGACTTAAAACACAACACACCTTCAACGTCAAAAATGTGCGTTACCCACAGGACACAACGCATGCACGCGATGTGTGGGTGTGCGCGCGCGTGCAGGTATACGGCAGGTGAACAGAGAAAACCAGATGTCAGCTCCGCCAATGGAGCTGCCTGGTGGGGGAGGGCGAGTCAGGCCGGCTCCCAGCCAGAGCTGCAAGCAGACAATGCGCTTTTCTCCAAACACTCGGGCAGGCGGGCCTCGGGGAGTGGCTATTTAAAACACTTGGCTCCTTTTATTTCACCACCATGGAAGTGAATTCGGCTCTTAAGTGCCAGGGCAAATGAAGTCATTTGGTTTCTGCGGGCTCCCTTTGCATTTCAGCAGAAGTCAGACTGGACAAAGTCGGAAGGTCCAGCTGAAGTTGTTCTTTCTTCCAATTAAAATCCATTCCGCAGAGGATCTGGCGCCTGGGCTTCATTAACTTTTTTTTTCTTGGAAAAGGCACGGAGGTCATAGAAAATTTAAAGGACAGAAGACAGTGAATGAATGCTGCCAAAGACAACTCCTGTCACAGAATGCCATCAAGTCAAGACGTAAAGACAAACAAATGAGGAGCTCTACCTTCTAAAGGCTTGGTTGGTAACCAAGATTAATGGTGGGTTTCGTTGTATGAATTCCTAAGATTTCTGCTACCCTCTAAAGAGGTTCCTATCTTTACAGAGATTATATCATTAATGGTAATAAAGTATTTATTTAGTTTACAGTCTATTAGGGAAAAGACACTGGTTTTCAAAGAGAACTCAGCAACACAGAGCATCTGGTTGTGCAAAAATGTACAAGATGCAGGTTTGGATACAGTGCAAAGCAAAAACAAAAAACAAAAAAAAGGACAGTCAATCTAACAATCAGATCTAGTTAACTATTATAAAAAGGCACTCATTTCACACACACACCCCCCAATTACCAACACCTTAGCAGACAACATTCTTGGATGAACTTTTCAAATTTTCTTAAACATTCTCAGTTTAAAAAAAAAAAAAAAAACTCCTTTCAAGTTAAATTGAGATTGCACTTGAACTCCATCCAAGAGCGGAGCTGAACTGAATTATGATAATTAGAAAGCTGTGCCTATAAAAAAGCAGCGCAGTTCATGCATTTTTTTTAAAAGTTCATGCCAGAGAATATAAGTTCAATATGTTCTCACATAATTAACATTTCCCACCATTAGCAGCAGTTTTTCAGTTTATGTATCAGTAAAAACAACAGCACTCGTCATTGTTGTATATTCCCAGTCAATAGTGTTTCAGTCACTGTACACATACATCTAAATCTGTCAGATGCCTAAAAGCAACCAGAATTCCCCACTGGAGATGATGGTGGTGCTTAACTTGTTCATTAATAAGCTGCTTTTTTCTTTTAAACCCATTTTCCAATGCTGGGCCCTGTTCCTCAAACTAAAACTGCTAATGAAATCCTAGGACAGAGCCTTAAAAACTAATGTCAAAAAGAGCAGAAAATTACATCAGGATAGTAAATACTGATGGGGATAGTAAATATGGGGGCGTGGGAGGGGGTGGAGACAGGATACAGCCAAGATGGAGACTTCCCTTAGCTTGCCACAAAAGTAGAAAAGACAGCCTCTAAGATCCCCCTCCCCTTTCCAATCAGAAGAGAGACCAGTGGTTTCACAGTTAGCTAGGACTCCCAGACTATGGAAACTATTTTCTGAGAATCTTCCCAACCATGCAAAAAGCCAGTGGACAGAACTTAAGAGCTGAGTGGGACCCACCCTGTAAGAAATACCATCCTCAAAACCCACCCTTCAGGGCATCCCATTTGATTTCACTAAAATAAAAATACATATTCCAAAATTCTCTTATTTGGCACCACAAGGAAAGCTGAAGCTCTCTGAAGAGATGGCTGAATTTCAACTCTTAAGTTCCGATATGGGATAGGGTCAAAGAAGCTGATGATGAGAATCTATAACTCACAGGTTTGAAACAAAAAAATCACACACAAAAATACCCCAGATATTTAGATCCAAATATTCTAGCATTCCACAAACTATCCCAGAAGAGGGAAGGCCCAAACTTCCCAATCTCAGAAGTATGCAGTCACTGCAAGACAAGGGGGACTAAGCCGGTATTTGTCAAAAAGCCCAACCCGGAAACATTAAGAGCTTAACATGGACCTGAATTACTTGACTTTATCACCTTTGTGAATGTGAAAGAATAAAATATATCACTGATATTGTTCAAACATGATTTGGGATCTAATTTAAATACCACAGCGTAATCTGTGGCGTCTACAGATAAAATAAGAAAAAGCACAGGCAGCTATAAAAGATTATTCCAGCCATCAGTCAGTCCCCAATAGCCCAGCAGCAGAGCCCAAGTTTGTCAAAGGGCAGGAAGCTTACAGTATACTTTTTTTGCCGAGTTCAGAAGTAGGACTCTAGGACTTGCTGCAGTTCCAGTTTCTGAACTCTAAAGAGGAAGCTGCAGTCAGTGCACCCCTTGATCGACAGAAAGGTGGGCTCCAATTTCTTCGCAGTGCTGCAGAGAAAGCTGGACACTTGCTCTGGCCAGTAGTCCTCAGTCTTTGGAAAAAACAGACCTAAAAAGTTTTATCACTAAAGGGATCCAACCCCTAGGCACAGCTTTCACTCGGCAGCATTTTTATTCTTTCGCAATCTCTTTATTGGAAACAAGACAACGTGCCTAAAATACGAGCTTGAAAGTATTATCTACCGACTGTCTGCGTGTGAACACGGTCATCGTGCGGATGCTGGTTCCTACATGCAGTTATTTGCACCAACCTTTGGAGTGATAAAACACCACGATTTTCATTTGCAGGCAGTATAATTATGCTCACAATTAACACGTAATAGTACAGGAGATTAGAGAAAAAAGTTAATCCCACAGATGCACAGGCTCTGGTTTGACCACCATGTATGACAGATCAATCCGTTTCTAAAACAAGGAACCTTAAAAATATTGTTATGGCACAGCTCACTTCTTCAAAGGCCTAACTAACATTTGAGATCTACATTCTCCAACTGTTCCTGTTACATACTTTTCTACTGAAGATATAACAAATATGATCTAGAAACGGATGATACACTACAACTGTATTCTTCTCAAATTTTCCCACTGAGAAATGCCCTCCTATACTTGATCTGCAGCGTCAGAATTCAAAATTGTTTCTAAATGACTGAAGCCCAAGCAGCGAAAACCCCAACACCCTTTTCCTTATGACTTGCTTGTCCTTGTTATTAATAAAAGGGGACATTAGTCCCCAAAGTGAGTGTATGAATACAAAATTCTTGCTGTATAAAGTAACAGAGAGGTAGAGGAAAAGGGGAAGGGAAGAAGCTGACTTCCCCCAGAGTGCCCCCCTACCCCGCTTCACCCCGCCCAAAACCTGCCCTTACATATAATTAGTTTGCTGCTGGGGCCTAGGCACACGTTGTACCACAATGCAAGGAAGCGCCTCTCCGCCTCTCCGCCCCTCCGCCTCTCCGTGAGAAATTTGTTTCAATCCGGCTCAAACTAAACTAGGTTGCCCTCCCTCTTTAAATTAAGTATATGTCGTGGTGAGTCCTGGTTTATGTTTTGGGAAAAGGAAAAAAAAGGAAAAAAAAAAAACACAAACTCCAACAGTCCCTCAAGCATGTTCTCTGGATGGAGTTCTATTTGTTACTTGATGAAAGATCACTGAGAGGAGGAATCTATACAAAGATTCTTTCCTATATTTCTTCAAATCGTACTGTCAAAGTGTCACATTGGTTTTGTTTCAAAATTGTAATAAAAAAAGAAAAGAAAGATTATTCTAATATTCCCCTAAAACTGCAGGCCAAATAATACTTATCATTAAAGTAAAAATAAAATGGTCTACATTGGCACTTTTATACCATCAGCAAGAACCAGTAATGAATACAGCTTATCAGTTCATTTTTTTATACCAACAACAAATAAAAGAATTACAAACTCTGTTTAAAATCTGAAACCTAAGAGCTCAACACCGAGTTGCACATACAAAGAAATACTAAACAAAAATATCTGTGACCATTTATGGAAATAACGAGATTAGAAAAATAAGCCTCCCCCCCCCAAAAAAATAATCAACGATTCAAAACCTCGCTGTTGACAAAGGTTCAACTAATCCATTTGTCTTTCCTGAGTCACTTTGTAATTAGTTCTACTATTTCCTTCTGAAGAGGAAAGATTCTTAACCAAAGTTGGATCTAAGTCTGGCCCCAAAGATCCCTCTATTTACAAAAGGGCACAAGCCCAATAGTGAAAGGACGAAGCACTGGGCACAGCCTGAGATACGTTCCCCAACCACTGCCTCAGAGTACCCTGGCAGAGAAGCCCCACGCATGACACACCAGCAAAAGCCACTGCACACTGCAGAGAAAGGAGCCCGCTGCCTGTTCTGACAATGCAGTCAGATCACATGCTCCTAAGGGATCCGTCTACTCAGGTAACCACCTGCATGCACCCAGCACACCACAAGCGATCAGACCACCAAAACTTCCACAAACACTCAAGGAGAAGGGTGGGGAGGAAGAAACATGTGGTTGCCCTGAACTGTTAAGTGTTCTGCTCCTTTGCAGTATCTGTAGCATTTTAAATTTTCTTGTTTAACCATTTTGAAATGTGATAGGTTTTGCAGACCTTTCTGTCTCAGGACCTGGGCTCCCTCCAAGGCACTGTTTTAAAAAAACAGGCCTTTTTACATTACCCGCTCCTGGAACATCATCTGTCTCTAAGTTTCCAGTGCTTACTGAGGTCAATTTTCATTTCTGCAAATCACAGGCAGCCACTTGCTTCTAAGAAGTTAACAAGCCTCCTGAGAAATGCTGGTGGCTGCTATTTCATTGTTTCATAAATATTTTTATACAGTGACACCATTCAACTTTAAATAAATCTTTAAAAAGAAAGACAATTAAAAAGCAAAGAAAATTATGATCTGGATTTTATTTATTTTCGTGGGAGGAGAATAAGGGAAGTGTGAGCCCTCCATTGTTTTCAACTCATTTAAAATGTTGCTTCAGTTAAAAAAAAAAAAAAATATATATATATATATATATATATACAGAAATGCATTTTAGAAAAAAAAAACTCATGGAAGTTGAACTTTCTTGAAAGCGGGCCTCTGGACTTTTGAAAACAGTGTTGCTGCTATGAACAAAGACTAGAAGTACACCCTGATTTTCTCCTCTCCTGGGGATCATTTCTCTTCCAATAAACAAACAAATCCCCCAGTATTTCCTACCGAAGGGAAGTTTTCCAGGGAGAGTCTCCTCCAGGGTTTGGTGGTAACTGCGACTCAGTCTTTTTTGGACACAATGTTTCTGCTGACTCCTGAAAATTTTCCACTTGAATGTGCAATGAAGCGGCGGCGGCGGCGGCAGCAACAGTCCTGGAGAAGCGGCAAAGGCGACCGTGCCTTCTTTCATCTTTGAGAAGGAGCGGACCCCCGCGGGCAGCACGAGTCGGCGCGGACCCCGGGCCGGCCTCGGGGGGCCCCGGCGCCTGGAGGGGGGGGCCCGGTAGGGGCGGGGGGGGCGGCCGGCTCCGCGCTCCGAGGCGGCGCCGGCGGCTCTCCCCGCCCGCGCCCGCTCCGAACTTCTGACTTCCCCGAGCAAACCGTGAAAACTGCCCGAGGGTGTGAGGGTGTGTGCGTGTGCGCGCGTGCGGGCGGGCGGGCGGGCAGGCGAGGGGGGCGCGGGGGGCGCGGGGGGCGCGGCGCGGCCGGCCGGGCGCCTCCAGGGCCGCCGCCGGGGGCCGCCTGTTGCCGCGCGGGCTCCTCAGCGCGCGGCCCAACTTGGCGTCCCGGCAACTCGCGCGGCGGCGCCCGGCCGCTCACCTTGAAGGGGACGCGGGGGCCCCGGCCCCGGCCCTCCGCGTGCCCGCCCGCCGCACACAAAGCGGAGCCCGCAGAGAAAGAGCGGCCCGAGCCGAACGCGCCGCCGGCCCCCCGCCCCCGGCGCCCCGTGCGCCGCCCGCACCCAGCATCAGCCCCGCGCGCCAACTTACCTCGGCGAAGGGAGCCGCCGCAGCGCCCGGCGAGTCCGAGGCAAACTTCGGCGCCGCTTCCCCCGCCCGCAGCTCGGTGCCCGGCTCCCTCCCCGGCTCCCGGTCCCCGGGCCGGGCCACCCCACCCCTGCCTAGCACCGCTCCTGCCCCGGGGCCGGCTGGGCGCACTGGGCTGCTGCCCGCGGCTCCGGGCAAAGGCGGACGGGGTGGGGGGGCTTCACTGCATGGCCTGTCCCCGGACGCGGCCGCCCCGGGCCCGGGCCCCGCCGCGCGGACTGGCCCGCAGGGTGGAAGCGAGTCTGCAAAGTGCTTGGTGGGCGCCCGCGGCGGGCGGCGGGGCCGCGGCGGCGGCTGCAGAGGCTCGGCTCGGCTCGGGCGGCGCGGCGCGGCGCGAGCGATGCTAAGAATGTTCGGAATGAGGACAGGAATGAAATGAACGCCAGGACCGAACTCGCTCCGGAGGGGTGGGGCCTCGGTGACGTCATGCGGCCTGCCGCCCGGGGCCGGGGGCGGGGCCTGCCGCCGCCGGTGACGTCATGGGGATTCGGGGCGGGCCCGGCTCGGCCGACTCGCTGTTGGGGCGCGGGCTCCCCCCGCAGGGGCGGCGGGGCGGAGTCTCGCGCCCACGGGGGAGCGGGGCGCGCGCGGGAGCCGCCCTGCCCCCCCACCCCCCACCCCCGCCTCCCGGCGCGGGCTCGGGCTTTGTCCCGAGTAGGGCGGGGTGGCGGGCGGCTCCGAGGTGCTTGCGTCCGCGCGGAGAGCTCTGGAAGCCCGGGTTCCCTCGTCCGGGGCGGGCGCCGAGGCCGAAGCGGCGCGCGCCGCGCCCTCCCTGCCTCAGTTTCCCTCATCCGGGACGCGGAAGGTCAGCCGACCGCTTAGAGCGCTCCCGGACTCGCGGAAGTCGGCAAGTTCGGGGAAGAGAAGTTTCTTTTCTGGAAATTCAAGTGGTGGTTCTCCAGCGCCGTGGAAGCCTTCCCGGGGCCGGATTCCCAGCCTGCCATTTCTTCCCCTCTTCCACTTTATAAAAGTTCGCGGCGCTCATTCAAGTCGATGTCGGCCCTTTTGTTGGGAAGGGAAACCTTTAACATAGCAGAGAAAGCATAATTACGGAGTTCATAATAATCCTGCCCTGCTAGCACGGTCTTCTCCAACTTGCTCGAGAAATTAAGTTCACTCATCCGTGTGGTTTGTACTTTTTTGAAAGTAATGGGTTAGGTAAAAACTCCCCGAATTTTAAAATGCTACATCCGGCAACTTCAGGCCACTCCTTTTGTGTGTGTGGATAAACTTCTCTTCCATTAGAAAAGAATAATTTTAACGCCACCTTTGAAGGCGCAAAAGTGACATAGTAGACTCAGTAGGTAAATCAGAAAACAGCAGGGTAAAGTCAGCCCTCTGTGGCAGAACTTGTCAAAAGTGTTCGGTAACTGTCATGTGCAGTTTCACGAAGATCAAAGTAGCAAAGCAATTCCTGTACTGTTGACCTCTTTCCTTCTAGGCACTTTGCTCTCCTTTCCAATTGGAGCCCCAAGATAAATAATGGTGCCTATTTTATGTGTCCCTAAGCCCCCTAAATATGGATAATTAAGGGAAGCAGAATGTGACTTCCTATGGCATATTTTGTACAAAACATAACTTTTACTAATTTTTTAATTGGAATTTTTGTTGTGATAACTGAAGATTCACATGTTGTAAAAAATAATACTACAAGGAAATCTTTTGTTCACTTTGCCCAGTTCTTCCCAATGGTAATGTCCTCCAAAACTATAATATAGCACAATCGGGATACTGACATTGATGCAGTCCACCCATCTTATTGACATTTCCCCAGTCTTAATTGTACTCATTTGTGTGTACCTGTATTTCTATACAATTTTCTCATGCATGTAGGTATCCACCACCACAGGTAGATACTAATGCATTTTATCTCTAGTTTGCATGCAATAATAAGGTGATACAATGAGGTTAACTAGCCACCTTCGCATTGGTTTTTGGAAATGTGTTAGAAAAACATAATTAATTTGGCATTAAAATTGAACTAGGCATATCCCTCTCCAAATATCATCTTCTAAAAGCACCAGAGTCTGATGGCAGTGCAAGCCAGACAGTAGGGTTGCTAAACCACAGTTTGTTGGCCCAGTGCACCTGAACATTTTTCAGACTCCAGCTCTCATCTCACAGCCACTTGGCAATACAAAATATCCCATTTCTTACTGAGTTGAGGAAAAATACCTTGGCCTGGGATTCAGAGCTCTTCATGACCAGTATTTTCTCCAACTTCTCCCATTTACATGGATGTTTCTTGAGACTTATCTTAAAAACCTCTTCTAGAAAGACTACTCAACTAGATATTTCCTCCTTAGGACCCTCAAAATTCCTTGCTCCAGGCACACTATTGTATTCTGTAGTTACCGGTGTGCTGGGATGCCCCCATATCTGAGCCCAAGTGGACTGGGTCTCATTTAGCTAAGTGTACACCACCCAGGACCTACACATAAATGGGAATAACTTTTGTGGTCTCTCCACACTCCTCATCCGCCCACTGGACAGTGCATAGGACCTATGGATGTCAGGGCCCAGCAGCGGTTCACCTCCAGCATCTGAGGGCAGGAATAGTAGCTGCCATCTACTAAAATGACAGCAACTAGCATGTACTGCACCCACACCCAGCACTTGGCACTTTGCATTTGCGATTTCAATCCTCATGGCACCTGTACAAGGTAATGATTCCTAGCTCAGTTTATACAGGTGAGGAACTGAGGTATAGGAAGATTATATGACTCACTCAATGATCCACAGTCCAGAGAGAGTAGAGCCAAGACCTGAATTCCCTCTGACTTCAGCCCATGTTCGTAACCACTGACCTCTACTGCCCCCAAAACTATAACAGATCTATAACAAAGCAATTGGATACCAGGCACTTTTTTAAGTGCTTTTCACTCATTACCTCATTTAATCCCTCACCGTCACCCTATGAGGTAGGTACACATTCTCATCTTCTAGATGAGAAAACTGAGGACAGAGAGGTGAAATAATTTGGTCAGGATCATACAGCTAGAAAGTACAGAGTGAGGATTCAAACCCAGGCAGTCCAGCTCCATATTTCATGCTCTTAACCTTCCACTTAGCCGCCCAAATGCAGTACTATACTGATGGCAAAAGATCAACCAAGTGCAGGGGTGATCTACCCTGAGATATAACAATTATATGTATCACCTATGATACAAAAGAGTTTGTTACTTCCAAGTCTTAACCAAGGAAGAACCTAACTTGTAACGGATAAGAGAAACAATGATCCACTTAATGGTAACAAGTCATTCTGAGATAGAACTCAGTCGACCTGAAGCTAGAAGGAGAGCTGGCAGGTTAGAGCTTACCCTAAGGAAGCACCTGGCTCAGGAAGATACTGCTTTGGAAAATAAGTGAAGATGTATTATTAATATTAATGATACAGTTTGTCTCATTTCTAATGAAATGGAGTAACTTACAGGAGTGTAAATTGGTATAACCTCTGGGAAAGTTTGGTATTAACTAATGAAGTCAAAGATATGCATACTCTATGACCCAGAAGTTCTTCTTAGGAGTATAGCCAAGAGAAATTCAGGTACATGTGCACCAGGACACACATGCAAGAATGTTTATTGGGGCATTTTTGTAATAATCCCAAACAGAAGGGGCACCTGGATGGCTCAGTTGGTAGAGCATCCAACTCTTGATCTCAGGATTGTGAGTTCAAGCCCCATATTAGATGTAGAGAATACTTAAAAACAATAAAAAATACATAAAAATATTTTTTAAAAATAGAGGTTCACAAAACTTAAAAAAAAACCACACAACCAAACAAGAAACAACCCACATGTCCACTAATAGCAGAAAAGATAAATGAATTGTGATATAATCATACAATGGAATAAATAGTATATGGGGTTGACAACAAATGAGGTCCATTCAACAACATGGATGAATGCTAAAAATATAATATTGAGTGAAAGAAACATGAAATAAAAGAATCCACATAGTATAATTGTATTTATATGAAGTTCAAAAACAAGCAAAATTTAACAGCATTATTTGAAATATACTTAGGTATATACTGAAGTGGTAAAACTGGGAAAAATAGAAAAACATAAATTACCAATAAATCTGGGATAGTGCTTACCAGCAAGAACAGGGCATTGGAACAAGGGAGAGAAACATGGGAGAGGGGGCTTTTGAAATGTGGACAATGTTATATCTGTGTCTGCTTACATGGATGTTTATTATAATGATCCATTAAACTTTGCACAGAAGTCCCCCTTTATCTGAGGGGATGCATTCTGAAACTCCAGTGGATGCCTGAAACTGCGGATAGTGCTGAACCCTATATATATTATATTTGTTCCTATGCGTACTTACCTATGATCAAGTTTGGTTTATAAATTAGGCACAATAAGAGATTCACAATAGTAATATAATAGAACAATTATAAAAATACAGTGTAATAAAAGTTATGTGAATGTGGTCTCTCTAGCTCTCTAAATATCTAGTACTGCATTCGCCCTTCTTCCTGTGATGGTGTAAGAGAGTAGAATACACCCATGATGAGATGAAGCGAGGTGAATGGCACAGGTATTGGGACATAGTGCTAGGCTACTGTTGACCTTCTGATGATGGGATTGTCTGCTTCAGGACCACAGTTGAACTTGGGTAACTGAACCAGACACAGAAACCGTGGATCGGGTGGGGTTGGTGGGGGGGCTACTGTATTTGTTTTAGACACTCTTCGCTATGCATCTGTTGTATTTCACAATTTTTAAGTTAAAAATAAATATTAAAGAGAGCCGCTAATATTCCAATGCCTCCCACATGCCCAGGGCTTGAGCTGGTTCTGAATCCTATCGCCCCCCCCCCATTTTCATAATCCTTTCAGGGTACACCATTCCCTCTCATCCAGATCACGAACTTCACTCTCTATGGGATCATTTCCATCAGCATTTAAACAGAGGTCTCCCTTCCATCTTAAAAATAACAACAAACCCCAACCTCATCCGAAGCTTCTGCCTTCTCCTCCCTTTCTCAACCGAACTTCTGAAAAGAGTTGTCTGACCTTATTTCCTCTATTTCTTTAACTCCCACTATTCCTCAACCCTCTCCATTCAGGCTTTTGTCTCCATCACTTCTTCCCTCAAAAACAGATGTTTTTCTAGCCCCCATGACTCGGTTTGTTAGTTCAGTGTGACTTTCATTGACCACATCTTGGATTATTTGACGTGGTTGATTATCACCTCTCTGAAACAGTCTCTCTCTTTGGCACAACCTCCTGGTTCCCCCCACTCCTCTGCTGTATCTCATTGTCTTTCGCTGACCCACTCTCCTCTAGCTAGCTGTTAAATTGTGTGGTTCTAGATCCTAGGCTTTCTACTACTCTTACTTTATATCCCCTTTCCAGCTGATTCTAGCTAATTTACTCCAGTGGTTTCAATCACTGTGTGTTTGCTGTTGTCTTTCAAACATGCACATGCAATCCATATCTCTCCTTGAAACTCCATCATCTGGGCATCTCAAAAGCATGTCAAACAACCTATCCAAAACCATGGTCTTCCACTATGAGAATGATCCTCATCAGGTGTTTCCCATCTCTAGGGAAAACACCAGAAACCAAATTTTCAGGCCTGATGCATCTCTACCTGCTAAAAATTCTTCAAGAGTGTCCTACCACATTTAGAAAAAGTCATTCTATGGCTCTGCGTGATCTAACCCCTCCCTTCCTTTTAAGCCATCTTGCATCTCTCCCGTCCAACTGCGTGCTCCTTGCACCCTGGATACCTTTTAGTCCTCAAACTGATCATTTGCCCACAGGGCCCTTGTTTGTGTTAGTACAGCTTCTTAGAATATCTTCTGCTACTCTCTATTTAAAATTGTTCCCCTGTTTTTCTTGATACCCCAGACTTTATCACATTTTTTTTTTATTGTATTAGTTATCGAATGCTGGGTAACAAATATCTCCAAAAGTTAATGTCTTGAGCCAGTAGGAATCACTTATTGTCTCTCATCATTTCTGTGGCTCAGGCAATTGGAAATGGCTCAGCTAGGTGGTTCTGGCTTGTGGTCTCTCATGTGATGGTAGTCACATGTCAGCTGGGAATGCAGTTACCTGAAGGTTTGATTGGGACTGCAGTTTCCCCTTCAAGACTGTTCATTCATATCACGGGCAAGTTTGTGTTGACTGTTGGTAAGAGGACTCTGTTTCTCTGTACATACACCTCTCCATATTGTTTGGTCTTCCTCGCAACATGGTGACTTGAAGTCAAAGCTAAACATTAAGAAAGTGGGAAGAATGGGGCGACTGGGTGGCTCAGTCGGTTAAGCAGCTGCCTTCGGCTCAGGTCATGATCTCAGGGTCCTGGGATCGAGCCCCGCATTGAGCTCCATGCTCAGCAGGAAGCCTGCTTCTCCCTCTCCCACTCCCCCTACTTGTGTTCCCTCTCTTGCTGTCTCTCTCTCTGTCAAATAAATAAATAAAATCTTAAAAAAAAAAAAAGTGGGAAGAAATGGAGGGGAGGTGGGGCAAGGAAAGAGAGACAAAGAAGCTGTTTCTTTCTTATGAGCTAGCTTCAAAAGCCAAATAGCATCCCTTCTACTATATTCTATTCATTAGAAGTGATTCACTAAGATTGGCCCATGTCCAATGGGAGAAGAATTAGATACTACCTTTTAGAGGGATAGTGTCAAAAAGTCTGCAAACATATTTTAGAAATCATATCACCTGTACACTTCCTTCCTGGACTTATCACAGTCTGTAATTTTATATAATATTATATATTATATTATATTATATTATATTATATTATATTATAATATATTATATAACATATTATAAAGATGTAGTGTATACTTCTGTGATTATTTGATTAATGCCTATCTTCACACACTAGAACAAAAGGCAGTGAAATAAGCTAGTGGAACAAGAATCATATCTGCCTTGCCTACCATTTTATTTCTAGTCCCTAGCACATTAGATGGCAATCAATGTAGAATAAATGTGGGGGTGCCTGGATGGCTCAGTCAGTTAAGCTCCAACTCTTGATTTCTGCTCAGGTCATAATCTCAGGGCCATGAGATTGAGCCCCACATCAGGCTCTGCACTCAGCACAGAGTCTGCTTAAAAGACTCTCTCCCTCTGCCCCTCCCCTCACGCTGCATGCTCACTCACTCTCAAATAAATAAATAAATAAATCTTTTATTAAAAAAGAATAAATATGAATGTTATTAATTATATGTAACACCCACAACAGCCCTTTCAGGTAGGTAGCATTCTTTCCGTATTATAGATGTGGAATTAAAATGGTTGGATAACATGTTTAAGGACCAGAGTTTGAATCTAGGTCTCTGTCGCAAAGTCAGAACTCTTTCTAGGACTCCAGACTTCTTCCTAGGACCACAGAAGCTACTTTGGCCTGAGTGAAATGATCTCCTCGGTTTCCACATTTCTTCATCCAGAAGCCTTGGGATAGCTAATTCTGCTTTCCAGGTGTATGGATTCAAGGACAGACCTATCGTTAAAGACCTACCCAGAATCTGGTCATGAAAAAGAAATTCTGCAAAATAACTGATCCTTGTGAGTTTGTTTATCATGAGCAAAAAGAAGGGAATGTGGGGTTTCTGAAACTGCAAACCTACTCTTGGGAAGGTCAATCAGAGTAGTTCCTGGAAAAGCTAGTGCTTCTCAATAGCAAAATCTCCTATCTGATCCCCTATCCTCCACTCCTGTCTTATCTTCTTCACTAAGAAGAAAGGGACTGTTCAGTAGTTGCACTGTCCAATGAGGCGACCACTAGTCATTTGTGGCTTTTTAAATTAATTAAAATTAAATAAAAATTTAAATTCAGCTCCTAATCACACTAGCCACATTTCAAGTGCTCAAAAGCTACCAGGTAGCTGGTGGCTACCATAATAGAAAGTGCAAATATAGAACATTTGTATCGTTACTGAAAATTCTATTGAACAGTGCTGCCAGAGAAACTGGGTAATCCCAGCCCCAGAGAATTCCAAGGCCATGGGAGAAGACAAAACCAGAGCTGGAGGAATTTATCCACCCCAAAGACAGCCCCAACTCACTTGTGAGAAATGGTTCCTGATCATGGGGCTCTGGGCATGGAAATGCCTTTGCAGGTCTGTACTCTCTCATCAGGCTTTCTGCCTCTTTCCTGTCCATCCTCTGAGCTACCAATCTCATTTTATTTATTTATTTTTAAAGATTTTATTTACTTATTTGTCAGAGAGAGAGAGAGAAAGAGCACAAGCAGGGGGAGTAGTAGACAAAGGGAGAAGCAAGCTCCCCTCTGAGCAAGGAGCCCAATGTGAGATTTGATCCCAGGAACCTGGAAGCACCATCTGAGCCGAAGGCAGACGCTCAACCAACTGAGCCACCCAGGCATCCCTACTGAGCTCATTTTAAATAATCACCATCACTCTCCAAACCAGACCACTCCTTGCCTGCTGCCCTAACCCACTGAGCCTAGGCCTAGCCCAGGACAACTTTAACATTTTTCTTCACTCCAAACCATTCCATCTCCATACTTTGGCCAGTCTCCAACCCTCCATTCTCAGAGTATGTGATTTCCCTCCTTCTCAAAGATAAGCCCTCCCCCAACTTCTCTATCAACATGTGTGTTCTGGATTCGGCTCCTCTTCATCTCACTGGAGAACTCACTTTGCTAATTATTCTCTCCCCCTTCATTGTCTTCCACCTTTCCCTCCACCAGCACTGTTTTTCCAGCGTTCAAGTAGGCATGGCTTCCCCCGGTGCTGTCAATAATTTTAATTGGCCCTTTAGGATCATCTCATCTTCCCCTTCCTTTTCCTACCAATTGACTCTAGGGAGCTGTCTGCAAAAAAGACTCTACATTCTCATTTCCCACCTAGGGCCAGGCTCTCATCCAACACAGTTGCTTCCCATTTAATAAAATTTGTTCTGGATGTGGCATTCAAGGCTTTCCACAATCAGTCCCTGGCCTTTTTTTTTGAACCAATCTTGTTTTTTATTTTTTTTTTATTAAGTAAGCTCTATGCCCAATGTGGGACTTGAACTCAAGACCCTGAGATCAAGAGTCGCATGTTCTACCAATTGAGCCAGTCAGGTACCCCCCGGCCTAACTTCATACCCATTTTTTTTCTGTCACCTTCTAGCCATATTCATCTCTTCACCACCCCCCACACATGTCTAAAACATTCCTGCCACTGTATCTTTATTATTACTCTTTCTCTTGCCAGAAATACTTGCTCCACATACATTCTTCCACCAATGGGGACTGAGCTCAAGTTCTTCCTTCCTGATGACATCTTTCTGACAATAAAGGCCCGTCATGCTTGTCTGACTCCCGTCACTGAGCCCAGGCAGCCTGATGCTTCTGTGTGGACATTTCTCTTCTCTCTCCAGCTGAATTTCAGTATACTTCCTGGCAAGGAATTACCATTCACATCTTTGCACTCCTGAGTTTTTAGAAAAACGCAGAATCTTGTGCACAGTGGATATTCAAATAACAGTTGATTGACTCATTCCCAGACATATCCCATCATCAATTCAAAACGGGCCAGTGGCAAACCATGCAGCACTATTTCAAATAACCTCCTGAAAAGATCATAAAATGGGGACTGTGACAGCAATTAGCTATGTAAATGCCCTGAGGACGAAGTTGATGCATTAAAAAATAATACACCTCTTTGGAAGAGCCTGGGAAGACAGGTGTGAATGGGTGCTGGGAACTGCAGAGCTACACAGCTGGCAAGCATCAGTGCCATTATTGATACATTTTGGTGGGTGAGAAAAAAAATCTGTGCCTTTTTTTTTTTTTTACCCTCTCTGGGGGCAAGGAGGCAGGGTGCGTGGTGGGGAGGCAGTGCAGGGTTGGGGGAGGGCAAGGAGGCAGGGTGTGGGGTGGGGAGGCAGTGCAGGGTTGGGGGGAGGGCAAGGAGGCAGGGTGCGGGGTGGGGAGGCAGTGCAGGGTTGGGGGGAGGCAAGGAGGCATGGTGCGGGTTGGGGTGGCAGTGCAGGGTTGGGGGGAGGGCAAGGAGGCAGGGTGTGGGATGGGGAGGCAGTGCAGGGTTGGGGGGAGGGCAAGGAGGCAGGTGGGGGTGGGGGGACAGGGAGTAAAAGTATAGGCTGTGGAGGCAGGCAAAACTTGTCCTGAATCTCAGCCTCGTTGCTGACTTGATGTATAAAAGTGGGTAAGTAATCTCTTTTTATGCTGTGGCAGAATATTATTGGCCTGAGGAGAGGTTTATGATAAAAATGTGAACAGCATGATATCGTGTTTATAATTTTTTTTAAAGTATATATAATGTATGCACAGAAAAAAGACCAGAAAGCTACGTGCCAAAATATTATAGATTATAGATGATTTTCTTTTTTTCTTTGGCCTTTTCTGTGTTTCTCAAGTTTAAAGCACTGTGACTTTTATAAAGAAGGTCTGTTTTAAAAAATTATCTGAGTTAAAGAACTGCAATATAGTATCTGTTTTAGGTAGTTTGAATTATTTCTCTGGGTTGAACAGAATGTATGTTTTTCTTTTCAGTAATCTCAAATATTCAGAAAAGGTGAGAGGAAGTTGCTGACATGACACCCCATCACCCCCAAATTCTTTAGTGTGTCTTTCCTCCAAACAAGAACATACAACCACCTAAATTGGGAAATTGACACTTCTAAGCTTCAAACTGAATTCAGGTTTTCCCAGTTATCTAATAGGGAGCTAAGGACCCCATCCCCAATCACGTGTTACATGTGGTTGTCATGTCTCTTTCATCTCCTTTAATATTGAGTCAGTTTCTCAGCATTTTCTTGACTTTCATGATTTTAATGGTTTTGAAGATTGTAGGTCAGCTATTTTGTCCCTTCATTTGGGCTTGTGGTAGCCAGACTCCCAAATGGCCCTCACTGATTCTTGCCCCCCTGGTATTCACGCCCTCATGTAAGCCCCCTCCCACCTTGAATCAGGGGTGACCTGTGTGACCAGTGGAACACTATAGAAGTAACATGTACCTAGAGGCTAGGTCATAAGAGACACTTCAGCTTCTGCTTTGGTGTCTTGGATTGCTTGCTCTCGGGGAAGCCAGCCATTGCATCATGGGGATGTTCAAACAGCCCTGCGGAGAAGCCTCTACGGAGATTAACTAAAGCATCCTGCTAGTGGCCACACAGACTTGCCAGCCATATGAATAAGCCATCTTGGAAGTGAGTTCTCTGGCAACCTCAGAGGAGGCCTAAGCCAGAGCTGCCTATCCAAGTTGCTCCCAAATTCCTGACCCATACAAACCGTGAAAGATAATAAATATTGTTTTAATCCACAAAGTTTAGGGGTAATTTTGTACACAGCAGTAGCCAACTAATACAGGTTTGTTTGTTTCCTCATGATTAGACACAAGCTTCCCATTTGGGGCAGCATGCTACAGTAGTCATGCTGTGTTCTTCTCATTGCATCCTGTTATGTCATGCCTGATCGCAATTTGTCACGTTATTGGTGATGTTCCGTTTGATCATTTGACTGAGGTGGTGTCTGTCATGCTTCTTCACTGTTAAGCCACCCTGTTTAAATAAGTAATTTATGGGGAGATACTTTGATACTATGTAACTATACTGTGTCTCAACAAACTTTCACTTTGTTCATTATTAGTTTTTTCTACCTGTAGAGATGCTTAGACTCCTATTTTATTCAATGGGTTATAATCCATTACTATCATTTATTTTGATGATCAAATCATGCCGTATTAGGCCAGAGTCCCTTCAACTGGCTTCCATGTCCTTTTGGTATGTCCCATCATTTTTTGAGCACATTGCAACTTTCTGGTTCAGTGTTCTTGGGGTGTTACTTTTTCTCAATATATCTTAATGGACAGAATTAGGTAATATATGTATGTATTCACACATATACTTAAATCTATATTTCTCTCTTACTTACAATCATGAATTTCAACTCTCGTCAAATACCCCTAGATTCATTCTAGTTTTTTCTTTTCCATATTTGTAACTCCCTTTTCTACCTGTGAGAAAACTGGCTCGCATTATTCTTAATATATGACTTGATCAGTCCCCTTATTGTAACCAACTTCTCTGCACCACTTCCTGCCTCCCTCCCCCCCAACATAGTTGCCCTCTTCACTCCTCTGAGGTTCCTACACTCTACACTGGGGACATACTTTTCCAGCAAAAAAGTGGATTAGATATCCTTTTTTTTTTTTTAAAGATTTTATTTATTTATTTGTGAGAGAGAGAATGAGAGACAGAGAGCACGAGAGAGAGGAGGGTCAGAGGGAGAAGCAGACTCCCCGCTGAGCAGGGAGCCCGATGCGGGACTCGATCCCGGGACTCCAGGATCATGACCTGAGCCGAAGGCAGTCGCTTAACCAACTGAGCCACCCAGGCGCCCTCCTTTTTTTTTTTTTTTTTTTTTTAAATTACGTTCACTTAGCCACTGTGGTGGCTGTAGCCATCGTTATTAAATTAGATATCCTAAATGACCCTTTGCATCAGTTTTCTATTGGACGTATAGCAAACCACCCCAAAACTTAGTGGCTTAAGACAAAAATAATTTGTTATTTCTTAAAATTCTACGGATAGGCTGGGAGGTTTTGCCTATGTCCCCCGAGTTCACTCATATGACTATATTCAATGAGTGAGTTGGGTGGAGAATGGCCATTCTCAGATGTCCTCACTCACATGTCTGAGGTCCCAGCTGAGATGACTAGGATGGCTTGGCCTCTCTCCTCATGTGCTCTTTCATCTAGGACTTCAAGTGATGTTGGAAGTATTCCAGGAAAGCAAAAGCAAAAGGGCCTATTAAGTCATACAACATCACTTACACTAGAGTCTATTAGTCAAAGCAAGTCACAGGAGAGCTCAGATCCAGACCTCACTTCTTGATGGGAGGAATTGGACCAGCAGAGTTACATTGCAAAGGAGCACTGACACAGGGAGGCATAATTCATTGGGGCCATTAGTATGAGCATTTGCCACACTTTCCTAATTAAATGATAAAAATGTCATTTTTTACATTATTTTATATATATATATTTTTAAACATTTTATATATATTTATATATATATATTTTTAAACATATATATTTATATATATATATTTTAAAAACATTATTTTAAATGCTTCTCTGAACTGGAAAGAACTTCACCTCTTAATAGGTGGTATGTGGGAAACAGAAGGCAAAGCTGGGGACTACAAAAAGCAGTGAATCAAATGTGAGACCCTTACATAAAGCTGGGACCCTACACTCATTGTAAGGGGAATGAGAAAAACACTGTTACTGAAAAAAAGGAGACAGCAGGAAAAACTTGCCTGCATGACTTGTCCTGGGTGCTGGATGTCAGGGAAACGAGAATCACCTGAAAATTTGTAACCACCAATTGACCATCAAATGGGTTCACACAGTTTTCTCGCTCGGGGCGGGGGAGGGGGGAGGTGAGAGAAGCAAGCTGATGGTGTTATTTAAAGTGATTCCCTATTGTTAGGCTCCTAGCTGACTGAGAAGTGCAAACTGTAAATCCTCCCTGAAAAAATTCAAACTCAATCCAGGCCTCCAAAAATTCTTACAGATGAATTTCCAATAAAAATGGGAAACTCATTGTAAAACAAAATCACAAAACATACTAAGAAGCAAGGCATCATCTGTGAGAACCAGCAGAAAAAAACACGAGGCAGAAATAGAGCCTTTATGTATTCAGACACTAGACTATATATAACACTTTGAAGTAACTAAGTTCAATATGTGTTGTGGACCAAGTTGTGTCTCTCTAGAATTTTATGTTAAAGCCCTAAGCCCTGATGTGACAGTATTAGGAGCAAGGAAATAATCAAGCTAAATGAAGTCATAAGGGCGGGACCCTGTTAGGATTAGTGTCTTCTGAGGAAAAGACCCCAGAGAACTGGCTCTCTCTCCACCATCTGAGCCCTCGGTAAGAAGGTGCTCTCACCAGGAACCCTACCATGCTGGCATCCTGGTTTCAGACTTCTGGCCTCCAGGCTATAAGAAAACAAATGTCTGTTGTTTAAATCTATGGTACATTGTTATGGCAGCTGGATATGATATGTTTAAATAAATATATGACAAGCTTAAAATATGGGCATGGAATAACTTGGCGGAACTGAGAAAAGTCCACATAGATATTTTCAAAATTAAAATTTTAATAGTTGGAAGTAAAAAACCCCATTTGAAAGATGGGTTCCCTTCACTGGAGATAGAATTAGTCAACTGGATAATAGAGTGAATGGATTTATATGGAATATAAGGACATTGGAAAAATGAGAGGTTATGAGTTATGTTGGATATAGCGAGAAGGTCTAGTATACATCTAGACATATTTCCAAAAAGGGTAATGGGGATGGAGAATTGGAGCCATCACACACTGGGATACTGGGGATGGAAAATGGTGCAGCCACTTTGGAAAACAGTCTAATAGCTCCTCAAAAAATCCTAAACATAGAATTAACATAGGACCAGGAAATTCCCTTACTAAGCATTTACACAAGAGAAATGAAAACAAACATCCACACAAAAACTTACACACAGGTGCTCATAGCAACATATTCACAATAGCCAAAAAGTGGAAATAACCCAAATGATAAATGAATAAACAAATGTGGTATATCCATACAATAGGATATTATTTGGCAATAAAAGGGAATGAAGTACCGATATATACTACAACATGAATCTTGAAAACATTATGGTAAATGAAATTAACCACTAACAAATTACCACATATTGTAGGATTCTATTTATATGTAATTTCCAGAATAGGCCAATCTATGAAATGTCCAAAATGGCAGATCTGTGGGAAAAGAAAGTAGATTAGTGGTTTCCTTGGACTAGGCAGGAGCAGGTGGGGTGGGGATGCATAGTGATTACTAACAGGTACAAGGATTCTTTTGGAGGTAAAGTGTTCTAAAATTAAATTATGATCATGGTGTACAACTCTAAATATTCTCCAAACCATAGAACTACACACTTTTTTGTTTCTTTGTTTATTTAAGTTTTTCATTTTAGTTCCAGTATTATTAACATACAGTGCTATATTAGTTTCAGGTATACAAATATAGTGATTCAACAATTCTATACATTACTCAGTGCTTATCATGATAAGTGTACTCTTAATTCCCTTCACGTATTTCATCCACCCCCCCCACCCCACCCCCACATCTCCCCTCTGGTGACCATCAGTTTGTTCTCTATAGTTAAGAGTCTGTTTCTTGGTTTGTCTCTCTCTTTTTTCCCCTTTGTTTTGTTTCTTAAATTCTACATATGAGTGAAATCCTATGGTATTTGTCTTTGACTGACTTATTTCACTTAGCATTATGCTCTCCAGCTCCATCCATGTTGTTGCAAATGGCAAGATTTCATTCTTTTTTATGGCTAGATAATATTCCAGTGTGTGTGTGTGTTTTTGTGTGTGTGTGTGTGTGTGTGTACACACACATACCATATCTTCTTTATTCACCCATCTATTGATGGACACTTGGGCTGCTTCCATAATTGGCTATTGTAAATAATGCTGCAATAAACATAGGGGTGCATATATCTTTTTAATTATTGTTTTTTGTATTTTTTGGGTAAATAACGCAGTAGTGCAATTACTGGATCATAGGGTAGTTCTATTTTTAATTCTTTGTGGAACCTCCATACTGTTTTTCACAGTGGCTACACCAGTTTGCCTTCCCCCTAACAGTGCATGAGGGTTCTTTTTCTCTACATCCTTGCCAACACTTGTTATTTCTTGTGTTTTTGATTTTAGCCATTCTGACAGGTGTGAGGTAATATCTCATTGTGAGTTTGATTTGCATTTCCCTGATGATGAGTGATGTTGAGCATCTTTTCATGGGTCTGTTGGCCATTTTTGTATGTCTTCTTTGGAGAAATGTCCGTGTCTTCCGCCCATTATTTAATTGGATTTTTTTTTTTTTTTTTTTTTTGGTGTTGAGTTGCATAAGTTCTTTATATATTTTGGATACTAACTTTTTATCGGATATGTCATTTGCAAATATCTTCTCCCTTTCAGTAGGTTGACTTTTAGGTTTGCTCATTTCTTTTGCTGTGCAGAAGCTTTTTATTTTAGCTTTTATTTCCCTTGCCTGAGGAGGCTTTCTAGCCTTGCTACAGCCCATGTCAGAGAAATTACTGCCTGTGCTCTCTTCTAGGATTGTTATGGCTTCAGGTCTCATATTAGGTCTTTAATCCATTTTGAGTTTATTTTTGTGTATGGTGTAAGAAAGTCATCCAGTTTCATTCTTTTACACCATTTGTTGAAGAGACTCTTTTTCCCATTGCATACTTTTGCCTCATTTGTCAAAGATTAATTGACCAGGGCGCCTGGGTGGCTCAGTCGTTAAGCGTCTGCCTTCGGCTCAGGTCATGATCCCAGGGTCCTGGGATCGAGTCCCACATTGGGCTCCCTGCTCAGCAGGAAGCCTGCTTCTCCCTCTCCCACTCCCCCTGCTTGTGTTCCTGCTCTCGCTGTCTCTCTCTCTGTCAAATAAATAAATAAAATCTTTAAAAAAAAAAAAAAAAAAAAAGATTAATTGACCATATAACTGTGAGTTTGTTTCTGGGCTTTCTATCCTGTTCCTTTGATCTTAGTGTCTATTTTTGTGCCAGTACCATACTCTTTTGATCACTATAGCTTTGTAGTATAACTTGAAATCTGGAATTGTGATGCCTCCAGCTTTATTTTTCTTTTTCAAGACTGTTTTGGCAATTTGGGGTCTTTCGTGGCTCCATACAAATTTCAGGATTATTAGCTCTAGTTCTGTGAAAAATGCTGTTGATATTTTGATAGGGATTTATTAAATCTGTAGATTGTTTGGGCAGTAGATATTTTAACAATATTTGTCCTAAGGACTATACACTTTAAACAAGGGAACTTTGTGGTATATAAATTATATATCAGTAAAGCTATTTAAAAAGAAATAAAGAAAATGAGGAGACAATATTTAAATTCATAATAACTGAGAATTTTCCAGAAGTGTTGAAAACATATATTTAAATGCAGGAATTCCAATGAATCCCAAGCAGGATGAATAACAATAAAACCCTTATCTAGACACATCATCAGATAACTGAAAAACACCAAAGAAAAAGAGATTTTATTTTATTAATTTTCTTTAAGATTTTATTTATTTACTTGAGAGAGAGCAGGAGTGAGGGGAGAGGTTGAGGGAGAGGGAGAAGCAGACTCCCCACAGAGCAGGGAGCCCAATACTGGGCTGGATCCCAGGAACCTGGGATTATAACCTGAGCTGAAGGCAGATGCTTAACCAACTGAGCCACCCAGATGCCCCAGAAAAAGAGATTTGAAAAGCATTTAGAGACAAAAGACACATCACCTATAAATGAGCAACACTGATTATTGTCTGACTTCTCAACAGTAGCAGATCCGATGGCAGTAAAAGCATCTTCATTATGCTGAGAGAAAATAAACTATAATTCTAAACCAATTAACTATATATATGTATATATATAATATATTTCAAGAATGGGTTAGAAGTAAGAAAAGAAACTTTAGACAGATACAAATATATGAGAGATTATACCACCCACAGATCTTCACAAAAGGAAATTTTGAGGGATTTACCTCCCCCAAAAGGAAAATGAACCCATACAGAAATGTGCAGAATATCAACTAACGATTAACGTATTTATAAATATGCAAGTAACTCTAGTAACGTATTTATAAATATGCAAGTAAACATTGTATAAAATTTAAAAAATAATGTCCACTTATGGAGGAGTACTGGCTGGAATTAAAACACTGGGCAACAATATCCTTCATTGCTGGTCCCCCCACTCACCACTTTCACTGTCCATCCTATTAGATTGTGTTTGTTTTCCTGTAAGTCCACTGACTTGACCAGATCCTTCCTAACTTTCTCCCTTTGACTCCTGTATTCCAACCCCCTGTCCTAGTTGCTACTGGCACATGTCAGGGAAGGACTGACTAGGCCTGTCGGAGCAGTTTTTCCTTTAAATATTAAAAAGCTTAAACAGGCCCATACAAGGATCAGGTTCTTAAAACTGCTTTCATTCCAAACAGTTTGCTTACATTTTAGAATGCTTTTTTTTTTTCCGTGTTGATTAAAAAAATGACACAAGTTAATTATATTAAAATTGTGAAAATTATAAAGAAGAAAATAAGTTATCACCCATTGTACTATATCATAAAACTAACCACTGAGTGTTTAAAATTTTTTTTTTTTAAAGATTTTATTTATTTATTTGACAGAGAGATAGAGAGAGAACACAAGTAGGCAGAGAAGCAGGCAGAGGGAGAGGGAGAAGCAGGCTCCCCGCAGAGCAGGGAGCCCGATGCAGGACTCGATCCCAGGACCCTGGGATCATGACCTGAGCCGAAGGCAGCCGCTTAACCGACTGAGCCACCCAGGCGCCCCTGTTTAAAATTTTTTAACTGACCGTAAAATGCAACAAATAGCTTAATGTAAAATAGCTGTGTTTCCAGCATTCAGAACTGAAAATTGATAACATTTTGTCATATTTACTTCTAGACAGTTCCTTACATTTTCATAGTCTAGGATAGATTACAAATAGAGGCCCACATATGTTATGTCTAAATATTTAAGATCTAAATCAAGCCAATAAACTATTCAAGTATATTTCAACCTCCTACACTGATAGATGTATTTTTATGACCAAAAATTATAAAGCTATACTTGTTTTGGTTTTCTTTTTTTTTTTCTTTTTGGTGCGAAAAGGTGGTTTTATTAAAGCACAGAGACAGGACCCATGGGCAGAAAGAGCTGCCTAAAGATATACTTTTTTAAAGATGTATATTTTATTTATTTATTTATTTGACAGAGAGATAGCACAAGTAGGCAGAGCGGCAGGCAGAGGGAAAGGGAGAAGCAGGCTCTCTGCTGAGCAGGGAGCCCCATGCAGGGCTCGATCCCAGGACGCTGGGATCATGACCTGAGCTGAAGGCAGCCACTTAACCAACTGAGCCACCCAGGCGCCCCTAAAGCTATATTTTTTAAAACTAAAAACTTAGTAAATAACAAAGAGATTTAATTTTAATTATTACTGTTCATGTATAGGAGTTTGCTGATAAGTTTGTGATATTTAGATAATAAACTAAACTATATATATATAATGTATGAATAATTATATATGTTCCACTAAATTTATTTTTCTTGCCTTCATTTCAACAAAATCACTAATAGCGTTGTAAAGTTAAGGGTTTCACAGGGGCGCCTGCCTGGGTGGCTCAGTCAGTTGAGTGACCAACTTTTGGTTTCTGCTCAGGTCAGAATCTCAGGGTATGGGATCAAGCCCCATGTTGGTCTCCACTCAGTGTGGAGTCTGCTTGTCTCTCTCCCTCCTGCTCTGTTCCTCCCTACCCCCTTCAGAGGCCACTCTCTCTCTCAAATAAATAAATAAAATCTTTAAAAAAAAAGTTTCACATACTGTCTTCTATTGATCATAAAGCCGAATGAAACTTTTCTTCGGTCTTTGGGGTTCTTAGATCATTTTTTTGGTTAATTTCAGTTTAGGCAACTTCAGACAGTTTCCACTGGAATTATCAGTTAAAATTCTTAGAATTTCAGAAACAAAAACCCAAAAATTTTACATATGTTCATATAATAAGATTGTTATATAAGAAATAATCATTATCATAAAATATAAGACATTTTAAAATCTTTGTATTATCACTTATATGATGATTCTCACAGTCTCATAAAATATTTTCAGGTAATAATGTAAAGAATCGATGCCATTCTTTATGCTTGTTGCATCTTATAGCACTGAGCCCAAATGCCAGTGAAAGACTTGTGTGCGTGTTTTAAAAATACATTGCTATTTTTGTGTGTTTGTGATTATGTGAGAAAGTTGAAAGTGCAAGGCCAAGGAGAGACAAATGTTCCCTGGGTGTGACTGTGATACTGTTTGTTCTATTTTCTAAATGAAGGACACAAAAGATTACTGACCAATTGCAAACTTTTTAAATCTCTTCTTCCAATTTCATTCTCCATCATGTACTTGTATGTGTGGTGCCAGGGATTTGTCATACATATATTCATGGATAATATTTGTACTGCCTTCAGGGTCCCTGGGTGGCTCAGTTGGTTAAGTGTCTGCCTTCGGCTCAGGTCATGATCCCAGGGTCCTGGGATGGAGCCCCGCATCGGGCTCCCTGCTCTGCAGGAAGTCTTCTTCTCCCTCTCCCTCTGCCTGCCGCTCTCCCTGCTTGTGCTCTCTCTCTCTGACGAATAAATAAATAAAATCTTTAAAAAAAAATTAAAAAAAATTTGTATTGCCTTCAGAGTATGATTTTAAATTCTTAAACATGACATTATACTATACATCCTATTCTGTGACTTGCATTTTGAAATTAAATTTCAGAGATCTAGCCATGTTGATATATAGGGGTCTATTTAATTTCTTTCCATTGTGGATTATATCATATTTTCATATCTTGTTTATCCAGTTTTGGTTTTTTATCTTATAAATATTTTATTTGAATAAAACCATTTAATGGCCATTAAAATGATTGGAAATAAAATGATCATTCTAAAAGGAAGTTATAGCATCATTGTGTTTAGAGAATAGGAAGTTACAGAAGGGGAATCTTTACAGAGTTAAACTTTACTAATAACAGGTGAATTTTGACCTGCTATGAAAGATTAAGTTAGCAAAAAGCCTTCCAGTTTATATAAAATGATTGTGTGCCCTAATCTCACCCATCACTAGATCAAGACACTGAAACTGAGGATTCCTTCTTCATCTTATAGCTCTATTCTTGATATCCCTCTAAAAAGAGAACAAAACGATTGTGGAGCTGACTCACACCTGGAGTAAGTAATTACACAATACCACGGTCATTAACAACAAAAGCCAAAAAAAAAAAAAAAATCCTACAATTGTTTAACTTTCAACTGCTGATGTTACGTACAATACGTTACAAGTAAGCATAGTTGTGCATTCATGAGTTGATTGTACTAATTTCTGTATAAATTTAGGAATGAGCCCATCTGAGTATATGGATACTCCCTTATCTTAGAAAGTAAAAGCAAGCATTTTCTACTTTAAAATTTTTATTTCTGTGTAAAACAAAGACTGAACTCCTGGAGATCAAACAAGGAAAAGATACACCAAGTTCAAAGCACTATTAAGTCATGAAACAAAGAAGAATCTGAGGTAGAAGTCAAGCAATAGAATCCACAACATTTTTAGGGGAATATTTATTCCTGGCAAACATCACATCTCTAATAAGATCTATTTTTTTTTTTTAAGTCACAAGTTAAAAAAAGTTAATAATCCACTCTGAAATCAGATGTAAAACTATGACCAACAGAAAATACACACAAACTTTTGTCATGTTAACAGAATAAATGGTTTTAGTAAAGACTGATGACATTTTTTTTAAAGATTTTTATTTATTTGTCAGAGAGAGAGCACAAGCAAGGGAAGCTACAGGCAAAGGGAAAAAACACAGGCTCCCCACTGAGCAAGGAGCCACCACAGGGCTGGATCCTAGGACCTGGGGATCATGACCTGGACCCAAGGCAGATGATTAATCAACTGAGCCACCCAGGCATCCCAAGACTACTAACCTTTCTTTCTTCTCTTTTTTTTTTTTTTTACATTTTATTTATTTATTTATTTATTTTATTATGTTAGATGTCCCTATGGGAGGCCGTTGGTTGTAACCATAGTGTCTGTATTGGTGAGGGTAATAAGTTCTTGTCTGTGCTGTGGACAGTTTTTACCCCATGCCACTGATTGGATTGATTGTCACTTGACCACCCCTGTCTGCTACCCCTCCTCTAAACTGTTACCTTGCAACTGATTGCCTTGTTTATCCAGTTTTGTATTGATGAACTTTCTACAACTTAGGTTTTAAAAAATATGACTCTACCTTGAAGACTATTTCACACCAATACAGAAAACTCTTCATTATCTGTTTTATATGCTGCATATTTCATTGTATGGAAGTAGCTTATTTAATGGCCATTTAGATTCTTTCCAGTCTTTTGGATTTCAAACAATACCACAATAAATGACCTTGAACATTATTTGGTATATATGCGTGGATATATGCAAGATATATTATCAAAAATGGGGTTATTGGACCAGAAGATATGCACATTTTTAGTTTTGAGATATATTGTCAAGTTACTTTTCACAGAGGTTGCAGATATTTATGTGCCTATAAACAGTATGAAAATTCCTGTTTCTCCTATCCTTAAAAATTAAACATTTTATCTTAGCTAATCCAGTGGGTTAAAAAAATGCTATCTCCTTGAATCTTTCTTATTATGAATAAGTTTATTTTTTATTTTTTTATTTTTTTAAAAGATTTTATTTCTTTATTTGACAGAGAGAGACACAGCGAGAGAGGGAACACAAGCAAGGGGAATGGGAGAGGGAGAAGCAGGCTTCCTGCGGAGCAGGGAGCCCAATGCGGGGCTCGATCCCAGCACCCTGGGATCATAACCTGAGCCGAAGGCAGACGCTTAACGACTGAGCCACCCAGGCGCCCCATGAGTAAGTTTAAATAATATGTTCATATGTTTTATAGCTAACTATATTTCTTTTTTTTAACTGTATTTCTTTTTATGAAAATTGTTCAGAACCTTTACCCATTGTTCTCTGGAATTGTTGGATTTGTACTCCAGTTAATTTGCAGGAGCTTATTATATATTGGAGGAATTAACCCTTTGTAACAGGAGTTGCAAATACATTTTCCCCAAGTTTTTATCTTTTGATTTTGTTTCTGAAGGTTTTGTGATGGATAAGATTTTAATGAACCAGATATATCAATCTTTTGTGACATTTGTATTTTATATCATATTTAGGACAGCTTTCTCTACTATATAGATAGTTTTAACTTTTCAACTCAAACACTTGATCTATCCAAAATTCATCTGGTGTGCAAAGCAAGCAGTCAAGTTAATTTTTTCCCAGATGGCTACTTTAATATCCCAGAAGCACATAGTTGAATAGTTCTTGTTTTATCTACTGATATGTAAAAAAATACTGCTTTATAATATGAATTCCCATATTGGTGGATCTAAGTTCTTTATCATAGGACACCGATCCATTTGCATGCATATTCCTACACAAATGCTACATTGTTTGAATTACTATAGATTCATGTAGATTTATGTGCGAGGGTTTTTTTTCCTACAGAATGGTAACTCACATACCATAAAATATACAAATCTTGATTTTACAGCTAAAATGAAGGTTTGCCTATATATAAACCTGTCTAATCACAACTTGGATCAGGATACTCTGAAAGAGTGTCTTACGCTCCTTCCCTGTCAATACCCTCAATATGTACTGACGTCAATCATTATTAATTATTTTTCCCTGTTCTTGAGTTTCATTTGTATAGAATCATATAGGATTTCCTCTTTTGTGTTTCCTAAGATTTATCCATTTCACTGCATTTAGCAATTAATAGTACTTTTTCATTACTATGTAGAACTCCATTGTATGATTTATTCTGTTTTGATCTATTTATTGATCTATTCTACTGTTGATATACATTGGCGTGCTTTCTGGTTTGGGGACATTGTGAATAATCATGCTTTGAACATTCTTGGATATGTGTTTGGTGGATATAAGCATTTATTTCTGTTGGGTATATACTCAAGGATTGAATTGCTAGGTCAAAGAGTATAAATTTACTCCAATTTAATAGACATTTTCAAACAGCTTTTCCACAGTGGTTATACAAATGTAAACTTCCTCAGTAATGTATGAGCATTCCAGTTGCTCCATGTTAGCACCAACACTCGGTATTCTCTATCTTTTTGGAGGGTGGGTGTAATAATATCCAATTATTGTTTTAATTTGCATTGCCCCAGTGATTGACGATATTGTACAATTTTTCATCCATTTGTTAGTGATTTGGTCACCCCCTTTTGTGATCTGCTTGTTTAAATTTAACTCATTTTTGGGAAAGTCCTCTTTTACTTAACGATTGCCGGAACATATTTTATATTCTGCGTAGGATTCCTTTGACGGATATGCATACTGCCAATATCCACTCCATGCCAGAGGCTTGCATTTTCAATGTGCACTCACTTGATGTTGTGTTTTGATAGGAAATATTTAATTTTAATTGGCTTCCATTTATTATATTTTCCTTCAGCGTGATTGTAATTGATACTGTATTTTTAATTTCAGTTTCCATGTGTTCATTTCTAGTGTATAGAAATACAATAGATTTTTGGGTGTTCTTCTATATAAGTGCCCTTGCTGAGCTCACTGATTAATTTTAGGAGGTTGATTTTTTTTTTTTTATTCCTTGGGATTTTCTATGTATGTAATTGTGTCATCTGCAAATAGGGACAGTTTTATTTTTTCCTTTCCAATTTGTGTGCCTTTATTCCTCTTATTGCCTTATTGTGCTGGTTAGGCCTTTTAGTATTTTGTTGAACAAGAGTGGTAAGAGCAAGTATTCTTGTCTTGTTATTGAATTTAGGTGGAAGACATTCAGTCTTTCACCAATAAGTATGCTATTAGCTGTCCAGTTTTTTATAGACTCTCTTTATTGAGATGAGGAAGGTCCCTTTAGTCCTAGCTTGCTCAAATGTTGTTTTTTCTTTAATCATAAATGGGAAATGAGTTTTGTCAAATGGTTGTTTTTGCATCAACTATATGATCACATAGTTTTTCTTTTTTGGCCTGTTAATATGGTAGATGGTACTGATTGATTTTTGAATACTGAATTCATCTGTATATGTTTTAAATTTCTCTCAGCAGTATTTTATAATTGTCAATTTAAAGATCTTAAACATCTTTCATTAGATTTATTCTTATGTATTTGATCTCTTTGTAAATGATATTACTTCCTTAATTTCAGTTTCTAAATGTTTGTTAGTGGTATGCAAATAAAGTTGTTTTTTACATATTGACTCTGTATTCAGCAGCTTGCTAAATTTACTTGACAATTCCAACAGTTTTTCTGTAGATTCTTTTTTATTTTCTATGTATTCAATCATGTTTCTGTAAATAAGGACAATTTTAATTCTTCTTTTCTTATCTTTGTTTTTGTTTTTCTTGCCTTATGACACTGGTTAGGATCTCCAGTACAAAACTGAATAAAAGTGGTGATGGTGAGCACCCTTATCATATTTCTGAAATCAGTAGGAAAACATCCAATATTTGATCTTTGAGTAGGATTACAACTACAGATTTTTGTGTTTTTCTTCATGTGTAAAATTCAGAACCAATTTTTGAATATATCCTTTAGCTTCATGTAAGTTAGTAAGACCTATTACTGTAAATTCAGAGGCTAGCTAAAAAAAAAAAACCAATGAAGAATAAGTAATTTACATTGATTATGACTGAGAATGCAGCAAATGTTATTTTTTTAAAGATTTTATTTATTTATTTGAGAGAGATTGAGCATGAGCTGGGGGAGGGGCAGAAGGAGAGGGAAAAGCAGAGTCCCCACTGAGTTCTGAGCCTGATGTGGGGTTTGATCCCAGGACCCTGAGATCATGACCTGAGGCAAATCAGGTGCTTGCCTGACTGAGCCACCCAGACAACCTGAATGTAGCAAATGTTTAAATAAATTAAGTTTTAGTATTTTAAATCAAAGTAAAATGTACAGAGAAAAATGTACAGATCTTATGTATATAATTAAATAAATTTTATGCTCATATCTCTGGTACCCTAATTAAGATTTAAGGCATTTTTATGTCTCCCCAAAACTTTATTTCTCCTGCTTTCAATCACTACACATAGCACATAGGCAAATATTGTTCTAATTTCTGTCATGGTTTTAGTTTTAAAATTTCGTACACATGGAATTGTAAAGCATGTATTCTTTTATGTTGGGCTTATTTGCTCAGCAGAATATTTTCACTATGCCACAAATACCATAAATTTTTATTTATTCTCCTATTTGATGAGCATTAAAGCTGTTTCTAGTTTGGGAGTATTATAAATAAAGCTGCTATCAGCATTTCCATACAAGTTCTTTTGTGAAATTAAGTTTTAGTTTCTGTTGAGATAATACCTAGGACAGAATTGTTGTAAGTCTATGTTTAACTTTATAAGAAACTTCAAAACAGTTTATCATAGTGGTAGTTCTGTTTTCTATTACCACTAGCAATATATGATTTCCAAATGTTTTATATCCTCAACAACATTTGGTGTCAGTCTTTTTAAATTTAGCTTTCTTTCTTTCTTTCCTTTTCTCTTTCTCCCTTTCTTTCTCTCTCTTTCCTTCTTCCTTCCTTTATTTTTTTTTAATAACTTCTTCATCTGATTAAGGAAGTTTTCTATTTCTGTGAGATTATATCATTTATAGGTGTTAGATTTTTTAAACTTCTTTTTAAAAAAATTCAGTATAGTTGACTCACAGTGTTACATTACTTTCAGGTGTACAACATAGTGATTCAACAAGTCTATACATTATGCCATGCTCACCGCAAGCATAGCTACCATCTGTCACCATACAGCGCTATTAAAATGCTATTGGCTACATTCCTTATGCTGTTATAAGTGTTAAATTATTTTTAAAGATTTTATTTATTTGAGAGAGAGAGAAAGAGAGGGAAAGAGAGAGAGTGGGGGGAGGGGCAGAGGGGGATGGAGAGGGACAAACAGACTCCGCGCAGAGCGCAGAGCCCCACTCATGTTGATCTCACGACCCTGAGATCACAACCTGAGCAAAAACCAAGAGTCCCATGCTCAACCCACTGTGTCACCATAGGTGTTAAATTTTATCAAATATTTTTGCTGCATCTATTGAGACACTAATTCTTTTCATTTTTTGTTAATGTGGTGAATTATATTGCTTGTGTGTTAGCAAATTTATTGAAGCACAATTTAGATACATTAAATTCATCAGTTTTGGGGGCACCTGTGTTGCCCAGTGGGTTAAGCAGCTGCCTTCAGTTCAGCTCATGATCCCGGAGTCCTGGGATCGACTCCCGCGTTGGGCTCCTTGTTCATCAGGGAGGCTGCTTCTCCCTCTGCCTGCCGCTCCCCCTGCTTGTGCTCTTGCTCTCCCTCAATAAATAAATAAATAAAAATCTTTAAAAAAATTCATTAATTAAAAAAAAATAAAATGTACACTCTTGTGCAACCACTATCACAAACTGTTGCCCAGAAAGTTTCCTTGTTCCCCCTTGCAGTTCATTCTGTTCTTATTCCAGACTCAAGGTGACCTTTGAAATGCTTTCTGTCTGTACAATTTTGTTATTTCTAGAAATCCTATATAAATGGAATCATAAAATATGTGGCCTTTTGTGTCCTTTCTCACATGGCAAAGAACTGAGGCCTCCTGCCAATGACCATGTAAGTAAGTCATCTTTGAAGCAGATTATCTGGTCTCTGTCACACCTCCAGACGACGGTAGCCTCCGCTGACATCTTGACTACACCCTCAGGAGAGACTCTGAGAGCCAAATCTACCGTTTGAGAAATTCTCAAACTCTTAATCCAGACTATGAGATAATAAATATTTTTTGTTTCAACCGTTAAGTATTGAGGTAATTTATTTCTATTTTTTTAAAGATTTTATTTATTTATTTATTTATTTATTTATTTATTTATGTATGTATGTATGTATGTATGTATGTATGTATGTATGTATGTGAGAGAGAGAGAGAAACTGCATGAGAGGGGAGAGGGCCAGAGGGAGAAGCAGGCTCCCCGCTGAGCCGGGAGCCCGATGTGGGACTCGGTCCCAGGATTCCGGGATCATGACCTGAGCCGAAGGCAGTCGCTTAACCAACTAAGCGACCCAAGCACCCAAGTATTGAGGTGATTTATGATGCAGCTATAGATAACTAACACACTTGCATTCCTGGAACAAGTTTAATATTCTTTTTACATATCCCTGTAGTCGATTTGCTATATTATTTTATATAGAATCATTGTGTTTAGTTTCCTGAGAGACAGGGAACTATAATTTTCTTTCTTGTTAATGTCCTTTTCAGGTTTTGAGATCAAGATTATGCAGACTCATAAAACGAGTTGGGAAGTACGCTTACCTTTTCATGATCTCAAAGAGTTTTTTGTTGTGTTTTTTTTTTTTTTTACAAAATTGGTAATATTTAGGGGCGCCTGGGTGGCTCAGTCGTTAAGTGTCTGCCCTTGGCTCAGGTCATGATCCCAGAGTCCTGGGATCGAGCTCCGCATCAGGCTCCCTGCTCGGCGGGAAGCCTGCTTCTCCCTCTCCCACTCCCCCTGCTTGTGTTCCCTCTCTCACTGTGTCTCTCTCTGTCAAATAGATAAAGTCTTAAAAACCAAAAAAACCAAATTGTTAATATTTATGTGTATAGAAGGATTTGAGAGCTTTTTTTAAAAAAACTTTTTAAAAAACTTAAAAAAAAAAACACTTAAACCTGGAGTTTTCTGTGGGGAAAGTTTTAAAATTAAAAATGGAATTTAAAAAAATTTATATGGAACCATTCAAAATTTCTTTTTCTTCTTATTTCAATTTTGTTAACTTTCGTTTGTACAAGAATTTATCCATTTTATTATAATTGTCAAATTCTTTGCTGTAAATTCACCTCTAGTATTCTCTTACCTTTGTGTCATAGGATCTGAAGAATTCCTGGAATTCATAATTTGTGGCCCCTTTTTTCCATCAACCTTTCTGTGGATTTATTGATTTTTAATAATCTTTCCAAAGAGACTTAGACCTTGTTATGTTTCTCTATTATATGCTTACTTCCCATTTTATTAATTTCTGCTTTTATCTTTATGATTGCCTTCTTTCTACTTTATTTGGTTTGATTTCCTGTTCTTTTTCTAACCTCAAAAGTTGGAAGCTTTCATAATTTATTTGGTTTGATTTCCTGTTCTTTTTCTAACCTCAAAAGTTGGAAGCTTTCATAATTTATTTTCAACCTTTCTTTTTTTTTTTTGTAAATCATACATTTAACATTTTAAATTTCTCTCTAGGCACTGCTTTATTTTTCCTAAAAGTTCTTTTATGTAGTATTTTTTTTGCTATTATTCTGTTTAAAATATTTTCTTACATTCATTGTGATTTTTTTTTTTCTGATCCATGAGCTATTCAAAAGTAAATGCTTAAATTGAGATCTCTAGGAATTGCCTAGTAATCTTTTATAAAATTGATTTATCATTTAAATTGACTGTGATCAGATTTTATAGTCTATATTCTTACTATTCAAAGGGTGGTTTATGAGCCCAATAACATCGGTATCATTTGGGAGCTTGTTCGAAATTCAAAATCTGTATTTTGTCAAGATCCTAACTGACATCTATGCTGATATCTAAAGTTTGAGAAGCACTACTCCATATTATTTCAGTGCTTTGAAATGTTGTTGAAACTTGCTTTATGATTCACCATATTGTCTTTTTTTGGTGTATATTCCATCTGTGGTTGAAAATGTATGTTATACAGTTCAGCATGCAGTTCTATAAATGTTTTTTAAGTCAGGGTGCTTAATCATACATTTCAAATCTCTCATATCCTTACCAAGTTTTTGTCTGTCTGTTTTATCAGTTCTTGAAAGAAGCTTGTTAAAATTTCCAACTGTAATTGTAGATTTGTGTAGTTCTGCTTTTAGTTCTATTTTGCTTTATAGATTTTGAAACTATGCTATTAGATGCATACCTGTTTAGAGTTTTTAATCTTCCTGTTTATCTTTTTATCATATGAAATTTCCTTTTTACCTTTACTAGTATTTTTCCTTAGAGTCTTATTTCATATATATATGAAATAAATATATATAAATATATAAATATCTATCTATTTATCTATCTTAGCTTTTGGGGGTTAGTACTTGCATCTTATGTCTTCTTTCTTCTTTTTCTCTCCATCTGTCTTAACTTTATATTTAAAAGTATTTTGTGTAAGGGTGCCTATGGTGAAGTATCTGCCCTTGGCTCAGGTCATGATCCCAGGATCCTGGGATCAAGTCCCACATCGGGCTCCCTGCTCAACAGAGAATCGGCTTTGCCCTTGGCCCCTGCCCCTCCCCCTTGCTTGTGCGCTCTCTCTCTCTCAAATAAATAAACAAAATCTTTTAAAAAAGTAACTTAGGATTGGCCTTTTAAAATAGTTTTTTAGTATTTATATTTTAATTGCAGTTTTTTATCCGTTTATAGTTAATGTATATACTTAGTAATATAATTGAGTTTAAGACTAACATCCTTCTATTTTCCATTTGTTTATTCTACTTATTTGTTTTATTACATTTGGATTAACAAGATATTTTCTTATTCATTATATTTTGGATTAACAAGATATTTTTATTTTTCCTTTTCTTCCTCTATTAGCATTTGAGTCATAGTTCTTTAATTATTCATTTAGTGCTTACCAGATCAATGACAATATGTCCCTTGATTTATTAAAGTCTACCTTAAATTAATACTTTTACCACTTCCTGAATAATGAAGCAATTTACAACAGTTTAATTCCATTTACCTCCTTATCTTTTATGTTGTTGTAACATATTTTATTACCACCTATGTTTTAATCCACACAACATTGTTTTTCTAAGCAGTAAAATTCATTTATATCATCTATGTTTTATTCTTTCCAGTGGTAATTTATTTCTTTTTTTCAGTTCCATGCTTCAGTCTGGGGTCATTTTTATTCAGGCCGAAGAACTCCCTTGAGTCTTTCTTGTAGTGCAAGTTCCATGCCCTTCTCACTACTCCAGCCAGGTGCCCCTCTTTTCTTCTTTTAAAGGATTATATAAAAGAAGATTATCTCTCTTTTTAACGTTTTGGTAAACTTTACTCCCAACATATATTGCTTTTTGTGGGAGAGATTATTTGGCTATTTGTTGGTTTTTCAGGTTGGTCTATTTAGGTTTTCTATTTCTTTTGGAGTCAATCTTGGTAATATAGATTGCTAGATTGTTGATTTCATTTAGGTTTTATTAACATACAACACTTTATTAACATATATTTGTTCATCATATTCTCCTGTGATTAAAAGAAATATCTACTGAAACAAGCACTTTTCGGGTTATTCTAAGTATCTAGTCAGGTTCTACAGTTTCACAATAGTTTATTCAAGCAGCTCTCTCCAGTTCATATATTGCTTTGGCGAAAAAACCAACTCTTAGAACTTCCTCTTCCACCATTTTGCATGTCACTCTGATCTGGGCTGGCCTCACCTTTAAGAAAAGCTGAAGCCAGGAAGAAGAGTGTTGGTCAGTTTTCTTTTATTTTACTTTCTCATTAATACTTCTTGTAAGACGTATCTACTAGTGGTGAATACTCTTAACTTTTGTTCCTATGAGAATGTTTACCTCACCTTCGTTTTTGAAAAATTGTGTTTTTGTTATATTTCATTAACAGGGTTTTTCTTTAAAAAAACTTTTTTAGCCCTCTGAATATGACATTTCATTGTCTTGTGGCCTTTATTGTTTCTGATACAAAGTCAACATTTAATCTTATTGGTGTTGCCTAGTGCAGTCGACCCTTGAATAATGAGGGGTTGGGCTGCTGTGCCTCCCCTCCACAGTCCAAAATCCATGTATAACTTCTTTTTATTGAAGTATAATTGACATACAATGCTATATTAGTTTCAGGTGTCTAACATATTGATTCGACAATTTTATACATTATTAATGTTCACCATGATAAGTGCAATCACCATCTGTCACCATATGATGTTATTACAATATTATTCACTATATTCCCTATACCGTACTTTTCATCTCTGTGACTTATTTTATAACTGGAAGTTTGTACGTCTTAATCTCCTTCTTCTATTTTGCCTGTCTCCTCCCTACTGCCTTGCCCCTGGCAACCACCAGTTTATTCTCTGTATTTAAGAGTCTGTTTGAAGGACAGAAATGAAATTGTGAAAAATATATAAAACTGTTTTTATGATAACCATAGTTAATTGTGACTATAGTTAATAATATTATATTGTATATTTAAAATTTGCTAAGACAACAGACCTTAAAAGTTCTTATCACAAGGTAAAAAAGCATACCTGTGTGGTGATGGGTGATTACTACATTTAGTGTGGTGATCATTTCACAATATGTACACTTATCACTATGTTGTACACCTGAAACTAATAGAATGTTATAGGTCAATTATATCTCAATTTTTAAAAAAGATTTTATTTATTTATTTGAAGGAGAGATACAGAGATAGCTAGAGAGAGCACTAGTGGGGAGGAGAGGGAGAAGCAGGCTCCCCATTGAGCAGGGAGCCCAGCACAGGGCTTTATCCCAGGACCTTGGGATCATGACCTGAGCCGAGGGTGGACGCTTAACCAATTGAGCCAAAGAGGCACCCCAATTATATTTCAATTTTTTATATTTATTTATATATATGTGTATATATATACACACACATATGTATATATGTATATATATATGTACATATATATATGTATAAAGATTTCATTTATTTATTTGACAGAGAGAGAGAGCACAAGCAGGGGAGTGGCAGAGGGAGAGGGAGAAGCAGGTTCCCTGCTGAGCAGGGAACAGGATGCAGGACTCCATGCAGGGCTCCATCCCAGGACCTGGGGATCACGACCCAAGCCAAAGGCAGATGCTTACCCAACTGAGCCACACAGATGCCTCATATTTCTCAATTTTTAAAAGTAAATGAATAAACAGGACAAAATGTCTGTTCTTTTGTTTGTTGTTTGTTTTTTAGATTCCACATATAAGTGAAATCATATGGTATTTGTCTTTCTCTGTTTGACTTATTTCACTTAAGATAATATCCTCTAGGTCCACCCATGTTGTCACAAATGGTAAGATTTCATTCTTTTTAATAGCAGAGTGATACTCCATTACCTATAAACATGTATACATATATACATATGTATATCACCTCTTTAGTCATCTGTCAGTGGACACTTGGGTTGTTTTCATATGTTGGCTATTGTAACTAATGTTGCAATAAACGTAGAGGGCATATATATATGTTTTTGAATTGGTGGTTTTAGCTTTTTTGGTAAATACCCGGTAGCAGAATTACTGATTATATGATATTTCCATTTTTAATTTTTTGAGGAGTCTCCATACTGTTTTCCACAATGGCTGCACCAATTTATATCCCCACAAACAGTGCACAAGGGTTCCTTTTCTTCCACATCCTCCGCAATGCCTGTTATTTCTTGTCTTTCTTATTTTAGGCATTCTAACAGTGTGAGGTGATAGCTCATTGTGGTTTTGATTTGCATTCCCCTGGTGATGAGCAATGTTAGCATTTTCATCAGATTATTCATTTTTTTGATGGGGAGTTGTATAAGTTCTTCATGTATTTTGGATATTAACCCCTTTTTGGATATATCATTTCTAAATATCTTCTTCCATTCACTAGGTTGCTTTTTTGTTTTGTTGATGGTTTCCTTTGCTGTACAAAAGCTTTTCATCTGATGTAGTCCCATAGTTTGTTTTTGTTTGCCTTCTCTGAGGAGACATATCCATAAATATGTGGCTAAGGCCAATATCTAAGAGATTGCTGCCTATGTTTTCTTTTGGCAGTTTTATAGTTTCAGGGCTCACGCTTAGGCCTTTAATCCATTTTGAGTTTATTTTTGTGTATGGTGTAGAAAGTGGTTCAGTTTTATTCTTTTGCATGTAACTGTTCAGTTTTCCCAACACCATTTATTGAAGAAGCTGTCTTTTCCCCATTATATATTCTTGTCTCCTTTTTTGTGGATTAATTGACTATATAGGGGTGGATTTATTTCTGGGTGCTATCCTGTACTATTGATCTATGTGCCTATTTTTGTGCCAGTACCATACTGTCTGATTACTATAGGTTTGTAGTATATCTTGAAATCTGGGGTTGTAATACCTCCAGCTTTGTTCTTCTAAAGATTGCTTTGGTTATTTGTGGTCTTTTGTGGTTCTATACAAATTTTAGTATTACTTGTCCTAGTTTTATGAAAAATGCTGTTGGTATTTTGATAGGGATTGTATTAAATCTGTAGATTGCTTTGGTTAGGATGGACATTTTAATGACATTAAATCTTCCAATCTATGAGCATGGTATATCTTCTATTTTTTTTTGCATCACCTTCAGTTTTTTTATCAGTGTCTTATAGTTTTCAGAGTGTAGATCTTTCACCTCCTTAATTAAGTTTATTCCTAAGTATTTTATTCTTTTTAGTGTAATTGTAAATGAGATTGTTTTCTTAATTTCTTTTTCTGATAGTTCATTATTAGTGCATAGAAATGCAATGGCTTTTTTTTAATTCTTCGAAGATTTTATTTATTAGAGCAAGAGAGAGAATGAGTGGGGGAGGGGCAGAAGGAGAGAGAGAAGCAGACTCCCCTATGAGCAGGAGCCCAATGTGGGGCTCATTCCCAGCACCCTGGGATCATGATCTGAGCCAAAGACAGATGCTTAACTGACTGAGCCACCCAGGTGCCCCGAAATGCAATGGCTTTTTGAATATTGAATTTGTATCCTGCAACTGTACTGAATTCATTAATTAGTTCAAATAGCTTTTGGTGGAGTCTTTAGGGTTTTCTATGTATAGTACCATGTCATCTGCAAATAGTGACCATTTTATATCTTCCTTACCACTTTGGATGCCTTTTATTAATTTTTCTTGTCTGATGGCTGTGACTGACTTCCAGCACTACATTGAATAAAAATGGTGAGAGCAGACATCCTTGTCTTATTATCTTAGAGCTTTTCACCATTGAGTATAATTTTAGCTGTGGGTTTATTATATAAGGCCTTTATTATATTGACGTATGTTCCCTTTCTACCAACTTTGTTGAGAGATTTTACCATGAATAGTTGTTGAATTTTGTCAAATGCTTTTTCTGCATCTATTGAGATGATCGTATGGTTTTTATCCTTCCCCTTCTTAATGGGATGTATCATGTTGACTGATTTGCAAATACTGAACCACACTTGTGTAACTGGAATAAATTCTACTTGATTGTGGCGAATGATCTTTTGAATGTTTTATTGAATTCAGTTTGCTAATATTTTGTTGAGGATTTTTGCATCTCTGTGCATTAGAGATATTGACCTGTAGTTTTCTTTTTTTGTAGTATCTTTGTCTGGTTTTGATATCAGAATAATTCTGGCTTTATAGAATAAGTTTGGAAGTTTTCCTTTTTTGGAATAGTTTGAGAAGAACAGATATTAACTCTTCTTTAAATGTTTGATAGAACTCACCTATGAAGCCATCTGGTCCTAGACTTTGGTTGTTGGGAGTTTTTGGATTACCGACTCAATTTTGTTACTAGTAATTGGTTTGTTCAGATTTTCTATTTCTTCCTGATTCAGTTTTGGAAGATTATGTTTCTAGGAATTTACCCATTCCTTCTAGGTTGCCCAATTTGTCAGCATATAATTTTTCATAATACCCTTATAATTCTTTTATTTCTGTAGTGTCAGTTGTTATTTCTGCTTCATTTCTGATTTTATTTATTTGGGTCCTCTCTCTTTTTTTCTCGATGAGTCTGCCTAAAAGTTATCAACTTTAACTTTTCAAAGAACCAGCTCTTAACTTCATTGACCTTTTCTATTTTTTTCTTAGTCTCTCATTTATTTCCCCTCTAATCTTTATTATTTCCTTTTTTCTACTAGCTTTGGGTTTTGTTTGTTTTTCTCTGTCTAGCTTCTCCTAGATGTAAGGTTAGATTGTCCGTTTGAGTTTTTTCTTGTTTCTTGAGATGGGCCCACAGCACCATAAGCACCATAAATTTCCTTCTTAGAACTGCTTTTGCTGCTTCCCAAAGATTTTGGATTGTTGTATTTTCATTTTTGTTTGTCTCCATGTATTTTTTTAATTTCCTCTTTGATGTCTTTATTGACCCTTTGGTTGTTTAGCCACATATAACTTTTGAGTCCCACAAAACTTAACAATGAATAGTCCACTGTTGACTGCAAGCTTTACTAATAACACAATTAATACATATTCTGTATGTTATATGTATTATATACTGTATTCTTACAATAAAGTAAGCTAGGGAAAAGAAAATGCTATTAAGAAAATCCTAAGGCAGAGAAAATACATTTACAGTATGGTACTGTATTTATTGAAAAAAAAATCCGTGATTAAGTAGACCCATGCAGTTCAAACCCGTGTTGTTTAAGGGTCAACTGTACATGCCCAGTACATCTTCTCTTCCTGCTTTCAGGATTTTCTTTTTGTTTTAACTTTTTGACTATGATGTGTTTGAATAAGTATCTCTTTGTGTTTATCTTACTGGAGTTTGTTGAGCTTCTTGGATGCATAGGTCAATGTTTGTCAGCAAAGTTTGGAAAATTTTTGCATTAATTTTCTGAATAATTTTTTCTGTCCCTTTCTTTCCCTCCTCTCTAATACTTTTATTACATATATGATGGTGAACTTAATGATGTCCCACACTTCTCTGAGACTGTTCATTTTTTTCCCTTTTCTTTTGTGTTCTTCAGATTGCATAATTTCTTTTTCTATTATTATTATTTTAAAGAGGGAGGAGGGGCAGAGGGAGAAGAAGAGAAAGAATCTCAGGCAGACTCCCTGTTGAGCATGAAGCCTGATGTGGGGCTGGATCTCATGACCCTGAGATCATGACCTGAGTCAGAATCAAGAGTCAGATGCTTAACTGACTGAGCCACCCAAGTGCCCCCAGATTGTATAATTTCTATTAATGTATCTGCCAATTGGTCTATTTTTTCTTCTGCCAGTTCAAATCTACTATTGAAGTGCTCTTCTGAATTCTTCACTTTGGTTATTGTTACTTAAAGTGTTACTTTTCAACTCCAGAATTCCATTGATTCTTTTAAATAATTTCTTTATTGATATTCTTTTTTTTTGATGTGACATTGTCATCATACTTTCCTTTAATTCTTCAATTGTGGTTTCCTTTAGTTCTTGGAACATATTTGTAATAACTGCTTTGAAGTTTTGTCTGCTAATTCTACCATCTGTTCCTCTTTGAATGGCAGATTTTATTGCCTGCATTTTTCCTATATATAGAGTGATACTTTCCTGTTTCTTTTCATATCTTATGGTTTTTTGTTGAAAACTAGACATTTTAGATATTATATTGTAGCAATTTGGGTACTTATTTTCCCCTTCCCAGGGAGTTGTTGTTTATTTTTCTTTGCTTGTTTATTTATTTCTTTAGTGAGTTGGCTGAACTAATTGTGCAAAGTTTATATTTCCCTGTACGGTGCAGCCTCTAATTTACCTACTCAGGATCTTCCCTTATCCCCCCTCCCCCCGCCCCTGGTTTTTATCTTTTAGTCTGGATTCCTAAGGATCACTTCTTGGCCACCATAAGTCACTTATTGGTCAAAGGTTGTGCTTTATTTCCCTTAGCCACTTAGATTTTTTTTTTAACTTTTACTAATAGATGTGTGTGGTTTGTAATCTATCACAATTCAGGAAGTTTACATTTTTCTACCACAGTCAGCCAGGGACAGGTAACTTAGAAATTCCTTCTCTGATCACTCCTGGGAGGATGTTGTTGTGTGCACCACACATTCTTCAGATTGCCAGGGATGAGTGTCATTTTATTTTTAATTTTGGCTTCTTAGGAGTTGACTCTGGGGCAGAGTAGCTTATTGTTCAGTCAGTGTTTGATCAGATGTTTTATTCACTCCCCTTGTTCCATTGAAGTTTCACCTTGTGTCAATGGGTCTATGTGTGGCTTGGGGAATGCTTTCTTGTCTGCCACATGTCTACTTTCAATTGCTCCTGCAGGGGTGCAATGGTGCACATGCCCACAGCCTTCCTGACACCAGAGTTGATTATGATCCCAGAGGTCTCTTTGTAGCTCTTTCCCTGGCACTCCCCATTAAACTTTCGTCTGCTCTGCTCTTTGGTTTGTATAATGGAGCTACCAGCTTCCTCTTCTTTTTTCTCCACCTGATCTTCATGATTTTCAACAACCTTCTTAGGCATAGCATTCTCCACTCTGTTGTAAGCACTCAGTTCCCTTAGGCAGACCTGCGGAGTTCTTTATCTCATAGCCTACCTCTCCCCCTGAGCATAACCCCTGTGCCTCTGTGCTGGAATTGGGGATAGAGATCTACTTTTATTTTAACACCCTGCTGTGCAAGAGGATACTGGGGTGGGGGGTGGGGGTTGGGGGGACGGAATGGGGAAGAGTCAATCCCTTGTCTTCTTAGCTTGACCCTCCAGACATAGAAATTCTGCTTATTGAGTACATGTAGTTGAGTGAATGCATGAGGTGAATGGAGCACCAGTATTCTCAGCCTTTCATGCTTGGGGTAGAGTTTCTATCCTGTGAGTGGGTGCTGGATAGAAAAAGGGAGTCTGATCCTCATGGCTATGCCTGCCTGGAATAGAGCTTCTGCAATACAAGGTTGGTGGTAGGGGGATGTCAGTGGTGGTGGATAAGAAACCCCAGCAACATGCCCTTACTGGGTTGAACCTATAATCCCATACTGGGAAATGCAGGGAGAGGGTTTTCTCACTTTCCCGACTGCTTCTTGACAGGTATTTCTCTGTGTGAGTTTGAAAACCTGGGGTTTATATAACATGGTGCTGGGAGTGAGTAAAGGAGTGAATGGTGGCTCACTATTTTTACCAAGATTTAATGGCTTTTCTGAAATGAACTTTTCTCCATTTGCTGTATGTCTTTAGGACAATTTCCAGAGACTTTAAATTGTTATTTTCTTAAAATAATTCTCTCCAGTTAAATTGTTGTTTTGCTGGGGTGAGTGTCCACTGAGCTCTTTGCCATTCTGGAAGTCCCACCTCCAAATGATCTTTTAAAAATGGAAAACTATCAGTGATTTTCCTGCTCTGAAACTATTCCTTCTCTCTAACTTAAAGCAGTTTAATGAATTTATTGATTTTTTCATTGCTTTTAGAATAAAATCTAAAGCTCTTAATTTGACCAACTTATGTGATCTAGCCTATCTTTCTAACCTCAGTTTGAGTCAGTTGTGTCCCACTGGCCACACAAGATCTCTCCCAGTTCCTCAAACATGTCAAGGTCTCTTCTGCCTTAGGACCTACCCATATACATTTCATGTGCTTGGAAATCTGTGTTTTCCTTCCTTCCTTCCTTCCTTCCTTCCTTCCTTCCTTCCTTCCTTCCTCCCTTCCTCCCTTCTTCCCTTCCTCCCTTCCTCCCTTCCTCCCTTTCTCCCTTTCCTGGGTGGCTCAGTTGATTAAGGGTCTGACTCTTGATTTTGGTTCAGGTCATGACCTCAGGGTTGTGAGATCAAGGCCCATTCCGGGCTCCTCACTCATCATGGAGTCTGCTTGAGATTCTCTCTCTCCCTCTGCCCCTCTCCCCCTCAAAGAAATAAATAAAATCTTTAAAAAAAATAAAGTAGTTTCAGGTGTATAATATAGTGATTCAACAATTCTATCTATATATTACTCAGTGCTCATCAAGGTAAGTGTACTCTTAATCCCCTTCACTTATTTCACCCATCCCCACACCCAGTTCTCCTCTGGTAACCATCAGTTTGTTCTCTATATTTAAGAGTCTGTTTGTCTCTTTTTTTTTCTTTTGTTCATTTGTTTTGTTTCTTAAATTCCACATATGAGTGAAATCATATAGTATTTGTCTTTGACTGACTTATTTCACTTAGCATTATACTTTCTAGCTCCATCCATGTTGTTGCAAATGGCAAGATTTCATTTTTTATGGCTAAATAATATTCCACTGTACATATATACCACATCTTCTTCATCCATTCAACTATCAGTGGACATGTGGACTGCTTCTATAATTTGGCTATTGTAAATAATGCTGCAATAAACATAGGAGTGCATATATCCTTTCAAATTAGTGGGGTTTTTGTGGGGGAGAGGGAGTAAATACCCAGTAGTGTGACAACTGGATTGTAGGGTATATGTATTTCTTAATTTTTTGTGGAACCTCCATACTCTTTTCCACAGTGGCTGTACCAGTTTGCATTCGCACCAACAGTGTACAAAGTTCTTTTTCTCCACATCTTTGTCAACACTTGTGTTTTTTATTTTAGCTATTCTGACTGGTGTGAAGTGAGATCTCGTTGTGGTTCTGATTTGCATTTCCCTGATAATGAGTGATGTTGAGCATCTCTTCATGTGTCTGTTGGCCTTCTGTATGCCTTCTTTGGAGAAATAGCTGTTCGTGTCTTCTGCCTACTTTTAATTTTATTTTTAAAAAAGATTTTATTTATTTATTTGAGAGAGAGAGAGAGAGCTCAAGCAGAGGGAGAAATAGAGGGGGAGGGAGAGGGAGGAAGAAAGAATCTCTAGCAAACTCTGCACTGAGTGCAGAGTCTGATGCAAGCCTTGATCTCATGACTCTGAGATCATGACCTGAGCTGAAACCAAGAGCTGGACACTTAACCAATAAGTCACCCAGGGACCCTGCTTCTGCCCATTTGTTAATTGGATTATTGTTTTGGGGATGTTGAGTTGTATAAGTTCTTTTTTTTTTTTTTTTAAGATTTTATTTATTTATTTGACAGAGACCAAGTGAGTGCACAAGCAGAGGGAGGGGCAGGGAAAGGGAGAAGCAGACTTCCAGCTGAGCAGGGAGCCAGGATGTGGGGCTTGATCCCAGGACTCTGGGATCATGACCTGAGCTGAAAGCAGACACTTAACTGACTGAGCCACTCAGGCACCCCATTGAGTTGTATAAGTTCTTTATATATTTTGGATACTAATTTTTTATTGGAAATGTCATCTTCTTCTATTCAGTAGATTGTCTTTTAGTTTTTTTGGTTGTTTCCTTCACTGTGCAGAAGTTTTTTATTTTAATGTAGTTCCAATAATTTATTTTAGCTTTTGTTTCTCTCTTCTCAGGAGACATCTAGAAAACTGTTATTATAGCTGATGTCAGAGAAATTACTGCCTGTGCACTTTTCTAGAATTTTCATGGATTCAGGTCTCTTATTTAGGTATTTAATCCATTTTGAGTTTATTTCTGTGTATGCTGTAAGAAAGTGGTTCAGTTTCAATTTTTTTTTTTCATGTAGCTGTCTAGTTTTCTGAACACCATTTGTTCAAGAGACTATCTTTTTCCCATTGGATATTCTTTCTTGCTTTGTTGAAGACTAATTCACCATATAATCGTGGGTTTATTTCTGGGCTTTCCATTCTGTTCTTTTGATCTATGTGCCTATTTTTGTGCCAGTACCATACTGTTTTGATTACTATAGGTTTGTAGTATAACTTGAAATCTGGGATTTTGATGCTTCCAGCATTGTTATTCTTTTCCAAGATTGCTTTTGCTATTTGGAGTTTTTTTATTTTTTATTTTTATTTATTTATGTTTTGTGGTTCCACACAAATTTTAGTATTATTTGTTCTAGTTCTGTGAAAAATGCTGCTGGTATTTGGATAGGGATTGCATTAAGTCTGTAGATTGTTTGGGGTCGTCTGGACATTTTAACAATATTTGTTTTTCCAATCCATGAGCATGGAGTATCTTTCCATTTGCTTGTGATGTCTTCAATTTTTTTTTTTTTTTAAGATTTTATTTATTTATTTGACAGAGAGAGACACAGAGAGAGAGGGAACACAAGCAGGGGGAGTGGGAGAGGGAGAAGCAGGCTTCCCACTGAGCAGGGAGCCCGATGCAGGGCTCGATCCCAGGACCCAGGGATCATGACCTGAGCCAAAGGCAGACGCTTAACGACTGAACCACCCAGGCGCCCCTGTCTTCAATTTTTTAAATCAGTGTTTTATAGTTTTCAGAGTACAGGTCTTTCACCTCCTTAGTTAAGTTTATTCCCAAGTATCGTATTATTTTTGGTGCAATTGCCATTGGGATTGTTTTCTTAGTTTCTCTTTCTGTTGCTTCATTATTAGTGTATAGAAATGCAATGGATTTCTGTACATTTATTTTGTATCCTGCAACTTACTGAATTTATCAGTCTAATAATTTTTTAGTGGAATCTCCAGGGTTTTCTATATATAATATCATGTCATCTGCAAATAGTGGAAGTTTTTCGCTTTACCAATTTGAATGCTTTATTCCTTTTTCTTTTCTGATTTCTGTGGCTGGGTGTGTCAGCCTTTCTTTACCTGGCTAATTTCTATTCATTGTTGAGAACTCAGCCTAAGCCACTACACTTCAACAAAGTCCTCTCTTTGTGTCCTGACATGAGTAAGTCGAATGCTCCACTTGAACCTAGAACTTTCCTTTCCACACCTGTAATACTTTAATTTGTTGTTATGAGTTATTATTCAATAATGTTTCCTTCTCTATTTGATTGTAAGTTCCCCGAGGAATTGTTTTCTCTTGTGCATTCCCAAAGACCTCAAAAAAAGACTTGACTGATAAACTGAGCCATCTTCTACAGAGCCTTTTAACACAGAGAACAATGCTAGATTATCCTGTATTATAAAGTGGGAGAAGAATACAATGGTTACTAATATTTATTTTTTACTTTTCATCTCTTCACTATTTATGCAATTATTCTAAGGCAATTATGTTTTTGTCAGGGCACATAGATTCTTTTGGAGTTTGGATGCCCAGTTCAGGCACCCTTAAGTCAATGAGACGGTGGTAGGATGCTGCTTCTAGTAACTCCAACACAAACAGGGAACTTTCCACTTCCCTTTTTTCCTCCGGTCTCTCTCTGAAATCAAAGACATCCTGGCTGAGAGAAACTTGTGGAGGCCAACACAGGGAATATGCTGACTCCTGTCTCCTCCCCATCCCCATCTTCCTTTTGTCTCATGTAGAATTATGAAAACATGTCTGTCTTGTTTATTGGCACAAGTAGACATTTAATACAACTTTTTATTTCTTTTTCAGTACATGGATAATTGTTTTAGTCAGTTACATAGCTGTGGGCAGTAAGAGTTCCTCCCATTGTTTTCTAGCTCTTTCCCAGTTACATCTGGAAAATTCCTCAATAATAATTTTGTTTCTGTTAAGCTCACAGCTCCCAAATGGCCATGCCCATGCCAGTCAGTGCCAAATATTGTTGGTAGCGTACCTATATCAAGGAAAAGAAAAACAGTGCATTCAGAAGTGAAATTACTTACAACTAAAAGCAGTGTAACTCGCTGAGTGCCTTGACAGTGCCCAGAAGTCCCTTTCAGACTCTCTGCAAATGTTGCCAACATGTTTCTTTGTCCTTTTCTAAATAAACCCCAATAAATGGTGGTCGAATGAATGAATGAATGAACAATACCTGCATAACCTCAGTGGCTAGCAAAATAAGTAAGAAGAATTTTCTTTTTTTATTATTATGTTATGTTAATCATCATACATTACATCATTAGTTTTTGATGTAGTGTTCCATGATTCATTGTTTGCGTATAACACCCAGTGCTCCATGCAGTACATGCCCTCTTTAATACCCATCACCGGGCTAACTCATCCCCCCAGCCCCCTCCCCTCTAGAACCCTCAGTTTGTTTCTCAGAGTCCATAGTCTCTCATGGTTTGTCTTCCCCTCCAATTTCCCCCCTTCATTCTTCCCCTCCTGCTATCTTCTTCCTTTTTTTTTTTTTTTTAACATATAATGTATTATTTGTTTCAGAGGTACAGGTCTGTGATTCAACAGTCTCACACAATTCACAGTGCTCACCATAGCACATACCCTCCCCAATGTCTATCACCCAGCCACCCCATCCCTCCCACCCCCCACCACTCCAGCAACCCTCAGTTTGTTTCCTGAGATTAAGAATTCCTCATATCAGTGAGATCATATGATACATGTCTTTCTCTGATTGACTTATTTCGCTCAGCATAATACCCTCCGGTTCCATCCACGTCATTGTAAATGGCAAGATTTCAACTGCACCCAAAACCATAAGATACCTAGGAATAAATCTAACCAAAGAGGCAAAGAATCTGTACTCAGAAAACTATAAAATACTCATGAAAGAAATTGAGGAAGACACAAAGAAATGGAAAAACATTCCATGCTCATGGATTGGAAGAAAAAAAAAAGTAAGAAGAATTTTCTTAATGAATTTTGTTGCTTTAGTTTTGTTTAATCATCACAGGTGTAGCCACAGAATGCCTCCTAACAGTATTCAGTGGGAAATGTACAGCATGTTAGTTTCAGTATGTGATTCTCTCTTCACTAGATTTCCAGGGGCAGGGGGTATAACCTCTGTGTGCCATTGTTTCTGCCTATGGGAGACAAGATCTGCATTCTAAACAACTGACTTACAAGTGGACTTTTGGAATGTCTGTGTAATGCTAAGATACTAAAACAACGTAATTTCTTTAGGCTTTCTTTACTTGATCTTTTTGTTCTTTTTCCATTTAAAATTATTATTTAATAAAATACAGAACCTCGGTTGGTTAAGCATCCAACTTGGTTTCAGCTCAGGTTATGATCCCAGGGTCGTGATCTCAGGGTTGTGAGACTGAGCCCTGCAACAGGCTCCACGCTCAGCAGGGAGCCTGCTTGGGTTTCTCTCTCCCTTTCTCTCTACCCTTACCCCCCTCCCCAACATGAATAAGTAAATCTTTTTTTTTTTTTTAAAGACTAGATTTTTTAAGATTTTGTTTATTTCTTTGACAGAGAGATAGCAAGAGCAGGAACACAAGCAGGAGGAGTGGGAGAGGGAGAAGCAGGCTTCCCGCCGAGCAGGAAGCCTGATGTGGGGCTTGATCCCATGACCCTGGGATCATGAGTTGAGCCAAAGGCAGACACTTAATGACTGAGCCACCCCAGGCGCCCCATGAATAAGTAAGTCTTTAAAAAATCATAAAATATAGAAGCCAATGCCACTGTAACAATTCTCGTTTATCTGTCACTCTGTGGTCCATGCTGTAGCTCAGTTGATTGTTACAGTGCTTGGCCGGGAATATGCAACTATCAAATGAATGGAGGGATGGTTGGATGAATGAATGAATGGATAAACAAATGAATATCACATGGAGCATAGTTGAAGGGGTTGGAAATTTTAGATTAGAGAACATTTAGATAAAATGCGATAGTTTCTTAGCATATTTGAAGGTCTGGGTTTTGTTCGTTTGTTTTTGAAATTCAACAGGTTTATGAGGCAGAACCAAGACCAATGCACAAAGGTTTGTTTCAATCCAACAGGCACTCCTGGGGGCCTACTACATGACTTGTTTGACCCACGGAAAATAGAATCACTAAACAGTACAGTCATGCTTTGCTGCTTTGGGGTGAGTGGGGACCTGTGGTAGCAACGAGGTTTCTAGAGAGGAAGCGCTATTGTTAGGAAGGGGGTACTGGGATATGTCTAGAAACTGAGTTTGCACCATTCAATTTTGACTTAAGCTGTGTTCCTATTTGGAGTGCCTGGGGAGAAGCCAATGATTGTGTGTGTGTGTGTGTGTGTGTGTGTGTGTGTGTGTGTGTGTGCGCGCGCGTGCATGCACAAGCTCATGCACATGTGTGGGGGGGGTGCAGGGGAACCTCTTGTTGGCACTGTCACTTAGGTCAATATTTAATGCTCTATGAATCTGTCCCCTTCAAAACCTTTATTTCTTTTTTTTTGAAAATTTTATTTTTAAGTAATCTCTGCACCCAATGTGGTGCTTAAACTCACAACCCCGAGATCAGGAGTCACATGCCCCACCAACTGAGTTAGACATGCCCAGAACCTTTCTTCTTAAGGCAGCATGGATGATTTTGCTTACTAAGGTCAGGAAGTTCCTGGAAAGAAAGATAAAAATTAGTATTTTGAGGGGCGCTTGGGTGGCTCAGTCGGTTAAAGCGCCCCTCTCTTGGTTTTGGCTCACATCATTATCTCAGGGTCCTGAGAGTGAGCCCCACATTGGGCTCCGAGCTCAGTGGGGAGTCTGCTGGAGCTTCCTTCCCCTCTCTCTACCCACCTCCCCGCTTGCACGTGTGTGTGTGTGCACGCAAGCTCTCTCTAAGATGAATAAATAAATCTTAAAAAAAAAAATCAGTATTTTGAGAACTTTTTTCCTACTCACATAAAAGCAACTTGCTAAATAATTTCTTACCTTTAGTGGAATTTCTGAAATAGTACAATCAGAAATAACCCTGCTTTAAAAAAAAAAAAAAGGAAAAGGAATAACCCTACATTGTTAGGCGTCCTGGTTGGTTTTGTGTGGACAACATGGTTCCTCCTTGTGTGGGTTTGGGAAGTGCTTCCTCACACCCACTCTCAGGAAAGCCGAGCCTTTGCTAAGGGGCCTCTGGTATGCCTTGGCCCAAAGTATCCAAACTAACTTGAGGTGTGGGAAGAAGGCTATTTCCCTACTTCTATTAATACCCCCAGGTCCTGGGGAAGGCCCCTAAAGCACCCGTTCCAAGTGAGACGTGCCGACAGCAGAGCCGGCAAGCGATGGGCTGGCTGTGAGCCCGTGAGAATGTCCAGGGCAGGACTGCAAGGAAACATCAGATAAGAGGACGGGATCATGGGTGTTCAGCAGCACGGGACAGGCGCTGGTTCCACATGAACTCTCTCTTGGTATGAGGCTTTGTCCAAGCCGCCTGAGCCCTGGAGAATTCCAAACCTCCCCGAAGGGGAAGCTCACAGTTTCGCCACCTGGGATTTCCCTTCAGGAGCTGTTTACCCCCCAGCTAGCAGAGAAGGCCACGGGCTCTGCCACCCTTCCACTCAGAGGGGCGTCTCGCTTGTCCCCTGTGGCCTGCCCCGCTGTTCTCGATTTAGGGAGTGGAGGCCGAGGAAAGGCACGTGTAAGAAGATTTGTGGCCACGTTTTCCTCACCCCGCCTGGGGGCCCCAGGTCTGACAAGCAGGCGTGTGCCTGTGGGATTATGACGAGAATGCATGTAATCAGAGCTGCCCCAGAAATCTGGTATCCTTTGTGGCCAGTGCTTGGAGCGGTGAGATCCAGCTGTGATGGTCCTCACGGCCCTCACTGCTGCCTCTGCTGATGCTGTCGTCTAGGTGACGTTCACATGACAATGGGCATCTGTGGGCGATGCCAGAGGCCCTGAGGGGGCCCACTGAATAATCAAGCCTTGATGCAACCCCAACGTCAGTTAGGGTTTTCAGTGAGGATGCTTTCCAAAAGCCGTGTTGGCAGTGGGAGGCCATATCCGGTCTTTTAGATTAGCAATATGTATATATATATATATTTTCTAAGTAGGCTCCATGCCTAGCATGGAGCCTAACATGGGGCTTGAACTCACAACCCTGAGATCAAGACCTGAGCTGAGATCAAGAGTCACATGCTCAACCAACTGAGGCACCCAGGCACCCCAGTAATATATTTTTTTAAATGATAATATTTGCTGTGGTGGAGGGTGAAAGTGAGGTGGGTACTGCAGGTAGGAGTGTATGTTAATGAGACTTTTATGAAAAGGAATTTGCCAGTTTGTATAAGGAAGAAGCCTTAAACAAAGGAGGCAGATTTCAAGACAGCTCTGTTACACACATTCTGTCTCACGTCGCACTTTGACCAGGTAATTCCCTCTGTAACAGTCTCCTCTCAGGAAATGATCAGTTGTAGGGACAAAGATTTGTGATGTTTTTGTCAGTATTGCGAGTGTCAAAATGCGGAAGTTTACTTCAGTGTCTAATTGTAAAGGAATGGGTGAATCAGTCACATTAAACATTAAATTAGTCACATACACTCACATATTATTTCTCCACAAAAAACGACCTATCTAGAGAAAATACATAGTTCACAGAGAAGAAAGTACAGTTCCTCTTAAAACATGAAAAGCTCTGATTCAGTGCGGGGCGGGAACATGTGAACATGAGCACCGGGTGAGGATTATCAAGGCCATCTAGGAGGCCCACAGACTCTGTAGGTGGGAGGGAAAATTCCGCAGCCTTCTTGCAAGATGATTGGCCATTTCTACCAAATTTTAAATGTATAAACTTTTAGACTCAGCAATTCTACTTTTAGGAATTTATCTACAGATACCTTTGCATTTGTGTCTAATGATTTGTATTTCGATGGCAAGAGCTGGGGGGCAACCCAAGCGTCTACCAGGAGAGCATTGGGTAGATACGGTGTGTCCACTTAGGAAGCACAGTGCCCCTATTCGGCTGTTAATGAGAACAAGGGAGTTCATTTAGTTCACGACTGCTGTGGAGCTCTATTCTAAATATACTAAATGAAAAAAGTATGGCACGTGTGTGTGTGTTTAAAGTTATAGACTATCTCAGGAATAACATAAAAAGTTATTAATGGCTATTTTGGGGAATAGGAGGGAGAGGAAAACTTATTATTTGCATTAGGTTCTTTGATATCTTTCAAATTGTGTACTGTGTAGACATATAAGCCATTTAGAAATTAATAGAAAATAAAATAAAATTTAAAAGCAAAAAAGAAACAGAAATATCTTTAAAAATTACTGGGAAAATGCTCATAGAATAAAAAGAAAAAGAAAAAAACCCACCATATGTATAGTATAATCTCATTTGTTTTTTTGTTTTGTTTTTTTTTAGTGGGGGAGGGGCAGAGGGAGAGAGAGAGAATCCTAAGCAGGCTCCACACTCAGTGTGGAGGGATTTCATGACCCTGAGATCATGACTTGAGTGGAAATCAAGAGTCAGATGCTTAACTGACTGAGCCAATCAGGCGCCCCTTGTTTTTAAAATAATGAACATAGAAAAAAGACTGAAAGGAACACACCAAAATGACACAGAATGATACGTAAAGTTTTTTCTTAATATTTCTGTTTATTTTCCAGATTTTAGGCAATGACTACATATATTATTTCTGTAATCAGAACAAAAAGAAGACAGCTTATCTCTGGTTAATGAGATTAAAGGAAACTTATTTTCTTTATCATTCTTTTTGTTATTTTTTCATAATGGTGTTGTACTATTTTAAATATGAAAGAAAAAAAAAAGATTTAAAAACTCTGATTTGGAACCCTGGATCAGAATATTCGAAAACTATGTTTGGGGCTGCTGAGCAGTGCCCTGTAGAGAGGCTTCCATCCCTGGCAGTTTCTGGCCAGACTGGGCTTGGCCACCTGGGGACTACCCACTGGTCCTGGAGAGCAGGGGAGAGAGCTTGCCCTTTCTCAGTGCTGGGTACCACTGCTTCCCAAGCAACGACCTCTCTGTTCAAGCAGCCCAAATTTTCTGCTGCAGGGGGATCCTGGGAGTGAGGAGAAGTGGCGTGGGGGGAGAGGTGGGAGGAGCCAGAAAGGCAGGGACCAAGGGAGAAATCCAGGCACAGAGCAGGTTTCAGGCTTCGAACATCTGGGGTGTAGTGTTCTAGGAACTCATCCTAACTCATGCTCTTTTGCTTTCCCAGATTGCTTGAGGTTTCTTGAGTATCTCCCATTCTGGAATTCTTTGCCTGCTCCATCTTCCCAGGGTTCTTCCACAGACCATGAGTGTCTTCGGATGTGAAATTCCTGGCACAGAACCCTGGCCTGTTGGAATAGCTGTTTTTCTATCAAATAGCAGCCAATTAAATGTAGTGTGTTAAATTCAACAGCGTGAAAACAAAGGGCAGAGGAAAGACAATTCCTGGGTACTAATCTGAGGTGGCTGCCATGAACTGTTGTCTAGGTGGTAGAGTGCCCGTCTTCCATTCATAAAGTAGATACAATTAATTTGCATATTTAGTACAGCAATTTTTTTGGCTGTAAATTGCTTAACAAAGTTAGTGTATTATGACAATTTTCAGGCATATAGAAGAAAAGTGTCTTGAGAAGGGGCACTTTTTTCTAATTGGTTATTTGGGTCCGTAGCAGGCTTGTTAGCAAATGCAGAATTTTAATTCAGGGGACACCTCTCACCCTTGTGCACAAACCAGCCCAATCTGCTGTGAAACTCCTGGAGGTGAGCCTGGGTGACTGGACATCAGTAAAAAGATAGTTTCAGCTGCATATTTACAAATGCTGAGAAGGAGGCAGAACCATGGGTCTTTTTTGCATCTTTGAATGTTCATGGGAGAAGCTGTCAGTTCTGGCTTCCCCAGTCATGAGAACTGCATGCTGATGTGTGGATTTCAAAGCACTTATTGAGACCTAGGGGCTCTATTAAGCAGAAATTGCTGCCTGACTCGGCAAGCTTCAGTAACTTGGTCGCTATGGTGTTTAATCCTGACTCACGGACCCACGCGCTCCCTCCCAGATTGCAGAACATAGATTCTGTGATTGGCCACATCTGACTGCTCACATCCTTTGCACCGTGTGTGAGTATGTGTGTTTGTACAAGCATGCGTGCAAGCTCACTCGTGTGTATAATGAATGCACATTGGCTTCCCTCTAAAATTCTCACTGAAACACTGATACAAATTACTTTTGGCCACATTCAGTTTCAAGGTGGGAAAAGCCAGTTTGCTCTGCTGAGATAAATACAGCTGAAACGTGTCAGCAACCGTGGGTTGCCATGTTTGGGAAGGAGTTTTAGTAATGAGGGCCCTAGGTCTGGAAATGGCCCCACTGCACAAGGCTTGTTTCTTTCTTCCTTCTCTCTTTGCTCTCCACCTCCTCAGTAAGCTATTAACAGAAGGAGCAGAGAGTCACAGAAATGCCTGGTTCCCCTGGTGCCCTTCTATCTCCTTTAAGGAGAGACCTAAAACTCCTTCTCTCACAAACTCTTCTGGGGCTCGCACCCTGATGTTCTACCTGAGCAACCCGAAACCCACTTGCTGAATTCTATAGCCCTGTATATTTTGCTGGTTGCCGAATATCTTAGAGGAGAAGATGTATCGAATTCAGTATTCCCTCCCCCCCCGAGTGATCACATTAGTCATCTTCCTCATTTACCTCTGCCTTCTCCTCCTCCCATATTTGCTCAGTGGCTGTGAGTTCGTGCCAGCAGAATTCCCATCACAGGGGCTGTCATGGACCAAAGGCCCAGCCTCTGCGCTCTGAGATCCGCCGCTGTGTGCGCCCGGGGACTGTGCTCCCCATGGGCTGCTCCCGGGAAAGACTGAGCGTGGCAAAGATACTAGGGCACATCCATTCCTGCTTGCCGAGGGACATCTCTGACAACTGACCTGGGCTTACGGGCTCCCTGATGGCCCTGCGGAGTCTCCCATAGACTGCACGGCCGTTGAATGCTTTTGTCCAAACTTCGCTCCCTCACTCCAGCATGGGGGAGGTGTCTCTTGCGTTTGTGATCTGATGGCTCTCTCAGGTTTTCACAGCTCCTTCTCCATTTCCTTACATGAAAATCTTTGCATATTTAATTCCATCTTGGCATCCCTTTCTCAAGGACCCAGCCTAACAAAAGTAGTACAATGAGTGGGGTAGTAGCACTATCGGCCCCTTTCATTTTGGGAGGAGCGGCTTCTTGTCCTCACCGGCATAGATGCTTATTCTGCATGTGGGTTTGCCTTCCCAGCCTCTGGATGGTGTGGTAAGTGACATGATTGGGGCTTGCTCTTGCCAGAGGACACAGCAAGGGTCCTATGAAGTATAGGGCATTAACATCAAGACCCTCTTTCATCAAAAGTCACCATTAAGAAATTGAAAAAATGAAATCCACACAATGGGAAAAGATATTTACATGCATCTGTATGTATGTGACTTGTATACAGAGACAGCTCATAGAAAAGTGGGCACAGGACTTGAATAGGCACCTCGCACAAGAATATCAGTGTGGTCAGTAAACATTTGAAATGATGTTAAACTCCACTAGTCATTTGGAAAATGTAAATTAAAGCCTCGGTGTGATGCCATTAGAAACAGCTAACATGAAAACACAAGCGTGAACAAGTCACTGGAGTCGAGAAACTAGAACTCTCACTCTGCTGGTGGAAGTGTACACTGGAGTAACTATTTTGGAAAACTGTTTGCGGTATCTACTAAATTGTATATGCACATTTCCCATGACCAACAATTCTGTGTGTACATAAGTTCACTAAAAGGGAGTAAGAACATGCCTGGCTGCACTACTCATAACGCCAAAAGTAAGTCATGATGCAAATGTATATTGATAGAAGAATGGATTGATACACTGTGTTTGTATGTTCGTGCAGTAGAATATAGCAGTGAGGACAAATGAACTACAGTGACATACAACACGGACACTCACAGACCACGTTGAATAAAAGAAACACACAGAGTGTAAGGGGTGATGATTCCATTTGTAAAACTCGTCCAGACTTAGAAATCAGGAGAGTGGTTATCCTTGGGGGCTGAACAGTGACTGGACTGACCAAGAAGGTGGCTTCTGGGGTGGTGGCAAGTTAGGTTTCATGATCAGAGTGCTAATTACACAGGTGGTTCACTTTATCAAAAGTCATCAAGCTGTACTAGGATTGGTGCAACTTTCCTGGAGGAATATTTTGGTAAATGTTTTGGTAAAATTTACCCAGATTTTTACTTTTTTCCTCAATATTTTCATTACCAACAATTCAGAAGAATAGACTAAAAAAAGACTATCCATTCTGAACATTTTAACGTTACATACAGAACCTTTTCTGTATACGCTCAGATAGCCTCTCCAGATCCTCCTTCAGATAAAATCAGGACCACGTTCTAGATGCTGTTTTGAAACTGCTTTTTGCAACATCGATTATATGTTCAACTATATACATCGTAGCCAGCATTCCATGTCATTGACATTCTTCCACAGCATTTAAAGAGCTGCTAGTTGCCCATTGAGTTGAACTTGAATTATCTGTATAAGAATTCATTTTTCAAGTTTAAGGTTTTCCAATCTTTCAGTATTATAAGCAGTAACGTGATGGTCATTCCTGTAACTACATCTTTGCCCCACATCCATGATTATGTCTAGGACTTCAAGTCCTAGAAGTTGTGTGTCTGGATAGAAAGGGTGAGTACACTCTTGAGGTTGAGACATTCCATGGTTAATTTTTTTAACAACTGAATAATAGTTTGCATGGAGAGCATATTTTGAAATGGTGGCTCTTGGCAACCTTAGGGCAACAACAATGAGGACAATGACACTGTTAATAATGATTATGGTGCCACTTACATCATTTACTTCCCACCCAAAACCTGGCTAGGTGGGTATGAATAGCTGGGTTGTACAGGTGAGAAGACAGGTTCAAGTGAAGGACCTGATTCAGGTTCTCTCAGAAGAGCGCTGGGTTCAAAGCCAGGCCTGTCCAACACTGAAGCCCTCTGCCCACACTCAGTGCTGTTTCCCAGGCAATGGCGAGTCCCTTGGCTGAGTTGTACCAGGGAGTCCGACTGGACCACTGATTACTGTAAGCCATAATATCAGTACTTAATAACAATCATAGTGAGACCTAATGCTCAATGTATGTTATGAGACGGGAGCAGGAAAGAAGGCTTGACACTGAAAAAGAGAATGAGTCTGGAAAGGTGGGTGCATGTGCGGAGGAATTCTGAGTGTGAGGGAGGTTACCAGAAGATAAAAAGTTGAAATCCTGTGTCAAACCTCTTGATGACATGTCACAAGCTTGTACAAGCCACCTCAGCTCCCAGGGCACCGGGCTGTTTGGTCTCATTCCCCTGGAGTAAGATTGATAAGCACATTCCACCGAGACCAGATGTAGCTGGGAGAGGCCAGAAGCCAGTTTACGAGAAGACACAGAGGGAGTGGAGAGGTTTGTGCAAGCTTTTTGATTGTGTCTCAAGAGTTTTTATGAAAGGCCAAGCGAGTGAAACCTTGGGGAGGTTCCAGTGAAATGCTGGATTAAGCTACATCCATTTTTTCCATGACTTTGTTAGGGCTGGCTACTCAGAAATAGCAAGAAAGTGTGTGTGTGTGTGTGTGTGTGTGTGTGTGTGCGCGCGCGCACGCATCTGTGAAGGATTTGCTGTGATTGACAAGTTTGGGGGAAATGGGATGTATACGCCTATTGACAGTTGGTTCTTCATCCTTCTGCCTGCTGACCTGGGTAGGTATGGGGAAGAGGCAACGTGGAGAATTAGGAGAGGAGCTGGAATGCCACATATCTCGTTTCTAATCCAAATTTAGCCACCGCTTAGCTTCACATAAAACTAACAACAACTAACACGTATTTCAGGATCTGTGCTAAGTGCATCTTCTGGATCTCATTTGAATTCCAAAACCACGCCACAACAAAGGTCCTCCCATTGTCCCTGTTGTACAGATGAGGGTCCTGGGGCTCCAAGACTTAGGAAACCCACTGGAGATCTCATAAGATTTACTAAGAGGCAGGTTTGAGCTGAGGCCCATCTAAATCCACATCCCTGGTCTCCTGAATGGCATGATGTGGAGAGACTATTGTGAGCCAGGCCTCAGCTTCCTTTCTTTTAAGGTGGAAATAAACACACCAAGCACAGCGCATTGTCTGGAGCCCTAAGTTAAGTCTGGTATTTTACCAAACTCTGGCACATGATAGGTCCTCATTGACTCTCACTTTTTCTCCCTGCTCAGGACTTTGAGAGAGGAGAGAGGGTATATAAAAAGCATACCAAACCGAAGAAGCTGAAAACTTCTGGTGGGTTGGATGATGCTAGGTTGGCTAGGGAGCAATGCTATAAACAAGAAGAAAGGTTCAGATTCAACTAGGAGTAGGAACAGGAGGAGATCACTGGGCTCAGCTCTGCACATATACTGACCTCACCACAAACTGTGGGGACGATGGGACTGAGTCTAATTGTCAAATGGGGAAATGATGCCCGTGAAGACCAAGGATCTTGCCCTAAGTCATGTGGCTGGGATTCTCTCCAAGGAGTGAGCGTGACTTCTAGGTTTTTATTATAATTTTTTATTGAGAAAAAATTCACATACCATGAAATTCACCTTTTGAAGTGTACAGTTCACGAAGAAGTGCAACCATCACCACCATATAACTATCTAATTCCCAGAGTGAATAATTGACATATAAAATTATGTTAGTTTCAGGTGTACCACATAATGATTCAATATCTGTGTATATTGAGAAATTATTGCCACAGTACGTCTAGTCAGCATTGTTACCATACAGAATTACAATTTTTTTCTTGTGATGAGAATTTTTGGATCTATTCTTAGCAACTTTCAAATATATATTATAAACTATAGTCACCATAATGTACATGACATCCCCATGACTGATTTATTTTATAACTGGAAGTTTGTACCTTTTTCCCATCTTCACCCACTGCTCCCCCATCCTCACGGTATCCCCTGACTCCCAATCACCAATCTGTTTTCTGTATCTATGAGCTTGGCTTTTTACATTCCATAGATAAGTGAGATCATATGGTATTTGTCTTTCTCTGACTTATTTCACTTGTCTAATGCCCTCAAGGTTCATTCATGTTGTCACAAATGACAACATTTCATTTGTTTTTTATGGCTGTGTGTATGTGTGTATATATATCATATTTTCTTTATCTATTTATCGATGGAAGTTTCGATTATTTCTCTATCTTGGCTGTTGTAACAATGCTGCAGTGAACATTGGGGTGCATATATCTTTTCGAGTTAGTGTTTTTGTTTTCCTCAGATAAATAGCCAGGAGTGAAATTGCCAGGCCATAGGGTAGTTCTATTTTTAATTTTTTGAGGACCCTCCATACTGTCTTCCACAGTGGCTGCACCAGTTTGCATTCCCACCAACAGTGCACGCAGGTTCCTTTTTCTCCACATCCTCACCAACACCTGTTGTTTCTTGTCTCTTTGATAAAAGCCATTCTAAGAGGCATGAGGTAACATCTCATTGTGGTTTTAATGTGCATTTTTCTGTTGATTAGTGATATTAAGCACCGTTTCATGTATCTATTGGCCATCTGTATGTCTTTGGAAAAATGTCTATTCAGATATGCCCATTTTTAAATCAAATTGTTTGGGGTTTTTTTGCTGTTGAGTTATATGTGTTCTTTTTTTTTTTTTTTTTTTTTAAGAGAGGGAGGGAGGGAGAGAGAGAGAGAGAGAAGGGGAAAGGCAGAAGGAGAGAGAGAATCCCAAGCAGGCTCCAAGGCCAGCACAGAGCCTGACATGGGGCTTGATCTCACAACCCTGAGATCATGACCTGAGCCAAAATCAAGAGTCAGACACTTAACTAATTGAGCCACCAGGCACCCCATATGCATTATTTATATATTTTGGGTATTAACTCCTTATCAGGTATATGATTTGCAAATATCTTCTCCTATTCACCTTGCTGTTGGTTTCCTTTGCTGTGCAGAAGCTTTTTAGTTTGATGTTTATTTGTTTACTTTTTCTTTTGTTGCTTTTGCTTTTGGTGTCAGATTAAAAAAAATCATTGTCAAGACTTATGTCAGGGATTTTTTTTCTTCAAAGAGCTTTATGGTTTCAGGCCTTACATGCAAGTCTAATCCATTTGAGTTAATTTTTGTGTGTGGTGTAAGATAGTGGTTCAGTTTCATTCTTTTGCGTGTGGCTGTCCAGTTTTCCCAACACCATTTATTGAGGAGACTATCCTTTGCCCATCGCATATTCTCCACTCCTTTGTTGTAATTTACCATATATGATTTGGTTTATTTCTGGGCTCCCTATTCTGTTCCAATGTGATGACTTTTCCTCCTTACTCTCACCTTGTGTCTTGACAAGCTCCTCCACGTCAATGCTGACTGGCTAGGAGAGGTGAGACAGACACCCTGGTCTTGTTCTTGACCTTAGAGGCAAAGTAGTCAGTCTTTGTGCATTAACTATGATGTTGGTTGTGAGTTTTTTATAGATGCCTTTAATTGGGTTGAGGAAGTTCCCCTCTATTTCTACTTTGTTCTTATCATGAGAAGGTGTTGGATTTTGTTACTGCTTTCCCTGCATCTTTTGAGATGATAATGTGGTTTTGTCCCATCATTAATGTGGTGTATTATATTGATTAATTTTCATAGATTGAACCAACCTTGAATTCCTGGCATAAATTTCATTCTGTCATGGTTCATGCTGCTGAATTTGGTTTGCCTGTGTCTTGTTCAGGATTTTTGTATCTATATTCATGGAGGATATAATTTCTTTCTTGTGATTTGTTTATTTTTGCTATCAGGATAATGCTGGCCTCAAAGAATGAGTTAGGGAGTGCTCCTTCCTCTTCTATTATTGTTTTTGTTTTTTGTGTTTTTTTTTAAGACTTTATTTATTTGACAGAGACAGCGAGAGAGGGAACACAAGCAGGGGGAGTGGGAGAGTGAGAAGCAGGCTTCCCGCGGAGCAGGGAGCCCGATGCGGGGCTCGATCCCAGGACCCTGGGATCACGACCTGAGCCGAAGGCAGACGCTTAACGACTGAGCTGCCCAGGCGCCCCTCTATTATTGTTGAATTATCTATTTCTTCTTTCAAATCTGTCAGTTTTTACTTCATGTATTTTGGGGAGCCAGTAATTGATTAAAAATAGAACTTTGTTTTACGCATGGTGTGCCAATACATGGACTATAACTGGCACCCGGGTGTTTATGCTGGTAGATCAGATATTCCAAAGTGCCAAAGAAGATGCCATCATAATGTAGAGTAGGCAAATTGAGTACAGAGCCAAGCCCATGCGTATAATGCATGTTTAGCCTGGTTTAGACAGAAAACCCATCTTGTTGCAATTACTTATAAGGGACTCTCCAAACATAATTTCTTCCCATCTGCAGACTGTCTTTGAAACTTCTGACTTGAACTATATCTCACTCCTTGTTTGATCCTTTTGGATTCTCTTGGCTATAGACCACCGAGCTTGTTCTTCTATTTCTCCCCCTTTGAGTCAACACATATCTTTCTTGTTTGTGATTGTTTCTAGTCTGATTTTTTTGTCTCTCTTCAACCAATGCATATGGAAATGGTTCAAGGAACTCACCTTCTAGTTATCTCTTGCCCTACAAATGTCTTCTTTCAGGAGACCTTTCAGGAGAGTCCAAGCCTAAAATATCTGTGGAGGGTGCAGACAGTTTGATGGGTGTTCAGTAAGAGAGAAGTAAGTTATGCTGAATCACACTGTGTAATTTCATGGGCCAGGCAGAGAGTTGAGTTAAGCCTTGAAGTATAGGAAAAACTCTCCTGCAGAGGAAAGGAGGGGTCATTCCAGCTTTAAGAAACAAGGTAAGAGGTTCCTAGACCTAAGTAGATATATGTTGCATATGTGTAGCCTTGAAGAGATAACCTGATTGGAGATGTGCATGGAAAATTTAGAGAACCATGCAGAGCATCTTTAGAACTTGGAATGGCTTTAGAATTCTAGTCCACCATTCCCTGAACTACATTTCTTAGTACACTTGTATCCCCCTAAATATTAATAAATGTCTCCCAATTAAAAAAAATTAAGAACTGTGGTCAAATCCACATGGTGAATACTCTTCAACAAGTGTTTATGGCAGGATGTCTCAAAGTCTTCATTAAGCAAATATGCTTTATGAATCTCTGAAGGGAGATGCAGTATCCAATATTTCTCTACCTTATTTGGCCATGGAGTCCTATTTTCAAGAAGATTCAAGCAACATAGTCAAGATACAATGTTCCATAAAGCACAGACAGTAAGATGTTGATCTAATCCAACTCTCTTACTTTTCAAATGTGGCCTGAGGGAAAGAAGTGTATCCTTGGGGCACCTGGGTGGCTCAGCTGGTTAAGCATCTGCCTTTGGCTCAGGTCATGATCCAGGGTCCTGGGTTCGAGCCCCACATCGGGCTCCCTGCTCAGTGAGGAGTCTGCTTCTCCTTCTCCCTCTGCTCCTCCCCCTGCTCGTGCTCTCTTGCTCTTTCTCAAATAAAAAATAAAATCTTAAAAAAAAACCAAACATGCATCCTTAAGGTCATAGATTAAGTCAGAGTCTGTGCTGGTCCTAGAATCCAGGTCTCCAGGCTCTGGACGAAGACAAATTGTGGTGGGTGTTGGTTGCCGTGTGTATCAGTTGGGGAAAACTTTAGGTACTATAACAAACAATGCCAAAATTTCAGTGTGTTAACTCAACAGAAGTTTATTTTTTATTCATGTGGTAGTCCAGTATGGGAGTTTGTGGTCAGTGGGTAGTTTGCTTCCCTGTGGCTAATTGGAAACTCAGGATCCTAGAAGAAATGGTGTGGCTCTATTACCCCAGGGGTTGCAGACTAGACAGAGAAGCCCCACCTGCTCTTTAAAGGCCCTGACCCAAGAGGAAAGATAGTGCAGTAGTTAAGAGTATGGTCTCTGGATTAGATTTCCTGGGCTAGAATCCCATCTCTGACTTAATGGCAGTTTTCTTCTGTATTATTCAACTCTTCAGACCCTCAGTTTCTTCATCTGTAAAATGGAAACAATAGAAGAACTTACCTTATAGGATTGTTATGCACAGTACTGGGTTAATGTTTGTCACTTATTTATACCTTGCACATAGTATGTGCTTATAAGTGTTTAATTTTCCTTTAAAAAAAAAAAGATTTATTTATTTATTTTGAGAGAGAGAGAGAGAACGAATAGGAAAGGGAGGGGCAGAAGGAGAGAATCTTTCAAGCAGTCTCTCCACTGAGTGAGAAGCCGGATGTGGGGCTCGGTCCCACAACCATGAGTTCATGACCTGAGCCAAAACCCAGAGTCAGATGCTTAACTGACTGAGCCACCCAGGTGCCCCTGCTTATAAGTGTTTTCTAAATAATATAAACAACAACAACCATCATAGCATAAAAAAATGTACTCTTGCTCTATACTTGGCTGCAAAGAGAGCTGGGCAGCTGTTTCCTAGTGGCAACTCCACACTCTCAAAGGGGAAAGAGGATTTTTAAAATTTTTGTTAGAGAGCTAGTCACCTTTGCCAATCCAAACATTAGAATTTAAATCTGAACAGATAGCTAATGGAAATTTTAAAGGTTTTGAGCAGAGAGGTGAAATAATAAACCACTCCAGATATTTCCTTCCTATCTTAAATATCTATCTTATTTAGTAAAATTTGAGTTGGTAAAGATAAAATTGTGTATATTATTCTAGACTGAATATGTCTGATTGAGAATATGTGAATTTTCAACCATTACAAGGAGTTAAAAATAAAACAGGGGGCACCTGGGTGACTCAGTCAGTTAAGGGCCTGGCTCTTGGTTTTGGCTCAGGTCAAGATCTAGGGATGTGGGATCAAGTCGTCATCCCCCCCGCCCCGCCCCGAAGATTGCTCTCTTTTAGGTTTCAGTCAGCCTTAGAAACAGAGGTGACTTATAGCTCTGCTTGGCAATCAACATCTTCCCAGGGAAAGACTTGACTTTCCTCTGAATATTTTTTAAAAATCTAAGGCTAATTATGTTTAATGCACTGGTACAATTTGGTTATTGGTTTATTGGATATTATCTAATTGATAGGATTTCTTCCTATTTTGTAGACTGAAATCTCTTTAACATGATAATTATTACTGGACAATACAGTATTCAATTTATTCTGCAGGTAATCATGCTGTAATATCAGACATTGCTTTTTGCGATCAATGGAGATTATTTTTTTCATTATAACAGAAAGAAATACTAATTTCAGGAGCCACAAAAGAAAGATAATGTCCAATGGAGCCATTATTGGTTTAGGCAGCTGATTTCAGATCACTAGCTAGTACTGTTTGCTGAATCACAATAGAGTCAGGTGCCAAAGCCATTTGTGTAGATAAAGATACTGATGTAAAATACACACCTAACCTGAGGGAATTACTGAATGAGCCACATGCTTTCCATATATCAGCTGAAATACAGAATTGGTCCCGCTGTCTTCTTGGTCTGTAGATAATTAGATTGGGAAAAAGTCTTCATAGACTCATCTGATATCCAATATCTGGTGTCTAAGTTTAGTATATGATCACTTGTCACGTCCCCAAATCACTAATGGACATGTATGGGAAGGTGTTAGTCCTTTTGTTGATATGATATTTATTATTTTAAAAATTGCAAAGAGAACTGGATTATGAGAGTCAATTCAGCAAATACTTTCTGAGCACCTACTTTTTCTGCTGATTATAAGCAAAAGCCCTCACTGCAATGGATGTGCTTCCTCTGGAAATGAGGGGCAGTGAGTGAGAAAGATAGAATTTAAGTGGTATGCTTATCAGGTCCCCCTACACACATTAAAGTTTTAAAAATGCTGTCTTAGAATTCAGTTGTACTATGAATGTGTTTATATTTTTAGCTTTTTATTGACATCTAGTTGTTTAATTCCTCCAACATTGTTGTTTTTTTTTTTTTCAAGTTTTTCTTGGCTCTTCTCAGTTTTTGCTTCTTTATATACATTTTAGAAATGGCCTGTCAGTTTTCCCTAAAAAAACATTGGTGACACCTTGATCAGGATTGGATGCAATTTACAGATCAATTTGGAGAATATCGGTGCCTTTAAAATGTTAAGTTCTGGGCGCCTGGGTGGCTCAGTTGATTAAGCGACTGCCTTCAGCTCAGGTCATGATCCTGGAGTCCCTGGATCGAGTCCCGCATCGGGCTCCCTGCTCGGCAGGGAGTCTGCTTCTCCCTCTGACCCTCCCCCCTCTCATGTGCTCTCTCTCATTCTCTCTCTCTCAAATAAATAAATAAAATCTTTAAAAAAAAAAAAAAATGTTAAGTTCTCCATTCATGAAAATGATATATCCTTCCATTTATTTAGATTTATTTTCATTTCTCTCAAAAACATTTTGTGGTCTTCAGTGTAGAGGTCTTGCACACCTTTCATTATACTTATTACTAGATACTTGATGTTTTTTGATGTTACTTTTGGTAGGCTAAAAAATGGTCCCCCCAATGATGTCAGGTCCTAATGCCCAAAACCTATAGATGTGACCTTATTTGGAAAAAAAAGTCTTCATAGATGTGATTAGGTGAAGGATCTTGAGGTGAGGAGATTGTTCTGGACTATCTGGATGGGCCAGAAATGCCATCACAGGTATCATTATATGAGAGGCAGAGGGAGGTTTGACGAGGCACACAGAAGAGAAGGTCATAGGAAGTTGGGACTGAGAGACATCTGAGGATGCTGGCCTTAAAGATGGGAGCGACATCACCAATGGTCCAAAAATGCCAACAGCATCCAGCAGCTGGAAGAGGCGAGGACAAATTCTCTTCTAGAGCTTCTGGAAGGAATGCAGTCCTGCTGACATCTTGATTTTGTCCCAATGAAATGGAGTTTGGACTTCTGGTCTCCAGAACTGTGAGAGAATGAACATTTGTTGTTTTAAGACACTTCTTCTGGAGTTGGTGTCTCTAGGTTAAAGAGGCCCCAAGTTCCTTGCTACCTCCATGTTTCTGTCCTCTCCTGCATCTTAGTCTAGCAGTTCTTGGTTCTTCACAATCTAAGTAGGTTTAAATTTTTTTACAAATCCATGGGCACCTGGGTTGCTCAGTCAGTTAAGTGTCTGAGTCTTGATTTCAGCTCAGGTCATGATCTCAGGGTTATGAGATCAAGCCCCCCATTGGGCTCCATGCTGGGCATGGAGTCTGCTTAAAGATGCTCTCTTTCCCTCTCCCTCTGCCCCCTTGCACGCACTTTCTCTCCAAAAAAAAATTTTTTTGTTTATAAATCCAGCTTTTATAGATGTTCTCAGCAGAAGTGTAGTTTTATTATCTAGTCCCACACTAACCTCACCTGCCATTTTCTTGTGTGTATTATAATTTTTAAAAGTTTATTCATTTCTTGGATTGTTTCTAACTTCTCTATATTACTCTCTTTCACTTCCTTTGTTCTTCCTCCTGTTTCTTTGTTTTATCACAGTCTGTTATGTTAAAACATAAGTTTTCTCCAAATGTCTGGTGAGACTTGTTTTTTAAAAAATATGTATTTTTAAAACAAGGCACTAAATGCAGTGGAGATGTGCGTGTGTGCATGTGTGTTTGTGTGTGTGTTTGTGTGTGTGTGTGAGAGAGACATTGTTAGTAGACTTCTTCACTGATCAGGGGTAACCTGGCAATTTTCTTGAGGGGACATCAGAATGTCAGTATATGTAGGTTTTCCCTTGAGCAGGGGTACACTCCTGGCTTCCAATGTCCTGGGAAGTCTCACCATTCAGTTTAATGACTTTTCACTTATTTTTTCAATATTCAGTCCATTTCTTCCCCACTTTTTTGAGTTGTTCCTGAGTTTAGATTACCTGAACCAGGAGGTAGAGTCTGACCAGCTCAATTTTAGGTGTCCATTTCTGGTCCAATCAGCTGTGATGGGGGACCTGGTCACGTAGCATATGGGCTGCCACTTTGTACTGAGCCTACTATTCATAAGGCACATTTTTACATCTTGGCTTGCTTTCCTTGGAGCACTTTTGAAAGTTCTGAAATCCTTATGTTTCCAGAGAAACCACTCCTCTTGACTGTGGTGAGTGAGGAAATAATCAAGCTCTTTTGTTGTTTGTTTGTTTTTTTTAAGATTTTTATTTTTTTATTTGACAGAGAGAGAGAGAACACAAGCAGGGGGAGTGGCAGGCAGAGGGAGAGGGAGAAGCAGGCTTCTGCTGAACAGGGAGCCCGATGCGGGGCTCTATCCCAGTACCCTGGGATCATGACCTGAGCCGAAGACAGGTGCCCAACCACTGAGCCACCAGGTGCCCCGATCAAGCTCTTTTGGATCATCAGCTTCTTTTCTTCACAGACTTAGAAGTTTTCATAAGGCCGGGCGCCTGGGTGGCTCAGTTGGTTAAGCGACTGCCTTCGGCTCAGGTCATGATCCTGGAGTCCCTGGATCGAGTCCCGCATCGGGCTCCCTGCTCGGCAGGGAGCCTGCTTCTCCCTCTGACCCTCCCCCCTCTCATGTGCTCTCTCTCTCTCTCATTCTCTCTGTCTCAAATAAATAAATAAAATCTTTAAAAAAAAAAAAAAAAAAAAAAAAGTTTTCATAAGGCCAACCTGGGACACATTCCAGGTGATGGGATGTCCATCTGCTCATGGTGGTTAGTACCTGGGCTCTCTCAAAGCAACATCATCTGTGGGATAGGCAGGGGCAATAAGATTAGGGTAGAAACTTCCTTCATTCTTTGGGTGAATTCTGTTCCAAATTTTCACGAGGAGACTTGGGGATAAGCAGGATCCTGCTATCTGTGCATATTGCTTGGTAGCAACTTGGTAGAGTTGAACAACAGGGAATCTACTTTAATCAAAGAAACTTCAGTTTGAAATGGAGCCACTCACTAGCTGTATGACCTAGGACATGTTTTTAAACTTGGGGTTTCAGTTTCTCCCTTTCTTTAAAAGGGGACTAATAAAGAAACTTTGTTCTGCTCATCTGCTGTGAAAACAGTAACCCGTCAAACACCTGTAGTTATTCCTTACACTCTAATCTTACAGAATTCCAGTGACTTGAAGGCATCTGCAAAGTTTTCGCCCTAGCAGGAGACCCAGCTTGATTCTGCATCCTCTTCTGCTGAGGACATTGCTAGATGGGGATATAGTGTCCAGGAACTTGGGTCAATGTTGAAGTATCATTCATAAAAGAGCTGAAATGGATGGTCTGAAAGAAGGGCTAGAGAGACATCAGCTTACAGGAAAAGCAAATTAAAAGCTAGGCAGTCAATCTGTCAATTCAAAAGAGCTGAGTCAAAAGTAAGAAGCTCAGTTGTGTACAAACTGGACTAAAACTTGAAAAATCAATCATGAGCGAAACTTTGAAGTGGCCTTGGGAGGCAGAGTCTGGAGTAATTCCCAGAACCAGGAGGTAGGGCTCCTCTGCTCTAGGCAGGACACAGCTTAAGGGCTGAAAACCCAGGCCCCAAAATAAGACAGCTTTACGATTTTTATTTTTTCTATTTATTTCAGTGAAAAATCTAACATCTACATAAGCCTAAGAAGTGAAAAGTAAAAGCCCAGATCTCTCTTCCCCCTTTGGAATCCTATTTCTATGCATTTACATCTACAAAATATTTTTTTTACATAAATGAGATCAACCTGTACATAGCATTATTTTTTCATCGAATAATATCCATGAACTCAACAAATATTAATTGTGCACTATTTTAGGTGAGAGAGATGTAGAATACAACAGAAATCCATTTTTCCATATTGATCTGTGTCAGTTAACATTAGCAAAATTATTCTACTGTTTAAGGGATATTTATTGTTTTCTCTCAGTCTGAGTCTCGCCTTTTCATTTCAAATGGTGTCTTTCAAACCACAGCTTTCAACTTTGATTAAGTTCAATTTGTGATTTTTTTTTCCTTTTATGATTACTGCTTTTTTGGTGTTTTAAGGAAACCTTTCCCTATTCCGAGGCTGTAAAGATTTTATCATGTTCTCTTTTAGAAGTGTAATGGTCTAGGCTTTATGTTTTTTCTCTCTCTGAGTAGGACTTGGCCTGGTCGGAATCACAGAGATTGGTCCAGAAATGGGCAGCCACAGCTCAAACTACTGCATGAGAGGCTCCTTACCTTTTGGGGTGGTGAATTCTGTGGAATAAGTCCTGAGCTGCCATTGACTGTCTTTGCTGCCCGAGAACGAAGCCTATGTGGAGGAAAGCAGAGACAAGAGATGGGAAGAGGCAGGTCCCTGATAACATTGTTTGAATACCTGGATCCCATTGTACCTGAAGCTATATATCCTTGCATCAGTTACAGGATAAACCTGTATTTCGACCTCAGGCAGTTTGAGTTGTATTTATTTCAACTACAATTGAATTTTAGGAGACTAATCTAACAAAGTATAAGGGTAACTAATCTAATCAGTCTTTTATAGATGGACATTTAGGTTGCTCCACATTTGAGTTGTTAAGTCTCTAACTTTCTGGGGCCAAGGGGAGAAGGAGAATGGATGAAGAATTTACAGAAATGGAAAGGCTTTGTTTTGAGGGAGATGTGGTGAATTTCAAAAGAAGAACAAAGTCAGCAATGGGCTACTATGAACCTGCATAGCTGAGCCAAGGAGAGGGAACTCTTTCATTAGACTCTCCATTAGAGGACTGCAGCCCTCTGCCTGGGGCAGAGGAATGGCCTGGAAGAGATGGGGCCTCCTGCCTCAGCACCAGTACCAGGGGAGGGGAGAAGGCAGGGGCAAATGGCTGTTGCCATTATGAGTGCTCCTGCGCTGGGCTCTGATCCAGCCAACGCCATGCTCATGGTCACGGTCCTGGTGTCTGCCCTCTCCACAGATCTCTTCCTATCACACACTGCCCTCTCTGGAGGGGACCGTAGACCCTGAAACCCGGGGTCTTTCTGTGACCTTGATATAATCTTTTTTTTTTAAAGATTTTATTTTTTTAAGCAATCTCTACATCCAACATGGAACTTGAACCCACAACCCTGAGATCACGAGTCGCCTGCTCTACTGACTGAGGCAGCCAGGTGCCCCTCTCTTGATATAATCTTGGATATAAATAATCATTTGAATTACTTTCAAGTTAGCAAGGCAAAATATCCGACAAAGGCATCACCATCATCATCTACCAAGGCTTATTTGAAAAGTGAGACTATATTGGAGAAGGAAAATACTTCAGCATATACTGTGGAATCAGAATGATTTCAACGACTCTACTGGATTAAAACCTTGGGCAAGTTGCTTCCTATGCCTCAGTTTCTTAATCTATAAAATGGGGATAGCAAACAATTCCTTCATATACTGTAAGGATTAAATGAGATAATTTTTGGCAGCATGACACATGGAACAGAGCCAGTGAATGGTAATAGTCATCATTAATAAACAAAGGCTCAGAAAAGTAGAGACATGCCCGAGTTCTCCTACGTAGGGAGAGTCCTGAACAGTCCTGAATGCATGACTTCTGCCTCTTGTCCTTTCCACTGCACTACACAGCTTCTGAAATGACTCTTTTAAAAGGACACAGGGGGAAGACACAGAATAGTCTCTCAGCCAGTGAGGGGAGATTGTGGAGATAACAGGATGTTCCCTAATTCCTTTTCCTTCAGCAATAGACAATTTTCCTTTCTCAAACCTTCTCTGAATCCTGGTCTATGTAGAATGAGGTCCTCACAGGAACTGATGCCGGCCACCTCAATTTTCCCATTGTGTGGAAAATGTCTCTAGAGTGTCCAGCTTCCCAGAGCTCCCAGCCCAGGCTCCCCCTAGTGGCTGCTGCGAGGCAGGCCCAGTCCCCATTGGGCCAGGAGGCCTTGGGGTCCAAGGAAGAGAGAAATCACTCCCTAAGCTCAACACCCTTCACAGAACATACCCAGCTGTGATGCAGTGCTTCCCTAGGGGGAGGATACACTCACCTTCTGCTCTGGGATTCCAGGACTAAGGGTATAAACAGTGATAGGGGACTGAGCTGAGGTCTTCCTGGAGACACATAGCTGAGGACCAGGGCGGAGGAAGACAAAGCCTTTGTGACCCCTCCAAATCTCACATAGCTTACCCATGTTGCTCAGGGTCTCCATGCCTCACCAATCGTCTTAACGGACATTCGCATCCAATCTGGACCTGCCCCTGGGGGACTGGCTCCAGAACCCTGTCCTGCCTTTGCCTGTTCTTGGTCAGCATTCAAGCAAACTCCTGTGCTTGAGAACCGTGTCTCTAACACTCAATTTTGGTGGAAGCCTGTGCTATTTGATCCCCGAGGACACCCCTGTGAGCTTGGTTCTTCCATTATCCCTGTCTTCAAGATGAGGAGACTGTGATTCAGAAGCCCTCCCTCTCCTGCCAAGGATCACACACCCAGGGAATGGAAAAGCTGACATTCGAGCACAGCGCTGAGAACTTCAAATACTGTTCTCTCTCCACCAGGCTACCCTGCACTGAACACAGTAATTATTTGTTACCTACAGACGCTATCAATCATAGAACTGAATAAAAAACTTGGAATCGCAGCAGAGAGGAAAAGCCTTATTATCCACAGTTCTACTTGTATCTCCTTTCCCTGCTCTTACCCATCTTCCTCCCTCTCTCTGGTTTGTTCTACACGCCTTCTTTTTATCTAAGAACTGCTGCCAAGCCACAATTTCCTGTGTTTTGTCTTGTTATCCAGGGACGAAAGTAGTGTCTGCAGGCCTGATCCGTGACTTGGGGCCATAATTACTTCTGGACTGTTTGGGTCCAAAGGGCTTGCTAAACATCTCAAAGAAATATCACAGTTTTCCGGTTCTTTCATCTACCCTGTGGAAGTTAAATAGAAGAGGATTAACGTGATTGGAACACTGTTAAATATCCTATTCTGAGGGACAAATATATATACATTTATTCCTCATCACAACTATCAGTACTTCCACTAGTACAGATGAGAAAACTGAGGATCTTAGAAGTAAAATGGTCTGTCCCAGGTCATATCTCTGGGATATAAAGCACTGAGATTTGAACTGAATCTGTGTGAATACCAGTCTATAATCTCTCTTATACCATACCTCCTTCTTGTTAAAATATTTTTTTTTCTTTTTAAGTCAACTCCAATGAGATGTAATTAACTTATAATAAAATATCCTCATTTTAAATGTACAGTTTGATGAGTTTTGACAAATGGATATACCTTGTCACTGCTACCATATCAAAATAAAAAAATATTCCCATTATCCTAAAACATTCCCTTGTGCCCCATTGTGGTCATTTCCACCTCCAGTGCAGGTAACCATTAGCCTGCTTTCTGTCACTATAGATGAGGTCTTTTCTAGAACTTCATATAAGTGGAATCATACAATATTGATACTTCAACACATGAATTTTGGGAGGGCATAGACATTCAGTTCATAGCAGTGTTTAGTTATAAATTAATTTTTAAAAATAGGATATAGGTCTATTCAAATTTTCTATTTCTTCTTGGGTCAGTTTTGGTAAGTTGCATTCTTTTAGGGAATTTGTCCACTTCATATATAAGTTGTCGAATTTGTTGATATTATGTTGTTCATAATTTTTCCTTATTATCTTTTTAATATTTGCAATATCTATAGTGATGTTCCCTCTTTCATTCTTGAATTGGCACTTTGTATCTACTCACTTTTATTCTTGGGAAGTCTAGCTGGAGTTTTTTCAGTTCTATTGATCATTTCAGAGAACAAGTTATTATTTTCATTCATTTTGTTTGTTGTTTATCTGTTCTAAATTTTACCGTTTTCTGCTCTTGGTTTTACTATTTCTTTCTTTCTGCATTTTTTGGGCTTAATTTACTCTTCTCTTTCTAGCTTCTTAAGGTGGAAGCCTAGATCATTGATCCCATTTTCTGTCTATTGATTCAGAGTTTACATTTTGTTTGCTTGATCTTTCATCTCCATTACTGTGTAAATATTTTCCCCACTATTGCTCATTCTCCTATTATTTTGGAACATGTCTTGTTTTGTCTAATATCTGTTTTGATGGATTTAATAGATAGAACTATACTTTATTCTTCTTTGCATCCTGCACAAATATTAATGTAATGTTCTGCATGTAGTAGGTACTTAAAAATAATTATTAAAATAAATAATATTTCAGTGTGTTTCCAAGCATCAGATACAAATGGGTGGAGGACAGGGCATATAAGAGGGTTTGGGCTTAATATTACTGTTTGGTCATCAAAAGTCAGCTCAAACATCTCTTCTTGGAAGGAGACTCTACTGGTGGAGAGCATCACTTTCTCATTCAGTTTTCTTTACTGTATCATAATATTTAAAACGTTAGTTTATAAGTCTGTCTCCTACTCTAGTCTTAATTTTTTGACAGCAGGGCCCCTGTCTTGTTCCTCAGGGCCTAGCACAATGCCTGACATATAGAAATCACTCAATAAGTGTTTATTGGGCAAATGAGAGAACAAAAGGCCTTCCTCTGCCTCCAGAGTCTGGTGAAACATTCAGAACATATGTAACAATCTGTGCATTCTGCTGTGCTATATTTCAGAGGATAAGCATGCAGGCCTATTGTATTTTTGAAATGCATTTTAAATGGAAAAGCATTCAGCATGTGTTGTAAGTTATTGCTCTCACTCAGAGCAGGGTCCGGAATCAATCAATGTCTGGGACCCAACAGCAAGTGGACACCACCACCGCCCCCCTTTCATTGGTCTTGATAGAAAAGAACTGGCTAAAACCAAATGAAGCTCTCCTGTCTTTGTTCCCAGAGGTGAGGACTGTTTCACAAAAAAAGGAGGGTCTGCATCTCCATTGTCTCAGAAATACTGAATCCAGAGCAATTACGTAATAGGAGATGCCCCTCAACTCCAGCCAGATCAATGTGCTCCCCTTCTGGGGCTGCTATCACAGTGCCCTTTCTGAAGCTCTCAACTTCATAATCTCTCACGGGCTTAGATCTTGTTTTCCAAGCTCCTTCCCACCCATTACCTTCTCCAACCATCACAACAGCTGCTATATGTTCTGGAGGGCGCTGAATAAAGGAAAAAGATCCAGCTGGAGCCAGACAGCGCTGATTCAGCTTCTGCTCAACCACTTACTGATGGGTGGCAATGGGCAAATGTCTTTATCTCATCAAGCCTTGGTTTTCTCACTTGTGAAATGGGGGTGATAACACTCACCTCACAGGCTTGTGGTGCTTGGAGCTAATTTGTACAACCCATATGTTTGGCACCTGTTAGGTGCTTGATGGATGGTAGTTATTATTTTCATGTTTGCAAATGTTGTAATTATTTTGGGTTCTTGTGGCAATTCAGGGTGAGATTAAACCAGGTGCAGTAAAGCAATGCGAATGGACATGATATTGCTGCCAGTTTACTGCCTTCCAGAACAACAACTTCTATGGGCAAGAATAGAAGGAACTTAAACAAACAAAAACAAAAACCTTCCTCCAAATTAAATGGAACAGAGGGAGGCCCTGTAACTTAAATAATGCTGGAGGGCTGCTCAATCCATCCTGGAAGCTGTATGGACCTTGTACTTAAAATGATTGCTTTGGAGAATTTGGTATTAATCGGTTTCTATGAGTATCATTTTTTTAAAAAAGATTTTATTTATTTTTTGAGAGAGAGCACGAGCAAGAGAGCAGAAGCAGGGGGAGCAGCAGAGAGAGCAGCAGAAGGAGAGGGAGAAGCAGGGAGCCCGATGTGGGACTTGATCCCAGGACCCTGGGATCATGACCTGAGCTGAAGGCAGATGCTTAACTGACTGAAGCACCCAGATGCCCCTCTATGAGTATCATTTAACAAAAATTGAACTGGCACCTCCTCTGTGCTAGATGCTATGGTTAGGGAGATAAATGAATGAATAAATCAGTAACTGAATGAACCTTCTCTCTCCAACAGAAGGCCGTACAAAGAGCACAGAGGATGGACTCACTAACTTTGTCCAGGAGAATTGGGGAAGGGTCTACAGAAGAGTTTTGAAGGATAGGTGGGTTTTCCTCAGATGATGCTATCACTGAGTCTTAATGGCCTGATGAGATTTTATGAAGGACAGCTGTGGGGAACAATGAAGTTGCAGGGATTACCTGGGCATGATAGCGGAATGTTTGCTCTAGATTAAACAGAACTGAGTGAGAATCCATGCTCTGTCATTGTTGAGCTGGGAAACCTTGGAGAAGTTGACTCAGTGCTTGTGTTTACTCAACTTAAACTGGAGATACTAGTAATGCCTACTTTGGGGATTTTAAGAGATTAATAATTTCCCATCTTTCCCATATAGAGTTGAACTAATTGAAAGGGCAGAAATTAGATAGGCAAATATCAAATGCTGCTTTATACTAATAAAACTGTATTCAAAAACTTGGATGTTTAGAAATGAAGGGTTTCCCAATATTGTGCCCCAACATTAAACATATTCACTAGGCACAGGCAGAAAAGGAAACTACCAGCCCCTCTCCTATGACAGATCTGCTCCACTAAGCTTACTCTGAGGCTTCCCAAGCAGACCAAAATACATCCTTTCTTTAGGAAGGCAGATCAAAGTGTGGTCTTGGATGTGGCTGAGCCATGTGTGTCTAGTTCCTTTTTCCCCAACCCGCCAATGGGATGAGTGACTCTCCCCAGGGAGATGAGGGGGTGAGCAAGAGGCCACGAGTTTTATTCTAATGGAGATCCTTCCACATGAAAACATGAAGCCACAGAAGGGGAGGCTGCCTCCAACACCTATGGCAAAGTGTTATTGTGAGGATGAACATGATGTAATATGTACAAAATACTAAACACAATGCCTGGCACACAGTAAACACTCAACAAATGTTAGCCTTTATGATTGTTGTGATGGCAGCAGATTAGCAGGGTCATATATATTTTCTGATATTCTTCCATTACAATATCCATGGAGATATGCAAAAAGACAAACACTGGAAGCTAAAGAGAAGACCATATGCCAATATCTGAGGGAGAATTTCTTCCAGTTGTACCGTTCATAAGGATACACATCTGGACTACACTCTCCTTTAGAAAACATGGAACCTCCTTTTGGGAAGGAGTCTAAACTGACCCCAAATATCAACAAACCCTATGCAGCTACATCCCTTCTGCATTTGGGGATTATCTTTTGAGCTTGACAAATGTGGTCCTATCCTCTCATTTCCATAAATTTCACCCCACACATATCCAAAAGCTACAATTCTCAGGATGTGTGATATATTTCTTCCTAAAATGAGTAGTTATCCAAGAAAAAACATTCTGGTAGAAATGGTAGAGTTTGGGGAACTGTGGTAGGTAGAGATGGGGTAGTGGTGGAGGAAAAGGCAGGATAAAGGATATGGTCTTTTATGCTCTGACAAAATAATTAATGGGAGCATCTGACCCAAACATCAGGGAGAGAGGAGAGTTCACCTCAGTCCTGCTCAGTCAGTGAGATGCTCACCTCCCCAGCCCTGGACTAGGGGCTGTGTACATCTATCCCTGTTTTGAGTCTAGATCTTAAAGAGGAATACTCTAGCACTCAAGTGCATATGGAGAGAAATCAAGGAGATTCCATGGTTCCCACCTGTTGGCAAAGATTGGGCCTTGTTTAAGGATGACAACAGTAAAAAAGGAATCCTATACAAATTATTATAGCATAAAAGAAATGGAAAATTATTCTCTAGGCACAGAGGAAAATCATAACTCTAAAAATTACTTACTACAAGAGTTAGAAAAGGTTTTGAAAGACATTCCTTTATTATTTTCAATAAGATCCAAGAAGTCATGGTCTCTCTGAAAAGAGATAAGTGAGTTTTATCAGCAATGGTTGGGGATAAAAAGGGAGCTTGCAAGTCAACTCCAAAAGTAAGACTAAGAATAATATCAGTGTTGGACATAATTTTATAAAATCGAATTGTTCCTGAAGAAAAGATGAGAACAAATGAAACAAAAATAAGAATCTAACTTTTTTTTAAAGATTTTATTTATTTATTTGACAGAGAGAGAAAGAGAAGAGTAGGGGGAGAGGGAGAAACAGGCTCTCTGCAGAGCAGAGAGCCCGATGCGGGACTCGATCTCAGGACCCTGAGATCATGACCTGAGCTGAAGGCAGATGCTCAACTGACTGAGCCACCCAGGCGCCCCAAGAATCTAACTTTTAATCAAGAAGCTATTCTTCAGTGGGAAGACAGACAAGTGATTGGAGATCAACATGGTTTGGTATGTTCCAGGTGACATTAATATTCATTCTTGATGATATTTTTTGAATTTTAAGGAAAATAAAAAAATTCTGTAAGAATGCATGCAAAATAAACAATAAAACAAAACCCCAGATTATCTACAAAGGAGCCAAAATTAGATTTCTCTTTGGTGGCACTGATTAACTTAAGAAAATTGAGCAATGTCTGCATAGTTTTAAAGGGAAAAATGTTAACCACGTTTTTGTCAGAGAAACCAAGTGAGAGATGAATCTAAAATAATCCAAGAGTGTTAAATTTTTGTACAATAGGATAGGTGGTAAGCATTAAAAACAAACTTGAACATAAAACATTGAACATAAAAACTTGACTGTGTCAGTTAGGGTCCTGTCAGGAAGCAGTAACCATCTAGGCATTTCAAACAGAGGGAATTTAATACAGGTGATTTGTTTCTTAGGGGATGGTCTTCTTGAAGACACAAATAGGCCATTACTTCTCAAACTTTAATGAGTATTCAAATCACCTGGGATCTTTTTCAATGCAAATTAAAATTCAATAGGTTTGGAGTAGAGCCTGAGATTCTGCATTTTTAAGAAGTTCCCAAAGTCAGTGCTGCTGGCCCATTAACCACTTTATGAATAGCAAGGAAACAGGGGAAGCTGAGGCAACCAGAGATTAGGAATAGCAGGAAGACATACTTTTCCTTAGAACTGAAAGAACACTGGGAGGAGACAATGCTTCCAAAGCCTCGAACTTTGTACCATCAAGGGCTAGCTAGCAACATGGTCAGGCCTTCCTGATGGGAGCTGGGATCAAGGGGGAGGGGTTATCTGGCAGGATCTGAAGTTACAGTGGAGATGCAGCTGCTGCTGGAGACCCAGCTGGAGGCAGAGAGATAGGGAGTAAATGCCCTGGCTTCTGCCCTCCTTCTAGCCTCTGATCTTCTGCAAGCTTTTTCTACTAGCTTGAAGTACCTTCCCCAGTACGGCATGCAGCCTCACTGGCTCTCAGCTTCTCCCTCTGGGTCACTGTTAAATTTCCCATTCCTTTAATGTCCTGAACAATTAAGTTTGATTTCATCTTGGTTCCAATTTCTACCTCCAAACTGGTGCAAGTCAAACATATCACAAAGGGTTCTTTAGGGTATAGGATCTACCCTCTTAGAAAGAGTTGGAGAGGTGGTGTAGGGAATGAATGTGAGGGAAATAGCAAATATAGTTGTTATTAATAACAAATGTAGTTTTTCTTTTATGCTTATTATACTATGTGGCTCCTATCCTTCAGGGCCTTGAACACACCAAGCTCTCTCCCACTTCAAGGTCTCTGTAAAGGCTGATCCCTTACCATGGAATGCTTTTCCCCATCTGTGGCTGGTTAACTCTTGCTCACCATTTAGATCTTAGCTCAAATGTCTCTTATTAACAGAAAGCTCCCTAACACTCCAGACTAGGTAAGATATGCCTGAAGTAATTCCTCATAACATCTTTTCCTTGCTCTTCAATTTCAGCATGATATTATATATTTCTCTGATTATATTCTGTGTTCCTTTCCTCCACTAGGCCGTAAGTTTCACGAGGGCAAAAACTTGTCAACATTGTTAAATGCTGTATTTCCCATGCCTAGAAAACTAGACTAATAAGTGGGTGTACCTTTCCATTGCATTTCTATGAAAAAGCAAGAGGGGTGTTATGGTGGCTAAAGGCATATTCCTGCTTTTAATATTTGCATGTGAATATTGAAATAATGTAAAAAAAAGAATGTGATTTTTGGAAGGCACTTTGCCTTAGTAATGAGCTAGTTAATCAGGAGCTGATATTCTAAACTTTCATATGTTGCATCGTAAGTGTATCTACCTAAAGCTGGTGGATAATAGCAATGGATAATTGCAATTTGGATAATGGATAAAATAGATAAGAGCAATTTACCATTTGAACACTTACTCAGTGCCAGACACTGTGCTGCTTTGTAGACACTATTTCATTTAATCTTCACAACCACCTGTGAAGTTACTACTCCCATTTCACTAATGAGGATACTGAAACTCTGGGAGGCTGAATGATGTCCCATAGCTCGTAAGTAGCAGAATAAGGATTAAGACCCATGTCTTTTTGTATTAATCAACCAATATAATTAACTTTTACAACTTCTATATAACTAGTTTTAGGCTTAATTTAGTAGGCATATTTCTCCCTTTTTCTAATTCAAGGGAAAAAAAGGGAAATGACCTAAGTTATGAATACAATATAGTCTTCAAGGAACTTTATTGCTTGGATGAGAAAGGTAAGTGATGCAGGCACCTGTTTGTGCAGAGTATGGCAGCCTCCAAGGAATCCAGTGTGGGGTATATAGGTCTCCCACCTGCAAAGAGTCAAGAGAAATCTTGGGAAGTAAGTTCAAATTGGAACCATGAAAAATCTTGGCAGATTGAATTCAGTGGTGTGCCAGCTCATAAGAACTGACTGTTAAATTTTGAGGAACTTTGTGAGCTGATTATTAGCTGTAGCCTTTATTAAAAATTAAATTTTATAAAGTTATAATTTAAAATTATATTAACAATGAAGATAATATAAACTTGAAACTCATCATTTCCTAATTATTTTACTACAATTTTCTATTATCTATGCTTTTGAGTTATTTGTATCTATTGAAATGGAATGGTAAAAATACATATAGTGGTGTGCCACTCTGCCTCTCTTCCTAACTCTGTGTTCAGTGATATTATGGAGGTCTCTTGAAGTGGTCTATTGTGGAATATTTACACCATGAAAGTCAGCAAATGGTACAAATCAGCTTCTGCCCTCCTGAAATCTGGTTGTTAAACATTTATCAGGACACTATTGCTTTAATCCCTGGGAACAGGGCAAGGTTCCAAGCCAATGTCAAAAGCAAAGGAACAGTAATGATTAAAACTGCAGTTGCCTGGAAAAAGAAATCAAGAAAACAGTCCTATTTACAACTGCACCAAAAATAATGAAGTACCTAGGAATATATTAAACCAAGAAGGTGAAAGACCTTTACTCTGAAAACTATAAAAAACTATGAAAGAGAATGAAAACACAAATGGAAAGATATTCTATGCTCATGGATTGGGAGAAAAAAAATATTGTTAAAATGTCCATACTACCAAAAACAGTCTACAGATTTAATGCAATTCCTATCAAGACCAACAGCATTTTTCACAGAACTAGAATAAATAATCCTAAAATTTGTATGGAACCACAAAAGACACTGAATAGTCAAAACAATCTTGAAAAAGAACAAACCTGGGAGTATCACAATTCCAGATTTCAAGATATACTACAAAGCTGTAGTAATCAAAACAGTATGGTACTGGCACAAAAACAGACACATAGATCAATGGAACAGAATGGAAAGCCCAGAAATAAACCCACAATTATATGGTCAATTAATCTTTGACAAAGGAGGCAAGAATATCTTTCCAACAAATGGTTTTGGGAAAACTGGACAGCTACATGCAAAACAATGAAACTGAACCACTTTCTAACACCACCCACAAAAATAAGCTCAAAATGGGTGAAACACCTAAATGTGAGACCTGAAACCATACAAATCCTACAAGAGAACACAGGCAATAATTTCTGACATCACCATAGCAACACTTTTCTAGATATGTCTTCTAAGGCAAGGGAAACAGACACAAAAATAAACTATTAGGATTACATCAAAATAAAAAGATTTTTCACAGCAAAGAAAACCATCAACAAAACAAAAAGGCAGCCTACTGAATGGGAGAAGATATTTGCAAATGATACATTGGGTAAAGGGTTAATATACAAAATATATAAAAACTTATGCAACTCAACACCAAAAAACCAAATAATCCAATTAAAAATGGACAGAAGACACGAACAGACATTTCTCCAAAGAAGACATACAGATAACGAACAGACACATGAAAAGATACTGCCATCACTAAGCATCAGGGAAATGAGAATCAAAACCACAATGAGATACCACCTCACACCTGTCAGAATGGCTGAAATAAAAAAGATAAGAAACAACAAGTGTCAGCAAAGATGGGGAGAAAAAGGAACCCCCATGAACTGTTGGTCATAATGCAGCCACTATGGAAAGCAGATATGGAGGTTCCTCAAAAAATTAAAAATAGAATTACCATATGATCCAGTAATTCTACTACTGGGTATTTACTCAAATAATACAAAAACACTAATTCAAAAGGATATATGCACCCCTATGTTTATTGCAGCATTATTTACAATAGCTAATTATGGAAGCAGCCCAAGTATCCACCAACAGATGAACAGATAAAGAAAATATGGTGCATATATATACAGTGGAATATTATTCAGCCGTAAAAAGAATGAAACATTGCCATTTGCAACAACATGGATGGATCTAGAGGGTATAATGCTAAGTGAGATAGGTCAGTTAAAGAAAAACAAATATATGATTTCATTCACATGTGGAATTTAAGAAATAAAACACATGAACAAAGAAAAAAAGAGACAAACAAAAATCCAGATTCTTAACTATAGAGAACAGACTGGTGGTTACCAGAGGGGATGTGGAGAGGGAATGGGTGAAATATAGGAAGAGGGATTAAGAGCACACTTAATTGTTGAATCACTGTACTCTACAGTTAAAACTAATACAACACTGTATGTTCATTATATTGAAATTTAAAAAGAAACAAACAAAACTGCAGTTGCCTGTGGTTGCTCCCCTCTGTTATTTGGGATAACTAGCCCTCAGAAGGCTGAGGAATGGGGTTTTAGTATTTTACCAACAGAAATATTTGGTATAGATGTCCTGATGATAATGCAGTTATGAAGTAGAAATCATACACTATTAATATAAACTCAATTGGTAAAAAATTTTTAGGGGCTAGAGAAATCTCATATTAAGTAGTTATAGATGGGATGATGGGATTCTTTTTTTATTAGACCTGATTAAACTTGGAGGTAATGTGTGAAGTTTAATCTGTGTTTACAAATTTTACACTTGTCACTCCTGCCACTATCTGGCTACTGTCCTGCTGTCCATGACTATGAAAGGTATAAGTTGTTCATGTTTATCCTCCTGCTTCCTGTCTTTTACTAGTCAACATTTACCCCACTGGGAGTTCACTTTCCCTCACTTCTGGGTTGCATTATCAGGCTTTTTGGCTGCTGTGGGCAGTCAGATCCCATACCCTGTGGAGTGGCATTTCATCTGAGTCTGCAGGTTGTGGGAGGAGCCATAGACTCCAGGTAAGTGGCTGGCCAGCCCTAAGCAGCAGAACCACAAGGTCCTGCATGAAGTTCTTTGGCTGGGGTGGTGAGTGAAGCAGAGCAAATGTCTGGGAGTCCAGGAGACAGGTGAGACTGAGATACTATAAGGATGTACAAAAATAGGTCAGTTTATAGGGCTACTACTAGTATCTACATCATAGGGCTAGTGTGTGGATTAAATACATTACTAGTTGTAAAATGCTTAGCAAAGTGCCTGGTATGGAGTGAGGTCTCAGATACTATTAGCTAAAATGCAATCCAATTTATCATCTTTTTCTCCATAGACACTGATCTTTGTGAAATGCTCAGAGAAGTCCTCTCCACTCAGCTATGATAAAAATAGCATCCATCTGGATTTTATTTTGGCACACGAAGTGAGGTCAGAATCATGCTTTATGTTTTTCCAAATGACTTGACACCAGTCCAAACACCATGCATTGAATATTCTGTATTTCTCCCTTTGCCTTGAAATTTGATTTATAATATATTAAATTTGTATATTTATTTTCTAATTTACTTTTTAATTTTGTTCTATTGACATATCTATACATTCTGTTGTACTATTTTAAGGATTGTAGCTTTATGATAATGTATTGTAGGACATGATCCCATTTCTGCTCTTCTTTTTTTAAAAAGGATTTTCCCAGCTATTTTCACATGTTTATAATTTTAGATGAAGTTAAGAATCATTTTTTCAAATTCCTTCTTCCAAAAAAATCCTGCTGGGATTTTGATTGTGAATACATTGAATTTATGGTTTAAGTTAGGGAGAATTTATGATGATAAAATTTACTTTAAAGAAACCAAAATATTGCTCTCCATTCATTCCAGACATAATGTTTCTTAGTAGAATCTTGTGGTTTCTTATAAATCCCAAACATTTTTTATTACATTATTCCTGGATAATTTATAATTTTCTGTAGTTGTGAATGCAATGTTTTCTTCTATCATATATTTAACTTGATTATTGTTTGTATATCAGAAATTTATTAGCTTTTAGTTATTGGTTTTTAAGCAGCTTTACTGAGCTAAATTCTATAATATTGTTGAATTCACCTATTTCAAGTGTGCATTTCAATGATTTTTAGTAACATTGCTGAGGGATGCCACTGTCACCATAAATTAGATACATTGCTTTTTCCAGTAAGATCTCACATGCCAATTCACAGTTAATCCCAGCTCCCATCCTCAGTCCCAGGTGAACAGTAATCTATTTTCTGGCTTTATAAATTTTCTGGATAATTCATATAAATGGAAATATGTAGTTTCTTATGTCTGGCTTTCTTTCATTTAGCATAATTTTTTTCAAGTTTCGTTTATGATGTTGCCTGTGTTATTGGGTTTTTTTTCCCTGCTGAATAGTATTCCACTGTGTATTTATATCACATTTTCTCTATCCATTCACCAACAATGGATATTAAGGTTGTTTTCAGTTTTGTGCTATTATGAATAATGCTACTATGAACATTTGCATGAAGTCTTTGTGTGGTCATATGTTTTTATCTATTTTGGGTAGATACATAGGAGTGGAATTGTTGGGTTGTATGGTAATTTCATGTTTAACTTTTTGAAAAACTGCCAAACTGTTTTCCAAAGTGACTACGCTATTTTATATTCCCACTAGCAATGTATGAACGTTCTCTATTGACTTTAAAATATTTATCTTGTATGTGACTACCTTATTGAATAATCTTTTACTTCCTAATAGTTTTTCTCTTGGCATTTGTATTAGTATATACTCTCAATTGCAAGTGGCAGCATTCCAACTCAAACTAGCTTAAGGAAAAAAAAGAAATGTATTGGTTTATGTAAATAAGGACAAATGAAGTGATCATATACAATTAGAATTCAGAGACTTAAAAGATAATGAAAAGATGTCTCTCTCTCTCTCTCCCCCTATGCTTTTTAATATTTATCAGTCTTGAATATCTTGATGGATGCTGAATGATGATACAGTTTTCCTCCTTTGATTTCTTTCTAATGGATTATGTTAATCAAGCTCTTGCTAGCATACCATCCTTGATTCTCTAGAAGCAACCCCAGTTGATCATATTGTACTATTATTTTATATATTCCTTCATTTTATTTGCTAATACTTTGTTTAGAATTTTTCTTTTTAAATAAACAGGCAATCTTGATCTTCTTTGTTTTGTACTATCTTTAATCAATTCGGTTATTACAATGTTTGCTAATAAGATGAATTGGAGAGTTCTCTATATATTTATGTGGCTTAAAATAATTTGAATTAAAAAATAATTTGAATAGAGTTGTTATAATTTGTTTGCTCAGTTCTAAACCCATTTGGACTTAGTGCCATTTTCAATTGGTAGATTTCTTGTCACTTTTCAACTGCTTTTAAAATTTGTAATTTGAATATGAATTTACAGTCTGAATCTCACTGGACTTACTGCCAAAATCGATCTTCTACAGGGGATTTTAATAGAACCCAGAGCTTCACAATACAATATTAAATTATCCAGGATATAATCTTAAATTACTTAACATACAAAGCACCAGACAAACGTGGTCAATTCTCAAGAGAAAAGGCAACAACAGATGCTAATCCCAACATGTTTAAGCAGCCATTATAACTATGCTACATTAGGTAAAGGTAAACATTCTTGAAATGAATAGAAAGGTAAATTGAATATTCATTATTTTATTTTTAAGGATTTTATTTATTTATTTATTTGACAGAGAGATAGAGAGCACAAGTAGGCAGAGCAGCAGACCGAGGGAGGGGGAGAAGCAGGCTCTCCACTGAGCAGGGAGCCTGACACAGGGCTAGACCCAGGACCCCAGGATCATGACCTGAGCTGAAGACAGATGCTTAACCAACTGAGCCACCCAAGCGCCCCTTGAATATTCATTCTTGAAGTGAGTAGAAAGGTAAAAGTCTCAGACAGAGAAATAGAAACTGCAAGAAGGACCAGTTGGGAATTTTAAAACTGAAAAGTGTAATATCCAAAATAAAAAATTCACTGGATGAGAAGATGACAGAGGAAAGAGTCTATGAATATGAAGATGGAGCAATAGAAATTATCCAATTTAAAAAACAAGAAAAAAAGATTGACAAAAAACAGAACAGAACTTCAGGCACCTGTGGGATGTTATCAAAAGGTCTAATATTTATGTCATTGGAATTGCAGAAAGAGAGGAGAAACGATGGGTTCAGAAAAAGTATTTGAAGAGATAATGATGAAGAACTACCTAGGCTTGGTGAAAGACATAAATTTGTATTTCAAGAAGATCACCAAGGGGTGCCTGTGTGGCTTAGTCAGTTAAGCGTCTGCCTTTTGCTCAGGTCATGATTCCAGGGCCCTGGGATCGAGCCCTGCATCAGACTCCCAGCTCAGTGGGGAGTCTGCTTCTCCCTCTCCTTCTGCCTGCCATTCCCCTTGCTTGTGCTCTCTCTCTCTCTCTCTGTTAAATAAATGAATAAAATCTTGAAAAAAAAAGGTCACTGTATCCCAAACAAGATAAACTGAAACAACCATGCCCATATATCCATCATAGCAAGACTTCTGAAAACCAAAGAAAAAGAAAAAATCTTGAAAGCAACCAAAGAAAAGTGACATATTTCAAACAAGGGAATAATAATTTTTAAGACTGTAGATTTCTTACCAGAAAACTTGAAAGCCAAAAAACAGTGGAATGAAATCTTTAAGGAAAGAAAGCTGTCAATCCAAATTCTATATCCAGTAGATATTCATTAAGAAGAAAGGTGAAATAAGATATTCTCACTTGAATAAAAACTAAGAAAATGGATTCATCACTACTAGACCTGGTCTTCAAGAAGTGTCAAAGGAAGTTCTTCAGGTTAAAGGGAAATGATACCAGAGAGATCCTTGGAACTTCAGGAATTAATGGAGAGTAACAGAAATGGTAAATATCTCAATATATGGAATAGATGATTTTTCTTTTTATAAGTATTTTTTTTTCTTCTCTTAAAGTTTTAAAAAGATGTCTGGCTGCTGAAATCAAATATTATAAAATTGTCAATGCATCTAGATGTAATACATATGACAACTGTAAACAAGAAATAGAAAGGTAATGGTTGTAAGACATCTACATTTTACTTGATATGGTGAAATATTTATTCTAAGGAGGCTATGAAGTTAGTTATATACATTGTAATCCCTAGAGCAACCACTAAATGTGAACTTATTTATTCCTGGAAACATTCAATGGCCTGAAATCTACCCTGTTAAAAGCCACTCCAACAGTCTTCAAATTAGTGTTTGCATGGTGTATATTTTTCCATCTTTTAATTTCTAACTTCTTTTTTTTTTTTAAGATTTTATTTATTTATTCATAAGAGACAGAGAGAGAGAGGCAGAGGGAGAAGCAGGCTCCCCGCTGAGCAGGGAGCCCGATGCGGGACTCGATCCCAGGACCCCGGGACCACGACCTGAGCCAAAGGCAGACGTCCAACCATCTGAGCCATCCGGGCAGCCTAATTTCTAACTTCTATTATCTCTTTATATTTGAAGTGAGTTTTTCAGAGGCAGCACATAGTTGGATTTCACATGTTTTTATCCAAATTGATAATTTTTGCCTCTTAATTAGGACAATTAGACCATTTACATTTAATATGATTACTCATACAGATAGGTTTAAGCCTATTATCTTCCCTTTTTTCCCCTATCTCTACCATCTATGCTTTGTTACCTTTCCTCTTTTGTGCTAACTTCTTTTGGATTAATTGAATATATTTTTGTAATTTCATTTTATCTCCTATGTTAGAATATTAGCTATGACTATTGTTTTAGAGATTGCTTTAGGGTTTATAATAGACATCTTTAACTTATCATATTCTAGCTTCAAGTAATGTTATACCATCTCATCTATAGAAAAATAACATTTCAAAATAAGGTTCCACTTCTTTCCTTCTAAGCTTTGTGCTATTTTTGTCATATCTTTTACTTTTACATATGTTGTTAAACTTTCATTAAATAGTGATGGCTTTTGTCTAAAGAGTCAATTACCTTTACAGGCATTCATATTAAGAGAAGAATCTTATATATTTGTGTATGTAGTTACCATTTGCAATACTCTTGCTTCCTTTGTGTACATCTGTATTTTCATTGGATATCTCTTTGCTTCTGCCTGAAGGGTGTTTAAAAATATTTCTTGTAGTGTGGGTCTGCTGGTAGAGAATTTTTTCAGCTTTTCAATATCTGAAAAGAATCTATTTCACTTTCATTTTTGAAAGATATTTTTGCTGGGTATAAAATTCTAGGCTGACAGTTTATTTTCTTTTGACATTTTAAAGATATTATTTGTTGTTTTCTCACTTAACATTGTTTCTAGCAAGTTAGCTTTGTTTCCACATAAGTTATATATTGTTTTGTTTTATTTATTATTATTTTTAAACTGCTGCCTTTAAGTTATTTAGTTTTATCACTGGTCTTGAACAATCTGATCATGATGGGCCTTGGTATAGTTTTCTTCGTATTTCTTGTGTTTGGAGTTTGTTGAAATTCTTGTCTCTGTGGACTTATAGTTTTCATCAAATTTTGAAAAATTATGGCCATTATTTCTTTAAATATTTTTCTACTATCACATTTTCTCTCTTTCAGGGACTCTAATTACAAGCACAGTAGCAACTTACAGTTTTCCCATAGCTCATTAAAATTTTTTTCTTTCTCTGTTTCTTCTTTTGGATACTTTTTATTGTTCTATCTTCAGGTCACTGACTTTTTCCTCTGCAAAATCTAATTTGCAATTACTTCTATCCAGTGTATTTTCTATCACACATGTTGCAATTTTCTTCTCTAGAAGTTTTATTTGGTTCTTTTTTTTTAATCTTTATATCTCCATTTAATTTTTCTTAACATGAAGAATATAGCTGTAGTAACTATTTTAACATTTGCTAATTATAATATTTGTGTCAGTTCTGGTTGGTTTCTATTAATTTATTAATTTCTCATTACAGGTCTTATTTTCTTTCTCTTTTATATCTGGGAATTTTTGGTTGGATTCTAGACATTATGAATTTTTCCTTAATGCATGCTGAATTTTTTTATTTGTCCCCTTTGTTCTGGGGCATGCTTAAGATACTTGAAACAACTAGATCCTTCCAGGTATTGCTTTTAAAATTTATTGGGCAAAACTGAAGTAGTGCACAATAGAGGACTAATAATTCCCCACTATTGAGATAAGAGACTTTTGTGTACTTTACCTCACATTCTGAGAATCATAAAGTTTCCCAGTTTAGGTGGTGGGATCAGGCACCATTCCTAGCTATAAGTTAGCACTGGCTACTGTTATTTCTAAATCTTTTAGGATGTTCTTTACCCAGCCATGGCTAGTTTTGTCACACAGGTGTGCTTATACACAGCTGAAAACTCAAGGGAACCCTCTGCAGATCCCTGCAGTTCTCTTTCTGTGATACTCCATTTTCTCTTTACTCTGTCCCACAAATGCAAGCCACCTTAGTTTCCCCAGGCTCTCAGCTAAATATTCTTAACACAATGATTATTTCCTTTTGATGAACTGACCCCTTTAGTCCCTCTTTATCCATGGCAATAGTCTTTGTTTTAAATCTTGATATCATTACTGATATGTCAGCTTTCTAAGTATTCTACTCAATGCCCTGAATTGTGAGGGTTTTCATGCTGGCTGGCAGGAAAATGAACTATTCCTGGCTTTCTGTGAGCTTTGGGGATTGATCTCTCTGCTCTTTTTGGTTGATTCTTTCCCCAGCTTTTGGGTAGATTCCTCACAAGCACAAATGTACTCAGCTGAAGACTTAAGAGGCTCTGATGATCTCTGTAGCTCACTCTTGGTATATCTTTCTCTTCTCTGGTTCCTTGTTTTGTGTGCTCTAGCCACTCAGCCTCCCTTCCTCCCAGCTCTCTCTTCTCAACTCACAGAGTCTGCAAACCTCCACCTTAATTCTACGTTCCTCTGTTGTGGCCTAGAAATTCCCTCCAAGCCATGATTTGTGGCAACTGTTGAGCTCCTTTTCTATGTTCCCCTTCTCTCAGGTGTCACTGTCCAGAACTAATGTCCAATGTCGAAAACCATTGTTTAATATATTATTTTGTCCTTTTTTTTTTTTTTTTTTTTGGTTGTTTCAGATGTAAGGGCAAATCCAATTTTCTGTTACTCCATATTGGCCCTAAGTGGAAATTTTTATCTTTAATAACTTTAGAAGTATCTGTTTTATGGATACACCGTATCTAAGGTTTTTGTATTCTAGGTGGTGCATACTGTTGTTCAATTATGATGATTTATGTTTTCGAGTGTTTAATATTGTTATTTTTTATTATGAGCTCATCTTCAGTTGTGGTTTTTCTTTTCTTTTGGTCAGAATCTTGTGCAGCCTGCATTGAGAGCATCTCTCTCCAGATAGTTTTGTGTTCCCTTCTACCAGATTATGTTAACTTCTCAGCTCCACAGCATTCCCACAGATAAAAACCATTAAAGATGGACTCACAAAATATGCAAAATAATCATTTGTAGACATTGGACATCATCGGTGTCCTCAGATCACATGGAGAATGTAGAGTCAAAGTCCAAACCCATGTATGGTGTGGGCCCACATTTTTGCATTGCCAAGAGAGACTTTTTCTTTTTTCCATCCAGAGCCTAAGACAACACGGACAAACTTTCTTATGATCTTTGCATGCTGATAGTTTGTTTTGTTTTGTCTTGTTTTGTTTGCTAGAAGGTGGATATTTCATTTCTAACTCCTAGTATTAATAGGATTTTTCTATCCTCACAGAATGTTAAAACCCAAATCCCTAGATTACTAAAAATAGCATCTCTTTCCTTCCTCTAAAACCTTTGCATAGTCGGTTCCCATATTTATTATTCCAATTTGCAGTTTCCTAAGATGTAGAAATTTCTCTTTATTTCTTATAGTGTTAGCTATTTAAAAAATATACATTTGAGGGGCTCCTGGGTGGCTCAGTTGTTAAGTGTCTGCCTTCGGCTTGGGTCATGATCCCAGGGTCCTGGGATCGAGTCCCACATTGGGCTCCCTGCTTGGCAGGAAGCCTGCTTCTCCCTCTCCCACTCCCCCTGCTTGTGTTCCTGCTATCACTATCTCTCTCTCTGTCAAATAAATAAATAAAATCTTTAAAAAAATATATATATATATACATTTGAAACTATTTTATAGTGTTAACTACACACACACAGACACACACACACTTTCCAGATAACTATATATTTTCTATAGATAACTGTTTTTCTTATCTTTTTTCCAGATAACTATATTATATATTTTGATTGCTAGTTAGTGGCAAAACTTATTGACTTATTGAGGCTTCCAGCCTTCAATAATTTGAAGTTAAAGAATAAGTATCTAAATACAGGTAAGAGAAAGGATATTAATAAAGATATTGTCAGCAATTAAAGGAAATGGTGGTTGGGTAATGGTACCAGGGAATGAAAAAAGCAAGAAGAGAAGAATGGGGTCAGGCGGATGAGGATAGGTGTATAAACCTAATAATCACCATTTATTAGGTGCTGACTATGTGCAGGGCACTTTACATGTGGTGTCTCACTGACACTTCCTTTAGAGAAGATAATAGTAACCCCAGCATCCAGAGAAGAGAATTGGAGCCCAGGGAACCAGAATGTAAGAGAGCTGATTTTAATTGGATCTATTTGCTTTTTCTATTAAACTATGCTGCCTCTCAGGTGTGTAGAGCACATCGGATTCTTGTGAGAAAGAAGAAGAAAGGTAAGATTATTATATTCTCTTTGAATGAACATTTTGTTCCTAAACTTACTGTTATTTTGTAATAAGAGTATGCTACTATACATAATACACATACATATATAGTTGACCCTTGAACAACACAAGTTTGAATTGCATGGGTCCACTTATACGCAGATTTTTTTTCGATAAATATAGTACCATAAATGTATTTTTTCTTCTTTATGATTTTCTTAATAACATTTCCCTTTCTCTAGCTTACTTTAAGAATACAATATATAATACATAAAACATACAAAATATGTGTTAATTGATAGCTTATGTTATTGGTAAGACTTCAGTCAATAGTAGGGTATTAGTAGTTAAGTTTTAGGGGAGCCAAAAGTAACATGCATTATTCTAGAGGTGTCAGTCCCCCAACCCCTGCATTATTCAAGAATCAACACTACATATATATGTATACACATGTTCACATACATATATACATAGATACTTATTATTTATATGATAAAAATGATAATTTTATCTGTATCTATATTTCTATATCTCCAAAGCAGGATTTTTCATGGTGATCCAGGCAACATTGTGCTATCATGTCTGTCTGATTTTGTTAGTGGGAGTCAGCTGGGTGCCAGGCCTGAGCACTCTTGAGAGGGTTCAGCAGAATTTTTAAAGGGCTAGATAGTAAATATTTTTGGCTTTGTGGCCCATGTGTTCTTTTGTCACAGCTACTCAATTCTGTTGTAGCATGAAAGTAGCTATAAACAATAGCCAGATGAATGGGTGTGGCCATCTTCCAATTATATTTTATTTACAAACTAGACCATGGGCCAGATTTGGGTCTATGGGCTGTAGTTTGCTGACCCTTGCTCATAAGTCTATTCCATGATGAAATGCCATGATCACATAAATGCATTAATAAACCAAAGCTTCCACTGCACACATGAAACTCTCAGAGGCTGAGTCAGGTAGAGAGAATGTGGATGGCAACTGTTGGAGCTCCCAGAGAGTTGAAAAAAAGTGAGATGGAACTCTGACACACCAGAGTTGTTGTCTTATCATAGCCTGACTGCAGAGAGAAGGTGAAAAATATTGGTGTTGGCCAGGGAGCTTTTCATAAAGATAATGATACTATTCCATAGACTTTTGGAATCATCCTTGTCATCCCAGAGCCTGGTGGGCCTGGTAGAATGACAAAGTGAGATTATAGTTTATATTTATTATATGTTAGAAAAGTGTGTAAGTTTTAAAGTCTTTTTTAAATAGTTAAACTTAGTTTTAATATTAATAGTTAGCTTAGTAATTTTATAAAAAGACAAGGTGGCTAGGCCAAAGAGTGATTTTCTAGTTATGATAAATTCACTTTTGAATGTCATTGATCTTAGTTTCATCAAGGGTGTAACAGGCTGGGCTGAATTCAAATTGGGATCCACTGACCTGACTTGGCTGCTCAAGAATCTAGGACTCTGAGAAGAGATGGGTCCAGAATAATCCTGTTCTAAGCAACAAGGTTACATGGAGTCACTGTGCATCTAGTATACCGTTTACAGAGAGCAGTGTGAATTTTAGTTTGCTTCCAGTTTGGACCCAGACTTTCTTATACAGCTTTTTTGTTTGTTTCCTTCCTAGAGTTTCTAATTACCTGTTTTTGTGTTTCTAATTTCTGTTTTTGTGTTGACATGAGGATAATGTGCCTTTATCTTAGAATACAATCTATCTAGCTTCCATTTTTAAATAAAAATTTCTATTTAATTTTTTGAATATGGGATACATTCCCACAAGTCAAAGATCAGGAATTCTAAAACAATCCCCTTCCCACTTCATTCTTATATTTGCTCAGTTCCCGCAATAGGTAGCTACTTTTATTAGTTTCTTAATAATCCTTTCATTGAATTTTTCTTTGTACGTAAGCTGGAGCACCTAATTATTTTTTTTCTCTTCCCCTTTTTTACACAAGGGACAACATAAATATTTTTCTGCATCTTATTCTTCAGCTAACAGTATATCTTGGCGATCCTTTGTGTTAATCCATAAAGAGCTTTATCATGTGTTTTTACAGCTGTACAGTTTTCCATTGTATAAATAATCATGATATATTTAATTCTCAGTTTACTGACATTCTAATCTTTGGCTAATGCTGATAATGTTGCAACGAATAACCCTGTCTGTTTGTCATTTTACATGTGCCTAAGCACATGATAAATTCCTAAGAGTGAATTTCTGGAGCAAAGGTTATGTCCGTTTGAATTCTCATAATTATTGGCAATTTGTCCTCTCTACAGGTTGTACCATTTAAAACTTCTGGTAGTAATATATGAAAATACACATTTCTTCAGCAGCATCACACTATTCTGAAATCTTCTGGTTTTTGCTAGTGTGATGAGTGAGAAATAGTATCTAAGTATAGGTTTAATATACATTCCCTTTATTATGAATCAAGTTGAGCACCTTCTCATGTGTTTTGTGAACTGCTTACATATTTTTTCTGTGAATTTTTATGTCCTTTAAAATTTTTTTTTATTAGAGTTTAGCCTCTTTCTTGTCTATATCTGGATATTTTATATTCTAGGGAGATTAGCCTTCTGCTCTCATGAATTGCAAATATTTTCCTGAGTTGTCATTTATCTTTTTTTTAATTTAAATTTGATTAGCCAACATATAATACATCATTAGTTTTAGATGTAGTGTTCAATAATTCATCAGTTGTGTATAATACCCAGTGCTTATCACATCACGTGCCCTCTTTAATACCCATTACCCAGTTGCCCCATTCCCTCACCCACCTCCCCTTCCACAACTCTCAGTTTGTTTCCCAGAGTCAAGAGTCTCTCATGGTTTTTCTCCCTCTCTGATTTCTTCCCATTCAGTTTTCCCTCCCTTCCCCTATGATCCTCTGCACTATTTCTTATATTCCACATATGAGTGAAATCATATGATAATTGTCTTTCTCTGATAGACTTATTTCACTTAGCATACTACCCTCCAGTTCCATCCATGTCAATGTAAATGGTAGGTATTCATCTTTTCTGATGGCTGAGTAATATTCCATTGTATATATAACCACATCTTCTTTATCCATTCATCTGTTGAAGGACATCTTGGCTCCTTCCACAGTTTGGCTATTGTGGACATTGTTGCTATGAGCATTGGGGTGCAGGTGCCCCTTCATTTCACTACATCTGTATCTTTGGGGTAAATACCCAGTAGTGCAATTGCTGGTTTGCAGGGTAGCTCTATTTTTAACTTCTTGAGGAAACTCCATTCTGTTTTCCAGAGTGGCTATACTAGTTTGCTTTCCCACCAAAAGTGTAAGAGGGTTCCCCTTTCACCACATTCTCACCAACGTTTGTTGTTTCCTCTCTTGTTAATTTTAGCCATTCTGACAGGTGTAAGGTGGTAACTCATTGCGGTTTTGATTTGTATTTCCCTGATGACAAGTGATGTTGAGCATTTTTTTTAATGTGTCTGTTGACCATTTTTATGTCTTCTTTGGAGAAATGTCTGTTCATGTCTTCTGCCCATTTCTTGACTGGATTGTTTGTTTTTTGTGTGTTGAGTTTGATAAGTTCTTTATAGATCTTGGATACCAGCCCTTTATCTGATATGTCATTTGGTGCAAGTGTAAGTGGGATCGATTCCTTAATTTCTCTTTCTTCAGTCACATTGTTAATGTATAGAAATGCAACTGATTTGTGTGCATTGATTTTATATCCTACCACATTGCTAAATTGCTGTATGAGTTCTAGCAATTTTGAGGTGGAGTCTTTTGAGTTTTCCACATAAAGTATCATGTCATCTGCAAAGAGTGAGAGTTTGACTACTTCTTTGCCAATTTGAATGCCTTTTATTTCTTTTTGTTGTCTGATTGCTGTGGCTAGGACTTCTAGTATTATGTTGAACAATAGTGGTGAGAGTGGGCATCCCTGTTGTGTTCCTGACCTTAGGGGAAAGGCTCTCAGTTTTTCCCCATTGAGAATGATATTTGCTGTGGGCTTTACATAGGTGGCTTTTATGATATTGAGGCATGTTTCCTCTATCCCTATACTTTGAAGAGTTTTAATTAAGAAAAGATGCTGTATTTTGTCAAATGTTTTTTCTACACTAATTGAGAGGATCATATAGTTCTTGTCTTTTCTTTTATTAATGTGATCTGTCACGTTGATTGATTTGTGAATATTGAACCACCCTTGTATCCCAGGAATAAATCCCACTTGATCGTGGTGAATAATCCTTTTAATGTACTGTTGGATCCTATTGGCTAGTATGTTGGTGAGTATTTTGGCATCCATGTTCATCAGGGATATTGGTCTGTAATTTTCCTTTTTGATGGGGTCTTTGTCTGGTTTGGGGATCAAGGTAATGGCCTCATAGAACGAGTTTGGAAGTTTTCCTTCTATTTCAATTTTTTGAAACAGCTTTGGTAGAATAAGTATTGTTTCTTTTTAAATTTTTGGTAGAATTCCCCTGGGAAGCCATCTGGCCCTGGACTCTTGTTTTTTGGGAGGTTTTTGATTACTGTTTCAATTTCCTTCCTGGTTATTGGTCTGTTCAGATTTTCTATTTCTTCCTGTTTCAGTTTTGGTAGTTTTAAGTTTCCAGGAATGCATCAATTTCTTCCAGATTGCCTAATCTGTTGGCATATGATTGCTCATAATATGTTAAAATTTTCTGTATTTCCTTGGTGTTGGTCATGATCTTTCCCCTTTCATACATGATTTTATTAATTTGGGTCCTTTCTCTTTTCTTTCTGATAAGTGTGGCTAGAGGTTTATCGATCTTTTTAATTGCTTCAAAGAACCAGCTTCTAGTTTCACTGATCTGTTCTGCTGTTCTTCTGGTTTCTATTTCATTGATTTCTGCTCTAATCTTTATTATTTCTCTTCTCCTGCTGGGTTTAGGCTTTATTTCCTGTTCTTTCTCCAGCTCCTTTAGGTGTAAGGTTAGCTTGTGTATTTGAGATTTTTCTAATTTTTTGAGAGAGGCTTGTATTGCAGTGTAGTTCCCTCTTAGGACTGCCTTTGCTGTGTCCCAAAGGTTTTGAACAGATGTGTTTTCATTCTCATTAGTTTCCATGAATTTTTAAAATTCTTCTTTAATTTCCTGGTTGACCCACTCATTCTTTAGTAGGATGCTCTTTAACCTCCAAGTGTTTGAGTTCCTTCCAAATTTCCTCTTGTGATTGAGTTCAAGTTTCAAAGCATTGTGGTCTGAGAATATGCAGGGAATAGTCCCACTTATTATCGGTTGAGACCTCATTTGTGACCCAGTATGTGATCTGTTCTGGAGAAAGTTCCATGTGCACTTGAAAAGAATGAGTATTCTGTAGCTTTAGGATGGAATGTTCTGTGTATATCTGTGAAGTCCATCTGGTCCAGTGTGTCATTCAAAACCCTTGTTTTTTGTTGATCTTCTGCTTATATGATCTGTCCATTGCTGTGAGTGGGGTGTTGAAGTCCCCTACTATTAATGTATTATTATCAATGTGTTTCTTTACCTTGATTATTAATTGGTTTGTATAATTGGCTGCTCTCATGTTGGGGGCATAAATATTTACAATTATTAGATCTTCTTGTTGGATAGACCCTTTAAGTATGATATAGTGTCCCTCTTCCTCTCTTACTACAGTCTTTGGTTTAAAATCTACTTTGTCTGATATGAGGATTACTACCCCAGCTTTCTTTTGAAGTCCATTAGCATTGTAAATTGTTCTCCACCCCCTCACTTTCAGTCTGGAAGTTACTTTAGGTCTAAAATGAGTCTCTAAAATGAGACCAATCTGATATCCTGTGTCTTTTGATTGGAGCACTTAGCCCATTTACATTCAGAGTAACTATTGAAAGCTATTAATTTAATGCCATTGTATTGCCTGTCAAGTCTCTGTTTCTGTATATGGTCTCTGTTTCTTTCTGGTCTATATTACTCTTGGGCTCTCTCTTTGCTTACAGGAACCCCTTAATATTTCTTGCAGGGCTGGCTTAGTGGTCACAAATTCTTTCAGTTGCTGTCTATCCTGGAAGCTCTTTATTTCTCCTTCCATTCTGAATGACAGCCTTGCTGGATAAAGAATTCTTGGCTGCATGTTCTTCTCATTTAGTACTCTGAATATATCATGACAGCCCTTTCTGGCCTGCCAGGTTTCTGTGGATAAGTCTGATGTTAGTCTGATGTTCCTCTGTCTGTAGGTTAGGTGCCCCTTTTCTCAAGCTGCTTTCAGGGTTTTCTCTTTGTCTCTGAAATTTGCAAGCTTCACTATTATATGTTGGGGTGTTGATCTATTTTTATTGATTTGGGAGGGGTCCTCTCTACCTCTTGGACACGAATGCTTGTTTTCTTCCCCAGATTAGGGAAGTTCTCAGCTATGATTTGCTCAAAGATACCTTCTGGCCCTCTTTCTCTCTCTCTTCACCCTCAGGCACCCCAATAATTCTGATGTTGATATGTATCATGGCATCACTGATTTCTCGAAGCCTCTCTTCATGAGCTATTCGTTGTTTTTCTCTTTTCCTCAACTTCCTTCCTTTCCATCAACCTGTCTTCCACATTGCTTACTCTCTTTTCTGCCTCATTCACCCTGTTAGAGCATCCAATGTAGACTGCATCTCAGTTATAGCATTTTTAATTACAGCCTGATTAGATCTCATTTCTGTACTAAGAGATTCTTTAGTATCTTTTATGCTTTTTTTCAAGCCCAGCTATTATCTTTATATTTGCTATCCTGAATTCCACCTCTGACATTCTACTTGTATCCATATCGATTAGATCTGTGGCAGAGAACATTACCTCTGGTTCTTTATCTTGTTGTGAATTCCTCCTTCTAGCCATTTTGCCCAGAGAAGAATGGATTAGTGAGTGAGCAGAATCAAAAATATTAGCCCCGACCCAAGCAAAATACACACTAGACAAATCCAAAGAGGTCAGAAACCAAAGCAGAAAAGCAAACAAAAACAAAACAAAATGAAACCAAAAAAAAAGGGGGAGAGAAGAGAGAATATAATCTTACAGCGTGGATAAAATAGGGTGATCCACTTGTTCCTGAGTGAATTTTGTCTGTGTGTTAGAAGATGCTAAATCCCAAAATTGCAAAGAAAGGAAAACTTATATATATATAAGTTTTATATATACATATATAAGTTTTATATCTATCTACACAAAAATAAAATTGAACAGAGTGAAAGGAAGCCAAAACTGAAGCATATATCTATAAAATGGTAGATGTAAAAAATAAAAGTTAAAAAGCAACTTAAAAACAAAGAGTTGATAAAATAAGAAACTAGTTGAAAAGAGAAAAAAGAAAAAAAGAAATGCAAAATTTTAGACTGAAAGATAAATGAATCATGAGAAAAAAACCTTGAGTTCTATATACTATTTTTCCCCTAGCGCTGGAGTTTTACAGTCTTGTGGGATCCGTAAACTTGTGCACCTGTTCTTCCAGTTGGTCTTCTGGGGGAGGGGTCTGCTGTGCAGCTTCTCAGGTGTCTTTGCCTGGGCGGAGTTGCATTGCCCCTTGTCAGGGGACTGGGCTCAGTGTAAGCTGGTCCTCTGTGTGGCTTTTGTTCCCTGAAGACTTTCCACAACTCTTTAGAGGATCAAAATAAAAATGGCCCTGCCCCGATCTCCAGCCCCAGAGCCGAAAGATCGAGGTCCCCTATCTTCAGGAAACCTTCTGGGACAAACGGTCTTCACCTTTGTGTGTGCCAAACTCCATAGACTCCTGTGGTGTGTGCCCACAGCCATCCTCCCAGAAGGAGTCCGAGTGTCACTCGTTACTGCCCTTTGTAGGGCCCTGGTGCTGAGAGCAGTTGCGGGATGGTGTGCGTACCTGCTCTGCCAATCCCGGGGGATGGCAGACAGTCCCCGAATTCCAGCCTGCTGCTGGATGCTCAGGCAGAGAATGGTCACTGGATTTGGCCTGGCTCGCAGTTTATGGCGAACCAAGCTGAGAGTCCCCTCGTGGTATAACCAGTTTCCTCAATCCACTGCTTGGGCACTCCACTGGCTCAGACACCCCCGTTAGTTCTGTAACTCCTGGGGTCCTGAGACCACACTGACCCACCATTCATCTGCCCATTTCATCCCCTGAGCCCCTTTCAGACAGAAATGTCTCTTGCTGGAGCAGATTTCCAAGGGTTCCGATTTTGCCCTCCAGGGCTATATCATTTTCCAGTGGCCAGCGTATGGAGGCTCCCTCCCCCCTCCATTTATCTTCCAATATCTCCCCTCAGACTCACTTCTCTGCACCTCCTACCTTGCAAAAAGCAATCGCTTTTCAACTTGTAGAGCTCCAGATATTTTTTTCTTACATCTGAGGCTGAATTCATGGGTGTTCAGGATGGTTCGATATTATCTAGCTAAATTCAAGGGACCAGGTGAAACAAGGTCCGCTATTCTTCCACCATCTTGCCCTTGTCATTTATCTTTTGCTATTTTGATTATTTAGTAAGTGAAATTTGACTTTCGTTATAGTAATTCTTTTTTGCTTTAGAGTAGTTTGTTGTTGTTGTTAGTTTTTACTGTAGTCAAATTTAACAATCTTTATTTCTGGTTTTTAGATTTTATGCTTTAATTAGAAAGGCCTTCCCTGGGCGCCTGGGTGGCTCAGTTGGTTAAGCGACTGCCTTCGGCTCAGGTCATGATCCTGGAGTCCCGGGATCGAGTCCCGTGTCGGGCTCCCTGCTCGGCAGGGAGTCTGCTTCTCCCTCTGACCCTCCTCCCTCTCATGCTCTCTGTCTCTCATTCTCTCTCTCTCAAATAAATAAATAAATAAATCTTTAAAAAAAAAAAAAAAAGAAAGGCCTTCCCCATTCCAAGATCCTAAAAAAAAAATCACAGTTTTTTCCTACAACTTTATGATTATTTTATTATCTGATCTTTTGGAATTTATTCTGGAATATAGTGTGAGATATGGATCTAACTACAGTCTATTGTTATTACTCACAGATACAGTATATACAAATTCACTTCCTTTTTAAAATTCATTTGTGACCCCAAATTGATACTTGCAGGGACTTTGCTGTCATTTGCTGACAAGTATTATAAAAAATCTGGGTTGCCTGACACATGCATGTTCCCAGCTGAGGCTGAACAAGGTGACACTCAGCCTTCGTATTTCAGCTTTTGAACTGTGAACGAGTGTCCTTCTTGTGGTCTATTTAGTGCTACATTTTTTACATCTCTGCACTGTTTGTTGGTAATTTTGCAGTTTAAAATGGCCCCCAAGTATAGCACTGAAGTGCTGTCTAGTGTTTTCAAGCCTAGAAGGCTATGATGTGCCTTATGGAGAAATATGTGTGTTAGATAAGCTTTGTTCAGGCAAGAGCTACCGTGCTGTTGGCCATGAGGCCATGAGTAGACACTGTGTATTAACAAGGTGTCTTTAAACAGAGACACCTAAAACAAGGTGTGTATTGATCAGTTGATAAAAACGTTGTGACCGGAGGCTTGCAGAAACCTAACCCTTTATTTCTCTCAGTGAAAATGTTTCAGTATTCACTAATTTAGTGTTTGCAGTGTCTTTATAGAATAGCACTACTGCTAATGAGAATTAACTATATGTGGATTTTCCAGATGACTCCTAACTGCCCCAACACCTCCACTGGATAGTTCATTTTTCCTTACTGGTTTGATATGTCACCTTTATTGTACATCAGAGGTTCATTTCTTGCTCTATTCTGTTGGTCAGCCTGTGAGTTCATGTACCAAGACCACATCAGGCTTCGTTAAAAAGCTAGCATAGTTCCCTCCTCATTTCTTTTCCAGGATATGTTTGTTTCTGTCTTTTACATAAACTTCTAGGGTCTCTTTATCTGATTCTGAAAAACTTAATTGAAAGTTTTGTTGAGTTAATTTACAAGTTAGCTCAGGGATGATTGACATCTTTATGATATTGAGTCTTGCCACTCACTCAGGCAAATCTTTTATTTCCTTTAGGAGATTTTTAAAGTTTTCTTCATATAGGCATTACACGTTTCTTTATTTTTTTTTTTTATTTTTACTACTATTCTTTCTCTGAGGTTGTCAATCTCAGAAATCTATGGAAGATGGGAAAAAATATGTTCTGAGCCTAGTTGATGTATTTAAATATTTTCACATAATTATTTAAAGAGAGAGAAACATAAATAACAAATCAATTTTGGAATGATGCGGGGAGATTAATGAAAATGTAGGAAGGGCTTTATGGATCATTTTACTTATTTTAGCAAATACTTCCAGGGCTTTACTATATGTGTCAGGCTGTTCTGAGTACTTTAGAATTATTAATCCATTGAGTCTTACAACAACTCCATAAAAATGGGTATATTATCATTATCACCCCCATTTTACCAATGAGGAAACTAAAGTGGACAGAAACTTGAGGTTGAGCTGGTTGAGGGGGCAACTGGGTTCAGGCACAGCCAACTGACCTGCAGGGCCATGCTCTTCACCAGATGCCTCACTGCATTATATGGAGAAACAGTTGGAATGGGGACTGGATCATTATGGCCCCAAATATTGAAATACCAATGTATAGAGGTAACTTACAGAACAAATTTAATATGATTCTTCAGAACTTGAGAGGACCTCATGGTATCATTGACACTGTGGACACTAGAATAGAATATGGTGACGGGGGTGCCTGGGTGGCTCAGTCGGTTAAGCGGCTGCCTTCGGCTCAGGTCATGATCCCAGGGTCCTGGGATCGAGCCCCGCGTCGGGCTCCCTGCTCAGCAGAGAGCCTGCTTCTCCCTTTCCCTCTGCCTGCCACTCTGCCTACTTGTGCTATCTCTCTGTCAAATAAAGAAATTTTAAAAAACCTTTAAAAAAAAAATTAAAAAAAAAAAAGAATATGATGACAGAAGAGTCACCTTTATTTCAGAAGAGAGCAGGGATGGAATGTGGGTCACCTGAGTGAGAATCAGTGAGCCTGGGAGTGGTGAGGATACCTGTGGGAGTCTGTGGCCGGCCACATGGCCATGGGGAGACATTGAATGATGCCATTTGACCCAACCAACAGGAAGGACACAAATGGCACATGTCGCCAAGATAGGGAGGGAATCACCTCTCTGCATCCTTTCCCACAACCTCACATTCAGCTGCCAGCAGGATGACTGACAAGCAGATTTGTGAATGAATTCATCTCCAAGAATTCTAAGAAGAAATTCAACTGTTTCTTATTCTGATCAATGAGGCGAGATTGGCTGGCTTAATGGGACTGGGAGGAAGCCATGTTATATACAGCCAAAATGCTGTAAAAATGACCATATTATCTCACTTCATTAGATTAGGGTAGTCAGATGTGTACCCTAAAATTCAGGGTGAAAGATTCTAAATAGATAAAAAGCAACATAGGCATGAATGTATAAATTGAAACTGTGAAAAAGAAAAAAATACAGGGAGGTTATGAAGAGATGAAGAAGATAATTGATGTTAATTATGTGCCAACTGTGCCTGTCTGCTTTACACACATGTTGTGGCTCAGGAGTAGACCATTAAGACAATGAAGCATAATAGAAAGTCTAGAAACAGACTCTTGTATTTATGGAAATTTAATTTATGACAAACATAGCACATCAAAGAATAGTGATAGGAACATTGGGTCTCCACTTAAAAAAGTTAGAGCCAAAGTTACATCCTAAAATAGGTTCCAGATGGAATATAGAGTTAAACATAAAAATTAAATGTTAGAAGAAAAGAATAAGAATATTTTATCATCGTGAGTAGGACAGGACACAAAATTCAGAAGCCATATGTAGAAAGAAACTGATGGATTTGACTATGTCAAATTTTAAAAACTTTTGAGTAACAAAACATATCAAAAAAACAGCCTAGGTGAAACGTTTTGCCACATTTATAATAATATTCAGTGTTCCTAAAAATCAATAACTAAAAGACAGAGAAACCCAATAGAAAACATGGGCAAAGAAAATGAGCAGGTGATTCATAGAAAAATACAAATGGCCAGTAATCAATGGATAGAAGTGCAATGTCCCAGTAGACCAGGAAGCACGAATTAAATGAATAATGAAATATTATTTTTTTACCTATATGTTTAAATGACTTTAAAACTCATAACACCCATTATTGGCAAGGGTGTTGGGGAACAGGTGCTCTCAAATGATGATAGAGTGAATTAAATTGATGCAGAATTTTTGGAGTGAAATGTTCTTTCTCTCAGACATAACAATTCAACCTTAGAATATTCATCCAAATGGAGGAGCACAGTGATAGGAGTCTGACCTTGCCTTTGGGAGCAAGGTAGCCTGGGGGCTAAATCATTGCCTGTTCGCTTATTCCCTGCTGAGTTTTTTGGCGAGTCATTCAATTTCTTTCTCAGTTTTGTCGTCTAAAAAATGGGAATGATAACAATAGCACCGAGCTCAAATGGCTGTTGTGGGCATTAAGTCTGTTAATGCATATGAAGTGCTTATATTAGCATAGTTAGCACCCAATTGTGATAACTATTGTTGTTATGTAAACACAATGGAGCCAGGACATTCACAACAGTATTATTCGTAAAGGTAAAAAAATTGGAAGTAACCAAAATGGTTGCTTTAATGGGGGAAAGGTTGAATAAATACTAGTGAAGACCTGTAGGCATTAGAAGAACAAAGAAGCTGGTTATTCATTAGTTAAATCTTTCTTTATTGAGTGTGTGATAGGTACTGTTCTTACTTATGTGACAGGTACTGTTCCAGCGCTGGAGATCCAGTAGTGGATGGAACAAAGTCTTCTACTGAAAAAGAAAATGCTCTGGTAAGTGTTGTTCAGAAGGCAGCTGCAGAACCATGTGCTTAGAATGAATTTATTAATGATCAAAACTAATAACCATACAAAAATCGACAGATACGTGGAATGCTGAGAAAATATTTGGAAAGATACTCAACACACTGCTATATCTGATTCCCTCTTTTCACATCTCCAAAATGGGGATGTGTCTTACAATTGACGGCATTTCAGCTAGCATAAAATAGGGCATGAGCAAGGGTTATCTTGGAGGCAGGACCTAAGGCTGGGTAAGGATGATGAGAGACTTCTGTATTTATTCTATATCCTTTTATATTGTTTGAAACTTTACTAAGAGAGTGAGTGTGTGACTTACTTGTGTAAGAAAGCAACAACAAATCTGTTGGGGTTTGAGGAGGGCAGTCCAGACCAGGTAAAGTGTTGCAATCCCACCCTGATGCTCAGGTAAAAACCTTACCTTGCAAATCTTACCTGAATTCCCTCTCTTCCTACCTTGGCCTGTGGGCCTTCTTGTACTTCGGCTTTAGGCAATGTTCTTCTGGTTATAAGTAACCCAAACCCACTCATATTAGCGTAACCAAAGAAAATGGGGAGAGGGATTATTATAAGAATAGGTAGAGAATCTAATCCTTGAAGAATCCAAGGATGTAACCAAGCCTGAACAAAGATGCCTTTAGGAGCCAGGCTCAGGGTCTTTCAGGGGCTCTCGCTCTCTCTCTCTCTTTCTGTTCATCTGGTCAGTTCATTTCCTTCCTTCTCTCTCCACAGAGGAGGGTTTTAGGCTTTCCTATCTACGGGATAGAAGACAAATTCCCCATGGCTGCCAAATTACATCTCTTTAATTCAAATGATGAACTGGTACATCTAGCATCTCTGGACCCCAAATCTAAACTCCTGTGAGAGAGAATCTCATTATTCAGTTTGGGTCAGGTGTCCACTTATGATCAATTATCTCGGGGGTGGAGAGCAAGGCCTATGTTCAGATAATGCTATAGCCAAGGGCTACTTTTGTGGCCAAAGGACTGCAGCTTCTCTGGAAGGCAGATTATGGGCAGAGCAGATGACTTCATCATTATAGCTCATTGATGTCATTTCCATGCCATCTTATTTCCTTGATTCTTTCTGTTCTGGTCCTAAAAGGCTTATAAGGTTTTGGTGCCCTGTGGTACCAACAAAGTCAGGATGCTGTTTCCCTCCCTAGATACTACTGTTTCTCCCCAAAATGGTCCCTTCCCTGTAAGATTCTTAGCCTGGCTTCTTGGCTTTGGGAGAGACTGCTAGTTTTACTTTCAGTGGCCTTAATTAGGTAAGACTTCACTAACAAACCAGTGACCTATTGGTTTATCTCTTAGCCTTTGGATATGGAATGGTCATTTTGCAAACAGCTTCCAATGTCTCCATTCCCCCCATATCCTAGCCTAATGGTGCTGGCATAACACAGTCTTAGCTCAACAGCTCGAGTTACTACAGAGAAGTCTGTTCAAGTGCTACCATTCCCTGGTACCAATACCATGGAGTAGGGGGCGGAAATCAGGACACAGGGCTCCCTCCCCTGAGCTGGAGAATTTCTCCAGATGATTGGTACCAGAGATATTTTGGGGTACACACAGAAGTCTCTAGGCTTGAGCTTCTTTTTTAGTGTGGTGACAAGAAATTTTCTTGTGAGCTGCTCTCTGAGGGTGACTGCGAACATCCTAGGTTTCTAATTTTAAATGGAAAGTAACATCCATCATCATCATCATTCTAAAAGCCCAAGCGAGTTGTAATGTGGAATTTTAGTGACTCACCTGGTCTCTGGAGTGTGTGTTAAAGGATACAAGGAAGGCCTTGAGGAAAATGAAAATGCATTGGGTTTGAGTCCTTAGGGACAGCTGCAGGGTGGGGCAGGGGAAAGGAGGGGTGGAGGGGGGGGCGTTGGGCCAATTCCCTTCAAGTCATTTTCTTTAGAAAATGGAAAGTGGAACCGAATCTAAAGATCAGCTGAAGAAGTGGGACTCCTTGATGAGATTCTTGTAATGAACTCATATCCGCAGCGGTGCGGGAAGTGGCCTGCACCATTCAAGGCCTGGGCAGCTGTAGGAAAGAACTGGACAGGCCAGTTCCTGTCTCTATTTTCAATTTGAGCAAAGGCGGAGACTTTGCTCGTCCTCTGCAAAGCATCCTTGGACCAATGGCACTCCATGCATTTTTCTGAGACTTCGGATCATTTGCAGTTTGCTCCACAACTCCCACACATTTGCCTCTTCGTGTCCCAAAGCTCTCACTGCTGCAACGTTCCCATAGGAATGTGGCCCCCTGCCAAGCGACCTCATGAACATTCCATTCATCTCCTTGGCTGGGAGGCAGCAAGGAAGCCAAATTGGCTGGTTGTTTAACCGTTTGGGTCCCAAACTCACCCTGAAATGAATGGTCAAGCTTGTTGGCCTTTTCCTACAATCATACAGAAACACAGAAGATAAAACAAAAGATAAGTATTTATTTATTCATATGGTCCCATCTGAAAAACAGCTATTTTTAAAGGTAGCCTAATGAAAACCACATTCTCTGGTTCTCCTTGTTGTGAAATCATCTTCTACCAGAAAGGCATTTTGAAGTAATGAGGCTTTGTGAGGTGTGACTAAAAACAACGTGACTAATTTTTTTTTTTTTTTTTAAGCCAACACAGCAGAATAGAGCCATCTAAATAAAGGTTATTGCCTTCCAAGTAATCTCAGTGGGACATTATCCTGCAATTCCAAGATGCTCAGACATGTATAAAATTCCTTTTAAGGAATTACTGGCTGAGTCTTGCTCTCACTGTTTTGCTTTCTGTTTATCATTCGTTCAGCATGTATTAGACGCCTCCTGTGTACCAAGCACTCTGCCAGGCCCTTGGGACAGAATGATGAGATGCACTCTCATTGAATGTTGGATAGGAGAAGGTCCTCGGGGACCAGTAGAAAAAGTTAGCTTGACCCAGGTTTGAATCCCGGGTTAGCCTGCTGCGAGTTGTGTAACCTCAGGCAACTTTCCTAAACTCATTGCATCAGTATTCTTGTTTCTAAAATGAAGACAGTAAAACCTACTTCTTAAGATTGCTTTGAAGGGAAAATCAGATGAAATGTGTAAGTAACCCTAACACGAGGCCAGTACAGAGTAAGTGCTCAGCAAATGAGAGCTCTTGTGATTATAACTGTTTGAATGATATAGTTAGTTGGACCATCTTTCTTCGGGCTAGACCCTGAACGCAGTTTTTGAAAAATCAACCATTTTATCATCGTGTATATGGGTAACACAAGGTACAAAACTCAAGAGTGTACAGAAATGACAAAAACTTCTTCTCTTGAGCCTCTGCCCCTGGTTCTCCTCCCAGAGATGATCAATATGACCAGGATCTTGTGTATTTCCAGATTTAACTGTTAACTATATTTCTTGGGCATTATTTCATAATAACACTTACTGTTTGTTCTTGGTGAATCACTTAAAAAAATTTTTTTAATTATTTTTTTGTTTTTTTCAATTAATCAACACATAATGTGTTATTGGTTTCAGAGGTACAGGTCAGTGATTCATCAGTCTTATTTAACACCCAGTGCTCATTACATCACGTGCCCTCCTTAATGTCCATCACCCACTTACCCCATCCCTCCACCCCTTTCCCTCCAACAACCCTCAGTTTGTTTTCTGATTAAGAGTCTCTTATGGTTTGTCTCCCTCTCTGGTTTTGTCTTGTTTTATTTTTTCTTCTCTTCCCCTATGATCCTCTGTTTTATTTCTTAAATTCCACATATCAATGAGATCATATGATAATTGTCTTTCTCTGATTGACTTATTTCGCTTAGCATAATACCCTCTAGCTCCATCCATGTTGTTGCAAATGGCAAGATTTTTTGATGGCTGCATAATATTCCATTGTATATCTATATCCCTCATCTTCTTTATCCATTCATCTGTCGATGGACATCTGGGCTCTTTCCATAGTTTGGCTATTGTGGACATTGTAAACACTGGGGTGCAGGTGCCCCTTCGGATTATCACTTTTTTTTTTTTTTAATGATTATATGCCATTCTATTGACTGGATGTGGTATCCTAATTGATTTAGCTAGTCCCCTATCAATGAACACTTGTGTCTAATCTTTGGCCATGGCAACAATGCAGCCAAGACCATCCATGTGCCTAGCTCTGACTAAGGATGATAAACCAAAGGCATGCAAAAGGCTCCTAAGGCAATATCATCAGAATAAAGTACCTGATTGGAGGCAGATAATGCTGATCTGATTGGACACATTCTGGATCGTTTTCTCAAAAAAACTCACTCTTTTAATTCCTAGAATATTTATACCACTCCCCAAATGCTACCTGTTTGAAAAGTGCAGTCTTCATAATATTCTAAGAACGGTGGTATTTTAGCTCAGACAGGATTGTCTTAAGGCCCCCCTCCCCCCAAGATATATAATACAGGGACAAGTTTTTCTTTGGTTGACACCAATAGGTCAAGGATGCAGAGATTCCAGACAGCCACTCTAGGAGCAGCTGTTAGGAAGATTCACACTCTAAATTTGCTGCCACAGCTTGAGATGGTGAAATGTATTAAAATGTACCACATCAGTTAACATGGCCTCAATGAGATGAAGGCTGCCAATTTGGAAGGAGGGCAAATGTTCTCTGGCGGCCATCTTTGCTGAAGCTCAGGCCCGCACAGGCTATGTGTGGAGTTGAATCAGAGAGAACCTATATGTGAGGTTCTGGCAAAATCCATGCACAAGTAAGACTCAGGGATTAGTTTTCCTGGATGGGTAATTATTTCTGAATCATGAGAAAGCACACGAGGAAAGGAGGCAGGGGAATGGAAGTCTTTCTAAGAAGTCTCCACCGTCAGAGGCGCGGATCCTCAAATGAGCTCCATGCAAATGAAAACCGGTCCCAGTGGCATCTCGAGCCAAAGAAGATTCTTGGTTGGGGTTGAAAAAATGTCAGATAAATAGTTTTTCCTTGCTTCTCAGCAGGCCCCAGCTATCACTGCAATCCAGATCTGGCCTCTGAGCGGTTCTGGCAGGTTTATCTTGGACCAGCTGCTGTGATGAAATCGCAGTAATTCCAGGTTTCCCTCAAATCCAGACTGAGCCAAAGGCAATCCGGGCTTCTAGCATCCGGCTTACTTCATTGCCCTCTCTCCGGTCCCTCCTCCACTTTCAAGCTTCTGATTTTTTAAAAAAAATTTAATTTCTTAAAAAATTTTAAAGTAATCTCTACAATCAACCTGGGGCTTGAACCCACAGCCCCGAGATCAAGAGTCACACGATCCACCAGCTGTGCCACCTGGCACCCTGCTTCTGATTTTTTTTTTTAAGCCGAGATAAGGGTGGTAGAGGAAACCTTCCAGGGCAGCCTGGAAATCTAGAAAATGTTTATTTCAGATTAATTCAAGAAACCTCTATTGAGTGAGTCTACTTAGGTGGGCTACGTGGTGTGGGGCTGACTACTATGGATTGTGTATCTGACAATATGCCAGGCTTCCTACACAAAAGATCGCACTTAATCCACCGACGGCACTATGAGCTAGGAACTATTATCCCTATTTTACTAAAGAGAAAATTGGGTCTTAGAAAGGTTGAGTCTCTTACCTTAGGACTCACAGCTGGATTTGAACCTGTGACCTGAACCTCAGGCCTCTGCTGATTCTTGCTAGGCTATAGCACTGGCTATGGGTAAGAAGGCCTTATTTAGAGTCCAGGAAAAGAGACTGGGACAAGAAAAACTAAGGCAAACAAAAGGGAGGAAACTGAGACCCAGATGAGAGAAGGTAGAGGTGGATGGGTACAGTATATGGAAAAAATGACAGGCTTAGGAAGGGCTGCTTATTGAATTTCTTTTTCTTTTAAGATTTTATTTATTTATTTGAGAGAGAGAGAGAGAGCAAGAGAGAGCACAAGCAGGGGAGAGGGAGGGAGAAGCAGGCTTCCCACTGAGCAGGGAGCCCGATGTGGGGCTCGATCCCACAACTTAAGCCAAAGGCAGACGCTTAACCGACTGAGCCACCCAGACACCCCTTTATTGAATTTCTTATAATTTCTTTAAAATAACCTTCCTGGGCTAGATGACTCACTGCCTGTCCCCCAAATTCTGGGCTCCCAGGAGGATGGCAACAAATCTGGTTTAGGGCAAAAAGCATCCTCAACCCAGACAGGGAGATGGACTCTGAGCAGAGTGCACCTCAGCAACACCCAGCAACTTGTGTTGGTGACAAAGAGGAGGGTGGATTCATAGTGGAGCTGTGGGATCCTGAACCACATGATGTGTCAAGAAGGACACTTCTGAGCAAAGCTGGTTAACAAATGACTTTTATTTTCACCTGTGGCATCTTCGAACATGTTCTCTAGATCATCCTGAGGCAGCTCCAGAAGGCTGCTGGTAACAAAGGTCTAACATTCAAAATGGAGGAATTGCTGGATTCCGGAAATGGAATGACCTGAGGAAAATTCATTATCTAAAAAGTAAAGAGAGAAGAAGCGTCCCACTTCCCTGACGGTGAGTTCTTCCTGGCAAAGTCTCCAGCCGAGGGAGAGGAGACATTTTAATCTCTTGATTATTTTGTTAGAAACTTAATGTGAGGGTGCCTGGGTGGCTCAGTCGTTAAGCGTCTGCCTTTGGCTCAGGTCATGATCCCAGGGTCCTGGGATCGAGTCCCACGTCGGGCTCCCTGCTCCGCGGGAAGCCTGCTTCTCCCTCTCCCACTCCCCCTGCTTGTGTTCCTGCTCTCGCTATGTCTCTCTCTGTCAAATAAATAAATAAAATCTTAAAAAAAAAAAAAAAGAAACTTAATGTGAGGTACTAGAAGTCAGAAGAAAATGATAAAACTGCCCAATTTTGCATGTCCTGGTAGGGGAGGGGCAATCTCCACTGACTAGAGCAAAAAAGACAAGGAGAGACAAAAATCGGTCTTATGATGACTTTTGGGACCTACATATCCATATACTGGCTTAATATTACAGGTTTTTTAAATTGGTAAACTAGAGCGTTTAGTAGGTTGAGAGGGACAGAGAATACAGTTGGTAGAAAGAAGGTGGTCTCTGACTTAGGTACACCTGAATTTGTTCTTGGGTCTGACACCCATGAACTGTGAGACTTTGGGCAAGTAAGTCCTTTGTCCCTAAGCATTCCTATCTGCCGAACAGGATACAAAAATTATCCCGAGCCCTGGCATGAATGTTCTGTATTTCCAAAATGTCTAGCATATTATGTGTGCTGAGTAAATGTTGGTTGAAAATAACAAGAATAGTACTGTTTAATAATAATGATGATGATGATGATGATAACTACTAGGTACCAGATGATAAGCTCAAGCTCTGCCTTGCTCATCGCTGTATCCCCAGCGTATTACCAACCACTTGGCACGTAGGAAGCAACCTCTATGTTTGTTGCATTAAACCAAGCTGGTTGGTTGTGCACCATCTACATGTAAAGCATGGTTTTGAACCCTCTTGGAATTATAGCAGCGAGTGAGATGCAGACAAAGTCCAATAGACAAGGATTCAAGTCATGGAGTTCTCAATTTTGGTGATTTTCACCAGCAAGTTCGAGAAAACAGCATCCCCCAGGGTCAGAGAGAGTTGGGCAGCTCCCCAGCCACCCTCTCCTTTTTCTTTGCAGACAGAATCCCGGTGGTACTTAGGGCTCCAGGCCCCCTCTCCATAATTCAGGGAGGAGCAATCCTCACTCTTCGGGCCAGTCTTTCTGGTGATCTCATTCCCTTTGCCTGTGAGTTGTGGCTTCAGGGTGGCCATGAGGCTCTGTCCTGGCCAAGGAGACATGAGGAGGGAACGTCACTAAAGGATGCAGGGAAGAAGAAGACACATAGGATAAACAAACTCTCACCCCCCCCCCCAAAAAAAAAAACCCACCAGAAAAAACCTGTCTGCCCTCCACTGGCTATCGCTGAGGCTGCCTATGAAGCCTGGAACGGAAGCAGCCATTGCAAGCCCATGTGGAGAAACACCGACCCCCTGACGGGGGGCCAAGCCGAATGCGGGAAAGAACCTGGGTCGCTGATGATGTCATGGAGCCACTGAATTAACTGGCGCTGGACTTCTTGTTACGTAGATGAGTTTTCCTTATGGTTTAGTCCAGTCAGGTCAGAACTTGTGCTTTTTTGTAGACAAATGCCACCTAGATAATACACTCCTTCCTGGCCTTGTTAATGTTGGTTCCCCTCACTTCCCCTTCCGGGAAACAGGACATGCATCTGCCAGGAATATTGTCGGAGGGGTTCCTGCCTTGTGTGGGAAATGCAGCAGGTCCTTTCCAACCCTGGAATTCTCTGTTCCTGTGCTCTGCGGAGAGGAACTCTGCACAGCCTCTGGAGGGGGTTTCTCAGGGAGATGGCAGGCAGTGGGGGGCAGGAGGAGTGTGGAGCTTGGAGGCAGACATCCTGAGGTGCATCCTGGTGATGCCATTACCAGTCCTGCAGCTCTGGCTGCATCACATAAGCTCTCAGAAACTCAGTTTTCCTACCTGCAAAATGGGGATAAAATTAGCCCCTACCTCAGGATGAGGATTAAATGAGAAAACCGTCAAAGTGCCTTTCCATGTGAACTCCTATTTATAGATAATTACTTTCAAGAAAAAGCCAAAACAAAGAGCAGAAACGAAAGGCTTTTGTTTACCTCACTGGAAACAGAGAAGTGAAATATAAAGACATTTGTTGGGAAACAATTTGGGGAAAGTGATGGTCTTCTCCAGGCAAGATTTCATGCTCTTTCCCCCACCAGCTTTTCCAACGAACACCACTCTTTCTCAGTGCTTCTAAAGAGCAGTACAGCTGAGAGCAGAGGAGAAAGAGGAGTCCCTTGGACAGTGGCCTGCAGCCCCACTGCCACCAACTATTAATAGCCCCTAAACCCTTGGAGTGGAGCCCCAGCCCCTGCCACCCCCTGGGACAGCAGAGGGGTCAGAGCACTGCCTGATATGGTCTCAGAATCCTGGTGATCCCTGGAATTCTCCCAGTTAGGGAACTTTTGTCCTGCTGGGCTGGGCCTGGCTGGGCTTCCTCCTGCAGAGACCCCAGCCTGAACTGCTAGTCAGGTTCACATTCAGAAGCATGAATTGACCTCTTTCTGGGTCCCCAGGCCACATACTACCTGCCTTGACACACAGGATCTCATTGTACCCTCACAGCAATGGGCACGGCTATCCTCTGGAAATAGAACCCAGCTCCGAAAGGGGTCATGGCCTGTTCAAGGTCATTCAGAGGGCAAATTTGGTTCTCAAACCCAATTCACCTATCTCCATGCCAGTACTCTAACATTTGTATTAGACTGTGAAGTCTAGTGGACTTCTGGGTCTTCAACAAGACCATCCAAATGCCCTGGTCATGCTGGCAAGGAGGGTGGGGGGGTGGGGTAAAGTGAGTCGGGGAGCAAGGGCAAAGCCAGCCTGGCCCCTGGACTCTGTGGACTGGAGAAGCTGACCTGGCGTGGCTCTGGTGGCTAGGGAGCCATGCGCTCAGAGAGCAGGTGGGGCCCCTCCTTCCCTCTCTGATCCTATTGCTTCCCCACTTAGACAACTTTAGAGACCCTCTCCAGTCCCTGAATGGGGGACAAAGATAGTCCCTTAGCTTGATGTTTGGGGTCCTTCATGACCGAACTGCTCTTCTTTCAACATTTACTCCTATTCTGTACCTTCCGTTCTCACCCACACCTACTGCCAGGAGCCAGGGTAGCATTTTGAGGGCAAGGATCAAATCTTAGGCCTTTTTGGACCCCCAGGTCCTGGCCCAGCATCCAGAGCAGCTGTGATGCCCAGGAACTGCCAGAAGAACTGCCTCTTGTCAACTGGGTCCAGAGAGCTGGAATAGAAGGGATGGGGCATAGGACGTGGGGCAAGGAGGCCACACACAGAGGAAGGTCCAGACTGCCCCTTCTGACTCCAGGGCTGAGTTCAAGAGATCCTGGGCCTGGGATGCTTGATCTTCTCTCCTTTAAGTTAAGTTCTAGCGCCTGGAGTTTTGGTGCTGTTGAGGGCATTAGGTCCAGGCTGTTTCCAGAAGGAGTCCTTCTCCAAAGAGTTGGGCACAAATATTAGACTGTGAGTGTCTGTCTTCCTGGGTGTGGATGCCGGTGCATCCTACTGGGGAATGAGAGCACAAGCATTTCCTGAGTGCTGGCAAGGAGCCAGGAATCATTCTGGGAGCTGGTGGCCCAAGAAGCACACCCAGAGAGGAACCAATCTAACTCAGATGTCATTTTTCCCCGACAAAGAGTAGGAAGGGGCTTCTTTTCTTTCCATGACCATGGCTCTCAGAGTCTGGGGGCCTGGATGTTTGTATTCTCAGTTCCAATCCATGTGTGTTCCCTCCTGCTCTGGGTTGGGCAAGAGTTAGCTCTTCGCCGGGGCCTCTGGTAGGAGAAGTCATTTCTCCGCTGTGGCTTCTCTGCGGTTGCAGCCCTGGGGAGCACTGCGAGCCATGGCATGGCCATTGGACCAAGCTGCGCCCTCGGGGGCATACTCTCTTCCATGGTCCCTGTGCTCTTTCTGAGTCCTCTGGGAGGCTATTATCACTCTTATTCCGCAGGTGAGAGAAGACAGAAGGAGCCTCAGGGAGAAGCTGGAGCTGAATCTGGAACCGCAGTCTCCGTCCAGAGCTGCTACTTTGGTACTTGTGTCCCTCATCCAACTAATGAGGAGTCAGCTCCTCACCCAGAGGACAGTAAAAGCTCCGGGCTTTGCGCTCCATGCCTGGCCCAACCGCCAGGGTACCTGGAAGCCACGGGTTGCCCTTTGAAAAAGCATGTGGTCACTGAGACATGATGAGCCAGCCGCCAGGGGGACCTGGGGCTTTGGCTGGTACGTGCTTTGGACCACGGACAGTCCTGTTCCACCCCAGGCTGAGTCATCCGTGGACAGTCACATCGGGTCACTCTATGGCCTCATGTTACTTGTTTTATAGCATTTCTGGGGTTCTTGCAGACCTTCCCAAACCTCCTTTGGGGGACCGGTTTCATAGGCAACCGCTACTGAGCTCACTTGCTTTTTCACTTTTATTTCCACCGCTCCTCATTACGGCTGTGCTGTTTCCTCCCACAGCCTGTGTCCCTAAGAAAGGAAAGAGCTCCTGTTTCAGGAGAACGTCTCATATGCCAGGCATGGTGACGTATCATCTCTTTGAATTTAATCCTTATAACAGGCCTCTGAGAGTTCATTCCCATTTTTACAGTTCAGGATGATAAGACGGAAGGATTTAGTATCTTTCCTTACACAGCTAGTAAGGAGCAAAGCCAGAATTGGAACCTGGCCTTCTAACCCCACCTATACTTTCCCATACACCCACGGTCCCCTAAGGAGGTTGGCTGCTACTCTGGTGGCTACTTAAGCTCAAACTCAAGCTTGACCTCTGCTATGGCTCCAGTCTGGCTCTACTGAGCTTCCAGACTCTTCTATCCCAGGTGCTCTGCTCAGTCCTTCTTCCTAGTGATTTTATTTGCTGAGAATCCTAGGCTCTGAGAGCTGAACGGGACTTCAGAAGTCACCCAGTTCCCCCTCCCCTGGAGTCTGAACCTCTTGCCTGATCCTCACAGCTTCCTTGGAGGTAAGCAGGACAGGTATTGTTTCCTTCTTTTTTGAATAAGAAAATGTTTTCAGAGAGGGCATGTGGGATATTCTCCATTTGCCCCTGCAGTCCTGCTTTCAAACTTTCCCTACCCTTCTCTGTGCTCCAGGAGGCTGCAACAGCTGGCCTCCCTTGGCCTCTGGGCAGGAGGCTGGAAGGCTGGAGTAGAAAGGAGGTTGTTCATGCTCTCTTGCTTCCTCTCTGCCTGGCCTCAGTTTGCCGGTGGTAAGTAGATTCCTTCACCGAAAGCCACAGCTCCTGTCCAGCAGGCCCTTCCTTGCAGCTATCGGTCTCACTGGGTCCCCACAAGACCCCTGTGCCCCTGGCCCTGGCATGGTACCGGCTGCCCAGTGCTGCTGGTCTCCAGCGTGTCACCACCCCTCAGTGATTCCCTCAGGCCTGCCCCCAACTTTGAAAATCATTCCTTCATTAAATTCCCATGAACCATCCCATTGTTAATCTTGCTCACTCCTTTGGAATGGTCCATCCATTTCCTGGAGGGACTCACCTGAGACAGAGGTGAAGTGACTCATCCAAGGTCTCTTGGCCACTGAGGGGTGGAGTTGGTTTTTGAACATGGGGCTCAGGACTCCTTATACCAGGGCCAGCCGTGCTCTCCAGCCTGAACCCTTCTGCCCAAGACTGAGCACAGGTCTCCTGTGTGCATTCCTGGGGTATACAATGGCCTACTCTGGGTTACTTTTTGGGGACTGATTACCCTTGGCTCTTCTTAGGTCAACGTTACTGAATGCAAGAATACCCCTGGGTCAAGACCCTTCACTTTTCCCCCTGGTTGGCCCCACCTTCTCAAGGGCTATCATTGCTGACCCAGATATAGTTCAGTCCTTCAGCCTAGCAGTCAGAGCCCAGCCCTTGAGGGCCTTTCCTGGCCTGGGGCTCAGCCCTTTAACAATTTCCCTGAAGCTTTGAATCTGCCAAGCTCCTGGTCACTAGCTAGGCAGGGGGTCAGAACCATCCCTCTCTGCCTGATGTTGGATATCAGCCACCATGATTGTCTCTTCCCAGGTCCACCCCACCTAAATCTTGTCTGAGCTTCCGAAGCCACAGTGCTTGCTGCCTCTGACCACCGTTCATGGTTGGGCTACTGATCGCCAGAACTCTGCTGTCATCCACAGTGGCGAAGTTCTGGGAACTCTGTCTCCTTGAGGAGGACCACAAACAATGGCCAGATTTTGGAGCAGAGATACCGACATCCTTTACTCCCGACCCCTAGCGAAGGGAGCACTGTCTGGGCACGCTGTCAGAATCTCAGTCAGGCAGCGTGGACTCATAATCAGTAACAGTTCCGTGGAGAAATAAGAGTGCCAGGAAGGGAAACTAAGGCAGAAGTCGGGTGTGTTGGGGGAATGGTGATAGGCCACTGCTCAGATCACAGCCTCTTAGGCCTTGGCCACTAAGCATGAGTAAAATAATGTCACTGGGGCGCTGAGGGTGCCCCCTGTGGGCCCTGGGCCTGAAGGAGGCTGAGCGTGCGGGGGGAGGCCTCCTTGTCTGAGGTGCATGTGGTCCGGGGGTGTGTGTGCATATGCGGGAGCAGAGCAGGGGCCTACAGGGACAGGTGGGCCCGCCCACCTGGTTTTTTGCCCATTTCTCTTGTTCGCCTATGCAGGGGTAATCCCTCCCTTCTCTTTCCCCGCTGGTCTATCATGAAGCTTTTTAAAAAAATAAATTTATTTATTTATTTATTTATTTATTTATGCATGCATGCATGCATGCCCCCAACATGGGGCTCAAACCCATGACCCTGAGATCAAGACCTGAACTGAGATCAAGAGTCGGACACTGAACCACTGAGCCACCTAGGCGCCCCTATCAATGGGGCTTTTATATTCATATCTCCCTCATCGTATGTCATCCTAGAAGGATCCTACTGCCTCCTCATCAAGCCCCGCGTTGAGTTGCAATAATTCTGACTTAGTCTAGTAGATAGAGCACGAGTGTGACATATTTCTATCCCCTTTGGGGACATCCCTGGGGAGCTGCTGGGCATTTGATTTAAATCCTGACCCTGCAATCCCTGGCTCCCCTGGGCTGGAATGGCGGCGGGCAGGGCTGCCCCGAGGAATGGGCGAGAACTTGACCTGCAGAAGGAGCGACTCTGCCCATGGGCCACATTTGGGCCAGGACCCACGTGGGTCTTGCACGGGTCATGAACAAGCCGAAGGCTCCATTGTCGCACAAGAGCTAGAAGCAGTGTGGCTAGTGCAAAGCACATGTGCTGGAGAGCAGTGCAGACCTGAGCTCTACCACTTCTGGGCTGTGCAACCTGGGGCAGCTCATTGACATCTGCAAAATGTGACGCTAATTACCCCTCCCTTATGGGCTCGTGAAGATTAGCAGAAATGCTTATAGACAGAGTGGGTGTCAAGCACGTTAGCAACTTAAATATCATCCCACAAAAGCAGGGGGCAGTGAGGTCAGAGGCCCCTAGGGCCAGCTTAGCTTAGCCACCAAGAGGTTCTGAGGCCCTGGGCGGGCTGTCCACCTACGAGCCGGCAGGGCTGGATGCGGTGATTTCTCAGTGCCCTGGCTGCAGCGGGCCAGGGTCCCGGGCTGCAGGCTTGGAGATGCAGGGAGGCCGCACGAGGCAGACAGGGGCGCAATGGCAGGAGCACCTGGGAGCGAATGAGATACACCTGTCGGGAGCACAGATCACAGCACCAACAGCTGTGAGGGACAGCCCCTATGAGGAGGCAGCTGCGGTGAGGCCTAGGAGAGAAGCCAACCTGCCAGGCGCCTGCCAGAAGGACTCAACCCTCTCACCGGAGCGCCGAGACGCCCTGGATGGATGGAAGCAAGGTACCGGTCCTTGTGTCCCAGGGGTGGGGAGACTTCCTTGGCTGAGGTCGCTGGTGCAGTGGGAGCACCTGGGGGAGGTTGGGGAGAAGAAGGGAATCAGCGCCAGGTCCTGAGGGGGATCTGGGTGGGCGCCCAATACCCTCAGCAACAGCCTTGCCCTCCTCTGGCCATTTCTAGAGGAGAGACTTGGTGTGCTGGCTTCCCGGTCTCGGGGCTGGCCTGGCCTGGCCTTCTGCAGCAGAGGAGAATCAGTGTCTGTCCGTGAATACTCACCCTCTGCACGGGGCTGCCAGAAATTCTGGAGGCAAAAGCTGAGGAATTCGAAGCATTTATGACTTAGCGGGATTGTTCCCAAACTGCAAGCTTCTCTAAAGAGCCTTCTGGATTTCATTGTGGTTGCTTCTCAGCTCTTAGATCCTGGCCAAGGGCTCCCTGGGTCTCACTTTTCAGGGCTGGCCTCTGGCTGTAGGGTCTGGGCCTCTGTGAGGTTGGCTGAGTAATGCGTGGGTGTTTGCAAACCTTGCTGCCTGCCCCAAGGTGAAAAGCACAGAAACTGAAGTTAGGAGTTCTAGCCCTTTCTAGAAGGTCATCTTGGCCACACCACTTAACATCTCCAGGTTTTTTGCTCATCTCTCACATGGCTTGGTACCCCTGAGAACCTTGGGTAGTGTCTTTTCTAGAGGAGAAAAATCTGAGTAGAATAACATGCTTTTTTCTAGTAGCTGTTTCTCTTGACTTTGAATGGTAGCTACTATGTTCTTACAGATTCTGCCTCTTACCCTGATCCCCAGTTGCAGCTAATTGGCCCAGGGGTGAGCATCTGACCCACACAGGGCTAGCATTCAGGCTCTTATTTGGAGCCCCACATTGGTATCCTAAGCTATAAATACTGTGCACAATGGCCAATAGCTTTCTTTTCTACATTTCCTCTTCCCTCCACTCCACTGCAGACATCACTGGCCAGGAAGAGTGCTGGATTGATTAGTGATGTCTGCCATAGGTGTGTGAGGAGCAGAGTAAGCATGCCGCTATTTGCCGACTCTGGTCCTGTGCTTGGAGCAATAACAGCAGTGAGAATTCATATGTGACACGAACTCTCAGCTTTACCCAATGTCCACAGCAACACTCTCGTTCAGTCCCCTCAACAAGCACTGGGTGATACAATGGTCCTGTTCAGTCTGGGATGGTCACTGTCAGAGTTGGAGCACAGCTTCAAGCCCGAAGAGGGTGAGGGGGGAAGGAGACACCTGAGTCAGGCAAGCAGAACCAAACCCCATACTTAACATGTGATAGGCGCCCCCCTTATATCTCACTACAAAGAAAGAGGCTCAGAGAGGTAAAGTGACTTGCCCAATAACACACAGCTAGTGAGTGCCAGGCCTTGAGCCCAAGTGCTATGTTCTAAGTAGAAGTTTCCAGAGCTTCTGGCTGTACCTAAAACATGTGCACTCTCACGTGGGTCCATCCTGGGTCAGTGTAACTTGATTCCCTGACACTTTGGGGAAAATGTCGAAGAAGATGGCTGCTCGGTGGCTTGCTTGCTTTTCCCTGGAATTCCATTTTGAAATCTCTCATGGAGTTATTGTAAATATGCATGGTCGTGGCACCTTCAGCTTATAACCAGCATTCACGCAGAGGCCAGCGGGAGTAATCCTGGTTGTGAATGGAGGAAGCAGAGACTTTCGGTGGAGGGGCCTAGGCTGGGCCAACAGAACTATGCGCTCTCCGCAGGGTGGCCGGGCCCGGCCTGGACGGTGTGCCAGGATGGCTGTCCCCACGCTGCTTTGGTTGCCTGCGGCTGGGTCCACACACATTCCCTGAAGCAGATGCAGAAGCCACCCCCTGACCACGGGGTGGGGGGTGACAGGGAGGGGAGGGAGATTGGAAAGGGTGGAGAGAGGGCTCACGGGCAGCAGCTTGGCAGCCCCGGAGAGGCTTGGTTGCTAAAGACTCAGAGTCTAGCTGGAGCACCTGGGCACCTTGATGGCAGCGCCCTCCTCCCTGGCTCTTTTGTCCAGCTCACAGGCTGAGCGCCTGCCTCCATCCCCACCCCACCCCACCACCCCACCGTGGGGCTCCGAGGCCAGCTGGTCCGTCCCCTCTGTGAACGATGCCCTCTGAGCTCAAGCCTTGCTTACTGCCTGGGCTCAGCCCTACCTGCCGGAGTCCTCCTGCCTGAACCGTGTCCAGCCTGTGGGAGGCTCACCTGTGAGACGTCAGCCGTTCTGGCTGTTCTTCTGGGCACAGCAGTGCTCAGCTGTCCTAGCCCCCAGGCCCCTTCCCTCCCTCCAGACACAAGCCTCATGCTCAGCCTGTCCCCTGCTTTCTGCCTAAGGCCAGACAGCCCCCCAAATCCCCACTCCAGGGCAAAGGCAGGTCACTTCTTTGCTGGAGAGAGTGAGGCTCCCTCAGCCATTAACACCTGCGCCCCTTCCCAAAGCACCCCAAATAACCAAGTGTTTGGCAAGAAAAGACACAGAACGGACCTTCAAAAGAACACCTTTTGAAGTGTTTTGTTAAATCTTTCTTCATTCAGAGTTTCCTACAGTTAGTTAAGGAATGCTGCACCATTCCCCCTCTGCCAACCAACTAACTAGATAAATACATAAAGCATAGTCAAGAGGAAACACAGTATTTGAGATGTGAAAAGGAACACTGATCCACAGTTGGAATCAAACCCCGCTGATCTTGCTCTTGACCTCCGTCTCTAGCCTGTGTGGCCCCAGAAATCTAGGATGCTAGGAATATGGAGGCAGCAGGGAATTGTGGGGAGAATAAAGCCTTCAGAGTCAGAACCAAGTTTGAGTCCCAGCTAGTGAACTTCTATTTTCTCTTCTGTAAAATGGGTACAACAGTTGCCCCTCCCTGAGAGGTTGCTTGCCCAGTTTTCTGCAAAAGCCAGCCCTGTGCCTAGACACAGGGTGGCAACACAACAAGAGTTTGTCTCAAGTCTTTGACCTCTGGAGCTCATCTCTGACTCACGGCCTCCTGACCACAAAGGGGCTTGGAGCTGAGCTTTCCTGAGAGGGAGTATCCGTCCCCTGGCAACACCCTCACAGCTTTGGCAAAACATGGGTTTTATCTGGCATGCAAAGAGGGTCTGAGCCCCCTAACTCCCTAGCAGGAGCCTAGCAGGGACTGTGGCTGGAGGGGGTCATGCAGAAGCCTGGGAGGAGATGTAGCCCGGTTCCGTGTGGGGTCTGAATCGGGGGTCAGAGGACAGTAGCAGGGTTTGGAAGTCACTTGACTGCAGGCACATGGGGACGAGGCCACGCCTGTTTTGTTATCTGCAGTATTCTGCACCTCGCACAGTGTCTGGTGGCGCAGGCAATATTTAAATCTTTATTGAACAAATGAATAAATGAATGACAGCCTTATCAGTCAGAGCCTGGTTGCCTCAGGAATTCCTTCTAGAAACAAGGCAAAGGAGAACAGCTCCTGGCAGGAAACAGAGGTCCTCCGGCAAACAGACGGGTCTGTCTGGATGCAGGGAGTTAGTGATTGGGCAGGCAGCATAGAAGCGGGTTCGAGAGGCCTGGAGCAGGGCAAAGGGATTCTGGTCTCCGGACAGGCAAACCGCTGAGGGGACCGAGGAAGACCTCCTGAGTTCAAGAGGTTAGAACCTGAACGCTAGAGCCTGGCGGGCCGGGCTCACGGCCCAGCTCTGGCACCTGTGGGGCACATGACCCGTATCAGGTACTGGATCTCTGGGCCTTTAGTTTTCCCTTTGTAAAAGGAGGATGCTAATAGGATGTACCTCACAGTCCTGTAGAGGGGACTCGATGCGATTATTTGTAGAAAGTCCACGCTGTAAGCGCGCAATAAGTACCACTGTCAGTATTATTGGAGAGGGGGGTGGTGAGATGATCTGAGCTGGGTTTCAAGACCTGGAGGCAGGGAACGGGTGCAGGATGGATGAGCCCAAAGGGAGACTGGTTAAGAGGTCATTGCAAAATCCAGGCATGAGGGGATGAAGCCTAAATTAGGGGAATACTCAGGGTTTGAAGAGGAGAACAATGCAAAACAGGTGGTTCATGAAGAAGCAATTGATAGAACGGATTGGCTGTGGTTGGGGTGGGGAAGATCAGGGGAGGGGAAGCAGAAAACTCAGAACTCCTTTGTGCATCTGAGAGCACCTGGGAAGGAGATGGCACCTCTGGAAGAGACAAAGGATGTCTAGAGAAGGAGCAGGTATGGGGCGGGGGGGTAAAGATTCAGCGTGGGTGTGCTCGGTTGTGCTAAGGGGAGATGTGAGGCTGGAAATGCCCAACCAGCTGGGTGACTATGTCGGGGCTGGGGAGGAGACGGGCCATAGTGGAAGCCAGGCAGAGACCTAAGAAGTATGGAGGATGCCCCTAGGCAGCATTTACATTTGTGGAGCCGGGAAGATGGAAAAAAGCCCAGCTAGGAGCCAAAAGAGCAACAGAGAGCGGGAGAGAAGCAGAAAAGTATAGTGTGCGTGACCTTTGTAGCTGAGTTCCTGGAAGGAGGTGATGGCCAGCAAGGTCAGAGGCTGCAGGGCCAGGAGAAGAGGTGTCACGGCCAGCCCCGTGTGTGAAGAGCTGACCACGCAGAGAGCAATTTCAGCTGCTGAAAAACTAGTAGTGGATTCTCGAGGTTCATAAAAGGAAGGGGGAAGGGAGGAAGTGGAACCAGCTTGGATCTGTATCCTTCCAGGAGAGTGTCCCAGAGAAGACGTGAACCGGGGCAGACGGTGGAACTGCTTGGAGAACTGGCTCAAGTGCCGGTTGTTTTTCACTGAAGGAATCTGCATGGTTTGGAGCGAAAGCCCAGATGCTGGAGGAGAAGGGGGGGCTGGGCTCGGAGGAGGGGCAGCAGCCTGGGAACTGGGGCGGGAAGATGTGAGAGGCAGTGAGATGTTGGGATGCTCTGGAAAACACAGGAAGCAAACGGCTTTGATTTCTCAGTAAAGGAAGAGGTGAAGACCTCATGCGGGGAGGAAGTAGGCAGAGGGGTCTGGGGAGAAGGTAGGGAGTGGGTGTTTGGGGGAGGTGAAGGGAATCCATGAGAGAAGACAGAGGACTCAGAGAAGGCAAGGAGCATCTAATGGCAATTGAGTAGTCCGCTGGTATGTGTCCATTCTGTGATTTGCTACAGCAATTCTATGCTGGGGAACAAGAATAAAAATGTCCACTAATGGGGCTGACCAGAGGGTCATTTGGAGAGGCAAGGAAGCTTTGAGTGCAAAACAGACTTCAAATGATTGGCAATGGAGCCCGGCGTGGATTTTGGGGGACTGACTGTTTGCAGAATAAAGACAATGATTTCTCAGCAACAAGTATGACTTCAGACAAATGACCCTAAATCTCCATTTGGCTTTAGGGTGAGTTGTGTGTTCTCTTGTAGCAGCAAATCTGTATGGAATGTGAAATTACTGATCCTGGGGGCAGACAACCCTAAAGATTATATGGCAGCTGGGGCTGGGTTATTTTCTGGGAGAATCTACCTAGATTCTCTCTGAGATACCTACTCAGTGGCATCTGGTCCTATCTTGTCATTGTCACTGAATTATTTTAAATGAGCTGCATCTGCCACCCACCTCCATTGGGATGGAGGAATGCATGTGGGAAGGGACCTGTACTTTCCGATCCCATTTTGTGCATGGAAAGGGGCTGAACTCAGAACAAGGCTTCTTCAAATATTCCCCAACTTGATTGCATTCTGATCATGTGCAGTTTGGGGCCTGGCCCAGGGAGTTGACCGGGATTCCTATTGTCCTCTGGTGTTTGGTGTCCCACTTAACAATGCCAGGGCATACTCCTTGTGTGGGGATGGGAATCCTCATGAGAAAACAGGAGAGAAAGCTATCTTACTGACAAATAGCACCGAAGGCATGCAGGTCAGGAAGCCATTTAATCCGGATGGGTGAATTTTATGAATGAAAGAAATTTGGCAGGTCCCCTGATCAGGGTGGTTGCTGGTGAGCTTGGTCTCTCACAGGCAATGACAGACCTGGTCATGGGTCTGGACAACAAGTAATTCCAAAACGTGAGAGAGGGATATTATGGGAATGAGCTGCGAGAACCAAAGATGCAAGAACTCGAGGCTCAGAGATAGCACATAGAATGCCACCACCCACGAGCGCACCGCATTAACCGAAGACTCAGAGCGTGGACGAGATGAGGGTTCTGTGGCCTCGGGAACCTAGCTTAGCGCATGCTCCCCGGTCACCATTGTTATTGTCCATTATTTCAAGCCAACTGCCCCCAGTTCCGTGAGAGTTTGTATTCTCCCATATCATGACGAATGAGGAAAGATGGGGTAACCTCTGAAGCTGGAGTGGAAAAAGGCTTCCAGAAGCTGCTTTTCAGAAACACTGGCAAGTGTTTGCCAAGGGCGGGTCCAGTGTTTCTGTGGGCAGTTGGCGAGGCCATTGTCAGGGTTTCCGGAAAGACATGTGAGAGCCTCAGAGTCACACGGTCCCAAGCCCGTCTCCCATGCCAGGCCAACGTGTAACAGATTAAATGTTTATCTATTGTCCTGTCTGCCTCAATAAAACATGGCAGTCTTTAAAACGGCTGTCTTAATGACGTTTGTGTGTCTTGGAATGCGGCCCTGGGCTAGCAAATCGCATCTGAAGATGTGAAAACGTGAAAATCGATAACAAGAAATGAAAAGGCTGTTTCACTGACAAAACCTCATTTATCTTAATCTGAGGGGCTTCTCAGAATTTCCTAAGTGCCCTTTGAAATGCCAGCGTCAAAGCCAGGGCCCACGTGCACTACGCGCCAAGGCCTGGGTTGCTCAGGCCACGAAAGCCTCCTGAGAAGCGTCCTTCTGGGGCAGGCACCCACGGCACTGGTTTCCCGCCAAATTGCTCCCCAGCGGGGGTTTCCAGGGCTATTTCTGGGATTTCAAAACTCCCAGTGAAAATAATGTACCATAGGAATGAAAGGTATTTCACAAGACCCTAACCGTGAAGCCTAAGTGATCCACTTCTGGTAGGCTTTATTAGAATGTGGTAGGCACGCTAACAGTAATTCATGCTGACTAATGTGAACTGGGAAAATGAAATTATTATTCCACCTCCAGGAAGCCTATACCTTGTCCTGCCCCCAGGCTGGATGACCGCATTCCTGCCTCCCCCGGTCTCCTTCCCCCTCCCTCTCCCCCCCCCATCCCCCACTGAATCCACACAGGGACCAAACAGCAACAGTCCTCTGTGGTGACGAGGTTGGGAGCACTGAGCCCCAGGGATCTGCTTTCTGGCTGTAAGTCCTCCCCTTTGCTTCATGCACACAGCCCCATCCTGTCTTCTGGTTCCAGAGCAAAATGCAGGAGGCTTGGAGATGGCTTAGGTCCTCCTGCCCTGCCAGTAGCCCCAGGAGGGTGAGCCTTTCCTAAGCACACCCAGGCTTCCAGCTCGGGCTGGAGACCAGATTGGGGCTGGGCAGGGGCTCCATCCCCTCTCCTGGTCTCCTTTGTTCTCCAACTGTCATCCTGGTTTGCAGATGGAAGGCCAGTCTCAGACCCCCTACGCTGACTGCTTTCTCCAGTTTTCTCACCCACGGGCCAGAAGGCTTTTATGTATACATTGCTTGCCATTTTTCTGATAAAATCCACAGGCCTCTGCTACCTCCAGTCTGGTACCTCTTCTCCCTGCCTCACCCCTTGTCCTCTAGCCATCCTGGCTTTCTGCAGTTTCCTCCAGGGAGCCAAGTCTTCTCCTGGCTTAGGATCCTCACCTGAGCTGTTCCCTTGAACGGCGAGCTCTTCTCTTGTGTAGGTGTCCCTTGAAAACCTCACTTTGCCAGAGACCTCTCTTGACCTCAAAACCTAAATGAGACCTCTCTCATAGACTTTTGTATTTGTTCTCAGCGGCTATCACCATTTGTAGGTACCGCTGATCTGTGATGATTTTTTTGTGCATCTCTCTGAGTGAGCTCCATAAGGGAGCCTCCTTCACCACTGGACACAGCACAACTAAGACGTCATAGAGGTTCAGCACATACTCGCTGACTATCTGGCCCACTGGCTAAATTTTATGAACCGATGAGTTCCACAGAGCACTCATTCTGCAAATTTTTCAGGGGGCAAATAGGTCCCATGGTCAGATGCAATCCAGACATGCCCTAGTCTGTCTCCCTGTAGAGGGTCATAATATACGTCCGTGTAGGAAACTGAGATGCGCTCCAATTAGAACACAAAAAGCAAAAAATAAAATCAAAGCTGTAGAAAGCGAGTTTACTTTTCTTTAGCCTCACATTTCCCAAACGTATTTGAATGTGACATTTTTTTTACTTAATATCTACTAACATCCTGCAAATGTACTTTAAGACCTGCTTCACTGGTGGCTTTGGACTTGGGAAGTCCGAAACTCCAGATTGTCAGGCTTGGTGTGGGGGCTGCTCATCCTGCGTTGAAGACCCTCATGGATGCCCAGGCATGTATTCGCGTCTGCACTCACCACCCTAGTAAAGCAGGGGGCGCGAGCAAATTTTGGACCTAGCCTGGGCTTAGATTTTTCAGGGAAAAGAGAGGAAAAGACAGTCTAAATTTGGTATTTGCAGATATAACTTGGTGTTTGCAGATACGATCTTTGGAGTTATAACAGTGAGAAACCTGCACATACGAACTTGTCTTTTGTTGAGACTTGAATCTGCAGGTGTTGGGAAGCTGGTGGGTGAACACAGGTCCCTTAGTGGCTGAGAGAGTCTACCTCCTACATGGCATTTCATTTCAATTCAGTTCTCCTGTTCTTAGTATTCTCTTGAATTTTCCAATAGATGTAAATGAATTTTATGGGGAGGGGGGTGATTGCATGCCATATTAGCATGAGTGTAGGCTTCAGGACCTATCCCTCTTGAATAGCTAGGATGTTTTATGTAGGTAGGGTTCCTGAGGTGGAGCTGTAGTAGATGCAGTGGGTCTCAAATTATTTTTGATCAGCCCCTACTTAGGGCAAAACTGCTTGACCTGCAGACTCCATCTAGTCTCATTTTCCAGTGGAAAAATAAATTAGTGATAATTTGGGGGAAGTGGATTATGTATACATTTGCTTTAGCACTGGAGTATGGACAATTCATATTTGGACCACAATGTATACATGTCTTAGAGTCTGGTTATTGGAAAATTATAGTTCCAGAAGACTTTTGATGCAAATAAGCTTCAGTATGCTATGTAGGGTTAACCAAGCAACCCACAGCAAAATAAACTGATAATGATAAAGCTAAGCTGACAGTAATTCATAATTAGAAAGGACTGACTGTAGCCATTGCAAATCGCAACCAACTCAAGGCCACACTGATGAAGTGCTGATAAAGAGTCTTCTCCCAGATTTTGGGCACGTCAACTCTGGGTCTGCACACGGGAAATGGGAGTTTTCTGATAGAACAGAGGAGCATTGCTAGGCTTATAGCAGAATACACACAGTATTTAGTAACCATTAGTCCTTTCTTAGTCGACTACAAATTAGTAGCCATAGTTATATGTACAAATGAAAACTTAATCAAACTGTACACATTCAGCATAATAATCTAAAGGAGGCCTTTCAAAAAAAAAAAAAAATTCAGAGGCCACCTGAGAATATGTCTGGTAACATACCCCTGACCCCCAACTACTACCCACTAGATCACAGTTTCAACTTTTGAGATCACTGTCTAGGCAGCATTCCCTCCTTCCCGGGGAGGGCTTTCATTTCCTAGCTCAAGCAGACCAGAGGTGTGCATTTGGATTTATAAAGTATTCATAGTCTCACTTGAAAAAGTTTTAATATCCAGTGTAAATCTCCAAGATATAACGTTAAGTGAAAAAAGCAATGTGCATGGCAGTATGTATAATATGCTATTTATGTAAAAAAAAAAAGATTTTATATGTGTGTTAATGCTTTATATGGCCTGAGAATCTCTGGAAATGAATATGCAAAACGGATTCAAATAGTTGCCTCTGGGGAGGGTTATTGGCCCCTGGGGGAGGGGAGGGAGGCAGACCGGTTTTTTACTAGGGACCCATTCATGCTTTTTGAATTTTGTACCACTTATATATGAACTATTAAAAATATCAATGAATGTAAAAAAAATAAAAATATCAATGAATGTAGGAGAGAAAAGGCACAATAATAACAACAACAACAACAAAAAATCCAGTAAGCCCACAGAGACTTGATTCTTGGTTTCTTTTTCTTTCTTTCTTTTTTTTTTTTTAAGAGGTGAGGGTGAAGTTTGGTTTATTTATTGTTCTGATGCCTTTCTCCACCTCCAAAAACACCACTGTGTATTAAGCAGGAGATTCTAGAATCTAAAGGAAAATCTCCAGGTGAGGGGAGATGACAGACCCAGGCCCTAGGCCTCTGGACTGAGGCAGAGACCTCCGTCTGGTTATTTAAAACCTTCCCAGTGTTCTGATGTGTTTCCATTACCATATAAACACAAAATACAAAAGGGGTGCTCTTAATGAGGCCCCTTGTACTTTGTACATTCGCAGCTTGAATGTAAAGAAAAAAGGACAACAAAGGAGACAAAATTCGCACAGCAAAGCATGTTTAAATGAATGCATTCCTCTTATTTCATCCCGCTTTCGGACTGCTCAAAGAGACAAAGCAATGGTTTATCTTGATTTGCTATCAGGAATTTAAATGAGCGCAAACAGAAATATTACACTATTTAGTGTTTCCTAATGAGAAAAATGTAATATTGCGTTAATCCTGTAAAAAGAATTGTGTCCTTTTACATAAATTGGCACAAGAGAGTGCATTGTCTTTCTATCTTAAAAGCTCATTATGCTGAGTAACAATTATTTCTTAGAGCAAAATACCCACAGAAATATGTGGTCCATCTAAACTTTATGGGTTCAGAGTTACAGCAGGTATAGACAGAGAGCAGGAAATGTTTCGAAGCTGGAAGGAAATGTTTTGGACAATATGGGAGGCCTAACTTGGCGGGGTGGGCGGTGATGGTGATAGAGATCAAAATTAATTCCTCTAACTGGAGGTGGGCTTTGGGCAATGATCTGAAAGTAGTGACAAAGCGGGCACAGACTTCGGGTGGGTATCTAGGCTGGTGTCCATCTGGCAAATTTAGGAAAATTCTATAATGAAGTTGTAATAACAGAACGAGTTATTATTTACCCCAAGGCCTTAGGCAATTAAGGGCAACTGTTAAGTACCATAAGCCCCATCTCTGCCTGGGGGTACTCCCCTCGCATGTCAAGTGTGCAAATGCTTCCCCACGCTTCCTGTCCTTCTGGTCCCTCCCACTTCAGCCCCTTTCCTATTCCCGAGGAACGCAGCAGCCTGGGACAAGCAGAGCCCTGTATTTCAAAGCTGGGTTCATGGAGAGGGGATACAAGTAACCACAAACCCGCGAGTAAACCCACGCAAGGAGACTGCTCGACTTGGGTCTAAGTGACTTACATTTTTCCTCGCCTGAATTAGCCGGTAATTGCAAGTGGGCAGACTTAGCCAGAAACGGTCTAAATGATCAATTAGAAGGCAAAAAGGAGTTCCTTTCTTTAAAGTTCAAGGGTCCCTGTTGAAGAGCCCTACTTCCTAAGCCCTGCTCACATGGGCCTGCGCCCAGCTCTCCGTGGTGCCCGAGTATATTGTACATTTGCTTAACGATAATGAATTGAGTACTTATTTTGCAGGAAAATATAGGGCACTCCCATTACATGCAATCAAGCAAAAAGGCTGCAGAATGTGCCACTCCATTAATTTTAAACAGAATTCTTCCCAAATGTCACCCTGAAACCAGAGTATGGGGTGATTACAAATCTGAAGGAATTGAGAGTAATTTTCATTTGTACAAAGTAGTTGAGGGACAGGACTCCTGCCACACACACACACAATTAATTGAGTTAAATTGGATTAGCCGATGTCAGTGTGAATCACTAAGCCCTGACCCAGCCCGCCTAGTGGTGAGATGGGGCGGGGGGTGGGGGCTCTGCCATCTTTGAGAGCGCAGGTGCACGCCCCACCCCCCACAACTACACAGCGTGCAGAGTGTAATGTGATGGGCTAGTTATTAACAAACATGTTCAAGGAAGAAAAATGCCAGCCCCTGGCAACTCACTGAGCCTCAGTTTCGTTGTCTATAAAAGGGGATTATATTACCTGCTTCAGTGGGAGTCATGAGTACGTCGGAGCGCTTAGCGTGGTGCCCGGCACGTAGTTTGCGACCATTAAATGGTACCTATTACCTTTATTTTAATCTTCTGAGGGGGAGTCTCTTGTGCCTAAACTGGTTCCCAAATCACACTGAGGAAATCTGGACCTGGCCCCAGGGTGGGAGCGATGGCCCGTCAGTCCCCAGGGCCTGGGAGGTGCGAGTCAGCCCACTGAGTTACTGATCCTTTCCTTCCTGACTCCAGCCCTGCTGTCCCTGGGTGGGAGCTGGGTCGGCGGGAGAGCAAAGAGCTGGACACGGGAACAAGCAGGCGAGGGCGGTGGGGGAGCGGGCTGGTGTGCCCCTCACTCCATGTTCCGGTACTTGGTGAAGAGGTTGTACAACACTCGGAGTGTGGATTTCAGGTCACAGTTGACAATGTCTGCATAGAAAACAAAAACGCACGTGGCTTCAGTGGGGCCACACAGCCCCCTTCCTTCTACCACCCACCTCGTGTGTCCAGCATGGCCCTGGGGTGGGTGTCCCGCCCCCTCACCCCCAGGACATCATCTGGTGCTTCTGAAGAGCTCCCAGTGCTGCTGGGAGAGAAAAGCCTCCCCCACCAGACAGCCAGAGGCAGGGGGGCGGTGAAGGCTGGGCAGTGTGTACAGTAAGAATTCGGAGCAGGGGGCGGCAAGGCGCCGAGGTGCTGGGCGCAGGGGGTCTCGCCTCTCACTAAAATAAAGCAGACCCTGGAGCCTCCAGGCTTTGCTCTGGAGACATCTCCAGGTGGGGGGCCCCTGCCCCGTCTCCTGAGTCTCACTTGTGTCCGGGGCTCCTCTGCCTTCAGCCTCCGCCACCAGAGCCAGCTAGGAGTGGTGGGGAGGAGCGGGGGGGGGGGGCTGGGGCTATAGAGGGGGGCCCCAGGTGGGGAGTTAGGACGGAGCTGCCTCTCCCTGAGGAAGGGAGGGCCCCAGGGGCACAGAAGCCCACCTGGCAGACAGTACTCAGTAAACAGGTGGCATCAGGGGACAGACTGTTTCCGGTGGAGGACGGAGCAAGGCAGCTGGGTTTGAGGCTGGGAGTTTGTGTTTTCAGGAGAGTTCTGCCATGGGTTCCCCAGCTTTTATACAACCATTTCCTCCCTCCCTCCCTTCTATTTACTGGTCACCTTCTCTGGTTGCCCCTTGAGCCCTCTGCCAGCTCCTCTGCCCTACAAGGCCCCCCTCCCTAGTCTTGTCCCCCCACACTCACTCCCTTGGAGAGCTGTCCGTGGAGAGAACATAAGAAAAGAATCCTGTCTACTACTTAGGAGTGCGTATTTAGGTAAAAAATAAGGAAAAGTGAAAGAAAAAGAAAAGCAAAAGGCAAAAGCCCAATGACTATAAAAGTCAGGACAGTGGTTACATTTAGGAAGAAGGCTGAGGATTCTGTAGCTGGAAGGAGCACCCGGGAGCTGCGTGGTGTTTACACCGTGGCTTGGCAGGACGGTACTTCACGGACCTGTAAGTTATGTCTTATGTACCTTTCTGTATATGTGATGTTTTGCACAGTAAGAATTTTTAAAAACCTGTGTAGAAGGTCAGATGAAGTAAGTGTTGTAAGAGAAAACAATAAATGCTCTGGGATTCAGAGGTGGGAAGTTCCTGCAGAGCCACTGGGAAGGAAGGGATTGGGGAAGATGTTGGAACTCTAGCCACACCCTGGTCAACAGGAACAGGGGCTCTTGGAGATCAGGCAGAGCAGGAGGCCGGTGGCTCTGATAGGCTGGGTTGTGACCCCCAGGTTGGCTGCCACAGCCAGGCACGCTCGGGCCCCGGGGCCCAGGCTCTGCAAAGATTGACACTGACTGGGCCACAAGCTGAGGGTCCAGGGCCTAGGATTCCTCTGACCACTGCCCCCCACCCCCTTGCCCGCCCAGCCTCATCCCAGCTGAAACCAACCCTGTTCCACCCCAGCTGGGCTCAGACCCTGCTCCAAGCTCTCCTGCTGATGGATGTGCTCATGGCCTTCCCAGGACTACTTGGGAAGCCTGGAGCTCAGCTTCCCTTTCTGCTCCCATGTCGGTTCAGGCACATATATGTATTTTTTCAGGCACATATTGAGCCTCTGTCGAGACCCTATCCAGTGGCTCCACCCTGCTACCTTGCCCTGCCCATCCAAGGCATTCTCCCTAGGTGGAGTCCTTTGCCCTGTAGGCTGATTCTTGCTTTTCCCTGACTGCTTGCTATTGAGTAGTTCTTAAATTCCACTCAAGTCAAACGTTAAGAAGTTAGGGGAGGAATTGTTGGAAAGCAGAGAGGGACAGAGGTGAGCTCAGCAAGGGAGTGAGCATGAAGGGGAAGGTAGGGACCACGGCAACAGGCTCCTAACTGGGCTCCTCGGAGCCTCTTGCCCTCTCCAATCCATGCAACCCACTGTAGTTAGACTATTTAGTCTCTGGGTATGGTTGTGCAGGATGTACACTGCACAACCTTAGGGCGCGTCATTCACATTTCCAGGGCATCATTACCATAGACCACAACATAAATGGTGCCCCTTGAAGTTGTACAGCTCACGACTTGTATGGCCATACACCCATTTCACTTAAGCTAAGGTTCAAAATCCTAAATCATGAATTTGCAAGGCATGATGTGAACCCGGCCTACCTTTCCAGTCTGCCTTCATGCCACACTCCCCCTCATCCACTCTGCACAGGTCACACGGACCTCCTTTCCTTCCTTCCCAATGGCTGCGCTTCTCCATCATCTTGGCCTCTGCACACGCTGTGTGCCTGGATTACCCTTCCCAGATCATTAACTCCTCATCTTTCTGCAGACCTCAGCTCAAAGCCCCACCTCCTTAGGGAAGCCTTCCGGACCCCTGGCCTGGGTGACGGTACCCTGCTTTATGATCTCAAAGCCCCCCTGCTCTTCCTTCATGGCACTCACTCCAGTTCTAAATTGGTGATTTGTGTGTTCATTGGATCCAGTCTGCCTCTTCCCTGGACGGCGTGTGACTTGATCACTGACAGCCAGCCTTGCTTGCTCCAGCACTTAACCTAGTACCTGGCATGCACAGACCTCAAGAGGTATGAGTAGATAGCTGGATGAATGAATGATTGCCCAGTGTCGTGCGAGCCAAGGAAGAAAATTCCAGGAAGAGGAGATAGCCAACAGGGCTACATGCTCCTAAGAGGGGAAGACTGGAAAGAGTTCCCAGGGGACACGGCTCCAACTGGTGGCGTGGGAGAGAGCAAAGCCATGTGCAGGGAGAGGCAAAGTATCCCACAGAATGGGCAGATGCGGAATGGAGGCAGTGGGCCTGGGCACAAAGGAGGAACTTGGGGGCCTGATGGAGGACAGATAGGGATGGAGGCAGGAGGACTTGTTTTCCCCTTGTAAGGACAGGTGAGTTGTGAGCTTTCTGGAGAAGGAAAATGTCCAATATGATGGGAGAATGTCTCAAACTGACCATTTAATTTTAAGGCCCACTAAGATTTGAAGCCCATCTTCGTGATAGCTGCATAACCCAGTTATGTCATTTAACTTCTCTGAATCAGTTTTCTCACTGGTAAAATTGGGTTTTATGAAAAACATCTAGAACACATTAAGGGCTCCCTAAATGGTCGTTCCTTCCCCTTTGCCATCTTTGCCTGTTAACAGAGCTGCTGCGTACAGCTGTGCAGTGTGTATACTGCACAACTCCTGGGGGTGCCATTCACCTAGACTAGGCCCTGGGAAACCTGACTTCCTTCTTCCTACAGGCCATCACCTTATCAAGAAAGCCAACGGTCACACAGTTCCAAGCAGGTCAGTAGATGGGCTTTCTCAGCCAGAAGAGGGGCTCTGGATTCCTGGGAATGAACTGTGACTCCATGCTATATAAACAGAGCCTCTTGAAAGCCCTGGCCTACTAAACTATGTGATTAGTAACTCAGTCCTGCTCTGATGGCCTCTGCGTGCTGGCCCAGGGCCCCTCTCTGGCAGCAGTCTGGATGCTGGGGCTCCTATTTAGAAACTACCAGAGCAGAGTCTGGCTAGCTCGCTGTGAGCAGGGGAGAGACCAATCGGACCCCAGGCTACTCCAGGGAGAAAAGAGCCTCCGGCCAAGGGGAAAAGGTTCCATGTTTGCTCCTCTTGCCTGGTGGTATGAGTGCCTCTTCCTGTTCATTAGATGACCATCCCAAATGAGTTCATGGCTCTCGAACTGATGCAGAAGTCAAAGGAAGGGGACGGGAAGTCTTCACAGTGGAAACTCAGTCTTTACCCAGAGGGACAGGGCCCTGGATGGCCATGCCCTCCATGGACCTCCTCCCAGTCTGGGGCAGTCACTGAGCCCCTTTCTCTGACGCTTCCCTGCTGGGTCCCCAGATCCCTTGAGCAAGGTGGGAAGACAGCGGGCAGCTCAGTGCCACCAGGTGGTGGGGGCTGGATTAAGTTGGGCAGTCGCAGGCCAGCTCCTCGGGGTGGGTCTGGCCCCCTCCCGATGGAGCTAGCTGATCCTGGGTCTCTGTCTGGCTTACCTTGCTTCTCCCTATTCCCCATTGGGCTAGGACCCATCCTCTGGAGATGGGTCATATTGGTGTTGGCCTGCTACCCTATCTGGGGAATCTTGCTATTTTCTGTACGTGTTAAAAAAAAAAAAACAGCTGAAAGGTGATAAACATCCAGAAAAGTTCATGGAACATATATTGGCAGTTTTCAATGCTTGAAAGAGAACCCCGAGGTAACCAGCACCCAAGAGAGAAGCAGAACGTTGTGAGTACCCTTGAAATGCCCCCTCCCTCTCCGCATTCCGTTCACAAACCTCTTGCACCCAGCAAAGATAACCACTATCTGGACTTTCTATTTTATTATATTTTGAAAAGATTTTATTTGACGGAGAAGGGGGAGAGAGAGAGCACAAGCAGGGGGAGCAGTAGGCAGAGGGAGAAGCAGGCTCCCCACTGAGCAAGGAGCCCGATGTGGGACTCCATCCCAGGACCCCGGGATCATGACCTGAGCCAAAGGCAGACACTTAACCGACTGAGCCACCCAGGCGCCCCAACATATGTACCTTTAAAGAGCAGATTTTAGTTTTGCCTGTTTTCATGCTTTATATCAGTGCGATCGTGCTACGTGTATTCTTTTGTGATTTTCTTACTCCAAATTATGTTTATAGGATTCATCTATGTTGTGTGAGCTGTTCACTTTTGTAAACAACTTTGAGGTGTCATTTGTCTTATTGAGATAGAACTATAATTATCCAGCTCTAATTTTCTAGTTCTTCAGGAATAAGTGCTTCTCCATTTGTCGTCAATTTATGGTCCATCTTCAGTGCCTTGAAGTGGTCGTGTTGGATCCTCGTGTCCAGTTTTATACTTGCTTTATTTGCGGAAAAGAATCACTGACTTCTTCATGCTGCAGTACCTAGAAGTCCTTTCCCTGACCTCTCAGTTCATTTTTTGTCATTGTTGGGTATTAATCCATGGTCTGATGATACTCCAACGCATCTAGTCTGATAGGATGTGCAGTCCAGGCTCGGCTGCCGTGGCTAGTATTGGGCTAGTTTCCTGGTGTATGGACACGTAACCTATAAGCGAGGTTACTGCATCAGATGGTGTATTAGTTTCCTGCTGCTGTTAACAAATTATCATGGGTTTGGTGGCTTAACACAACCCAAATTTGTTATCTTAGAGTTCTAAAGGTCACAGTCCAAAGTGGGCTGCCCTGGGATAAAATCAAGGCATCCGCAGGACTGCAATCTCTTCTGGAGACTCCAGGGAGCATCAGTTTTCTTGCCTTTTCTAGCTGCTAAGGGCTAGCTTCTAGAAGCCTGCATTCTTTGGCTTGTAATCCCTTCTATCCGCAAAGCCAGTGATGGCTGTTTGAGTCTTTCTTATGCTGAATCACGCCGATACTGGGTCTTGTGCTTCCCTTGTGATTATGCCGGAACCCTCCAGATGCTCTAAGATCCTCAACTTAATCACATTTGCAAAGTCCCTTTTGCCGTGTAAGGTCACATATTATCAGGTTCTGGGGATGAGGATGGGAGCATTTTGGGGCCATCCTTCTGCCTACCATAGAAGGTAGTGCAAATCCTCGACTGTATTACGTAAAGACAAACTACTCTTCAAAAATGGTTATATTTATATTAACACCAGCAGTTTCTGTTGCTCCATATCATTGCTAACACTTGATATCATCAGTTTTGCCACTGTCTGGTCTGCACACTATTCTCCTCAGTGAATGGGGGCAAGAAATGGAACTATTTTCGCTATTTCCAGCCGCTAGTCAAGGCCTTCCCCAAATGAACTGATCACTTGGACCTCAGCCCCTATTACCTGCCTGGAATTTTTAGCATTGCTTAAAATCTGGCCCCAACTTTTCAATTTTTTAAATTGTAGATATTCCATCAGCCTGCTGGCTGATAGACAGGCTCCATTCCTGGCGAGTACTAGATTTCTCCTGAGTCTGCACTTGGCTATAATGCCGGAGTCTTAACCATATTCAGCGAGGAGTCTACTTGAATAATAATGGGGTAGGCGTGTGCACTGGAAGACAGGCGGGGTGATGTCCTAAATAAAAAGCCACCAGCTTTATGCCAGGATTTCAACTGCTTCATTGGCCGTGAACATGGTGCTAACACTTGGGCTACTAAAAGTTGATGAAGCCTGGGCAGCCAAGTCATCTGGGATGCACACCCAGCTCCCAGGAGATTTCAAGGTACGATGGAACTTTGAATGTCAAACAGCATGGCAGAGAGTGCACATTCCTGAGCTTAAAATTCTTTGCCATGAAAAATGCCTCCACCACAGCCAATCTGATTTTGAGACACCCTCAAAGAATTACCCACATTGGCATCTTTTGTAAAGTCTGCAGCATTTACTACCGAATCTCACTTTCCAGGTAGAGGTGCAGAAACCAGAGGGGCTGCTGGGGTATATTCCTCTTACTAAGTACAGTTTCACAACAGGCCGGTTCAGTTCTCCTTTACGCACTGGAAATTTTCAGCATGGGGTGATGCCCAGTGTAACAACAAATAAAACAGATGTGTTTTTCCATTGCCATGGGTCAGGAAGTTTCATATTAAGCAGTTCAGTCACTAATTGTACAAGAAATGTCCTCTGAATCCTGAAATATCCCTATAGGTTAATTGATCCTGGGAGAACGGTCTGTTCTGAGGGAAATAAACGTTTGACAGTGGATATATGGGGGGAGTAATACTTCTGGTCCGTGACCAGGAAGTTTCATATTAAGCGGCTCAAGAACGTGGAAACAGAAACGCTGGCCAGAACTCTCCTGCTGTCTCTCTTACTCTGAAGCGGGGTGTTCGTCATCTGGCCACGGGGCTCCAAGTCCATTCCTGATGGCATCAGGATGGCCAGAGTGACCTTGGCCCCAGAGGGCCCCTAGAAGGACGCCAACCTTGCTAGAGGCCCTCGGTAGTGACCAGATGCTTAGAACAGGTGACAGTAAGTGAGAATAAGGGATTGCCTTTTGTTGGCTAGAGCCAAGTTAGCGAGGTCTGTGACGAGACATGACATGGGGACCCAGCCCGTCTCTTCACGATCCATCTCTCCCCTCTGGTTTTCCTGCTTTCCCCTCCAGCTTCAAGTAAAAGCATTCCCACAAGATACTGTCCTTAACCTTTTTCTTCTCTCTGCATGCTTTCCTGTTGTTGGTCTTCCACTAAGTGGAAGATTTCCAATTACATAACCGCAGCCTTGATCTTTTCCCCAAACTCCAGTTCTGCTTGGTCAAGAGCTCGGCTTCCTAAAGCTGACATCCTTATGTTCCCTACCAAGCTTGCTTTTCTTCCCGGGTTCCCCAATGTTGCTGCCAGTGCCCCAGAGCTAAATATCTGTTCTTCACACTGCCTTCCAAAGGATCTCTCTGGAACAGAGCTCTGATCACGTCACTTGCCTGCTTAAGAACCTTCCATGTCGGGTGCCTGGGTGGCTCAGTTGGTTAAGCGTCTGCCTTCGGCTCAGGTCATGATCTCAGGGCCCTGGGATCGAGCCCCGAGTCAGGCTCCCTGCTCAGCGGGGAACCTTCTTCTCCCTCTCCTTCTGCCACTCCCCACCCCGCTCGTGCTCGCTCGCTCGCTCCCTCTCTCTCTCTCTCTCTCTCTCTCGATCTCTCAAATAAACAAACAAAACCTTAAAAAAAAAAAAAAAGAAGAAGAAGCTTCCATGTCTCCTACTGCCTAGAGAATAAAGTCCAAACTTTCTGCCTTGGTATCAAGTCCGTCTAGGACCTAAACCAGCTCGCTTCATCCTCACCAAGCACTATTCAATTCATACTCTTAATATTCCAGCCAAATAGGTAACTGCTTACATTCCTTATCAGGTGCCAGGCGCTGTGCACCAAACACCATCACACTGAATCCTGTCATGTGCATGTCTCTCGGAGTTCCATTCTTATAGACATGAAAAGTAGGCTCAGAGATGGTGGGTAAGTTGCTGGAGGCCACACAGCTGGTAGGGTGGGGACTGGATCCAGGGCCGTCAGCAGCTTAGCCACACCCTCTGCCGTCTCACAAGCAGAGCCCCTTCCCCTTTCCCAGGCGGGACTTGTGCTCACCCTGTCCTCCTGTCTGGGGTGCTGGCTCCTCCCTCCCGATGGCCAAATACAAAAGCCCCGCCTGACCTTCCTGGTTTAGCCCCAGGGCCGCCATCTCCATCAAACTGTCCTCTGCCCGGACCGAAGTGATGGCCCCTCCATTCTCTCGCTCTCTTAGCGCTACCTCTTTCAATGGCAGTTGATACCACTGTCATTCTGTTGTGGTTACTGGGGGCATCTTTTCTCTCCCCTGAGGGTGGCAAGTGCCTTGAGGTCAGGAACAGCCCACCCCTCTTGGCATATCACCATTGATGGGGCCGTGCGCCCCTAGACAGCACATGCCCCCCTCGATGTGGAGGTGTGGGAGGCTCAGCAATGGGGAGGGAACACACCCCACCCCTACTTGTCCACTTCCTTTAAACAACTAGGAAAGTGCAAGCAAAAGGGCCCACGGCTGGAAAACAGAATATTATCTGCAACACAGTGTTGACTCACCAGTGCTGATAAAATGGAATATTTCAGTCAGTAAGTCAATAATCGTCCGTACCAAGAAGACTCCCAGGAGAGACAAGGCTCACAAATGCACACAGCTCCAAGTGTGAGCATGGGAGCGCTGCTTGAGCAGTCTGTTCCTTGTGCATTTTTATTCAGTCTTATATTTGCAATCCGAACCCAGCAAATCAGGCCTCCTCTTTGGGCAGAGTTGGAGTGAGCAAAGAACAGGAGAGGCAATTATGCTCCGAGCAGAGCTGCCGGTGAGGACTCCTGCATCTCCCCCTGCCTGGCCGGGATACAGCTATGTGACAGGTCAGCACCCTGTCCAGTGACAGAAAGATCTGGAAACTGGGCACAGGGCAGTTCCTGTGGCCCCTCTGCTCAGGCCTTCCTCTGCGATCCCATGAGTGGGATCTTCACTTGCAGTTCACAAAGGATCTCTAGGACCGAGCAGCTTCGCCCTGTCCCACCTTCCCTGACGCAAAGAAGATTTCAGAGAAGAAACCCTTGCCCTGATGTCAAACATGAGGCTTGCCCTGTGCCCTGAACACCCATGTGCAGGGACAGGGTCTCTCAGTCCTGTCACAGACCCAGGAAAGAGCCAAGTACCTTCTGGCCGTGGCTTTGGCTTTTCCAGTCCCCCGTCTTGCATGAGCTCAAAGGCAAACGAGACGTTCAAGACCTGGGAAGAGAAATGTGCCAGTGTCATTGTGCCCGGACTCCTGGACGCTTGGGGCTCCCGGCCCCTGACCCCGGGAAGCGAAGGAGCCAGCCCTACAGCCAGAGGGGCAGAGGCCGAGTAAAAACGGGGCCCTAATGTGAAGGAGAAACAAAGCTACCAGGATGGGCAGCCTGGCCGGACCCAGCTGGCCGTTGGTGAAACGTTCCCGGAGAAGTTCAAGATCTTCTTCCTGGCCTACTGTGTTCCCGTGTCAACTGCCAGGACTTTAAACTTAGGGATATGAGTGTGCACAGTTGAAAGGATCAGATGGCAAGACATGGTCAAGAGGCAGAGAGCGGTTTCTGCTTTGGACCGGATGTCCTTTGTCTAGCAGGCAGGCTGGGGCAGCCCGTGAGAGGCATCGGAAGTAGGCTGGGGGTGAGCCTCAGGTCTGGCCAGCCTTGCGGCCACCTTCCTTGTCGTGTCTGGGGAGAGATGAGGCTGGCCTGTGTACCTGGCCGGAAGCGTATGGCTAGGGGGCCAGGGCCAGACGGCAAAGGGAAGGGAGAGCTGTTCACGATGCTCAGGGGTCTGCAGGTGGCTCCTTCCCAGCTGAACTGTTCATCAGAACAGGCCCCACATCCCACTGCCGAAGACTCGGGGCAGCTGGGGAGCCCTTACCTTTTCCCTGCATGGCCCTAGCAGAGGTGTGGGCGGGTGAGTTGATGGGACACGTGGCCTGGGGGCCTCCCTTGATGTCCCCTCCCCTTACCTTCTGTTCAAAGCTGTCCGGGGTCAGGAAGAAGCTGTGCAGGGGCACGAAGTAGCCCTCTAGGAGCCCCATGAGCAGCACCAGGTACACCCCATCTGCAAACTGGAGGGAGTAGGTCAGGTGAAGGCACTGGGTCCCAGAGACCCCCAGGCAAGCCCTATCCAGGGGGCTCGTCAGTCGCCATGTCAGTGCCCCAAAAGCCTTGACATCCCCAGGCAGGCTGCTGGCCGGGGGTGAGGGGCGGTGGCCTGAGGCAGGAAGGTCCGCTTTGCAGCAGGCCCGCCCCACGTCCGGCTTGTCCCCCACGGGAGCCACCACCCACGGTCCTGGTTTCAGCTGATCCAGCATGTACTGAGCACTGACCATGTACCCAGCCCTGACGTGGCATGGGGACCAGAGAGACAGGTGAGGCATGGCCCCTGCCCTTGAGGAGCTCCAGTTGGGTGGGGAGACGGATGTGGAGGAAAGGCAGCAGCTACTCTGATGGAGGGAAGCACGTTGGCCTGTGTGACCATGACAGAGGTTCCTCACCCCACTGAAGACGACAGAGAAGGCTTTGGGAAGTGGCTCTGCCCGAATGGAGAGCTGAGGGGTGAGCAGGAGTAGCTAAGGTGGGGCAGAGGGAGGCCGGCAAGGGGGTCCAAGGCCTATGGCCCAGTGACAGAGAAAGAAGTCTAGTGTTCTGTAGGCCTGGGCAGTCTCCTGTCTCACCTCTTACTTTATTACTGTTTGAGAGACAGCATGGTGCAGCTGGTGCGAATGTGGGCTCTGGAGCTAGGCCTCCAGCTGTCCTACTTTCCAGCTGGCTGACTTGAGAAAGTTATGTAACTTCTCTGTGCCTCATTTTTCTCATCTCTGAAGTGGGGATGATGATAGTATAGTACCTACTCTATAGGGTTATCGGGATGATAGACCAATTAATATGTGCAGAGTGCCTAGAACACCGTCTGGCATTTAGGCAACACTTACTAAATTTTAACTATTGCTATTACTATCTGGGAAGACAGCAAAGCAATCAGGATACAACTCCCTGGCTCTTGTTGACAAAGAACAACTGTGTGCTGAGGGCCACAGCAAGAGGCTTAGAGCCTGGTCCCTTCCATCAAGGACAGTTGGGAACCTGGTCTGAGGGCCAGTAGATTCCTGGGCTAAGTGGGAGGTGCAGGTCTTCTGCTGACAGGGGGCATGGGCAAGGAGAGTGTGTGCTGGGCAGTTGGGGTGGGCTTTGTGGAGGCGGTGGGGGCCTGTGGGCTGGGAGACATTTGGGATGAGTTGGTATTCCCAGAGGTGGAGGATGGCCAGAACAAAGATCTAGAGGTCAGATGCATACTTGAAATTAGAGAACGTTTTAAAGGGGGTGGGGGCTCCCAAATCTTTGTGGGCATAAATCCAAGTTGCTAAAGAGTTAGGAGGTCAAAGTTCTTGGAATCATCTCAAGGACCTTAAAACTAGACAGAATTGCCTAGAACGTGGGCTGGACCCACTGTCTGAACTCTGCTGGGTGACCCGGCTGGTGGGCCTGTGACTCAGCCTTTATGATTGGTGTGCTGCTTGGCCTTGAACTTGACTTAGGAGCAGCTTCCTCCCTTCATCCATCCAGCTGGCCTTCAATTCCAGTGGGGATAGCCCAAGCCTGACTCATCCCAGGAGTCAAGGAGAGCAGACCCCAGCATCTGTGTCAGAATCAAGGCCCTCCCACGGAACGAGTCAACTGGGCCTCTTTTTGGTGGTGGCTGGAAGGGACTGAGAATAAAAGAATCCAATCTGTCTACTCATGGGAGGACCCTGGGTTAGGGTCAGGGTTACTCAGAACTCTGAGTGCCACTGACCTAGACCGTTCCCATCCCTGACCACTGGTTCTGATGACTTGGTGGTTGAACCTGCAGACCGACCCCAATCATGCCTGGCAGAGGCTCCCTCTCCCACCACTCCTTACCCATGAAAACTGAAGTGGGAATCCCAGACTCATGCTAGCTCTCTCAAGGGCACCTCACTTTTCCAAAGGGTACCCTGTCTCCCAAATGAGTAGATAAAGCTCACTTTATAGAGTACAGACACCGAACAGTCAGGGAGAGCTCAGTGACAGACCTGGGAATTGCCTTAAACATAATAGGAGATGCCCACATCCTCAAAAGAAAACCATACTTATGAAGTTTATTGCAGATGAAAGGGGGTTGGGGAAATAGGGTGCGTTATACAGTCTTAAAGTATCTCCTGATAATGATTAGTTATAAGGGTGGGGGAAGCTTTACAGTAGAGAAATCTGGTGGAGACTAACCAAGTGACCAAAGTTACTGTCACCAGTAATGGGCCTAATGGACAAAGTGCCTGAGAAGAGCAGTGTTACTGGGGTTGGAACCATCACTGTAAATGCATAACTTGAATCTAATCATAAGGGAAAAAAATTGAGAGACAGCCTTTGAACCTAGTGACCTGCACTCTTCAAAAATGTCAATGTCATGCAAAAAAAAAAACGGCTGAGGATTTGCTCCATATTAAAAAGAGACTAAAGAGACAGGACCATTAGAAGCAGCTTGAGAATATTACAACACCTGTGTTTCTTTGACTCAGATGCTGTTGTCAAAAGTAGTCAAATATCCACGATTTTATGTGGTTCAACCTAAATAGATGAACACCTTGACGTTATAGTTGCTTGAATCTGGTAATTGTAATGTGATTATTTAAGAGCATACTTGTTCTTAGAGATGTTTGCTGAAGTATTTAGGGGTGGAGGGAGAGAAATAGACCCTGAATGTGGTCAGATGCTAACAATTGGTGTATGTAGGTGAAGAGTATATGGATGTTCATGAGAATATTCTTGCAACTTTTCAAAATAAAAAATTAGAAAAAAAATCAGCATTCCAGGCAGTTCACCCCTCTGAGCAGAACAGAATGCCCCTCCCTCCTGGGAGAGCTTCAGGATCAGTATGGATCAGTATGGAAAGCCATCCTGGCTGTGCGGGGGTGAGGTACTTGGAACAGTGGCTGCACTCAGGGCTGTCACCCACCTGGGTTTCCAGTTCTGTGACCTCCAGGTTCAGTTTATTCAGGTGCTTGTTCACAAAAGTGATGAGTGTCTAAAAGAGAACCACACGCCAGGCATGAAGATGGAGACTCCTGCCAGTGTCAGACCCTGAAGGCCACCTCTGTGACTCTACTGTGAGGACAAGGACCAGTGTGATAACACAGGACGAGGTCCAGCTGAGGGTGCTAGCAGGGATCACTGCTGAGCTGAGAAGGAGCAGCCTATGAGGCTCTTCTGCAAAGCTCCTTGAGTTCCCAGGAAAGGACAGCCCCAGGGTTTGTGCTCCCATGTACTATGTGACTTGAATAGCCAGTTTCAGGGCTGTGAAAGGGGCAGGAAGTCCCGAGAGGGCAGAATGATAGGTGCAGTGTCCTAGTCCAGGCTTGGGAGGGGGGGCAGAGAAGAAATGACCTCCCTGGGTCCCTCCTTCCAGACCTTCCCAGGGGCAGGTGCATGTGCCCTGGGGAGGAGTGAGGGAGGAGGCCTGGTTGGCCAAGGGTTCAGTGTGGATGGGAAGGCAGGGTGCTCATAGTCTCAGAAGCCCCAGGAGACACTGTCCTCCTGATAGGAGGAGGGGGTGGATAAGGTATCCAGTGGGAACGAGAATGTAAAGTGTACCTCACTTACTCAGAGTGGGAAAGCCCCGAGTTTGCAGAGAGCTGGTGAGGACGCCAGTTTCAGGAAGCGTGCAAGCTACCGGCATGGGTTCTTAATGTTTGGCTGCATCTCGCTCCCCTCCCTCCCAGGCACCTCTTGCTCACCTTTTTCACTACATTGAGTTTGTCTGGTGCGTGGTCGAACAAGGTGTCAAAGGCATCACGTTCTGGAGAAACAGGAAAAGGTAAAGTGGAGCAAAGACCAGCTTCCTTGTAGGGAAGCCCCCCCACCCAGGGCCCAGCCAAGGTGGCCATACCGTCAGCTACAGGCAGGAATTCTTCAGTGCGTGAAACAATGCTGGAACTCGGGAAGCGGGGCTTGGGGCAGAGATTCTGGATTGATTCTTAGCTTAGGGGCTTTCTCTGTTTCTCTCTCTCTCTCTCTCTCTCTCTCTCTCTCTCTCTCTTTCTCTCTCTCTCTCTGTCCACTTTCTACATTAACCCTCTTTTGGGCTGGGGTTGGGGGGCTCTGTTGGACAGTTTGACTTGGTGACTGGTCCTTTCTCTTCACTATTTATATCCATTACATCATGATTTAGTCACGGGTCTAAAGTGTTTCTGAAGCTTTTTGGAGGCGGAATGTTTTCCAAACGTCAAATCACCTCACCCCCTAATTTTCAAAACCAGGATAGCCACGGCAAACCTCGTGGTAGAGTGCACGGATGATGGGATTGGGAGCCTGGGAGCTCTGGGATAGAATGTGTGCTCTTGCTCTTGAGTGATCTAGTCACTTCAACCCTTGCGTCTCAGTTTCTTCTTCTGTCAAATGCCATCTGAAAACAAAACCTCCCCTAGGAGTGTTATGAGGATGAAAGACAAGAATGTATGTGCATGCGTTCTGTAAACTTTGAAGCGTCTGCTGATCTGAGTTTATTAGCATATTTCAAACATTATCCATAGTAAATATGGGATCGCTGAAAGTAGCAAGGCTGTGCCCCCTGCCCCCTGTTTTCCTTGCTGTAGCCCCCAGGCTCTTTGAACTCAGAGGTGAAATAGTGGATAGGATCGGAGGCAGGGAATGAGAAGAATGTCCAGGAGGGATGTGGGCCTGGGAAGCTTGGTGGTCCTGGGGCCTGCCTTTTCCTGCTCTTGCACCGATGAGTAAATCTGGGACTGCCAGAGGGGTGACTGAGGTCTCGAACATTCACAGACTGTATAAACAAACGCAAAGTTCTGGGAAACTGGAGCAGTATGACGTGTGATGAGGAAAGAGGGATAAGAGGGCTTCTAGAAGGGCCAGACTGAGGGGGAGAGTGGACTGTCCCGAGTGTGTACGTCCACCTCTTTACTTCCACAACACACTTAGAGCACGACTGTCCCGCCGATGTCCAGGGCCCATCCCGAGCCCGGCAATGCCAGTGGTCTGGTTACTGATGAGAGGACTGTGCCGCTGTGGCTCGTTTTCCTCTTCCCACCAGTAAGCCAACCCTCCCTACTAAGCCGCCCTGTCACCAGGCTGGTGCAGACACACATGCAGGAAGCAGGCCGAGTGCCTGTTCTTCCCAGCTGCTGCGGAATTAACTAGACCCCTGTGGCAGCCACCAGCACCAGAGGATAATCTTATGCAACTCACCATGCCTTCCGGAGAGAGCCCTGCAGGAAAAGGAGAAAGAAAACAGTATGAGTCTTCTCTCTCTGTCCTTCACTGAAGAGCCCACAAAGCTTCTTTCCTTGGCATTTTATTCTGCACTAAGTCTCCAATTGTCGGTCACCTTTACCCCATGACCACCTGTTTCTTCCCTCTGCTCTACAGATACGCTGGTGTTCACACAAAGCCTGGTATAAATGATACTTACAGGACTATTTCTTGCCCTACGTAAAATCCCACTGTCGCTTACAGTTGAGAAGGAATATCAGACTTGGGGTTGCAACATTCCCAACCATTGCACCGTCTGGGCTGCTGTGGGCATCTGCCTAGGGACATCGGCTTTGTCTTTCTCCTGTTTATTCTGTGATTCCCGCCAAACTGCACCTGCCATTGACTCAAAATCGGTTTCTCAAAGAGGGCAGGAATTGGAACCATACTCATACCGGTGAAGCAGCAAAGTACTAACAGCACAAGCATTAGAACAGACTACTTAGGTTTAAATCCCACAGAGCCACTTGCTTGCTGTGTGATCTTGGGCAAGCTACAGAACCTCTCTGGGCTCCAGGTCTCTTATCTCTAAAACAAGGATGATAATGGTAAATACCTCAGTATGATGTTGTGAGCATTACATGATTTAATATGTAGAAAGATTTTAGTGTAATTCCTAGTATATAGTAAGTGCTCAATACATTTTTTGGTTCTTATCATATTGGTTTATTGCAACTGTACATCTATCACCTACTAAATGATAACTTGAGGGTAGTGCACTGGAAAGAATAATGAACTTGGAGTTAACTGTTGGAGAGCCCAAGGACAGCTGCTTTTCTACCTTTGGGATGGAGTCTTAGGAGGTGTAGGCATTGCTTTGTGTATTTATTATGAGTACCAATAGATATAAAAGTGCTTCATAAACTGTTATGTGTTGCCATTGTTAGGAGTTGACCTCCACCTTCATGTCTGTGTGGCAAGATGGCAGAGGGAGACCACAGGAAGCATGGCAGGCAGCTGACTCATTACTCTGCAAACCTAAACTTCATGTCCCCTGGTTCAGGAGTTTCTCACAGGCCACGTTCCTCTCAGGTATGTCTTTCTCTTCTCCAGAATGTGAAATAACAGGCGTGGACAAGCCCAGCAAAGGGCAGGGGTGTGGGGCAGGGCTGAGCCAGGGGACATGAACGACATGTCACAGGACCCAGGCCAGGGAAGTAGTGTGCCTTGTGGATCAGGTGCCCTCTTGACTTCCAAGACTAGCCCCCAGAGTGACGGAGGCTGCCTGACAGGCTCTCTGCGGGCCATAAACTGGGCATCTTGGGAAGGGCCACTGCCCATCTCTGCCCTACCCTGGTCCTGTTGAAGCCACAAGCACATTGTGGTTCAGACAGGCCACACCGGGGACCTCCCTCAGCCACCACTGGGGAAGCAAGCTGCCTAGAGATTGGGCAAGACTTGGAAGGCATGGGTCAGCTGTGAATCCTCACCACCACTCTGGTTACGCAAACGCTCCCCACTTCAGAGATACAGAAACCAAGGTCTGAACAAGTGGCAGAGCCTGGATTTGAACTCAAGTCAGGCTGGCTTAGAGGTCCCTGCTCTTTCCACTTCGCTGTTGTTCAAGGTAACATAGAAGAAAGTTGGGGCCGCAGGGGATGCTGAAAATGTCCTTTGCCTGTGGCCGGGGCTCAGGCCTGCCAGATGATCTCAAGACCCTTGCCCCCAGCGTCCTGCTTTTTCTACCTCAGAACAAACTTCGTTTCCCCACGGCAAACCTCTTACATATTCTGAGATTCCAACTGCTTAACGGAAATGAAAAAAACACAAAACACCAACCCACCACTCTGAGGTAGAAAAGGGCTTTCTGGGTCATGGCACGTGACCAAATACATCAGATTCAGAAAAGGAAGAAAAACGTCCTTTTGAAGGTTCACACTTTAAATTCAACCCCATGTTTATGGCATGACGATTTCATGCTGGTTGGCTTTTTTGGGCACACTTTTTCCTGGAGTGCCACAAAATTAGAATTTTTCAATCACGGCTAATTCTCTCTCCCCACGTCCCCACCCAAGTTTGTATCTTAAGCATTGAGAGGCATGTTTTGAATGCATGGAAAAGGCTAAACTATAATCATTGGCTGAAGTCTAATCCCTCTTGCAATCCCAATAAATGAAAACTAAATATCAGCAAATGGATGAATTTCGGAGAAACATCTGTGTTCCATTAGAGAATCGCTGGCAACAATGGTGTTGACATACTCTGTGTTACCAGTTATTTCCTCTTGGATTTGCCGAGACTGGAGGATTCCTTCTCGTTTCTGAAACAGGGGTGGGGAGGCGGGCGGGGAGGAGGAGAGAAAAATATGCTTTAGAAAAATACAAAAAACTGATTAGCATTCCTGATATTGAGAAAGTTACTGGTGTTTAAGAAATGAAACCCAGAGAAGAGATCGCGCCAGAAGCAAAATGAGGCCCCTGATTTCCTGGGACCGGACCATACCATTCATGCTTAAGGGCAATTAGTGTTTATTCCAAGCAAGTTGGCTGTTTCTTGGACGGTGAAATCTTTTCTTTCTTTATTGGAAGACATTTTTGCTGGAAGCCAACTGCCTCCTGGAGTAATCCACAGTAAACCGAATGGAAATGAAGGCCAGGGTGTGTCTGCCCTCCAGCTGGGGCCACAGAGGGTGGGGAAGAAACACATTTAGCGGTGGGGCTGGGGGAGAGGACAGAGGCCAACTGGGAGAATTTAAACAGAGGGAGAGTTTTCGGTTTTGTTTTTGTTTTTAAGGGATAAATAGGGGAGCTCTTCTGTGAGCTGTACGGTCCTGAGGTAACTGGCTTATTCTCTGAGAAAAGAGCACTAAGCACTCTGGAGGCCCTCACGCCTACCCACCCACTCATCCATTCATCCGTCGGTCTGTCCATCCATCATCTGTCCACCTCCTCCCATCAATTTATCTTTTTTCTTTATTTCATGAGTCAGTGTCTTCTCTGTACAAGAACTTATGTTGGACTGAGAGCAAACACTGTGGAACGTCTGACCTAACTTCTGACCTTGAGTAAAATGGGGTAGATGAAACAGGTAGGTGAGAAAGATTTCCAAGAAACAGTCTGGGTTTATGCCTGATGGTGCCGCTCGATTATTACAGCAGGATTCCCCGTTCACTCTCAGAAGTGTCATGTGTCATCAATTATGTGGTCACTCCAGGCAGACAGGACATGCTGAATGTGGGACAGAAGCAGGCACTTTCGTGGGGATGGTTGGGGACCCCTTCCAAGGGGAGGGTGTCCTTGAGCTAGAACTTGGCAGGACATAGAGGATGTGGCTGGACACAGAGGAGAGGATATTCCAACAGAAGGGATGGCCCCAGCAAAAAGGCAGATCAGGAGAGCACAAACGTGTCCGGGAGGATGTTTGGAGGGCTGGTGGCTGCCCTTAGTTGGTGGAGAGTCAACTGCGTGCCGGTCTGGAGTTTAAACCTCATTGTGTGGGGATGGGAGCCAGTAAAGGGGTGCTGGGGCTCAGGAAGACCTTCTGATAGGTGTGGGGAGGGAGATCCCTTTCATCAGGTCTCTATAGCCCATTCCCAGACACCTAAACGACAGTAGTTTGGGGATGGCAAGCGGTTGTCAGGGCAAGTTCATCTTACAAAGGCGGAGAAGAGCATCAAGAAGGAGCCTCCAAGCCTTAGCATTTCAGCTGAAACCTGCCTTCTTGCCCTTCTGCCCAAACTTCCAGAACCTTCTCTTCTAGTCCCAGTAGCCACAGAAACGAGAGTCCTTGCAAAATGCTTTTATGGAAGGAAAGGTAGAGCTGGATAAAGGCCAAGAATATATCTGCACTAGATTAGGAAGAACAGATTATCAAAGTAAAAAAGAAAAATGGTATCATTTAAAAGGGATCCAGTAAGGATAAATCAAGACTTTTTCCCAGATCAGCTTCAACATGTGTATAAGTTTCACATGGGGCTAATGGAATTTGTGTCCTTGTCTTGTGAGGTTCTTCACAGACATAAAAACTCATCTTCAACTTCTTGCAGAATTCATTGCTTTTGTATAGAATGGAAAGGAAATCTGGGTTAAATAACCCCTGACGCAGCATCCAGATTCACCTTGATCTATTATTTGTTGCTTCAAGAACTCTCTCTGTGGTTTAGTCAGTGTCTTCTGACTAATTCTGAGTCCTGCTTCTGTTCCTGTTTAAGTTGACAAAGGAAGACACCCCATAAAACCTGACATGCATAGGTGCCGTTCTGTGTTACCTTGTCCTCTTTTTACCCTCATGCTAACAAAATCGTCCACAGAGAAATGAAACCGACAACAGCTTTCTGATGACCTGTAACTGAACTCAAATAAGGCATGAAACGTGGGCTTGCAGTTTCATGCCACTGTTGCAAGAGGATTCTACCCCCTAATCTTGAATCAGAGTCTTAAAAAATATAATGAAATGAATTTATACATTATTGACTGGTGAAAACAACACAGTAGGGATGGTTTGGATTCACTGGTAAGATGCTTGTACCAGGATGCTCTGGGCTGGTCACATATCCACGACAGACATAAAATGCTTGCCACAGTTGAGTGCTCAATACATGAGACCAGTTCATTCCTTTTAGCTGCACTTAGCCTCTGAACCACACACATTCTCACCTCCTCTGACCCTCTCTTCACCCTCTCTCTGCTCCTTAGGTGTAGTCTTGTCTCCTGGCAGGCAGGGCCAAGATGACCATTCCTATTATCCCCTTGATGTTTAGCAAGTTAAGTTCTCAGAAGGTATGGAAGAAATCCTTTATTACCAGGGCATGGCCGAGCAGCTGATCGAGGAGCACCCTCACAACCTCCTCCCCTTCACTAACATCTGATCCCTGAAAGCTCAGCTTTTGTCCTGGAGACTTGGCCTGGTGGGGTCAGGCAAAGCCTACCAGCCCTCAGGACTCTTCCTCACCAAGGGATGGTAGAGCCGCCATATTGTTCTCTTCTCCAGAACCCTGGCTAACCAGAGAGCTACTTATTAGGGGAGTCCTCCCTTGCAGCATGTTTACTTGAAAAGAACAGAAACAAGCAAACAGAATGCTGACCTTTCCTAAATGGGCATAAAGTTGGAAAATGAAATTGAATTTGAGTATGTAATGGGGTTAGGAGCAGAGTGAGAGAGTCACAGGGAAAGAGCACACCCTCATTGTGGAAATTATACAGCCATATGTGAATGGAAATTCCATCCAACAATCTGGAAAAGATGACCTGAGATCCCAGCCATGCTTCTGTGGGCAGGTGAAAAGCAGCAGTGCCCGGAATACAGGCACGGCCAGTCAGGGGCTCGCTCTCAAACACACATGCACCCATGCACACAGCCCTGCACATGCACAGGTGTCTGTCTCTTCCCAATATCTGTGCCTCATTTGTTTAACCAAAAAATGACTCTCCGTGGCTTGCAGGGTTTACACACAGGGATACACCTTTTCTCCTGATCCTACTGCGCACACTTCACAGACCTACACACCTCACACCCTCGAATATACAGTACACAGACACCCTCCTGACAACAACATGTAAACCCCAGGCATATGCCGCACACAAGGCTAGCCCATACTCAAGTATCCTTTGCACAATAACTGATTGCTGCCCACATGCATCAGGCAGTGCACTCACATGCCTTCCAACATAGAGCATATCAAGGATACTCAGCATTCATTCCACTATCCTTGTAATAAGCTCCCCAGGCTGCCTTAGCTCCCTTACGAACTCAGCCTCTATCCCTCTTTAAGGGCGCAGATGTTTGTCGTGCTGTCTCACCTGGACCACAACCACTTGGATGGAGACATGATCTGGGAGTCGGATTGGCGCCCGGAAATACTGGGACAGAGCAACCAGCAGATGCAAGATGGCTACCAGGCTCTTGGCATGAACAGCTGAAATAAAAGATGATTTAAAAATTAGAGAATCTTCTTCCAGATCCTAGGCGAATATAAGCAGATATTCAAAATGTAGCAGTACCAACACCCAATGCACCTTCTATCCCCCACACCCCCACATCCCCCCACTAAGGATCTCACAGGCCTCCCTGTTAGGCCCCCTCATTCTTGGCCAAGTCCCATGGAGCTGCTTCTTGGATCATGTTATTGTTGGATTTCCAATATAGTGCCTCTCCACTCTAATCCAAGTTTCCAGTAGGGCCCCTGACAACTGCTGAATTTTGAGATCAGATCAGCCCTCTGCCACCCCCATGTTTTTGTTCATTCTATTCTAATAACCATGAACATGTCTGCTCTGCATCCTCTTTTCCTTCCCACTTGACTGTGAACTCTTTGGGTTATCACCGCTCCTTGTGTCCCAAGGCTCTACCCAAAGCACGTCCTCAGTAAATGAACACTGAGTCAGGAACACTGGATCCTTTCCTTTGTTCAGGGCTTACGGTCCCTTGAGGAAGTCATGACATATCTAAAGGGCTCGGTTGCTCTTTTGAGTACTGTGTATGGTCAGCGTAGGCAGTGCCCCTTGGGGAATAGCGGGGAGAGGATGTTTATGACCCAACTAGCTTCTACAGCTACTGAGCAGCATGCTAGATGTTAAACCACTCGTACTGGAGAATGGTGAGCAACCACTGAGTTGTAGTTTTTGCAGCAGCTGAGAGGAGAAAAATGCTGTGACATAATGGGTACACATGGGGTCAGGCAGACCGGAGCTTCAGTTCTCAGTTGATAAGCTCTGTATTGGTTTCCTGCCTACATGACCTTGGGGAGGCCATTGAAGGCCTCTGAGCCTCAATGTGCTCATCTTCACAAATGGGGAGAACAGTCCTGTGCAGAAATACAAGCTGTCAGAATTTCTAGAGATGATGAGAGCGAAGCTTCCAGCACGTAGCCAGTACCTAGGAATGGCTGATATATTTTTTTTATTATAACTTAGGAGAAAATGCCTGGCACCGAGGCAATTCAGTCATATCAACACTCTCCTCTTTCTTTCTCCTAAAAGGAAAGATTCACCAGATACTTTACCTGCCTTCCCAGTCCTATCAGCCTCATGGGCTCCTCCTTACAGAGGGGCACTTAAGGAAAGAACAAAACATGCTCATTTTGTGTACTTAGCACAAACTGGGCCCATTATTAGGGTGTCGCTCTGTCTGCCCTGGGATTGATGAATCTGCTTCAGCAGAAGCTTTAAGAAATCACCAAGAAAAGGAAACGACTCAGACATTCCTTGGGAACTCATTAGAGTTACTTGTTATCACTGCTATTTCGAAGGTTTTCCACTGAGCAGCAGCTCCACACCAACATACAGCCGATGATCTGCTGCTAACTCGGCCTTCCAGAAGACGTTTTTTAGTTCTGGGCTTTTGGGCATCGTCCAAAGTTTCACCCACAGTGACAGCCTCAAAAAAGGCTTCTGGCATGGGAGTGACCTACTGCCAAGGTGTGCTCGCTGCTGGGCAGAGGCATCATTGGGTTTGCCCGTCTGATCAGAACTGTCACACCATCAGTCCGGGCGCCAAGGGCTGTAAGGACATTGGCTAACTCTCTCCCTTTTAATGACAAAACATGATGCTAGAGAAGGTGTGGTGGAAAAGGTGGTTCTTACACACTGGTGACCTGTACTTCATCTTGACTGTCTCACTAAGCAACACGGAGCTATTTTATATGCACCATACAGATGCCAGTCTCTTCTGATGAGCGTTCTGTCCTCCTGGGAGTTTTTTCAAAAGAAGTAAATTACAGTTTCTCTCTCCCTCTTTCTCCCTCCCCCCCCAACACACTACATGTGCAAAGATGTTAATTATTATGTGATATATCATCATTAAAAAAATCTGGAAAACACCATGTCTAATAACCAGAGGATCGTTTAGACCAGTGGTTTTCAAAAGAAAATTTTTATTATGCAGAGAAACCCTTTGTTTAAAAGCCATTAGGCAAAACAGAGAAGAAAAAAAGTACAAGTGCTCTGGTCCCCAAGTCCTAACTGCAGCCCACCCACAGCTGCCTCTCTCTTCAGTGATGTCTGAGTTCCTCCTAGCAAATCATTAGGTTGGGCCAAGCATGGTTTAATGGTTTAATAATTACTGCTTTAATAAATTATGGTATACCCACATAACGGAATAGTTTCCATGCACTGAAGATCACTGTTGAAACAATGTAACTATAAATGTTAATAATGTAATGTTAAACAGAAACAATAGAAACAATGTAAATATATACACTTAATGGATATACAGATATAATACATACATGTATACATATACACACATATATGCACACACATACAGACATGTGCTTATGGCCAAGACTTGGAAAGGAACATTAAAAAAACGAAAACATGGTAGTTTCCTATTTCAAAATTTTCTTTAGGTTAAAGACACGTCATCTTTTCTCATTAAGACAAATCCTAACAACCTTTGCATATCTGGGTACCCTCCTCATTGTCACCTCTGAGCATGTCTCCTGGTTTTCTTCCTGATGCTAGACAGAATCTAGAACCACTGTGATCTTGCACTCAAGTCAAGATGGCAATGTGCAGATCTAGAGTAGGGCCAAGGCTGTACTGTATAAATTGGGCACTTAGCCACTGTGCCGAGAGCTGAAAAACAATTTCAGAGGAGCTGCTGAGTTAGAAATAGTCCTCCAAATAGGAGTTGTTGTGGAACTATAAATTGGTGTCATTTTTTGGGGAGGCAATTTGACAATATGTATTATGACCTTAGAAATGTACATATACTTTGGCCCTAAAATACCATTCCTAGGTATTTAGCCTGAAGAAGTAATTGTGGCTATGAGCGGAGAGAACTCATCAGGCTATATTGATAAGAGTGGAAAAAAAAAAAAAACAATCTCAAAAATCCACCATTAATTAAATAGTTATGATATACCCATACAATGTCCTGTTACATAATGTTAAAAGTGACAGAGTATTTAATGATCTGTCAAAATATATATCTTCTAAACATACACAGACTGATTTCATCTTTGTAAAAATAAAATATATTTACATAAGTATGTATACACACATTTATCTATTTCTTACACACATACACACGCACAACTTGATGGAGCACACCACCAGGTGACAGTTCCCGTCTTTGGGTGGGCAGCTTAAAGGAACAGCATGTGCAGGCTTAGTGCACAGGCTCCACGACCAGACTCTCTGCCTCTCATTCCTGGCTCCATCACTTACCACCCGTGTGACCTTGGATGACGATACTCCTTTAGCAAATATTACTGTGCTTAGTAATTGCCAGTCACTCTTCTAGATTTTGGGGATTTGGTAGTGAAGAGACAAAAATCCCTGACCTCATGAAGCTTACATAAATTGTTTCTTAACCTCTCTCTGCCTCTATTTTTCCATCTATAAAATGGGCATAATAGAATTCTTTTTTTAAGATTTTTTATTTTATTTATTTATTTGAGAGAGAGAGTGAGAGAGACAGCACAGAGGGGGTAGGGTCAGAGGGAGGAGCAGACTCCCCGCTGAGCAGGGAGCCCGATGCGGGACCTGATCCCAGGACTCCGGGATCATGACCTGAGCCAAAGGCAGTCGCTCAACCAACTGAGCCACCCAGGTGCCCAGGCATAATAGAATTCTTACCTTAGATGAGTGTGGATTATAAGGATCAAAAGATGTAAACTGCTTAGAATAGTACAAAGCATACAGAAAGCACCATAAATATGTTAGATCTTTATATTTAAATTTCTTTTATCTTTATAAAATTTAGTAATGAAAATTGTTGTGAATAGAACAGAAAGAAAAGGAAGATTTCCCTAAAGCACTAGATGAAGAGCCTTGTAAACTCATAGCTGTCCCTAACACCTTTATCCTGACTGGAAAGATGAAAAAATGTCAAACAGCCAGATAGGAGAACAGGAGGGACGGAACTTCTCCCGAGGAGTTAGGCCCACCACATTCCTTATGGAAGAAGCTACTGCCGCTCGTAAACAGGCATCATAGGGAGCTAGCCACTGAGAGAATTATCCCTCTGACCTAGTAATTCATCTCAGTTTTGGAAATCTATCTGACAGGAATAATTTAAGAGAAGCCAAAAGCGACACAACCTAAGACATTCGACTTGGCCCTGATAGGAGCCATAGGCGAGCAAATGTCGTAATAGGATCAACGTCAACATAGGGTTTAAATTTACTATGGGATTATCTCCCCCATGAAATAGAAGCAAAAGTAAGTACAAAGACCCCTTGGGAATATAGGAAATATGATCTAATATTAAGAGAAAGTAAAACACCAGAGTGTATGCGACTTCATCAAGTAAAAATAGGCATGGATATGGACAGTAGTGGGCAAAAAATGGAAACAGCTAGATGAGAGTGATAATACAGGGGATTATTTTCACATTTCCCTATAAGAAATGAAGGTAAATGCGAACCAAACAAATCATTAAAAGCCACTGAAGACAATGGTCCTGAAGTGGCTTTAAAAAGTTCCATTCTTCTGGGACACCTGGGTGGCTCAATCAGTTTTAGCGTCCGATTCTTGGTTTCAGCTGAGGTCATGATCTCAGGGTTGTGAGATTGAGCCCCGGGTTGGGCTCTGAGCTCAGCACTGAGTCTGCTGGAGATTCTCTCCCTCTGCCTCTCCCCCCACTCATGCATGCGCTTGCGTGCGCTCTCTCTCTCTCTCAAATAAATAAATAAAAATCTTTTTTTTATTTGTTAGAGTGAGTGAGAGAGAATATGAGTGAGGGGGGAGGGACAGAGGGAGAAGCAGACTCCCCACTAAGCAAGGAGCCTGATGTGGGGCTTGATCCCAGGACCCTGGGATCATGACCTGAGCCAAAGGCAGATACTTAGCTGACTAAGCCACCCAGGTGCCCATAAATAAATCTTAAAAAAAAAAAAAAAAAGCCCCATTCTTCTATCTCAGTCTTTCCCGAACTGGATTCCCTGGTAAGTTAAAAGGTGTTTTGTTTTGTTTGGAGGGGTGCATGGAGATGGTCCATATTCAGGGAGTAGGAAGTAGGATGAAATGAAACTAAGAAGGGGTCTTCATCAGAAGACTTTAATTTTCATGACTGTTGTGGATTTCCAAAATGTAAATGCAGCTCCTACACACGTGATCAGGTGCTCTCCCCTCCCCTCCCCCCAACACTATAGGCATTCCCAGACCCTGGGGCAGCGTCCAGGGCCCAGGGCTTGGCCTCTCCTCCACCTGCTCTTGGGTGTTTCTGTCAGGCAGCAGACACCCCGTCCCAAGCACTGTGTGCTGTGCACGCAAAGATGTAATTCTGCTGCAGGACGTACCCGGTGTCTCTCCTCCGATGTCAGATGCTAGAAACTCGCTGAAGAGGTTGTGTCTGGCAGCTACTGGGTCTCTAAGTTGAGGGGTAAAGATTTCCTTTTCTTTCCCAAGTTGGAAAGGCGTGTTTTGTTTTGTTTTTTTTGGTTTTGGTGGGGAGGGAAGGTGTCCACTGTAAGTTGTATAAACTGGATACAGTAAGGTCTAGTACTTAACCCCGTAATACTTAACAGCAGAGAACACAATCTAGATCATTCTATTAATCTGAATTCTTCTTTTCATCTATTACAAAGAAGAAAATAAGTTTAGACTCCCTCTGAGAAATCCGTTGTTGCCGCTGGATTCACCCGATTTGCTGATTTAACGCGGATTCTGTTAGGGACTCATCGTGTCCAAAGTAGACTGGCGGGCCCTTAAGGCAGCAAAAGAATGGACAGTTTACAGTTTCCCAGACCCTGGAGCTACACTAGCTGTGCAACCTGAATTTGAAAATCCCATTCCAGGGCCTGCAATCTCAGCCAGATCTTTGCTCCTTCTGGAAAATATGGGGCTGAGAGGAAGGGCATGGGCTTAAGAACAGAGCCAAGTCCTTGTACCCTTGCTCCTCAGCTGCCTGAACGTAGGGATCCCCACGTCCTGAAGCCTCTCTGAGCTGGAGACACAGCTTTCTCAAAAGGTTGTGCTGGGGCTCAGGAGGAGCTCATGATTGAGCTCCTCCTCCTCCCCATCTCCCATGAGCTTGCTACAATCAGCCTTTCACAGAAGGGCACACCGGACTTTGTTCTTTTCCCAGCAGCGCAGAGAAGTTCTCTAAGGAAGGGCATGTCTCTCTCAATGATAAATGGGTTTGCACCCCCCACCATGGGCCTGCCAGCTTCCTGGATGGCTTCTTGGGGAAACCCTAGGGAGGGGACGACAGCCCCATCCTTCTTTGTAAAACTCACAGTCCACGTTCCACTTGATGCTCCTGGGAGGAAGTTTCAGGGTTTCGTTGATCTTCTCCAGGACAGTCTGCAGCTTTTGCTTCTGAGCAATCTCTGACTGGGTGACTTCAGCAACATTCAGCTTCTCACTCTCAAGCTTCTCTGGGGTGACAAGGGGGAAAGAGAGCCACTGTTATCTCCACAGACAACCCCAACTCACACGCTTACTTGCTCATTCATTCCCTCACACGTACTCCTGCACTCACACATTCGCTCAGTCCACAAGGGCATACTGAGCACCTGCTATGTGAGGGACACTGCCCTCCCCTCATCTGATGGTGGTACTGGTGACACCAGTATTGTGAGAGCTTGTGACTGTGTCTTGAATGATAAGCTCCCAGGAGCACAGAAGTGGGGCATGTAACCCAGCCTGTCATAATTGAACCCTTTTCCACCATTCTGGATTTTTCCTTCTTTTCAACTCTGCCTTCTCTAAGCATACTCTGGGCCCCGACTAGAAAGCCTTGTGTGCCTCCCCTGGGTCTTTTGCACACTTCTGTCTTGTGTATGTATGCATGTGTCATGCTGAATCACATTTATCTGTTCTAAGGAACTTCTTTCCTCTTAAACCCACCTGGACTGTAACTTATTTGATGTGTCCTGTTTCATGAATTCTAGGGCATACTTCCACCCTGCCCCCCCACATTTTAACATCCCTGAAATCAGTGTCTTCAAATTGATGACATTCTATAGTTGTGGTCAGCCAGGTGGAAGATAGGAGTTCTCACTGTTTCCTCGTGGGTGTAATGTGGCCACTTCTATGTCTCAATCAGCCTAGAAGAACACTTTCCAAAAGTAGGAAATAAAAATTCTAAGGAAAATGAAAGCTTTGGGTAATAGTAATTTAAATGATTTTTCTTTTTTTGAGTGGTACTTGTAAAATGGTATGTTTTAAAATCAATTTTCTTGCATGCAGTGGCATAACCCCATAATACTTACAGGCAAAACACTGTCTAATCATTTCATTGGTCTAAATTTTTATCTGTTAGAACAACTTTTGGATTTCTGAATGGGAAGTATTATCTGCTGTTGGATTCACCTAATCTACTCTCCACAACTCATTCAGGATTGATAGAACGGACACTCTGAAATAGGTTAAAATGTCTTTTTCCTTCATTTTTAAGGACTACCCTCCAAAAGAATTAAACTTTATGTCAATGATCCCCTCATTGCTTATATTATTTCTTTTATTTTTCAGTAGTTGTAGCTTATCCGGTCAAATACGCATTGGGTAATTCTTTGAAGAAATTTCTGCAGGTTCTGTGGATTTAAGGATTCTTTTCTGCACCTGGATAGAATGAGCTCAAGCTCTTCTCATCTGTGAAGGCCCGAGTGTTCTCCTTCTCTCCTCTTTAGTTGCTTATGGCCATCATTCTTTATTTCTAAATGTCAGGGATTTAATAAGCCTATATTTAATTGTCTTCCTCTTGATTGTTCGCACGTGAAGAGACCATGTGTGCTTTTTCCATTTTTAGGCTGTGAATTCTTGTCTTGGATCCTCTCCTACTGAAGAAATGACAAGCTGCTTGTATCTTATGTCGCAATCACAGTTTTGGTAGTTTGGTAGAGGCTGCCCAAAGTGCTAGGTTAAGGAAACTTCTGAAAGCTTCTCTTGGCTAAGAGAAAAAGATGACCAGGTTAGGATAGTGACGAGTGTCTTGGGAGAATGCTTGGGGTGGGGGTGAGGGGACGAGTGGCAGCGTCAGAACCACTCTCCAGCTGGCTCTGTTGTGGTGTATCATTGCCTGTGATTTTTCATATTTATAACCTTCTGTTGGCATTGGACTTCTTAGGTCTCAGTCTGTTTTCTAGCTCACTAACTTTTTTTTGCATTGTTGTCCATTCTGTTCTCATTTTTTTAAAAATTGGATTTTAGACATTACCTACTAGAACACTTAATTTTTTCTGTTTTTGCCAATATTTTTTAATTGTCACAATACTAACATTATAATGCTTTCTTCTTAAAATTAAAAACGTTCTGATTTTTAGCATCTGGCATTATTCAGGAGGAGACTTTTTATGGTTTGCTTATTTCTTTTGCATTACTAATTTTGGAGGAAATGTAATTCTGCTTTACTTTTTTTTCTACTTTAGTTATGCTTTGGGTTTATTTTTTTGCTTTTATTTTTATTGGATATTGTACTTTAGGCACTGATGTTGGTATAACGTAGATTTGAATAGATAGAATATCTGAAGTAACCTTTATTAATAGTTTTAGGTGTATCTTTTCATGTTCACACACACACAGAGTTCTCTCTCTCATTCTCCTTTAATGAAAGTGAGATTACCGTGTATATATTTTTCTGCTACCTTTTTTTTCCATTCAAACATATATCATGAGTATCTTTGTCAATATACATGGATATAATTCATTTTTGGGGTACCTTTTGACCCACCTTTACACACTCTGTCCACCCCCCAACCCCTTACCTCTGGTGACCACCACTCTCTTCCCTGTATCTATGAGCTTTTTTTTTTTTTAATAAAGATTCAACATATAAGTAAGATCATATGGTATTTCACTTAGCATAGTGCCCTCAAAGTCCATCTACATTGTTGTAAATGGCAAGATTTTATTCTTTCTTTATGACCAAATAATACTCCATATAAATATACATACACCATATCTTCTTTATCTATTCATCCATTGATAGACATTTAAGTTGTTTTCATATCTTGGCTATTGTAAATAATGCTACAGTGAACATAGGGATGCACATATCTTTCAAGTTAGCATTTTCATTTTCTTCTTTAGACAAATAACCAGAAGTAGAATCAGTGGATCATATGGTATTTTCATTTTTAATTTTTTAAAGAACCCCCATATTGTTTTCCACAATGGCTGCACCAATTTACATTCTTAGCAACAGTGCATGAAGGTTCCCTTTTCTCCACATCCTTGCCAATATTTCTTTTTTTTTTTTTAAATGTTTTATTTATTTATTCATGAGAGTCAGAGAAAGAGAGAGAGAGAGAGGCAGAGGGAGAAGCAGGCTCCCTGCCTAGCAGGGAGCCCGATGCGGGACTCGATCCCAGGACCCTGGGATCATGACCCGAGCTGAAGGCAGACGCTTAACCATCTGAGCCACCCAGGTGCCCCGCCAATATTTCTTATTTCTTGTCATCCTGACACTAGCCATTCTGACTGGTGTTAGGTAGTATCTCATTGTGGTTTTGGTTTGCCTTTCTCCGATAATTGTTGTGCACCTTTTCATGTGCCTGTTAGCCATCTGAGTGTCTTCTCGGGAAAAGTGTCTATTCAGATCTTCTGTGCATTTTTAAATTAGATGTATTTGCCCCCCCCCCTTTTTTTTTTGTTTTTGCTATTCAGTTCCATGAGTGCTTTATATATTTGGATATTAAACCCTGGCAAATATTTCCCCCATTTCGTAGGTTGCCTTTTCATTTTATGGATGGTTTCCTTTGCTATGCAGAAGCTTTTTATTTTGATGTAGTCCCACTTATTTTTGTTTATGTTACCTTTGCTTTTTGTATCAAATCCAAAAAAATCATCCCTGAGGCCAATGTCAAGGAGATTAATGCCTATGTTTTCTTGTAGGAGTTTTATGGCTTCAGGTCTTATATTCAAGTCTAAAGACCCATTTTGAGTTAGTGTGTGTGTATGTTGTAAGATAGAGGTCCATTTTCATTCTTTTGCATATGGCTGTCCACTTTTCCCAATGCCACTTATTGAAGAAACTGTATATTCTTGGCTCCTTTGTCATGAATTAATTGGCCATATATGTGTGGCTTTATTTCCAGGCTCTCTATTCTGTTCCATTAACATAGTGTCTGTTTTTATGCCAATACCATACTATGTTGACTACTGGAGTTTGTAATACAGTTTGAAGTCAGCATGGTGCCTCCAGCTTATTCTTTGTCAAGATTGTTTTGGCTTTTCGAGGTCTTGTGTGGTTCCATACAAATTTTAGGATCCTTTGTTCTATTTTCTTTTTTTTTCTGGACAATGTGTCTTTATTTTTATCTATTTTCATTTGCATATAATTGACACAAAATGTTACAATAGTTTCAGGTGTACAAAATAGTGATTCAGCAAGTTTATTTACTATGCTATGTTCACTACAAATGTAGCTACCGTTTGTCTTGATACATCTCCATTACAACATTGATTATATTCCTTATGCTGTGTCTTTTATTCCCATTTCTTATTTCATAACTGGAAGCCAATTTCCCCCACTCCCCTAATTCTGTGAAAACTGCCATTGGAATCTCAATAGGGATTGCACTGAATCTGTAGATTGCTTTGGGTAGTATGGACATTTTAACAAATATTAATTATTCTAATCCATGAACACAGAATATCTTACCATTTGTGATCTTCAATTTCTTTCAGCAATGTCTTATAGTTTTAAGTGTAAAGGTCTTTCGCCTCCTTGGTTAAGTTTATTCCTTGGTATTTTATTCTTTTTGATGTGGTTGTATGTGGGATTGTTTTCTTAATTTCTTTCTAAGGGTGGGCATCCTTGTCTTGTTCCTTATCTTAGAGAAAAAGCTTCCAGCTCCTCACCATTGGGTATGTGGGCTTATCATATAGAATCTTTATTATGTAGAGATATGTTCTCTCTGTACCCACTCTGTTGAAAATTTTTATCCTGAATGGATGTGGAATTTTGTCAAATGCTTTTCTACATCTATTGAGATGATCATATAATTTTTATCCTTCATTTTACTAATGTGGCGTATCACACTGATTGATTTGTGGATGTGAAACCATTCTTGCATCCTTGGAATAAATCCCACTTGATCATGGTGTATGATTCTTTTAATGTATTGTTGAATTCACTTTGTTAATATTTTGTTGAGGACATTTGTACCTATGTTCATTAGGGATATTGCTGCAATTTTCTTATGGTGTCCTTGTCTGGTTTTAGCATTGGAGTAACACTGGTTTTGTAAAATGAGTCTGGAAGTGTTCCTGCCTCTTCTATTTTGGGGGAAGAGTTTGAGAAGGATTGGTATTAATTTTTTTTTAAATGTTTGATAGAATTCACCAGTGAAGCCATCTGGTCCTGGGCTTTTGTTTGTTGGGGACTTTCTGGTTACTGATTCAGTCTCCTTACTAACAATCATTTGGTCAGATTTTCTATTTCTTCATGATTTAGTCTTGGTAGGTTGCATATTTCCAGGAATTTATCAATTTCTTCTAGGTTGTACAATTGTTGGTGTATAATTATTCATAGTAGTCTCTTATGATCCTTTGTATTTCTGTAGTACCAATTATAACGTCTCCTCTTTCTTTTCTGATTTTGAGTTCTCTCTCTGTGAGTCTAGCTAAAGGTTTGTCAATTCTGTTTATCTCTTTAAAATATCAAGCTCTTAGTTTCATTGATCTTTTCTATTATCTTTCCAGTTTCTAAACATGTCTCTATATGATACATGTCTCACTCAAACGTATGAGTATCTTTTTATGCCAGTACATATTGATATAACTCATTTAAAAATTTGCATAATATATTATGGGACTTATAACTTATTCGACCATTCCTCTGTAGATATATAGTCAGGTTATAAGCCACCTTTTTCTTATTTGTATTAAAGTTTCAGTAAACGTGTGTGCGCGCGTGTGTGTCTTACCAGCTGATTATTGCTAGTAAAAAGAAAAGCTGCTGCCTTACAGATTTTCTTCTTAAATAGAATCATCTTACCAAATCTCCTTTATTAGTTCTATTATTGTTTATTTGAGTCTCTGGGTATGGAAATAAGATAAAACATAGTTATCTCTATTTTGTAAGCTTACATTATTTATTTCAATTTTGTGACATTTTAAAATAAAAGATTTGAGGACCTCTTCTATTTCTATCCCCTACTTTATTTTTAAAATACTCAACCCCCAAAATTTAACAGATCCACTCAAATAACCCTATAGTTAAATAGTAATTGCACTCATTGTTGCTAAGTATTTAAAGATAATTTCTTTCTCAAGACTCCTGGTTTTTCTCTTTTGCTCTTTATTAGGCTAATTTCAGCTAGCTACATGAAAATTTTCTATTGCTGAAATTTTATTCTTCCATGAAATTGTTTCTTTCATGTTTCTATAGTTCTGTAAATTGTTCATCATTAGTTTAACTTGTTATAAAGTAATAGGCATGATTTTGAAATAGGATGCTATTTAGAAAATTTCCTCAGGATTATTTTGTGAATCTTTCACTTGTTTTTGAATTTAGCATCCCAATGTGCTTTTGGAGAGATTATTTTTAGAAAACAATGAAATAGTATTCAAAAAGTTCTGAAGTATCAAGACAGAATAAACTCAATTACTCTGAATGGTAGAAAAACTGGGATGTTCTAGCAAACACAGTTACTATATATATTATACTATATTAATGTAACCATCCTTCAGAGAATTAGAGTACATAAAATACTCTTTCCAGTATGAGTGATTCCTGAGTTATTACATTTTTGTTTCCCAAATATACAGAGAGGCTTTGTTAGAATTTTTTTTTTTTTTGTATCATGGCCAGAGAATTTGGTCTGTATAACAATTTGTTGAGACACACTTTATGGACATAGTCAAATTTTGTAAGTGTTCCATATGCAGTTGAAAATAGGGGCGCCTGGGTGGCTCAGTCATTAAGTGTCTGCCTTCGGCTCAGGTCATGATCCCAGCGTCCTGGGATCGAGCCCTGCATCGGGCTCCCTGCTCAGCGGGAAGCCTGCTTCTCCCTCTCCCACTCCTCCTGCTTGTGTTCCCTCTCTCGCTGTGTCTCTCTCTGTCGAATAAATAAATAAAATCTTTAAAAAAAAGAAAAGAATGCTCTAGTTTTGGTATTGGTGGTTAATTGTATTCTCCAAATCTTCTCCATCCTTATGAACCTTTTTCTTAATGTGTTTATTAAAAGATATATGTTAAAAATCTAACACTGTGATGACAATTTATCATGTCCTTGTAATTCTGATTGTCATTTTTACATAGTGATGCACAAAAAAATACATTTAGGTTTAAAATGTCTGTATTTTCCTAGTAGCTTTAGTCTCCTCAATATGTAGACTTTCTATAGTAATGCTTTTTGCTTTCAAGTCTGTTTTGTCAGGTATTAAAATAGTTACCCCAGCTTTCTTTTAATTAGTATTACTCTAGTGTATGTAATTATTTCCATTCTTTAAACCACTCTAATGTGGGGTTTGAACTCACCACCCTGAGATCAAGAGTCAAATGCTTAACTGACTGAGCTATGCAGGTACCCCTAATTATTTCCATTCTTCTTTTTTTTTTTTTTTAAGATTTTATTTATTTATTTATTTGAGAGAGAGAGATACAGCATGAGAGGGGAGAGGGTCAGAGGGAGAAGCAGGCTCTCTGCTGAGCAGGGAGCCCGATGTGGGACTCGATCCCAGGACCCCGGGACCATGATCTGAGCCGAAGGCAGTCGTTTAACCAACTGAGCCACCCAGGCGCCCCATTATTTCCATTCTTTAAAGCATTCTTTGTCCTCATAAATTAAGATTGTCTCTTGTAAATAGCATATAGCAAGATGTTGTGCTATCTAGTCTGACAATTTTTATCTTTTAAATGGATAAAGTCAATTTATATTGAGTGGGTTCATCAATATACCTGGATTCACTTCTACCAACTTATTTTCAACTTTGTATTTGCTTTTCTGGTTTTTTATCCACCCTTCCATCCTTGCTTTCTTTTGGTTTAAGGTTTCTCTTTTCTCTCATTTCATTTTTTCTCATGGCTAGTAGGGAGGTTATACACTCTGTTTTATTATTTTAGTGGCCACCGTAAAAGATTTATCATGTGTATTTAACTTAATAGAAATGATCCAGGCTTTCTCAGTCTGACTTACTGCACTTAGCCTGTTACTAAATAATACAGGACCTGAGCATACTTTGACTCTAATCATACTCTTCCTGACTTAAATGCTATAATTGTCTGGTACTCTATCTTATTTTTTTAAATAAACAAATTAGACATTATTTTGATTGTTTTATATTCATTTAATTATTGCTTCAATCTACCCACCATGGTGATCTTTTTAATTGTAGATATAGGTTTTTATTTCATTTTATTTAAAAAAAAATTTTTTTTAAGATTTAATTTATTTATTTGACAGAGAGAGACACAGCGAGAGAGGGAACACAAGCAGGGGGAGTGGGAGAGGGAGAAGCAGGCTTCCCGCAGAGCAGGGAGCCCGATGCGGGGCTCGATCCCAGGACCCTGGGACCATGACCTGAGCCGAAGGCAGACGCTTAATGACTGAGGCACCCAGGCGCCCCTAAAAATTTTTTTTTGATTATAGTTCACATGTTACACTAGTTTCAGGTGTACAACATAGTGACTCAACATCTCTGTACGTTATGCTATGCTCACCACAAGTGTAGCTACCATGTGTCACCATACAGTGCTATTACAATATCACTGACTATATTTCCTATACTGTACATTTTATTCCCATGATTTATTCATTCCATAATTGGAAACCTGTATCTCCCATTCCCCTTTGTCCATTTTGCCTATCCTCTACACCTTCCTTCGGCAACCATGAGTTTGTTTTCTGTATTTATAGGAATGATTCTGCTTTTTGTTTATTCATTTGTTATGTTTTTTTTACATTCCACATAAGTGAAATCAAAGGTTTTTGGCTTTCTCACTCTGACTTATTGCACTTAACCTAATACCATCTAGGCCCATCCATGCTATCACAGATGGCAAGATCTCATTCTTTTGCATGGCTAATATTCCAATATATATATATACATACACACACACAACTTCTTTATCCATTCATCTATCAATGGGCACTTGGATTCCATATCTTGACTATTATAAATAATGTTGCAGTAAACACTGGGCTGCATAGATCTTCAAATTAGTGTTTTTGTTTTCTTTGGATAAATACATAATAGTGGAATTATTGGATGGTAGGGTATTCCTATTTTTAATTTTCTTTTTAATTTAATTTTATTATGTTATGTTAGTCACCACACATTACATCATTAGTTTTTGATGTAGTGTTCCATGATTCATTGTTTGCGTATAACACCCAGGGCTCCATTCGATATGTGCCCTCCTTAGTACCCATCACTGGGCTAACCCAACCCCCTACCCCCCTCCTATTTTTAATTTTTTTGAAGAAACTCCATACTGTTTTTCACAGTGGCTGCACCAATTTATATTCCCACCAACAGTGCACAAGGGTTCCCTTTTCCTTTCCCAACACCAACAGTTGTTATTTCTTGTCTTTTTGATTTTAGCCATTCTAACTGGTGTAAGGTGCTATCTCATTGTGGTTTTGATTTACATTTCCCTGATGGTTACTGATGTTGAGCATTTTATCAGATGTCTGTAGGCCATCTATATATCATCTTTGGAAAAATGTTCTATTCAGGTCCTCTGCCCATTTTTAATTGGATTATTTGATTTTTTTTGGTGTTGACTTGTATAAGTTCTTTATATAGTTTGTATATTAACCCCTTATCAGATACATCATTTTCAAATATTTTCTCCCATTCAGTATGTTGCCTTTTTGGGCTTTTGATCTTTTTTTTTTTTTTCTCACGCTTTTTATTTTGATGTAGTCCCCCCAGTTTTCTTTTATTTCCCATATCTTAGGAGACATATCTAGAAAAATGCTCCTATGGCCAATGTCAAAGAAATTACTGCTTATGTTCTCTTCTAAGATTTTTATGGTTTCGGGTCTTACATTTAGACCTTTAATCCATTTTAAGTTTATTTTTGTGTATGGTATAAGAAAGTGGTCCAGCTTCATTCTTTTGCATGTTGCTGTCCAGTTTCCCCAACACCATTTGTTGATGAGACTATCTTTTCCCTGTTGTATATTCTTGCCTCCTTTGTCATACATTAATTGACTATATAGGCATTGTTTTATTTCTGAGCTCTTCATTCTTTTTTTTAAAATTTTTTTATTGTTATGTTAATCACCATACATTACATCATTAGTTTTTGATGTAGTGTTCCATGATTCATTGTTTGTGCATAACACCCAGTGCTCCATGCAGAATGTACCCTCTTTAATACCGATCACCAGGCTAACCCATCCTCCCACGCCCCTCCCCTCTAGAACCCTCAGTTTGTTTTTCAGAGTCCATCGTCTCTCATGGTTCGTCTCCCCCTCCGATTTCCCCCCCTTCATTCTTCCCCTCCTGCTATCTTCTTTTTTTTTTTCTTTACATATATTGCATTATTTGTTTCAGAGGTACAGATCTGTGATTCAACAGTCTTGCACAATTCACAGTGCTCACCATAGCACATACCCTCCCCAGTGTCTATCACCCAGCCACCCCATCCCTCCCACCCCACCCCCCACTCCAGCAACCCTCACTTTGTTTCCTGAGATTAAGAATTCCTCATATCAGTGAGGTCACGTGATACATGTCTTTTTCTGATTGACTTATTTCGCTCAGCATATCACCCTCCAATTCCATCCACGTCATTGCAAATGGCAAGATCTTATTCCTTTTGATGGCTGCATAATATTCCATTGTATATATATACCACCTCTTCTTTATCCATTCATCTGTTGATGAACATCTTGGCTCTTTCCACAGTTTGGCTATTGTGGACATTGCTGCTATAAACATCGGGGTGCACGTACCCCTTCGGATCCCTACATTTGTATCTTTGGGGTAAATACCCAGTAGTGCAATTGCTGGATCGTATGGTAGCTCTATTTTCAACTTTTTGAGGAACCTCCATACTGTTTTCCAGAGTGGTTGCACCAGTTTGCATTCCCACCAACAGTGTAGGACGGTTCCCCTTTCTCCGCATCCCCGCCAACATCTGTCATTTCCTGACTTGTTCATTTTAGCCATTCTGACTGGTGTGAGATGGTATCTCATTGAGGTTTTGATTTGGATTTCCGTGATGCCGAGCGATGTTGAGCACTTTTTCATGTGTCTGTTGGCCATTTGGATGTCTTCTTTGGAAAAATGTCTGTTCATGTCTTCTGCCCATTTCCTGATTGGATTCTTTGTTCTTTGGGTGTTGAGTTTGATAAGTTCTTTATAGATTTTGGATACTAGCCCTTTATCTGATATGTCATTTGCAAATATCTTCTCCCATTCTGTCGGTTGTCTTTTGGTTTTGTTGACTGTTTCTTTTGCTGTGCAAAAGCTTTTTATCTTGATGAAGTCCCAATAGTTCATTTTTGCCCTTGCTTCCCTTGCCTTTGGCAATGTTTCTAAGAAGAAGTTGCTGTGGCTGAGGTCGAAGAGGTTGCTGCCTGTGTTCTCCTTTAGGATTTTGATGGACTCCTGTCTCACATTGAGGTCTTTCAACCATTCTGAGTCTATTTTTGTGTGTGGTGTAAGGAAATGGTCCAGTTTCATTCTTCTGCATGTGGCTGTCCAATTTTCCCAACACCATTTGTTGAAGAGACTGTCTTTTTTCCATTGGACATTCTTTCCTGCTTTGTCAAAGATTAGTTGACCATAGAGTTGAGGGTCCATTTCTGGGCTCTCTATTCTGTTCCATTGATCTGTGTGTCTGTTTTTGTGCCAGTACCAGACTGTCTTGATGATCACAGCTTTGTAATAGAGCTGGAAGTCCGGAATTATGATGCCGCCAGCTTTGCTTTTCTTTTTCAACATTCCTCTGGCTATGCGGGGTCTTTTCTGGTTCCATACAAATTTTAGGATTATTTGTTCCATTTCTTTGAAAAAAGTGGATGGTATTTTGATGGGGATTGCATTGAATGTGTAGATTGCTCTAGGTAGCATTGACATCTTCACAATATTTGTTCTTCCAATCCATGAGCATGGAACGTTTTTCCATTTCTTTGTGTCTTCCTCAATTTCTTTCATGAGTATTTTATAGTTTTCTGAGTATAGATCCTTTGCCTCTTTGGTTAGATTTATTCCTAGGTATCTTATGGTTTTGGGTGCAAATGTAAATGGGATTGACTCCTTAATTTCTCTTTCTTCTGTCTTGTTGTTGGTGTATAGGAATGCCACTGATTTCTGTGCATTGATTTTATATCCTGCCACTTTACTGAATTCCTGTATGAGTTCTAGCAGTTTTGGGGTGGAGTCTTTTGGGTTTTCCACATAGAGTATCATATCATCTGCAAAGAGTGAGAGTTTGACTTCTTCTTTGCCAATTTGGATGTCTTTTATTTCTTTTTGTTGTCTGATTGCTGTGGCTAGGACTTCTAATACTATGTTGAATAGCAGTGGTGATCGTGGACATCCCTGCCGTGTTCCTGACCTTAGGGGGAAAGCTCTCAGTTTTTCCCCATTGAGAATGATATTTGCTGTGGGTTTTTCATAGATGGCTTTTATGATATTGAGGTATGTACCCTCTATCCCTATACTCTGAAGAGTTTTGATCAAGAAAGGATGCTGTACTTTGTCAAATGCTTTTTCTGCATCTATTGAGAGGATCATATGGTTCTTGTTCTTTCTTTTATTAATGTATTATATCACATTGATTGATTTGCGGATGTTGAACCAACCTTGCAGCCCAGGGATAAATCCCACTTGGTCGTGGTGAATAATCCTTTCAATGTACTGTTGGATCCTATTGGCTAGTATTTTGGTGAGAATTTTTGGATCCATGTTCATCAAGGATATTGGTGTGTAATTCTCCTTTTTGATGGGGTCTTTGGTTTTGGGTTCAAGGTAATGGTGGCCTCATAAAACGAGTTTGGAAGTTTTCCTTCCATTTCTATTTTTTGGAACAGTTTCAGAAGAATAGGTATTAATTCTTCTTTAAATGTTTGTAGAATTCCCCTGGGAAGCCATCTGGCCCTGGGCTTTTGTTTGTTGGGAGCTTTTTGATGACTGCTTCAATTTCCTTAGTGGTTATAGGTCTGTTCAGGTTTTCTATTTCTTCCTGGTTCAGTTTTGGTAGTTGATACATCTCTAGGAATGCATCCATTTCCTCCAGGTTATCTAATTTGCTGGCATAGAGTTGCTCATAATATGTTCTTATAATTGTATTTCTTTGGTGTTGGTTGTGATCTCTCCTCTTTCATTCATGATTTTGTTGATTTGGGTCATTTCTCTTTTCTTTTTGATAAGTCTAGCCAGGGGTTTATCAATCTTGTTAATTCTTTCAAAGAACCAGCTCCTAGTTTCGTTGATCTGTTCTACTGTTCTTTTGGTTTCTATTTCATTGATTTCTGCTCTGATCTTTATTATTTCTCTTCTCCTGCTGGGTTTAGACTTTATTTGCTGTTCTTTCTCCAGCTCCTTTAGGTATAGGGTTAGGTTGTGTACTTGAGACCTTTCTTGTTTCTTGAGAAAGGCTGTATTGCTATATACTTTCCTCTTAGGACTGCCTTTGCTGCATCCCAAAGATTTTGAACAGTTGTATTTTCATTTTCATTGGTTTCCATGAATTTTTTTAATTCTTCTTTAATTTCCTGGTTGACCCATTCGTTCTTTAGTAGGATGCTCTTTAGCCTCCATGTATTTGAGTTCTTTCCAACTTTCCTCCTGTAATTGAGTTCTAGTTTCAAAGCACTGTGGTCTGAAAATAGGCAGGGAATGATCCCAATCTTTTGGTACCGGTTGAGACCTGATTTATGACCTAGGATGTGATCGATTCTGGAGAACGTTCCATGGGCACTAGAGAAGAATGTGTATTCCGTTGCTTTGGGATGGATTGTTCTGAATATGTCTGTGAAGTCCATTTGGTCCATGTGTTATTTAAAGTCTTTATTTCCTTGTTGATCTTTTGCTTAGATGATCTGTCCATTTCAGTGAGGGGGGTGTTAAAGTCTCCCACTATTATTGTATTGTTGTCAATGTGTTTCTTTGCTTTTGTTATTAATTGCCTTATATAATTGGCTGCTCCCATGTTAGGGGCATAGATATTTACAATTGTTAGATCTTCTTGTTGGATAGACCCTTTAAGTAGGATATAGTGTCCTTCCTCATCTCTTATTACAGTCTTTGGTTTAAAATCTAATTTGTCTGATATAAGGATTGTCACCCCAGCTTTCTTTTGGTGCCCATTAGCATAGTAAATGGTTCCCCCCCCTCACTTTCAATCTGGGGGTGTCTTTGGGTCTAAAATGAGTCTCTTGCAGACAGCATATCGATGGGTCTTGTTTTTTAATCCAATCTGATAGCCTGTGTCTTTTGATTGGGGCATTTAGCCCATTTACATTCAGGGTAACTATTGAAAGATATGAATTTAGTGCCATTGTATTGCCTGTAAGGTGACTGTTACTGTATATTATCTCTTTGCTTAGAGGACCCCTTTCAATATTTCTTGTGGGGCTGGTTTCGTGTTTGCAAATTCCTTTACTTTTTGTTTGTCCTGGAAGCTTTTTATCTCTCCTTCTATTTTCAATGACAGCCTAGCTGGATATAGTATTCTTGGCTGCATATTTTTCTCTGAGCTCTTTATTCTACCCCCCATGTGACCTTTGCTCATCTTTTTTTTTTTTTTAAGATTTTATTTATTTATTTGACAGAGCGATAGCAAGAGCAGGAACACAAGCAGAAGGAGTGGAAGAGGGAGAAGCAGGCTTCCCGTGAAGCAGGGAGCCTGACGTGGGGCTCGATCCCAGGACGCCAGGATCATGACCTGAGCCGAAGGCAGATGCTTAATGACAGCCACCCAGGCGCCCCTGCTCATCATTTTTTGTTGCATTTCAGATCTTTCTTTGGGTTCATTTTTCTTGTTCCTGGAATACATCCTGGAATACATACTTTTTAGTGAGGGTCTGTTGGAAGTGAACCCTCTCAATTTATTTGCTTAAAATGCCTTCATTTTCTTATTTTTAAAAGTTTTTAAATTTAAATTCAATTTAATTAACATACAGTGTATTATTAGTTTCAGATGCAGAATTTAGTGATTCATCAGTTTCATATAACACCCAGTGCTCATTATATCAAGTGTCCTCCTTAATGCCCATCACCCAGTTACCTCATCCCTCCACCCACCTCCCCTCCAGCAACCCTCAGTTAGTTTCCTATAGTTCAATCGCACTTTTTTAAAACAGCTTTTTTTTTTTTTTCTGGATAACTTACAACTTGACAATTTTTTCCTGAATTTTGAAGATTTCATTTCAATATCTTTTGGCTATTGTTGTTTCTGATGAAAGACAGCTTTCACTGTGCTGTTACTTTACAGGTAATCTATCTTTTCTCTCTGCTTTTAATCATTTCTTTGTCTTCAGTATTCTTAGGTTTCATTATAAAGTGTGTAGGTATAGATTTATTTATCCTCTTTGGGAGTCTGTGAGCTTCCTTAATCTGAGAATTCATATTATTCATCAATTCTAGAAAATTCCCATTCATTATATCTTTAAGTATTGCTTATTCTTCATTTTCCTTATCTTCTCCTGCTAGGATTCCAATTAGCTATATGTTGGATTTTCTTAGAAAATCTCTCTCTTTTATTTTATTTTATTTTTTAAAAGATTTTATTTATTTATTTGAGAGAGAGAGAATGAGAGACAGAGAGCATGAGAGGGAGGAAGGTCAGAGGGAGAAGCAGACTCCCCGCCGAGCAGGGAGCCCGATGCGGGACTCGATCCCGGGACTCCAGGATCATGACCTGAGCCGAAGGCAGTTGCTTAACCAACTGAGCCACCCAGGCGCCCGAAAATCTCTCTCTTTTAATTCTCTTTCTTATTTTAGGCACTGTTGTCTCTCTAAATTGCCTTCTGGGTAATTTCTTCAGTGCCAACTCCCAGTTCACAAATTCTTCCTTTAGTTGTGTCTAATCCATTGAGTTTTCTAATGACTACTTTTTCTTTTTTCATTTCTAGAAGTTCTGTTTGGTTCTCTTCTACATTGACTTGTCCAACTTTGATAGCTACTTTAAAAATATATATATATTTATTTTAGAGAGAGAGCGAGTGAGCATGGGCGGAGGGGCAGAGGGAGAGGGAGAGAGAATCTTAAGCAGACTCCATGCTGAGCACAGAGCCCAACTTGGAGTTTGGCCTCACAACCCTGAGATCATGACCTGAGCTGACATTTAGTCAGCTGAGCCACCCAGGTGCCCCTTGATAGCTACTTTTTAAAAATCATCCTTTCAATAGCCTTTTAAAATTTTTATTTTGACATATTTAAACATATTTTATATTCTAGGACTGATCAGTTGCTAATATATAGCATTTGTGGGATGAATTTACAGTTTATTATTCTGTTGATCTTTGCTCAAAGTGGCTTGCTTCTCATATGTTTCCCAATTTCTGATTTTTAGCTTTTTTGGAATTTCGTCCTTGGGAGCTCTTTGTGAACTGGGTTTAAAGTTCATTCCTCTAAAAGGACATATGTTTGATTCTACCTTAGGAAGCACTAATAATCTGGAATAACTTTTAACTACATCTTATTCTTGGGTTGTTTTGTCTTTTTTGACAATATAGCAAAATTTTTTTATTTTAATTGTTTTTATTTTTAATTGAAGTATAGTTGATATAAGGTTGAACAACATAGTGAACAACATTGTGATTCCATAATTATGTAGATTATGAAAAGCTCAGCATGATGTGTGTCTACCATCTGTCACTATATAAAGTTATTCCAATATTATTGACTATGTTCCCCATGCTGTACCATTCAACCTCATGATTATGTATTTTAAAACTAGAAGTTTGTACCTCTTAATCCCCTTCAACTATTTTCCATTCCCCCAAGCCCCCTCCCCTTTGGCAACCATCAGTTCTCTGTGTTTGTGATTCTGTCTTTATTTTTTAGATTCCACATATAAATGAAATTATATGGTATTTGTCTTTCTCTGACTTATTTCACTTAGCATAATACTCTCTAGGCCCATCTATGTTGTCCCAAATGGCAAGATCACATTCTTTTTTATAGCCGAATAATACGCTAGTGTGTGTGTGTGTGTGTGTGTGTGTGTGTGTGTGTGTGTGTGCATATATCACATTTTCTTTATCTTCTTATCCATTGATAGACACTTAAGTTCTTTCCATAATTTGGCTATTGTAAGTAAAGTTGCAGTAAACATGGGGGTGCATATAGTGTTTACATTTTCTCTGTGTAAATATCCAGTAGTGGAATTATTGGATAATAGGGTATTTCTATTTTTAATTTTTTGAGGATCCTCCATATTGTTTTTCACAGTGGATGTACCAGTTTGCATTCCCACCAACAGTGCATAAGGGTTCTTATTTCTCCATGTCCTCACCAACACTTGTTTCTTGAGTTTTTGATTTTAGCCATTCCGACAGATGTGAGGCAGTATCTCATTGTCATTTTGATTTGCATTTCCCTGATGATAAGTGATTATGAGCATGTTTTCATGTGTCTGTTGGCCATCTGTATGTCTTCTTTGAAGAAATGTCTGTTCATGTCTTCTGCCCATTTTTTAATTAGATCATTTGTTTTTGGGTGTTGAGTTGCTGAGTTCTTTATATATTTTATATATCTTTACATATTTTGGATACTAACCCTTTATCAGATGTGTCATTTGCAAATATGTTCTATTCCATAGGCTGCCTTTTAGTTTTATTGATCGTTTCCTTTTCTGTGCAGAAGATTTTTATTTTGATGTAGAGCCAATAGTGTATTTTTGCTTTTGTTTCCCTTGCCTCAGGAGACCTACCTAGAAAACAGTTGTTATGGCTGATGTCAGAAAAATTACTGCCTGTGCTGTCTACTAGGATTTTTATGTTTTCAGGTCTCCTATTTAGGTCTTAAATCCATTTTGAGTTTATTTTTGTGTATGGTCTAAGAAAGTGGTCCAGTTTCATTCTTTTGCATGTTGCTGTCCAGTTTCCCCAACACCATTTGTTGAACAGACTTTTTTACATTGGATATTTTTACCTACTTTGTTGAAGATTAACTGACCATATATTTGTGGGTTTATTTCTGGGTATTCTATTCTGTTCCATTGATCCATGTGCCTATTTTTGTGCCAGTAGCATATTGTTTTGATTATTACAGCTTTGTAATATAACTTGAAGTCTGGAATTGTAATGACTCCAGTTTTATTTTTCTTTCTCAAGATTGCTTCAGCTATTCGGGGTCATTTGTGGTTCCATACAAATTTTAGGATTGTCTTATTTCTGTGAAAAATGCTGTGGATATTTTGATAGGGATTGCATTAAGTCTGTAGGTTGCTTTGTGTAGTATAGCTATTTTAACAATATTTGTTCTTCTAACCCATGAGCATGGAATATCTTTCCATTTCTTCGTGTTGTCTTCAATTTCTTTCACCAATGTTTTATAGTTTTCAAAGAACAGGTCTTTCATCTCTTTGGTTAAATTTATTCCTAGGTATTTTATTCTTTCTGGTGCAATTGTAAATGGGATTATTTTCCTAATTTCTCTTTCTGCTGCTTCATTATTAGTGTATAGAAATGCAAGAGATTTCTGTATATTGATTTTGTATCCGATGACTTTACTGAATTCATTTATCAGCTCTCTATTAGTTTTTTGGTGGAGTCTTTAGGGTTCTCTTTCTACTATATCATGTCATCTGCAAATAATGAAAGTTTTACTTCTTTGTTACCAATTTGGATGCATTTTATTTCCTTTTGTTATCTGATTGCTATGGCTAGGATTCCAGTACTATGTTGAATAAAAGTGGTGAAAGTAAACATCCTTGTCTTGTTCCTGACCTTAGGGGAAAAGGTCTGTTTTTCTCCATTGAGTATGATATTTGTTGTGGGTTTTTCATATAAGGCTTTTATTATGTTGAGGTATGTTCTCTCCACATCTACTTTGTTGACAGTTTTTATCATGAATGTATATTGTATTTTAGTCAAATGCTTTTCTGCATCTATTGAAATGATCATACGGTTTTTATCCTTTCTCTTATTGATGCAGTGTATCACACTGATTGATTTGCAAATATTGAACTACCCTTGTATCTCAGGAATAAATCCCACTTGATTGTGGTGAATGATTTTTTTCATGTGTTGTTGGATTCAGTTTGCTAGTATTTTGTTGTGCATCTATGTTCATCAGAGATATTGGCCTGCAGTTCTCTTTTTCTGTGGTGTCTTTATCTGGTTTTGGTATCAGGGTAATGCTAGCCTCATAGAATGAATTTGGAAATTTTCCATCCTCTTTTATTTTTTGGAATAGTTTGAGAAGAATAGGCATTAACTCTTCTTTAAGTGTTTGGTAGAATTTGCCTGTGAAGTTCTCCAGTCCTGGGCTTTGGTTTGTTGGAAGTTTTTTGATTACTGATTCAATTTTATTGCTAGTAATCAGTCTGTTCAAACTTTCTATTTCTTCCTGCTTCAGTTTTGATAGGTTAAATGTTTCTAGGAATTTATCCATTTCTTCTAGGTTGTCCAATTTGTTGGCATAAGTTGTCATAATATTCTCTTATAGTCAATTTATATTATTTATAAATAATATATATTATTTATATTATTATTTAGCATTTATTTCTGTGGTGTCTGTTGTTATTTCTCCTCTCTCGTTTATGATTTTGTTTATTTGAGTCCTTTCTCTCTCTCCCTGTCTCTCTCTTTTTTGATGAGGCTGGTTAGAGGTTTATCAATTTTGTTCATCTTTTCAAAAACACCAGTTCCTGATTTCATTCAACTGTTCCATTTTTTTGTTTGTTTGTTTCTTGTTTGTTTTTAGTTTCTATATCATTTATCTCTGCTTTAATCTTCTTTTTTTTTTTCCTGCTGGTTTTGGGTTTTGTTGGTTTTTCTTTTTCTAGGTCCTTTAGGTGTAAGTTTTGGTTATTTGAGATTTTTCATCTTTTTGAGGTAGGCCTATATTGCTATAAATCGCCCTCTTAGAACCGCTTTTGTTGCATCTGAAAGATTTTGTACCATTGCGGTTTTTTTTTTTTCATGTGGTTTTTTATTTCTTCTTGATTTCTTGGTTGACCCATTCATCGTTTAGTAGCATGTTATTTAACCTCCATGTATTTGTGTTCTTTCAATCGTCTTGAATTTGTTGAGATTTGTTTTGTGGCCTAATATATGATCTATTCTGGAGAATGTTCCATGTACACTTGAAAAGAATGTGCATTATGCTGTTTTAGGATGGAATGTTCTGAATATACTGGTTAAATCCATCTGGTCCAGTGTGTCATTCAAAGCCACTGTTTCCTTGTTGATTTTCTGTTTGGATGATCTGTCCATTGATGTAAGTGGGATGTTAAAGTCCCCAACTATATTGTATTACTATTGATTGCTTCCTTTATGTTCATTATTAACTGTTTTATGTATTTGGGTGCTCCCATGTTGGGTGCATAAATATTTACAATTTTTATATGTTCTTGTTGGGTTGTCTTCTTTATTATTATATAGGGTCTTTATCTCTTGTTATAATCTTTGTTTTATGGTCTATTTTTTCTGATATGGGTATTGATCTCTGGCTTTCTTTTGACATCAATTTGCATGATAACCCCTCACTTTCAATCTGCAGATGTCTTTGGGTCTGCAGTGAGTCTCTTGTAGGCAGCATATAGATGGGTTTCATTTTTTAATTCACTCTGTCACCCTACGTCTTTTGATTGGAACATTCAGTCTATTTACATTCAAAGTAATCATTGATAGATATGTGTGTTTTTTTGCCATTTTATTATTTGCTTTGTGTTTTTTCTAGTTTTTCTTTGATCCTTTCTTTTCTTACTCTCTTTCATGGTTTGTTCGCTTTCTTTGGTGACATATTTGGATTCCCTTTTCTTTATTCTTTGCATATCTATTACTTTTTTTTTTTTTAAGATTTTATATGAGAGAGAAAGACAGGGAAAGCACTGAGGGAGAATAAGCACTATTTTTTGGCATTTTAATTACTATGTGTCTTGGTGTGGACCTCTTTGGGTTGATTTTGTTAGGGGACCTCTGTGCCTCCTGGATCTGAATATCTGTTTCCCTCCCCAGATTAGGGAAATTTTCAGCTATTATTTCTTCAAATAAACTTTCTGCCCCCTTTTCTCTTCTTCTTCTGAGATACCTATAATGTGAATTTTATTATACTTGATGGAGTCATTGAATTCCCTAAATCTATTCTCATTTTGCATAATTTTTTTTCTCTCACTTGCTCAGCTTGATTAGTTTCCATTATACTGTCTTCCAGGTCATAATTTGTTACTCTGCTTCCTCTAGACTGCTGTTTATTCCATCAACTGTATTTTAAATTTCATGTATTGTGTTCTTCATCTTTTCTTTTTTTTTTGGTCTCTTTATTAATGGTCTCACTGATATCCTCCACTCTTTTCTGGAGTCCAGTGAGAGTATCTTTATGATCACTAGTTTAAATTCTCTATCAGGCATATTACTTGTAGATACAAGTAATTTTGCTTAGGTCTCCTATTATGGTTTTGTCCTATTCTTTCCCTTGGGACATATTCCTCTGTTTCCTTATTTTGTCTAACTCTCTGTTTCTGTGTGTTAGGAAAGACAGCTAAATCTCCTGCTCTTGAAGGTAATGGCCTTTATGAAGAAGTCCTACAGTGCCCTGCAGTGTAGTGTCCTCTGTTGCCCAGGACTTGATGCTTCAGGAAATGTCTTCTATGTGTGTTGTGTGTGCCTTGCTGTTGTGTCCTCTGTTTTGTTTTTGTTTTTGTTTTTGTTTCCTTCATTCTAGTCATCTGCAGAGGCTCTTTTTGCCTGTTGTGGGAAGTTTTTCATCCCCAGCCAGGTGGGGCACATTTAACAAGATGTGAGCTGGTCTGCTTTTGAAATGAGACCTGCCACCACTGGTACTGAGGCCCCGCAAAACGTGGGTCAGGAGAGGTGGTATTGGCAGAGTTTGCACCAGTCTTCTTGGGAGGGGACCTGCAGCACCAGTACTGAGGCAAGCGTGACTGGGAAGGGTGGATCTGCTGAAATGTGAGGCATTGGCGGGGGGTGGACAGGGGTTAATGTAAGCAAGTTAGGTAGTGAGTGTAGGTGCTGTGCTGGTTCCTGTAGGTGGCTGTGTGTTTATGCTGGGGGGCAGGGGAAGTAAGTGGTGGCTGCCAGCTCCTTTGTTCCTGGAGGGGCCTCCCTATGATCCCTCACTCTCTGGGCCATGCTCTGAGATGAGTAAATAACTTTCCCTCCTGTGTGCCCCAGGTGTTTTTCAATCTGTTGTATCTCCATGGGCTATTTGCCCTGCTGTCTCATTAAGGGCTGGGACTCAGCTTCCTAATGCTCTCCGGACTCTCCTGGAACAGACCTTACTGATTTTTAAAATTTCAGGCTAGTTGTAAGAACTCATGAGATTTGGCTCCTTTTGCCTTCAACGCCAAATATGGGGATTTGTCTTCTCCATATGTGCTCCCCAGTGTGATAGTCTGTTTCTTCACGCCCCTGGCTCTCTCCCAATTGCAGACAGCCACAGTCCATTTCACTCCCAAACTGTGTCTCTGCTTGTCCTACCTTCTTCGATGTGGTCTCTTCTCTACCTTTAGTGGAGTTTCTTCTTCCTGTCTTCAGGTCATCTTCTCAGTTATTTATGCTGATGGGAATGTTACTTAGTTGTATCCACAGGATGAGGAGAACTTAGGGTCCTCCTACTCCACCACCATCTTTATAGCTTCCTACTGTCTATGTTTTCTTTGAGGAGTTTTATGTTTCAGGTCTCACATTTAAGGCTTTAACCCATTTTGAATTTAGTTTTGTGTATGATGTTAGAAAGTGGTCCAGTTTCATTCTTTTTCATGTCGCTGTCCAGTTTTCTCAGCACCGTTTATTGAAGACTGTCTTTTCCGCATTGTATATTTTTGCCTCCTTTGTCATAGATTGACTATATAAGTGTGGGTTTATTTCTGGGCTTCCTATTCTGTTGCATTGATCTATGTGTCTATTTTTTTTTTTTTTTTTGCCAATACCATCATGTTTTGATTACTACAGCCTTTTAGTATATCTTGAAATCTGGGATTGTGATATCTCCAGCTTTGTTCTTTCTAAAGACTGCGTTGGCATTTTGGGGTCTTTTGTGTTTCCACACAAATTTTAGGATTTTTTTTTCTTATTGTTTTGTGAAAAATATTGCATTGGATTTGTAGATTGCCCTGGGTAATATGGGCATTTTAACGTTAATTTTTCCAGTCCATGAGTGTGAAATATCTTTTCATTTGTTTGTGTCATCTTCAATTTCTTCCAACAATGTTTTATCATTTTCAGAGTACAGGTCTTTTACCTCCTTGGTTCGGTTTATTCCTCAGTATTTTATTCTTCTAGGTGCAATTGAAAATGGAACTGTTTTCTTAATTTCTCTTTCTGCTACTTTGTTATTAGTGTATACAAACACAACAGATTTCCTTATATTGGTTTTGTATACTGAGACTTTACTGAATTCATTTATTCCAGTAGTTTTTCTGGTGAATTCTTTAGGATTTTCTATGTATAATGTCATGTTGTTTGCAAATAGTGACATTTTTACTTCTTCCTTACAAATCTGGATGCCTTTTCAATTTATTCTCTGATTGCTATGTCTAAAACTTCCACTTCTATAGTGGCATGATTTTAGAGGAAAAGTTTTCAGTTTTTCACCACTGAGTATGATGTTAGCTGAAGTTTTTCATATATGAAATTTATTATGTTGAGGTATGTTCCCTTTAAACCAATTTGTTGAATTGTTTTGTTTTGTTTTTTATGAATGGATGTTAAATTTTGTCAGATGCTTTTTCTGCATCTATTGAGATGATTATTTTTATTCTTCAGTTTAATGTTGTGTATTACATTGATTGATTTGTGGATATTGAGCCATCCTTGCATCCCTGGAATAAATCCCATGTGGTTGTCATGAATGATTCTTTTCTAATGTTCTGAGGAGGATTTTTGCATTTATGTTTGTTAGGGATATTGGCCTGAAGTTTTCTAATTTTTGTACTGTCTTTGTTTGGTGTTGGTACCAGGGTAATGTTGTCCTCCTCAGAATGTATGGGATGCTTTCCTTCCTCTTCTTTTTGGAATAGTTTGAGGAGAATAGGTATTAATTCTTTAAATGTTTGGTAGAATACACCTCTGAATTATTCTGGTCCAGGACTCCTGGACTGTTTTGATTACTGATTCAATTTCATTACAAGTAATTGGTCTGTTTAGATTTTCTGTTTCTTCCTCATTCAGTTTTGGAAGATTATGTTTCTAGGAATTTATCCATTTCTTTTAGGCTGTCCAATTAGTTGGCATATAATTTTTCATAGTATCTTATAATCCTTTGCATTTCTGTGGTGTTGATTGATACTTCCATCATTTTTTATTAACTTGGGTCCTCTTTTTTCTTGATGAGTCTGGCTAAGGGTTTATCTGTTTTCTTTTCAAAAAATCAGCTTTTGGTTTTACTGCTCTTTTCTATATATTTTTTAGTCTATTTCATTTATTTCTCCTCTGATTTTTATTATTTCCTTCTAATGTTGGGCTTTGTTTGTTCTTTTTCTATTCCTTTAGGTGTAAGGTTAGGTTGTTTGAGATTTGTTTTGTTTCTTGAGGGAGGCCTGTTTATTATCATAAATTTCTTAGGACTTCTTTCACTGTGTCCAAAAGATTTTGGACTGTTCTGTTTCCATTTTCATTTTTCTCCATGTATTTTTTGATTTCTTCTTTGATTTCCTCATTGACTATCGGTTGTTTAATAGCATACTGTTTAGCTTCCATGTGTTTGTATTTTTCATTGTGATTGATTTCTAGTTTCACACTGTTGAGGTCAGAAGAGATGCATAGTATGGTTTCAAACTTTTTAAATTTATTGACACTTGTGGCCTAACATGTGATCTATCCTGGAGAATGTTTCATGTGCACTTGAAAAGAATGTGTATTCTGCTGTTTTTGTATCTATATGTATCTGTTAAGTGCACTTGGTCTAATGTTGTTCAAAAATACTGTTTCCTTATTTTTTAAAAAAAATTTTGTTTATTTATTTGGGAGGGGGCAGAGGGGGAGGGAGAGGAAGAGGGAAAGAATCCCAAGCAGATTCTGCTCTGAGCACAGAGCCCAACATGGGGCTTGATCTCATGACCCTGAAATCATGACCTGAGCCAAAACTAAGAGTTGGTTCTTAACTGACTGAGCCACCCAGGCACTCCAATACTGTTTCTTTATTGATTTGCTGCTTGGGTGATCGACCCATTGATGTAAGTGGGTTGTTAAAGTCTCCTACTGTTACTATATCACTGCCAAGTTTGTCCTTTATTTCTGTTAATATTTGCTTTGTGTATTAGGTGCTCCAAAGTTGGGTGCATGGATATTTACAGTTGTTATATCCTCTTGTTAGACTGATCCCTTTATCATTATATAATTCCCTTGTTTGCATCTTATTAAAGTCTGTTTTATTTTTTAAAAGATTTTATTTATTTATTTGAGACAGAGAGTGTGTGTGCACAAGCGGGGGATGGGGAAGGACAGAGGGATAAGGAGAAGTAGACTCCTTGCCAAGCAGGGAGCCTGATGTGGGGTTCAAACCCAGGACCCCGAGATCATGACCTGAGCCAAAAGCAGACACTTAACCGACTGAGCCACCAGGTGCCCCTTAAAGTCTGTTTTAAAGTCTACTTTGTCTGATGTTTATATTGTTACTCTGGCTCCCCCCACTCCCCACCTTCTTTTTTCATTTGCATAAAATACCTTTTTCCATCCTTTCACTTTTAGTCCTTATGTGTCTTTAGGTCTGAGGTGAGTCTCTTGTAGGCAGTATATAGATTGGTCGTTTTTTTTTAAATCCATTCTGCCACCCTATGTCTTTCAATTGAAGCATTTAGACCATTTACATTCAAAGTAATTATTGAAAGTATGCACTGATTTTCAGTTTGTTAATTGTTTTCTAGTGGTTTGTGTTTTCTGTTCCTTTCTTCTTTTGTTCTCTGTCCTTGTGATTGATGGCTTTCTGTAGTGTCATGCTTGGCTTTCTATTTTTTCTGTATCTATGATAGGTTTCCAGTTATCATGAAGTTCATATATAACAATCTAAGTACATGACAGTCTGTTAAATTGATGGTCACTTAAGTTCAAACACATTAAAAAAGAACTGCTTTTTTACATTCCTCTCTCCATTTATGTATATGTTGTCACATTTACATTTTCTTATTCATAATTTTCTTCTAATTATGGCCTTTTCTTTTCCACATAAAGAAGTCCCTTTATTTGTCAGGGGATCTCTTTATCTGTTCTTCAATTCTGAATGATAATCTTGGCAGGTAGAGTATTCTTGGTTGTAGGCTTTTTCTTTTCTCACTTTGAATATAGCATGCCATTCCTGGCCTGCACACGTTCTGCTGAAAAATCAGCTGATAGCCTCTAATGGGGTTTCCGTTGTGTGTAACTGTTTTCTTTTCTGTTGCTGCATTTACTCATTTTTAAAAAAGATTTTTTTTTTTTTAATCTCTACAACCACTGTGGGACTCGAACTTAGAACCCTGAGATCAAGAGTCACACACTCCATCAACTGAGCCAGCCAGGCACCCCTCTCTCGTTGATCTAAAAATTCTAATTATTACGCATCGTGGTGAGGACCTCTTTGGGTTCATCTTGTTTGGGGTTCTCTGTGCTTCCTGAACCTAGATGTCTTTCCTTATCCAGGTTAGGAATGTTTTCAGCTATTATCTCTTAAAATAAGTTTTCTGTCTCTTTTTCCCTCTCTTTTCCTTCTGGGACCCCTATAACGCAAATTGTATTGTGCTTGATGTTGTCCAAGAGATCCCTTTACCTATCCTCATTAAAAATTTTTCTCTTTTTTCTCCCTCCTACCCTTCTTTCTTCCTGTTCAGCTTGGGAGTGTTCCATGACAGTGTTTGTCAGATCATTGCCATTCTTCTGCATCTACTAATCTGTTCATTTCCTCAGTGTTTGTCAGATCGCTGCCATTCTTCTGCATCTACTAATCTGTTCGTTCCCTCTAGTGTATTTTTCATTTCAGTTATTGTATTCTTCAACTTTGATTGGTTCTTTTTTATATTTTCTATCTCCTTGTTGAAGTTTTCACTAAATTCTTCCACTTTTCTCTGCATTCCAGTAAGCACTTTTAAAAAAAATTTTATTATGTTACATTAGTCACCATACAGTACATCATTAGTTTTTGATGTAGTGTTCCATGATTCATTGTTTGCATATAATCACCCAGTGCTCCATGTAATACATGCCCTCCTTAATGCCCATCACCAGGCTAACCCATCCCCCCACCCCCCTCCCCTCTAAAACCCTCAGTCTGTTTCTCAGAGTCCATAGTCTCTCATGGTTCGTCTCCCCCTCCGAAATCCCCCCCCTTTATGTTTCCCTTCCTTCTCCTAATGTCCTCCATGCTATTCCTTATGTTCCACAAATTAGTGAAACCATATGATAATTGACTTTCTCTGCTTGACTTATTTCACTTAGCATAATCTCCTCCAGTCCCATCCATGTTGATGTGAAAGTTGGGTATTCATCCTTTCTGATGGCTGAGTAATATTCCATTGTATATATGAACCACATCTTCTTTATCCATTCATCTGTTAAAGGGCATCTCGGCTCCTTCCACAGTTTGGCTATTGTGGACATTGCTGCTATGAACATTGGGGTCCATGTGGCCCTTCTTTTCACTACATCTCTATCTTTGGGGTAAATACCCAGTAATGCAATTGCTGGGTCATAGGGTAGTTCTATTTTTAACTTTTTGAGGAACCTCTGCATTGTTTTCCAAAGTGGCTGTACCAACTTGCATTCCCACCAACAGTGTAAGAGGGTTCCCCTTTTTCCAGAACCTCTCCAACATTTGTTGTTTCATGCCTTGTTAATTTTTGCCATTCTAACTGGTGTAAGCACCTTTATGATCATTACTTTATCAGGCACATTGTTTATATCCGTTACATTTAGTTCTTTTTCTGAGGTTTTGTTTTGTTCTTTCATTTGGAGCATATTCTTCTGTCTCCTCATTTTGCTTGATTTTCTGTTTGTTTATATGAATTAGGCAGAGCACTACCTCTCCTAAACTTGAAGGAATGGTCTTGTGTGTATTCATTCCCAGTGTAGATTGTGTGTTCCTGGTGATTTTGGCTCGCTAGTTGGAGCTGTGCCTGCCATGGGTCATGAAGTGGGTCTGGGCTGGAGTGGTCTTGGGGCTCAGAGTGTGCCCTGACAGGGCAGCTAAAGTGGGCATAAGCTGGTGCAGTCCCTGGGGTCTCTATGCAGTGGGCATCCTGGAAGAACAGTCGAAACTGAAGTGAGTGCAAGCTGGAATGTCCCTAGGGCTCTCAACACAGAGGTTGGCTTCTCAAGGCAGCTAGAGCCAAGGTGGAGTGCAGAATGGGGGGTCCTGGGGTACTCCATGTATGGGATGCCCTGGCAGGGTGGCTGGAACCAAGGTAAACACAAGCTGGGAGTTCCCAGAGTGCTTTGCATATGGGGCACCCTGGAGGTTGGCTGGAGTTAAAGTAGGCATAAAGGTCCCAGAGTACTCTGTGCTGGGGGTGCTCTAGCAAGCCATCTGAAGCTGAAGTAGTACAGGCCTGGAGTGTTCTGGGTGCTGTATGCCTGTGTCACCTTGGATGATGACTAAAGCTGTAATGAGATGACCAGGGGTATCCTGTTGTGTGCTGTGCTGGGGCCACCTTGGTGGGACAGCTGGGGCTGGTATGGGCTAGGGGCCCATGGCTTGCTGAAGTGGTAAGCCAGCTAAGGCACCCAGACTCTGCTCCCATCCATGTTATCAAGGTGGAGGGGGAATGTAAACCATAGAGCTCACCAGCTCCTCCAACCCAAAGAGATTTCCAGCAGCTTTTCAATTGTTTGGCAGAATTTTAGGGCTGGCTTTTAAATATTCCAGTTGCTCTTCTAAACTGAGTTTTTTTTTTCTTTTTTTCTCTGTCCCTGGTGTTGGGACTGGTGTGGGCTAGTGGCCTGGGGCTCACTGAGCTGGCAGGCTGGCTATAGTGCTTAGACCCTGTTCCTGTCTGCACTATAAGGTGGAGGGGAGTGGAAACTATGGTGCTCATCAGCTCCTCTGACCGAGAGAGTTCCAGCAGCTCCCTTGCCATTTGGCAGGGCTCTAGGGCTGGTTCCTTTATATTCTAGTTGCCCTTTTAAGCCCAGCTTTTTTTTTTTTTTTTCCCTGTGTCCTGGGCAGATGAATCTGTTAGCACTTAGTACTGTCCCTCTCCAATGCAATTCACAGCATCAGGGGTGAGGTTCCCTTCATTGCCATGTCTCTGTCTTGCTGTTTTCTATGTGTCTATCTTTTGTTGTGCAGCTGTTCAGTCAGCCCTCAGTTCTTCAGGAGGAATCGTCCTATAAATAGGTATAGATCTGATGAGTTGAGGATCTTCCCAAGTTGTCATCTTGGACCAGAACCTACCATCTCTGTTTTAAAGTCTATTTTGCTGATGTAAATATTGCTTTTTTGTTTTTACTTCCATTTGCATGGAATATCTTTTTCCGTGTGTATGTGTTCTTAGCTCTGAATTGAGTTTCTTTTAGGCAGCATATTAATGGGTCTTGTTTTTTATCTGTTCCTCCACCTTATGTCTTGGATTGGAGCAACTAGACCATTTACATTTGAAGTAGTTATTGATAGGTATGTACTTACTGCCATTTTGTTAATTGTCTTCTGGTTATTTTTGTAGGTTCTCTGTTCCTTTCTTCTCTTGCTCTCTTGTCACTGATGACTTTATTTAGTGTTATACTTGGATTCCTTTCTCTTAATCTTTTATGTAAGAGAGATTTTTGGCTTTTGGTTACCATGAGGTTCATATATAATATCCTAAGTATATAGCAGTCTATATTAAGGTGATGGTCATTTAAGTTTCAGTACTTTCTAAAAGAATTTCATTTTTACTCCTTTCCCTCCATGTTTTATGTATATGATGTCCTATTTTGTATCTTTTTGATTCCCTTAACTATTTTTTAAGATATAATTGGTTTTATAATTCTTTTAATCTTCATACCAGCTTTACTCCCTTTAGTGTATGTTTGCTTTTTCCAGTGAAATTTTTTTCTTTTCATAATTTTTTAAATTTCTAATTATGGCCTTTTCCACTTAAGGAAGTCCCTTTAACGTTTGTTGTAAGGCCAGTTTAGTGGCGATGAATTCCTTTAATGTCTGGGAAACTCTTTATCTCTCCTTCTATTCTGAATGATAACTTTGCTGGGTAGAGTATTCTTGGTTGTAGGTTTTCTCTTTTCATCAATTTGAATATAGCATGCCACTCCCTTTGGGCCTGAAAATTTTTGTTGGAAAATTAGCTGATAGCCTTATGGGTTTTCCCTTGTGTGTAACTGTTTGCTTTTCTCTTGCTGCTTTTAAGATTCTCTCTTTATCTTTTTGTCATTTTAATTACTATGTGTTTTGGCGTAGACCTCCTTGGGTGCATCATGTTTGGTGTTCTCTGTGTTTCCTGGACCTGGATGCCTGTTTTCTTCCCCAGTTAGGGAAGTTTTCAGCTATTATATACTGAAATAAGTTTTGCCCCCATGTTTCTCTTTTCTCCTTTTGGAACCCCTATCATGCAAATGTTATTATTCTTGATGAAGAGTTCTCTTAACATATCCTCATTTTCTACAGTTCTTTTTGTCCTTTTGTTATTCATCTTGAGTGCTTTTTACTACCCTGTCTTCCAGATTACTGGTCTGTTTTTCTGCATCCTCTACTGTTGATTCCTTCTAAGGTGTTTTTCCTTTCAGTTATTATTCAGCTCTGCTTAGTTATTTTTCATATTTTTTTGAAGTTCTTAATGAGTTCATTCACTCTTTTCTCAAGTCCAGTGAGTAGTTTAGGACCACTACTTTAAACCCTTTGTCGGGTAGATTGCTTATCTCCATCTTGTTTAGCTGTTTTTTTCTGGGGTTTTTGTCTTTTTCTTTTGTTTGGATCATATTCCTCTTATTCTGTCTGACTCTCTGTGTTTCTTACTATGTAGTAGGTAGGTCAGGTATGTCTCCTGGTCTTGAAAATAGTGGTCTTCTGTAGAATGCATCCTGTGGTGTCCAGCACAATCCCTCCAGTCACCAGAAACAAGTACTCCACAGGTGTCCTCCATGTGCGCTGTGTATGCCCTCCTGTTGTGGTTGGGATGCAACTGCTGTGGGCACACTGGTGGGCAACACTTGCCCCTGGCATGGATGGCTGCAACTACTGTGGGTATGATGGTGGGTGGGACTAGCTGCCCCAAGCCTGGGGAAGGAGTTGCTCTAGAAAGGCATTGGTACTGTCTGGGGCTGCCCCATGGCTGTGGTAGGAGCTGCTTTAGAGTTACAAGGTAGATGGAGAGTGTCAGAACTTATTTCTACAACTGTCCAGCTAGCTAGGCTGAAGGAGGGCAAGAAAAATGATGCCTGTCAGCACCTCCATTCCCAGAGAAAGCTCCTGCAGACACCTACCCCACTCTGGCACATGTCCTAAAATTAGTTAATAATTCTCCTGGATGTACACCCGAGGCAGTTTTCAAACTGCTATTTCCGTGCTGGGTCTCAGGTCAAGTGATATAGTGTGTTGGCCATTTAAGAGCAGAGACTTGGCTTGCTACCCCCACCCACCAGAGTTAAGCCCCAATGATTTTCAAAGCCAGCATTATGGGGACTTTAGGCCCCCCAGGTGCCAGATTTGGGGCTTGATCTCCTTACTCCTCAGGGAGGTCCTCTGGTGCCTATAATATCCCTCCCGCATGCGGGTCACCACTGTTCCATGGTTCCCTACCATGTTTCTTCCCCTCCTATCCTTCTCGATGTGGCCTTCTCTTTAGTTGTAGAGATCTGCTCTGCTACTCTCAGGTCATTTTTAGAGTGAGCTGTATTACATATTAGTTGTTGTTTTAGTGCTTCTGTGGGATGAGGTGAGCTCAGGATTCTTGTACTCTGCCATCTTCCTCTCTCCTTCCCATCTTGGGGCTTTAATCCTAGCCCTAAATCTGTGTGGGTACAGACATTTGATAAAGAATTATCAAGGGCAGACTTTTTGTTGTCATTCCACACATATCCAAGGATGAGACATTTATCCTTACTGACTCTCTGGGGGACAAGATTTCCTAGTTTACCCACTGAAATTGTTGCCCTTCAGAAACCCCTGGCTTTATCCAGGGGTCTCTGATCCAACTCCATCCAGGCTTTTTCTCTTGACCCTGTATGTGTGACCTATTAAACCTTAGGCTATAGGCCATTAGGAATTAATACTTATCTTACTGGATTTATACTTCCTTCATTTTGGCATCAGAACAATCTCCTTTCCTTCCACACCAGTTTAGGCATGCAATACAAAAAAAAACCTTTTTAAAGTCTTACCCAGATTTTTAAAGCACGCCAAGAGGATTTGTCTGAACACCTAGTTAGCCATAATGTTGAACACTAAAATCTATTTTCTTCTTATTACACTAAGTAGTGCATCCAAAACATAATGGTAGTGAGAGCCATCATCTCTGACTTGTTCCTAAGACCATGTCTTTGATATGTCACTAATATATTCACTGTTAGTTTTCATCTTTATCATAGCTAGGTAGTTTCCTTTTCTTACTGTTTCACTTGGGATAGCTGCTGAAATGTATCAAGGATTATTTGACATCTGATAGAATAATTCACATTTGCTACTGACATTTATATATATAACTCTTGTATTTTTTTAATAAGATTGATAATATACAAACATGCAAAAAATTCAAGCTGTGAAACTTAAGTCCCTTCTTCCCATTGTAGTCCCAAGTTCCCTGGTTCCATTCTACAGAGACAGTTAATTGTGACTATTACCAAAGATGTTCTCTACATACTCAAGCATTAGATGTGTCCCTCAACTCACACACACAGTAACCTATATGTACAGTTCTGCACTTGGACTTAGTAAGAAATTTTAGAGAGCTTCTCTACTACTTATAAATAAAAGAATAAAAATAAAAAGACAGACTGCCATCCAGCTTGAGGCCAGAAAATGCTTCCTCCATTTTAAGAATAGCAGTATACATTATCTGCAAGTATCCTAGAATCAATGACCATTTTAGTGGGAAGACCTTAGAGCATGCTGTCCAAAAGAACTTACTGCTATGACAGAGATATTCATTTCTGCACCATCCAAATGTAGTCAGTAGACACATGTGGCTCTCAAGCACTTGAAGTGTAGCTGGTGTAAGTAAATACGTTTTACTTTTGATTACTTTTAATAGCTACATGTGGCTAGTGGTACTATATTAGCTCAGCTGGAAGGTTGTAGAGGCCATCATCCTGGTTTTACAGAAGAGTGATCTGAGCTGCAGAGAAATGCTTTAGTGGTAGAACCAAGATTGGAACTTAGTTCTCCTGTCCTTCTCTTCATTCCTCCTCCAGTCTTTCACAGCTTCTACTTCAGCCTACATACTTTGGGGTGTGGGGAAGTGACTGTCAAAACCAATATGATCCAACCCTTCAAGATGTTGCTCCTCCTGGGATTCACAGGATCATCCCCATTCAACATCACTGGTTTCCTTTAGCTGCTTATTCCTTACATTGCTAGGTTTTCTTGAAACTTTTCCCCATCTATACAGCTCCCCCTCTAATTTGATATCATCTTTACCTCACAAGGAGGTGCTTTGTTGGTATTTCCTCCACTTCCTCTACGGCTCCTAGGTCACCTTCAAAAGCCCCATTTCTCATCATGTCACTTGGCTCACAAGCCATCAGCAGTTACCATTGCCTACCCACCCAATGCAGTCTAAAATTCTTTGTTCAAGGCTCTTCTTTCTCTAAATTTTTTTTTAATTTAAATTCAACTAGCCAACATAAATTTCAGATGTAGTGTTCAATGATTCATCAGTTGCATATAACACCCAGTGCTCATCACATCATGTGCCCTCCTTAATGCCCTCATTTTAAAATGGTTTCTAGATTTCTAGAAGAGCTGAAATTATAGTTCAGACAGTTCCTGCATATCCTGAATCCAGTTTCACCCATTGTTAACATCTTACATTACTAAAGTACATTTGTCACAACTTCCGAACTGACATTTGTACAGGACTTACTGTTCACACCTACTCATCATTGTCACCTTTAGTGTCCTCTATTCTGTTCTAGGTTTTCAGACTTTCCTTGCTCTTCATGACCTTGACATTTTTGAGGCGCACTGGGTTTTTCCTATGTTTTTCTCATGGTTAGACTGAGGTGATGGGTTTTGGGGAGGAAGACCACGGAAGTGAAGTGCGCTTTTCATTGCATCGTATCCAGGGTGTATGCTATCAACATGACTTATCATTGGTGATGTTAAGCTTGATCAGTTGGTCAAAGTAGAGTCTGTACCTTGTTTCTCTATTGCAAAGCTATTTGTCTCGCCCAACTCCATACTATAATCATTGGAAGCACGTCACTAAAATGCAGTCTACTCAAAGGGTGGGAGTTAATCTTTGAGGGGGTTGTAAATACATGAATTATTTAGAATTATTCAGTGAGGAAGAGTTGTCCCTTTCCTCTTATTTAGCTATTTATAACAGTATGAACTTAAGGATATTGATTTTACACTTTGGACTACAATTCTACTGTCATTCATTGTTGTGCTCAAATTACTCCATCATTAGCTACTGGGGCTGTTTTAGGTTGGTCCTGAATACTTTCAGCATGCTGTCCCACAGGTAAATACGTTTTTTCAGCCCCTCTTTTTGGCACTGCAAGAGTCTCCAGTCCTAGAGTTTGCCAATTCTCCACATACCCTGGTTTCTGTTATTGAAGAACGGTGCAAGAAATCAAGATCCGGGTCTCGTCTGTGTCAGCCACAAGTCCCACACAACCAATCTTGATGATCACCTACCCACGCACTCCTTGTCTGCACAACACTCTCCCTGCACTCACCCTGAAATCAACAGGGGCCTACCAGCAACATTTTGTTGTGCTGACTAAAATGTTCTTTTCCTTCCACACCTGGTTGAAATTCTCCTTCCATGAGGCCCCATTCAAAATGCCCCCTCTTTCATGTCACCTTTCCTAAACTACTTGATCTCCCACAGCCCTCTGTACTATCAAGCACTGTGTTACATCCTATGTTACACTGCAACACATTTTTTTTTTTAATTTTTTCTTTTTAGATTTTATTTATTTGAGAGAGACAGAGATAGTGAGAGGGAGAAGCAGGCTCCCCGCAGAGCAGGGAGCCTAATGCGGGGCTCGATCCCAGGACCCCGAGATCATGACCTGAGCCGAAGGCAGACGCTTAACCGACTGAGCCACCCAGGCGCCCCCACATTTACTTTTATATCCCTAAACTCAGCAGTTAGCACGTAGCAAATGAAATGGTTGTTGCTTAATGACTATTAATTGACAAGAGTAAGGTCAGTGTAAGATGTGCTCTCTAGGGTCTATCAGGGACAAAGACACAAACACACACTCTAAAGTGAAACAAAAAACCCTCCTGCAGAACCTTTATGTCCAAGGGACCCTTCTCCATCTCATGCTTGAAGATCTCCTGTTTCCCATATGCTATTGGGAAAATCAGAAGGAAGAGCCTTATGACTTTCATCCCTCAAAACAGGTGAGGACATGCACATGTTTAAAGATAAGAATCGGTTAAATAAAACATACCCTAAGGAAACTCACAGAGCTATCCCAAGTCAGGAAAGCTTATGTTCACATGAAACGATTATCTTGTGCAAGCATTTTTCTGGAATCCTTCATCTCCTGCCTCTCTCGGTCCTATCGCCTAGGTGTTGGGGATGCAAATAGAGCAAGCTTTGGTCCTGAGGTGTGGGAAGGGCCGGAGCTGTTGGTGTGAGAGACTTGAGGGGATGGGGTGGCATCATAAATGGGCAGGCCCGGCTGGCCAGCATCTGCATTTTCCCTGGCAGCAGCACCAAGGGTACAGAGAAACAGCCAGGCTCAGGAGGAGCAGCTCCTAAGGCAGATGTGTGCCCTCTCGTCTTCCTGGATGCTGTGGATGCCCCTTCCCAGGGCTCCCTGGCTCACCTGCAGATGGTGCCCAGCACACCCCATCAGTTTCCATCTCCAGCCCTAAAGCTCTCCTGCTCAAGAGCTTCTCTGGCAGGAGTACAACCTGGAGGCCCTTAATTCTTACACAGGCAGTCCTCACCCAGTGGGTGACGGGAGGCAGAGGGTAAATGCCTCTGGTCCCTGTCCTGGGAAGGATGACTTGAGGTGTGTTGTCACCTGGTTTCTCAGAGGGAAAACCGCAGGACTGAGCGCTGGGTGCAAACAGAGCCGCCGTCCTTATGAATGCGCCCTCAAAAGGGCCTATCTCTTCCCCTCTTACGTTTCCCACCTGATTATTCACTTTCTGAGATTCCCTCTCATATACACTTCCTCAACCCATGTCTTTGTCCCAGCATCTGCTTTCAGGAAAACCTAAATTTGGAAATGCTGCCAAGGCAAGACCCAGGGAACAGCGGCTGCTGGGTTACGCAGCTCAGAAAGAAGGACTGGGGAAGGGTATGTCAGGACAACCTCCCAGACATGCCTGGGCTCTCTGAGAAAGGCAAGCAGAGTAGACCGTGCTGCCGAACAAGGAGCATGTGGCTGTGCAGCGGAGACCCAGGTATGACCCTGCCTTCACAGAGCTTGTGGTCAGAGAACTCCCAGCCAATGCTGCTCAGCAGAGTGGGCCTGTCATCTCAGGGATGCTCACCTATTCAGGCTTTCACCAAGACCGTAAAACACACACAGCCTTTTGCCGAGAGATTCTTGCCTCCAGATCTTGGTCATGTCTAGGTTCTGAGTCCTTGCTCCATGAGGTCATCAACCTGGTTCCCTGGATTCCAGATCCATATCCTGCTCTGGAGATGTGACTCGCTAAGCACATCCAGACTCCTGGAGGTGCCTGTGGCATTTCCATTTTCCTCTAAGTGCCAGTGTTTCATAGTTTCCTAAACCCAACCTCAGCCCCTCCTACTCCCATGCCCAGCCCCAGTACAATTTGAAAGTGGATTTCTGGGAATGATCAAAGCCTGGTTCATCTTCGAACTCCCAGGTCATAGTACCGTACCTACGTATAGATGTTTATGTGCGCTACAGATAGCAAGTTAAAAAGTCTCTCTCTCATATGCCCAGATATTGATTCTAAATACGATATTCTAACAAAAGAAATCAGAGTTCTGTGGAGAAATGGCTGATTCCAGGGCCAGAGTAAGTAAAACTTAAGATGAGTCTGGGACATCTCATGATGCCAGAAAGTAAGGAAGTGCTAAGAACAAAAAACATGCGTTGGCATGTCCAAAGTGGCCAGGAGCCAACCTGAAAGAGCTCCAATGGTCAAAGCTGGAGGTATAGGAACCAAAAAAAAAAAAAAAGGTAATATTGGATTATAATCTAAAGTATAAAATAAATACCCTTGTGTCCATACTGATATAAATACTGAATAAATAAATAAATGGGCAACTTTTCCTAACAGAAGGATTCCAATTAATAAATGTGGAAGGAATGGGTGTGCCCGGGTGGCTCAGTCAGTTAAGCATCCAACTCTTGATTTTGACTCAGGTCATCATCTTGGGGTCATGAGATCAAGCCCTGCATCAGGCTCCATGGTGGGTATGGAACCTGCTTAAGATTCTCTCTCTCCCTCTGCCCCTCACTTCTCCACTCTCCCGTACATGTGCTCTCTCTCTCTAAAAAAATGAATGAATGGATGAATGTAGAAGGAATGAAGAAAATAGAAACTATCCACTAGACCAACCACAGTAATAATTGAGGCAGATATGCTCCAACAATTAAAATCAGTGGGGAAAATTTAAGGAAAAACAAGGTATTTGCATAATCTTATCTCTCCCGCCCCTAAATATATGAATCACTAAAAGAAAAATAGTAACTTCACAGTGAAGAACTCTGACAGACACCACCTTAACCAAGTGATCAGGGTTAACTCACCAGTAATAAGACATGCTAACCTCAAGTACTCCCCTGATACAGTACACTGAGAAGGACCCATCACGTCTGTGGTATTCTTCCCCTAAATATGTAACCTTCATCTAATCCTCAGAAAACATCAGACAGACCCAAGTTGGAAGCCATTCTAAAAAATAATCAGTCCTTTTTCAAAAGTGTCAAGGTCATGAAAGACAGGAAAGGCAAAGACCGTCACAGGTTGGAGGGGACATGACTACTGAACAAGGTGTATGATTCTGGATTAGATTCTAGAGCTGAAAAAGGACATAAATGTAAAAAACTGGTGAAATCCAAATAAATTCTGTAACTTAATCATCATGCTGAGGTTGATTTCTTAGTTTTGGTCCTTGTACTGTGGTCAGGTAAGATGTTAGCATAGAGGGAGCTGGGCCGGGGGGTCAGAAACTCTGCCTTCTCTTTATAACTCTAAGTCTAAAATTAGTTCAAAATAAAAGTTAAAAAAAAAAAAAACAACCTACTGACAAATGGCCTATGAAGTGTTAAGACAAATAGTAAAATATAAAGAGGATCTGAAAGTTCTTAGAAGGCTACCAGGGCAGGAAGCAGCATGCCATGGAGAAAAGGATTTTTGGAGCCAGAGAAGTTACGGTGGCAGCGGTGGGGCTGGAAAGTCGTGGAGAAAGTTCCACCGACCTAGCATGGAGGGAGCCAGTACTTTCTAAGTGCTTCACACATCCTACCTGGTTGAGAAATGGGATGGTTTGACACATGCACTTGGGAGTCCGGTTGTCACAATTTGTGACTAACAGAATATAAGGGATGAAAGAGAAGGAACAAGAGAGGAGGACTCCTAGGTTTTTAATCTGAGCAACTGTCTGTGTGGTTGTGACACTATTCATCCCTCTGGAAAGGAGAATGGCTTTGGTGGGGAGGGGGAGGAGATAAGCAGGTCAGTTTGGGGCAGGTTGGTTCCAAGATGCCTGGGTGACACCCAGGTGGGCATGCCTGGAAGGCAGAGGAGTACCTTACAGCTTCAGAGAGTGATCCTCAGAGAGGTGATGGCTGGAATGTAGAAGTAGGTGAAACACCCAGGAAGAGGATGTGAGATCGAGAGAGAGGGGAGGGGGCCACGCATGGAAGACTGAGGAGTCCCCACGATTATGCAGAGATGAAAAGCGTACCAAGAAGTCGGGGGAAGTGGTGTGTGTGGGAAGCCGAAGAGAACCAGGAGGGCATGAGATCCCAGGAGCCCCTGCGCTGGGGAAGGGGGACGAGACTTTCAGTAGTGTCAGAGGCCACAGCAGAGGAGGTCATCGGAATCGACACTGGTGGCCTCAGAAGGGAAAGCCGGTGGAGAGGTTGGGGTGGGACCCAGCTTGTCCCTCAGGGGGGCATGTTCAGTGGTGGGGGAGCAGATACAGTGCCAAATATTCTTTTGATAAACTTTGCTGGGAAAGAGGAAGATAGAAAAATAGAGGGGAAGTCGAGGTTGGAGGGGTCACCCCAAACTCCATCTCCAGACTGACTCCTCCCAGGAGCTCCCAAGGCATATTTTTACCTGCAAACTGGTTCTCTCCACCCGGTTATCCTGCCTGTAGCTTTTTAATATGTGTGCCCAGCCATCTACCTACAAAGGGTCTAAACTTAGGTTGACAAAAGCAGCGTTGAGATCTGAAATAATAATCGAATGTGACTGCCCCGTGCCTGACTCAGGGCTCCACAGACGTGATGCTAGGAGGTTCTGGAACCACGTGCAGAAGCAAGATTACCTCATGACCAAGTTCCATCATTCCCTGACCACGTTCCACCCTTGCCCTGAAAAGCCCGCACAGAGCATTTTGAGACACTTTCAGATCCTGACAGGAAATTTGCTTGGGGAGGTAAAAGCTGCAGTCACTGAAAGAGACGCTCAGTTGAGGCTCTCGGCTTTTCTACACGGACATGTGCCAAAGCCTTTTCCTCTCCGTGTTGAGCTGCATTTACAAGCCTTTAAATATTAACACTCGCTAATACTGATGTTTGAGCACCTTATCAGTTTAGCTTCCTAGAAATGACTAGATTTTATAACACTCATTCATTCAGTACACACTAAGTGCCCGACCGCATGTGGCAGGCAAACTACAAGTACTGGAGACGCCTGGATACATAAGTACGATGTGGTGTTTCCTGCCCTTGAGGAGCCACAGACATTTCCCTGAACAGCTACAAACAACATGGAATGTCATAGAATAAAGGCATGTATATTCTATACACATCTGTATGTATGCGTGTGTATATCTGGGGGAACACAGAAGGTGCATGACCATCACTTCTAGAGGTGTTTGTTGGAGGTACGAGAGGCAGGTGCGCTCTACGAACCCCAAGATTGGTTTGCCTGCCGGAGAGAGGGAGAAGGGCCCGAGGCGGGAGGAACAGCATGGGCGGAAGTATAGAGATGTAAATAGGCGTGCGTAGTAACGTAGCAATGGTATTCACGAAAGTAATAAAACCAGTACTCATGAAAAGGATGAAAGACATTGACGGGGCACTCACTGCGTGTCAGGCATGATCCTAGGCACTTTACGTTGCACAAGCCATGCGTGTGAGGGAGTCCGGAGCTGAGGCTGAAAGATAGCTGGGGGTCGCCTGAGGAAATGTCTGAATGCGGTGCCACAGGGCCTGCCTGGGTCCCCCTGGCAGGGGAGAGCAAGCACTGGAAAGACTAGACTTGGGTTTTCAGGAGGCTCGTCTGCTGGTGCGGTGGGCTGGGGGCAGTGAGCCGGGAGGCACAAAGGTGAGGCCGGAAGCTGTTTCAGGAGTTCAGACGAGTGAAAATGGCAGGGAGGATGGATGCAGGAGACAATGTGGCAAGAAGAAATGAGCCCTGGAGGCCCCCCACATATCTGACGTCACAAGAAAGAGGGCAAGAAACATCTCTGGAAAAGTAGATGAGCTCAGCGTGAGGGTAGCTAGGAATGGAAGTCCAGAACTTGGAGCAGAGGTTTGGACGAGAGAGAAAACGGGGAGCAGTTGAGGAAAAGTCCAAATTCATTCAGGCTGAATTTGGCCTTTCAACACTAAGATCAGCCCTGAATTCGCCTTTCTCTCCCTGGAGGCCTTATATCTCCACAGGAACACACAAGGGGAACATACTTTCCCAGAGACAACACACCTAGACACGCAGAAGCCGAACATCACAGAGGCACAGGTTCCCACATGCTTGCACCTGACCTAGATAGGGATACACAGAGGAACACACACACAGGTCCACAGATCACAGAAGTACACATACACACACACACATACGCCCAGAGGTAACAGAGGTATATATAAACATGCACTTACCCCCACACACGTAAATAGACCTACAGAGGCCACACCTGCACAATTTTCTAGAGGGGGTAAGGCATGTTTTCCAGTATACAGTGGAGTCTTTTCATCTACCCAGCTGATGACCTTCAACTGCTAGGGGGAGCAGCCCCATCTGGTCATTGACCTCCCTCTGCAATTCATTCCGGTAGAACAGATTGCAGGAGGACATCTAGAGGTTCCCCTGTCTGTCATCCCACACTCTGCACAGTCCTAGTCCACTGCACATGAGCTGCTGTCAGCTGAGCACAACTCCTAAGTAGGAGTCGGTGAGCCATCCCCCCGCCGATCAAGGCTCTCCACTGCAACATTCAACCCCCCTCTCACCAAAGAGCTTCTGTAGGACTTGTCCGTCGTATAAATCTTCAGCCAGGTCTTTCACGATGATTCTTTCACCGACAAGCACATCATTAATCCAGTCAATTAATACCTACGGGGAGAGAGACCGAATAAGAGAAGAGTCATGGGTATTTTCTTATAGATCAGCTTTCTTATCCTGGACAATTAAAATCTAAATGAACTTCAGATTTGGAAAGCAGCAGAACTGTCCATGTGACTCAGGAGATGGATACAAAGCAGTGTGAACTCTAGGGGCCCTGCTATTTTTCCGGTATAAGCACTTCTAGTGCTGGTGACACCAGTGTCCCTGCTGATATTTTTTGGCCCCTTACCATTCCTTACCCCAATGGCAAGCGACATTCACACAGTGTTTGGGTGTGTAGCTAGTACCAGGCAACAGTACTGACTCTGGAGTTACACAAACTGGGGTTAGTGACCCACTAACTGATTTGGGTAGCTCTGTCATCTATGGACCTCGGTGTGTACCTGGCAGGCTAGTTTCTGCTCTGAGCCTCTGACGGCCCACCTCTAAAATGGAGGAGGAAAAGACCTCCCACTTGAGGTAGCAGAAAAGAATCACATATGGCAAGGGCCAAATGTTCAATAAATCTTATGAATAAATATGAATATAATTATGAATAAATAAAGCTTTCCCCTATTATGACATTTGGTCAGGTGTTACTATCACCCCTATGTTCAGGAGGGGAGATCAGACGCAGAAGTGAACGTACTTGCCAAGGTCACGTTGCTGACTGGACAGAGACCAGAACCGAACTCTTGTCTGTCCCCTTTTAAGGGACTGTTCTCCTCCTGGCCCCAAACGACATCTCCGTGGGGCCAGTGCAGTCTCCTCTCTCGGCTCGCTCTCAGCGGCCGTCATTACCTGAGCACCCCCTGCATCCAGCACCGAGCGGAGCCATTCCACGGCCAGCTCCTTTAGTTAATCTGCACAACACCCGTGAGAGGGAGGGAGCATTCGTTTCATTTTTCAGGTAAGGAAACTGAAGCTTGTTCAAGTCCGTTGTCTTTTATTTAAAAATTTTTCAGGTCATTTGTTTATTATTTTTATACAGTAAAATTAACTCATTTTAAAAGATACAGTTTGGTGAGTTTTGGTCATTGTACACAGTTGTGTAACCACCACCACAACCAAGATGCAGAGCTGTTCCCTCAGCAGAGGAAGGTTCCTTTGGGCTCTTTGTGCTCAGTCAGTCCCCTTCCCTGAGGACAGGTGTCAGGCAACCACCATAATTTTGTAAAAATGGAATCACAAAGAACATCACCTTGTGTGTTTGACTTACTTTGACTTAGCAGAAATAGATTGCCTTTATTACAGCGGCTGTAGTTGGGCTGGGTTTCCAAACCTGGGGGGAGCCCGGGGCCTTCACAGCACATTGTTCTATATTGTTCTACTGTTGGTAGGAGCTTCCCTCCTTACCCTTCCTCCCTCCCTCCATCCAGCCATACCCGACGTATCCCCTACCCACCCACCCAGCATTTTGAATATGTGCTCCATGTCATATTCTGTGCTGGATCCTGGGGTACAATGATGAAAAAAGAGGTGGTCTCTAACCCTGAGAAGCTCATCATTTAGGGAAGGAGACAGAGAGGTGTCTGAGTAGTGGTAACTAGTCATCAGGTGGCGACTGAGGGGACAATCTAAGGTTGAACAGGCAGCTAGGGCATGAGACCCCAAACACCACCCTCAGGAGCATGGGCCTCAACCGTCAGTTGGCAGGAATCTACATACACGGTTTGAACAGGAAAATGAGAGATCTGATGCACATTTTGAACGAAGCACTTTGGCGTCCAGTGCCTTTTTGTCCTGTTTTGAGTGTAGCTTGGAGAAGCTAATGAAGAAAAACACAGGATGGGGAATCCAAAGGGGGATGGCATAAACACTTTTCAGGGGATGACCACATGCCAGCCCCTCTGCCAGGTACAACGTACACAATGTAATTCAATCCTATCTACTTCTGTTTGAATTCCATCTCCTCTACTCAGCTGGGACCATACACAAACCAATGGCTTTTCTAAGACTCACTTTTCTCATCTGTAAGCGGGGATGACATGAAGTCTTACTTTGCAGGGTGCCTTTGAGGGCCCTTGAGAAAAGCAGAAAGACTGCGTGAACCTGAAGATCGTGGCAAATGTGAGCTCATCTGCACTAACTTCTCTGGCACTTACGATCCACACCATTCCCTGGGCAGCTGCCATGTGCCATTTTTGTTAAATTTGAGATGTCCACCTATGGGACCACGAGCTGCCCATCCAGAGCAGGTGGTCTACAGACGCCTGTTGAACCCGGGGGGGATGGGGGGGCGGGGCAGCTGATGCCCCTCCTGATTTCTTCTTACCTTCATCAGTTCTTGCAGTTTGGGGTCGCTGCGGGAGTTTGGGTCCACCATTGTTCGCACTTCATTCTCCTCTTTAAAAGGAAAAGGCAGTCAGTGGGGGTGGCTCCACTTGAAGACATTAGGCTAACCCAGAGAACAAGAGACCCAGTTACCCAGCATGGTGTCCTCCGGGTCCAGCTCGAAGGGGATCGGGCTGAGGGGCAGGTTGATGGCGTTCATGCCTTCCTCCTGAAGCTCCGATACTGCAAGAAGAAGACAGGCAAAGTCACACTGCAGCCCACTGGTGATGGGGAGGCACTCTGTTACAAACGTGTTTGGGATGGACATTAATACAACCAGTAAGGTTAGCTTATAGCTGTTACTCAGCCTGCAACAGATTCCCTGCCTCTCCTCACGAACAGGACCGAGTAGTCCCCTTCAGGTCACCTCTTCCGACTATCACCTCACTCCCTTTCCTCGGGGAAACAGGCCTCTGTCTGCTCCCAGACACGATCTCAGGATAACCACAAGTGAGGTGGGCACTCACATCTTTCTGAGGTCTCTGCCTGTCACCTCCTGCCTGCCCCTCCTTCCAGGGCTTTCTATCTGGTGCACAGTGGGGGCCCGGTAACCGTTTGGGTGAACAAGGTCACCAAGTCAAGGCCACATTTATGTTGTAAGCCATTTCTACCCTTGGTGCAACCCTCCTTTGGCTTCTCTCCTTATTTGGCTTCCCTAAGTATTTTTCTGATTATCCTACCTTCTCTTTTCCCTCCACCTCACCCCAGCCGCTGCTCCAGAACACCTCAGTCTGGCCTCTTTCTGGGCTCTGGTCCTGTCCCTTCAGCTCTAATGAGTAGGGGGACCTGGGGGCCAGGCATCTCCACGCTTAGGCCCATTTCCTCAGCTGAATGTCAAGAGTTCGACTGGATGGATGGCCAGCGAGTCCTTTTCACAGTTTTCAAATCCTAGAAATCTACAATTCCACTTTTCTCAAGGAAAACAAAAAGAGGTCAATGGCCACTCAAGCCTTCCAGCCTGCTCCCCACCATACGCACCCCCCCCCAACCACCACAATGAAGCCTCAGAGAAAAACAAATCCCTACCATAAAACCACTGTGTGATGGGCATTCGATGAACATTGACCTTGGATCACCCCCCCCACCCCTAAAATCAGTGACTGAAATCTCCTCACCTCTATTCACTTCCAGTTTGGAGAATTACTTTTCACCAATTAAGCACAGAAAGGCCATTTGCTCTGAAGGCAGCGGTCACCAAAGGGCTCTCAGAGAGCTAATATGGCAGCAGCAATCAGCCTTAATAAAAGCAATGTCCCATCTTTCCATTTGTTTTTTTTTTTTTTATGGAATCTGGCCTCCCTGACTGCCAGCATATAGTTGCAAGAACTCTTAAGCACAAGGCAGTCACTTACAAAGAGTTCTTTCATATTAGCAAACTCACTGATGTTTGCAGTTGGACTGGGGACGAGATTGCCTAACAAAGAGAGTGAAACACACTCTACCCTAAAGAGACACAACTTGCATTATGAAGCTGGTATTTAGTCCCGTTGCTGTGGGCTCTTGACATTCATACGGGATATCACCCAGTCACGGTCTTGAATCTGCAAATTCACAGACACCCACCACTCTATATAATTCCCCTCATAAAACATAACTGAAAAACATAAGCCACACCTTCAAGGCTAAAATGATTCTGATAAGCCTAGGATCACGTTTGCTTTCTAGTGAAAAACAATGGACTCCTGCAGTTTTGTGAGACTCTTAGAATTTCTTCTAATATTCCTCCTAAGACTGGCAGTTCGCTTTCTTTTCCAGGCTGTTTCTCACAAAGAAGCAAGATTTCCACCACCGAACAAGCATTACTGTGCAAGCACTGGGCAGCGGAAGTGAAGTCACGCTTAAATAGGGGTGCGAGGCTGGGTGTACTGGCCGGTGAAGACACTAGCTCCTGCCCAGGACCTTCTCTACCTATGTCCCCGCCCCCCAAGCCCCCCTCCCCCCAGGGCTGCACTGTCAGTACAGTAGCTACCAGCCACACGTGGCTATTCACATTTAAATGAATTAAAAATTCGATTTCTTAGTTGTACCAGTCACACTGCAAGTGCTCAGGGGCCCACACGTGGCTAGCGGCTAACATGCTGGACACCACAAATGTAATGATGTCCATCATTACAGGAAATTCAATCGGATGGTGGTGTCCTAGTTGATCCTATATCTCCAAATGCTGATGATGTCCACATTTAAATCTCCAGACAAGGCCTGACCCCGAACTCCAGGCTTACCCAATGTCTCCTCTTTGGTCTATTAATAGAGATCTCAAATGTATACCTCCACAACAGAATGATTGTCTACACCCTCACCCCCACCATGACAACACTTAAACAAGACCGTCATTCCCCTGTTCTTCTCTTCTTCAGTCAGTGGCATCACCATTTTTACAATGGTTTAAGCCAAAATCCAAAAAATCATCCTTAACTTCCCCTTCCTTATGTCTTGCATCTAATACATTGGCAAGTCTTGTGGGCTCCGCCTCTAGACCAGGATCCAATGCCAACCACTTCTCACCATCTCCACCACACCATCCTGGTTCAGGCCACCAGTATCTTTCACCTGGACAACCAGAACCACCTTCCAACTGATCTACTGCTTTCTGATGCATTTTCCCCACCCCTGTCTACTTCCCACAGCACAGTCAGAATGATGTATAAGGATGTAAATAGCATCATTCATTCTTCTGCTTTAAGCACTCCTGTGGCTTCCCATCATACTCAGAATAAAGCTCCAACTCCTTACTAATACCCACAAGGCCCTCTGGTTAAGCCCCCTGCTCCCTCTCATGTTTTATTTTCTGCAGAGCACTCATCATAATCTGAAATAATAATCATCCATATGTCTGTTGTCTGTTTCCCCCCACCCCCCACCAGAAAAAAAACTGTGAGAAGGCTGGTACTTTTTCTCTTTTGTTCACTATTAGATCCTCAAAGAGGAGCCAGAGTGCCTACATTCAAATCCATGATCTACTAGCTCCGTGACCTTGAGCAAGTTCATTAACTTCTTATACCTCAGTTTCCCCATCTGCAAAATGGGAGTGATAATATTACCCACCTCCTAGGGTTGTTGAGAAGGTTAAATGAGTTAATATATGTCAAGCACTTGGAAGAGTGCCTGGTAGTTGGTAAGAATTGTGTAAATACATTATGTGGGGGCACCGGAGTGGCTTAGTCAGTTGAGTGTCTGAATCGCGATTTCTGCTCAGGTCATGATCTCAGGGTCGTGAGATGGAGGCGCACGTGGGGCTCTGCGCTCAGCGGGGGAGTCTGCTTCTCTCTCTCTTTCTACCCCTCTGCCCCTCCCCCTGCTCGCATGCACGCGCTCTAAAATAAATAAATAAATCTTTAAAAAATTAAAAAAAAAAAACTACTTGTTGAGTAAATGAATAACCCAAACTGTTAAGACCACCGTTTGACTGCACGGGTTATGAATTGAGCCAGAATTTGACAGAGCAGTGTAGAGAATGCAAAGAAGGATTCTAGCTTGTTCTCAGGGGGAAAAAAAAATTATATTTTGGCCTGAACCTGTGTGCACATGTGTGTGCGTATGTGTGTGCTTCTATTTTGTAAGGAGAGAAAAGCCGCATCTGTTCCAAGACTGTTGTACAGCCTGAGCTAATCTGCGAATATAGAGATATTTACACCTCCAAAAGGGGACTAGAAATGTAATATTTGCAGCAGTGACTCCTCAAGATGGGTCTGAACAGGATCTTTTTTATGTGTACATCATCGTTAGAATGTTTTCAGATGAAAAAAATCCCCAGTCAGAAACACTCCCCTCTGCCCTGCCTCTTTAATTCACTCACAGAGACATAACAAACCCTAGGAGAAAGGCTGAGATATGTTTGCAATTGGAAATGTTTTTTTTTTTTTTTTTCAGGAAATGATTTGGTACAGGAACATCATTCCCATCCCATTAACTGCTGACTCTGAGCCAACTGTTTGTAAAAGTGAATATGCAAACTGCCCGGTTCAGGCCTAGCCCCCGCCCCATGGGGCCACATTAGTGGCCACTTTCCCAAAACAGCCCTCTTGCTTTGGAGGCTTCCTTTCTATTAAACCCAAGCAGGACCCAGCAGAAGCCCCTCGCCAATCCCTGTACTCTGAAAGAGAAAAGAGCTGCAATTGAATTTTCTCGGCACAGACTAGGAATATGATGTTTATCCCTTGAACCTCCTCTAACAATCTGAAACTAGGGCTGAATGTGCAGCCCGTGGTGTCTCGCGGCGCCATTAGTCATAACTTAATAAACAGATTAAATGCCCAGCTGAAGGTCGAGCTCGAGAAAGCAGGGTGATTGCCTCAACTCCTGCCTGAAGTGCTCGCCATCAGAGAGGGGGCTTTGGCTTTTCCGGGAAAGGCAGGCTGACTCTGGGTCCAGTGGTGCTGCAGAAAAAGTATACGGATGGGCTTTGGAGTTTAGAAGAGCTGGATTTGAATCCTACTTCTATTTTTAGGTGGGGCCTTACATAAGCGATCTAACCTCCCTGAAATTCAGTATAAAACAATTTTCTATAAGATAACGTTGTAGCTGACACTGCTGGTCTCCTCGCTAATATTTATTTTACTCTTTTTCCCTGCTGAGAGAACCCTCATTTTATTCCAGGGTACACTTCCCCCTCCTAAGTTCCAGGGGAGATCCTGACTGGTTTAGGCTAATCACGATAATCTTAATTCCCTTGGTAGTGACTGATTCAAGCATTGCCATGTGATACAACGAGTTGTGAGAAAACTTCTAGAAGCTTCTAACAATAGTTTTCCTCCATTTTAAAGAGAGGCCCAAAGAAGAGAAGGTATTTTTCTCCTTCTCATCATTATTATATCAGGATGCTATGCCTGGATTTGCTGCAGCCATTTTGTAGTCACGAGGTGAGCTAGCCCAAATCCAAAGAAGAAACTAATACGCTAAGATTGGCAGAGAAGAAAGAAAGGGGTTCTTGTTGATACTGTTAAGCCCCACCATCCCTGGAGCCACTCTAGCTTTGTGTGTCTTGTTATAAGAGATATAATAAGCTCCCTTATTGTTTAAGCCAGTAGAGTTGGCATTTTCTGCGGCTTGGAGCTCAAACTCCCTAATTAATACACAGGACACCAGGATTATAAAGTTGATAGATGAATAGCGTAGGTCTACAATGAATGGTAATTTTCCTTTCCTTTTTTCCATGAGAAACATCAGAGCTGCAGGCATCTCTTATACTTCAGAATACATACAGGGATTCAAAGAATACCACAGAGAAAACAACTATGGAGAGAAGAATGGACAGAGGTTTCCAAAATTACAAAAGGGTCCATTTATGCAAAGCCAGTAATTTCATTCGTTCAACCAGTAAACAATACTAGGCACCTCTTCTGAAGCAGACCTTGCGCCAGCATTGGGAATATAGGCCTGGGAATTTGACAGGGATCTGCCTTAATCTGCTCACAGATGGTGGGAGGGGCAGACACACAAACAACATGCAGGATGCTGCACAGAGGGGTGAGAGCCACGTGACTACAGGGCTGTGGGAGCTCAGGCAGAATGAGGGCAGCTCTGGATGGAAGACTGGGGAGTATTCCTAGAAAGGGGGAATTTGAGTTGGACTTTGAAAAACAGAAATTTTCATTTGACCCAGGTGCCCCACAAAAGGCACATCTTGTGTAAAAAAACATCAAGGTGTGTAAAAACTGGGCAGGTGTTGAGAGTGATGACTATGCCTGAGCACTGGGAATGGGGGAAAGGGGGGGCACAGAGGGGAAGAGAGGGACAGGAACAGAGGAGCAAATAGGTAGGCGAGGTCCAGAGTGTCGGGGGTCATGAATTCATCTGTTCCCTAGCATTCCCTGTACCATGCTCCCTGTGTCTAGAGACAAAACAGCAACCAAAACAAACCAAACATACCAAAGGAGTGAAAGAGAATAGCTAGGATGCTCTTTCTCCTTCAGTGGAAGTGGGCACCAGTGAGATATTTGGGCTGCTCTAGATCCTTATCAGGACTCTGATGATTAATCTCTGGTCCTTCTGAAAGCTCCTAAAGCTCCCTTAATTCCTAAATGGATCAAGGGCCCCCACAGACGTTCTTGGCAGCAAGACAACTAACTTGATAATGGTCTAGTCAGCAAGCCCCAACAATTTTTGTCTATGTGAAAAATCAACCTGAAAGAATATCAATCAAAAAACTATAGTTAACATCATACTTAATGGTGAGAAAATGAATGCTTTCCCCCTAAGACTGGGAAAAAGGCAAAGATGTCTCCTCCCACCATGCCTATTCAAAATCATATTAAAAATTCTAGTTAGTACCACAACACAAGAAAAGGAAATAAAAGGTATAGAAATTGGAAGCGGGGTGCCTGGGTGGCTCAGTCGGTTAAGCATCTGCCTTTGGCTCAGGTCATGATCCTGGAGTCCCAGGATCGAGCCCCACGTCAGGTTCCCTGCTCAGTGGGGAGTCTGTTTCTCCCTCTGTCCCTCACCCTGCTTGTGTTCTCTCTCTCCCTCTCACTCTCTCTCTCTCAAATAAATGAATAAAATCTTAAAAAAAAAAAAATGGGAGCAAGGAAACAGAACTATCTTTGCAGATGACATGGCTATCTATGTAGAAAATCCCAACTAATTGACCAAAACAAACAGAACAAAAATCTCCAAACTCCTAGAACTAGTAAGCAATTATAGCAAGGTTGCAGATACAAGGTAAATAAATGCACAATTGCCTTCCTTTATGCCAGCAATGAATGATTGGAATTTGAAATTAGAAATACAATATTATTTACAGTAGCACCAAAGATGCAATACTTAGGTATAAATCTAACAAAATTACGTATAGAATCGATATGCAGAAAATGATAAAACTCTGATATAAGAAATCAAAGAAGATTTAGGTAAGTGAAGAGACATTCAGTATTCATGAATTACAAGACTTGATATTGTTAAGATGTCAATTCTTCCCAACTTCCTCTATAGATTAAATGCAATCCCACTCAAAATCACAGCAAGCTATTTCGTGGTTATCAACAAACTGATTCTCAAGTTTACACAGAGGGACAAAAGACTCAGAGTAGCCAATAAAATGTTGAAGAAAAATGACAAAGTTGGAGGACTGACACTACAAACTTGAAGAATTACTATAAAGCTACAGTAATCAATATAGTGTAGCACTGGTGAAAGAGTGGACACACAGATCACTGGGACAGAATAGAGAACCCAGAAATAGATCCACACAAGCACATTCAACTGATCTTTGACAAGAGCAAAGGCAATTCAATACAGAACGGACAGTCTTATCAACATATGGTACGAGAACAACTGGACATCTACATGTAAAAAATGAATCTAGACACAAACTATACACTTTCTGCAAAATTTAACTCAAAATGATCACAGGCCTAAGAATAAAACACAATACTATAAACTTTCTAGAAAAAAGTAGAAAACCCAGGTGACGCAGGGTTTGGCAGTGACTTTTTTTTTTTTTAAAGATTTTATTTATTTATTTGAGAGAGAGAGAATGAGAGACAGCATGAGAGGGAAGAGGGTCAGAGGGAGAAGCAGACCCCCCGCTGAGCAGGGAGCCCGATGTGGGACTTGATCCCAGGACTCCAGGATCATGACCCGAGCCGAAGGCAGTCGCTCAACCAACTGAGCCACCCAGGCGCCCTTGGCAGTGACTTTTAACCTACAACACAAAGGACAATTCACAAAAGAAAAATTGATAAGCTGGATTTCATTAAAATTTCTACTCTGCAAAAGATATTATTAAGAGAATGAAAAAACAAGCCATAGACTGAGAGAAAATATTTGCAAAACATATGCTGGATAAAAGACTTATATGCAAAACATCCAAAAAACTTTAAAAATGGAATAAGAAAACAAACCAACTACAAAATGGGCAGATCTAAACAGACATGTCACCAAAGAAGGTGTACAAATGGCAAAAAAGAATATGAAAAGAGGTTCAACATCGTTTGCCATTAGGGAATGACAAATCAATGAGATACCACCCCATTTGTTAGCATGGTTAAAATCCCCAAAACTTGACAACACCAAATGCTGACAAGGATGTGAAGCCACAAGAACTCTCATTCATTGCTGGTGGGAATGCAAAATGATATAGCCATCGTGGAAGACCACGTGATAGTTTCTTACAAAGCTATAGTTTTAACATATAATTCAGCAATTGTGTTCCTAGTATTCACTTGATTTGAAAACATACATTCACACAAAATCCTGCATGTGAATGTTTATAGCAGTTTTATTCATAATTGCCAAAAACTTGAAGCAACCAAGACATACTTGAATAGGCAAATGGATCAATTGTGGTATATCCATATATGGTGAAATATTATTTGGTGATTTTTAAAAATGAGCAAAAAGCCATGAAGAGACATGGAAGAACTTTAAATATATAATTCCTAAGTCAAAGAGGCTAGTCTGAAAAGGTGACACATGTATGATTCCAATATAGGACATTCAGAAAAGGTAAGACTATACAGACAGTAAAAAGATCAGTGGTTGTCAGGGGTTTGAGGGAAGGTTTGAATAGGCAAAGTACTGAATATTTTTAAGAAGGTGAAACTATTCTGTATGATACTGTAATGGTATATACATGATTTTATGCATTTATCAAGCCCACAGAATTTTATAGCACTAGGAATAAACCTCAATGTAAGCAAATTAAAAAAAAATCATTTGGGGGGTTGGCGGCTCCAGGGGTGGGATGCAGACTGTGATAACTGAACCTAACAGAATTGCAAATGTACGAGACAATCTCACGGGAAGGGGTGAAGGGGATGGTGCTGACCTAAGTATTGTTGGAAATGGGTGGTGTCTGTGAAACCCAAGTCAAAAGGAATTGCACATAAGCATGGACTCTAGTTGATAAAGTTATTTGCTATGGGGGTGCAGGTCAACAATTCTGATGCTGCTACACGAGCACACTGGAATTGGACAATTAAGTCAACGGTCGGTGGATGGTAGAAGCCAGGTTTCTCACTGTGGGAGTGGGAGGTTACAGACAAGCCTGGGAAAAGGCTAGGATGATCTATGTGGTAATGGATTAGAGGTGGAGATATCAGTAAGCACTCATGTTTAGCTTAATATAGACACAGATGATTACAAATGGAAATATTGCGAGGTGGGAGTACAGTTGACCCTGAACATCACAGGTTTGAACTGCATGGCTCCACTTTATTGCATTTTGTTTTTGAGTGGACAGCAAAAGCCACAAGGCATTCATTTACAAGTGCCCACCCCACTCCCTGCCAAATCAAAGGCAGCTGGTAAAGAGGTTGCACCTTCTGCCCTCTGAATAGCTGGAGAGCCCCCCCCCCAACAAAGGCTGTAAGAAGCCCCTAGGGGCCCTAGACCTGGGCAGGGCTACAGGTCACCCATATGCCACCAGAATGGTCAGGTCCAGCACCTGGGGCTGGCCAGCAGGAGGCTGAGCTGAAGTGGAAGAACGTGTCCAGAGGGCAGAGGCAGCACTGTGCTCAGAGCCCCATGCCCCTGCACTGAATTGTTCAGGCTCCAGGGAGGCACTAGGTTGGCCACAGACCTTGGACCCTCTTGGGCTGGGTAGGGACCCCTCTTCCGTGGCAGCACCCCAGCCCCTTGGCCTCCTGGGGGCTGGGGTACTCACAGGCAGCCACAGCTGCCAATGGCCCCAGGCCAGTGGTACACCTCCAGGCACGTGGAGCGGCTGTACTGTGCCTCCAGGCTGTTGTCACACCCACAGGTGGGCCTGGTGGCTGCCACTGCTGAGCTGAGGCCACTAGGCTGCAGAACATCACCATCTCAGGGTGCCAGGCCCACTACCACCTCCCCTGTCCCTGTCCCAGCCCAGCCTGGTGTGCCTATATGTGGATTTTTTTTTTCCAATAAATATACCTAGAGTACTGCAAATGTATGTTCTCTTCCTTATGATTTTTTTTTTAAGATTTTATTTATATATTTGACAGAGAGACAAAGCGAAAGAGGAAACACAAGCACAGGGAGTGGGAGACGGAGAAGCAGGCTTCCCACTGAGCAGGCAGCCCAATGCAGGGCTCGATCCCAGGACCCTGGGATCATGACCTGAGCGGAAGGCAGATGCTTAACAACTGAGCCACCCAGGGGCCCCTTCCTTATGATTTTCTTTCTTTCTTTCTTTTTTTTTTTAGATTTTATTTATTTGAGAGAGAGAATGAGAGAGAGAGAGAGAGCACATGAGAGGGGGGAGGGTCAGAGGGAGAAGCAGACTCCCCGCTGAGCAGGGAGCCCGATGCGGGACTCGATCCTGGGACTCCAGGATCATGACCTGAGCCGAAGGCAGACGCTTAACAACTGAGCCACCCAGGCGCCCCTTCCTTATGATTTTCTTAATAACATTTTCTATTCTCTATGTTACTTTACTGCAAGAATACAGTATATAATACATAGAACATAGACTATGCATTAGTTGACCGTTTATGTTATTGTGAAGGCTTCCAGTCAACAGTAGGCTAAGAGTAGTTAAGTTTTGGGGAGGTCAAAAGTTATGCACAGATTTTCTTAACTGTGAGGCTGGGGGCCACAGCCTTCTCACGTTGCATTACTGAGCTGCTTCTTCTGCTTCCCTCTTCCACTTTTAAGTACCCTGTGATTACACCAGGCCCATCTGGACAAGCCGGGACAATCCCTCTATTTTAGGGTTGACTAGCAACCAAAATTCCACCTGCAACCTTAATTTCCCCTTGCCATGTAGGATAACATATTCACAGATTCCAAAGATTGGGCTATGGTCATCTTTGGGGGGGACCATTATTCTGCCTACAACAGCTTTCTTGGTTAAGGGGACAAGTTCTGTTCTTAATACTCACCCTTGGGTACGACATATGGGTTCACTTTTCCTCTATGTGAGATTGCCAAAAGAAAATGCAAAATTCCAAACCTTTCCATCCCAGCCCTTAAACTGGAGGACTTTTATTACTTTTAACTAAAAGGATACTTGTTTCAGCAGCCATAATATAAAGCATCAGGGAAACATGGGAGCCAGCCCGTGGTGGCCTCAGCAGACTGTCAGGGTCTCAACACACTCCCCTCTACTTGACAGAGCGATTTAGTCACCAGGGTCTGAAATCCGGCCCTTGGAGTATAGCCAAAAAAAGGAACTTAGAGGCTGGTGTTGTGATGGGGGCTGACAGGGAGATCTATAGTCTTTACGAGTCTTATAGTTTCCACCAGAGTCTTTGTTTTGGTCAGTTTTATAGTCTCTGCAGAATTGGAAGGCTGCCAAGCAAATGGCCCCTGGACATTTATTCATTGTTCAGCCCAGCACGTGATTCAGCCGCCCTCCAATTACTAGTAAACAAGGAGGGAGATGGATGCACCATTGGCTGGCTTTGGGCAGTCAAAGCAATCTGAACTGAAACATTGGTGGAGGTCTCAAGTAAGTCATGGGAATTTAAACACTGAACAGGCACAGAGGGTCCTGGGGAACAATACATCATTGTTCTTTGTCTCTTGCCATGCTATGTCCTGTTATCTCTTTATATTGAGAACCAGAACCATTTCCTTGGTCTTAAAAAGGAGACCTACTCCTACTTAAGCAGAAGGTGGTGTGGATGTGCCAGCCTGGCAGTTGATAAGCTCTAAGCCGTTGTGCATGTGTGTACTCCTGTGTGCATCCATACACCTAAACCCCTACAACAGCCTTGGGGAGACCACAGAACTTGATCTGGCATATTGCCTAATTACATGCAAAGTATGGGTACAATGAGCAACCCAGGACAGCCAGGGTGGAACCGGCACGCCTACTAGCTCTTTCCTTCCTAAACACATATGGGCACCTCTGGTGCCAGGCACTGGGCCAGGGGCTATGGATACAAAGATAAACAATTACTTCCCTTCTAGGGTTAGTAGGTTCCTGAAGGGCAGTTACCTTTAGGGGTCCGTAGAGCCCAGTGCAGGGCCAGGCACACAAGAAGCATTGAGTAAGTGCTAGGAGGATACTTTAGTTGGGGGCAGGAGGGGAAAGACACATACACAAACTGCAATGCAATATGAGTAAGGGCCCCCATGTGGTTCTGAACCAAGTCCTGAGGGCAGAGTGCCCTTCCAGAGTGGAGGGAGCAAGAGAGGAGTGTGTGGGAGATGGAGGGGCCACAGGAGGGCAGGAGAGCCCCAGGACGGATTTTGGCCTCTGTGCCTCACTTGCTTCCCTCTTTGTGCACCACCTGAGTGAAGTTTCCTTTCCTCATTTCAGTTCTCTGTGGCTCTTGGACCTTCATGTCGGTATCTTTTTTATTTATGAATCCTGAACAGCCAGTCGTTTGTTTTTGCAGTGGCTCAGTGCTGCTTAAAAAGCACCACATCAACTACTGGTGCACTTGAATTCCCAAGTGGTGGCCTCCATGGAAACGAGCTCTGGGTGTGGCCGGCGAGTGAACATGGCATTGCTGTGTCCTGACTGGCTCAGTTCTCTGGTGGGCTAATTCTGGATTTGTCTACAGGTCAGTCAGTCAGGGGTTTATCCTGAAGGAGCACAGTGTGTGGGGACTCTCTCTCAAATGAACAATAATGATGACTCTCTCTCAAATGAATAATAACGATGACCACTGCCCTTCCTTTGTACCAGGCATGGAAACGTGCCTTTTTTTTTTAAACACATGGAAACTTTTTTTTTTAAAACACATATTAACGTATTTAATCTCCCCAACAATCCAATGAGTAGGTACTGTTATTATCCCCATTATACAGATGAGGAAAATGAGACCCAGAGAAAGTGTGTAACCTGACCAAGGCCACACAGCTAGAAAGCAGAACTCAGGGGTCTCGGGCTAGCTGGCTGCAGAGTTCACATCCTTAACACTACACTATAGGTTGTCCCACTTTTATGTAATGGCATTTATTTATTTTTTTATTTATTTTTAATGAAAACATCTAGAACATGGTCACTTCTGCAATTCCACGTAAAGCTAGGAGAAAGTTTCATGGCAGATCATCTTGAATATACTAAGCCCTACAGGTTGGTCACCTTACAGAGGAGGCTCAGCCTCTGTGAAAACAGATTAAAAAGGAGGTGACAAATGAGCAGTATTTTTGTTTTGTTTTAAATAATGGGTTGATTTATTTCTGGCTATAAAAGAAAAACAGGCTCATTGAAGAGAACTTTGCAAATATAAAACAACGAAAAGAGAAAATTATCCTACTGTTTAGAGATAAACCCTGTTAACACATTCTATTTTGTTACCAGGTTGTCTATGTTTCTCACACACACACACACACACACAGCACATGGCTCTACAGCCTTCTATCTCAGAATCTCATTATCTTCCCATATGCCATCAAAAATATCACTTTAAACAGTGTTCTCAATTTCTATCGAAGGGCCATACATGCGTTACTTAACCATTCCATAACTGTTGGACATTTAGGTGCTTTCCAACCGTGGTGGGAGGCGGCTGAGTGGGAAAGGGTGAGTCATTCCCCAGCTATGAAGAGTGAATGGGCCTCCAGCGGCGGGACCAGCCAGTGCAGAATGTGGTGCCCGTGGGGAACTAGATGCATGGCCCGTGTGAGTCAGGCCACAAGCCATTCTCTCTCTTTCATGGGTAAGGAGTCTCAAGTTCAGAGTTTAAGAGACTTGCCTGAAAAGTTTCCTAGAAAATGCTTCGAACAGTTAGTCATGCTCTTTCCCCTGTGTCTTGGTTTGGAGTCTCCTGAAAGCAGGAAGGAACCCCAGAGAAAGGGGGTGAGGGGCAAGGGGAATGACGTAGAGACAGGGGAATGAAGGGCGCGTATGTTCCTGAGCCGCTTACCTGTGGGAATGGAGCCCCATCCCCTGTGCGGGCTCTCTGAGGAACCTGTAGGCTGTCTCCAGGAGACAACTCCTCCGTAGTTGAGGTTCCCCAGTTGAGGGTGCTAGCTTTCCACACCTCACGCTGTGCTGGCTGCTGGCTGAGGGACTTCAGAAGCCACAGCCCTGAGACGGCAAAGTGGACGTGCCAGGTCGTGGTGGGGTCTGCTGTGTGCACCAGTCATCACAGCCGGGCTGAAACAAGAGGTGGCCTTAGCGCTCACGGTCACGTTCACCCAGAATCTCAGTGGGCCAAGGGCCAGCGCAGGTGTGGCTCTAGGTGACGGGGGGAGCACCAAGAGGGAAGAGGGAAGGCTTCGTGAAGACAGTGGTGCCAGACCCTTTTGTGGACAGACCTCTGTTCTTTCCATATCACTTCCCGGCATTTGTAACCACACATCCGTGTGCGTATCTGTAGGACACCTGGCTTGCCCGTTCTCCTGAGTGCTTCGAGAGGACAGGGGCCTTGCCCACCACTGTGCTGCCAGCACCTGGCCCGTAACGAGCACTCAGCGTGCACTTAGCCAGTGAATGCCTGGTACGGCAATGCTGGCCCCCGAGAAGTCTGCCCTTCCAGCAGAGTCCCACGGCCAAGTCAGCCTCTTTATCATCTTCTACAAGACAGCCAGACATTCATACTGGGTAGGTCTGGGCTTTAAGAAGAGAAGGATATGGAACTGGACGCAGCAAGGGAGGGAGCAGAGAAGGCATGTGAGCATTGGTTCTGAGTGTGAGGGTCCCAGATGTTGACTGGGAGGTGTTTTTGCTTATCACCGAGACCTCCTCGACATCAATGACTAAGTCCCATCCCCAACTGGAAATCCAAGACCATCACACCAGAAGTGGCAAAAGGCTGCTGGTTGTTGTGCATCACAAGGACCATTGTGGCTTCCTGGTTTTGTTTTTCTTTTTTCCCCGAAACCAACAATCCATGTTGACAGCAAATCTGCACAGAGAACCTATTACAAGAAATTGTAGCAAATCAGAGATGCTTTCACTGTCTGTCTGGCATGCTGCTGATTGCATGCCTGACACGTCCACGGTAGCTCCCTTTTGTGCAACCCTCCATTTGATTCAATTCTACAGGTAATTATTGAGACTTGACGACGGGCAAAACAATGTGTTAGGAGCCTCCCTCCAGTGCATCTTCCAGGCCCAGAGCATAATTTAACTTATAGACAAAATAAATATGCACAACTGAAGCACAGAGTGGAAGAGGCCACAATGAACGGTCAAGACCATTTCAAAGAATATAACATTATACCCATGGGACCCAGTGTGGGACAGCAGGTACCACCCACTCATTCATCGGTTGAAATATGCATTCAATGGAATTGCCAGCAACTTTCCTGGGCCAGGCACCGTGCTGGGTCCTAGGGTCAAAGGGATGAATAAAACCCAGCCCCAGAGTATAGCCTCGCACTCTGGGGGTACGACAGAAGTATCACTTAACTCATCTGACAGTGCAAGTCAGTGAGGGCTTCACAAAGGCAATGCTTCATTTTCTTCTTCAAGGAGAACTAGGGGTTTAGTAGGTGAAGAGGGAGCAAGGCGGATCAAAGAGCTGGAGACAGGAGAGTAAGCACATTTTCACGAAGATTGCTGGGGAGTAATGTGTCTGTGGGGTGTTAGAGAGTTAAGCCAAGGGCCAGAACATACAAAATGTGGATTTCATCCTGAAGACAATGGGGAGCCGTGGAGGGATAAGAAAAGCAGAGTTTTGCAAGTTTGCAGGATGGCTGTGGAAAGTTCCCAAGTGGGCCTATCTAAGCACAAGTCTTCCTGGGATGTACCGCCATCAGGCAGTCTGAGCTGGCCTGGGCTCTGGAGGAAGACAGACCTCGGCTCCACCCCAACTCCATCTCTTATTTAACTTTCCTCTGCCCCGGAAAATGGGAATCGTAACACTTAGCTCACAGGTTTGTAGTGAAGCTTCGATGACATAACAACACACATCAAATGCCCAGCATTGCGGGACACGTGTCAGTGCGCGTTCGGTGCCTCCCGACCTCTTCCCAGCGTGCAGGGAATGTGAGTGAGCATGAGAGAGAAGGACTGCTCAGCGATGGGTTGCGGAAATAGGAATGACTTTGGCAGGAGCTCAAAATGAAGTTGGAGGAGATTTTAAGAAATTATGATGTATCCCCTTGTCGTGGGTTTCAAACAGATGAAGAGAGACAGCAACGTGAAAGAGGGAAGAGAAGGCCCATGAGTGCTTTATAGTGCAGAAGGGTGCTTTGGAGCAAAGACATAGTGAAGGTGCCCAGGCACGCTGGAGAAGGAATATCTCAGGGCTGTTATGGAGCCTGGAACATGGACACTTAGGAAAAGGGAGGGCTCTCTGGTGATGGCAGTGGGGGTGACAGCCACGGTGGCCCTAACGGGCCGTAATACTGCTGATAGCAGTGATTATGGTTGGATAAATTTTCAGAGGTGGAAAAAAATAGTGCTCAGTACCCACAGCATCTGGATTGTGGCCTCTAAATAATAATTCTACTTCCCCCTAGAAGGAGTTAGGGCTCCTTAGAGAAATGGTTGAGTCTAGATCTGAGGCAGAAAATATGTGAGGTGAGCCTGGAACATCTTATTGCCAGAAACCCATAAGCTATGAATTTCCACTAGGTAGGGCTAAAGACAGAAAAAATGGAGCGCCAATAAGGATAATAACGGCAATGGATCGAAATGCATCAAATATACTTAAATCCATGAGTTAATAATACTAGAAAAACAGAACAAAACACCGCACGACACCTCTCAAGTCACGTCTGGAGGAGGTTAGGAAACCCACTCATTTTAAAAACTAGTGAGTAAAGGGGGCGCCTGGGTGGCTCAGTCGTTTAGCGTCTGCCTTCGGCTCAGGTCATGATCCCAGGGTCCTGGGATCGAGCCCCACATCGGGCTCCCTGCTCCGCGGGGAAGCCTGCTTCTCCCTCTCCCACTCCCCCTGCTTGTGTTTCCTCTCTCACTGTGTCTCTCTCTGTCAAATAAATAAACTCTTAAAAAAAAAAAAAAAAAAAAAAAAAACTAGTGAGTAAAGGGAAAAACAACCTAACATTAAATGATGATAGAATAAATGAATTAGAATATAACCATTGGGAAACCCCTGAAGAATTAATGGACCTGGGCAATGGTGGCCAATGGCTCCCCACAAATGAGACACAACCTAATGTACAATGTCTCCCCTTCCCCTGACCCCCAAAGAGACACACCAACATCAGTCCTAGATCTACCTACCAATCTTCAGGAAATGTAGGGGTCAGAGGAACACATTAACTGACACCATCAAGATGCAACTGGCAAGACCTAGTCTGTGGGAAACTCCATAGGTTTCTTCAATACCAAGGAATAAAAGAGATGTGAGAGAATATCACCCAATCGCAATGCATTAGTCTTATTTCACTCTTGATTCCAACAAACTATAAACATAATAAATAAATGAAACAGTCAAAAGGATGCGCCAGGATAGCTGAGGATGTTAGGGAATTATTAAGTTCTCATCTGCATGTAATATAATTCTATGTTTAAAAAGAACCCTTATCTTTAAGAGCTACAAATGAGAAATATGTACTGAAATGATCTATGCGGGATTCACTGCAAAGGAATCTTCTGGTGAGGGCTGAGGGTCAGATGGAGGTAGACATGAAACAAGGTCAACCGTGGACTAATCATTGTTCGAGCCGGTGGTGGGTTTCCTGGGGTGTGCTACGCTATTCCTTCTACTTTTGTATATGTATATTAAGAAGTTCTTGTTTGTGTTTTTGTCATGGTACTTAAGAACGAGATTCTGGGTGTAGGGAGCAGAAGGAACCCACAAGCTTGTTTTGTAAAATAAAGAGGCAGATCGGGGCAAACCACTGAGAAGAAGGTCAGTCTAGAAAACAATGCAACTAATGTGGCAAGCAGAGATTAATATTCTCCATATATAATGACTTCATTATAAAAACCCATAATAACAGTCTATCAAAGCCCCCAAGGAAAGTTAATTAATTACAGTAAGTGGCAATTTATATGAAGAAAAAAATATGTAAAAATAACTAGTAAATATTGGGGGAAACATTCACCCCTATGGGTTTGCACAGAGAAGTGGGGAAACAATGGAACCTGTCAGGGGCCTCCCAGGACCCCCTCCACACCTTCCTTCCCTCTATGCCTGCTCCCCCCACCACCCCAATCAATCAAAGGGCCAACACCAGCTCTTCTTAGGACCTCAGGGGTCAGCTGTAACCTCCAGATCCCTCAAAACCTCCTGCTTTCCCCCCAGAGTTGCTATTCTCTCTGGCTGAGACTGTCAACACAAATGCTTCCCAGAGGGTACAAATGAGTGACTCTGGGGTGTAGACATTCATCAGTTGGGCTGTTAATCTGTGACAAAAGAGCCCAGGGAGGAGCCACATCTCCCCTATCCATGTTCAGGGGAGCCGAGAAGGCTCACTCACCATGGCCATCCCTCGGGTCTCCATGTGGCCAAAAGGTGCTCATGGCTACTCTTTTCACTCCTTTACTAATTGTGGTCTTTTCAGAACCTGGATCAAGGAGCCCACATTGTCAAACCCATGAGGAGGCATTTCAGCCCAGCCATAAACCCAAACATGTAACTTATCAAACCACGTTTAATCTTGGTGGAAACTGAGTGGGAAGTCTTGCCAAGAACTTACATGCACATCAGTCAAACCCATGTCAGTCCCTGTCTTAATAGATTTATCCCAAACTATTTAGGGAATTGGAAAGGCCCATTAGGCATTATTGATTATGAGCTCGTCAAGTAAGATATCTGTCCTATTCATATTATTGCCACAAATGAGAACTACAACACCCTCTCCACTCCAGCTATGGAGTAGAGCTGGCTGTTAGGTCTTAGGACAAGCATTTAGCAGTCTAATTGCTCGAAGAGGCCAAAAGCTTCTTTCTCCACGTTCAGAACGCACACTTAGATTTATCCTCATGCAAGAACAGAGGACATAAGTCTTTCACTCCTTTGTTCACTCCTCTTTGTTCATTTCTTTGTCCACCCTCATCTCATCCCCCCACCCCTAAACATCTCTCACATACGTGCGCGTGCCCACGTGCGCGCACGCGCACACACACACAACACACACACACACACACCCTCCCTCCCTCCATAGTTATCTCTAACAACAGAGCGAGGCTAATGCAGGGCAGATTAATATAAACAACCTTCAGAGGCAAAAGGAGGGGGCACCTACCATCTCAGAAGCCCCAACACCAGAGAGGAGCCAGGAGCTGGCCAGGGCACCCCCAGCAGAGAATCACCCCCACGGCCGCATGTGCAACTTTGTCTAGGCTCTGACGTACCTTTAGGGCAGAGTGCCCCACAGCCCATGGTCCAGGGTTTCAGCCACAAGCATGGTACCTTCCTCCCAGAGCTGACGACTCCCTGCGATGGCCCCACACCCCTCTGTTGTCAGGCCAATTTTCAGAGGTTTGGAGGTCTGCGGAGCTATAGGATCTTTTCAACTGTTTCCTGAGGACAATGCTGCCTGCTTGATACAACTCTCGGCTCAGTGCATCAGTTGAAAACAAGTGGCTGCCTATATAATTTAATATCATGCCACATGAGACTCATAGACTTGCTGCAAAGCAAGCAGGATTCTGCCTCTCGCCTCTTGGCAACTGGAAATCCAGAAGGCCTGCTTGTTTCGGCTCAGCCTGGCTCTACACCTCGAGCTACCTGTCAGAGCTGGGCGCATGCAGAGGCCGGGCTCCGTATTTTCCAGGGGTCATCCCTGCAGAGAACTGAGTCTCATCTGGGGTTATCTGGAATTTCTTAGTCCAGCCACAGATTCCAGAGGCAGGTTGAGGGTACGGCTGGGTGAACCCAGGCGACCCTGAACACAGAGCGGCCATGCTGTGCCCTCAGCCTTTTCTCAGTTGTTGTGGGGGACCCATCCTTTCAGGAGAGGGAAACTAAACTTGTAGTTAGATAATGAAGGTGTGAGGGTACCTACATATTTCTTCTAGGCATGAGCTTACCATCTTAGGCAAGTGTTAAGAACAAGAAGAAAACTCTCTTGTATTTGAGTGTTGGTTGCTGTGGTCCTTTGAGTTTGTTGGCTGGTTGGTCTAATGCAAAGCGCTGCTGTGCACCTGTTTCCCTTGCAGATGAAGCAGGGAGGTGTCCCCACACTGGCACTGGGCTAAATGGATTCCGCAGATGCCGGGACCAGTTCATCTGTGCCCTGGTGGAGTTCTGCAGAGACACGGGGCTGGATCCCAAGATGCTGGATCCTGGGGGGACTCGGCACGGATGCCCACCACTATGGTCAGTCCTCCAGGACCCTTGCCCTAGGGGAGGGGAGAGACTCCACAGGGAGACAGAGAAGGCCTTACTGAGCATCCATCCTGGGCTGGAAGGAGGCACCACAGCCAATCAAGCAGGGGATTCTTAACTTCCTGCTCCACTGGACCCCAAAGACCAACGTATGGATCATGCTGGGAGACAGTGCTGCAGAGCTGTGCTCAAGGATGTTCAAAGCTCAGGAGGGCCAGACACCTGAAAAAGACTGCAGGTACATTTTCCAAGTCAAGGTGCTTTGCGCTCCTAAATGGAGGGAGGGGAGCTAGGCTCAAGGAACTGGCCCAGACCCTCCTTTGTGGTCCCCTCTACCAGGCTGGCAGCTCCAGATGGTGGAGGAGGTGTTGATTGGGGGTCACAGGGAATAGGAGGCTCTCTGGGGTACTTTTCCCTTTTGGAAAAGACTAATCCTCTAAGGTCCTACAGACCACTTAAAAGCTCTGGAAGGAGAAATCCTGGTATGTAATTACCATGCTACCCGTAATCATTTGAAAAACGGGGCCTTTTACAACCACCAGCTTTATGATTATCCTTTAAGAAGCACCATATTCATCAAAGAGCCCAAACCTAAAAGGCACAAAGTATGCAAATTTAGCTAACATTTTTGGATTCATAATGATCACATGGCTGGCATTCAGTTGACCTCGCACTTACTATCTCATTTAGTCTATGGGATGCAGAATTTGTAAAAGTAAATTTATGTCATACCTGCTGCCTAACACATCAGAGTATGTAAAAGAGAAGTCTAGAAATAGCACTGCAGGACTGGACTAAAAGGTTTTGATTCACAGCAAAGGAAATTTAATTAAAGCATGTAATGTCAATTACTGTCGTTCATAATCATGTTATACCTCCCAAGAAATAATACAGATATAAAAGCCTAGAGTTACCTGCCTGTTTGATGTAAATAGGATAAAATTATCTAAGTTCTGAAAATATCCAGATATCAGAAGAAAAAAAAAGGATTTCTACCTAGTGTCATGTGTCATCAAATTTCATTAAGTAGGGACATGAGTATCCAGCCACAAAAGAGCCCATCTCTCCTCTGAGAGCAGGTCATAAAAATTTTCAAAGGTGCCTGGAAATCTGGGGTTTAACATGGTCATGATTTTTTTTTAGCTTCTGTAAACAGATGCTCCTGCTCATTTTGACAAGGCCAGGAGAGGCTGAGCGGTTGCTCTGGACCCGTCCCCACCACTTTTAGGACTCAACTTGGTGATGAGTACCAGACCCTTTCATGGGGGTAGCATCTAAATTCCAGTGGAGGGCAGCAATCATAGGGAAGCACCAGGGCAGAGGGCATCCATGGGCATCTAACACCCCACCATTTCATTCCCTTGTCCTTCAATCACTTGTGGTAGATCCTGAGCTAAAGAGTGGGCTTACTCCAAGGAGCAAGAAAGCAATAAGGTCCCTGCATTCTTAGGATCACAGTGCAGTGGGGGAGATGGACACTGATTTTAAAAATGTACAAATTCATAATTACAAGGCAAGCTCCACCAAGTCCTAGTTTCTGCATATCTGAAGTGGGTATTACAGGGTATCTATCCCAGGGGATTGTGGCAAAGATGAAATGGGTCAATACCTGCAGAGCCCTTGGCTTAATACATATTAAGACAAATTCCATTGCTATTACTATGACTATTCTCATTACTGAGCGGCCTTACCAGTTACCTAGCTGTGTGACCTTGGGTCAGTTACCTAACTTCCTCATGTTTCACGTCTCCCATTCGTAAAATGGAGTAACAGTAATTCCTAACAAAAAAGATTAAATGAGTTAATAGGTAGAAAATGTTTGGAAAAATGCAGCAAGAGTAAACTCACAGTAAGAGTTTGATAAATGTTCGTTGCTAGTGGTGACGTCAGCTCATAATATGCTTACAGTCTATCGCAGGATTTCTCAATAGAAGCACTACTGATGTTGTGGACCAGATAATTCTTTGTTTTAGGGGGTGGTCCTGTGCATTGTAGGGTTTTTAGTAGTATCCCTGGCCTCTACCTACCAAATGCCTGGAGTATCCACCCACCCCTGCCCTAGCCATGACAATCAAAAATGTCTCAAGACATTGCCTAATGCCACCTAGGAGGAAAAACCGCCCCCATAGAGAACTAATGGTCCAGATGGGAAGTGTAATGTACCAGGAAGAAGGGAAACAGTGAAGATCTAGAATCTGTGGTCATGAGGAAAAAAGCAACAGGAGGTCAAGGAGGGAGCCTGTCAACAGAAAGCCAGCAAAGGCAGCTTAGAAGAGGGGCCATAAATACTGCTTCATGACCATTCTGAATCTATATTCCTTTTGATAAACATAAAATCACTTTATTGAGATTTGAGACTTCAAAACAAATTAAACATCATGAATAAACCCAAATAAAAGCAATTTATCAAATATAATTTTCCATTATATACGGTTCCCTTCTTTCACCAAAATCCTGCTAGAGGTTCTTGGCTAAGTGTTACCCTACACTGATTTAGGGAAGGGACCAGGGAAATGGAACCTTCAAGGTCACCCCTGAAGAACTTTGGAGCAATGATCACTGACATCTGTGGAGGTGAATCCAAATTTTAACCAAGTAGCAACAAGTGAATCTGCCTTCAAAGAGGTATAATGTCTGGTCCACCCTGACTCCCAGCTGCTGCATCCCATCTCTTCCCCATGACTGAGACCATTGGACCCTCATTGGTAACTCACTCCTGCCTCAGTTTTCAGGATCCAACTTGACTTGAGGCTGTCCTGGGCTCCACAGCATCATCATTTGACCCCAGTACAGTGCTTCATTCCAATACTAAAGGCAGTCCCATTGCATTACCCAAGTTCTTACTGTTGACCTTCTGCCTTGATCCCTGTCCCAGAATTTGCTTAGCACACCACCCCAAGCCCTGCACAAGTACCCCCACCTAGAGTCAGGCTGCTTGGGGCTGTCACCTGCTTTTCTGCACATCTGAGCATCTTCCCTTCAAACTCCTGCTGCTGGACTCAGTCTGTCCGATGCGAGAGCCACTGTTTCATTGTGGACCCTTCGCTGATGCTGCTGTGTTGGGGTGGTGATCAGAGATCGCTGTACCCCATGGTGGCCAGACTGTATCTTCACTGTGAGCATGTGGATCAGCAATCTGAGTGCAATCCTATCACTGAGGAAAGAGTCAGATCCACGTCCCATCCCTCCCTGCCTTTCCCCTTCTGTTGTTGGTAACTGGCTATGCCCCACTATAAGCAACAGAATCACATTCTCTGTGTCTGGTTATCGCTGTTGTGTGGTAGATGAATCAGATGGCAGCTCTGCACATGTGACTCAGTGATAATGTATACACGTGATAAATGGAGCACCTGCCGTTTGCTAGACACCCTATCAGGTGATGGGGGGACAGGAAAACGAATACTGACTGAAGGTTTATTCTGTACTATACATTCATTTATGTGCTTTCCATAGAACTATTTAATTGTAACTCACAGCCATCCTAAGAGGTAGACATTGTCAAGAACATGTCCCGTATGAGGAAGAGGCAGTAAGGCATCTGAAAGGTGGTCCTGCTGAATTCAAAACTCATGCCCGTTCCCTCACGACCAGGAGTGGTCTTTATGATGGATAACTGGAACCCTACAGGGTTTCTATTTTCTCTTTCTTTCAACTTTTATTTATTTTTTTTTTAAAGATTTTATTTATTTATTTGAGAGAGAGAGAGAGCACAAGCAGGGCGGAGAGAGAGAGAGAAGCAGGCTCCCCGCTGAGCAGGGGACTTGATCCCAGGACCCTGGGATCATGACCTGAGCCGAAGGCAGACGCTTAACCGACTGACCCATGCAGGCACCTCTCTTTCACCTTTTATAAATTTTCATAATATACATGGGATCTACTTTCAGAGCTAGCGACTGAACTCAGAGCACTCACACCAACCGTCCTCAGTCTCTCCCTCCAATCTGTTTCTGCTATGAAAATTCAGGCGTCAAGCACTTTACTCGAGGTCACAGAGAAAATGAGCTGTGGAATCCCACACTCTCAAGGGGTCTGTATATAAGTACTTAACGTCTACAGGAGCCGCTGCCCCAATGACAAGGTACCAGTGGGACCTGGATTTCCCAGAGGAAATCAATGTACCCCAACAGACAGGGACCTGTCTGCAGAGCTTGGGGTTCAGCAGTGTGCTCTGGCCTCTCTCTTCCTGCTGGGGACAAGAGGTATGCCAGAGATCCAAGAGTCGGCCACGCACTGGCTGCATGTTTTAGGAGGCCCATGGGGTTTGGTATTTGCAAGTTTCACATTTGCACAACGGACCCTCTCCCTGCCCTTCCTCCTTTTAACAGATTAGCATTTGAGGCATTAAAAATACCACAAAAATAGACACTAGAGATTGTATTCACTTTTCCCTTCAGCGGGGGTAACTAGATTGATCTTTATGTGAATGGATCTTGATTTTATGGTTGAGTATGTACTGCTACATTTGAGGATTTGAGTAACACACGGAAGGAAGCTCACCACCTGTTAGAACCAGGCACCTGGGCATTCATCGGTCCCATTCAGGACACAAGGAACAGAGACAGAGGACAGAGCGTTCTCCAGACGAAGAATACAGCACCACACTGGAAGCAGCTACCCATCCTGAATGGAGATCTATCTAAAGACGCAGCCAGCATTCACCCTGAGACAATTTACAGAAGACCGGAGTCTGAGCCCTGTTCTGACTCTTCTGATTATTTTTGTGGAAAATCTGGCTACATTTAGACTGTGCACCCATAGTAATGCCGCAATCTGCCAGATACCACAGAATACACTTTTACTATAGGAAACCGAGGAACTATACAATTTAAACTTTTATCTGATCCTTATAATTAGACAAAACTAGCTCTCACATGACCACAATCAGTACTGCCAATATATTTAACATTTTAAATATATTTTAAAATTTTATTTTAACATTTTAAAATATATCTTCTCTCATCACAAAGCAAACATATTTGGTGTTTTAATGATAAAATATTTTATTTATCTTAGACTATTACATCTAATCATCATACAATTGTTGGCACTTTGGGATGTTTCACTGTAGGTGAGATATTTATATCACATAATTGTTGGTAATTTGGGTTGTTTGGGTCTAGCTTAAATATATATATCTATATATTTAATTTATATATATATATAAATTTAACTTATATTAAAATAAATATTTATTTAACTAACTAACCAATATTTTTTCCTTAGGACATAGTTCCAAAAGTGGACTTGTTGGGTCAGAGTGGTGGATTGTTTTTGTGATGTTACATATCATCACACTGTTCTCTAGGAGGAAAAAGGAAAGAGAACTTTTTTTTATTGTTATGTTAATCCCCATACATTACATCATTAGTTTTAGATATAGTGTTCCATGATTCATTGTTTGTGCATAACACCCAGTGCTCCATGCAGAACGTGCCCTCCTTAATACCCATCACCAGGCTAACCCATCCTCCCACCCCCCTCCCCTCTAGAACCCTCAGTTTGTTTTTCAGAGTCCATCGTCTCTCATGGTAGGAAAGAGAACTTTTAATGCCTTCTGCAATGCATGTACCCACAAAGCCCTGCCCATGTTATATTTTATAGCTTTTGTTTATTTTTGATAATGTGATAGGTGTGATAGAGTAAGTCAAAGTTGTGTTAACCTGAATTTATTAAAATCCCTTGCTGGGATTTGTTTGCAGTGAATGTTTCGCTTGTGTGAATTGTCTACTCATATCTTTGACCATCTGTCCAGTGAAGTCTTGATTGTGCCCTTTAAGCTTTATATAAAACTCCAAAGTGTCTGGGTATTAAGTTTTTAGCTGTTATGTTTATTGCAACTATTTCCCCAATCTGTTGCTTCTCTTTTCATCTTTTAGTTTTGTTGATTTTCTTTTTTTTTTTTTTTAAAAAGTGTTTTCTCTTTTAAATGCGATTGAACCCATCAAACTTGTCACTGATAATTTCTTCAATTGCTTCAATAGTCAGAAAATTGTCTTTTCTCAACAATTGGGATAAGTATACCATTAAAAAAAAAAAAACAGCTCTTTAAACCATCTGGCATTTGTTGTGGTATAGGGATACAGTGACCATATTTTCTGAATCAAAAATTGGAGCATGTGATCTGACAAGTGCCAGTATTCTTATGGGCAGAATGGGACAGAATATTTGAAATCGAGACTGTCCTGGAAAATTGAGGACATATGGCCCCCGTATGTATGGAGCAAGCTGTTACTTTAAAGGTGCAGTGCCAGGCCCTCTTTTCTCAGCTCCTGTCAACTCTAAGCAACAGAGATTTCTAGCCCGAGGCTCACCTCACCTGAGTCCTGAGCCCAGCCTTACTAGGGCTGGCAGGATGTCCGTAGGGTCAGTCCCACTGGAAAAAAAAGGATCCAGAATTGGTTCTGTTTCTAACCCCTACTGTTGTCCCTCTAGATCCATCTCTTCGTTCCTTCCCCTGCTTCCTGCCCAGGAGTGGCTGCATTAATGGGCACACTTGCCTTCTGCCTTCAGCTGAAGTTCAGTCAATGGGAAGAGCTCCAAGAAGACCAGGAGAGAGGGAGGAACTTGGGGTATTTATTTCCTGATTCCCTTGTTGTGGAGTCACCATGACCCAAGGACATAGGCTCTGTCTGCTAGGTGGACCCCCTCATCCCCCTCATACCGTTTTTCTTATCTCTGGATTTCAGTAACCACTCAGGCCTTGACAGCTCTGCCGGACCCTTCCATGGAGGAAAGGATCTCTCAATTCCCCCCGCTGACTACAGGATGGCTCCACTGTGGACAGACCACACGCACTGCAACCCAGCCGCTCACACCATCTTGCAATCCTGAAGCTCCCATCCTGGTTGTACCCCATCTCAGCTGCTTTCCCTTCCCCCAGGCCAGGGCCAAGGTCTTGGAATGCCTCAAGGTTCACCTAGGCTGGCAACAGCCAGTGACTTCTTTCTTTAGGAGCAACTGGAATGCCAGAGACTGTATCATGCCTTTGGGACATTCTGGACTGAGTGTCATTATACATAAAGATGGGATCAGTCATCACAAACACTGGCTGATAATTATTAGATCTTCCTATTCCTGGTCCCCCACACCTTCATTAGTGGAGTCTCATTTCTTCTTGGCCCTTGAACCTGGGCTCACGGTGCTGTCTGGAGTACCTTGCCATGCCTCCTTTTCCTGCTTTAACCACAGCACTGCCTGATGCCCTACTGCACGTTCCCACTGACAACGTGAATTCCACTTCTGCCAAGTCCGTACCACTTGGGGGCAACACCGATACGCCCACTCTCCAGGGAAACCAGAGCAGAGAGAAGGTGAGGAACAGGAAATTCAAACCTGCCTCCCTGTAGCTGCCCCACAAGGCTGGAAGTGACAAGCCCTACATTCAGCTCGACGAGCACCCACGAAGCCAGGCTCGGGACTATCAAACCAGGCTGAAAAGGATGAGGCCAACGGGAATGAGATCAGAGACAGTAAACTTAGGGCAGAGACAACAAGCAAATGGTGATCCACGTGCATGAGAAGATTTGGTAAGGCTCTGAAGGAGAAACAGGGTTCAAGCTATAACTTGAACGTAGAGGAGAGGAAGTATGCCTGGAAACAAGATCTTTGGGACAGAAACCAGCAGCCGCGGTGACTATATTAAATCACTGTTGGCTGAGGGCACAGGGGAGGGAAAGCCAAGAGTAAACTACACTTGCTCCTATATGACAGCCACTAGGCTGCATCTCTGATTCCTCGGGGCCCAGAACAGGCTTGAGTAAGAGCGGCATCAATAAATGCCATTGGAGGGGGCACCTGAGTGGCTCAGTCATTAAGCGTCTGCCTTCGGCTCAGGTCATGATCCCAGGGTCCTGGGATCGAGTCCCACATCGGGCTCCCTGCTCAGCGGGAAGCCTGCTTCTCCCTCTCCCACTCCTCCTGCTTGTGTTCCCTCTCTCGCTGTCTCTCTCTCTCTCTGTTGAAAAATAAATAAAATCTTAAAAAAAATAAAAAATAAAAAAATAAATGCTATTGGAATAAAGAAATGAACAAATGCACTTAACTCTGTTATGGCCAAAAGCCAAGGGTTCAGCTCTCTCTCTTTGAATCCTCCATCTGCAGGGGTGAAGTGTCACCCAAGAGAGGAAACAGTTTGGGATAGACATGTTTAAAGAAGTTAAGTCAACAAGCAACGCGGACCAGTTGGATACAACCGTCCAATGGCTAGGGAAACTGCCTTTATTTCATTGAGGCAGCTCCAGGGCAGGCTCTTGTCCCCTCGGGTCCTCAGACTCAAGCTTGGCCTCTGGTTTCTCGGGGAGCCTGGCGAGTAGGCTCATTAGAGCTCAGGTGTTAGCTGCGCTGTCCAGAGTTCTAACTGGCATAGCCATGTACAGCTGAGCAGCGCGGGCTTTCTGTCTTGGGCCCGAGGCTTCTGTCCTGCACAGTGGCTATTCCTTCCTCCCTTTTTAAAGCAGTTTCAAGCTCCTAGTGTTATATTTGTTGGTTTCGAGAACACAATGTTTTCCCCCGCATTTCCTATACCTGTCTGGGGCTCCATGTACCTTTTCTTCAGACATTGACCATCCACCATCCTGGGTGAGAGTCTCAATGTCTTCCTATTAATACCACTAATACAATACAATAGCTTATGTTTGCCTGATGCTTTACAAAGCTTGCCCACACGTCTTCCTTAATTCTATAACCCTGCTAACTAGATATCATTTTCATCAATTGGCACTGAGACTCAACTGTGCCCGGTCCCCCAGCAGCAGCACCAGGCACTACCCGAGGCCTAGGACTCCTTATCTTCATTCACAGCTGCTGCCTCTTTATTTCTTCTGACTCACTGTAAAGAGTAGGATCAAGCAGAGCTGATGCCCTCCTGTCTCTGGTATTGAGCCGGTCCATGCATCAAATTAGGGCACCACTAGCCTACAAGGGTGAGGCTCCTTCCAACTCTGACGCTCTCTAGGATTCGATCATCTCACAACCCTTCAACCTGCTGGCAATTTTCCACAAAGTAAGCTTACCTCCGCGAGTCCCCCCCCACCCCCCCATTTACCACACACTATGCTTGACGCTCAGCTACTGCTATCTGTGTTTGAAGCTAGGCAGTGAACTGGAGAGCCGTTGCATATCTCCAAGTTCCTACAGTGTTCTGGAAAACTGTGTCACATTGCACAAACAGAAGAGCTAACAGCAGCAGAGGAAAAATCACCAAAATGTAACCGTTTTGTGTCCCCCTGCCTCCCTCAGCAGATTGGGTCGGTGACCTCTCTCTGAGTCACAAAAGGCTTTCAAACTTGTTCTGATTTACATCTACAGGAAACAGAGTTTATGTCTTACATTTTTCTTTAAAAAATTTTTTTTCATTCCCAAACCACAATTTATTTCCTTCTATATGGAAATTCTTGATAATACCTCAGGACAAAAATATACAAACATAATAGCTTTCCAGCTTTATGGTGTGGATTAACCAAAACCACTCATTTCAACAAGAGCCTGGAGGCTTTCAGCCAATTACCTTCAGAATGTATTCTGTGAGATTTAGCTGGGCGGTCCTCTCCTCATCAATTAAGTCATGGGAAAAGGCTCGGGATCACCAATGATCTCACTTGGACAGTGAGCTGCAAGGAAAAGCATCTAAAAAAAAAAAAAGTTTTCTACCAGAGTTTGGAGGCAAGGAGCTATTTTCATTATTTTTGGCATCTGAAGTATGGCAGATGGTCTAATCTTTTACATCTCTATATTCTGAACTCGATTCCAGAGGAAAAATAAAGAACCACAATTTAGCAGAGGTCAGGAAGACAAAGTTTCTAACTGCATCCCCCCACCTCCACTCCCCAAGGCTAGGCCTCTGTGGACCACAGCCATTGCTCTTTGGTTGCAAATGACAGACCCCCCCCACCCCCGCCTTTTATCCCCTCTTCAAGTTAATTAATTAAAGGCTATTAAAAAAATAAATACTGTGGTAGGCAGAATGCTAAAATGGTCCCTCAAGATTCTTTATCCTAATGCTAGGACTGTAAGTATGATGAGATGTTATGCTCTGATAATGTTAGATTACAAGGCAAAAGGAATTTTGCAGATATAATTAAGTTCCTGGTTAGTGGATTTCGAGTCAATCAATAGATTATCCAGGCAAGCCTAGAGCCTAACCTAATCACACAAACCCTTTAAAAGGACAGAGTTTTCTCCTGCTGGTAGCAGAAGAGGAAGTCAGAGAGCTGTGGGAGTAATTGGATGTGGAGGGGGCCACATGGCAAGGAGTTGAGAGGGGCCTCTTGGAGCTGAGAGCGGCCCCTGCCAAAAGCCAACAAGGAAATAGGGACTCAATCCTACAACTGCAAAGAACTGAAGATTGCCAACAAGCTAGAAGGCGTCTGGAAGCGAATTCTTCCCCAGGGCCTCCAGATAAGAGGCCAGTCTCGCCAATACCTTAATTTCAGTCTTGTGAGACCCTGAGCAGAGAACCCAGCCCACCCGGACTTCTGACCTACAGGACTGTGAGATAATAAACGGGTGTGGCCTGAAGCTGCGAAATTTGTGATAATTTGTCCTGCAGGAGGAAAAAACGAATACAGATCCTCAGACAAGTCAATGAGCAAAACAAATACAAATATAGTCAGGACACAATGGGAAAGAGAGAAGCCCCCCCAGCCAGCAAAACCTTCTCCTCCCCTTTCAGGGACACCTGGGCTCTCTCCCCTCAGCTTCTCTTTCTTCCTTTTTTTTTTTTTTTTTTTTAAGATTTTATTTATTTTGAGGGGAGAAAGCACGCACACACACACACACATATACACACACCCCCGTGAGTGAGCATGGAGAGGGGCAGAGGTAGAGGGAGAGAGAGAATCTTAAGCAGACTCCCTGCTGAGCACAGAGCCCAACTCTGGGCTTGATCTCAGGACCCTGAGATCATGACCTGAGCCAAAATCAAGAGTCAGATGCTTAACCAACTGAGCCACCCAGGCGCCCCAGCTCAGCTTCTCTTTTGATCTTGACCAGCTTCCTGCGCTTACATGGGATGAACATGGCTGTCAGCCCCAAGCCTGACTGACCCCACATGGCCAGAACCTATCAGCAACCAAGAAAGTCACTATGTCCTTCGTTCAGATTCCTGAGAGAAGCTAGTCGCTGGTCATTCATTCATTCAGCAAGTAATAACTGAGCACATCCAATGTATGAAGGATCATTCTAGGTGCTGTGGGGATGCAACAGTGAACAAGATCTATTGCTCATAGGGAGTTCACGTTCTAGTGAAGGGGAGAGACAATGAAAAGGCAAGCAAATACATATGTTATGCCAGCAATGGTAGGTTATAAAGGAAAACAGATCAGGGCAACGGGATAAAGGGAAACAGGAAGTGCTGTTTGTAAATAGGTGGTAAGGCCTGGTGGGAAGGGGTGGGCATTTAAAGAGATTTGAGTGAAGGAGCAGAATATACAAATACACGGCAGAAGGAACATTCCGGAAGAGGGAACAGAAAGTGAAAAGGCTATGGGATGGAAACTGACTTGGCATGTGTGAAGAGCAAGGAGGCCTGTGGAGCTGGTGTGGAGGAAGCAAGGGGAAATAACAGGAAATGAGGTGGGAGACATGGCATGGGCCAACACAAGTAGGGTCTAGAGGCTGTGATAGGGACCTTGGAAAAGCACTAGAGTTGACTGCAAGGCAGTGACGGGGACTGGCTGCTCTGGGGTCAGAGACCCAAACAAGGTCTAAAGCATGGCCTCCCAAGCCTGCTCCTTCAGCTAGCTCTCTGGGTGCTGCCATCCCCAAAGAAGGCAAGTCAGGTAGACAACGACTTCATGCCCCCAGTATAGCTAAGACCAACCCTGGTTAATCCAATCATGTTTCAACCACTTCCTAAAGGGGAAGTCTGAGACCAAATCAAGAGTGAAGTCCACAGGCAGTAATGGTAAATGCAGTGAAGAGGGTCTGTACGAAACGCTGCTCCCAACACAGACAGCAGGGATCTCCTTCCCTTTCTCCTGCCATGTAGTTCTGAAGGAGAATCAGCAGAGCGGTCCCATTTCCCATCCATCCTTATGTCCCAGGAGAGGAAAGTGCATTAGGACACATTCAGCTCAGAAATCAGCAGTTACTGTTCATAAAGTCCCCCTGGGACCGGAACTAGTGGGGGTCTCCTCTGCCACATCCCCAAATCTGTCCACTCTCCGTCCTAAACACAGTCTTACCCATGCAGCCCCTCTCCTGAGTTCCTCCCGGAGACATGAGCCACTCGGGCTCCACAGTGCCTACCCCAGCTGCATTCTTCATCAATCGCCTGTGAACTGGCTGAGCCAATCCCTAACTTCAAACTGCCACTTCTCTCCCTTTTCTTCCCATTCTGGTCCACGTTTTCCTAGAATGGATCCAACAAACATTTATGGAGCATCAGCCTCCTGATACCGTGCAAAGCAGGAGGGATTCAAGCTCTGGGTTCAAAATCTGATTCTGCTACTGACTAGCTGCCTTCATTGGGGCAAATAACTCCATCTTCTGAGCCTCTTCTAGAAAATGGAGATACCTACCTTGAAAGCGTTTTCAGGGGTTAGGGATAATGTAAGTAAAGTCTGTAGCATGAAGCTGGACACAGAGTAGGCCCTTAGTGGATATCTGCTCAATAAGTGAATAAATTAATGAATGAGAAAGTTTGAAGTATATCTGATGATTGGATATTGATGAAGAAACTATGACGAATGCTTCAGCAGAGATCATGCTGCTGTCCTTCCCTCTTTTCTTTTCTTTGCCTCCCTGGCAAACATTTCCCACACAGGCTGCCCAAATCCAGTTCTGGGCTTCGGCTTCCATGTCTTCTCCACATGTTCTACTCATAACAGATGAATAGTCTCCTCCTTCCCGAAGGATCTTGGATGCCAAGCATGGCCCTGATGCTCCTTTATCTATAAAATATACCCACCTTGCCTTATATCCACCATTCAAGACTACTCTTCCAATTCAATTTGATTTCATGTGAGCAAACCTTCATGGAGCACCTACTGTGTGCAAGGCAACGTGGATATAGAGATGAAAAGGCCATGGTTTCCACACAGAGCTCATATTCTAGTGGGGGAGCCCACCAAGATGGTCAGTTCATACCGTACCACGATGACAGCCGTAGAAATATGTCCACGGGGCAGTGGCAGCATGAGGGCTGATTAGTCTCTGGTGAGGCCCGGGGGTGTGGGGGGAGGTTGGGAAGAGAAGGCTTCTTGGAGGGAAGGACCCAGGAGGTGAGCTTTGAGAATGTACAGGCTCTTGCCTGGCCGAGGAGGAGAGAGGATACCCTTCCTCAACCTCACTTCTTCCTTCCCAGGGACCTTTTACCTTTCTTATTCCTCTAGAAGAGTGTTTATCAAGCAATCTGAAGAAAAGGACCAGTTTCTTTCTTTCTTTCTTTTTTTAAATTTCCAAATCATTGTAGACTGATATTTTGCAATATATGATAAAATAAATGATTACCAGAAAATGTTGAAATAACAAAGCTTACACAAATACACGCACATTCATCACACGCTCAGATGCTGCAGCAACATTGAATCGCTATGAAAGTTTCTGTGGTGGTGATGGTAGCACGACAGCGTGAATATGATTAATGCTACTAAACTGTGCCCTTAAACAATGGCCAAAATGGTAAGACTTATGTTGTTATATTTTACCACACAAAGAAGTCTCACTTTCATTTTCATAACATCCCAGAGGAAACTTCGGAGTTACTTTTAAGTCATTTTTTCTTTTTTTTGCTTTCAATTGTGTGAAACTATGATTTATAAAAAGAAATATATATTTGGTCTTCATCCCCATTTCTGGCACAGAGCTCCTAAACGCTTGGAATTTCCTAAGTGATAAGAGCAAAGTTCTGATTTTTTTTTTTAAGATTTTATTTATTTATTTGACAGAGAGAGACACAGTGAGAGAGGGAACACAAGCAGCGGGGAGTGGGAGAGGGAGAAGCAGGCTTCCCGCCGAGCAGGGAGCCTGATGCAGGGCTCGATCCCAGGACCTTGGGACCATGACCTGAGCCGAAGACAGACGCTTAACGACGGAGCCACCCAGGCACCCCAAAGTTCTGATATCTTAACAAGCTCCTTTCAACCACACCTGAATTTATATTAATGAAGGGACTTCTGGAAAGCCCCCAAGGATGGGGGCTGGTTGCCAGGGGAATCAATCTGATTAGAGGTTGGCACTTAATCCCACCCCATGACCTCTGGGATGGGGAGGGTCTGGAGGTTGAATCAATCACCAGTGGTCAATGATTTAATCAACAGTGCCTTTGTAATAAAACCTCCAAAAGTCCCCAAAAAGGAGAGCTTCCGGTTCAGAGACCTTCCAGTGGGTAAACACAGGGAAGTACTGGGAGAGTGGTGTGCCCAGAGAGAGGGCGTGGAAGCTCTGGGCCCCTTCCCCCCACACCTTGCCCTATGCATCTCTTTCATCTGGCTGGGCCTGGGTTGTTGTGTTTTTTTTTTTCTTAAGATTTTATTTATTTGAGAGAGAGAGAGAGAGGGAGCACAAGCAGGGGGGCGGGAGGGGCAGAGGCAGAGGGAGAAGCAGACTCTCCGCCGAGCATGGAGCCTGACACAGGGCTCGATCCCAGGACCCTGGGATCATGACCTGAGCCAGAGGCAGCCACTTAACGGACTGAGCCACCCAGGCACCCCTCTGGGTTATATTCTTAATAAACCAGTAATCTAGTAAGTAAACTGTTTTTCTGATTTCTGTGAGCCACCCTAACAATTAATTGAACTTGAGGAAGGGATCATGGGAGCCTTCAATCTATAGTCGTTCAGTCAGAAACACAGGTGGCATCTAAAGTGGGGGTAAGGGGTGGGGAACGGTCTTGTAGGACTGAGCTTTTTTTTTAACCTGCAGGATCTGATGCTATCTCCAGGTAAACAGTGTTATAACTGAGCTGAATTGTAGGACATCCGGTCAGTGTCCACTAAGAATATAAAGACTGTCACTAATACTTTTAATTGTTTTTTCTTTTAAAATAGTTTGCATTTCCATCTTTTCCTTCCCAACCTAACCCTGTATGTCTTCAAATTAGGTTCTGGTTCCTTCAACAGTCTGTCCAATGCCTCCCTGGCTCCATCCTCCCAATCAAAAATGTCTTCTATATAAGGAAGCTAAACGAATCTTCTTAAAACACTGCTTCATCGGGCGCCTGGGTGGCTCAGTTGGTTAAGCGACTGCCTTCGGCTCAGGTCATGATCCTGGAGTCCCTGGATCGAGTCCCGCATCAGGCTCCCTGCTCGGCGGGGAGTCTGCTTCTCCCTCTGACCCTCCCCCCTCTCATGTGCTCTCTCTCATTCTCTCTCTCCCAAATAAATAAATAAAATCTTTAAAAATAAAAATAAAAATAAAAAAATAAAACACTGCTTCATCGTATTCTCACTCAAAAATATTCAGTGGCTCCCTGGGGCCTCTGGCAACAATTTTAATTTTCCCCACCTAACTTTAGCAGAAGCCTCTGACTATATCACTCATTACTTGCTTTGTACTAACATGACATTTCTGTTCCAGGCAGTCAAAGATTCTCCCAGGCCACTTGTCCCGTCTACTCTGGCCCACACTCATCTCTCCATCCCCAGAACTCCTGCCGTCCAACATCAGTGAAACCTGGATGAGAGATGGTTACTGAATGCACAGAGGAGGGGAATGGGCTCTAGCTGCATGGTGTGTGGTTTCAATCAGTCTGAGAGCAGGGACCACTTCTGCTCATGCTCTCCATTGACTCCTGAAACTAGTGCCATAAAAGAGGTGATTAAGTGATTTCTGATGGGCTGCCGGGTTTGTCAGGCTTATGGTTAGCCTAAGAGAACATGCCTCTATCAGCTCAATCATCCCACTGAATTAAGTCTAGCAAATAATAATATCTTCCTAAAATGTGCATTATCCCTAATCCTGGGAAGAGGAAGATAAAGTTATCTGCTTTGCCAGTGAAAATGCAGAGGTACAGCCAGGAGAGAAGTCAGTTGCTGTTTCCACCTGTTTCCACTACATACCCCAACTTTTGAAATGGCAACTCTTCTCCAGGCTCCAGGTATGTCCCATTCATCATCCCTGATGGCCTGTGAATTGCAAACACCCAACATGGCAGCTCAAACCCTCTGCTAATGCCATGGGCTTGCCCACCCAGAGCCCACGCGCCCTCACACTGGCTCTTACTGCCCAAATGAACACTTTTCAGTCCTGGGACTCATGCCCATCTTCTCAGAAGCAGACTGCTAGGCACCAGCCAGTCATCTGGGTGTTTCATTTCCCATCTGTGTTTAATGAGAAGGATGTTTTCAGAAGTGGCCTTTGGTAGGGTCCACCCTCTTCATTTCTTCCCATGTTGTGGGATGAGGGTCTTGGCGAGTGAGAGGAGAGGGGGACAGAGGACGGGAACTAAGGGGATAGATAACACTTTTGGGGAAGCAGAAATTAAAGGGAGAGCCAGTGGGGAAAATGGAACAAGGGTTCAGGCGGAGGGGGGAGCCGTGGGTGACACCTGTCACAGCCAAGGAAGAAGAGCTCGAACACTCCAAGAAGTGGACGGTTGAAGAAAGACCCTGTGAAATGAAGAAGGAAAACTGGGAAATTGGAGGGTCACAGGTAACCTTCAACGGAGCAATTTCGATAGCAGCAGAAGCCAGACTGCAGTTTGATGCATTCGGGGAAACAAAAAAGCAGCACTACCGATGAGCTTTCCCGACATTTGGTGAAGAAGGGAAGAGAAGGAGCTGACGGAGAAGCAGGGCCAGGGGTGGCACTGAGGGCTGGGGTTATGTTAGAAGCCAGGGGCTTGTCCCGAGTCATTTATACAGATTAAGTGATTATCTCCAGCAGCTCTTAGCAGGCCCTCGGCAGGCTCAGGATAAAGGCCGTGTGAATTGATTCAGGCTGGGGATTGCTCAGTTGGAGCAGAGGAAGAACAAGCGGAGTGGGGGTGCGGGCGGGGGAAGGGGAGGATGCTGGAGAATGTGGCTAGAATCACCCATGACCCACCAGGCTGGGGTGGGAGGGGACGGAGGATCTGGGAGAACAGAGGGTCAGGAGCTGGAGGTCCTTACGTTGAACGACAGAGTGGTAGAAACAGGACATGGAAGGTTGCAGTCAGGGAAGGGAAGTTCAGAGGGCAAGTGTTGGTGATTCCCGACAGGAGCCTGGTGGCAAAGTCATGTGCAGGAGTAGACAGTACGGTCATGGGAGCAGAGAAGACAGAGGAACTACATGGCTGGGGGACAGACCAGTAGGGGACTACTGAGGGCACCAGGGAGGAAGGAAGGAGTGTGTGACAACGCCACGTGCCCAAGTCCTCAGTGAGTGCGACACAGGCCCCAGGACTTTGTAACAGATGGCGGTAGGCTAACCAGGCACCTCCTCTTAAAAAGAGGAGAGGCGGGGCACCTGGGTGGCTCAGTTGTTAAGCATCTCGGCTCAGGTCATGATCCCAGGGTCCTGGGATCGAGCCCCGCATCGGGCTCCCTGCTCAGTGGGAAGCCTGCTTCTCCCTCTCCCACTCCCCCTGCTTGTGTTCCCTCTCCTGCTGTGTCTTTCTCTGTCAAATAAATTCAATTAAATAAATAAATAAATAAATAATAAATAAGATCTTTAAAAAAAAGAGACAGAGGAGTGGCTTCCAAGGGGTCCTGGAGGACACTGAACTGCAAGTGTGCATGGAAAACCAGAGAAGCCTGGGAAGAAAGTCATGTCCCGGAGACAGGCTGGGGTTTCCAGGGAAAGCTTGTGAGGAATGGGTTAAGGGGTTACGGGTGTCATGTTGGGGGGTTTCTTGACAGTAAAGCCAGGACTCCAGAGGGAGAGCCTGGTGGAAGAGATGACTAGAAAGGCCTGGCAGGAGAAAGGGGGAGCTGAGCCGGATGGGAACGAGAAGAGAGAAAACACAAATAGTCAGAGGAGTGGGCCCCATCTTGTGTCGGGCCCCACATAGAGGGAACACAAGCCAGTAGACCACTCTGAGAAGTGGCGTCCATTTTCCAGAGGCCCCTCGCTACCCGAGTGGCTAATTCTGGCCCTTACTGCCTCCAGACCTGCAAGCAGATGCCCCATCACCTGACTGGTTCCAGCAAGTGCCACAGAGAAGGACAAGGGGCAAAAGTCAACGTGGGCCTGGCAGCGGTGCACCAAACTGAGGTACAAGGAGAGGGAGTGAGCAAAAACAAAGGGACTTCATTAAACCTAGTTTATTACTTTGGTTGGGGAATATTCCTCTGAGGGTTTAAAAAGGCATAAATGCCTTTATAATCCTAAAACGCATGCCGTAAAGGAAAGCACAGGCCTGTCCCAACAAGCTCCCTCTCTGTGCCTGGCCCATTCTGGGTAGCCAGCTCGTCTGTAAAGCTCACAAATACATTCTGGAGAATAACAAGGGCCTAGTTCTAATTAATCTGGCCCAGCCCTCAGCTGAGATAGCAATCAAAGCAACGGGAATGCAGAATTTATCCGCGCTCCTCGGGCTGCAAAATGCCCCCCACTTCTCTCCTGCAGGGAACATAGGGCTGCAGAAGGGCTCCATGGCAGCGTGTTGGCCTTGCCCCCCTGCCTTTCAAAACAGGATGGAAAAACTGCTTACGTGGTCTGATATTTTCACTGGAGGGCACTTGGAAAATCAGAATTTGAGGGCAGCCTGCACACAAGTCTCGAGGCCAATCGTGGCTTTCCGAAATCGTAGAGCAGAGGGTGATGGTGCTCAGACCCGCGCCATCGAGGTAAGGCAAGCTAGCTTTCGGCCCGCCTCCCATTTCTCTTTATTTTTATCTGCAGGATCAGGAGTGTTGGAGAGAAAAGAGGAGGCCTGGTAACAACAGCTTCCCCGTCATTCTTGGTTACTTACATCTGTGGTCAATTTTCCACACTTTATTCCATAAAAGGTAAACGAGGCACGGTGCTTGCAACAGGATAATCTAAACAATATGAACCATGTTACTGTTCAAGACCATCTGGTTGATCATGCTCAGCCACAGACTTTTAACTCCTTGAGGTAAGAAAGATGCCAAGCCCGGGGTGGCAAGGCCCTCCTCTGGTCTTTTCCTCCAGAATCTTTTCCTCCCTCCTCAAGTCAATTAAAACAAGGACCTCTACGGTTTCTGCCAGGCCTAATATTCTAGGCTGGCTACCGGTGAAACTCTGTGTGCTTTGTGAATGAGCAACTCGCAAAAGGCTTCTACCAAATGCCTCTTCTCCTCTTTCTCTTTAAAAGGAAACATTAAAAGCTTTGGAAAAAAAAAAAAAAAAGCCCTACACACAACCCAAACTAAAACACTCTCAAGTGCTGGGGTTGTTTCCTTCATTTCTGACTCTCCTACTTAAAGCCGAGGGATCATTTACATAATTTTAATTTTAAAAAGCAACTGACACCAGTGAAGATACAGTAAAGCCCATGCTTTGCTTTTATTTGGGCTTACACATTTTCTGGCCATCTGTTATTCAAGAAAGTTGCAAACTCAAATAAGAGATGGGAAAAAATTGGAAATCAGATGGTGTTTTTCATCCTTTGGGTGGGGAGCTAATGATAAGAGATTCCGGGAAAGTTTCAAATGGGTAAGGTCATCACAAAAATGAGACTTGGCCTCCCTCTTAAGGTGCAGCTTTCCCACCTGCAGAAGGAATTCAGCATTTGACCCAGAGGTTCAAGGGCATTTTATTCTTCAAGTGGGTCATTAAGAACTCTAGCTTTCCCTAGCAACCTCGAAGGGTATTAAAACCATCAAAACAATTCAATTTCATACACCTTTTAATATTTTAAACCCTGCCTTGCAGTATTCCAGCACGGAAGCACCTTGCAGCATCACGACTACAACAGAGCCCTCATTTCTGACCACGATCTCCTTTTTGTGTAGCCACAGATCAGAGATAAGCAGTCAGTTTTCTGGAAAAAGGTTTTCAGAGGTCAGAGTAGAAAAGCTCAAACACAATGGCCATGCCAGGCTTCAACAATAATGTCTAAAACCAACAATGCTAGAACTACTACGAATTCCCTCTTCAAACAACATTCTGGAAAATCTTGATATGAATAGAAGAAGACATAAAAGCCCAAGGGATAGCCAAGTTGGCAAAACATACACAGGATAGAATGTGGCTCTTAGTGCATCCAACCACTTCCCATCTCATGGCCAGGATGAAGCAGTTGTGTTATTTTTTTGCTTTGTTCTGTTGACCTGTCAAACCTTCTGCAACATCCCTCCTTCCTCCCTCATCCACCTTGCAGGCTGGCTGCTCTGGATGCAGAGTACTGAGCTGAAGGAGTTAATGGTCACCCGGGCAGCCCTTGGGAGACAAGGCTTCATATCCCATGATCATAAATCTCTTTCAAGGCAAGTTGGAATCGGGACTCGATTTTACAACAGCTCCTAAAATTCAGCATTCATCTTCAATTAGATCAAATGACATTCACATCTATTTATACTCTCTTCATTTCCCAACACATTTATCTCATGAAATGACAACTGGAGAACACTCCTGTCCTAAACATGCACAGTATTTTTAAAAAGAGTTACTGAACAAGGTTGAAAAATTAGTCAATAGGCCTCTTACTGGAATTCACTTCTTAAATTCTTAAACATCTGTGAGCAAAGTTCTTTAAAGCAACAGGCGAGAAAGAAAATGAGGAAGGAAAAACAACAACAAAAAAACAACCCACGACCTAATTACTTGCCTTCAGTAGTAATTCCACAACCCAAAGCAAAGTAGGAAACATTTCATGGCTGTGCACAAATGATTTTATTATGTTTGGATACTGATCACACTACAGTTCTTTCACAGAATCCTTTCCCTTCCACCTCTTTTATGATTTGGGTCAAAAGGCAGGAGACCCGATGTAAACTAGTCCCCGGACCCCATGAGGGCCAGGGCTGTTGCCGGAACAAGGTAGCCAACAACTTATTCCCAGCTGGGTTTGAAGGAGCACTTGGGTTCAGAACCCATAGCAGAAGAGGAGGGAAAGTCCCCGTGGGTGAGTGAGGCACTGTGACGGAGCGCTGATAGCAGAGAGAGTCACGAGAGTCAGGGAGGTCTGGAGAGGGTGAGGTGGGGCGCGGGGTGGCACGGGGTGTTGGGACACAGGCACGGTGAGGCCCAGGCGGGCAGAGGGTCAACGTTTGGGAGGTCTAATGGGTGGTAAGGCCCCGGTGGGTGGGGCTGGGGGTGTGTTGGTGCAAGTGAGAGCACCCAGGGTTTTAAAGGAACTGGGATGTGGGGGGAAGTGAGAGAAGCTACCTCCAAACTGGTCGTGGACTGGCGCGAGCAGAATCATTGGATTCTGAAAACGCTCGCTGGATTCCAAGCTGCTGAGTTCTTCTCTATTAAAAACAAAATGGGTCCCGCGGCCAGGAGGTGGGTCTCAGCCTTCTGGCTGGGATCTGGACGTGGGGGCTGAGCACACGGGGTGTTTTGTGGCTCAAACCCTGTAACTGAGAGGATGCGGGCAGGGGCACAGTCCAAATACTTAACAACGGGCAGAATCCGGGCACTGTCCCGTCCGTTGTGGGAGCAGATCTGGAGGCACCTGCTGCTGCCAGACCGGGGGGGTTGGGGTGGGCAGCAGGGCTGGGGAGGGGCAAGGTAGCCTGCAGGAGGCGACGGGGCACTGGCCGGATGGGAGATCAGCTGTTTACCAACCAGGGCAAAAATAAACTTCCGTGAGTCAGCCTGGGGAGTGGGGCAGACAGGTTATTCCCGACTCCCACTTGGCCGCTTTTCCACATCTGTGTGAAAGGGATATTGCTTAAGAAAGGAAAATCAGGCCGAGGGTGGAGCCAGGGGGAGCTTGTTTTTGTCAAATTTCTCAATAAAAGTTTGCTTTGCCAATAAAAGCTTGCGTTTGTGATAGTAGGAATTGTGTCTCTTTGTTCTTGTGCGGAGAAGGTCGTGAACTTCTCCAACCCGTCAGGCAGGTTCGGGTTTCTTTAAGGAGGCGGTCAGGAGGGAGTTTTTGAAGAACACTTCGGGGAAACTAGGCTAAGTGCTCTGTTTATAATTGTCCTCTGTCACCGCCACAGTTTTTGTCTTTAAAGAAAGATACCATGGAAAGAAGTGTGAAATGTGCAGTTCTAGGGACTCCGTGGACCCTCACGAGGAGCAGGGAGTCCTGCGGCTGAGGGCTCAGGACTCCAGCAGCAAGCGTGGGGTCAGACTCTGGAAGGCAAGGAGCCCCAGCGTGACGTTTTCTGCTGGAGGCAGCCTGGGCCACTGAGCCCTGAGCGTCTGGGAGGGGCAAGGTGAAGAAAAGAGGAGACACTCACCCTCATTAGGAAGGAAGCCGGCTCCTACCAGCTCTCTCCATTATTAAATCGTTAAGAATTCATTGGGCTGGTGGTTAGAAACAGCCATGATTAAAATTTAAAACATAAACTTATAATTAAATACATTATGCGTAAAAACAGAGGTAATAAATACTCAGACTCGTCACTTATTTTATCCATGCCCTTGAGATTATTTACATTTGCAGTTTCTATATGGTAGAAATACCACATAATGGTGTGCTATTGTCCCTCTCTCTCCAATTCCACATTCAAGGATCTCACAAAATTGGCCACAGTGGGGGTATGTGCACTTTGGAAATCGGCAAACATTACAAGTCAGTGCTTGATTTCTTGTTTTGTCGATTATCTAGAGTTAAGAAAGTGATGGAAGAAATGTCAATAATGCAGATTAAACTTAAAAGTGAGTCACATCTGAAGTCATTACATTGTGAATAGTGTTCTTAAAAAAAAAAAAAAAGAGGAAAACGCTCTCCCAGTATTTGAAAACTCTTATCTGATTCAGCAAAGATGTTCATGTCTTAGTGAATGAGTAAGTTCTGACATACTTAATGCTGAAGCGGAAAGAGGTTTCAGTTTAATGAACATGCACAAGGGTGAAAAATAGGTTAACAAATCACATTATCTGATTTAATAACAATGAATGTATTGGGAAAGAGTTAGTGGATTGGGATGAAATTCTACTGAAATGGTTGAATTGTACCCACAAGTCAGCTGTGAACACAAGAGCTCAACAAAAATAAAAAAAAATTCTGTGGCAACCGACTGGCTTATGGAGTTTATAAGGAAGTATTGGACATCTTATTATTATTTGTGAATTTTGTGCTACAGATCCTTGATATCAGAAAAATTTACATTTATATATGCATTTACACATCGCTTCTCAGCCTTTTGGCTAAGATCAAGTGTATATATGCATTTACACACATACTTTTTTTCCTGGAGAGCTGGTTGTTAAATATTTACCAGCACCCAACCGAATGAGGGTGTCTGCAAACGCCTCCCCTGCTTGGGGAGGGGTTTTGTTCTCCCCATTCCCACTGTCACAGGGTTAAAGGGTTAGCACTTTTCCCAAACTCTGAACCTGATTCTGGATTAATACATGTCACACTCTCCCTACCAATCCATATAATTTATTCTTCCCCCAAATTCCTGAAGCTCCCTCTGTTTTTTACTCACATGGTACTTCACAAATGCTACCTCTGCACGGGCTTTTCAATTTATAACATTTTTTATTTATGCCCCCTCTCGTTTTAGGTCTCAGAGGCTTTTTCCATGCCTTTCCTACAGGTGCCTGCAGGGCATAGGTGCTCAGAAATGTATTCATTCAGTTAGTCAATAGGTCAACATACGCTCATGGACTCTGACCTGTGCACTAGACACTTGGTCAAGCCAGAGATTTGGAGACACGTGAACAGTTGCCTGTCCTCAAGGATCTCACAGCCTCCTGATGATGACGGAAATGGTTATATGAGGGTGGTCAGGCTTTGCTAAGGACCAAATATGCACCAGGTGCTATATCTAGGACTTTGCATATAATGTTTAGACATACCAGCGTGTGTGGACATGTGGCGGACTAGCCAAAGACGTTAACTGGAGATTGTACCTTGGTCATCAGAGTTCCCGGGACCCAGCTCTGTCCTGTCTTAGTAATGCCAAATGTCCACGAATGAGTGGCCTCATATTAGCATCTAGTTATCCACCCCCTCTGTTTCTTTCCTTCCTCCCGCTCACCTTACTAACCTTCCTTCCTTTCCAATGAGGGACAGTCTACGGAAAAGGAAACTGTGGTGACCCGAACCTGGTATGCGCAAGCTGGACTGCTTTCCTAAGGTTTGTAACCTGGCCGTGCCTAATGCACACGGCCTGACACCCCACCCGTGCTTACATCTCTGCTCACCTTCCGTGCCACTCTGCAAATATCCCAATGCCCTCACAGAGAGCACTTGGTACCCTTGCAAAGGGCCGCTCGCCCACTAAAGGAGGTCACATAGGCGGGTCGTGAGCCCTGTCCTAGGTTTTCCACAGCTGGGGAGACTTCTCCCAGGAGGAGGGAGTACTGAAGAAGGCGGGCAAGAGGTGGGAATGGCAGCCACACTTGGCTACCCTCTCCCGCTCTCGTCACTCTTCGAGCTTCTGGGGCACACACTGAGACTGGACCCAGTCCTGGTCCCTGGAAACCAGCATCAGGTCTCCTCCCATCTCCCCTGGATAACCTGATGGAGGTATACTTCTCACCCCTGTCATTCACCTTTTCTCAAGAGAATACAGTTCACAACATGGCAGCTGTATTTGAGGTTTTCACCTAAAACCTTACAAGCTCAATTCACCCACAGATGCTCCACTCTGACTTTATTTGGCCCACTAGGTGACCCACATCAGTTTCCAGAGAATTCTTTCTTATGCCTTCACGCTCCAAAACTTGCTTGTTGAAAATGTGTCTGTTAGGGTAGAAACCATTTCTAGAGCAGATTAAACCCTCCCCTGCTCTCTTCAATAGAAAAGGCTGCACAGAACGTAACCCTTGCTTCTAGTACTGCGAGGCCATCTGTCCTGCTGGTAATTGTGGATTTGGGCTAAAACAACCACGGGTTCATGGTGATAGTTTCATTTTTCTATTTTGGGGAGGGATTTGAACAGGGTCAGGAGGATTGGTCAGACTTCAGCAGGCAGGGAGAGGAGGGGAGGAGAGGAAAAGAGTGGGCAGCAGATCCCATATCTGATTCTACGACACTAAATTGTGAACCAACTTCGTTATCTATTTACTCACTAGTTTAGTTATCTATTTCAGCTTGGTTAGCTAATTTAGCAAGGAGTTATAAACAATATTCCATACAAATGACACATTTCTTTTAGAATAATTGCATTTCCTTTCTCAGTTCTTATTTTCTTCCCACTGTATCAATTAAGGAAAAGCTTGTTTTATTAGTCTGATTTGCATTTCATTTCTGATCCTATTTTTATTTCCTTTTCACGCTGTGCTTTTGCTGATTACTTTCTTTTATAAATTTCAAATTCTTTAAAATGAGACTTTAAAGACTTTTTTTAAATGTCTAAATAAATCATACCTATTTATTCCCACATTATCATGTTTCCCTTTCTCCATCCGGGCCCCACCCCAGAATATCGGTTTCTCTGCAATTACAGAGCACCCCCAGTCTAAGGTACGACCTCTTACCTGCACTGCTGAAAGAGACCCTGAATTTATCAGCCTACACCTACGCTGCCCAGCTCCACAAGCCACGCAGTGGCAAGGCCACCCAGTGGTCAGAGCTTGGGCTCTGGAGGCCCAGGACAACTGGTTACATACTGGCCCCTTTACAAATGTGCTTGTGACTCCAGGCTAGTTGCTTAACATCTCTGGGCCTTGGTTTCTTCAACTGGAAAATGTGCATATTAAAAGTACCTACATCATATGGATGTTCTTTGCATTAAATAAGATAACATATGTATTTTGCTTGGAGCAATACTAGGCACATTTTTGGCTTAGAAAAATCTCTTAAAATGGACATCAGATTGCTTAAAGCTGGTTAAAAATCCAAATGCCCAATCCAGCACCATAAGGGCGCTTTGGATCTGGACCTGCCTCAACCCATGTCAATTCCCCCCAACTTATTTACCATGCTCTACTCATACACTGGCCTGTGGTTGTTTCTCAAACCCACAGAGCTCTTTCACACCTCAGGGCCTTTGTACATGCTCTTCCCTCTACCTGGCTTCTTCATTCATATGAATGTAATGTAATCCATCCTTCAGCTCTCGCCTTAAATGTCACTTCCTAATCTGAGGCCCCACCCAGCCAGCCGGGTTAACTTCATCCATATCCTTCTCTTTCCTTTGTAGTACTTAGCACAATTTCTTACGACATCTTTATTTGGTGGTATACTTATTTAATACCAATCTCCCCTACTGGACTGTGGACACCATGAAGCCAGAGGCCATGTTTATTTTGTTCAACCCTGAATCTCCCACCTGTGGCACGTGGGAAGGAGGGCATAACTCAGCAGTTACCTGTTGAGTGAGTGGGAACAAGGGGCTGAATTCAATCGGGAAGATGAGTATGGTCCTTTATGGAAACTCTTTTGCCTGTTTCTCCAAATAGGTTATACTAGTTTACAAAAGCTCTAAATCCTGCCCATGGCCAGAGATTTTGTTAGTTTTCCTGGTAACAGAGTAAGAATCGCTAATATATCAAGACACTTGTTCAGTAAGTATCTCTGAATGTCTACCATATACTTAGCGCTATGTACTGGCCTGTGTCTGCTGAACAAAAGAAACGAGAGACCTGAAATCTACCTTCACTCCTATCCCTACAGGGACCTTAGACACAGGAGAGGTACGTAATAACACAGAAGATAATTAGATGATACGACGAGGCTGTGAATAGTTATTTGCCAAAAAGAATGACATGCTCAAGGAATACATTAAGATGAGAGCAGAAAGAAATCACTTGGAAAATCACAAAGACAGGAACTTTGGGTGGGTCCTCAGGGTGAATGAGAGGTGAGGGGGAAAAGGGCATTCTCTGCAAGAGAAACTCATAGTTGGGATGACAGAAGGTGGTCACTGTACTGGAGCTGGGGCGTGTGAGCGGACTGAGCTGGTGGTCAAGCTGGGGAGTACAACAGGGGGACACTGAGGGGTAGGAGAGAGCCTTGAAGAATCCTGTGAAGAGGCGCTATGAAAGCCTCATTCTTTTCAATAGCCAATATCATGTTCATCTTGCCATACAGCATTTTGCCCTGTGTTTCACAGGAGAGGTTTACATTCGACGGTGCTTACTGAACTAATTATGTTGAATAAAAAAATAAAAAAGTTCTGTCCCCTCCATACATTTCTAAAAGAAGCCCCTAATGGGTTCTCCAGAGAACATCTATAAATCTTCAAATATCAGTTACATAAAAGGTTTCAAAATACAAGATTGTATATTATATAAGTCATATTAGGGAGTAAATAAGATCTTGATCTAAAACACCTGAGGACAACACTGAGCGAGAGAGAATGCTAGGACTACCCTGTACAAGAATATAGTTTAATAAACCATAAATAATTTCCTATAGACAAAGGGGAAATGTTTAAAAAATAAACAAGCGTGAGCTACTTTACAAAGACAGAACCAGAACTAGATGGGGGAAATTATTAGGACAGTTCAACACTTTCATGTAAAAAAATCAATTTTTAAATCTAAGAATTCTATTGGTGGATGCTGAGAAGGCCATCATTAACATTCAATGTTAATTACTTAAAAGAAGTCTTCAAAATAGGAAGAGGAGATGGATACCTTAAGATAAAAAAGAGCACAGATTTAAATTTGAGTTTCAATATTATTCTTTTGTAAAAAAAAAAAAAAAGATTTATTTATTTGAGAGAGAGAGAGAGCACAAGCAGACGGGGCAGAGGGAGAGGGAGAAAGAGAATCATCCAGCAGACTCTGCACCAAGCGCTGAGCCCGACAGGGGGCTCCCTCGCACGCCCTTGAGGTCATGACCTGCACCAAAACCCAAGAGTCGGACACTTAACCGACTGTGCCACCCAGGCGCCCCTCACTATTATTCTTCATGCGGAAAGGGTAGATTAGTGCTGTGCCTTAACACTTTCTGCAATGATGGAGTATTTATTTGTGCCGTCCCATGCAGTCATAACAAGTCATGTGTGTCTACTGTGCACTCAGATGTGGCTAATGTGACAGAGGAACTGAATTTTTTACTTTATTTAACTTTTAATTTATTTAAATTTAAATGGCCATGAGCAGCCATGGCTGCAAACACAGGCAGAAGCCTAAGATGCCCTTCTCAGCACTCCCACTGGAGCGAGTATTAGACAATATTGCAAGACAAGATGGAAAAGAACTGCAGAATAAATACGGGAAGGCAGAATTAGAACTATCACGTTTTTGCAGGTGATACGAGAGAGCAAATAGAAAATGCAAGATCAACCAAATGCATACCATTGATGTAAAGCTAGAAAAGGCAACGAAAAATGGTGCTATGCCCAATACTGAAACAAAGGAAATACTTGAGAATTTATGTATCTAGGTGCAGAAGATATCTAGTGAAGTAAAAATGATAAAAATCATAGTAGGAAAAATAAAAGAATACCTAAACAAAGTTATATCCACTGCTCCTCACTTAGAAAATTTAGAGTAATATCAGTAACATTAGTCCATAAAAAAATAGAGTAACATAAGAACAATTGAATGCCTGCCAGAATGTTCTAGAATGTAATAAATCACTAGCAAAATTAATAAGGAAAAATAAATACATAATAATACCAAAGAAGATTGTTGGAGGGTATAATAATTAAATTTAAGGATATATTATAAAGTGATCTTCATCAAGACTGAATTTTGCTGGATCAAAGCCAGGACAAAGACTAATCAAACAGTGATTCCAGAGATGGATTTAAGCACCGATAAGTCCTTGGGATACAGCAAACAAAACAAAGAATCACAGTGATGAATGAAAGAATCACTCTTTAATAAATGTTAATGGAACAATCTGGTATCACTATGAAGAAAAGTAGATCGTATTCGTAACTCGCCAAACACGATAATACTTTCCAAATTGGTCAATGAACTAATTAAACACAGAGAGCACTGAAAAAAAATTATGTATTTATGTCGGCTGTAGCAGAGAGAGAAATCCATGCCTACTGAAAAACAAAATAGTATCCTAAGACTAAAGAAAGGTAAATTCAAATATTTTAAAGTCTAGGGGCGCCTGGGTGGCTCAGTCGTTAAGCGTCTGCCTTCAGCTCAGGTCATGATCCCAGGGTCCTGGGATCGAGCCCCACATCGGGCTCCCGGCTCAGCAGGAAGCCTGCTTCTCCCTCTCCCACTCCCCCTGCCTGTGTTCCCTCTCTCACTGTGTCTCTCTCTGTCAAATAAATAAAATCTTAAAAAATATATATATTTTAAAGTCTACTTAAAGTCTCATTAATAAAAAGTAACAAATACAAAGGGGGCAAAAGGAAGTTCGAAGTTATGACACAGACAATGGGTAAATATTTAAGATCCAAAAGTAGGAATGAAATCTTACATTGTGATATAAACATACACTGCCATCAGCAATGAGAACACACTTGACCGAGAGCGAAGGGACAGAGGAAAAAGAGAGAGAGAGAAGGAATGTTAGTAAGTCACAGCCCTATGCCAGACACTTTATATATCTGCACATGCACACTGGGAACCACACCGGATAAACCAGCACCTGGGAAGGGGTTCAGTCTCACTACTAAAGAAATAGGAATCAAAATAACTGAATACCTACTTGAAAACAATATAAGAGACAACGATTAGGCAACATTGGCAGAGCTGACGGGAACACGCGTACTTAGCCACTGCTAGGGCCACTGCAAATGACCCCAGGGTTTCCGCAGGCTTTCTGACAGCGTGGAACAAGAACCATAAACCTTTGGATCCTTAATTCCTCTTGGGGACTACATCCCAAGGAAATACACAAGAGGAAAAGAGAGACAAAAAAAAGAAAGAAAAGTAAGAAATGTGAACAAAGTTTCTAACAGCAGATTAAGAAGAACCAATATCAAATCGGTTTAAATGTCCAACCATAGGGGAGCAGGTTAAGTAAATTTGGTGTAGTGATTCATTGCGATTCTATGAAGTTATTAAACACTGTAAGTGAGTAGTAGATCTATGGATGGAGAGGTAAATATGGAACAATTTTTTTTTTTAAAGATTTTATTTATTTATTTGACAGAGAGAGAGACAGCGAGAGAGGGAACACAAGCAGGGGGAGTGGGAGAGGGAGAAGCAGGCTTCCCGCGGAGCAGGGAGCCCGATGTGGGGCTCGATCCCAGGACCCTGGGATCATGACCTGAGCCGAAGGCAGACGCTTAACGACTGAGCCACCCAGGTGCCCCAATATGGAACAATTTTAAGTTTAAAAAAAGAAACAAGCCTAAGACTCCTAAATGGGAAAGCACTACAAAACATCTCCAATTAGACACAGAAGATGACAATTTGACAGCTGTGGGTCAAAGCCCTTCCCTGGCTGGAATACCCTCCAAAGCAGGGAGAAGTCAGGTTAAAGCTATAGCATCTGGGGACACCTGGGTGGCTCAGTCGGTTAAGCATCTGCCTTCAAATCAGATCATGATCTCAGGGTCCTGGGATCGAGCCCCACGTGGGGCTCCCTGCTCAGCGGGGAGCCTGCTTCTCCCTCTCCCTCTGCCTGCCACTCCCCCAGCTTGTGCTCTCTCTCTGACAAATAAATAAATAAAATCTTAAAAAAAAAAAAAAAAGCTGCAGCATCTGGCTTGCATGGTCACCTGGTAAGGCTTTGAATTCTATCAATAGATCATGAACCGCTCAATCAAGAATGCTCCAGGCCTGACTTGTTCCAATATTTCTAGAGGGTAGACAGTTTAGCTCCAAAAGAAAAAGATCAGAAAAAGATAAGATCAGTCCCAATATTTTTAGAATGCATCCTTTCGGCTTTTCCAATTATCTTGTGGATTAAGGAAAGGAGTGTCCAAATTCTATTTGTGCAATTCCAGTTCAAGAATTTAAACCATTGTTTTCCATTGAAATACATAAATGAGTAAAAACACTGCAATTAGGGCACTGAGAGTCTGATGTATCACTGCCCTTGTAATCATCCCCAGCCTGCCCACAAAGGACAGCCTTGGCAGTTAGGTGTCAGCAGGTGGGCAGCTGAGATATGCTCTGGTAGGTATCCTAAGACCATGTGAAGTCCATTTCAGCAAAGCTGTTCTGTAATTACCGCAAAGGTAGGAGATCTTAAAAGGCAGATTAAAGAAAAACATGTCTGTTGTTAGATCTGGTATTTAGACTCTCAGAGAAAGAACCTGATATATGTAGTTGGAGTCACCGCCTCATACATTCTCTCTAGGAAAGTTCATTCATTCTCATGGCTTAATACTCCAACCCTCACCCCGAAGCCCAGTCCCATGTCTTTGCCTAGATTTTACTAACTGGATATAATGTAAACACTTGTATTTAGGGCTGAGATGTCTGTAATCCTTGTTACCATGCTTGGATGTCCTCATCGGGGCCACTCTCTGTAGTTGGGTCTGATCCTCAGACCCCTTGCCTGTCCCATGTCAAGGAACCCATAATGGCAAACACCTGCATCCATCAAGCTACGACACTGAGTAAATTCAGAATAGTACCACTTCTCAGAGCTGCTACAGATTGAAAAATACTAAACGTCCCAAACAGGTTGATGTGAATTGTCAGACAGTTGACAGTTGCTTGGGTGACCATTGAAGGAAACAGGAATTTATGACCTCTGACAGCTAACTCCTTCCAACGTTGCTGGGAGGCAGTGGGTGGTGTGAAGAACACAGGCTCTGGACCTGAACACTGGTTATGCCGCTTACTTAGCCGCATGACCGTGAACAAAATGTTTCACTGGGCCTCAGTGGTTTCCATCTATCAACTGGGAATAATAGATTGAGTGATTTAAGACCTATAAAGTGCTTAGAACAGTGCCTGATACATAGTATGCCCTCAACAAATGTCAGCTATTATCATCACCCTCATCGTTGCTAAAAACAAGCCTTTGGGCTCCGAATCTGAGCCCACAGAACAATCATTGCTGCAAGTAGAAAGGATGGGCAAGTAGAAGCAAAGATGGAAAAAAAGATCTGGAGTAGACAGAGTCACTGGAGTGGTGGCACACCAGCCCGCAGATCCAGAAACTTCTACCTGCAGAGCCTCTCCTGCTGCCTTGGGTTCTGAGCACTTTCCGCGTTCCTTCCTCCTAAGGTCCAGTCGCCGTGCGGTGGCTGCTCAGCCTGCAGTCTCTGGCTTTTGTTTTTTCAGAGTTCTTATCAATGTGCATCCTCAAAAGAAACCCCCATTCCTTGAGATCATTTGAATAGTACTCTTTGCCTGTCTGAAACAAGATCAACTTGCTATGGCCTTTGTTTTCTTTTTTTTTTTTTTTTTCTAAAGATTTTATTTATTTATTTGAGAGAGAGAGAATGAGAGACAGAGAGCATGAGAGGGAGGAGGGTCAGAGGGAGAAGCAGACTCCCTGCCGAGCAGGGAGCCCGATGCGGGACTCGATCCCAAAACTCCAGGATCATGACCTGAGCCGAAGGCAGTCGCTTAACCAACTGAGCCACCCAGGCACCCTGGCCTTTGTTTTCTAGGTGAAAAGTACAGCACCAAGAACATAATCAATAATATTGTGATACCGTTGTGTGGTGACAGATGGTGACCATGCTTACTCTGGTGAGCATGGAGTGATGTGGGGAATGGTTGATTCACTATGGGGTACACCTGAAACTAACATAACATCGTACGTCAGCTATACGTCAATTATTAAAAAAAAAAAAAAAGAGAGAGAGGATATTTAAAAAGAAGAAAAGAAAAAGATGCGAAGAAGCACCGAAGCAGAGGAAATTCACTGCAAAGCCAGCCGGCCCCTGGGCTCCTGCCTCCCAGCACAGCGTCTTTCTAGCCGAACTTCCTCCTGGCTTGGGGGACTGTCTTCCTGGACTGCTGCTTTAAGTGCGCTGGCCTCTCTACATGAGACTTGCCCCGCCTCTCAGGGCTTGGTAGCGACAATCATGGCCAGGGTTCTTCCTGCCACGGTATATCTCTCTCCATTTAAAAACTAAATAACAGAAACCGATGGGCGTTGCATGGGCTTCAGATGTTTCTTTGCATGCCCTGGCTGTGCCGGATTCACTGTGACTGGAACCCTTACAGGGAAGGCTGAAAGGGACTAAGAATTTAGCTCTGCAGTCATTTCCTTGGGTCTCTGAAAAGCCCTCCCTCTCTCTTAATTAGCAGCCTTGGCTTCCTACTGGTCCTGCTTTTTCTCCTATACAGTTGCAAAATCCAGTTTAACCCAGTCTGTAGACCCTCCCTTTTCCCCAGCCAGGAGAATTTGTCAACTTCCCTGCTCAAATTTCACCCAGTAATTCCTTCCCCAATGCGCACCCTTCCCCCCTGTTCTGTAATTACCGCAAAGGTGGGAGATCTTAAAAGCCCCCTCCCCGTCTTAGATCCTCAAAGACCTGTTATTTCCCTCATCTTCTCCTAATTTTTTATTCTTATTTGGACTTTTTGGCTCCCAGCCCTTGAGGACCCTTTCTTTTTTCTGCCTCAAAGAGTGTCTGGTAATACAGTATTCAGTATTCTCTTGATTTTGGGCTGAGATCCAATCCCAAATTGCCTTCCCTCAGTTATACTTTATCTTTTTTATTAAGTCTCTCTGTACTGTTCAACACCATGCAGAGTGGTGTCTTTGGTCTTCGTGTCTTACCTTCCACAAAAATTGAGTAGAATTTGCTTCTTCCAGCTTTCTTCAACTATAGATCACTCCAAAAGAACCCCTTGGTTGGATAGGACACCAAAAGCACAGGAAACAGAAGCAAAAGTAGACAAATTGGACAATGTCAGAATTTAAAACTTCCGTGCATCAAAGGACACAACCAAGAAGAGTGAAAAGACAACCCATGGAATGGGAGAAAATATTTGCAAACTGTATATCTGATAAGGGGTTAGTATCCAGAATATATAAAGAACTACCATAATTCAACAACAATAACAAAAAAACCACCCCACCTGACTAAAAAAAGGGTAAAGGACTTGAATAGATATTTCTCCAGAGAAGATACCCAAATGGCCAATAAGCACATGAAAAGATACTGAAGTTACTAGTTATCAGGGAAATGAAAATCAAAGCCATGATAAGATACCACCTCACACCCGCTGGAATGGCTACTCTCCAAAAACCAGAAAACCAGTGTTGATGAGGACATGGAGAAACTGGAACTCTTGCACACTGCTGGTGGCAAAGTAAAATGTTACAGCCACTGTGGGAAAGAGTATGGCAGTTCCTCAAAAAATTAAAAATAGAATGATCATATGATCCAGCAATTCCACTTCTGGGTTTATACCTCAAAGAACTGAAAGCAGGGACTCAAACAGATACACCTACGTTCATAACAGCATTACAACAGCCAAAATGTGGGAGCAACCCATATGTTGACTGGCAGATAAATGGATAAACAAAAACGTGGTCTATGCATATAATGGAATATTATTCAGCCTTAAAAAAGAAGTAAGCATGGATACACCTCGAGGACATTATGCTGGGTGAAATAAGCCGGTCACAAAAAAACAAATACAAGGTACTCAGAGTCATCAAAATCACAGGGACAGAAAGTAGGATGGCGGTTTCCAGGGTCTGGGGGTGGCAGGGTTAATGGGAACTTGCTGTTTAATGAGTATAGAGTTTCAGTTTTGCAAGATGAAAGGAGCTGTGGAGACGAGTTGCACAACAACGTGAATGTGCTTGACACTACCGAACTGTACAATTAAACATGGTTAAGATGGTAAATTTTATGCTATGTGTATTTTACCACAGTTAAAACAACAACAACAAAAGAACCTCCCTGGTTACTTCACTAATTCACTTACTAATTTGGGCAAGTTATTCATTCTCTCCGTGGTTCGATGTCCTTACCTGTAAATGGGATTTGTTCGTACCTACCTCACAGGCCATTGTGAGGATTAAGTAAATTACTGCACCTGAAGTGTTTATAAGAGTGCCCGGCACAAAGCATTCTTCAATAAATGTCAGTTATCACAGCAGTAATAATTATTATGATTACAGCATGCGAGGCGCTCCTGGAAGCATTTTCCTGTTAGCACATTTAGTCTTCAACCCCCAAGAAAGCTGAAATGTCACAGGTGAGGAAACAGAGGCTCAGAGAGGTGAAGGGACCTGCCTGGGTCCCAAAGGCAGTGGGTGGCAGGATAAAGATTCGGTTAGGCCCCAACGAAGTACAATTGCCTTACGGAGAAGAAGCAATCATTGTGCCGGCTCCAGCTCAAGTCAGAACCAGAGCTTATGTCCCAACCAGGAACTAGGGCTGGGGGAGGCTGTGGTAGGGATGGCTGAGAAGCTCGGCTCTACTCCAGGCCCACAACCCACCAGCTGAAGAATCCCAACTGTCTTTTGTCGTCCTCCCACACCCATCCTGCCCCCAGGGACGAGACCAGCTGGACCTAACAAAGATAAAACAAGACCAAAGTGGGAAGCTGGTCCCAGAGGTCACCACAGCCCCCAAACACATGGAAGCACAAGATCCAGAGGGGAGACCTCTGAGGCCTGTTGTGGTCAGGGTTTGCCAGGGCAGGCTCGCCAAGCCCACACTGAGGGAACAAACCCATGCCACCCAGCCAGAGACTGGGAGCATCTGTCATGAACAAAAGCCCAGGTAGGTGGCCCGCGCTCCACTTTGGCCTCTCATTGGGCCCATGCCGACTTCCTTGAAGAATTTCTGACAGTGGGGCAGGAATTCAGTTCCTGATTTTCCTCAGGGCCCAGAGGAGTGTGCCAGCAGGAACTTTACAATGACTTGCACTTTGTTTTTGTTTTGTTTTGTTTTCTTTCAAGTAAATGTTTTCTCCTCTCCACCTCGACTCTGAGTCTTGTGAAACACATAAGCTGGCCCTGAGTGGCCTATGGTCACTTCCCATCAGAACCTGGTAACGCTGGGGTGTTGAAGCCAGAGGAGAGGGTGCCACCTGGCCAGAGATGCCCCCAAGTCAGAAGGGTATCTGCTGGCTCCGGCCTTCTGAGGAGACTCAGGTCAAGCTATAAGCAAGAAGGAAGCCTAGGCGCCGGGGGGCCCTTAAGGCAAAAAAGATCCAAAAACAGGATTTTGACATTTGGGAAAGTTTTTTTTCCCCTCCCAGCATTGGGAGGGGCTCTGTAAACACAAACTGAACTTGGGCCCTTCTCTGTGGAAAAAAAGCTTATTAAATAAATCCTCTCTCTCAGAGTGAAAAATCCTCCTCTCCTACCAATTATTTTTTATATTAGGCAAGTAATACATACTCACTGTAGAAAATAAATTAGGAAACAGACGGAAAAATTAAAATCACTCCAAACCCTACCTTCCAGACTTACTCACTGTCAACATTTTAGGTATGCATTCCCAGATTTTGCTCAATGCAAATATATATATAATGTAATCATTCCGTGTCAATAATACACAACTGCGTTGTATTTTTAATGACATTATAAAGCATATTACTACCAGCTATAGCACAGGATTGGTGTCCAATCATACATGATGGCCACTGATTTCTTAAGAATAAACTCATAAAAGTGGAATTGCTGAATCAAAATGTTTTTATAATATGCATAAATCTCCCTAATCGGTCTGTTTCATTGATATGCAAGTTTCCTTAAAGTGACAGACGTTTGCACTGTGCTTATAATCTGAACCAGCCCCTGGTTTTCTCAAATACAGTTCTCCATTATAAGTAGTTCCAAAATAGAACTCCTTAAACTCCTTGTCTATGAGCTCAGAAATGACTCAGTGGCATTTAAAAAAAAATACACAATTCTATCCGACTTTAGTAATCAGCTAAACAGAGATCCACATGACAGATGTACCAGGATATTTGCCACACAAAATGTATTTGTGCAAAATCAGACTTAACTACCCACCGTCTGATCGGCCCTCCTCCTCTGCCCCTCCCTTCTCCTTCCCTTCTCCTTCTTCCTTCCTTCAGTCCCTCCCTCCCTTTCTTTTCCCACCCATCCAATCATCTATCCGTCCGTCCATCCATCCATCCATCCGTCCATCCGTCCATCCATCGTTCTTCTTCTCCCTTTCAAGATCACTTCCCTTCTTTCATTTCCATTCCCTCCCTTCTCTCTCTCCCTTTCTGTCCTTCCTTCCTCCTTATCTTCTTTTCCTTCCTGAGGCAGTAGGGAACCTCCTGGAAGCAGACAGCAACGGAGCCGGGGTGAAGGTCCCAGCTGCACCGAGAGCTGTGTAAACTGTCTGTGAAATCCTCAGTTTTTGTTATTCATTATTTAAGTTCTGTGGAAACGAGCGAGCTTTGAAGTCTACTGACTCATCCTCCTCTTTAACTTCTTATTTCCTGTAAATGATCCATTAGTTTTTGGCAAGGTTCATGTCACACAGCATTCCCATCAGAAGGGGCTGCTCCAAAACCCCGGACAATTTTAAGACTGCCTTGGAACTGGAAGCAAGATGGGGCTGTGTAGACCCTGCTCTCTTAAAAGTTGCTTCCACCAGCCCTAATGCTGCCTTGAATCAATAATGTGAAGCACATGCTCCATCTGCCTGCTGAAGGGTGACAGAGCCATTTATGTTCGTAAGGGCCGAATTTATTCTACAGATGAAAATCTTTCTAAAGCTAGTCACACAGGCTAGTCGATCAGTTTCGCCAAGGGGAAAAACTCCCCCCTCAGTCGTTCCACTTTAGACCTCCTTGCCAAAGCAGCCCGTTCGGCGTGGCATTAAGATGTTGAAAGGGGAAACAAATGGACATTATAAACAGTTCTCCTAAGTTCCCAAACTTTCTGCCCCTAATAAGGCATGCATAGAATAGCGCCAACAGCAGAGGCCAAGAGCCTCTCCGCAAAGATCCAGGAAGCTCTGCAGGACTCTCGTGGATTTCAGAGACCTAATAAATCAGACGCTTCTTCTTTAAGAAAAAAAAATTAATGGGGGGGTGGGCAAGAAGTACTATTATCAGCAAAATGCTAGATTTCTCACTCTTTTTTGCCCCCTGGCTGAACGGCAGCAGAAAGATATCCCTTTGACATGAGAGCAAATAAAAGTTTGAATTATTATTATTATTTTTTTTTTTTTTAAAGATTTTATTTATTTATTTGAGAGAGAGAATGAGAGACAGAGAGCATGAGAGGGAGGAGGGTCAGAGGGAGAAGCAGACTCCCTGCCGAGCAGGGAGCCCGATGCGGGACTCGATCCCGGGACTCCAGGATCATGACCTGAGCCGAAGGCAGTCGCTTAACCAACTGAGCCACCCAGGCGCCCAAGTTTGAATTATTGACTGCTCATGCTAATGCTGAATTTTACTAGCACCATATTTCACAATGAAATTATTCTAACATCTATGCCTCAAATTAAGATCTGTGATAATATGCACTGCAGTCCAGAAAACGTCTTCGGTTCAGATGATGTAAAGGCTGATCCCCCTTGGGAGTCAACACTGGCTGTTGCTTCCCATCGGCTAAAACTCTCCTCATCCCTCCAAATAAATTTCAGTATTGATGACATCAGGGAGCGCTGCCAGGTTAGCAGAGCACATCTGGGGTGGGGGTGGGGTGGGGTGGGGGTGGGGTGGGGTGGGGGTGGGGAGGGCAAGACCACTTAATCGTCAAAGGGGTTGGTATGTCTTAAAGGCTGCGTTATCAAAATACGGCTTTCTCCTATGATTCACCGAAGCCAAGGCCTAGGAGAAAGCTGAGCCTATAGCACACAAAACTTGACTCTTCCCACTCCACTGTGCTGGAAACCTGGTTTCCAGTTTCTCATTCCGTCTCTGCTCCAGGGGCCCCAGGGGCCTGTTGGGAGTATTCAGAGATTTCCAGGGCTCCCATGCCCACCCATATCAGAGCAGCCAACAGCTCACTTGTCAGGAGTAAATCCCCCCCCAAGTGGTGAGGTCCTCGGCACTGCCCTCCGGCCCTCCACACTTCACCCCATCAGTGGGGAGGCAGGTGAAAAGCAGGGAGCGAGGCCAGCCTGCCAGTGTCCAGGCAGGCTCCTGGGTCCAGTCTTAGGCTCTGAAAAGAACACGGCCCTTGAATCTGAGTATTTGTTCCTCTGATGTAAGCGGAAGGTATCTTCTCCTCCCAAAGCCTTCACGTAGCAGAGCTGGAGGCCCAGTGGAGAGAGGCTCCTCAACGTCCCTCGGGGAGGCTAACCCCCCGCCCCCAGCACCTCTCCGCCCCGCACATGGGGCCACTGGCCAAACAACATTAGAAATCCAATTCCATTTTTAAAATTCCTTCTCACAATTCCTTTCACTTCCTATGACAACAAGATCAAATGTTTGGCAGGACCCGTTTGAATCTATTTTCACTTTCCAAGCACAAACTAGGCGACCAAAAAAAAAAAAAGAAGAAAAGGAAATTCTCTGCAGCCACAAGACAAGTCCGGCTTTCTCCCCAGCTACCAAATCGGAGCATTATGCACACGGGAAGGTCACCATGCAACCAAACCGGCTCCAAATGCTGCTATGTGCTCTCGTTTCATCTTGCGATTCCTTCAGCTCCACATTTTAATCGCAGTTTTAGAACCTTAAATTCCTTCAGAGGCACTAAAACACAACAGAATTTAGAATGGTATTGAAGGTTACCTCGAAGCAAAAGAGCAGGAGTTTCAGGCCTCTTAAGATTTTAACACGTAAACCACTCAAACCCCTCGGAGTCCTCATAAAACACAGCAAACTGACTCTGTTGAATCTCTGACCAAGGAAGTAGGCTGCTGTGAAATGTAAATAATTCTTCACTTGCATCTCTAGCTTTTCTGTTTTAATTTTAAAACTGGAGTATAATTATCTCTTATTTACTAGAGTCGCAAACACTGCCAAAGGGAAAATAAACCACTACTTTTGGGATGAAGTTGCTGACAAAGGTTTGACAAAGAAAAATAATTAATAGCTCCGTGCTGGCACGGGCGAGTCTTGCACGCAGGGAAGTGAACTTGGCTGAGGGTGTGCCAGGCAGGGCTGCCAAGTGGCCCGCAGACCCCATGGGGCCCGGCCAAGGGCACGGTGCACACCCGGTCCTGGGAACCATAGTGCCTATACTGGGACTGAGGCTATCATGTGGGACAAAAGTCCAAATGGTTTTTGCACATCCTCATTTAGTCACGGCTCTGAGCAGAAATTGCTTTGCTCTCCGGTTACAAATTCTCTTTTGTTTAAGAAAGCTGTCCGTGGACGATTAATGTCTTTCAGCTGGGGGCTCAAGTGTTCTCCAAGTTTGGTTCTGGGCTTTACCATTTAGGATTCTCATCCTTAGAAATGATGGAAGAACCTTCGGGACAGGGAGCCACCTGATGGGCACCTCGTGGGAGCATAATCATAATTGAGGGGCCCAAACAGAGGAGAGCTGCGGGAGGATCACGTGCAGCTGGGTCAAAACCCTGAGGAGGAGGTGGAGTCTGTCTCTTAAAACATGGGAGTTTACATGGGTTGGAAGAACAAATATTGTTAAAATGTCTGTACTACCCAAAGCAATCTACACACTTAATGCAATCCGCATTAAAATAGCAACAGCATTTTCACAGAACTAGAACAAACCATCCTAAAATGTGTATGGAGCCACAGAAGACCCTGAATAGTCAAAGCAATCTTGAAAGAGAAAAAAGAAACTGGAGTTTATCACAATTTCAGACTTCAAGTTATACTACAAAGCTATAGTAATCAAAACAGTATGGTACTGCACAAAAACAGACACATAGATCAATGGAACAGAATAGAAAATCCAGAAACAAACCCACAAATATATGGCCAATCAAAGCAGGAAATTTGTATTTCCATTGTTTAAATGGAAAAAAGACGACAGTCTGTTCAACAAATGGTGTTGGGAAAACTGGACAGTGACACGCAAAAGAATGAAACAGGACACTTTCTTACACAAACATAAACTCAAAAATGGACGAAAGACTTAAATAGGAGACCTGAACGTAAAAATCCTAGAACAGAGCACAGGCAGTAATGTCTCTGACATGGGATGTAGCAACACTTTTCGAGATGTGTCTCCTGAGGCAAGAGAAACAAAAGCAAAAATAATCAGGACTACATCAAAATAAAAAGCTTCTGAACAGCAAAAGAAACAATCCACAAAACTAAAAGGCAGCCTACTGAACGGGAGAAGATATTTGCAAATGACATATCTGCTAAAGGGTTAGTATCCAAAATATATAAAGAACGGATATAACTCAAGACCCCAAAAACAAATAATCCAATTAAAAAATGGGCAGAAGCCATGAACAGACATTTCTCCAAAGAAGACAGGCAGATGGCCAACAGACACATGAAAAGATGCTCAACATCACTCATCATCAGGGAAATGCAAATCAAAACTACACCTCACACCTGTCAGAGTAGCTAAAATCAAAAACACAGGAAACAAGAAGTGTTGGCAAGGATGCGGAGAAATAAGAACCTTCATGCGCTGTTGGTGGGAAGGCAAACTGGTGCAGCCACTCTGGAAAACAGTATGGAGGCTCCTCAAAAAATTAAAAATAGAACTGTCCTATGATGCAGCAATCACATCACTAGGTATTTACCCAAAGAATATGAAAATGCTAATTCAAAGGGAAACATGCACCCCAATGTTTATTTTTTTGTACCCTAATGTTTATGGCAGTATTGTTTACAATAGCCAGGATATGGAAGCAGGGCAAGTATCCATTGACTGACAAATAGATAAAGGAGAGGTGGTGTGTATACACACACACACACACACACACACACACACACACACACACACAGAGGAATATTATTCAGCCATAAAAAAGAAGGAAATCTTGCCATTTGCAATGACATGGTTGGATCTAGATAGTATTATGCTAAGCGAAATAAGTCAGAGAAAGACAAATACCATATGATTTCATTCATGTGGAATTTAAGAAACAAAACAAATGAGCAAAAGAGGGGGAAGAGAGAGAGACAAACCAAGAAACATGATTAACAAATATTTTAGATCCTTTTGGGGTGTGTTTAGGGGATTGAGAAGGGGTCAGGTCTTGAAGACTCAACTATGGAGAACAAATGGATGGTGACCAGAGGGGAGGTGGGGGGGGGATGGGCAAAACAGGTGATGGGGATTAAGGAGGGCACTTGTCCTTGATGAGCACCAGGTGATGAAAATAAAAACTTAAAGTGTGAGTTTAGAGGATCCATCATAACTTTGTTTTTTAAAGTAAACTTTTTTGTTAAAGTATAAAAGTCCTTTGAGTATAAACAGTGTTACATTCTAACAGTATTCCCCTGTATTCTCATTCATCTATCCTGAAGGCTAGGAAGTTCATGGCCCCAGAACAGTAAGACATCATTCTTTTTATCATTAATGATGGATTTACTTGTAATGTCTATACATTTCTGTCTTGTGTGATTATCCCTTCCCTTCCTCTCGTCATGTTTTAAGATTAACAAATATTTTAGATCCTTTTGGGGTGTGTTTAGGGGATTGAGAAGGGGTCATGTCTTGAAGCCTTAACAAATCAATGTGCCGAGCCTCAGTTTTTGTCTATGAAGTGGAGCTAATATCTCTGTGGCAGAATGGGCAGGGATGATGCCGGTCTAATTCCCTTGGATGCCCCAAGGCCAATGCCTGGCATGGGCAGAGGTCTCCATCCCAACGTTGGCATGGAGTAGGCACTCAGTACACGAGACCTATTGTTACTACTACTACTGTTAATAGTATCAGCCACAAGAACAACATAATAGATGTTATTGACCCCAGAGAGCAATTTCTAATTCAAGCTTCATTATCTCAAATTAACTCGGCTATTTTTCTTTCCCCCTCCTCACAGAATTCAAAAAAAGCCTGGAAATTTTAGCTCCAACGTCTCAGTGATAATCTTGGCTTTTAGGAATAGCCATTAAGAGTTTCTGATCCAAGGAGAAAAATTAACGCTGAAGTGGAAGCAGAAATTGGGAAATGTGAATGAAGTGCAGGTCTGCTCTTGGCTATAACAAGAGCATTTGCTTCTGCAAACATTATTTCTTAGCTATCAGTATCTTTTGTCCCAATTTCTGCAGGCAGAGACCTCTGGGAGCAAGAGCTCGACCGGGGCCCACACATGTTTTCAGAACAGGCTGGTACATCCTGTCCTTGGTACAGAGCCTGGCACGTCCGTAGCAAAACAGACCTCTCTTTTGACACACTTTCTTTGTGGATTCTGTCGGACCCAAGGCTTGCTGCACAAGCCACTCCTGAGCCTTCCTCTCGGGCAGGGCTTATGAACTACTTCCCAGAGCCCCCTGCTGGCCCTTTCCATGTTCACACTGCGTTCTCACACCCCTCTGGGGCCAGGAGAAAGCGCCTTTGCACCCAAGGGCTCACCACGGGCATCCGTCATCCACTGGGGTAGCTCACATTTTGAGGACAAAAGCAACACGATCTGCATCGAGGCAGTTACAGAAACAGCACCTCTCTACGATGCCTGTCATTGGGGAAGCATCTCTTGAGCACCTACTGTGTGCCAGGCCCCACCATGGGCATGAGAAAAAAGGATTATGGTTCAGTTGCTGCTCTCAAGAAGCTTCCAGTCTGGAGGAAGAGGCAGAGATGTGACCCAAGAAGGACACTCTAAAAAGAGATGTGCCAACTTCTGTGGAGACCCTGGCGACGGTGCTAGTTGTCTTAGGGAAAGTGGGAGAGGCATCAGGGAGGAGGTACATGTTTAACTGGATCTTACGAGTCTTTTCTTAGAGACCAGGAATTAGCGGGGCAGAGAAAAGAGGGAAGGCATTCCAGGTAGAAGAAGGAACATGACTCAAAGTCTAGACCTCTTCGGAGGATGTGGAGAAGCTGGGGTGCTCGAAGCAGGGCGAGGAGACTGGGGAAGTGGGCGGGGAGGACAGAGGGCCTGGAAGGCCACACCCAGGCGCGTGGACTTCATCTTCCCCATTGTGATTTTCCAACCTGTGCTTGAGGCTTCCCACAGACATTTGATTCTAATTTCATGGATGCTGAGGCTAACAGAACAGTACAGTAGGCATCCGTGACCCACTGACTTCAAATTTCTGTGCTCAATCCATCTAAGCAGGAGAAAAACATCAAATTCCAATAGAGGGACATCTTGCAGAATCCCTATGAAACACCGGGACCCCCGAAAACGGACAAGATCATCAACAACAAGGGAAGTCTGAGAACTTGTCAAGAGGAACCTAAGGAGGTGGGACAATTAAATGTAACACGCTATCCTGGATAGAATCCTGGAACAGAAAAAGCGCATCATTAGGTAAACACAAAAAAAAATCTGAAGAAGTACAGACCTTAGTTAAGGGTTACGTATCAATATTGGTTCACTACTTGTAACAAACGTGCACCCTAATGTAAGATGTCAACAGTAGGGGAAAACAGGTGCAGGGCATAGGGGAACTCTGCACTATCCTCACAATTTCTCTGTAAATCTAAAACTATTTGAAAAAATAAAATGTAATTTAAAAAAAATTCTGTGTTCGTACCTTGTGACATAGGATTTCTGCAACAAGCCCATGAGCTAGGTACTATCAGCGTCCCCATTTTACAGAAGAGGAAACTGAGGCACAGGGTGCTCAGACAACTAAGTGGTAGAGCCTGGATTTGAACCTAGTCTGTCTGAGGCCAGAGTCCACACACTTAATATGCATCCTGCCTTTCAGTTTTATAGGCTGTTATTTCATTGACCAAGAAGATTCTCTAGTGATTTTGCTAAATATTATGATTGTTCTTATTTAAACATTCGAAACCACAGCTATAGATGGGGTGGGTAGGAGGAGGGACTAGGTCAGAGGTAGGGTCTGGAGCGAATGTTCTGGCAGCCGCAGTGAGAAGGAAGGGTGGGTGCAGGCACTGAGCCTCTGTGGCTGTGATTTTTCTAACAATGTCTCCAAAAGGAAGAGGAGAACCAACTGGAGAGAATGAATTTCCCTAAAAGGATAAAGTAAAAAGCCCTTGCATATGAACCCTTTGTATCCAGCCCCAACCAATCAACCTGCAGGCACTGCTAAGCCCCTAAATGTATGCCTGGCCCGGGGCCTGCCTCCGGGCTCTCTCTCTCTCTCTCTCAACTTCTCCCACTGTGGGCCTCCTTCTAGTTCCTTGAACTTCTGCGGTTGTACCTACTGACCCCTCCTTCTGCAACGTTCACCCCCAAGATCTTCACATTGCTGGCCCTCTCACATTGTTCAGATCTCTATCCTACTCAGTGCTATACTCTCAACTTCTCTCTGATAGCACCTGATGGTTAGTAAAGGGAAAATAAGCACAGCCTGAGTACCAGAGCTGGCGGGGCCCAGAGCCCATGCCAGGGGAGGGGCCAAGTCTCAGAGTGAATACTTCCTGTGGGCTGGTGGGCTGGGGTGCTTCATGGAGGAGGCGGCCTGGGGACTGGGCCCTGAAGACTGGGAAAAGGCAGATGGAGGGACTTGGGGTGGGGGGCAGTGCAAGGCAACCCCAGCCTCCTTGCAGGTCCTTGTTCCCGGGTCCCCTAGCCTGAGGGTACTGGAGCTGAGAGCCCAATCTCTTACCTTGAGCTCTGTAGCTCCCCTTGCCCTTCTAGATCCATGAAAAGCAGGACTCGCTTTGCCAGTGTGCTTGAAGGTTGTAACGTGCCACCTAGAGGCACATAAGGAATTTGGTACCCCTAGAGGTTACAGAAAACACCAAGTCTCCTAGCTGGTCAATTCCCCCAAAGCACAGATGCCAAGCAATAGACAGTGAGCGAAACCGTGATTTAAAAATTCATGGGTCGGGGAACCTGGGTGGCTCAGTTGCTAAGCGTCTGCCTTTGGCTCAGTTCATGATCTCAGGGTCCTGGGATCGAGACCCACATCAGGCTCCCTGTTCGGCGGGAAGCCTGCTTCTCCCTCTCCCACTCCCCCTGCTTGTGTTCCCTCTCTCGCTGTCTCTCTCTGTCAAAAAATAAAATCTTAAAAAAAAATTAAAAAATAAAAATTCACGGGTCATAGGTCATACTGGAGTGTACTAACCTGGAGGTTAGAGTATCTGGTGTAAAATCCTTGTATCTGTTTCCTATTGCTGCTGTACCAAATCACCACATATTTCGTGGCTAAAAACAACACAGACTTCTTATCTTACAAGTCCGGCAGTCAGAAATCGAAATGGGTCTCACTGGGCTAAAATCAAGATGTTGGCAGGGCTGCATTCCCTTCTGGAGGCTTTCGGCGAGAATCCATTGCCTCACCTCTTCCAGCTTCCAGTGACCTCCAGCATTTCTGGTTCTTGGCCCCTACACCATCTTCGAAGCCAGTAATGTTGCATCTCTCTGACCTTCCATGGTCATGTCTCCCTCGGACTCTCTTCTGCCTCCCTCTTTCACTTTTAAGGACCCATGCGATTACACTGGACCCACCTGGATAATCCAGGATGCTCTCCCTATTTTAAGGTCAGCTGGTTAGCAATCTTAATCTCACCTGCAACCCCAATTCTCCCTTGCCATGCAAGCTAACATACGTACAGGTTCCGGAGACTAGGACATGGACGTACTGGGGTGCCATTAGTCAGCCTATCACAAACTTCATCTTTTAAGGTCAAACTATAGGAGGTAACCATTTTTCTCCACAATAGGAAAATAATAATTACTACTTATCAAGCACTTACTGTGTACCAGGCACACCACTAGGCACCTTACGTGCATTATCTCATTTAATTGTAGTTTATGTTCAATGAAGCAGGCTCTGTTAATTAAAACCAGATTGTGTTGCTCACCTGCTATAATCCTCTAATGGCTCCCCATAAGTCTTTGGGGAGAACTCACAGCATTTTCTGATGGCCCTGTGAGGCCCTGGGGAATCCAGCCTGGGCCCAACTCCCAGCCCCATCTCCTGCCAGCCTCCCCTCGACCTCCATGTTTCAGCCATTGTGGGCCTCCTTCTAGTTCCTTGAACTTCTGCGGTTGTACCTACTGACCCCTCCTTCTGCAACGTTCACTCCCAAGATTGTCACATTGCTGGCCCTCTCGCATTGTTTAGATCTCTATCCCACTCAGTGCTATACTCTCGACTCCTAAAATAGCTCTCGGCACATAGTAGGCACTCAATACATATTTATTAAGGGAACAGATCTGAACTACGTAGATGAGGAAATGAAGTTTCCAGAGCTAATCAGCTAGGATTCCAACGCAGGCCATGTTCTACACCTAGCTTCTCAAGGAACCACCCCCCAAGCTTCCCATCAGAAACCCACGGTTTAGGGGGATGTGCAGGGCTGGAAAGCCCGGGACCAGCTCTCAAGCAGTCCCCTACTCAGTGAAACAGTACCACAGGCCAGCTGACCAGGCTGCCATATCCCAATCAATCAATGAGCATAACCGAGTATGGTCTGTGTGTTTGGCCAGGAAGGCAATGAGACAAGGAGAGACATGGTCACTGCAAACCAGAAATTCCTAATCAAGTCAAGGAAGCCAATCCAAAACATGAAACAATCAGACATACCAGAAGGCATACGATCCAGGGTTCACTGCTATGACAGGAAGGGCTGCAGGGCCAGACACGGGACGGCCCAGTGGGGGCCACAGCGGCTGGGTTTAACTAGCAGCGCTGGGCGAGTGGGGGGTGGGAGGTAGAGAGGAGTGCACGAGCAAAGGCACAGACCTTCGTATTGGCCCGAAATGTGTGAAGACAATCAGCAGCAGGTGCACATGAGGAAGCAAAGGAAAATAATTCAGACACTAGAGGTCTTAAAAGCTGAGGAATTTATACTTTATCCTTTAGAAGGATGGGGAGTCCTGGCAGATTCTGGAGCAGGATAGAAGCCCATATTTTAGGCAGATTTATTTTAGCAGTGGAAGGTAGCATGGACTGGACAGCAGGAAGACCTGTTCTCTACGAGGTGGCTCGGGTGCCGAAAGGCCTCCAACCACCAGCACCCCACACCGCAAAGCCTTCTGCTGGGGCTCTGCTCCCTTGGATTTAGCACTGCCCTCATGCTAAGGGCCTTCAAGGGGGCTAAGAGGTGCATACCCTGAGTGAGGATGACACAGGCAGAAGCCAACACTCCAGGCTGTGAGGACGTCCTGCTGCGGATCATTTGGGCAGCTGGGAACATCCGGGAGGGGATGAAAGCAACCAAGAGGGAAGAAAAAACCCTGGGAATGGTGACCTGTACCTGGAGCCGAAGCAAGCCGCGAAGTGAATAGTTATAGTTTCCTGATTTTAGAAAACAACTTGAAAAGCTGGCTGGAGGGGCGCCTGGGTGGCTTGGCCCATTAAGCATCCAACTCTTGATTTTGGCTCAGGTCATGATCTCAGGGTCGTGAGACCGAGTCCTGAGTGGGGCTCCACAATGGGCGTGGAGCCTGCTTAATATTCTCTCTCTCTCCCTCTCCCTCTCCCCCTGCCCTGCTGGCCCCCTCTCACTCTTCCTCTCGCTCTCCCCTGAGGAAAAAAAAAAAAAAAAGAAAAGCTGACTGGAAAGAATTTTTGATTCACCAAGCATGTTCTAAATGAAACCTTTAAGAATATCCCTTAGAGGAGACAAGCTCTACAACTCCAAAGAATAACAGTCCGTATTTCTACAGCCTTCCCCTAGCGTCCGTTCCACCTGCAATGCCTGATGGATTCACCATTTTTTCCTGAAGATATCCAATGCACAATTGAGGCCTCAGGAATCAGCCTTAAAAAAAAAAAAAAAAAAAAAAAAGGACAAAAGATGGTTCCAACCTCCAAAGGAGCTGATCCTTCCATAGTCTAATCATCAGCTGCATACATTTTAAACATCAGAATTTTTGGTTCACTTTGCTGTCATTTGTGGGGAGTCCAAACAGATGTCATCAGGTTTCTCTGTGGGTGACAGCAATAGTGGTCCTGAGCGCCATTATTTTAACGCATGTCAGGGAAGGCCACCGCACTGTGGGCTCCAGAGACTGAAATCCCAACCCAGCTAACCACACTGAAGAGCTCTTTAAAAATTCCTTACGGGGGCCTCTGAAGAACCCAATACGGGGCATCAGCAATGAGCCAGCAAGCCAGCAGTAATCGGGAGAGTATTATGATAGCACCAATATTGGAAGACTTGTGTCCCTTCTCAACATAGTCCTTCGTACCCCTGCCACGGATAGCAGCAACAGCAGGAGGTGGCACCGCAGGGGTGAAAGGCCCCGCCAGGCCCACCGGCCACTCCCCCGGGCCCCACCGCAGGTGCCTGAGTCAGGGGGCAAGCTGAGCACACAGCGGGGGCAGAGCACGGAATTGGACGGGAAACTGAAATTTTGATTTCAGACTGGACTAGACCGCCACACATACATAATGCCCTAAATGAGACTGCCCTGCTAGCTGGAAGAGACTGGAAAGTCATGCAATCCACCTAAGATATCACAGGGCATATTTTAAGGCTGTGCTTGCAAAATAAAAAGTTTTTCCTGGTTGAATGCCTCTAGTAGTCCGCCTATTCAATCAATTACAAAAATCAAAACAACAATAGAATATCATTTGGGGGGTAGCAAATTAACAAAGAGAAAAACACAATGCCCAGTTTTGATGAGAGTGAAGTAAAACAAGTCTCTATATACTTCCGGTATATTTCAGTCCATTCAGGCTGCTATAACAACATACCCAAGACTGGGTGGCTTAGAAGCAACAGAAATTTATAGGTCACAGTTCTAGAGGCTGGAAGTCCAAGATCAAGGCACCAGCAAGGTCAAGTTCACTGGTGAGGGCCTTCTTCCTGGTTCATAGCTCTTCCCTTCTCCCTATGTCCTCACACGATGGAAGCGGCTAGGGATCTTTCTGGAGCCTCTTATTAGGGACTAATCCCATTCATCCACCCTCATGACATAAGCACCTCCCTAAGTTCCCACCTACTAATAACATTGCATCAGACATTAGGGGTTCAACAGATGTATTTTTGGAGGACACCAACATTCAGACCCTAGCATGGTAGAGATTTTCTTGGGCAGTGCCTCTCAAACTGTGGGGTGCATACAAGTCACATGGGGATCTACTTAAAATCCAGATTCTGATTCAGTAGGTCTAGGGAAAGGCCCAAGAATCTGCCTTTCTCAGGAGCGACCCAGCTATGCCGGTGCAGGGATTCCAGCCTGAAAAGCATGGTCCTAGAGAAAACTTAGCAATGTATATCAAAAGCCTTAAAATCTCCATAACTTTTGACCCACTAATTCCCCATCAATGATATATTCTAGGAACTAATAAGGAATATGTAAAAATAAAATGCACCGCGGCGCCTGGGTGACTTGGTTGGTTGAGCATCCGACTCTTGGTTTCAGCTCAGGTCATGATCTCAGGGTTGTGGGATCCAGCCCCGCATCGGGCTCTGCGCTCAGCAGAGAGTCTGCTTGAGATTTTCTCTCTCCCTCTCCCTCTGCCCCTCCCCACCATAAGTAAATAAATCTTGAAAAAGAAAAGAAAAGAAAATGCACCCAAAGATGTCTATCACGATGTTAAAGCTATAGGAAAACTTGATAAAACCTAAATATTTGACAACTGGAAGTTCCTAAATAAATCATGGTCAAGTCATTGGGTGAAAAAACCAGTAAGTATCAAGTTCTTATAAAATGTTTCATGCTATGGAAAAATATTCACGACATGCAAAGTAAAACAATCAAAATCCAATTGGGGTATGTGGTATGTGATGGTCAGTTTTATGTGTCAACGGGGCTAGCTTATAGTACCCAGTTATTGAATCAAACACCAGATGCTGCCGTGAAGGTGTTCTGTACATGTAGTCAACATCTACAACTGGCTGACTTTGAGTAAAGGAGAGTACACTCTGCAGTGTAGGTGGGCCTCATCTAATCAGCTGCAGGCCTTACAAGTGAAAACTGAGATTTCCCTAAGACAATGGAATTTGGCCTCAAGACCGCAGCCTTAACTTCCACTTGAGTTCCCAAGTTGCTGCCTCAGATTTCAGGCATGCCAGCCTTTAGACTCATGTGAACCAACCCCTTAAAATATATCTCTTTATACATGTGTTTGTGCATGTGTATATCTGTATCTCTTAATATGTATATGCATATGTATATGAGCATATAAGTGTATGGGTATAAATAGGTATACATATATATATCCCCAATTGGTTCTGTTTCTCTGGAGATCCCTCACTGATAAACAGTATGATTCCAGTTTTGTAAAAACAAAGCTAAAAACATATATATGTAGAAATTACATTTAAAGAGCCTGGGTCTCATTAATGAATCTATAGCATGATTCTAATTTTATTAAAATAGTAGATATATGAGGGGTGCCTGGGTGGCTCAGTTGGTTAAAATAGTAGGTATATGAACGATGCAAGAAAAGAAAACATATCCAAATATTAACAGTGAAAAAGACTAGGGTTTATTTTAACATGTCTCTATGCTTAATATTTTTTCCTAAATTTTTTACTCTAAGCATGTGTTCCTTATGTAATCAGGGAAAACATAATTACTATATGATTTGCCAGAGACACTGTGAAATTTTAAGTGGCCATCTCACCTGCTACTCAAATCGAACGTTTTATTCTTGGCCTTTCCTCCAGGCCTGTCCCAGCCCCACTTTCTAGTGTGTCCCATTCTGCTTCCCGCCCCTTCCTTTAATCTCTTGAAGGAAAAACCCATTAAATGGGCAAGGCAGTAACTTTTATCATCCCTGTTTCATAAATGAGGAGACTGAGGCTAAGAGGGGCTGAGTGGTTGGGACACAGGTGCCCACTGGTAGCCGACGCAGCCCCGAGTCTCTCCTTCATAAACCGTAAAACGAGGCACAGGTGAGTGATTCTCATCACTCTCCCACGCGGACCGTGTGAGCACCGTGACAATTACATCATGGGGTCTTCTCCCCGGCCTTCCACAGCCTTCCTCAGTGGCTGCAGACAACGGAATCATTAAGCTCCAGAGAAGATGAGGATGGCAGGGTCAGATGCCAGGACCGAGGTGGCTCCGGGCTCTGCCACATGTCCAAAGCATTTGATGACTCAAGCTCCACAGCTGGAAGCAAGCGGGGCCACCCACACGGTCCCAAATGGAGCCAAGTTCAGTGCTCTTTCCACTCGCAGCAGCTTCTCCAGTCCCCACCTAATTATAGGAATAAGGCCCTGGCCAGCTGCTGTCCGTCCCTGTACCCATGAAGGGACGGCCCCACAGCAGAAGACTTAGGATCCAAGAGCAATTCTCCCCGCCGGCAACTTGGAGTTTTTGGATTGGCTTCCAGCACCAAGGGCTTTCCCTCTTTATCCTCCTGGGTCTGCCCAGACGGAGCATATTCCTGAAGCCCTTTAGGACTGGACCCTGAGGCCCTCCTTAGCACGTCCAGGGAACTGGACCCTGCTGTACCAGCATCTCTGCAACAAATGGGCTGATCTCCCCCAAATTATGAGCCCTGCACCCCCAAGCACAAGTGCCCCCAGAGTATCCTGCTATAGCCGGCAACCCCAAGACCCAATGGTAATCCAGGCTGGAATGATACCCAGTGTTTGCTGAACAAAGGAATAAACACACTGCACATAGGCCATAACTGAGATCTTGGCAAATCTCCTAAGCATCTTCCCAACTTAAAAAAAAAAAAAAAAAAGAGCCATATTAAATCATACGCTAGTTGGGCAGCCACCTGGGATGCAAGTTTATAAGAAATGCTACAACTCCCTGGAATAAATTGGAAACATGGTAACAGTTAAGTCAGGTTTCCACATTCTGCTTCTTCCATAGCTGGTAAAATAGAAATTGGTCCCACTTCTGTCAAAGAAGATAGTGCATTTCGTGGCAGGGGATAAAAAAGGCAGACTCCACTCTGAAAGCTATGTTGAGTGAACATGTTTGCAAGCTGCAAGGTGTAACTAGAGGCCACACAGGGCCACCAACCCCGAAACCAGCCGGCTCACAGCAACCTAAAGTCAGCAGGTCCAGATCAGCTGAAATTCTAAAATCACCCTAGACATTGTGAGCCATTTTGTGGGAATAAATAATGTGTTTGAGTAACTAAATTTTAACTCCTTTACTGTGTTTTCCAAGATCTTGCTTAGTTCAGAAACTCACATGAAATAAACACATGTAATCCCCTAGTTTTAATATAAACAGGCTTACTAGCTTTATTTATATAAATCACAGTTTCTCCCCATCCCCACTGCATAAATGCTGACACCATACTTCAAGTATTTGGCTGATACTCTCTGGGTCCCACCACATCCCAATCCCTCCGGCATAGCTGAAATGCTCAAAGCACTGGCTGGGCACTGGAAGGGGAGGGCACTCCTATCCTCAGCATGTGGAAGCCTCCGGGAATCAGCATCCTTGAAGGTTGTGTGGTATCCTACCATCCGCTAGCACACGAATCAGGGCACCTGCTCCACGTCCTGGTGACCTCAAAACCAAGGCCTCTGGCTGCTCATGACAAAGCTGGAAAAGCCAGAGGATTCCTCCTGCCCCTCCTCCCTCAATTAATTAACAGAAATAGCAGAGGAGGGGGACGAGTGGGGAAAGCAGAAGGCAGAATGGAGTAGGGGTTTCACAGTGAAGCCCTGGAAAAGAAAGGGAGAGAAGGGAAACAGAAAAGAAGACCACACCTTAGAGCTGCCCCATACTGGTCTCTGTGGGGAGGGAGGGAGGTGGGGAGCTGAGACTTGTGCTATTGGGCTTGATGACCTGTACTTCACAAAGATTTAAGGGGCAGAGCTAACCACGGGCTGTAGAGAGGGATTGAGAAGTAACCTTCTCAGCTGTGCCAAGTACATTACAGAAAAGTTACCAGAAGCATCAGAAAAAGGTGTTCAGGTTTCTGGGACTGGGTTGAGGTCCGGAATGGAGACTCAGCCACTGAATCACGAGATCAGAAAGGTATTAAGCTTTCAGATAGAAGGCCAGACCCCGGAGGAAAATGAGCTTGTTCTTATGCGTACACGTGCATTACGTGCAACAAAGTGGAACGGAACAGCTCCACCCTTCACATGTACTGAGAGCTCATTATGTGCCAGGCACCGACAGGTACTCATTATCTGACGTCACAAGAAAGGCACCAGTTAGTATGTCCTCTGTAGAGAGAGTGGGAAGCTGAGGCACAATGAGGTCAGGTCATTTTCAATTTTCCAAAAGTGACACAGGTAGTAAGTAACCAAGTTCAAAATGGAAATGAATGGCACAGTACCCACCAAAATTAGTCAGCACGAACTGAGCTCTTCCCATGTGAGCTAGCCATCTGCCACACTCCACATCCCCTCTCTGCCATGGTTGGGTTCAGTCAGGGGATGCGGTAGAACGTTCACTCCTGGGCCCCTCCCTGCTGGGCCATGAACCGGCAGGGACTGTCACTCTCCTCCAGCCACAGCTCTGTCCCCAGCAGCAGGTCAGCACCCCGTTCCCGTGTCCCAGAAGGCCTCAGGGTAGTCCGTGTTCCCTGCTCTTGTCAGTCCCGGGGTGCCTCACCCTCACTGGTTCCCTTCAACCCCACCCACAGCTTTGTAAAGGTCCCTTCATTCCCGCACTGCTCGGAGAGTGGGCCAACTCTTCCCACCAGGACCTCGGCTGACACCCGGGGCTCTAGGCACTTCACACGCATTTCTTTTTAAGATTGTATTTATTTATTTGTCAGAGAGAGAGAGAGCACAAGCAGGGGGAGCGGCAGGCAGAGGGAGAAGCAAGCTCCCTGCTGAGCAGGGAGCCCGATGAGGGGCTCGATCCCAGAACCCTGGGATCATGACCTGAGCCAAAGGCAGATGCTTAACGACCGCCACCCAGGCGCCCCAGCACTTTACACGCATTTTTATTCCCGATGTCAATCCTAGCGGGTGAAATTATCCTTATCCTATAGCTAGGGAACTTAAGGATTATGATGGGTTCACTAAGGGCCCCAAGCCACATAGTTCACTCCGTGGCAAGGCTGGATTAGGCACAGGCGGTCATACCCCTGAGAGAGTATTCTCCTTAATGACTGTGCGATATTGTCCTCTAACCAGAGATGCGTAAAGTGTCTCCACATACGGGGCTGCCTTGATCGTGGTCTATTTAGTAAGAGGAAGAAACACTTTTAGTGCCATTAAAGACTGGACGTGGGATCATGGTTTCCCAACCCTATTGCTCCCCAAAGGTTATTGACCTACCATTGGACACGAAGAAGGGCTGGTAGGCGAAGAACTACATTTCAAAAACCAACCCTTACAAAGTATGAGCTATCACTCCCATTTCACAAATGATCTGTGCTTCAGGACAATGATCCCCAGCTTCAGGGATCCCCAAGATTCATGACCAGTGTGAACATCAATGCCACAGAAACTGGCCTGGTTCCAGCATTTTCCATGGTCTGTTGTATGCTGCAAAGAACTATTTTGCAAGGGGTTAGTAGGAGCTTCTTGAAAAATACGATCCCATAGGCAAAAGAAGTTTGGAAAAACTGAATACTATATCTTACTTTGCTGCTGCTTTGGAAAATCAGAGAGTGTAGTAAGCTTTAATAGGAAAAAATGAAGCTCTTTTAACCTAGCTTTTCTGAACTAATTTGAACATAGTATGCTTTTTTGTGGACACTTATTAACAGCTTTCCTACATATAAAATTAGATAAACTTTCTTTCTAAATTCCATTAATATCCACATATTTTAGCTAGTTTAATTATTTTGCCTATCAGGTCACTATAGGTTCCAATTATGGTCTTTTGCATTGTCTAAAAATATCTACTGAGCCAGGGAGGGGACCCGAGACTTGTCAAGGGGGAAATCGGCTGCAGGGAAATACCTTGGTCCCACCATTACTGCTACACTCCGCCATCGTCATATACTTTGAAAGGGCACACTTTGGGGCATACAGAGATATCCCTGCCTTATGGATAAATACCTCCTAATGTTATTAAAAAGCAAACAAGTCCTCAACAAGTCCCTTTGGGGGAAATACAGGTGAGCATTTAGTGCTAGACTCCAGCCCAAATTGCCCTCGTCACTCCTCAGGCCTTGCTTGGCCCACACTGCTAACATACACAGGAATACGGTTAAATGTCTGAGTTCAGGCATCTAGAATTTCCCCAAATCATCCAGATTTCAAAAGGTCTTCCTATTTCGCTCATAATTAATAAAAGTACATCAGAAATTCCAATGGATCAGTAGTTTCAAAAACTGATTCATTCAAGCTAGCATGCAATACTTCCTAAATAGGTCCAAAAAACAAAAGGAGAAAGAAAGAAAAAAGAAAATAGAGAAAACATAGCCGAGGACATATCGGCAATACTCAAGAAAAGTCCCTGTGTTCGTCCATGTGCACTGTTACAACAATACACCATAGCGTGGGTGGCTTCAAAACAACAGAAATACATGTCTCACAGTTCTGGAGGCTAGGAAGTTCAAGACCGAGGTACCACCATGGGTACGTCTGGTGAGAACCTGCTTCCTGGTTCATAGCCAGCCCCCAGCCCTATGTCCTCTCATGGTGGAAGGGCCAAGGGCTCTCTCTGGAGCCTCTTTTATAAAGGCACTAATTTCCCCCAAATGATCTCCCGAAGGCCCCAGAGACTAACACCATCACTTGGGGGTTAGGATTTCAACATATGAATTCAGGGCGTGGGGGTGGAACACAAATATTCAGACCATATACTTGCTACATTATTGGTACACGGTATTAGGTATGAATTCAGACGGATTTTTCTAAAGATGAGGACCACCATCAAGATCATATAAAAGCATCCCCCAATTCTGGCAGCAGAGAAAAGGGGAAAGACCTCAGTAATGGAGATACCATACATCAGCAGGGACAGACTTTATATCCAGGTTTACCTGGCTTCCAATCTAAAGTAGTGTGAAATCCGTGCCAAGTCATAATATTTTATTCTAGTGCTCAACTGGGTATAAAACCGAAGAGTAAATATAAATGGCTACAAGTGTGGAAAATGTTCAACCTCATCAGTAATCAAAGAAACTCAAAATAATTAAGATTGTTCCCTTAATTAAATGATAATATTGAATGCAGAAAAGGATGCAGTTAACAGGCACACTTCAGACTACTCTGGAAAGCACATGTTGGCACATCCCTTTTAGAAAGTAATTTGGGGGGCCCCTGGGTGGTTCAGTCGGTTGGGCATCTGACTCTTGACTTCACCGAAGGTCATGATCTCACAGTTGTGGGATCAAGCCCTGCACTGGGTTCCTCGCTCAACGTGGAGCCTGCTGGAGATTCTCTCCCTCTTCCCCCTCCCCTGCTCTCTTTCTCTAATAAATAAATAACATATTTTTTAAAAAAAAGTGATTTGGTAATATCTAACAAGAAATTTAAAAGGCTTTATATTGTTTGACCCAGTCATTCCATTCTAGGAAATCTACCCTATGGAAATAATGTTAAATACGGAAAAGTAATTATACTAAAACTATTCATCATCATATTTTTATCATGGCAATTAACTGGAAACATACCAAACCCCATGAAAAAGGGACTGGGTTAGTAATCTATGGTACATCTTCCAGATGGAATATTACTATTGTCATTAAAGATTATACTCAAACTGGGACGCCTGGGTGGCTCAGTCAGTTAAGCGACTGACTTCGGCTCAGGTCATGATCCCAGGGTCCTGGGATCAAGCCCCACATCGGGTTCCCTGCTCATCAGGGAGCCTGCTTCTCCCTCTCCAGCTCCCCCCTGCTCGTGTTCCCTCTCTCGCTGTCTCTGCCAAATAAATAAATAAAATCTTTAAAAACAACAAACAAAAAAATTTTTAAAAAGATTATACTCAAGAATAGTTTACAGTAACATAATGAGAAGGGTAGTGAGCAAAAGAAATGTGCATACAGACTAAAAATAAACAAAAACAAAAAAAAAACATAGAAAAATACTGGAAATAAGTATGTTAAAATGTAAACAGTGTTTGTCCAGGTCAGTGCTGCTTAGAGTATGATTCATAGACCAGCATGAGTCTGTGAACCATGTGTCACTTCACAAAACAAGAAAATAATTGAGAAACTTTTAGCGATTTGCTATTCCTGTGACATCCGAGCACAAGCTCCAAGGAATCGTACAGGTAAACAGGGTATAGACCAGCTTGACTCTTGTCAAACTTAGAGAGTTACAGGTGACATGAGCTACCCAGGAGTCACACACAGGAGGATGCCACAGTCCATGAAGTACAGAAAACAAAAAAGAACCAGCCTTTATCTAGACCACTGGTCAGGTGGTAGCATTGTAGACAAATACGTTGACCTGCCTCTTCTATATTTTTCAATTTTTTAAATAATGCTATGTTGCTATTATAAGAAAAACCAACATTTTTTTTTTTAATGCAAGGAAAAAGAAGAAAATAAATGTCACTTAACTTCGGAAAACGGTCTTATAGAAACGTACAAACATAAACTGAGAAGCAGGATGATAATAGTGGTTAAGAAAGTAGCTTTTAGAGCTGACAACCTGGGTCTGAATCCTGGCTCCGTTATTTACTAACTAGGGGCCAGCTCTTCAACCTCTCCGTGCCTCGGTATATTCACGCATAAGATGGGGACAATAATAATAGAATCTATTGCATAGCTACTCATGGGGTTTGGCAGGATTAAATGAGTCAACATACAGTATTAAAGCCCTACAACACAGTACGCTCCACATAAAAGTTCACTGTTATTATTACAGATCATCGGCAGGGGTGACAGTCACAGCCGGACCATGTTTCCTAATTTTTTATTTGCAAAATTGTCAAGAGGAATGTAGCAGTGGCACTAAATACCAAGTATTAAGTGCTTTAGGTGCTCTGGCTTCCATGCTAAGCACTGGACATGAATTACCTCATTAATTACGAACAACCCTAAAGATCAGTACTAAATTCTTCTTTCCCATTTTGTCGGGGAGAAACTGAGGTTCAGAGAGATGAAGTGACTCGCCCAGGGTCACCACACTATTAGGTCTGTCTCCCTCCAGGGCGGTGGGCTAGGCATAGGAGGACGGGGTCCCTAGAGGCTAGACCATGAGCCCCTTGAGAGCAGACCTGCCCTGTGCCTTCTTCCCAGGGGGAGCCAGGGTCACCAGCCCGTTCAAAAGATCTGGCGCAGAGGAAAAAAAAAAATCCAGCCAGGGCCCTCACTGCATCCCCCTCACCCAGCCAGCAAACAGCAACTGGCCTTCCTCCGCAGTCTGGTCGGTCTGGTTGGGGTGTTGCTCTTAGGGAGTGATTTAAGCCCTGAGGAAGGCAGCTCTTGGAATGTAGCAGGAGGATGTAGGGGCTCATGAGTCATTCCTCCCCCCTCCTCGCCTGTGGCCCTGGACGCAATTTATTATCTTCGTCATCGGGTTTTCTGCTCCTGGTTGGCTGGGGGTTGGTGGAGCAGTCATCCCTAAAAGGAAATCAGTTTGTTGGAGGCAGAAAGAAGGACACTGGCGGCACCCAGCTGTTTTTGGGCCTGGAGGAATTCAAGGAGGAGCCGAAAGGCCTGGGCCAGGCTGGTGGACGCTTAGCAAGACCCTGGCTTCAGATATCTACTTGAAGATGCTCTTGTGGGACTTTCTCCCCCAGTGAGAAATCTGGACTCTGCAGCAGAGAAAGGCCATTCCAGAAAAGCATGAGGCCGATGTATCCTGAAAGAGAGAGAACAGAAGTCCTTCCCTCAGAGAATGGGGGGCAGCGGGGCCTGGGAGTGGAGAGAGTTAAGCACAGACAGATTTTCCCTTGAAATCTAGAACATTCTGTCTGTACCAAGCACCGAGGACAGGAGCCTGAGAATTTGATGCCTAAAAATGTGTGGGCAAGGAAAAGCATTCCCAGCAAAAGGAAAGATCAGGCTGACTTTTCATTTCCACCCTCTCTTTCAAAACTGAGTTCTTCACAAGAACTACGAGTTTTAAAGCTTGGGTAGCACTTTTCTTCCCTAGCATTTCCTTTTTCGAGAGCAATTTGGTAATATCCAACAAAAGTCAGGCCTAACAAATTTTTGACTCAGCAATTCCATCTCTAAGAATTTATTATACAGATAAACAGATACAGAATGCCTTTATGTGTTTGCAAGCAGGCTTAATGCAGCACTGTTCGGAGCCGCAAAACACCACAAAAACCTTAAATGCGCATCAATAGAGAAATGGTTAAATTAACTATGGTACACCCAGGCAATGCATAAAGTTGTTTTAAAAATGAGGTAAATCTGGGCGCTGGGTGGCTCAGTCGTTAAGCATCTGCCTTCAGCTCAGGTCATGATCCCGGGGTCCTGGGATCGAGCCCCGCATGGGGCTCCCTGCTCAGCGGGAAGCCTGCTTCTCCCTCTCCCACTCCCCCTGCTTGTGTTCCCTCTCTCGCTGTGTCTCTCTCTGTCAAATAAATTTTAAAAATCTTAAAAAATAAATAAATAAATAAATAAAATAAAATAAATGAGGTAAATCCATATGTGAAAGACACGTGCATACCTTGGAGATATTGCAGCCTTGGTTCCAGACCACTGCAATAAAGCAATTATCACAATAAGTAAAATGAAATCTTTGTTTTCCCGGTACATATAAAAATTATGTTTACACTATATTATAATCTATGAAGTGTGCAATAGCATTATGTCTTTAAAAATGTATACACCTTAATTAAAAATATTTTATTGCCAGAAAATGCTAACCATCACCTGAGCTTTCAGCGAGTCGTAATCACTGATCGCAGAGCGCCGGAACAAATAATGACAAAGTTTGAAATATTGCAAGGATTAGCAAAATGTGACACAAAGGTATGAAGCGAGCAAATGTTGTTGGAAAAATGGCACCAACAGACTTGCCTGATCCAGGGTTGCCGCAAACCTTCAATTTGTACAAAAAACATGCAACATTGGCAACACGTGATAAAGCGAAGTGTAATAAAACGAGGTATGCCTGGACGCAAGATGGGTAAATAGGTAAGTGGAAAAGTATAAACTGTCAAACACCCTCTACAGTGGCATTCCAGTTGTACAGAAAGAAGACAAGTACGTATGCTTGCACAACAGAGCATTCCTGACACACTATTATTACATTACTACATACTATTATTATTATTATTACTGTTATTACAGGCTACACCAGTCTATCTAAATCCCGACTATAGGAAAGAAGGAGGAGCCCTTCCTTTTCAGTTTATATTTCTGGCCTCTTTGAATTTTTTTACTATAAACATAAACATGTTTAGCTAGTTTAATGAAAATAGGAGCAATAATATTAACTGGCTAAACATAAGAGGCGAGTTCCATGAGAGCAAAGACATAGGTCTTCCTCTAGGGCCTTGACCGTGTCTGCCAGGGGCTCAGATTTCTAGAATGCCCACTGAGAGCCAGGCCCTACTTTAAACACTTTGCAAGTCTCTACTCCTTTCATCTCCATGACAACCCCAAGGGGGTGGGAGGAGTACCACCCCATTTTACAGATGAGGAAGCCTGGGCTCAAAGAGGATGATGAACTTGTCCCAGGTCACACAGCCTGTGTGCGGTGGGACCAGTCTGGTGCACTCCAGAGCCCAGAAACCCTCCTCCCAGGCTGCCCCTCAGTAAACGGTTGAACAAATGGAAAACCAGAAAAACTGCCAGTATCTTTTAAGACTAGAGAAACTAAATTATTAAACAGTCACTCTTGTTATGGTTCATTCATTGTTATTAATGATCATTATTGATGAATGAAACATAAACACTATGCAGAAAAGCCAGCTGCGTTACAGTGGGCAAAGCACTGGACTTGAGCTTGAAGGAATTAACTCAAATCCTTGCTCTGCCACTTAGTAGCTGACACCCTGAGCAAGTCACTTCACCTGAGCCTCTGTTAGCTCATCTGTAAAGTGGGGATGACAGAACCTCCCGGGGTTACTGCAGGGATTAAATGTTTCATCACACACGAATGCCCGTGTGCCTGACATATGTTGCATACATGTAAAAATAGGAGAAGATGCTGAGGATGAAATAAACTATGCTCACAGCATCACCAGGCCGACCTCCCTCTTTCTCAGCCTGCTGAGTTTGAAAAGTGAACTGACAATTTATATTCATGTATACTCCAATGATCCGAGGAGGAAATCAGGGTTTTTAATTGTTCTGATCCTGCCTCTAGAATATTGATTTAGGACATTTAATACCATCTCCAAATGCCAAGCTTAATTTGCATCAGGTCAGAAGCTGGGCTGCGGAGCCCTGGCTGTTGATTTTAGGCAGGGACTTGGGAGGGCCCGCAGCTCACCTTCCTCCTGGCCCGCAGCCAGCCGAGAGCTGGCTTCACCTGGGACTCAGAGAACTGGCTGACTGAGAAGGCCGAGTCTTTGATGGATTTTCACCGTTTAATTAAAGTGCAGCTGGGGCCCGGGGCCGTGCTGTACCTTTCAGCGAGATATTTGTCGCATGCTGCACAGCTAGCCTGTGTGGAGGCCGCTGGGCCAGGGCAAAACCCACCCTCGGCCTGGATCCCCCTCACCCAGGGAGCCTGTGTATCTGCCTTTTGGAGGCCCCAGGTTCGTCTTCAGGAGCTCAGTTCTCTGGGCACTAAGCGCTGCCTCTGGGAGAATCTCAGAATTCAAACACGGGCCAATGATGCCCAAACAGAGCCCCTGACGGCCTGCTTTAGAAAATCTTCCAGGCTGCTCAGCTGGTCTTTTTTTTTTAAGATTTTTTTTTTTTTAATTTGTTTGTCAGAGAGAGAGAGAGAGCAAGCAGCGGGGAGTGACAGGCAGAGGGAGAAGCAGGCTCCCCGCTGAGCAAGGAGTCCGATGCGATGCAGGGCTCGATCCCAGGACCCCGGAATCATGACCTGAGCCGAAGGCAGACGCCGAACCCACTGAGCCACTCAGGAATCCCTGCTCAACTGTTCTTGACAAACATGTTCTGTGCTCTGAGCCCAACCTCATCACTTCATTTACAAACTAGGGGGCTACAGAAAGCCCATTCATTAAAGTTTTCTTTTTTATTATAATTATTACAGGAAATTTCAAATACACCCCAAAGTGAGAGACTAGTACAACAAACCTCCATGTACCCACCATCGTTCTGCAATAATGAGCAATTCGTGGCCGCTTGTTGCTACACCTCAACCCCTGCACTGCATTATCCAAAGCAACTTCCAGACGTTTTATCATGCCGTCCACTACACATTTCAGTATGTACCTGGAAAAGATAAGGACTTCCTTCTTTTTTAACATGACCACGACGCTGTTCTCACACCCTACAAATTAATAATGATTCCTTCATGTCATCCATTGCCGGTGAGTGGTTACTTTTTCCTGATTGTCCCATAAATCACTTGAAGAAGTTGATTTTTCTGAAGCAGGATCCAAACAAGGTTCTAGCTGGGGTTTGGTGGCGTGGACTTTCTCATCTTCTCTCACCTTCCCTTCAAACCCCGCCGTGCCCGGTTGTTTCATGTGAAGGTGCTAGAAGCCCAGAGACGCCACTTACTTACACCGGGAGGCATACCCAAGCGTTTGGTTTTAGCCTCCTCACCTGGAAAATGGGAATAATCATAATCCCCTATCTCATGGGGGTAATTATGAGGATTCAATGAAATAGAACATGTAAAATGTAGAGAACAGAGCTTGGCACTGAAAGACAAATGACTTTGATAGAATTTGATAGAATTCCCAAGCCCAGCATCTGGGTGGCAAGAACACGGAGTAAAAAGTGGTGTAACTCTCCACACCTAGTTCTCTGACTTTGAGCTGTTGTTCACAGTGAGATGGTAGAATGTTCTAGTTAAGAGCAAGGTTCTGGAGCCAGACTGCCCCGGTTCAAATCCTAGGTCTTCCACTTGCTAGTGATGGCAAAACAATGCGTGTATTTGCCAGAATTCATTTCCTTTCCCTCTGGGCCAACAACTATGTCTCCTTGCCTCTCTTGCACTGAAGTGCGGCCACAAAACTGAGCTCTGGCCAGTGGTAAGTGGGCAGAAGTGACATGCATCAAGTCAGTGCCTGCCAGGTAAGAACCTCCCACTGAAGTCTTGCTCTCTTTCTCACCAGGCCCCCTTGATTGATTGGTGAGGACCCAAAGAACATGGAAGAAGGAAGACTGGTAAGATGAAAGGTACCCGGATCCCTGAATGACCATGTGGAAGGCAATCCAATCAAGGGGGCTGGAGTTGGGGGGCTGGCTGGCTCAGTTAGTAGAGCATACGACTCCTGATCTCAGGCTCATGAGTTCAAGCCCCGCACTGAGTGTAGAGATCACTTAAAAAAAAAAAAAAAAAAAAATGATGCCATGGGGTTCTGCTATAAGCAGGAAATAAATTTTTATTATGATAAGCTTCTGAGAATCTGGGGCTTATCTGTTATAGCAGCTAGTGTTACCTTAACTAGTACATGAGCTTTGACCTTGGGCAAGTTACCTGGCCTCCCTGTCCTTCACTCTCCCCATTTGTAAAGGGACAAAGCTGCTAATACCTATTTCATGGGGTTGTTAGGAAGATCAAACATTAATATATCTGAAGCATCTACTACATTGCCTGGCCCATAGAGCATCATAAGCGCTTGCCCCGATGCCCTAATGGTATTATCATTGTTTTTAGTATTATTATTTGAAGTGTAATAGTATACCAACAGGAATTTCCCACATTTACAATTTGGGCCTAAAGTTTTATTCCAATCAATTTCCAATTTAATAATGACAGCCAGTGGTAAAACAGGATTATGACCATTTGCTTAACAGGAAATATTTCAGGAATACAGTCATTCTGCAAGATGAATAGCACCTCATACAGGATGCGACAAGTCTCTGGCACTCCCCACCAACATTAAAAAAAATGGGAGGATGAGACTTTCTTGGCATGTACCTTTCTGGGTGAGCAGCCAGAGTCCTCTTCATGATTAGGACTGGGGAGATGTGCAATGAACTCTATGGGTGCATGGATACCCAAGAAGATCTACAAATGTCCAAAAAGCACATGAAAAGATGATCAACATCATGACCTTTCAGGGAAATGCAAATGAGAACCACAGTGAGCTACACTTCACCCCACCGCGATGGCTACCATCAAAAAAGAAAGACGGTAACAAGTGTTGGTGGGGATGTGGAGACACGCCCTGATGGTGGGAGTATTAAATGGTGCAGCCCCTTTGGAAAACAGCCTGGCAGTTCTTTAAAATGCGAAACATATTCTCTTGTACTCGAGAGAAATGAAAACATATGTCCACACAAAAACTTGTACATGAAAATTGATAGCTACATTATTTATTACAGCAAAAAGTGCAAACAATCAAAATGTCCATCAACTGATGCATGGATAAACAAAATGTGGTATTATCCATCAAACGGGCTATTTTTCGGCCGTGAAAAGGAGCAAAGTACTGATATATGCTACGACATGGATGAACCTTGAAAATACTACCCTAAGGGGACGCCTGGGTGGCTCAGTCGGTTAAACGTCTGCCTTCAGCTCAGGTCATGATCCCAGAGTCCTGGGATCAAGTCCCTCATCAGGCACCCTGTTCAGCAGGCAGTCTGCTTCTCCCTCTCCCTCTGCCCCTCCCCCTGCTTGTGCACTCACTCTCTCTCTCTCTCCGACAAATAAAATCCTTTAAAAAAAAAAAAAAAAGAAAAAAGAAAGAAAATACTACCCTAAGTGAAAAAAGCCAATTGCAAAAAACCATATATTGATTGTATGACTCCACTTATACGGAATGTCCAGAATAGGCAAATCTGGAGAGAGAATATAGATTAGTGGCTCCTGGGGGTGTAGGAGAATAGGGAGGGAAGGTAGGGTGACTGCTAATGGGCACAAGGTCTCTTTTTGGGGTGATGAAAATGTTCTAGAATTGTGTCAATGGTTGCACAACTGTGAATATACTAAAAACCAGAGAATTACACTGTTTAAATGGGGAACTGTACCTCAATAAAGCTGCAATCCTAAAAAAGAATAAATATAAAAAAGGTACCCATTTATTCACAGAGATCAAACCACCTCTCCTCTGGACTTGAGCTGCCATCAGAAAACAGAGCACAACCCCACCTCATGTGGAGCCTTTGAGAACGATATGGCCTGTGTTAAAATCCAGCTTCACCTCTGTGTACAAGGACTGATGCTGTGACATAAACATGTAATGAGTCTAAAGCTCAGGAGAGAGGTCACGGCGGGAAATGGAGCTTGGGGGCTTACCAACACATCCAGGTAGGAGGTGAAACTGTCATCCACATGCCCACGAACACAGATAACCCAATGATACCACCCCCCTCCCCCGAACACAACTGCCTGACCCCAGAGATACAAGCAGGGTTGGTTCTCCAGCCCTCCCCCTTTAAGGACATAAGCTAGACCATGAATCACACTTCCCAAACCAGTCATACTAAATAGGTGAGGTAGCTGGGAGCCCAACTCACTTAAATTGGTGTCATGTCATTCGAAAAGCTGACATTCAGGTCTTACAAATTGAACGACAATTGTTATCTATCCAATTCATGGCTCTGGACTCCTGTTTCCCACCTGCTCCAACACCAATTTAAGCAATTCTGAACTTTGATCTCCACAGCAGAATGTCTCCGATTTATTGAAGTGTCAGGTCCCAATTGTGCTAACATCCACCCCTGGCAGGGCCATTACCAGGTGTGAAATCTGGGTGCCCATCACCCCGGCCACGTTGAGCACAGCGACAACCACAAGGAACAAAATCAATCTGCCTCTCCATAGTCATCATGGGAGCCTTGTAATTTACCATAATGACAGGCGTGGAGGAAAAGCAGGCGAAGAGATCGTTCTGTTCTCCAGGCCCTTGGACATGTGCTGGAGGGGCTACGGAGTCCACCAGGACAGGCCTTGCAACTGTCAGCTAAGAGGCAGCTACTACTCCTTGCAAAGGGCTATTTCGGCACTTGCCCGTGTCCTGGGTTGCTTTAAAATGCAACTTGTGTTTTGCAAACAGCATCAAAAACCGTTGGTTCCTGCTGCCCCTGCTTCTCCCAGCTGTCACTAGTAACTACCTGTCATCTACAGGTCGGCCCCACCAGGGCTGGGAGTCAGGGACAGCTCAGGCTTACCGTAAATAGGAAACCCCTCTCCACTAAGAGGAAAGTTGATTTCCAAGCCGGGAGTGTAGGGGGGTGGGGGCAATGAGTGAGGCGAGACCCAGGGTTCCTGTGTGAGCATTGGCAGACTCACCAATGACCTCCAGTTGTGGGGTCAGGATGAGTCCACATTGGGGCCGTAGCCTGCCCCTGCCCCTCACCTGCTCAGCTAGGGTCCTGACCTGCCTGCTAACTTCTGCCGGTGTCTGCCCCCAGGCCCCTGAAGCTGAGACCCCAGCCTGGACTTGGATAAGCCCTTCAGATTCAGAACTCAGGCACTCAACAGATGCCAAGAACCTTGGGACCCTGTCACCTCAACGCCTGCCCCAATAAACCTGGATTGCCCCGTCCCCTCAACTTGGAGATTGGGGCTGCAGACCCTCTTCCTGAACCCCTCTCTCATTTTGTCTCTCCACAGGGGCTCCCACACACCCTACGGCCAAAGCCATGTTGTCTAAGACAAAATCTGCTTTAGAAAGAATTGTTTGGGGTTGGAAAAGTCAATGTCATACTGCAATTGGCAGATTAATGGTTCTACTGATGAATATATCCTGGGAAGAAGTAAGCGCAGAGCCTGCTCCGTGGAGCACCCTGGTGTTTTGGGGAGCCCTGCGGCCTGGGTTTGGGTCTCCGAGGGAGCAGAAACAGGCCAGCAACCTCACTTTTTTGTAGTCCCACATCATCATCATCCCCAGGAGACCCACCGTGTTCACGACTCCTGTGTCAGACTGGGTTTTTCACAGAATAGAAGAGGGGAGGGGCCTCTGGATTTTAAAAGAGATAGGGAATGAGTGAAGGGAGTGGAGTATGATTCAAGGATGAATAAATGCCCTGACACACCACTCCCAGGGGGGGAGTCTGCCTCCACAACCGACGCCCGAGAAACGCTCCCTGGGGTGCTGGGTGTGATAATTACGTGCTCCAACTGGCTCAGATCCACTCTTAGCAGATGAAATGAGACACCTGACTGCTGACTCCTAATGCAGGTTGAGGAAACTGAGCCCTGGAGGCATCGGCCCAGCCCACTCTTGTCAAAATCCATCAGAAACTCAGAAAGCTCCCGAATCCTATCCCTCCTCTTGTCAGCCTGGGGCGGGGAAGGGTTTCTTCCTCTGGCTTCAAGACCCAGCTTGCAAGCACCATGTGTCCTAAGGAGCCCTAAACCCTGGCAACCTTAATTTGTCCACCGTAGCCCTCAGTTCACTGTCTTGTCATGACCTCCCATTTGTGGTTACCAAGTGTGGGGCAAGTCCAAGAATTCAGCAGTTGGGAGGTAGGGAGGGAGAGATCAAGACAAGGAGGGACTCCTTGACCAAACCTTCACTGGGTCTCACATGAAGTGGTGAGAACTCAGTGGGGCAGGGGGAGGCTGTGACTTCAAGGATGACCATTCCCAAGGGGACTTCAAGGATGACCATTACCAAGGCACCTCGGGCCTTGTTAGAAGAGCAGGCACTTGGGATGATAAACCAGGCCACATATGGATGGAAGGATGGCCCCAAGAGAATGTTCTGAAATAAAGATCTGCCTGTTCTAGAGCTCACTATGAACATGTTACTGACCAGGAGGGAAGTTTGCACTCGCCTGACCCATCACCGTCCCATCCCACCCCACCCCATCCCACAACTCAGTGACCTGGTCCCATTAGCCAGGAGCAGACAGAAACTTCCAGCCTAACAATGCTGGTTTTACTTTCAAACAGCCTACTGGGAAGACCACCCAGACCCAAAAGCAGGAATCTCTGTTTATCAGTGATAAACAATCAGTGTTAAGCAAGCCAAAAGTCACCCTTTGGCCCTATAACTGTACTTCTGGGTCTCCATTCAAAGAAAATTATTCTTCATTTTTTAAAGTTTTAGGCAGCATCATTTTAGAAAAAAAAAAAGAGGACCAAAAGAAATGGGTAAGTGAGCAAGAGGACATTCACTCAATGAATATTATACACCTATAAAAAGTATGTTTGGTAAGATTTACAACACAAAATATATTGATATAATAAATGAAAAATAGAGATACAGAATTCTTATCTATGTAATATACATGGTATACTTACAATTATAAAAAGGAAAAAAGTTGTAAGGAAGAAAAAGAATAGACCGAAGTAAATCAAAATTCTAACAGCGATTGCCTTTGGGAGGTGCAATTCGCATGGCTGTTTTCTATTTTCCCATAAATCCCTAAAGCATGGGTTAATTTTATAATGGGAAAAAAAAAAAACACTTTTATTAAAAAATTAGATGCTAAGCAATTTGGTTCATTCTTCCTTCCCCCAAGAGTGTGCGGTAGTAGAGAATATTTGTTTCAACCGATGAAGTCCACCGCTTCTTCCGTCCACGGCCTAACTTCTCCCTAAGGCTGGTTTGAAGGGAACACAGGGTCTCTAGCCACAAAGACGGTTTTTCTAAGGCGCTGGCAGGCTGGTGTGTTCACAGCAAACAGAATTATCACTTAGTAAATGCTAGTGGAACCAGATTTTCGGCAAGGCCTATAGCGATCCGCACTCCGTGCAAACGCGTGTCTCCGGGCCAGAACACAGATGAAGCAGCTACAATTCACAGCTTGTGCTCCGAGCCAGGCTCTCCTTTTAGTAGGTCCTTCCGGGTGGGCCGGAGTGGGGAGTGTTGTGGTGATGGATTTCCCTGGTTTGGCACCTAGTGAGTAATGGAGCTGAGAAGCGCAGGAAGGGCTAGGCAGGCGGGGGAGGGCAACCAGCAGGCTCCGGGGGAATTACAGGAATTCTGAATCTCTTGCACAGTTTTGGTCTACACCTTTCTTTTGTCTCCCCCAAACCTTGCCCAGAGGCTGTTTCACCTCAGCCCGCCATCATTTTAGCTCCATCAGGAAAACATGCAACGCCATTTTCACAGAGCAAGCTTTTCTGGATGAAAACAAAAACGCAGGCCTCTACACTCAGAGGGATCTCCACCCTTGACCTGCCTGCACTGTATCATCACTGCCTATAGATTCTAGGACCCAGGGCCTTAGCGTGCTTGTCAAAGAGTGGGGCTAAGTGATAATGTCCCTCCACAAAGGGTAAAGAGATCCCTGGTGGGAGAAGGCAGTTTCACCTCTCTCTCACACACACACACACACACACACACACACACCCGCACACGCGCGCGCGCGCAGCCAGATGTTCAGGCCTGGATGAAAGCAGGGGACCAGGATTGTCATTCAAGGTTAGGCAGAGTTTGAAGTAAGCTGGGGACACCCTCAGGAGGAGTCAGATGCCCACTGATGATTCAGGCAGTTGGTTCGCCATTTTGTAGGGCACTTGTTGAGTACCTGGAACCACGCAAGGCACGTGCGGTGCAAATAGGAGCAGGACGGACAGAACTCCTGCCCTCCCAGACACCACAGGGAAAAGGAGGGAAGGGACGAGGTCCAGGGCCTAAGCTCGATGAGGCCTCCTTGTCCTGGGGGCTCTAGTCCTCAGACAAAACCTTCATAGGGATTTCTTCCTGATTTCAGGCTGTAGAACACACTGAGCACTTAACAGAACGTTTGTGCCCCTTTTAAAGTATTTTATTTTGGGGGCGCCTGGGTGGCTCAGTCGTTAAGCATCTGCCTTCGGCTCAGGTCATGATCCCAGGGTCCTGGGATCGAGCTCCGCATCGGGCTCCCTGCTCGGCGGGAAGCCTGCTTCTCCCTCTCCCACTCCCCCTGCTTGTGTTCCCTCTCTTGCTGTGTCTCTGTCAAATAAATAAATAAAATCTTAAAAAAAAAAAAAAGGAATAATTTAAAAATGTATATTTTATTTTTAAGTGTTTTTTTAATTACTGAAATTGTTGTAGAGCTTTTCCCAAATGTGTTCTTTTTTCCATGACAGTGAATAGTGATTTTAGATGCTTACATATGTTTACATGAGGATTTCATCTCTTCTGTACTAATGGCTAAAACATAATTACGAACTGCGCTTGTTAACCAAAGAGAGATATTCCATGAGACAAGGACTCCTAATATGGAGGTGTCCTTGGGCCAGGGCCCGCTTATCCTGGTGCCCATCTCCTCCTCCCGACACTGAGGTGCCTTCATTAGTGGAGGAAAGAAAGAGGTCTTTGTGATGATGTCATTCCCAGACCACCCTACACAGACAATAAAACTGAATTTGAGAGAAGCCTGGTGAAATGAGAGCTCAGAAATCATAGAACACCAGAGCTGCAAGGGCCCTCAGAGGTTCTGTAGCTTAATCCACTGACATGAGAAATGGACAAAGAGGAAGAGGCCTAAGATTACAAAACCAGTTAGCAGGGGACTATTTTCACCAAGGTAAATATGGGGAAATTCTTCGCATGGAAACTCCAGTATCATCATGTGTTAAACACTACGCCGGGCAGGGGGGCTACGGGAAGGGGGCCCTCAGCGTGGCGTGTGACACGCACTCCCACAGATGGCCACAGGGCAACGTGGCCAGTGCCACAACAGAGCCACGGACAAGGTGGCATGGGACCACAGAGAAGGAAGCACCTCACTTCCTACGGGAGCGAGGAAGGCAACCAGCAGAAGGGGATATCTGAACGGGGTTTTAATGACTGAATAGGAGTTTGGTGTACAGGGAAAGGAAGAAGGTCATTTCAGAAATATGGAACAGCACGTACAGAGGTTAGCACGTGTGAAAGAACGTGATGTGTTTGGGGAATAAAGAGCGGTTGGGTGCAGCTAAAATAGAGGCTTCCTGAAAGGGAAACAGAGGCAAGACCAGAAGGGGAGACTAAGGAGCAGCTGAGGAGGTCTTGAACGCCCTGAGGGGGCATTACCTTGGTGTTAAAAAAAAACAACAACGGTATATTGGCAAAATAATGAAGGGTGGATTGAACAGAAAAGGACCAGAGACAGGGAGACCAGTGGGGTGGATATCTGCAACATTTCAAGTAGAAAATAAAAATGGAAAAATTAAAAAAAAAAGGAAAAGAAAAAGAAAGAAACAATCTTGAAAAAGACAAAGAGCACTTCTGGGGCCTGACCTGAGGCGGGGATGCAAGGCGGAATCCACAGGCCTCCTGGACAGATGGCTGTGTTCAGGGACAGGAGAGAGCAGGGGTGGGCAAGCCACTGCCCCGGGGCTGTCGCGGGCCCGCCATCTGTTTTCTTGCAGCCCCACTGCTAAGGATGGTTTTCACATTTTTAAAGGACTGAAAAAGAATGAGAATATTTTGTGACACATGAAAGTTACATGAAATTCAAATGTCAGGGTCCAGTTGGAGCAGAGCCATGCGTGTTCCTTCACCTCCCGTCTACGGTAACAAGGGCAGAACCGAGCACAGGCTGGGGGACCAGCAAAGTCTGCGATATTTGCTATTTGCCCTTTCAGAAGAGGTTGCCAAGATAGAGGAAGACTGCGGCCTCAGGCAACTGGCGGGATGGTGGAAGAAGAGAAGCTGATTGGGGCAAGTGGCACGGATAGTAATGCCCTCGAGGGCGTGTGGAGTTGGAGGGTGACACACCCAGGAGATGGGTGCCCTACAGGTGAGAGATCTGGACTTAAGACATGGATTTGAGAAGCATCAATGGGCAGATGGTCATTGAAGCCATGGGAGTAGGTGAGATAATCCACGGGAGAGGAAAAAAAAAAACCCACTCCAAAACAGAGAGCAAAGCCGGGAAGTCAGAACCCCAGGAAATGCTGCTGAGGGGGCAAATAGGCAAGAAAAACCCAAGAAGGAGTCTGAGAAAGACTAGTCAGAGACATAGGGAACAATTTCAGTGTGAATAAGGTCAAGGGAGAAGATGTCTTGAGGAAAAGAGAGAGCTGAAGAAATGTCAAATGCCACCAACAGCCCAAGTGGAATGAGGATGGAAAAGGAGACTGTGGGTCCTGGGAGCCCTCAACCAGCAAAGCCTGCACTGTGGGAACAGGCGGATGTGCTCCCGCTGTCCTCCCTCCCACGGCCCCTCCTGCTCATCCTCTCTCCACGGGTCCACTATGTTTGAAAGCCTCAGGGTGCAGGCCCTGGACCTCTTCTACTTTCTAGCCCAGACACCCCCCCGCCCCTGAACTGGGCTCTTGGAACCAACTGTGAATTCAGCATGGCCGCTGCAAAGTCAAGCAGGCCCCTCTATTCAACAGGCCCCACCCTCTCTCTCCCCAAACCAGCTCACCCAGAGACTTCTCCAGCTCAGTGAAAGCACTCTCTCTTCAGCTGTTCAAACCCAAATCCCTGGAGTCATCTCGATTCTCCTCTCATCTTCCATCCAACCATTCAGTAAATCCTACCCACCACATCTTCAAACTACACCCAGGCTTCAGCGCCCACCCCTCCACTCCAGGCCACCGCCGCTCTCCCCTGCCTCCTAGCTCATGTCCCTGCTTCCACCTCTGCCCCCCCCCACAGTCATGCAGCACCTCACCAGAGCCATCCTGCTGAAACACAAGTGCAGTCATGTTATTCCTCTAGGCAAAGCCCCTGAAACCTTTCCATCTCACTCTGAGTAAAGGCTCCAGGCATACGATGGCCTCCAGCACCCTACACAACCCGCACCTACCCTCCGTCTAATCCCTGAGACCTCACCACCTTCCACAACCATGCTCACCCTCTCCTTTTTTTTTTTTTTTTTAAAGATTTTATTTATTTATGTATTAGAGAGCGAGAGAGAGAGAAACAGCATGAGAGGGGAGAAGGTCAGAGGGAGAAGCAGGCTCGCCGCTGAGCTGGGAGCCCGATCACCCTCTCCTCCAGTCACAGCAACCTCCTTGCTGGCCCTCCACATATCAGGTCCACTCCTGCCTCAGGGCCTTTGCATTTGCCATTCCCTCTGCCTGTAGTGCTCTTCTTCAAGATACACATATGGCTCTCTCCCTCACCTCCCTCAGATCTTTCAGAAATACCCTTCCCAGGGAAGTCTTTTCTAGCCATCCCATTTTACAGTGCCAATCATCTCTCAACCCTCAACACTCTGTGTTTCCTTGCCATGCTTTATTTTGCTCTAAAGCACCTGTCACTACTCTAATACAACACACACGATCTACCAATTGATCTTGTTTATTATCTGTCTCCACTGCTAGAATGTAAGCTCCATGCGGGCAGAGATTTTTGTCTGGATTTTCCCTGCCATATCCCAGTACAGCGCCTGGTACATGGTAGGCACTCAGTAGAGGATTCCTGAAAGAACGAGGCTAATGGGTCAAGAAATGATGAGGAGATAAGCAAGGGAAAGCCATTAAGGCAACTCTTTCAAGATCTGCAGTTTAGTATTAAGAAGAAACCAGTATCAGGAGATCTTCTCCAAATGGGAAAGACTCAAGCGTATTTACAGAATGTTGGGGGGTAGAGCGGCATGAAAGAGACTGAGGACGTGAGAGCAAGGCTATTTGCTATGCCGAGTCTGGGAGGGAGCAAAATGAATGGCCTCACAAACAAGGGGACAAGGGACCTCTTTGGAAGAGACTAGGGTAGGCAAGGAGCCATGAAAGGAGGTGTAGATCTCGGGGAGCAAGGGGAAATTGAACAAGTTCACACCTAGTACTCAGTTTTCCATCTCAAGGTGTGGGGAAGAGTTTGAGTGGTGAGAGTTTGAGGTGGCACTTTGGAAAATGAGAATGCATGCTGATTCGGGGAGAAGAGAGTTGCTCAGCAGGGCTGGGGGTTCCCCCCACTCCCGAAACCATAAATATGTTGCAGTTTGGGGATCTTCCCCAGTTACACTGGAAGGCCAATGAGAACCAAAGGGGTAAGTCCTAGTATTATTTTAAAATTATTAAGTTAAAGTCCTTATTGGACACGTTGGACATCGAACAAAATGTAAAACTCTAAGGGATAATAAATACAAGGGTAAGTGATAGGAATAATCATTGCTGCTGACCCAACTTAGGGCACCTCCAGCTGGCAAATACAATGCAAGACGGTGTCCCTGGAAAGAGCAAGTCTTGAGGACAGATCTAGAGAAAGAAAGACGAAAGGTGACCCTTTGGCCAAGGACTCTGAAAGGCTACTCTAAGGAGCCACAGAAGAGGGCTGTGTATAGCGTAAAGGAAGGCTGGAACCGCAAAAGAGAAGATCCCCAGAGAAAAACAAAAGCCACTTAACTACAACTCCCGAAAATGGGCCAAGATATTCTAAAATGCTGAAATATGGGGCACCTGGGTGGCTCAGCTGGTTAAGCGTCTGACTCCAGATTTCGGCTCTGGTCGCGATCTCTGCGTCGTGGACTCGAGCTCCCCCTGGGGCTCCGCAAGCAGCACAAGTCTGCCGGACATTCTCCCCCTCTGCGTCTCTCCCCGCTCCTGCACACATGCTCATGCTTGCACTCTCTCTCTCTCTCAAAAAATAAATAAAATCTTCTAAAAAATGCTGAAATATGACATTATGGAAATAGGAGTATCTGATGTGCAAGGAAAGATCCCTAATTTCCAAAGGGACCAAAGCAGGGTCATAAGAGCTTCAGAGTCATGAGCTACTAGGCTATCTGCAGAACCGGTAGAATCTTCTACAGTCCATAATGAAAAGACTATTTCAAATTTTAAGGACTATGTCACATTGAGCTATCAATTTTAATAGCTACTATTCATTATTCATACCATGCTATGCATATTACATGCTTTATTCCCATTTTATAGATGAAGAAACAGAAGCTTAGATAAGAAAGTTGTCCTAAGTCATAGCAATAGATAAGGGGCTGGACCAGAAATCAAAGCCAAACGTGTCTGGTCCCAAAGACCATGCTTTTAACCTCTCTTTTCTCTTCCTAAGGTTATTTTTCCTTATTGAAAACACAGGAGTGATGACTACTTTTAACGTATTCTTATGAGACTTATAAGTCATTCTATGATGTATGTAGTAGGTATTTGTAGGAAGACATATTGTTATATGAAATTATTGACTAAATATTCTAACACGTATTATGTCTTTCCAATGTTTGTGTTCTAAGTGGGACACAACAGGGGTCAAGTGAATGAATGGCAGTCCCTGGGCCCAGGAGAATTCTATGCTCAAGGTCACATCAGTGACCTTGAAGAATCATGTTCTAGAATATTATAGGGGGGAAGTAGGAGAAAGCAGTTTCTGCAAAGCACACAGCTGTGAGTTTCTGCAAGATCCAGAGCAAGATCTAGCCTTACTATTACTGAAGTGATGATTAGTGGGCCCTTGACAGGTAAAGCACTGATCACTGAGACCCAGCACACACTCACCAAGAGCAGGTGATTTCAGACCAACCCAGCTGCCTTCTTTGGGCTCGCAGAACTACCACCTACAGCGGCAAGCAGGTGGGGCTGGGTGGTGGTGGGCCCCTTTAGAAGAAGCAAACTCACCATTTACATCCCCTGGATTAGTTAAGAGTCTGAATGACAGAATCAGGACTTAACAGGTAAGTAGAGCAAGGATAAAAATAAGATCTTGCACCTGGTTTCAAAAACCCAATTGAGTAAATCTGAGACAGGTAAGGGAATGGTTCAGAAGCCACAGACATGAAAATGTTTTTGAATAAGTTGGTAGCCAACTCAATGAGCGGCCCTGGCTGCATTACTAGAACCTGGTGTCTGGGCTAGAACCGAGAAGGGTTCTAACCTGGGTGGGCTGGGCTTGACTACCACACTACTATGGGGGCTTCCGGGCAGCTCACTTTGAAAGGGTCTGCTGGTTATTTTCATTTCCCCCACTCCCCACTGTGATCGCTGCACGGCTCTGTGTCCTGAGGGAGCTGACCCCTACATATGGCATTGTCCATACACCCTTGCCCGGGTGACTTCCCCCTGGGTCCAGCCAACTAGAAGCACCCACAAGAGACTCAAGGGCAAGGACAGAGAAGACACAGAGTATCTCTTGTGCCAATGTCTCCCTGCTCCATCTCCACGTTACTGACAGTCGCTGTGTCTCTCTGTAGCTACAGTTCCTGTCAGGCAGCCCCCTTCCATAGTTCCAGCTCTCTGTGGGTTCCAGGTGGCTCCCCGGGCCCCGTCAGGTCTAGAGGTGGTAACAGCTTCCACCTGTCTGTCACTAGCCCCTAGCTTCCTTACCATCCTTTCTGGCTTCGCTTACCCCTGCCCTCACCTCTGAAAATAGTCTCTTCATGACAGTATTTTCAAAATCCCAGTTAAGTTGACCTTCTGTTTCCTGCAGGGCTCCCAAATGAAACTGAAGGTATAGGAAGCCAGCGGGCCATAAAATAATGCCTATGAGGACCGACTTTAAGAACAGAGGATGTTTGTACAGGTGAAGGGAAGACTCCAGGAAACATGCTAATCCACTTGAAAAAAGTGAGGGGCTACCATCAGACTCATTCTTCTGGCTCCAGAGATTCCGGCTTCTGGCTCTAGAGATTCTCAATCTCTAGACAGAAACCAATTCTGTATTTTTACAACAAACTTTTCTAAAGAGCTGGCAAAGGTGGGTTGAGCACACCGGGTAGGTCATGAGCTTCAGAAACTGAGAGTTGTTTAGTCTTAGCTAGAGAGCCCACACCAGGAATACAGTAGGGAAAAGTGAGAAGGGTAATGAAGGGCTTTCCAAGCCAGGATTTCATGATTCGCTACCAGCTATACACTCCCCAGACAGTGGTTCACCCAAACAACCAAACCGGGAAAAAACCTTTTTGGAGCTGTGTTTCGCTGCGTCTCACTCCAACACAGAAAGCAGAAGTTTAGTCCTTTGTGTTAAGTTTGATAACTCTCAGCACGGAAGTTCTTCTTTACGCTTTAAGGTAACTCAGAAACACGGAATTACGTGACACCCCGGGATCGCAGCCTTCAAGAGCGCTATTCCCAAACCACGAAGCAGTCTAGGAAAAATTTTAACCAAGCAACTTCCATCTACACATCACCAGAGCTTCTTCTCAACTGTCACTTCATTTTTCAAACCAAAAGCCAAGCTGTGAAATCTGCCAATGAGACAAAGCGTTTTACATGCAAATTGTCCTGGAAAAAAAATAAGATCACTTCCATTCACCCTGGTGGGGAAAAGAAAGCGTTTCTTACAAAGAGCCCTCCACCCCTGAGTTCACAGAAAGGTCACAGCGCGATGCTAAGTGTGTCTAATCCAGGTTTTCCCCTTGAGTGCGAGTTTGTCATTTATTACAGGGCCCGACCGCTAGGAAAGCCACTCATTCATTCAACAAACATTAATAGCGCCCTACTGGGCCCTGGGGGCGGATGCAAGATCCGGAGGCCAACCCTGCTTCTGGGGTTCCGTGCGTCCAGGAAACGAGCTGCTCTCAAAGGCCAACGAAGGCAGCAAGCGAGAGTGCGGCGCCCAGGAAAGTTTCCGCAGGAACTTGGGGAACGCCAGCCTTCGGGCGCCGAGAGGGCGGGGGCGCGGGCCTCCGGGAGGACGCCGCCTCTGCTTGGGGGCCCGGCCGCCTCTCCGGGCCCCGCGGCGCTCGCCCCCAGCCCAGCGCGGGCGTCGCCGGGTCCTGGGCCGCTGCACCCCGGCGCCGCCAGGCCCTGGCGAGCAGCACCCCACCCCTGCTACCCCGGCCACCCCGAGCTGGGCGGCGGCGACGACCCGCGGGCCGCACTCGGCCCCGGCCCCGCGTTCCGGGCAGCGCGCGCCCGCGCCGCCGCGCGCCCCCACCGCGTCGGGCACCCGCGGCGCGCTCCCGCCTGGCCCCGGAGCCCCAGCCCTCGGCTCCGGCCCTGCAGCGCGCTGGGCCCGGCCGCACTCACCCTCCTTGGCTTTCTTCCTCCGGGCCAGCGTGCCTCCGAGTTTCCCCAAGAAGGAGTCATCTTTCTTCCGGGACGGGGGCGACTTGGGAGTGGGGGACTTGGGGACAGAGGGCGACTTCTGCGGGGACGTGGCCATGGCGGCGGAGCGGGCAGCCGCGCGCGGGCTGGCCGGGACGCGGAGCTGGCGCTGGGCGGGTGCGGCGGGACTGAGGCTGCGGCTTTCCAAACGGAAGCGGAATTATTCCAAGCATTTGAGGCAGCTCACGCTCGCCTTTCCCTTCCCTCTCTCCCTCCCTCGCGCCGCCCTCCGCCCTGGAAGGAGCTGCGCGCTCGGGGCCCTGGCCGTTGGGGCCTGCGCCCGCGCCCCTGGGGCCTGCGCCCGCGCCCCTGGGCTGCCCGGAGCAGGGAGAGTGCCCCAGATGTGCCCCAGATGTGCCCCTTGCAGGACGTGCGGCCTTGTCTGTGTGTGTGAGACCCTCCTGCCTGGGAGCGCTCCAGCCTGGAGGCCACATTTTCCCCGGGCTCTGCACCCAACACAGATCCTGGGACAAATCCGGGGTTCAGTGACTGCTGACGCGAGGCGACCTGCTACTCTGTCTCCCAGTGTCTTCGCGCAGGCTGGTGGGTGAGGAGCTCGCTCTTCCCCTGCATTTCTACGTGTACAGTTATTAGGCCATGTCTTGTGTCCAAAAAGAGCGTGAGTCCACTCCGGGAAGAGAGTGAACCAAAATGTGTTTAGGCATATCCATGTTGCTACACTTCTCTATGGCAGTCAACCTCCTCTTCACCCCCATCCCAGGGTGAGGAGTTTGAAGTTCATGAGAGCAGGGCTGAGACATCTTCTTACAAAACACCCGTTTCTAGAAGCTCAATGGCTTGTACAAAGGAGGATCACACAAATGTTGGTGGAAACATGAACGGGAAGGTACATCCATGGGCTCCTGTGAAACAGCCCTGTGCCCCAAACTTATCCTGGCTAAATGAAAGCAACAGAATGGCAACCAAACTCATTTGGGATAACAGGGGAGTGGCACCAACCCCAAGATTCAAGGACTCTTGCTAGAAATGATTAAAAGGCACGTTTTATTGTGCTTGCCCCCCTGAAGTTTGGGGCTCTCTGGGCTGTCTCTTCCCCCCCCCACACAGCGCCTTGGCAACTGTTTCCTCCAAGTAGCTACAGCTGGTTGACCCTGGGTGACCACCAGACCCAAAGAGAGCGAATGTTTGACTGGAGAACAGCCAATCAGATGATCTCAATCAAGAATCAGAACTAAGCTAGAGACTCATGTCAGAAGTCAAGCATCTAGTGATGATCATGAAGACTCCATTTACTGGAGTGTTCTTTTTAGTTATATGCAGGGGGATGAGCAGAGAAACAAACCAAGGGAGCAAGGAAGTGGGTTCAAGAAGCCAGGTGGTCTGACTACGAAAAACCCTGGGTTAGTAGCTGCTTGGACCTTGAATCTCTTCCCAGTGCCCACTGCAGTTCCCCAGAGGGCCAACCCGTGCTTCCTTCCTAGGACATATTCCTAAAGCTTTAAATAACACATCCGCCTTCACTCCAGCTAATCAGCAAACTGACAAGCAATAATTCCTGAGAACAAAAATTTAACGCACAAGACGGCCAATAGAGTCTCAGCAGAGTATGTGTTCATTTTATCTTTGTGTAAGAGTCACAATTCTACCTTTTTTTTTGGAAAATTATACTTACTTTTTTTTTTTTTGAAAATTATACTTTAGCCGATGCCTCTTACCTACCAGAAAGCAGAGAGGTCATGCTGACCGCTAAAATTTTCACCCAGGAGCAAGGAAAGATTACGACACCGTCCCAACGCCAACTACCATCTCGATAAATCTTAAAGGAGATATGGAGAAGCCAAAATAGATTTTGTTTTACATCACTAACAATTCTTGTTCAGGATATTGAGTACATAAAAATATCTCCAACATCTGATCTCTAGCCCTGTGAACTCCTGTCAGGGTATCAGGAGACACACAGCTCAATAGTTATGTGATCGCAGCCAACTCTACTCACTTATCTGGGTCTCCATTTCTTCATCCACAAAATAAAGTGGGGGAACAGAAAAGTGGTTATCTAAACTGATTGTGCATCACAATTCCTTAGGGAGTTGGTAATAACCATTCACAGGCCCCATCTCTAGAAGTTCTGATTCAGTACACCTGAGGTGAAACCAAGGCATAGGTATTTTTTAACAGGGATTCTATCAGGTGATTTGATGGGGCTGATCTACGCACTGATATTTGGGCACCTGGAGCCACTTCCAGCTCCCACATCCTGCGGTTCTCTTTTCTTCATCAGTTGCTGGTATTGTCAGCAAGGCTTAGGTCCTAAATGTGGCATGATCAAAATTATACGTGGAGATCTCTTGAATTATGCTCATGCATGCTTTTGCATTTACAACCCTCTTTGGTAATGTTTATGCATGCTAAAGTTTGAAAGCACCTGAGCAAGACTAAAAAAGAGGAACAAAGTCTTGGTTGTTGAAAGCTGGCTCTCAGAAAACACCAGCAAAATAAGCTGTGGAGAAGACAAAGCTTGAGTTTATTGTACACCATGGTAAGAAGAGCCCTGCCTTGGCAGAGTCTGCATAGAATCTTGGACTGGGAGAGGGCAGAGTGGGGGATATTTATAAGGTTTTGGAATCTGGTTTAAGGCAGGTCTTTCAATGAGGGAGTGCTTATTTAATTTTGGCTAAGGATCATACTAGTTTAGGATTGTTAGGTAAAAAAGGCAAATCTTTTAAAGAATCTTGGAGAGTAAATAATCTTTTTGATGCTATTGAAAAGTTTAAAGGTTTTACGTTCATTTCAGTAAGGTTTTGGGAGAAGGTCTTGAAAAGCACAATAAAGTTGTTTGGTTTTAAGATTTTATTTATTTATTTATTTGAGAGAAAGAGTGTGCGAGCAAGCATGAGCACGGGTGGTGTGGGGTGGGGTGGGGTGGGGGGGCAGGGGAAGAAGCAGGCTCCCTGCTGAGCAAGGAGCCCGAAATGGGGCTCGATCTCAGGACCCTGAGATCATGACCTGAGCCAAAGGCAGACACTTAACTGACTGAGCCACCCAGGCACCCACAGTGAAGTTGTTTGTAACTCTTATCTTTCCGTGAAAGATATTTTTGGAATAGTGATGTTGATAAAGACAGTGAAATGGTGAAGTCCCATTAATGTAAACAGAAACTGTATGGATGTGAATGGTTTCCAGGGTCTATGTATTTTACAGATGTCTTGTTTACAAACCTTCCTGCTTCTAAGATAATTATCAGTCTCTCTTGAGAGAGTCCCACTAGGGAATGAGTGGTGAATTATAAATCAGTGCCCCTCAAAGTGTAGTCTGAAAACCAGTATTGATCTGCAAACTGTTATTGGTCCTCTATGATATAAATACAGAAATTGAGAGTGTCTAGAAACTTTTATAGGAATTTAGCAGTGCAATTTTATATTTGTTTGATATAATAATAAAAATTGGAAGCTTATATTTGGAATATCTTTTCATTTTATTTTTTTGATAATTCTTTTTTTACTGTATTTTCCAAAAATATTTGTCTGAGATGGATTGGTCCTTCACCATAGATCATTTGGAAAGTGCTGTTCCAAATTGCCCCAGTGTGCTTACAGAGTTCAGACACTCTCTTTTGATATTATGTGTTTCTAGTCCTTATGGATATGATTTGGTTCTGCTCAGAAGATTAAATGAGTTGATACACGGGAAAGCATCTTACACGGGGTCTGGCACTGAAATAGACTGAATCTAAGTCCTGCTTAATCAAGGACACACACCTCATGCTGTTCTTTGATAAGATGCACAGAAGACCCTGCACCAGCTCCCTCACTGTAAATTGGTGTCTACAATTATGGCCCCACTGAGGAGCCGCCCTTCTAATGCTTGGTCATTGGTCTCATCTTACCCATTTAAGGTAAGGTTTAATGATAAGGACAGCTCATAAATGAAATGTGTGTTGCTGTGAGACTCTATTGAATCTCTAGGTCAGTCTCTCCTTGAAATCTAGAGCTAGACATACCACCCTGGGAGAGAGCAAACCCAGGTTCTAGTCCTGGCTCAGTGGCTAGGTGACTCTGGATGAATGACTGGCCCTTCTGTACTTCCATTTCTGTCATCAGGAAAGTGAGGGCAGTACCTATTAAAGCTGAACATCACACACACCTGATGATCCACGATTTCAATCTAGGTTATACCCAAGAAGAATGAGTACATTTGTGCACTCTGATACATCTTCTAGAAAGTTCATGGCAGCACCATTCAAATGTCTATTAAGAGTTGACTCCATAAATAAGTTGCGATAGTCGCACAATGGAATATTATACAGCAAGGAGAGTGAACAATTTGTAACCACAAGGAGCAACAGAAAGGTAGCTCACAATATTGAAAAGAAATCAGATGCAAAAAGAGCATATACTCTGTCTTTCTATTCATATAAAGTTCAAAAACAGGCAAAACTAATCTCTGACGTTAGAAGTCAGGATAATGATGAACCTTGGGAGGGGTAGTGACTAGAATGGGACAGGGTGGGTGGGAAGGCATGAGGGGAGGCTATGGACTGGTAGTGTTCTTTTTCTTGATCTGGGTACTGGTGACATGGGTGTATTCACTTTGGAAATTCATGGAACATGCACTCAAATAATTTCAACAATTTTCTATACATATATGCTTCTTCAATATACAATGACGCCATGACATTACCAGTCCATAGCGTGCCCTTTAGGGTCCCTTTTATCTCCGTGGTCTCCTTCTGCAACTCCCTCAGTGGCCCACATCACTGTTCTCAAACTAGGTCACTTCTGTCCCCAGACCTTCCCTTAGGAGATCATTTTTCTAGCGGAACATGTGCTGCTCTCATCCACCCAGCATTGTTCCCATCCTGGTCCTTCGATCTTCCCTTAGCAATTCCCACAGGGCGGGGGTGTTGTAATTTACAAGGCAGGAGCAGGTAGTGGTGAAGGTTTGGGGCTTGAATCGCCATTCTGCAGTCAAATATCTGTGCAATCTTGTGCAAGTGATTTAACATCTCTGTGTCTCAGTTTTCTCATCATAATGCAAACAAATGAGCACTTGCCTCATAAGGTTATTGGGAGGATCAAAAGAGTGTAAATAAACTACTTAGCTCAGTGCCTAGCAGATGACAAGTCTTAGCGCAATACAGTGTTGATTATTACATTTCATTGGAGACTCATAAATGATATCATTACCTCCATTTTACAGGTGAGTAACTTGAAACTCAGAGAGTTTAAATAACTTGCTTCAGATCACATAGCTGATAACTGAGAGATTAATACTATAGTCCTTAGAATCCGTTCTCCCAAAATATCTCCCACAATTTTTAGCTAGGCTGTGGCTGCTCAGAATAAAGACTATATTTTCCAGCTAGGTGCAGTCACATGACTAAACTTTGACCTATGGGATGTGACCAAAGTGTTATGTGACAGCTTCCAGGAATCCTAACACATAGATGGAAAAGGGGTATTCAGTTTCTCGTGTCGTCAGACTACGTAACACAGGCCAAGCCTCCCACTGAGAACAACTGGAAAAGCTGGACACTGAGTGTAAAGTAAATCTTCTTGAGAGCATTTGAAAGCTTACAGGGACACAATCTCGGAGAAGAAGGGGCCCCAGAGAGGTGAGCCCATCACCTGGGTCTTTTTCCTCCCCAGTTTCAGAAGAGGCAGCTGAGAAGCTGAGAGGTTGAGCAGGACAATTGCCAAGCTCACAAGGATAAGTAGGCAAATGTTCAGGGGCCACAAAACCAGGGACCCCCCCGGGACCCTCCCCGCCCCCACCTTGCTTTAGTTTGGGACTCTAGAAGACTGCCCTTTGGTAGACAAAGAGAAAATAAAGGCATTTACATTAAAAAGCACAACTGAAAAAATTGTTAATAGCAGACTCAAACAGAAGTAAAGCGTATGACATAAAGAAAATCATTCCAGATGGAAGCTTCGTGACACAGGGAAGAAGAAAGCACAAATAAAAGGGTAAATTCAAAAGGATATTAACTAAATAAAATAATCATAATGTCTTGGTTTAAAAAATATAGAAATCAAATTAAAATACACAAAAGCGAAATCATTTCAATTGGGAAGTGAGTAAACGGAGTTAGAGTTCCAAGGTCCAGGCACTGTCTGGGAAGAAGTAAAGGTAACAGTTTATATTGGACTTTGATAAATCAAGCAATCGTGTTGTAGCCTCTAGAGTAACCATTAAAGAATAGTAAAAGAGTAACTATAGTAAGATAATGGAGAGAAAATTGGAGTCTGTGTGCTCCACTCAGATTTCATAAATTGTATTTGTGATCTACATCTGTCATATTTAAGCAACTTATTTTTGCATTCTGTTTTCTTTTTCTTTTGCTGTGTTACTTTTGTTGTTGTTGTATAGATTAAAAGCCCAGGAGATAGAGGTAAAACAAGAATCTCAAATTAAGCTACAATCAAACTGGAAGAGGTTTTCACGGGGGAAGTTTTATATTTCCCATACGTGAATACCATCTGTTATTGTGTCCCCTAAAAATATATTGAAATCCTAACCCCAGAACCTCAAAATGTGACTTTATTTGGCAATAGAGTCATTGCAGATGTACTTAGTTATGTCAAAATAGGATGTCAGGCAAACTGGACGAGGTTGGGCTCCCAACCCAGTAAAACCCCTGTCCTTGAGAGAGGAAAGTTGGAGCACAAACATGCACAGAAGAAGGATGATGTAAAGATACACAGGAGACAGACAGCTACTGGAATTATGCTTCCATAAGCCAAGGGATGCTTGGGGAGGCTTAGGAGGAAGCACTGCAGGGAACACACCTTCCTGTTGGACTTCTAGCCTTGAGAACTGTAAGAGAAGACATTTCTGTTAAGCCATCCAGCTTGTAGTCCTTCACTATGGCTGCCTACAAAAATAATATACCGTCTAAGGGACAAAATAGGAGGCCCCTGAGGATCATGAAGAGGGTTCTACAAAGGGTTTGGATCTTAATTAATAATCAGAGGTTGTTTGACCACATCAAAGCAGTGGGGGCGGGCGTGCTGGTGGTGAAGAGAAGCCAGCCAGAGTCTCCTGGGGACTTCTTTGATCACTGAAAGCAAAGTGTGCTCTCCGGATGAAAAGAATGTGTGAGAGAGAAAATGGCTCTGGAGTGGGACTCTTAAGTGAGAACTCTTAAGTGAGTGTTCCTCTTGGGAACACTGGGGTATTAGCAGTGGCCTCTGAAGGCCAGGCTGCCAGCGAGCATGTCCTTCAAGAGGGCTGCTTGCACAGGCTAAGGCAGCCAGATGGCAGCATGGGGCGGCGGAGTGGGGAAAGGCATCAGGGCAGGGAAAGTTGAAAGACCTCAGCCTTGGTTTGTCCATGGGGGTCTGGGGGTGGGGTGTTGTTGAGGAGCACACAGGACGATGCCATTCAAATGGCCTCTGATCCAGCCACGGTGGAATGTGTCCCACGATCTTGGAGACAGGTGACCCGCTTACCTATCCTTGAAGAGTCCCGTAATGAACTGTAGACAGTAGAGGGGGATTCCTCACCTGAGCATGGTAGCTGAGGGCCCGCTACACGCACAGATGGAGCTCTAAATTCAGTGTCTCCTGCTCGAGTGGTCTAACAGAGGACTGGAGAACACTCTAGAAGAAGAGCAGCAGGGGCAGAGCTTCTAAGGAGAGAAAGGAGTGGTCAGACACTTCAGACTCAGCAAGGCAAGAATACCTGGGGTCCCAGTGATTCTGTTTGTGTGTGGTCCGTGTCCCAGGCCACGATATTATTCCCACGGTCTCCCCTACCCTTTCCCAGGCAGGCGTGACTGTAGGAGCAAGGTCATGGTGGTCACGGTTGTAATCCACCTTCCTCCCACACCTGCCTCCAGACTCCTGTGGCCTGGAGGAACAAGTCTCCACTCCCATCTTTGCTAGGGAAGCTATTAAGGCTATTTATACTTTAGGTATTTCCTTGTAGGGAGGAAGGTGAGAAATATTTCATCCAACCATGAGCTGGAAGCCAGTCACCATGGCCAGATGGTGTTTTCAGGGTGTGCCTGAGAAACCGTTGGCCAAGGAGGTCAGCAGAGGCCAGCTCGGAGACACAGAGTCCCAAAAGGGAGGTGACAATGCACTGGGAAGCGGGGTCCCTGGCCTAGCTTACAGCTTCTACCTCCTCTCCTGAGAACTGCCCCCATTCTTCCCTGTTCTACTGAGATTTGAGATGTTGTTTTCTGTTTTCTACTGTTGGGATTAGAACAGTTCAAGATTCACCACGGCATTCCAATGACAAAGTCCGATTCTGGCCATTCCCATTTTAAAACTGGAGCCTAGATAGAGCAGATGGACTCTAGCAAGGAACCTGGGAGGGAGGGACGGAGGAAGAGAGGAAGGTTCAGCTCCATTTCACAAATGAAGACATCAAGGCATAATCGAGGCTTCCAGTGAGCAAAGGCAGAACTGGAACTGGAGCCCTGAAATAGTGACTCTTAGCTCGGGTTACTGTGTTTGGAATGATCATCCTTGTTGGGTTTTTCCTGAGCTATTGATTTGTTTTCAAATCACACACTTACGGTGTTGGGACTACTACACACAAACACACGTGCATTTCTCCCAAATTCTTATGGCAACATTTTCAATTATTCTGGGGATGAGAAAGGAAATAAATTCAGATGTATTCCGACCTGCTGCTCCAATAACAGGTTATTTGGTTCCGTTTCACCCAGGACCATGAGTGCTGTTTTCGGGTGACTCCTGTCCTGCCCCTCTTTGCCTCTGCCTGATCTAAGGGCCTGCAAAAACCAGCTGGTCCCCAAGACGCTCCCTCTGTCCTCACCTTCTCCCGTCCCTTCAGCCCTGTGTTCTTGCTTCCCTACCCTTGGGACCTGGGATTTGATGATGTCATGCCATGCTTCTCTATTTGAGGTCCATGGCAGTGTGTCAGGGACACTTGGTCACCCGGGATAAACAAGATGCATCTTCCTAGAGTATCATGTTTATTGAAAGATGTTTGTGAGGGGTGGTGGAGGTTAGGTAACTTACCTGTTCTAGAAGATTGTTCTCATGTTAGAGTATAGCTAGATGCAGGCTGGAAGGAAACACAAAACACTTCAAAGGGGCAGCTTTGGCTTCCATGCCCAGATTTCCCCTGAGCAGGGCTGGGCACTGACGTGCTGGGGGAAGGTGACTATGGGAACTGATCTAGGGAAGAGAAGGAGCGGGAAAACAGAAAGTGCAGGTCCAGGTGGGGACACAGGGTAAGGTTGTACAGCCCGGTGGTCGAGGGCCCAGCTTCTGGAGGCCGACATCTGGGTCTAGCCCCAGTTCTACTGCTTCGTACCTGGACTACCAGGTAAGCCGAGCCTCTGTCTCAGTCTTATCTCCAGAATGGGCTATCTGAAGGATTTTGCTTTCAGGATTAAATGCAATAATGCACTTACAGAGGTTATTACAGCACCTGGCAGGTGAGATGAGCTGAATTCACAGTATCCAGTACCATGATCAGGGTCTGAGGGCTCCTCAGGGGAGCCCAAAGCATTGGTTTTGCTTTTCATTTTTCTAGAAACAAGCTGGGAGAGGGAGTGAGCATGACACTACCACGCATGCCCAGAAAGCTGAGGGATGGTGAGTTGCAGCAAACGGGCCAGCTAAAGGCTTAGAGTCTGCGGCTCTGAGAGCCAGAGGAGGGCAGATGAGCCCCAGCACGAGCACAAGAACACTGGCAAAGTGCCATCAAAAGTGGCTGGCCTTAGCTGCTGCTTTCCCTGCTGCCGAAATGTTAGCGCTTGCAAAACAGGGGCTCTTATCTGCAGTTATGTTTACTTTTTGTTAATATTCAATGGAAAAAAATGGATCATGGCAAATATTCCATCAGCAGACAAAGCCTTCCAACAATGGGGAAACTCGGTGTGAAATGCTGGGGACTGGCCACTGGGTTAGTCTGATGTGGCAATTCTGGTGTATTGAGGGGCCACATTTCATGTAAATTTGCATGCACTGGGATTAAGAGCGGAAACAAACAAACTCGGTCTTGAAAGTGCTCATTGAAGAAAGAGGCCAGTTCGGTGCAGGTGGGAGCATTCCTGCTGAGTGAATGTAATACAAAATCAGGCCAGGCCAGGTAAGAAGGTAAGAGGACCGGTGAGGTGGAACCAGGATGGGCTCCATCTCTCCCCCTCCCCAGCTCTGAGGGTCACTTTCTTTGTGGGAAAAATTAGACCCGAGGCTTGACTTCACTCCTCTTCCCAATCCAGTGCGATTTGCTGGTCGGGTAAGTCCTTCCACGTGCCCCGGTGGGAATAAAGCATCCAACTGTTAATTCACAGACTCCCACTCGAAATCAAAGCTTTCCCCCGTTCCTTTCACTGCAAAGAAAGAAATGGAATGGACGCTGCCCTCCTAAGTGCCAGACCAAGCCCACATGAAAACGTTTTGATTCCTTTAACAGAAAACCATTTAATTTTGGTTCATTTCAGTATTTATAGCAGTGCACATGTAACGCATTTCAGTCCACATGAATAGTTCCCAATGGTTGGAGCAAATTAATCTCTTACAAGCTACTCAGCAGTGAGGTTAGAAGATAAACAGTAGGTGAGATAGTACACGCTTCCCTGTATGTGAACCTTCCTATTACAGTAAACTACATTCGAGCTCACCACATCCAATGACTGCCACTCTCTCTGTTCATGTGGCAGCCCCAGCTGCCCCCTGCCACCTCTGCCCTGCTGGGGTAGTTCTCTGATCAGCCACCTGGGTGGGACTCGCTGCCATTTTCAGTTTGGAAGGAAAAGCCCGTAAATCTGCTTCCTGGGAAGACAGACATTGCTGAATTGTCATGTGCCTCCAGAATGCAGAAAACATCAATTTCATTGCAGCTCATCAAAGTTGGAAACACCTGCCACTTCCTTTCTCGGTTGCAATTAACATGCTGCATCTCAGCATTGATTGCTTCCAAGCAGCCTAGCACTGCCAAAGTCAAGGTTTAAATGAAACGGTACAACTTGATACTATTTTTCACAGTTTTAGAAACGAACTTATTTTTATTGCCAAAGAAGCACTGCAATTGTTGAGGGTAAAAGTCTTTATGCTTGAGATAAATGTGAGTAGAATAGGCTGATGCTTATAATAAAAATAGTTCTTTATCTTTGTATTTATTTGGGAGTAGTACTTGTTTATCTTTGCATTTATTTTTGGGTGGAGTGGAGGACTAATATTCTTCCCTCTATGCCAGCCCCTACTCAGGGCTGCCCGACCCCATAGGCAATCAGAGAATGTTTGTTAAACAAACAGATCAACAAATGAATGGTTTGGAAGAGCAAGCTTAAGAACTGTCCTCTCAGTCCATCTTAAGTAAAATCCTTAACTTGGAACTATCATGAGCCCTTTAGTTTAACTTAGAAGCTGTGTGAGCCTGCGTCTAAAATATGATCTGAGACTGGGGCTTTATGTTTCACCCAGAGTCTTATGTTGTCCAGCTTCGATCATGAGTGTTCTTTTATGGGACAGAAGAAGTTGTTTTCATCATAATCCTATTCATATTGCATTTAAAAAACCTATCTTTAAAATGTACAGTATTTCACATTTTGAGGGTCTTAGAACGTTCTTTATTTGTGCATAAGGAATGGAACTATTCAAAATAATTCAACAGCAACATTATTTGTGTCCTTTTGGAAGTGTTCATTGGAATGGTTTTATGTACTGTTAAGCTGAAAGCCGGTGTAAGTAGAAGGCTGTTACATATGAGGTTTATGTTTCAACTTGGCCAGATAAGACTCAGCCTTAAACCACAGAACATAGTCTTTGGGAGAGAAAGTGAACAAATTGCTTCTCTCATCTATTAACAGAATACTAGGGCTAAGAAACACCTTCTTTCTTGGCCCTCTTGGGAGAATCTTTCTTTTAGATGAAAATAGAACAAATTAAAATAAGGGGCAATTAATTCTTTTGTATAATAACAACACAGACACTATACACGTGAGCATCCTCTGTTAAAGGTACGCAAGCACCAAGTAGCACACTTTCATGTAACTGACAGAAAAGACTGGGTTCGGATATTTCTAAACATTCTAGAATAAAAACTGAAGTTCTATATCTTTTTTATTTAAATGAATTTTTTTCTTTAAACAAAATAAAATTCCTGAGTATCTGTAGTCTTACCTTTAGATACCTAATGACTGAAAATATTATTTTAACTACCTCCATAAATCTTTAATACTATACAACTCACTGCCCCAAACATCTGGGTTATTTGTATGTTAAATAGCTTATATACCAATATCTTAGTGTCAGTAGTATAACGCAGGAAACCAGAATTAGGAGGAAATCGTATTAGCAATTTCCACCAAATATATAAATAAATAAGAATAAATAGCCATAAATGGCACAGTTTTGATAGACAGATGCCTGCACATATTCCCTTATAGAAGAATTCACGCACTAGAAGGTCTGATTCTTTTTTAAAAGAAAGGAAAAAGGAAGATGAAGGAAGGAAAGTAGAAAGGAAAAGAGAACTGCAACCTTTGGACTTTGGTATGCCGTGGAAAGGTTGCATTTAACCCCACCCCAAATGTTGGCAGGCTTGGGAAATCCAGTTACATTTCTAATTTCTGGCTTGTCGGCTGGCCAGATTGGCATGTGCGGACAGCATCTCCGACAGAAGTGGTTCATGGTCAACTTATATGGAGGAGAGTCAGGTCTCTGGTCAGAGCCAACTGTTGCAAAGCACCTTCTGTTCAGTGACACATTTACACACTTGCAGAAATGAGAGAGGCCAAACATACAACAAAGAGTTCCTCAGTCCGTCTCTTGTCAGCGACAGAATGAATCTTCAAAGAATCCCATTGAGGGAAAAACAATCAAATACTTTCTGACAACAGATCACTATGTAAAACAGATCAGTTTTCTTTGGTTCCCATATGACCCATCAGAAGGGCCCAGGAATCCCTTGTCAGTGCACAAAACTCCATCTCCTGGCTTTCTTTTCATACTGAAAATGTCATTTAAAAAAATCCATGACCCAGTTTGGGATTTGGTCCCTGCATTGTAAATGGGATCACGGCACTCAGCTCCCCGGTCAAGTCAGAAGTGGTTTTGTCCTTGTCCCGTGGAGTTCCTGGGGAATCCCTGGAGAGAGTGTAGGAGATGCTTCTCTTTGGACCTGAGAAGATTGCCTTCGGGAAGCATTCTCACCTTGGATCACTAATGGGTATGTTTTCAGTAACTGCACCAGCCTCACTGGTACTTATCAACAAATGAGTTTCCCTTTTTGCCATCACCAACAGTTATATAAAAAAGCACTGGAAAACTATTCATTTTCTAGAAATGCTTTTTTTTCCAGGGACAAAGTTTTCTTTCCTTTTTTTTTTTTTTAAATAAAATTAAGGCTCAAATGTTGTATTAAACTCTCATTGCTTATGTATATTATATTAAGGCTTATAAATACAACTGGTAAATTAAATTCACCCTGGATTGAATTAACACCTGCTATATGAGTTATTTGCTTTATGTAATCAGTAATCTCAAGGTTTCTCTTTTTTCTCTGGAAACACAATTTAAATATTAACCTAATCTTTAAACTGCGGCTGCTTCTTTCTGACATTTGGAAACCGGTCATCCATGCAAAAAAAGGCAAATATGGATATATTTAATGAAAAGGCAGCTTCTTAAAAATCTGAAGATGTGTAACTCAATGAATTGGGAAGATAAATGATAAAGGCAGCAGGAAAGTCGATCTCTGTGTCACTTTCTTGGGAAAACAATGCTGGTCATCTGCCAAGGTCACCTCCAATGTGAGACCTGCCAAAGGGACTGCCGATCTCATAACAGTCTTTGTATTTTCTTCATTATAATCTCTGGAAGGGTCTCGGGCAGCTGTACTCCATATGGAAGAATTTTAGTGTTTAAGAAAAGATGGCGATAGGGTATCCCTTAAGTTCCAGGTACGGCAGATCCTGCCAAAGGAACTGTGAGTGTGTGGGGCGTGCCTGGCCCCATCCGTCCTCAGCCGGCACCCTGGGGGGGGCAGGGAGCGCCTTGGGCCTGCTCATGTCCTGCTCAACTGACGGCCCCTGGAGAATATGAAGCTTTCAAAGTGCTGGTCTTCAGCCTTTTCTTTTATGCGCTGTTCCTCCAAGGAGTCCACGAGTCTGTCCCTTTGTTCAATCACTTGCATCATCTCGCTGAATATTTCTCGCTCCTCATTCAGATCATTCTCATCTTTCTGGCTCTCTAAAAAACAAAAAAGGAAAAGCATGGGACCTCAGGTAACATTTGGCCCAGGGAGAGAGTTCTTGGCGTGGGCATTCTTGATTGTTTTGGACTTGTTCTGCCTTTTAATTTCCATGGAGAAAACAAGGAAATGAATTTAACACCAGGGAACTGTTCTTGAAGCCACAGATTAGCAAAGAAGCTGCTTTGTGCTGCAGTCAGCTCAGTTTTCACCTTGAGAATATATATAAAGCAACAGGGGGAAATCCCTTTTTGAGGAAAAGAAGATCAGCCAAGCCCCACCGAGTCCTCCAGCCTCCCCTCCCCCGCAAAAAAGAAACCAACAAAACAACAAAAAGGCTGTTTTCCCTAAACATGTCTGAACTACAACAAAGAAATCTATGTGCAAAGTTTCTAAGTAAACCATCCGCATTGGTGGCTACGATTTCAATGACGAGAATCCTATTTCATCTGTAGTGAATGACAAATTTCAGTCCTTTGAGTAGAGACCAGGCAAGAGCAAAATAAGGCTCTGGCTGGCCAATGGGACTGTGTCTCCACACTGTAACTATTTTTTCCCTTTTGCCTTCAGAGTACAAGAGCTTCTTCCTAATTGGCCTGACGCATCCGATTGCCTAGGGGACATAAGATTGCTATAAAAGGAAGGGAAAGAGTAAGAAACAGGTAGTAATGACTTTCTGACAGTCAAAATAGATGTTAAGGCAGATGGAAGTCTTGTCAACCAGATTACTGCCTTGGGAGAGGACTTTATAATAAATACCTTCGCCCCTTCCCTTTAACTGGGGTGTAGGCAGTGAGCCCGATCCTGGAGCAGACAAGGGCCACTGTTTCTCACGCCAGGCTTAGTCCTGAGGACAGGGTCAGGAAGAAGGTACACATGACAAAAGGAAGGGGGAGAAGCACTGTTCCCTTTGCACCTCATGTTTTATGGGAGAGAGAAGAGAGAAGCAGAGGTTGAGAGCTCTGTGCTCCAGCCTCTCTACTCTGGGCCAGGAAATGTCATACCGTTTGGTGGGAACACTGGGGGCCAAAGGATTCTTACCTTGCCCCTTGTTTGAAATTCTGGGAAGAAGCCAGCTGGAAGGGCACCTTATGTGTAAACATGGGGCAGTACGTTGTGGTTGGGCAGAGAACGGTCTGAGTCTGGCTCCCCAGATTTCGATCTGCAGTGTATGGCCCAGGTGGGGCCCAGAAGTGCCCACCAGCCCCAGAGTCGCCAAAGGTAGCTGGTCATAGGGCTCCCCCATGTTGAGGAGTGATGTGGTCCCACAGTGGAGACCGTCTGGCCAAGCTGAATGGAGGATGTGCCGAGGTGAGAATGAGTAAGCCAGGGAATGCCACCAGGCTCCAGGCATGCTAAGGAGGGGCCAGGCTGTGGAGGATGCGAGTTACACACCTTGGTTGCAAATGCCAGCGGAGAGAATGGCGGCCCAATGACAGGACACAGCTGTGTGGGGGCTCAGTGAGTCAAAGCAACCAGCACAGATACCTAACGTCTCAAAGTCACACAAACCTGCCTCTCCCGCCCGGTTACCTGGCCTTAGGGAGAAGGGCAGAAGGTAAAGGTGGCCATCTCCAAGGCGGAACATTTTCATCCCAAAGAGACTGAGCACTTCCTACAGGGACTGTTTAAATTATTGCGTCAGACTGAGCTTACTAGAGAGGGATAAATAAAGTTCTTTCCTTTCTTGCTAACTAGTGGGATAAAGCTTTTGTGGAAGATGAGCTCAGGCATAGTCAAAATGAAGAAGGCTTTTTTTTTTTGTACACCTGAGAGGTGTGAAGAAATGTATGATCCTCACTCCTCAGTAAAAATTAAAAAAAAAAAAAAAAGAAAAGAAAATTGAAAGGTGGCTAATGGGGTCTGTTGGTGGTATTTATTTTACCATCCTGAAATGGAGCAAATTTAAATTTTTATTAGGTGTGTAAATCAGATATTATGCTGTATGGTTTGTTAATCTAGGTCTAGTCCAGTGTTGGTCCTTATTTGATAATCAACACAGAAAAAAAATTCCTTTCTCAATGTTGGCTTCTCATCAACGGACTCATCTGAGCCCTTCTGACAAATATAAATGATGTATACCAATTTTATCTGTTCTATACAGTGCAGCCCTATAAGGATTTTGCTAGAAATAGAATTTTGTTGCTATAAAGAAGGTCTACAAATCACTACTATGTGGGAAAGAACAGGAGACCCTGAGTCTGTGGTGGTCTGTTCCTGAATCTCAGCCCCCTCACTACTTACCTTGAGCGTGCCAACCGTGCTGAGACTCGGTTTTCTAAACTGTAAAATGGGGATAAAATGCCTAAGTAAAAACAACCACGATGATTACTAATATTTACTAATATCCAGTATTTACTAGGTGCTTCCCCTGTACCAGGCAACCCCATAGGGAGGTGCCATGTTTGGTCCATGAGGTATAAAGAAATTGCTGAACTTGCTGAACTTATCCTTTTAGACCTAGGTCTAAGTGCAGGAAAGCCATGCACGGATCTGGTCCCACAAACGCACAGACACAAAACATTGAGTACGCCCAGCATGCTGGAGCCAATGAACACATAAATCAGGACAGCGTGTCAACTGAATTCATTTCATTCTCCCTCCTTCGTGGTGGGGATCATTTTCTCACGCGTGTTGCCCTGGCCTGGCGCATGTGGGGAAGGCTGTGGCCAGTACCGCATCTAGTGCCCGCCTTCCTCGGCGCCCCTGTCCTGGAGGCGTCTCAATCATCCCCATGTGTACCACAGTCACCTGTCTGCGCGTTGGCTTCCCCAGTGGGACCCCAGAGCCGGGGTGCTCTTCATACGCCAGGCCCACATGAGACTCTCCGCAAGTCTTTCTAAACTGAATAGATGGGGAAGTGAATGAACGGTTTCGTTCTATTAGCTGGTGGGATGGAGTCCAGTGCTGCCTGCAGCCCAGGTGAACGAAGCCAGAGCGCCTTGCCGTGCTGGCGGGGGGCTTGCACCTCTCCAGCCTCCCCATTTGCCTCCAGGCTGCTCGCCCAAGCCGGGAAGAGCTCCCTGCTTTGGGATTTGCGGCATGCTCTGGGCAAGTGCCTTTCCGGGGAAAAATGTCCTTCACGGGGGCCCAAACTCCTATCACTGTACTCACCCTCCTTGAGCATTTTCTGTCTTAACTTCTGTTCCAGTCTGCTTTGATGATCTTCCAATTCTAATTCTTGGGCCCTGGGGGTAAGAAAACGTTCACACCTTGTAAATACCGAAGATCTGCCTAGAAGCACTGCCTAGTAAGCTCACGGACTATAGCTGCTGTAGTCTTTTTGCTTTTTTTTTCTTATTAAAACTGGTGTCTTGGAATCTCTCTAAATGGAAAAGTCCGGGGCTGAAGGAGCCGAGAAGGGCTGCTGGGATACGCTCAAGTCCAGAGACGCTGGAGCAGCTGAAGGTTGGAATGTGATCCCCGGGGGCGTTTGGAAGGCCACTCAGGCCACCCTCAAGATGGATCATTAAGAAATGGCTAGTATAATCCAGGGGAGAGGAATGACAATCTAAAACTCTTTTCTCTCTTAGGGGCAACATGACTTCAAGTATCATCTCTAACAACTCCCAAACTCTGAATATGGTAAACAACAAAACAAGGAGGAGGAGACGGGAGTGGGCCATTTTATCCAGGTAGAGCAAAAAACATCCAGACAGCTATCCATTTGGTGGTAGGAGATGTGGAAAGAAGAGTGAGTGATGCTTTGGAGTCATCAAGCTGGGGTCTCTGTTTCCACCAATAGAAACAGCAGAGTCAAGAAGTGAAGTTAGTTCTCGGTGAAGGTCAGTTTGGCACTTCTTGACCTCTCAATGCCTGGAGATATCCCATGTGCATGCAAGGGGATAGGCTAGGCTTTGTGCAATGTGGAGGTTCCCAACTCTGGAGCACTCAGGAGAAATGAGGACCACACACAGATTGTCACAGGGCTCAGAGATGGTAGGTGGAACCAGGTGATCCCTAAAAGGAAGACTATAGAGAAAGGAAAGGTTGAAGACAGGAGCTTGGAAATGCCTCCATTGAGAAGCCAAACAAAAGAGATGTAACCAGGGAGGAAGCCATCAAAGTTCTGAAAAGCTATCAAAATAAGCAAGGCAGCATGACAGAAACCCCGAGGAGAGAGTTTTGAGAGAGAAGAGAGAGGCTGAGGTGAGAGAGGCTCACTGCTACAGAGACACCAAAGGGGGGAAGGGCTGAGAACCTTCCCTTCCAGCTCTGCCACAGCGCGGGGGTCGTTTTGCTGCGCCCTGCCGTCGCTGCCTTATTTCTACTACTTCTCCTACTACTTGGGCCAAGATCCCTGCCATGTTCAATATCCTGCCTTTTGTTATTGACCCTGAACTTCTCTTGGCCCACTCTGGTCACCCATGGAAGTGTACCCCTCAAGGCTTCCTGTAGGAAAGGACTTTCTGGGCGGAGTGCAGAGAGCTGACTGTTGAGGCACAATCCACTCAGTGTGGTGCTCAGGCCACGCTGTCCCCGGCCAGCTCCCAGCCAATGACAGAGCACAGCGGGCAGTCCTGGAGCTGGACTCCCCTGATGGCATCTCTGTTCCAGTGCTCCCTCTGGCTTGGCAGAGATGGTCTCAGGGTTGCACTGCAGTTCGGAGTCTCCTCTGCCCAATTCTCTTTCCTCCCCCTCTCCTTTCACAGGTGTCATGACCACAGAGGGTCTGAGACTTCCCTCTTACTCCCCCTCCCATTCCCCTTTATCCCACCATGTCTCTTATACTTCTTTTTCTTTTTTTTTTTTTAAAGATTTATTTATTTTAGAGAGAGAGAGAGCGGGGGGGAAGGGGCAGAGGGAGAGAGAGAATCCCAAGCAGACTCCCCACTGAGCGTAGAACCTGACGCGACGCGGAGCTTGATCCCGGGACCCTGAGATCACGACCTGAGCCGAAATCAAGAGCCGGCCGCTTAGCCGACTGAGCCACCCAGGCGCCCCATCTCTTGTACTTCTAATCCTGTCTTGGCGTCTACTTTCCCAAAGCACTCAAGTCGCTTGTCTAAGATGTTTGTCTAAACTAAAATCAATCCTTTAACAGAGCTCCCACCTGCTTTTGTCTAGCTCCCAGGCCTGAGTTCTTCCCTCCGGCCTCTCTTGGAGAAGGTTCCCTCTGGCCGCATGCTAACTAGGGAAGCCAGGCACCGAGCGGGAGCAGTGGGAGCCGCCGCCCTCCTGATTCTCCCAGGGAGAACCTACGCAGACTGCACCTTCACAAGCCTCCACGGAGCTCTCGCCATGTTTTCTTCTTGCTGGTGTGCTGTGTGTTTGCATGTCTGTCTCCCTGAGACCACGAGATCCTAGAAGATAGGGACTGTGGCCCCGCTCACTCTTCTCTCCCCACTACCCAGCAGTTCCTGGCACCAAGAATGTGTTGGATAGGTTTTTGTTGAATGAACGTTGTGATTCAGATCTGGTCCATAGGCAGGTGGTATGACTGTAAAAAGGGCTTCGCAGGGGCGCTTGGGGGGCTCAGTCGTGAAGCGTCTGCCTTCGGCTCCGGTCATGATCCCAGGGTCCTGGGATCGAGCCCCGCTTCGGACTCCCTGCTCAGCGGGAAGCCTGCTTCTCCCTCTCCCACTCCCCCTGCTTGTGTTCCCTCTCTCACTGTGTCTCTCTCTGTGTCAAATAAATAAATAAAATCTTTAAAAAAAAAAAGGGCTTTGCAGTCGGGGGGCAAGAACAAGTGTTGCTCTGAGTCTCAGCACGTGTATCAACTTAAAAAACAGTGATCAAAAAAATAATTACTGGGGCGCCTGGGTGGCTCAGTTGTTAAGCATCTGCCTTCGGCTCAGGTCATGATCCCAGGGTCCTGGGATCGAGTCCCACATCAGGCTCCCTGCTCCGCGGGAAGCCCGCTTCTCCCTCTCCCACTCCCCCTGCTTGTGTTCCTGCTCTCACTATGTCTCTCTCTGTCAAATAAATAAATAAAATCTTTAAAAAAAAAAAATAATAATTACTAAGGAAGATGCCTTCTTCCTCATTCCTGGACTTTCTTTCCATGTCCATGAACCTCAGTGAGTGTAATTCCTGACCTCCTTCCCCAGTCCCCACTCTTACTCACTCTCACCCAGGAAGAGGCAAATTTGGGAAGAAACTAGGTGAACTCAGCTCACACCCTTTTTCTCTTGGGATCAGCCAGCCTGGAGCAGACCTGTGTTCTTGATGACTTTGAGCCTTGCCATAGGTCTAGGGCAAGACTTCTCAATCTTGACACTATTGGTGTTTTAGGCTGGATAATTCTTTGTTGGGGGGGCGAGGAGAGGGGGTATCCTGTGCATTGTACAATGTAAAGTAGCACTATTGGTCTCTCCTCACTAGATACTAGCAGCATCTCCTAAGTTTGACAACCAAAAATGTCTCCAGATATTGTTGACTAGCCCCTGGGGGGGTGAAACTGCCCCCAGTTGAGATCTGCTGGTCTAGAGTAAAAGCCTTGCCCCTAAGAAACGAGTAGGTCCATTAACTTTTGTGATGACATAGGTGAATATGTGTCATTCTGGGGTCAGGTTAGTGTAGTGGGTTGAATGGTTACCCCCAAAGATATGTCCGCATCTGGCCGAGTGACTTCAACTCTATAATAAGATCCACCTCTACTTTCTGATCTCCTTCCAGGCTGCAACCTCGCATTCAGAGAGCACAGCCAGAGAGGTCTCAGTCCCTCAGTATGTTAAATATGCAAAGAAGTGGCCAGGCAGATCTCCCCAAGCCCTTCCCAGGGTTTGTACTCAGAGGCCAGACACATGCTTTCCCATTGCAGGTGTGTGACTGCAGATGCCCTCCCCCCCACCAGTCTGGGCGACAAGGACAGACTGAAAATACCTTATCCAAATGCTCTCCAGCTCCAGACCCATCACCTGACATCTTTTTTAGCCATAGGACTCCACAGAGAGAACAGACAACTGAAGATTCTTTGCACTAATGTCAACATGATATGCAAGACGCCAAATATCAATTTGCCTCAATCACAATTCTGTATGCACGAGGAGAAAAATTCCTGGTTCTTCAACCCGGGAGGGCGAGCCACCCCACTCCCACCCCCTTTGCTTTTAGGACTCACTGTTATCTGTGTTGCCTTACTTACATGATCAGTAGCTCCGACTCATATCGCATTAATTTATTCTTCTCTAGAGCCAGCTTAAACCATTCCTGCAAAAGCTGTGCTTCATCTTGTGTGCCTGAATCTGCTTAAGAAATCAACAGCAAATGCGTTAGATTGGCATTTCTCTCCCCGTGATCAACCTGCTTAGGAGCTGCGCTAGTGGGCCATGTTTGTAGCGGAAAAAGCCTCAGCAGGCAGCAGCCCCCTGATGGCCTGTTGATGCCTCAGGTTTTGGGCCTGACAAATCAAACCCCCCTGTGCATGCCCTGGGGGAGAGGTCCTCTTGGACACCGAGGGCAGGAATCCTTCAGCTCCAAGGGTCATATAATCTTGATAATGTCCTGCCACAAATGAAACTTCTCTTGCCTACTAGTAGATTCTCTATAAAACTTCTGTATGTTTATGCATCACATTCTCCACCAAAGAAAAGCCTAGTAACTCCGCTGGTTACTATCTCCTCCTCCCTTTCTTCTCCCAAATCAAATGATTACTGAGTGCCCAGGTGGGGTGTGGCTCCCTTCATGGGGCAGAGACACCCACGCCACATTTAATCATAGAGGGGTGGTGATGGGCATCATCATTTTTTGCACAAAGAAAAGCCAAATGATGAAAAAAAATGTTATTAGCTTTGAGTCTCACTCGGAGAGTTATAGTCATACCTTCTTATAACTTAGATTTATGACCTTCACTGAGCATAAGAATAACCATGAGAAAACCGACACTGCTTTTAGATACGCAATGTTAGATGCTAAAGGTTTAGATAATACAATGTTAAAATCTGGGCATATTTCAAAAGTAGCAACATGGAGGTGGCTTTTTAGTATTTCACCCTGAAATGAGGACACAGGCTATATTGCAAAGCTCATGGCCATTCTAGACAGATTTATTATACTGGAGTGTCCCATAGGCAGAGGGGAAAAGAGTGCAGATGGAAGTTATACATGACCTTGAGCCTTTGCTTCTTCATAGGTTAAACTGAACAATAAGACACACAATATAATAGTAATAAGCTACTGTTTATTATGCAGTGATCACATGCCAGTCAGTGGGCTCCGTGCATTACATGGGACATCACATTTAATCCTCATGACAGACTCACCAGTAGGTTTGCTTATTGTCACCACTTGATAGCTGAAGACAACAGAAGTTTAGAAGATTAATTTTCCCAAGCTCACAGTTAGTAAGTGGCAGAGCCAGGGCTTGAACTCAAGTGAGCTTTATCCTAAGCCTGGGCTTTTTGCTGCTTGTACAGCACTCCCCCTCCTCCTCACTCCTTCCTTCCTTCTTATAGGCATGTAAGGTAAGTCACATCCCTAGCACATTGCCTTGTACCTAGTAGGTCATCCATAAAAATGAGTTCCCTTTTCTCCCTGTCGTTTTTTAAAAAGATTTTATTTATTTGAGAGAGAGAGCACGAGTGGGGGGAGAGGCAGAGGGAGAGAGAAAGAGAAATGCAGACTCTCCACTGAGCAGGGAGCCTGAAGCGGGGCTCCATCCTAGGACCCTGGGATCATGACCTGAGCCGAAGGCAGATGCCCAACCGACTGAGCCACCCAGGCGCCCCCTTCCTTGTCTTCTTGACCACCTTTTTATTGATATGGACACTTGAGTCTAGAGAGATTTATATGAAGTGCCCCAAATTATATAATTAATGGGTAAACTGGTGCTATAATGCAGATCTTGACTTCTGATGAATTCATTCATTTGTCCATTTCATCCATCCATCCATCCATCCATAAATTCATTCATTCATCTAATAACACCTATTTATTGAATAGGTATTGAACACTGCTTTAGGTACTGGGGATACAGTGACAGATAATGCTACATATCATGAGAAATTTGGACATAGTAAGGCATAATGCCTGCCATCTCTCTCTCTCTTTTTTTAAGGCTCTTTTGAATCAGATGGATTTAAAGAGCTAGAATAAAATAGACCATTAGGAAACTCCCGCAACAACAAAGCAGCAAAAAAGTACTCTGGGAAAATGCAGAAGGGAGGGTTTTCCTGGTCAGGATATGAGGCTGGCTTCCTGAGAAAGGTGGTATTTGAACTGGGATGCTGAAGAATGGATAACACTTGGGGAGGAAGTAACGAGGATGGGAGAAGACATTTCCAAGAAGAAGGAATAATGTCAGCAAAGACATGGGGATGGGACAGAAGGCAGTAGAGACAGAGATCAGGCAGGGCTAAGGGGGATGGAGGGGTGCAGGGTGAGGTCTGGGCGTGTCTGAGGATCTCATCATAGAGGCCCCTGAACGTCATGCTAAGGCTATTGTACTTTATGAGGGATATGCAAGGTGGTCAAGTAGGATAATTTAAGTCAAGTTTTACACAGAAAGGATTAAAAGGGAGAGAGGGAGGGAGAGAAATAAGCAAGATGTTATTCTTCCTTAGGTTTCTTGGATGAATGAATGAATGAATGAATTTATAAACATGTTGAGTACCAAAGTCTTCTAAGTAATGTTCATGGTGCTGAGAGGCAGGGATGAATAAGCATTGGTTTCGACTCTTAGGGAAACTGGGAGCTTGCAGTTCAGTGGGGAAACCCAATACTGCACAGCCAAATAGAATACAATGTGTCCCCTTGCTATGACAACACTGAAAGAATAAAGTATATAGACCAGAGATCATATAGAACATAAAAGTTACTTTAAACTCAGACTTGGGATCCAACTTGCACTCTTCCACACCCCATCACATGGGCTTGAACACTTAGCGTAGCCTCCCTGAGGCTCAGCCTTCTCATCTGTTATGGAAATGCAACAGGATTCACTGTGCACACAAAGACCTTAACCCAGCCCCGGCACGTGGTTTAAGCTCAATAAATGGTAACGGTCATTTTCCAGGATGCAACTGAAAGGGAGTCTGAATCAAACAGACTATCAACAGCTCAGAGTGAAGAGACCCTCCTGCACCTTAGCCCAGCACCCTAGGGCTGCAAAGGTCTCTTAGCTGCCATGTGTCTTCACTGCGCTCTTACTACCTTGCACACAAAGGTGGTCTTTCCACACTGGCGGTGGTGAAGTCTGATGACTCCGTGTTCTATTTGTACAACTGATCTTTTCCTTCACCTGAGTCAAGATTTTCTATGTATCTTGTTAAATATCATCTTGTTTATTCTGTTCCATCATAGGGAAATCTTTTGAATATTTTATCTAGCTGACACAGACCTTGCTTTGGGATTTCTGCAGAATTGATAAATGGGCATCCTGGACCTTTATGCAATATTGAAAAACAAAATGTCAGATGGGACTGGACCAAGAACAGAGCCATCTGGCCCATCATCAGGGACCCTTCTCAGGCTTTGGGTGAGGCTGTTCTACAGACTCTAAATGCACCCGATGATCCAGCACACATGTCTATGTTTTGTCCATGAGGCTGTCACAGGAAACTTTGGTAAAATAATTTCCTGAAATCAAGCTTCACAATGTCTGCCATGTCCATTGGCACTGAAAACCTCACAACTCCACCCAGAAAAGGAAATGACATTTGTTTTCACAGCTTCTCAGTAAACACCAGTGGTTCCTAGTAATCTCTAAATTTCTTTCTAAATATTCACAATTTCTTTAATAATCCTTTCTAGAATTTTGACAAGGTTCAGAATTCATATTTCTTTCCCATGTGATGTGAAACATAGAAAATATACCGGCCTTTAGTCTTGGGTTCTGGAATTCTCCATGGGTTTCCAAAGACAGAGGTTACAACTACCAGTTATTTCAAACACCAGGAGGTTAATTTGGTTCATTCAACAAATTCGGATTGAGTAATGCCACACTCAAGACACGAATCTATATACCATCTTTCACCCGGGCTTAGAAACCTGAATTCATTGCTCTGACCTCATTTTTCTTAACTGGATTTCTCATCCAGATTCAGTTCCCTCTTCTAGATGTGTTTAACATTTCTAGATTGAGGACCATTTTCCTTGATAAAGAAAACAGAAAAGCTGAGAGTTGGAAATTCTGCCTTTTTTCATCATGTAACATTATACCATCTGCCTGAGCACTGGGCCTTTCCTTTCCTTGTTCTCAATCCAAAAGAAACAGCTTTAAAGGCACTATTTTGCTGTCTTTAGAGTTTTTTTTTCCCCCCAGATTCAGCCTCTTTGCTGCATTATACCCACAGGTTCTAGCCAGACTTTTATCCTGCATTACATGTTTCCTTCTTAATTTGTCTTAGGTATCCTTCTCAAACGTGGTCCATGAGAGAGTCGCCTTGTAGCCGTACTGATTTCTGCTGATGCTGTACTCAACAAACACAAGTTGAACTGAATCATTCCATTCAATTTTCTTTTTTTTTCCATGAAATAATTTACAATAGTTTTTTTGGAGTCTTCCTTTCCTCAACAGTCAAAATCACTTTGGGGGATATCTTTGAACATACCAAAATTGATCCATTTTCCTGTTGATGGATATCTAAGTTGCTCTTCATGTCCTGCTCTGGAATATACACTTGCAAATGAACTTCTTGAATAGTATGGTATGCAAAGCGTCGGTCAGTTTCACAGCAGAAAGCCAAAGTGTTTTCCAAAGAGCTATGACTGTTTTTACTCCCACTAACATTGAATAAAAAGTTCCCCTGGCTTCTTACCCTTGCCACATCCTTAGTATTATCAAGTTTTATAAATTTTGGTAATTTAATAGTTTAAAATAGTTTCTCATCATAGTCTTCATTTGCATTTTCCTAGTTACTAATGAGTATTCTTTCTGTGAAATATATATTTTTATTATTTGCCTATTTTTATTTGTTTTTTTTTAATTTAAATTCAATTAATTAACATATAATGTATTATTCGTTTCAGAAGTAGAGGTCAGTGATTCATCAGTCTTATAGAATACCCAGTGCTCATTACATCACGTGCCCTCCTTAATGTCCATCATCCAGTTACCCCATCCCCCCAGCCCCCTCCCCTCCAGCAACCCTCGGTTTGTTTCCTACGGTTAAGAGTCTCTTATGGTTTGTCTCCCTCTCTGATTTCGTCTTGATTTATTTTTTCCTCTTTTCCCCTATGATCCTCTGTTTCATTTCTTAAATTCCACACATGAGTGAAATCATATGATAATTGTCTTTCTCTGACTTATTTCGCTTAGCATAATACCCTCTATTTTCATCCACATCGTTGCAAATTATTTGCCTATTTTTATACAGGCAGATATTTGCTTCTCTATTTCTTATTGATTTGTAAGAGTTCTTTACATAGTCTAGAACACTGATTCTTTTTTGGTTATATTTGTTGCAGATGTAGTTTCTGAAGTAGTGGCTTATCTTTTCTTTTCCTTTATAGTGTCTACAGATTACCAGCTTGAGGTTAAAAAGATTCTTCTTAACTTTTCAAGTTTCATTTTTCATATTAAATCTTTAATCCTTATGAAATTGATTTGTTTGTATGATGTAAGGCTCAATTTCATCTTTTTCCTCTGTTGAAAACCACTTGTCCCAGAATCACTTATTTCCTGTGATCTGCAATGCTACTGTAGGCTTATATCAGGTTTCTGTATATGTGAGATTATGTTTGAGTCTTTTGGTGGCTTTCAGTGAAGCATTAAAATTGGCTTCATAAAGGTTGTGTACGTTTTTTGTTTGATTTTCTCCTAGGTACCATAGGTTTTATGCTAATGCAAGTGACATCTTTGTTCTTTCATTTTTTAATTGCTTGACGCTGAGATCTAGAAATGCAATTGCTTTTTTTATTTTAAGCTTATATTCAATCACCGTCATATAGGGTCTTCTTATTTTTAATAATTTATTTGTGCATTTTAGGGGGCTTCTCATGTGGATAATTCTATTATCTGGAAACGACAAAGATTTGCGTCTTCCTTTCCAAACCTTAAGCCATTTTCCCCTTGTCTTACTGCACTGGCTATGGTCTCCTGTGCAATGTTGAATAGAAGAGGTAATTATTCTTATTTCTGATTTTTAAAGAAATGCTTCTAATATTTTACCATTTAACAGTGATGTTTGTTATAACATTTTCAAAGATATCCTTCAAACTAATTCTATCCTGTTCTATTCCTTTTTTGCTAAAAGTTTTTGTCCCAAATGAGTGTTGAATTTTGTCAAATGATATTTTCTTCTTATATTGAAAAGACCATATGGTTTTCCTCTTTCATTTGTTAATATGGTGATTGTTAAATCACCTTTAGTTTGCCAAATTTTAAAATTAATTGCATTAAATATCATTTATATTCTTTTATTTTTTTTGAATCTGCTATATCTACAATTATGTCTGCCCCCTTCATTCCTAATCTACTTATTTCTGTCTTCTATTTTATTTTTAAAAATCAATTTAAGAGGGTTGCTTCTAGTCTTTTATTAGTCTTTTCTAAGAACCAACATTTGGCTTGCTTGATCCTCTCCATTTTACAATGACTCTATTTCATTTCCTTCTGCTTATTATCTTCTTTCTTAGGTTTATTTTGTTTTTGCTTTTTCTAAATTAAGTTGGAGGCTTAACTCATTAACTTTCAGCCTTTCTTCTTTTCTAATAAAAGTATTTAGGGCGATACCTCTCAACAGTGCTTTCACTGCATCCCCTGAGTTTTGATCTACTGTTCTCCTTTTCATATTTGATATATTTTAAATTTCCAAGTATTTTTAGAAATATATATTTGATTTTTTCTTTGATCCATGAGAAATATATTTTAACTTCCCAAATGAATGGTTTTAGAAAAACATCTTTTGGCTATTGACTTCTAAGTTAAGTACATGGTAAGTACATGGTACTATAGGATGTGGTCCGTATAATTTAGGTTCTCTGAGATTTATTTTATGAACTAATATGGTTAATTTTTATAAATCACCATGTGAACTTGAGAAGAATATACATTCTCTATTTAGGGGTAGAGGATTTTATAAATGTCTTTTAAATTAAGGTTATTAGTTGCATTGTTCACATTTATACTAATGTTTCCTCTGCTTGACTATCATTGAAGGATATACTAAAATCTCCTGCCACAGTAGTAGAAATTCTCCCTGTAGTTTATCTCTTTTTTTTGTTGTTATATATATTTTGAGCCTATTATAGTCGATACATATACATTTAAAACTGTGATATCTTCTTGGTGAATTGATCATTTAAAAATTATGTAGTAATATGGGGCGCCTGGGTGGCTCAGTTGGTTGAGCTTCCGACTCTTGGTTTCGCTCAGCTCCTGATCAGGGTCCTGGAATCAAGCCCCGCATAGGGCTCCTGGAATCAAGCCCCGCATAGGGCTCCGTGCTGAGCACGGAGTCCGCTTCCCTCTCCCTCTGCCCCTCCCCCCCGACTTGTGCTTTCTCTCTCATTCTCAAGTGAATGGATGAATCTTTTTTAAAAAATAAAAATTATGTAGTAATTTTATTCCTGTTTATTCCTAATAATTGTTTTGGTATTAAAGGCTATTTTATCTGTTTTTAATGTAATTATCTCCAGATTTTTTCCTCATCTCTTAAATATTTTTGTTATGGGGAGAATTTTAAACACAATACATTACCCCAGCTTTATTTAGTTAGTATATATTTTGCCATCCTTCTACTTTAAAACTTGTTGTATATTTATATTTTATATGGATACAGTTGTCTTGTTCATTAACTTTCATTATGATTACTGAGATATTTGGACTTGCTTCTGTCTTACTTTGCGCTATCTTTTTAAAATGTTCCTTTGTTTTTATTTGGAATTGAGTTGGGATTTTTGTTTGGCTGATTATTATTTTTTAAAATTTCTTCTCCCTTTGTTTCCTCCAACAGATTTGGAAATTACTAATTTTATTTCTATTGTTTTAGTGTCTACATTTAAAATTTAAATAGGTATTCTTAATACCTTAACAAAGTTTAAACTTATTATCTTAGCCTTCTTTTAAACAATATAAGGGCCCTGGGACACTTTACTTCCAATCATTCAACTCCAAACTTATATCTATTTTAGTCCAATACTTCAGTTCTGTTTTAAAAATCTGTATTATTTTATATCAACAATGTTTATTTGATTTACTTACATGTTTATTTTTTTTATTCACCATTTCTTTTTTCATATTTCAGATCATCCTTCTGCGTATCCTTTTCTCCTTAAAGTATATTGTCTAGAATTTTGTTTATACATAGTTAACTCTATTGGGGGGAAAAAATGAACATTTCTTTATTATGCACTTGTTCTTGAAATACAGTTTTTCTGTGTCTACTGTTCTAGCTTGAGAGTTATTTTTTGTTTTTAGCTGTTTGACACTATTACTCCACTGTCTTGTAACATCCGTTATTGCTGTTGAGAAAAAGGCTGTTAGTAAAAATTTCATTCCCTTTTTAGATGACTTATCTTTACTCCTTATCCACTTTAAGATCATCTCTGAACTTGATGTTCTACATTTTCCTTCGTTGTGCCAAAGTAAGGATGGATGTATTTCAAATTTATCCTGATTTCTGTATCCTGGAGCCTCTGCATCTATAGATTGTCTTTCGTCCATTTGCAGAAAAAGAAAGCTAACATTTATAAATGCTTTGTTGTCATGTTTCATCCATTATCTCTTCAAATAATACACAACCTTAATTTTCTCTATTCTCTCCTTCCAGGACTCTGAACATATACCACACATACCTTCTCGTTTCATCTTCTATGCCCTCAAACCACGCTTTCATGTTTTCCATCTCCTTCTCTCTCTGTGCTGCATTCTGGTTCATTCCCTCAGATATACTGTCCAATGTACTCATTCTCTCTACCGCTGTGTCCAAGCTGCTGTGTAGTATATTCAGTGAGTTTTTAATTTCAATGAATATATTTTTCATTTTCAGACTCTCCATTTATTTATTTTTTTTAAATCCTTAAAAAAAATCCCTGGCCATTTTCTCAACTTTTTACTTGAAAAAACTTAAACCTAAAGGATTAAGCATTGTATTTAGTTGTTACGTTTCTTTAGTCGCCTTTCATCTAGAATAAAATTCCTAGATATCCCCCTGCCTTTTGTTTCTTTATGGCATTGACATTTGTGAGTTATTTTGCAGACTGTCTCTTAGTTTGCAACTGTCTGATTATATCCTTAGGGTTAAGTTCAGGTTAAGCATTTCTGCTACGTAAGTGATGCTCCGTCTTCTTGGTACGTCATAGCAGGAAGCTCATTATGTTACATTTGACTGTGGTTACAGCTGGTCAAGGTGAAGGTGGTATTGCCGTCCACCTCTGTAGTGTTTTTTTCTGCTTGCTCATTTTTCTGTGTAATCTATTTCTGTAAACGTTTGACGCAGAGACATAGCATATTCTGTATTTAATCATTAATAACAGTTGAAGTTCTTGGCCATTTAAATTTGTTGTTTTGGCCATTCTTAGTGGCTCACTTCCTTGTGTTTTGTAGGATTATTTATCAATTATCATCTCATAGTTTATTGAACTTAATTTGAATCCCGAGGGCGTAAACTAAAGCATGGTTTCTTTCATAGAAGATCTATACTTGTTTTTCAGGGAGTTAGAAGAACTGACATAATGTGGGACTCTTGAGGTTAGCTTCCCTCCTTTTTGTTAGTCCCAAGGCTTAAACTTTAAAACCACTGATATTTATCCTCAAGGCAACCCTGGATTTCTTTTTTATGCTTGCTTCCTTCCTGGCACGTGTAAGTTTCAGCACACTTTCCTTCTTCTTCTCTTCTTTCTTCTTGGCCCTGAGAGGTTTACCTCACTTACTTGGGAGCCTAGCAGTATTTTGGAAAGTAGACTTGTGGTGAATGGCCTGTTATAGCATCTAGTCCACCGTTCTGCTGCTCCATGCTTCTCGGGAACTGCATTCTGTATTTCTGGTGGAGTCGGCCACTTGGTAATCTCGTTTCAAATATTTTTCCAGGTAAAGATCATTATGACCGTGTTTTTTAAATCTGAGGGTTGCAAAATTAACCTAACGGGTCATCACAAGCACTAAAATAAGACGGAATGGAAAGTACTAGTCTTTTATATGTAGCAAAATTCAGTTTTATTTCTTGATGAATTGTATTCAATTATATATTTATATGTACTAACTTGTGATATAAAATGCACGTCTTGCTGTTGTCATGGTGGTTTTTTGGTGTAAAGCAGTTCTCTAGGGCACATAACTCTGAGACCTCGATGCACCTGGAAACCATGCAGCGGAGAGGACTCAAGGTTTCTTCTTCAGGAAGAGAATCTCGGGCTCACCCTCACGGGGCCCATCTTTGTTGCAAGGCCACTGACTTTCTACGGGGTGGCCACTGAGGCTGGTATCTGAGGGGAACGCACAATCAATGGATAATTCCTATTTGTCGAGTAAGGCAATCTGCAGTAGACCCTGAACATCCCTGCACGTCTCTGCTGAGTGTGCCAAATGGCAAGGCGCCACCATCCTCCAGCCCCGAGCCATTCCTGCAACCAGCCAAGGAGGTGATTCTGAGAAGGAGACCAGGATCCCACAGGGTGACTACTGTACAACGACTTGCTTCCTGGGAAGGGGCTGGCTTGTTCAGTGCTTGCTGTAAAGGCTGCCAAGTACCCTGCCCTGAGCCCCTGGGCTGTGGCACCATCCACTGTGTGCATGGCCACCTTCTGGGCCCGCCAGGTCAAACTGCAGCATTCAGGTAGAGCGCAACTTGTACCGTGCTGCGTTCCCATTGCTTGCTGGCCTGTGAGTAAAAAACTCCCGTGCTCTGATGCACTGAATTTCACTGGGTACTTTCAGCACAGAGAGTTGCAGCAAACCCATCCAAATTCCTGGCTTGCTTAGCCATCAACTTTGGAATCTTGTTACTCCTGGCCATTTTCTATGAATGATGTCAGGATTCAAACTCACAGGCGTCTGATTCCAGTATCTGCATTCTTTTCAGGACACCTCATTGTTACATTATCAAGGAAAGTATTATTTCCTCTGCGCCTCAGCAGCCGTCAAGATAAAAACCACAGAGTGTAAGCCAAACTACTTCCCTCTTCCGGGCTAAGTTAGGCTTGCAGTTTCTCTTGGCATAACATGTGCTCCTGCTGCCACCTACCGGCAGCCTCACACATCCTGCTATTTCTTCGTAAACTCAATCTTGGCGAAGGAGAAGCCATCTGGCTCTTTAAAAACCTTCCAAACAAACAAACAAACAAACAACAAACTCAATGCAGACAACCAGCTGGTAAACCTTCCCCAAAAGTTGGTAGAGCTATAAGGGAAAAGTAATTCCCATATACCTCCCCTAAGGACAAATCTTTTCTCCTTCCAAGCTGCTCTCAATTTCATCAGATTTCACCTGCCTCCACGTATTGAAAGAGAGGACAGATTCGGTTATCCACACCATCTAAATTTGAATGGTGGTCTCCTGCAAAACTGGGGAATTCCCTGGCCCTTGCACTTAACACTGACCACCGCATCACCAACAAAGCAGTGGGTAACAGTGCCTTGACCAAGAAGAGTCTAAGTGGCTGGCAAAGCTTGGCTTGTTTTCCTCAGAGAGGGTGGGGCCCAGGGCAATCAGGCACATCGTGAACCTTAATTCTGGGCAGCTAGGAGCACCGGGGGAATCCATTCCCTTTTCCAAGGACATCCAACCGTAACACTTCTCCCTGCCTCCCAACACCCACCCTACAGGATATCATGACTTATCATCTAGGGTGGGTGGTTGGATTTTTGTTTTTCTTTGTTTCCCTTTCCTTGACAAAATGGGGAACAACCCTTCCCGGGGGTGGGGGAGTTTATTTCCGACTATTGGGAAGAAAGAAAGGAGGAATTGTTGTCACGACAATTAGGAGCTCATCAAAGCTTCATTTTGCTCATCAGCCATCACTGCCCTCCGTCCTGCGCCCCCGCATGTTCCTCTAGTTCAATGCCCGCCTAATGAATAACTCCTAGGAACAAAAGAGCCTTTCAGACTGGCACACGTAATTATTAGAGGAACCTTGCATAACTGTCACAGACTACTCATGTTTTCAGGCCTGTCTCTAAATTTGGTTATTCACAACCTTTATAGCTCAATATTATTGCCTAACTGTGATCATTTTCTAATTATCCTAATAATACCTATTAAATAATTCCCATTAAATCACTTGAACCAGAGCGGTACAAGCCAGCTCAAATACAACTTAACCTAATAAGCATTGGTCATTCATTAAGCACCAGGGCAATCTTTTAAAGGGGCTGAATAGAATATTAAACTGCAAAGGGATATTGTTACTGCACAAATGTCATTACAAATTGGAGTGTATTAATTTCGACGCCTGGTTTGCACATCTTCCATTTGGTTTCCTTCAGGGCCGCTCCCCTTGACTCGACTCTTCCAGGCTCCAGCCCCACGTTGATCTGCATCTGTCACCCACACAAGGACAATCAAGGGAGAGAAAGGCCCATGAACGGAACAGGGGAATTAAATTACTAAGGATGTAAAGGGAATGAAGGGAATCCATCTTCTGGCTGGGTTGACACACCTTTGAAAACAGAAGCTGGCTTTCTTCAGCCGATAATTCAAAATAGCCTTTCTGTACACTTGGGGGAGAGGGAGATTTTCAGAAGCTTGAGAAATGTGGTGCCTAGAATTTAAATTTCAAGCGGCAAAGATGAGCAAGTCAATTCTTTCACGGGGCATGAGTGTGATATTTAAGAGTACTTTGTACAAATGATATCAGGTGGCTTTTGTTGAATGCCTGCAACGTGGTAGGCACTCTTGGGAGGCACTCTGCCCACCAATGCCCTTAATTCTCAAAATGACCTGGTAATGGTAAGGATTATTAGCTCCATTTCTCACATAAGGAATCTGCAGCCTGAGAGGTTAAGCGATTCTCCCAGGGTCACACAGCCTAAATGCAACGGAGCAGAATTTGCACATGGGGCTCTTGGATGCCTTTCCCCACCAGGCCACCCTGCCTCCCCAGCAAACTGAAATGTGCCCCAGCTTTGCTGGCTTATCCTTTCCATTTCTAAGGCTCTCGCTGAAACCTGTGGACTCCCAAAGGCCAGTGCAGAGCCTTCTTGATGGGGAATCTGGCCGTATGGACAACAAGGGCAGTTCATTGTACTGAACGTCCCAGCAACAGCTGTAGAGACAGGCAGGGACTCTCACTCCAGGCAAGAAACAGTTACTATTTGTGTCATGAAGTCTACTCCTGATAGGTGGATTTGGGTTATCTTTGCAAGGAAATGCACAGTGTATTTTAGTAAGGAAAGGAAGAGGGGCACCTGGGTGACTCAGTCGGTTAAGCGTCTGCCTTCGGCTCAGGTCATGATCTCAGGGTCCTGGGATCGAGCCCCATGTTGGGCTCCCTGCTCAGCGGGGAGTCTCCTTCTCCCTCTGTTCCTCCCTCGCTCGCGTTCTCTCTCTCTCAAATAAATAAATAAAAATCTTAAAAAAACAACAACAACAAATACTTACTAATCATCTATCCCATGCCAGATGCTGTGTTAGAACTTCCACATAAATCGTTTAGGCCAATCCTCACCACAAATCCAAGGTATGATGATCACTCCCACTTTATAAACCAGAACCGAGGCTCGGAGGGAGAAAGTCAGACCCCAGCATTTCCCTGAACCACGCCGCTACTGAGGCTCACACTGCGGGGCCCCTCACTTGGTTGAGACCTCGCAAGGCTCTGGGAACAACCCTCCCAATTTTGCCCACGTGACTCTGTACAAAGTTTAGTCCTCACGAAGTCCAGGTCTGCCCCTGCTGCTAGCATCACTCTCAAATAAATGAACTTCTGAGAGAATTGAAATCCCAACCTTCCGCTATGTTGTTGAACAAGTACCATATTGCTTAAGCAATTACACACAGAGATATGTTTTCAGGGTCTGGTTTTTCACACGTGATATCCAAAATGCAGAAGGCTAAAGACATCACATCCGAAAACTGAAGAGACAATACCACCCTCCCACCCACTAACTCTAAGGGCCCCTCCAATTCACTAGCCATAAACTAGTGCTGGGCTGGCTTCCAAAAATGTAGGTTTCTTTAAGCCATCCCTCACCTCGGAATCCTTTGCTGACTCCTTGTTCACTGAGGCACTTCACGTCTTTTCACATTTGGCCTTTGCAGGTGCCGTTCCCTCTTCCAGAACAATCTCCTCGCCTCCGAGGTGAATAGGTGAATTCCTATCCTTCGTGTGGTTTCCATCGTCATGGATCACCCCTTCCACGTGCTTAGCCTGAGTGCCCTTCTCCCCAAGGTCAGCGAGGAAGCTCGTGACGGTGTTCCCCATGCCCCCGTCCCCGAATGCTTGTTCCTATCACTATACCTGTCCTTCTGTAGGGAAGTCTATTTATTCACGTGTCTGCATCCTTCAATTGACCGTGAACCTCTCAAAGGCAGAAACTGGGCCATGCTCATCGTTATAGACCCACTGTCTTCATGTCCCCCACATGGTAGGTCTTCACCAGAGGAATTCTGTTTGGATCTAAGAGTCCGAAGCTATTGGTGGAACACTTACCATTTCTTGTACCAGGCAATACACTAATTTATTTTCTTTATATATATTTTATATCTAATTTCTTCTCTAATCTTTGTATCAGTTCTAAAGGAAACCATAAATATCCCCATTTTAGAGGAGAAAACGAAAGGTCATAGAAGTTTAGAACGTGACCAGCCCAAGGGACACGGCTAGAAAAGGAAGAAATGAGGACTTTGAGTCTAAGTCCGGGCTTTGATGCACTACTAATGTTGTCTGAATGGTTCTCCTGAATTTCTCATTGGATTGCCAAGAACATTCACACTTGCAGAAGTGAGACTGGGCAGGCCAGAAAGCCAGGTACAAGGCCCACAGGCTGACCAGGGCCCTAGGAATTTCAAAGTGGACCGTCAGTTTGATTTTGGAAACCTGCGTTAACAGCTGCACGGGGTGACAGCATGGTTGGACCAGCACGATTCTCAGACCATGGACGTGGGCCCACACCCACCCCTGCCATCTGCCGGGCTTCCTACCTGCTTCTCCTCTCAGCGCCTTCTCCAGCCTCACGCCTCGGATCTCCGAAGCCCTCTGGCACTCCTCCACCTCCTCCAGCTGCCTCTGGATGGCCTGCAATGCCAGGATCGTGTGTCACGCGGGGACTCTTGAGGGGCAGAGTCACGTGAGGGGGCTGATTCTGCTACTTACTTTTTAAGAAGAAGAGGCCCTGTCCCTTATGATGTCCCTCCTTGGGTAAGGACCTCTGAATTCCCAAACAACTAGACCTTGATGTCTCCCTTCTTTAGTGTGAAAACATAAAGCAAGGAGTCTGTCTATAAGCTCAATCTGCCCCCACACAGACATGAGGACAGTCGTCTTTGACCAGGCCAACCACACAGACGTGCCCTCAGGCAGAGGATGCTGGGCTAGGTGGGTGGTTCTCACGGCTCCCAGACTCTCCCGAGCCTTGGCCTCTGACTATGGTCATAGCATACGCAGAGCGGCAGCCTCTACTCAGAGTAGGATGAGGTTCTGGGGGCAAACACAGAGCACGGTCACATTCCATTTTGCCAAGAAGAGCCAGCAGATACTTCCCGGGAAGTTGGTCTGGAGCAGGAGACCCCGGGCCAACTCCCGGGGCTGGGTGTGCCTTGCTCGGCGTGTCTAGCTCTCGTCCTGAGCTATAGATTGCACCTCTTCTTTCCCTGTACCACAGGGCGAACACCCAGGGGCCTCTTAATATGCAAGTGTGCAGTGGCTGTGAGTAGTAGATTATGAAGACAAGACCCCGTGAGCGACAACCTCACACCCTCCCTAGACTCAGGATTGGCACCTATTCACATTTGAGTTTGCATTTACGCTCTTAGTTTTCCTACGGCTATTTCTCTCTTGTCTGTATAAGGAAGGAAAATGAGGGGACAGCCTCTCCCCGTATACATTCTGTTCCCCAGCAGTTTCCTCTGCTCTCAAACAGCATGCTGCCAGAAGGCACATCTCTTGGCAGAATAGACATCACACCTGGCTGAACAGGGACATGAAAGGAGCCGGCAGCTGTCTGGGCAGGTAGAATGTGTGTGTTCTTCCTCCTTTACCTCACTGCAGCTCTGTCTCACCCCCTCTCCTCCTTAACTCCACATCTTCTCCGTCTCCCCTGGATTCAGAGTACAATCACTGAAGTACCTCCAACCCTGTGAAGAGACGCGAGCTGGGGTTGGGCCTGAGCAGCCACCTGGCTCTCCTCGTCCCAGCTAAACATAAAACCCGTCCCAGGGTTTAATATACAATCTGAAATAGATGGGAATTCTATGTAACGCCACCAAAATTTCATGCCCTCTCTCTCTTTTAAAGACAATTCTATTTTTATAAATCCATCTCTTGATGGCAGGATGTCGAATCACTCATGGAAGGGCAACATTTGAATGACTTTATGACTGACCGTCATGCATTTATGGCTCTATTGTTGTTATAGACTGAATCGTCCCCCCCACCACCCCAAATTCATATAGTGAAGCCCTAACTCCAGTGTGACTGTATTTGGAGATAGGGCCTTTAAGGAAGTAATTAAGGTTAAATGAGATCATAAGGGTGGGCCCCCAATGCTGTGGGACTGGTGACCTGATGGGAAGAGAGACATCTCTCTCTCTCTCTCTCTCCGCCTGGGCACAGAAAGAAGGCAGTGTCTACAGGCCAGGAAGAGAGGCTTCACTAGACAGCAGTCCTGAAGGCACTTTGATCTTGGGTTTCCAGCCTCCAGAACTAGGAGAAATACATCCCTGCTGTTTAAGCACCTATTCTGTGCTATGTTGTCGTGGCAGCCGAGCAGACTAATACAGTGGTCAGTCTTCGGAAACCAAGGATGAAAATCTTGAAGACTAGAAGGGGCTAGCAGATGAGGCTTCCAAAGGCTATCATGGTCCTTATCACCACCTGCAGTCTGGAGGGAGCACGTAAGGAGGGGGGCTGCCAGTCTGCCAATCCGTATCCTAAAGGCTTATCTCGTTCTCACAAGGCCAAGTTACAATGTTTCAAGGAAATCTGTTTCAGAAGTTGAGAGGGGACAGAGGGACTTTGTGGGGATTTCCCCTGTCTGCTAGGTGAAAGGGGTGACTCCCTTGTCAATCACTGTGAATGGTAAAGGAGTTTGGGTTAAGCGGCTTCCTTCCTCAACAAGACTACATGGCCAGATAAAGGGGGTAACTGCAGAAAGGAATAGAGGGAACATTGCATGAATATGGGTGGTCACTCTAAGTCCTTCTGTCCTAAAACCTCGCTATTCTTCAAGGCTAAGTCTGGGGTCCTCAGGGACGTGGAAAATGCCTTGACTTTCTGCTTCCTTTGCCTGTCTGCGACAGATGTGGGCAGACCCACTTGGGCAGAAATGTTAGAGCTAACAATCAAGACAGGGAATCTATATTGAAATACTAGATGCTTATGTTTTTGACGAACCTTGGAATAGAGACAGCTCCTGATAGTTGTCAGTTCAGCAGGGACGCTGGCAGGAAGTCAGGGGAAAGTTGTATCCTCACAGAGGACAAGACTAAGTCCACTGCTATGTGGCAGTCAGGGTTTGGGATGGTTCCCATGGCCATGTGTTGGCTGTCATTCCAGGCTCACTTTGCAGGATACACGTTTGCAGTTGGGAGTGGGCCAGCTCAACACCTGGGCTCCTCAGGCCCCTGAGTCCCACCAGGGATCGAGTCAGGGCTTTAGAATGGCCACAGACCTGGTCATTCAGAGACGAGAGACTGACCTTTCCCCCAGCCCGCCTCCCCCAATACAATAGAGACTTCCAAAGGGTTTTCCAATCCAATTTCCAGGTCCCAGGCCCCAGGTTCACTCATTCAAGTCAAGTGTGTTTTCTGACCTGAGCTTTATGAAGTCTTTTCAATTCTTCTTGCTTAACCAATTGTTTTGTGGCTTTCTCCAGCTTCCTTCTTCTGAGTGTCTTCCTCTCCTACAAAAACCAAAAGAGAAGAAAAAATGTATCTGGGAGAAATGGGGTTAAAATCTGCAAAATAATGACAAAGGCTTCTAGTTGCTCCAAGCAAACCATTGCTTAGCTTCTAGAACAATGACGTCCAATAGAACTTCCAGCGATGATGGAAATGTTCTATATCTGTGCTAAAATATGCAAGCCACTAGCCACCTGTGGCTGTTGGACATTTGAAATGAGCTAGCATGAGTAAGAAACTGATTTCCCTGGGCTTGTAAGATCCAGAACACTCAAAATCGATGCACTGAAATCTTGATGCGGTCACTTACAGGTTTGAAACACCAGAGAAAGGAACAGTTACGGTGTGGCCAGATTCCCATAATTGTAAGAGGAGACACTTCTGGTTGCAGAGAGAGCAGAGAATACTGGTGGAGCACTGGGCCGGGCGCCTTGCAGAGCTGGCATCAAATTCCAGCTGAGCTGTGTGAGTTTCAGCCTGCCACACAACTTTCTGAACTTCAGAGTGATGAAAATGATTGAGTGCCTACCTTGTAGGGATGTTATAAGAATTAATTGAGAGAATGTGGGTCATGCCCTTCCTAGAATACTTGAAAAAGATATGGGATAAATACATAAATACCATGATTTTTATTATTAGTGGCATGATTATTAGATTATCATATTATAAATCAGCGTGATTATAATTTACGAAAATCCATTATTTTTCCTATGTTTACAGAGTAAAAGTTCAAATTGAGCTAGTTTTACTATGAGTTTGTCTTCTTGGAGCATACTCATCCACTTTCTACATATTAGGATAAAGATTAGAGCATGCTAGAGATTTCTTTCTAATGCTGGCAGAGACAAATATGGAATTAAAAATTTGTTACAGCTAGCCTGGTGCCTGGGCAGTCAGTATCTGTGGTTGAACTGGATGTTTGCCCATTAAAGAGAGTATAAATCCACAAGGGAAGAATGGACCTAATAGGCGTACCCCAGATACTGCCAGAGGAATCCAGGTCCATGACGGAGGTCAGAGATTATGCCTGAAAAGCGCCTACATTTGCAGGGCCTCGTGGATCCTGGTCATTCAGTCACCCATTCCATGGATAGGTGTGGGGAGACCATCATGCTCCTCAGCAAAGCAGCCAGCTTGGAGGCCTCAGAGTGTCTACAGATTGTCAGTGAAAACATTGATCTTGATGAAATTTCATTTTTTTAGAATTCTCCTTAGGATCTAGAATTGTAAAGATCTTTTTCATCCTTGGAAGGAAATTCTAGCTCTCAGAACTGAAACTTATTCCGTATCATATCATCCCTATTTCTAGGAGATAACTTCCAGATTGACTGTCAACCACTCTGAACAGAGGGTCTGGCCCATTTGGCGGGGGGGGTGGGGGGGTGGAACCCCACCATTAGGCAGTCTGAATCTTTCTGGAAATGTTAGGGCAGAGGGGCATGGTGGAGATCACTTGTTGCTGCCCAGAGACTGTCTAACTCAATCTATACACAGACTCACAAATATCTCTTGAGCTTCCATTATGTTAATTTATATAATAAATCCCAGCACATCCTGAGTGCTATGTGGCAGATACTACACTGATTACTTCACATGTATCAGCTCATTTATTCCTCAAATTACACTTACGTTATGGATATAAGGCAATCAAATCTTGGACCAAAATAACTTGCCCAAGATGGCCCAATTAGTCATTGGTAGAGCCAGGAGTTAAGGTCAGGTAGCCTGAATCCAGCATCCACATTTTCAGCTGGTCTACACGGCCTTTCCTATGCCAAATACTGCGCAGGCACATCAAGGACCCCTGCCTTATAGAAATGTCAAGGTTTCCTCCTAAATTAAGACCATTTAATATAATTTCAAGGGGAGGGGTGTGCCTTGACAGCATCACACCATCTTAATACTTCTAAGCAGCAGAGCTGCCAAACCCTTCCTGTTTTATCAAGAGTCAGCAAAGCAGAACCTGGAGGAGGAAAGAAAGTCACTATTGCCTTTAATTAGAAGATGTTGACACAGAAAAGAAGGCTGATTTGTTCATAAATGCTCATCCAGTCTTACGACGAGCCGGGCTCAGTCCTTACAGCCTCAATGGTGGCAATGCCAGCACAGAGAGGCAAGGACAGAGGCTTGGGGCGAGGAAGGAAAAGACAAAGGACAGAGAAAGGGAGAGGTCTGGCAGGACCCTGGACGAGCGCCTGCCCCAGTCTCCCAGGTCCAGGCCTGGCTTTGGGAGGGGAGCGTTGGGGAGGGCCCAAGTCCAGGGGAGGGGTGGAGTGTTCACATCCTGTCTCGGGTTTCCTGCGCAAAGGTTCATTTGAGCTGAGTGGGCTCTGTGCCAAGGGGCTGGGGACACACCTGTATGGGACAGAAGAGATAAAGAAACCAGAGGGGGGAAAAAACCCTTGTTCCTTCAGGGTGGGCCTTTGTGAAGTAGTAAAGAAAGAACTTTTGGCCAGCTTCCCTTCCTGTAAGAGTGGTCAGAGGCCAGGTGAAGCAGGCAAGCTTTTCCACACCGCAAGCTTAAGTGCTGACAGGCTCTGTTCTGGGCCGGCAGGAGGACAAGGAGCTACTTGCAAGGCTTGCCCTAGATCTCATGGTCTTGCTATTTGATGTGTTTGGGCCATTCCATTCTCTTATTCTCCGTGAGTGTTGGAATGGCTGTTAGAATGGCTGATGAATGTCTGTATTCATTTGAATACAGACTTGACTCAAGGTCACTTAAGGGGATGAGAGGGACAGGAACAAAACCCCAGGAATCAACATAACACACCAAATTCATTTGTGTTGAGTACTGAACTAATCAGAGATGCCCACAGTTAGAAATGAGAAACGCATGCATATTCTCTTTCATTTGCATTCCCTCCCTCTCTCCCTGTCTCTCCCTCCCCCCTACCACACACACACACACACACACACACACACACACACACACACACTCACACACACACTCTCATGCTATGTCCCAGCCCCCTCCTGACTTGCTCTAAGCTGGGCCGTGGGGAGCTAGAACCCCCGAGTGACTTGAGATGACACCAAAGTTCCTAATGGCAGATACGGAAAAGTTGAGTCTAAGTAAATAAATTCGGTTCTCTCCCTTTCTCCTCAGATCCTCACTGCTCCAAAAAATAAACACTGTTAGCACAGTGAACTGCTTGTCTGTTCTCCTGGGAAGCATTTTAGGTCCAACCATTCATCCCTCAGTCCCAGTGAAAATGCTCCAGCCCCAGTAGATCAAGAAAACAACAGTGAGGTTTGGTTGTGGGATGTGTCTTCATGTATGTGACACACAGATGCATTTAAAGACGTACACCAATGTTTGCATTTTTAAAATCTATGGGTATGGGAGTTGTTTGGAGTGTTTTCCAGAAATACGTTCACGAAGCAAAGAGAACGGCCATCTCCCTAGCCGGCACGCAGCTAGTCCCTTCCACAGCAGGGACTCTTGGAGTATCCATGTCTAGATGCAACTGCATGGTTCATTTCATATTTCTGATTAGAATAAACATAACATTTTCCATGCAATCTGCCTCTAGTGCTTCTTAAATGAAGCTGTGTTTCCCCCAGGGAAATATGCATCTGCTTATTGTAATTTTTTCGATGGCTTGCTTGTTGGACCACATATTAAACCCACTTTAAGAGCTGCAGTCACCAAATGATTTTAAGTAAATATGTCTGTTTTTGTTTTTTTTTTTTTTCTGCCAGTTGGAGTCTCTTGAGAAAGGCAAGCTTCTAAAAGTTAGAAAAAAACAGATCATTCTTGGGGTGTTCCAGGTAAAAAAAGCGGTTGCTGTCAGATGCAATGAAACATGCTCCTCCTAACGAAAAACCACTGCCACTGGAGTCCACATTGGGTCTGAAACCTGGATGGTAAATGGCCCCCGCAAGCAAGGCCCTCTTTGGTTGGCCAAGTGTTGTTACCTTTGACCTCAAGGAAGGCTGGGGATGAAAGTCTTCATCTGCAGAGGAGGGGCTGGTGGAGGAGGTAGAAGAGGCGGCCCCTGGCACCTGCACTTGGATAGGGATGTGTTTGGGACCTGAAATGGGAACAGAAGAACTCACTGAAATCCCAGCTTCTTTTCCTGCCTCACGACCCAAAGCTGCCTCTCCCTCCGCCCTTCTTACCGCATTCCCTTCCTCCCTGCCCTTCCCTCGCTGCACCTGCCATGAGCAGGAGGAGACAGAACCTAAGGGCAACTGAAAATTTGGCCCTCCACGTTAATTACATTTCTGGGTCCCTGCCAAGGGCTTTGCAGCTCTCCTTTCATATTTAAAAAAAAAAAAAAGGCATTATGCAGAAATCAATTAATTCCTTAAACACCATTTATATGGTGTGTTGCTTAGAACGCATTCAGAGATGAAATCTGTTATTAAAATGCTTGTCTGAAGTTAGCTGAGTTACCTAAACGCTCGTGTAAGGTTCGTTCTGCAGAGTAATTGAATGCAAGAAAGTCAGAGCCAGCTCTTAAACAAATCGCCCTTCTGTGGCTCACAGCATCTGGCACCCATTTTTACTACATGACATCTGCTCAGTATAAAAGAGCTGGCGTCAGAATGTCTGGTCATAGAAAAAAAAAATCCCAAATGTAATCAGAAGCAAAAGGACTCTAAGCCTAAGGTTTTATCACATAGTCTCATGCAACATAAATATTTCATTAATTATGGCTAAACAAATGCCACTTTTATTTTCCCAACTTGCAGATATTATCACATCATCGAAGTGATGATTCAAATGCCAGGAAAGGCAGTTGAAGATAGGGAGGGCTCAACAATGCAGGGCCCAGGGGAGAGCTGAAGTCCAGGAGATCTGCCAACCTCTGAACAAGAGGTAGATGGTTAGAGGCGGCCAAGGGCCCGTGTTCACTAGAATCTCTTTGTGATCTAGCTGGGGACCGTGTGGGGTAAAGTCCTCCAGGTGCCACAGGAGGCTTTTATTCTTCTCAGCAAGAACATCTGCCCCTGCACATCATCCTGATGCAGAGTTAATGAGTAATGTCTGGATGAACCCACGCTGGATGCTGACTATCACAACCCGTGAGGACTCCATGAGAGGAAATGTACAAATCGTTGCTCGGCCATGGCAGCCTATATCCGAAGAGAAATATGTGTTGGGCGGGGAGGGGGACGGAGAAGCAATTCCATGTGACTCACATTCCCTCCAGCCTGCCTTTTCCTCCCCGTAATTTCCAACGATTTACCCCAGTGGGAGAGGCCAAGTTTTAGAAAATAAGGGTAATTTCAACCTCCGGGAGCACATTTACATATGCTGTTATTCAAAGCAAAATAATGCGGAACATCTATACAATAGCACAGCCTCCCTGGGGAAGGAGTTAACTGTTTTCCACTACAATTTGCCAGATGGGGAAGCTCAGGTGAAGAGAGCATCAGAGGGCAGCATAGTAATGGAAGGAGGCACCATTGGTGGTGAGCTCAGATTGTCCTCCAACTCCGGCTACTAGGTTACTATGGAGGAATGTAGTCATGGAGTGTTCACTTCTTAGTGTGTGAGCCTGAGGAACTAACTTCACCTCCCTGAGTTTCTGGAACTCACAACTTCTAACTTGCAGCACTGTAGTAGAAGAGTAAAGGTAATCGATGGAAAGAGCCTGACACGGTGCCTGGTTCATTGGAGATGCCTAAATAAATCTCATTGTCATCAGCAGCAGCAGCAACTGCCTCATCGTTATCATTGATCCAAATCAACAATACCGCAATATTAACAACACTGCCTAATTAACCTTCATTGTACAGAAGTAGAATAACCTAAAGTAGAAACTTCCAAAAATGAATATAGTAGTTCCACTTGCATCTTATTTTGAAACCGAGAAGAAAATATTTCCGAATATAATGCATTTCTTAAACTTCTGGCAAGCGTTATATATAGTTACCTCTGAATCTCTTCCCCTTTACTCTCTTCCACCACAGAACCACCGATTCCAGAAATTTACTTTTCAATTGCAAAGTTAAAAAAAACTTGGCAGCATTGTTCCACTCTGGCTATAATGGAGTGACTGATTCTGGGATTGATATCCCACCGCACAGCACTAGAAGTTGGGACAAAATCTACGAAGCAGCTGTTTCCAGACATTGGACAACAGGCAGTGCAGAACTGTGATAAACGTAAGAACAGAAGCAAATGAAGCCCTACAATCACACTAGCTTCCTCCCTAGAGGCACTTTCCAGGCCACAGTGCAGGTAGGAAGAACCTAAACAATATAGCAGGTTTGTTGAGTTGAAAAGACAGGGATCAGAGTTTGAGTGAGTGGAGGCAGCTGGAATGTGTCAGGGTGGGGGGTAGAGGAGAGAGCTATGCAGAAAAAGCACGTCAGGAATAAGCACAGAAGTCCCCTTGAGTCTATTGCTTAATAGTAAACTTTAGATGCATAGAGAGGAATTGCATGAGGTTGGGCCAGTGACTGTTGGAAAATTATAGGCTAAAGAGCCTCTAAAGCTTTTTACAGGATTGGGAAATACTCAAGTTCCACCCAGCTAGGGTAGAACAAACTTTGGGGGCATTAGAATAGAGGCCACAGAAGAGTCATACTTTAGTAATAGGGACAAATTAGCCCTAGGGTAAAGGTTATTATAAACTGTCCCAAATAAGCTTAAAAACAACCTTGAAAGAAACAAATTCATCTTCAAATTACACTACTGTCTGCCAAACATTTTTACTGTTTATACAACATTCTTTAAATGAAGAAACAAAGTCTAGACACCCTACAATGTAATCGTCACCAAACCTAGCAGCCAGAAAGCAATTACTAGATTGCAAAAGAGCAGGACAACAAGCTCACCATCAAGAGAAAAATCAGTTAATAAAAGCAGGCTCAAAGATAATGGGATTAGCAGACAAGGATTTAAAAATAACTATTATAAATATGCTCAGGAATTTAAAAAGACAGCATGAAGAGAATGAGGAGGTAAAAAATATAGAAGAAGAACCAAATGGAACCTATAAATATGGAAAATACAAAATCTGAAATGAAAATTTCACTGGATCAGCTTAATAGTAGATTAAACATTGCAGAGGAAAATAGTCTGTGTAATTAAGTAACAACAATAGAGATTATCCAAAATGAAACACAGAGGGAAAAAAAGACTGAAAAACTGAATAGAACTTCAGTGATCTGTGAGATAATATGAGGTGGTCTAAAATACGTATGATTGGCGTGCTGGAAGGAGATGGCGGGAGATAGAAAAAGTCATTTATGTAATATTGTTGAAAATCACACAAATTTAATGAAAATTGTAAATTCCAAGAAGTTCAATAAGCCAGAAGCAGGGTAAACATAAAGAAAATCATAGCAAGGCTCACGATAATAAATTTGCTGAAAACCAGAGATAGAGATAAAATCTTAAAAGCAGACGAAGAAAAATGATATATTACATACAGAGAAACAAAGATAAGAATGTCCATGGACAACTCATCAGAACCTAAATAAACCAAGAGATAATGAAACATCATTAAAATGCTGGAAGAAAAGTCTGTCAGTTTATAATTCTATATCCAGTGAAATGATCCATTCAAAATGAAGAAAAAATAAAGGCTTTAGGATAATTTGTTGTTAGCAGACATAAATAAGAAAAATGTCAAAAGAAGTTCTGTAGCAGAAGGAATATAACACATGGAGTGAAGAGCTCCAAAAATAGTAAATATAAAATAATTTCCCTTTTGGTTTTTAACTTCTTTAAAAGATAGTCAACTATTTAATGCAGGATAGTGTGAAATAATAAGAAATATATAATTTGGTCTCTGTCCCCCATTCCCACCAATATTTGGTCTTTGACTCCAGTTCCTGACACAGAGCTCCTGAAATGCTTGTCATTCTGAGTGAAAAGTTCCCAAGTCCCTTGAAACTTCCCATGTTAGGAGCACCTTTTGTTCTAATGAAGTGACTCTTGGTGAGTTCCTGGAAGATGGTTGGTCATTAGAGAGACCAAGCTGTGACTAGAAAATCTCAAAATCATTTGAAATTAAGCAATACTTTTCTGAGAACCAATGGATCAAGGACAAAATAAAAGTAAATTGAAGCTGATGGGATAAGAATATGGCATAACAGGGGCGCCTGGGTGGCTCAGTCATTAAGCATCTGCCTTTGGCTCAGTCATGATCCCAGGGTCCTGGGATAGAGCCCTGCATCGGGCTCCCTGCTCAGCAGGAAGCCTGCTTCTCCCTCTCCCACTCCCCCTGCTTGTGTTCCCTCTCTTACTGTCTCTCTCTCTGTCAAATAAATAAATAAAATCTTAAAAAAAAAAAAAAAGAATATGGCATAACAACATAACTAGGATGTAGCTAAAGTAGTGATTTGAGGGAAATTTAGAGCTTTCAGTGTACACACTGTGCAAAAGAAAAGTTGAGAATTAATGCTGTAAGATCTATTTCAAGAAGCTAGAAAAAGAACCAACAACTGAACCTAAAGAAACTAAAAGGAAGAAAATAATCAAGATAAGAACAGAGTATGAGAGAAAATAAAAACAAAGCAGAAATAAAATAAAAAATTAACAAAGTAAAAATTTGGTTCTTCAAAAAGATATAACATTGATGACTTCTAAAAAGAGAAAGAAAACACAAATTACCAACATTGAGGATGAAAAGTCCTCCAGAGTATTCAAGGAAGCTATTATACAATCTTATGACAATATATATGAAAATTTGGATAAAATGCACAAATTCTTTGAAAAACATGACTTACCAGAACTGACATAAGAAGAAATAGAAAATCTTAATACTTACATATCTATTAAAGAAACTGAATCCACATTAAAAACCACCCTACAAAGAAAATACTAGGCTAGATGACTTCATTTGTGTTCAAATGTTTAAAAACCAAATAACACCAGTGTTAAAACAAACCCTCTTCCAGAGAATAAGAAACGATGGAACACTTCTCAACTTGTGTTACAAGGCTAGCATAAATTTGAATCCAAAACCTGACAAAGATATTGCAAGAAGGAAAATTTCAGACCAGTAATTCTCATGAACATAGCTGCAAAACTACTAAAAATGATTAGCAAATCCAATATAGTGATACATAAAAAGATGATACATTATGACCAAGTTGGGTTTACTCCAAAACATTTTCAAATCTCTATAAACAATCAATGTAATTCAGTACATTTCCGATTAAAGTAAAAAAAAAAAAAAAACATGATTATCTCAATAGAATTAAAAAAGCTTTTCATTAAATTTATCATTATTCATGATAAAAAGAGTAAGCTAAGAGTAGAAGGAATCTTCTTTAAATAATAAAGAGTACCTATCTTAAAAATCAACAGCAAACAATATATTCAGCAGTGAAATACAATCCCTCTGTTATTGGGAGAAAAAGACAATGATGTACATTCTTAACATTTCTATTTAGCATTTATAGGCAGTCCTAGGCAGAACAATAAGTCAAGAAAGTTAAATAAAAGGTATACCAACTGGAAAGGAAGATGTCAAACTGTATTTGTAGACAACATGATTATTTATGTAGAAAATTCCACAAAAAAGCTCCTAGAATAATAAGTGAGTTTAGCAAGGACAATATAAAAAGTCAACTGTGTTTCTATATATCAACAATGAGCAACTGAAAATCAAAATGAAGAAAGCCATTCCATTTATAATAGCAACAACAACAAAATGAAATACTTCAGGGATACATTTAATAAAATATATGCAGAATCTACACAATGCAAGCTCCCTAAGAGAAATGAAAGAAAACCTAGATAAATGGAGAGATATTCCATTTTCACAGACAGAAAGACTCAGTAGTGGTCAATTCTTCCCAAATTGATTTATAGATGAAAAACAATCCCAATCAAAATTCTAGCAGACTTATTTGTTAGAAATTGACAAGCTCATTCTAAAATTTATACAGAAACACAAAAGACCTAGAATAGCCAAAATAAATTTTAAGAACAAAACTGGAGGATTCCCACTACCTGTTTTCCAGACTTACTCTAAAGCTGCAGTAAGCAAGAGTTCATGTTATTAGTTTAAGGATAAACATATAGATCAATGGACAGATTAAAGAGTATAGAGATATACCACACATATTTAGTTAATTATCTGTAAAGGTGCCAGAATAACCCAATGGGGAAAGAATAGTCTTTTTAACAAGTAGTGCTGACAATTAGATATCTATAGACAAAGAAACCTTGACTTTTATTCACTATAAAAAATTAATTAGAATTGGATTATAGATCTAAGCCTGGAAGCTAAAAACTGTAAAAGTTCTGAAAGAAAGCACTGGAGACATTCTTAGTGACTTTGGGTTTAGGAAAGATTTCTTAACTATAACTCAAATTATAAAAGAGAAAAATTAATAAATTTGACTTCATGAAACTAAAAATTTCTTTGAAAGATGTTGTGATGAAAATAAAAAGACGATCCACTAACTAGGAGAAAACACTTGTGAATAAAGATCTGATAAAGGATTTATAGCTAGAATTTTAGGAACTCTGGCTAAATAGAGGACTAAGAATATTGTATATTCTTAGATCAAAATACTCATTATTCTAAAGCTAGCAAATGTCTATAAAATAATCAATTAAAGACTATCATTTTTTAACTGCACCAAAAAATCGAATACTAGGGAATATATCTAATGAAAATTGTGCAAGATCGCTATAATCACAAAACATGGACAGAAACTGAAGAACACCTCAGGGAGGTGTCATGTCCATGGATTTGAAGACTGAATATTGCACAGATGTTAATTCTCTCCAAATTTATCTATAGATTCAATGTAATCCCAATCAAATGTTCAGAAAATATTTTTGTGGAAATTGACTAATTGGTTCTGGAATTCACATGGAAATACAAAAGGCCAAGAATAGCCAAGATAGTCTTGAAGAAGAACAAAGTGGAGGGTGTATTCCAGGCTGTGAATATTTATTATAAAACCACTTAATGAAAACAGTGTGACTCAGGCGTAAGAACAAACCAATCAGTGGAACAGGATAGAAGATCCAAAAACAGACCTGCCTAATTTATGACAGTGTCACAGCAATAACATGGGGGGGGAGGGGAGGAAGACAGCCTTTTTAATGAATGCTGTTGAATCAAGTGGATAACATAAAAAAGTAAATAAAACTTTACCTCACAGAATATACAAAAATCTATCTTAGTTTGGTAGTAGACTAAACTGTGAAAGGTAAAATAATAAAACTTCCATAACTGTTGTACAATAGAAATATAATATGAGCCACACATATAACTTAAATTTTTTAGCAGCCACATGAAAAAGTGTAAAAAGAAACAGATTTGCAATTAGTCTTAAACATATATTTTATGTAGCCCTAAATTTCAAAAATATTATCATTTCAACATGTGGTCATATACAAATTATTGAGATATTTTACATTATTTCATTCATACCAAGTCTTCAGAATCTGGTACATGTTTTATACATTCCTGTTTAGGTGACACATTTTTAACAGTTAAAGTAAAATGTAATTCAAAAGGTTGTGTTTATTTTTTTTTTATAGATTTTATTTATTTATGTGACAGAGAGAGACACAGCGAGAGAGGGAACACAAGCAGGGGGGAGGGGGGAGAGGGAGAAGCAGGCTTCCCACTGAGCAGGGAGCCCGATGCGGGGCACAATCCCAGGACCCTGGGATCATGACCTGAGCCGAAGGCAGACGCTTAACGACTGAGCCACCCAGGCGCCCCAAAAGGTTGTGTTTAATAGAAGAACATTTTCCATTCAGTATTTAAATTGAAATTTCTTAACATTAAATTAAAAATTCAGTTCCTCACTCATACTAGCCACATTTCAAGTGTGAAATCATGGCTACCATATTGGACGGCACAGTTCTAAACAGTAACACAGAACATATTTATGACTTCAGAGTAGGGAAAGGTCTCATTACCAGGGTGTAAAGCCAGCAATAAAGGAAAATACTGATAAATATGGCTGCATTAAAATAAGTATAGTGTTTATTTATAGAAGTTTGTTAGTAATATTTCACCTTTAAAGAGTGAAAAAGTGAGCCTGAGAGTGGGAGAAGATATTTATAATACGTATATCTGACAGAGAACTTATATCCAGAATCTACACAGATTACAAATCAATAAGGAAAGGGCTGTCTACACAAGAGAAGTATGGGCAAAACGACTAGAGAGTTCACAAGAGAATATCTAATTAAGCATGTGAAAAGTAGTGCAACAAGGTTAGCAGGTAAATGCAGATTATAGTTTTTTTTTTTTTTTTAAGATTTTATTTATTTATTTGACAGAGGGAGTGAGAGCAAGAACACAAGCAGGGGGAGTGGGAGAGGGAGAAGCAGGCTTCCACAGAGCAGGGAGCCCGATGTGGGGCTCGAACCCAGGACCCTGGGATCATGACCTGAGCCGAAGGCAGACACTTAACGACTGAGCCACCCAGGCACCTGGTAAATGCAGATTAAAACAATAATGAGATACGTCCATAAAAATGGTGCCATCCAAACACAAAACAAAACAAAACTGAGACTGCCAAGTGTTGCAAAGATGGAGGTCAAGGGGAGCTCTTATTTCCGGCTGGAGTGTATATACACTGGTACAACCACTTTTGAAAACCGTGGGACAGTATCTATTAAAGCAAACCATGTACATGCCTATCCCACGACCTAACAAGTCCACTCCCAGGCATACACTGACAAAGTCTGTCTTTGAACAAACTTTGGGCAAGCTCCTCTGAGCCTTCTTCTTGGCTAGGCCTCAACCTTGGCCTGTAAAAACTACAGACTCCCCACATAAACTACTTAGCCCACCCACTTCTTCCTACATGGAAGGAAGTAGGAAGAAAAAGTACCTGCCTGAGAAAACTCAAAAGCTGACAAAGGAATTTAGTGTTTGTTCTAGCCCACACCTGCTGATAGGTCCCTGACTACCCTTTCTTAGAACAATTACTAAAAAGGGCTTTAAAGAATCCTTCCTCTGTCCTTTTGAGATGTATATGTATCTCCTACCACTCAAGAATGTCTTTCTCAAGGTCGTGAAAGCCAGTCCTTTGAAATGTAATCATCAGGAAGGCTAGGACTTCTGTCTCCCAGTCTTTATGGGAAGATAGAATCCTAACTTCAATAATTGTCAGCTAACACACATATCTGGCCTAATCAGCATTTATACTGACTGAGCCTTTGTAATTTTTCACATCTTTGACGCTACTGAGTCTCTGTTCAGCCCCTCCCTGTTCCCTCAATCTCCCTGTAAAGGACCCAGCCACCTCGGCATAAATCAAAGGTGAGTTCAGTTCATATTGGACTCTCTCTTCTGTTGTAATAGTATGTTGTTAATTAAAATCCATCCTTAACACTTTTCACAGCATCTGGCTTTATCTTTGACAATAGCCAATAGAAACGATCGGTCTAAGAAGGCTCAAAGCAGCATTATTCACCATAAAAGCAACTGAAAACACTTAAGTGCCCAGCATCAGAATGCACAAATAAATTGTGGCATATTCACACAAGGGAATAAGAGGTAGGGAGGCAAAGAATGAACCACTCCTGCACATAACAATATGGATCCCCCGCCCCCACCCCAATAATATAGGCTTGTATTTTCTGTTGTTGTGAGAGCAAGGAAGTCAGATTCAGCACCTACGAGACCCATTTATTATCTCACAGTGTGTAGGTCAGAAGTACAGGCAGGCATGGCTCAACTGGGTCCTCTGTTCAGGGTCTGACAAAGCTGCAGTTGAGGTATCTACCATGCGGGGGTCTCAGCTGCAGCTCAGAGTTTTCTTCCAGCTCATTCAGGTTATTAGCAGAATTCTACTCCTGGTGGTTGTAGGAGATGGGGCCCATTTTCTCACTGGCTGCCAGCTGGAGATCTGTCTTAGCTCCCAGAGGCCTCCTGGCCATAGGGCCTCTCATAGTATGTCAATTTACTTCTTCCAAGCCAGCAGGATCATATCTTTCTCACCCTGCGCGTTTCAGGAAAGGCCCCATCCTTATTAAGGGCTCCTCCGATTAGGTTAGGCCTACCCAGGATAATCTCCCTTTTGATTAGCTCAAAGTCAATTGGTTTAGAACTTAATTACATTTGCAAAATCCGGTAACCGAATCACAGGAGTGAGATCCATCATATTCACATTCCCACCAGAATCAAAAGGACGAGATTCTACAGGGCAGAAAGCATGGGGCCCTCTGAGAATTCTGCCTACCATAACACTGAATGATTCAATGTTTATAAAGTCAAAAACCTGCTGAAGTAATCCAAGATGACAGAAGTCAGATGGTAAGCAAGTACTTTTGTTGGATGTCACATATATGTGGGAAGAGGCATGATGGAAGCTTCTGAGTGCTGGTGATTTTCTATATCTTGATCTCAGAGGTAGTTGTACAAATATGCACTTTACTAAAATTCATCCAGTTGTGTACTTAATATTTGTGTACTTTATATATTTTATACTGCAATAAAGATTTGATGCAAAAATAAAAAAAGACGTTCTCAGAGTGCCTTGTTTAGTTATATACAAGAAGGATAATCTGTGTTAAAATTGTTTGTATAAAATCAGCACTGGTAAGTGCTTGAGATCAGTTTATGCCCCTAAGGAATTTAAAGACCCTGAGAAGTTTATATATACTATTAATTTACCCAGAAAGTTTTGTTGTAAAGATAAGAAAAATTAAATTTCAGCCGATTTATTCAAGTGATCATAAATTTGAGGTATTTCCATTCAAATACGTTTTGAGAGTTTCTCATTTTCAATTAGAATACTGTTTCCTCTCTCCATTGCATGGGAGTGTACCCACAAGTTAAATGTGGAGAGAGCAATGTGTGTGTGTGTGTGTGTGTGTGTGTGTGTGTGTGTTTGTGATTGGTGGGTGGGCTGGGCAGGGGCAGGGAAATAAAAGGAAACTAATGGGCCAAATCTGGTAGGGGAGGTAAAATCTTTACATTCTTAGGATACTGACCTAAGAGCATTTGAGAGAAACACAAAGCTCTTCCATGAGATGGGCCCAGACACTATTTCCAGAGCAAGTCAGCCTTAACCTAATTCCATTCTCTACCTTCCCATTCTGTTCCAAGCCAAGGAAGTCATACCATTCCCTAGTAAATATAAATGAAACAGTTCTCCATGATAAGTAAATCAGGAAAACACATTCACCCCCAGTCATTGTAATCAGCATACACAAAAGCCATATAAGTGTGAAATAAATGAACTAAAGGCCAATCTTACTAAGGAATTTGATGCAAAAGTGTTAAATAAAATATTAGCAAACAGGGGGCGCCTGGGTGGCTCAGTCGGTTAAGCTTCTGACTCTTGGTTTCGGCTCAGGTCATGATCTTGGGGTCCTGGGATTGAGCCCTGCATTGGCTCTGTGCTCAGCTCGGAGTCTGCTTGTCCCTCTCCCTCCCCCTCTGCTCCTCTCCCCCTTCCCGCACGTTCTCTTTCTCACCTAAATAAAATCTTAAAAAATATATTAGCAAATGGAACAGAAAAATATATTAAAATAATAAGACATCATGACCAAATGATATTCATTTCAGCAATATAAGGATGGTTCAATATCAGTGAATTTATTATGTAATTCATGGTATTAATCAAACTATGGAGAAAAAAATCCTACAATCATCTTGAAGGGTACTGGGGTGACATTTGATAAAAGTCAACATCCATTCATGATTTAAAATACTTTCAATAAAATAGGATTAGATGGTAATTTCCTTAGTGTTTAAATCTATCCTAGTCAACCCAAAAGCCAGCTAGCATCATGCTTAAATGGGAAAACATTCTCATTAATGAGATGCATTCTCATTAAGGTTAGGAATGTCATAAGGAAACCATATTACTACTTTTATTTAATATTGTTCTGGAGATCCTAGAAACCAAAGAAATTAAGGTAACAAAATAAATTAGAGGTATACACCTTTTAAACAAGAGGTAAAATTACCATTTAAAAAAATATTATTTATTTATTTGAGAGAGAAAGTGAGCTAGAGAGGGCACAAGCCAGGGGAGAGGCAGAGGGAGAGAGAGGAGCAGACTCTCCGCTGAGCAGGGAGCCCGATGTGGGACTCGATCCCAGGACCCTGGGTTCATGACCTGAGCTGAAAGCAGATGCTTAACCGACTGAGCCACCCAGATGCCCTAAAATTATCATTATTTACAGATGTTATGATTGCACATTTGGGGAGAACCCAGGAGAAGCCATTGGAAAGTGTTCATAAGCAAGGAGAATCTAGCAAAATGGATGGGTGCCAAAGTACTATACAGAAATCAACACATTTCAGGTATACAAACAATAGTAGGAAGATAGATCAAAAGATTTTATTTACAATAGCAATAAAAACTTATATATTGCAATAAACTTAATAAATACGCCAGACCTGTAAGATGTAAAGTTTAAAATATTCTGGGGGGGGAGGAGTCATAAAAAAGAGAGCAAATGGAAAGGCAATTCATATCATATGGTTGTGAATTCTTGCCAAGTTTGTTTGTAAACTTCATCCCATAAAAGTAGTTGTAGGATTTTTTAGGTACATAGACAAGCTGATGCTAAATTCATATAGAATATCAAACAAAGCAGGAAGAGACAGGAAATTTCTAAAAGAGAGGATCAATCATGGAATACTCTTCCTACCTGATGATACATAAATTTAAAAAGGTATAAATATATAAAGTAAAATAATTAAAACAGTGTGGTACTGATACGTAACAGACAACTCAACAGAATATAATGGATGGTATCGAAATCAGTCCAAGTACTGATACATGACAAAGATGTCATCTCACATAAGAGAGGAGAAGATGGGTTAGTCACTAAATTATTTTAGAATAACCAGGGAGACAGCTTAAGACAAAAACAAAAACAGGGTTAGATCCATACCTCACATTTGATATTAGGACAGTTTCCTGATATAAATATTTAAATGTAAAAAAGTTTAAAACAAACAAACAAAAAAGACTAGGAGCAACTATAAGAAAATTCTTCTATAAACTTGGAAGAAGCTCTTCCTGAACTATTATATAAAGTCTAGGAGTCATAAAATGAAAAATTGTATAACTACTCTATACAAATAAAAATTTTATGTGACAAAACCCACCATAAACAAAGTTAAGCACGAACAAGAAGCTGGAAAAAAATATTTGTAATTCCTATCACACAAAAGGGTTAAATTTCCCTTTTAATAGAGTCCCTTCATATCATTAAGAAAAATACCAACAATCCAACAGAAAACTGGACAAAAGACAGAGAAGTAATAGCTGACAGAAAAGGAAATACAAATGACCTTTTAACATATGAGGAGATACTCAATCACCTATCAGATTGGTAACGATGAAAAAAAAAGTTGGGTAGCGCCATGGTTAGCGCAATTAGGGAAACACCACCCTCATGTTTTGCTGAACCAGCACCACTGTGATGGAGCACAATTTGGCAGCATTTATCAAAATCCCTGGTCCACAGATCCTTTGTTCCAGCATTTCCGCTTCCAGTACTGCCAGATATGCCAAATGGCCCAAGTTCCCAGTTCATTTTTGCAGCACGGTTTGTAATAGCAAAAGATTGGAAATAAACTTGCATCCTAGGCGACTGGCTACCTACATCCACATCCACACAATGGAATACAGTACAGCTATAAAACATAGAGCTCTTTATGTGCTAATATACAATGATCTCCAAAATAAAATTAAAAGTAGGGGCGCCTGGGTGGCTCAGTCGTTGAGCATCTGCCTTCGACTCAGGTCATGATCCCAGGGTCCTGGGATCGAGCCCACATCGGGCTCCCTGCTCAGCGGGAAGCCTCTCTCGCTGTGTCTCTCTCTGTCAAATAAATAAATAAAATCTAAAAAAAAAAAAAAAATTAAATTAAAAGTATAATAAAAAGTGTGTCTAATATGCTAGCAAACTACCTTAATGTAACGAAGAAAGAAAGAATATAATATGTAAATTTGCTCTTATATGCATGAATTCTGTCTGCAAAAATGCCCAAGAGCTGATGATCATCACATCTGTCCTCAGGGACATGACCTGGATGGCTCAGGGACAGGGAAGGGAGATAGGACTATTTATTTTGTGCATTTTGTACCCTTTTATTTTAAACCACATGAATGTATTATCTATCAAAAAATGCACAACACATTAAAGTTTACGATGGGGAATAAAGGATCTAGTTCAACTCCAGCCTGTTTGTGCTTATCCTGAGCTTGACTGAAAATAAAGTCTCTTGTTAATCTATGTAGCTTTCTGATTAAGGCACCAAAGAAGGAAAAGAATTTTTCATTTGAAAACTTAAGTTCTAAAATAAAAGGTAAATAAGAAAAAAGTTAACAAAATAAGTAAAAACAAAGTTGCTCAAGAACAGGGATAGGAGGGGCGCCTGTGTGGCTCAGTCGGTTAAGTGTGTGACTTTGGCTCAGGTCATGATCTCGGGGTCCTGGGATTGAGTCCCGCATAGACCCCCACATCGGGCTCCGTACTCAGTGGGAAGTCTGCTTGAGATTTTCTCCCTCTGCCCTTCCCCCTGCTTGTGCTCTCTCTCAAATAAATAAATACAATCTTAAAAAAAAATAGGAATAGGAGAATCACAGTTTGTTTAAAGCCAACAAATAAATATCAACAACAAAATAAATCATGTGAGTGTTTAACTAAACTGTCGGTAGGGATATATACCAAAACTTTGGCAAGGAGGAGAGGGGGCAGAGAATAGATGTTACTTTTTTTTTTTTAAGATATTTCTGTATTATTGGATTATTCCAATTCTTGATGTATTAATTAATTCAATAATTTAAAAAATTACAATCATATTTAAATATAAAAAGGCCTAAGTTTCCATTGGTAACCAAATATATGTGTGTTTAAACAGTAAATAAAAAAAATGCAAGCTTAAAAGAGGCACCATTTTTTGACTAGTAAAACAGCAGTGTTTTTAAAATGTGGTACTCAATACAGGTGACAGTATGGTGAAAAAGTTATTTCATACATTAGCAGTGAAATATAAACTGGTACCTTTCCCTCCATTTAATTCATATTTATAACATGCAGTGTAAGATATAACACAGAAAACTCCCATGTATCCTTTATCCAAACCGTTAAAAAATAATTCGTTAGTGCAAATTAAAAAACTTAAAAATATTCGCATCTTTAATCCAGTAACCTCATTTCTTGGGGCCTATCCTAAAACAAAAATAATTCAAAGGAAAGAAAAACCTATATGCATAAAAATGTTCATTCAATACCATATATAAAATACCAATATACTCATATGTATAATTTATATATACATATATATCTATAAATTAATAAAACAGTTATTTTCTAAATAAAAAATAATTTACTTAATGAAACAACATGTCCACTAGATATAATAGTCTACTGCCATCAAATCGCATTTATGTAAACGATATGCTGTCGTAATAGCTAGGATATATTGATTTTTAAAAATACAATTTGGGGGGTAAAACTTAGTAAAAGTTGCCATATACGGATAATGAGTGGGCAAGTGGTGAGATTATGGTTGATTCTTTGTCTTTTTCAAAACTCTCTGTAACATCATTTCAAACTTAATTTTTTCTTAATTTTTCAAATTCAGGTTTTCCTACTTTTGTCAGAATTTAATTTGGGAAGAAGGAGAAAGTGAAAGATGCCTGTTGTTAGTCCAGTAAGAAAGACTAACTGCCCAGCAAGAACTGCAGACTTCGGTTAGGAAAGCGCCACTTACTTGCATCTTTGTCTGGAGAAGGAGGACGGACCCTCTGCCCCAGGCAGGTGCTGCTGAAAGGCCGTGCCAACTTCTCCAGGGGCTGGGTGCTGTCCGCCGGCTCCCCCGCCCCCCTGGGGGTGCTAAAGAGGTCCTGGAGGTCCTTTCTTTGTTTGGATTCTTGGAGGGAACTCTCAAAAGATTTGTCTTTGAGTCTGAAGGAGGGAAAGAGCGAGATTTTTCCCTTTGGAACCTGAGAAGCATCTGGGGATGTCTCTTGCAAACTCACTTTCTCAAGGAGTGTGGGAACATCTTCCATCTTGTGGCAGGGCAGGGTCATGAGTGCAGGAAACACCTTGGACGGTCGGTTGGGCAAACTATGGGTGCGGAGGGCAAGGTCAGGAGGGCTAGGGTACGAGGGCTGGGCAGCCCTGGCAGGTGGGGAGCCCCAGGAGAAGAAGGCTGAGGCCCTGCTCGCCATGTCTTTCCCCGGGGACTGCTGGTTGCCATCTTTATTGGAGCTGGTTTTGCGAAGGCTGAACGAGCGAGTGCAAGCATGCGGCTGGCTGGTGGGCGAGGTCTTTGATTCTGGCTTGGCAGAGGCCTTCCTCCCACCTTCCGAGTTGGGGAGGAGGGGCTCCAGGGACCTTCGGATGGCATTTGCTATGAGCCGAAGTGGGGACTTGGGTGGAGCCCGTTCAGCTGGGGTCCCCGTCTTCTCCTGAGCCCTTCCTTGGGTGGGCGGGGTCTCTCTCGCTGTCCGGGAGAGCAGCAAGGGACTAACGGGTTTCAGGACACAGCCTCCCCTACCATTGTCAGTACTTCTCTGGGCAGACTGTGCCCCAGCTTCCAGGCTCATACTCTCAGGGATGGAATGGTTCCAGTCCAGCAGCTTTGTCTTCTGCTCCGGAGTGAGGACTAACTTCTTCAAGTCCAGCTTCTTCCCCTCTTCCAGCTCTGACCCATCCTCCTCTCCCCTTCTGGGTCCAGTGTTCTTTTCTCTTGGGTCCTCTCCAGCCCTGGGAGATAGCTCTTGGTCTGGCAAGCACCTGTCTTTCCCTCCAGTGGGGTGAGGGCCTCTGCGGATGCTTCTGGTGTCCCCAAGAGGGGCCTCTGCTCCCTGACACCCATCAGAAGCCATCTCTGCAAGGCTGGGCGGCTGGGGGCTGGCGAGGCCATCTCCACCGGGCCTCACCATGCAGTACTCTGCCCGCTCCAGCACTTGGCCATGAGGCAGATACAGGGGCATGTCCTTGGGTAACCCTTGGGCTCTGGCGCGCCTCAGAAAGATTGGAGTAGAAGGGCTGGAGTGACCTCTTAAGACCTGTGAGGGCAGGTTGTTAGCTGTCACCTAGAGGGGATGGGCAAAATGAATGGTTATTTAGGAATTCCCAGCATTTATCTATATGGGGAGGCATATCTCAGCCCATGGCCCCCTCCCTTCCTCTCTTCAGATCTCAGACACCCAAAGTCTGAAAGAAATCTGCCGAGGATGATTTCAAAGGGCTGCTCTTCATTCTAAGTGGCTGCTTCAGGACCTGCTGGGATCTGCCTGCAGTCCCTGTAGCTGGACTGATCAAAGGCTTTGCTGGGTGCTGGATTAGGTGGGTAGGAAGCCAGAATGGAAGGCAAAGGCACGGACAAGCTCCCTGGCCAGCCAGGCAGAGCTGGCCTGGCCCCTGTGAGTGGTCAGATGTGTACGGGAGGACAGATACCCCATGGCTGGCTTGGCCATGGTCCTTACTAAGGGGTACATTGCACCCATAGGTATGTTCCTCCAACAACCAAGAGGCCAAGGCTTCTTCCTTGGAGATTATTAAGTTAAGGACAGACAGTTCTCCCTCTGGGCTGGAGCTGTGGTGGCAGAAGGATGGCCTTTAGGACTTTTCAATGACCCTTCTAAACCTGACTCATGCTTTGCACCATTGAGAAAGTAGTCATTTGAAGCATGCAAGAACTTGGCCCTTGGCAAAGGAAGAGCATAGGGAAATTCTAGGAGTGGCTGTGCCCTGCCAAGAGCTCTGGTGCCTGAGGGGCAGGTCATAGGACAGGAACTTACAAGAGCATGTACCCTTCGTCTTGTGCACCCTATTTTTCAGAGCCTAGACCAGGGTCCAGCAGGTAACAGAGGCTTGATAAACTCATACTGAAGGATAAAGATCAAACCTGAGTATCTCAGTGATGCCATTTTCTTTTCAAGGGGGGATGTGCTTCCAAGAGTCTCAGCTGCTACCAAAGGCAGCCTCAGTCTGTGTCTGCCTTCCTTCAACTGTGAACTCCTCAAGGTCATCTGCCAGGCCCTCAAGGGCAGAGCATATATCCTAGCATCTCTGCATGCCACAGTCCTGCCCAGAGTCTGTGCCCCACAAAGTCAGCTTAGTGAGTGGCTGTGCCCCGGGGCTGGCTGAGAAGGAACAGGATGGGTGAGCCTTCATGAAAAGGACAAGTGAAGCAGGCCTGGGTGGACTCTTGACAGAGCATCTCATGGCCCTGGCTTTGCACTTGGGTGACCTAAGAGTGCTAAGAATCCGGAATTAAGTGTGGAAGTGGGTGGAGCATGAGCAGCTCACCTTCTGAACACCTGCACAGGGCCCCAAAGGGCATTTACCTGAGGTAGGGAGAAGCCATCCAGAGCATTCCCCGGGACACTGGTTGAAGAAAAAGATGGCAACGAAGATGAGGGAGAAGACAATGAGGAAGAAGAAAGAGGAGCAGCTTCCTTTGAAGGTGACATAGTTGTTTTGTTGTTCACTGGTGTCAAACCTACCAAGGAAAGAACATACTCTCCATTACAGAGCTGTTATTACCTTATTTTATCATGAAAAGAGGAGGTTTTAAGAGAAGCTCCAACTCAATAAATAGAGTCAGAGGGAGGAAGGTGTTGGAGACTGATTGAGAGGCCCCAACGCTGAGCTTGACCTTAGGAGGAACAGGTGAGGAGTGACAGCCTCCTGTGGGGGAACGGAGGTCCAAGGACGAAAAGTCTAGGAACCATCGCACTTCGCACTCAGGATGTTCCTGAGAGATGGAACAGGGAGTCTCCAGGGCATCTCTTGGAAATGGGCACCTACCTCTAAAGTTTCCCCTGAAGCCATTGTGGTTGGGGTCTGGGCTGCGTTAAGTCACTTAGTCAATAAACCACCTGAGTCCTCTTCCCACAAGATGCTGGACCATTAGCCGTGGGCGTGGGCAGGGTAGACCATCACCACTAATGAAGTGGGGGCTTCCTTCTCACACGGGCGCCAAGGGGCTCTCAGATGAGATGGTTAGTTTGAGATTTTAAGAGAACACTAGGGAGGGAGGTTATAATGAGCATCAAATCATTTGAAGCATATGGAGTGGGGTTCGTGCCAAGCTCCCGTTGGTCAGGGAACAAACGAGGTGCAGTGTGTGCGCTCAGAGCGACGGGAGAAAGGAGTGTGTGGTTGGGACCCTGAGGACGCGCCTCATTCTGCTCTGTGGGAGCTGGAGTCCATTCGTCTGGTAACTGCAGAAATGTGACAGTTGTAGCCTGTGAGCTCAATCTCTCTCTCTCTCTCATGAGTGCACACACGCGCCCTCTAGTAACCTTAAACCTAAAATCTCAAGAGCTTTGCTTCTGTAACAGAGCATCCCAATAATATGTCCTCAGAGGGATTCAGAAAATGCCACACTCCGTTTCGGAATTGTCCGCTCAGCGTCTGACCCTTCAGCCCAGCCAGCTCTCCTGTGAACCCTCCCAGCAAATAAGGCTACCCCCCAGAGACTTCCCAGGACCAATGTGCGTCTACCCACTCCTGTCCCACTCCCTGCCTGCGGCCGTTCTGCTGACCCATTCCGATTTCCCTCCAAGTTGTCCAGCCTTCAGATGTTAGCTCACTTCCTAACTCAAGACAATCCCCTGCCTCAGTTTCCCCAAAGCTTCGGGTGAGACGCTCCTCCTCTGGAACCCATACAGGCCAGGCCAACCGCACCCTCAGAAGTTGGGTTCTTCAGGATTCTGTCCTGCTTCCCTTGTACACACAGGCAAGTGTGTCAGAGTGCGTATCGCAGTCCTGGGCTCTGGAAAGACGGCCACCACACACACATGTTCCGCAGGCTTCCAAAGCGAAGCCCTCCAGAAAGCTTCTGAGGGAAAAGATAACTCAGGGAAAGAGATCTGAGGGTGGCAGGAAGGAGCTGCTGGGAGAAGGCCCGGGGCTGCCAGGAGCCGATGCGGGGGAGGCAGCTGGCCAGCCTGTCACCCAAACCCTCAGTGCAGCCCACAATTAGATGGTTCGAGCCTAAAAAGGCAAACGCTGTGAGTCAGTTGTTGCCTTGCTTCCTGTCTTCGGCTTGCCAAATTCCTGCCAAATTCCTCCTCCTCCTCTTCCTTGCCCCCTCATTCTCTTCCCTCTGCTACCTCCTGAATCAAACTCCTCAGCTTGTCTCAGAGGCCCCTCAGCTCAACAGACTGCTTCTTTGTTCCCCCCTTCTGACACAGATCCAGGGACACCTTGGGAACCAAACCTGACAGGAAAGCCTTGGGGTTCACAAGGTCATGACCCAGGGGCTTCTCCCTCCTCCTTTCTGTAATCCCTGCCCCCCCACCACCACTCCCACCAGTGAGGCCTCTCTGCACACATGTTCCTCATGCACTGACTTCAGGAGAACCTGGGCAGAGCTTGAAGGGACACCTGCCAGTCAAGCTGCCACCTGGGAGAAGGCCAGAGCTAAGCTGAGAGGCGACAGGAGATCTCACCTGCCTGAGGTGGTCAATGTCTTTGGGTTCCCTCAGAGAATGGCAAAGGGGAACCTGGAACCCCACCTCCTTCACACCCACTCCAGCTGCCTCACACTTTCCTCCTGTGAAAAACGGGATGGCTAGCATTGCTTCACAGGGAGGCTGAAGGAATAAAATGGGATAAAAAGCGGTGCCCGGGGTAGAATGCGAAGTCAATGCTGCACGCTAGCTAAATATGAACTCTAATCCCTGTCTTCCTCCCACGCACGCAAGTTGTGTCCAATAAAGACAGCGCTGAACTGGTGACCTGCTCCAGAGGGGGCTGCATACCCCGACCCTGGCCAGGATTTCTCTAACTCGTAGGCCCAGGGATTCCTCATTCAGCAACTCACATCCTTCTCTGCAAGTTCCTTCTTGTTTTCCTTGGACTCTTGGCACAGTTCAGCCAGGCTGCCCTGCCCTCTGCAGGGGCCTCAGTCCCGGGTGCTGCCAGCCCTGCTGCTCCCATCATGCAAAGGGCTTGACGAGCAGAGCGGGCCTGGGGTACAGCGCCCAAGCCTCCTTTGGCTCAGCTGCCTCTTCTCTGGGCCCTCTGGCAGTGACCTTTCCCCTTGGTTCTAGAGGTCACTGTGGTGACTATGGTCACAGGGGAGGGTGAGAAGGGCACTCACACAGCTCCCTCTGTCCTCCCACCTGGCGCTGGGGCCAGAACCGCCTTGACTGGGCAGTAAATGGACCCAGGAGACGGTGCCCCGGGTCCTGCTCCTTACCACAGTGGGACCAGTGCTGCCCCCTGGGGTTTCCTCTTGGGCAAAGTGAAGATGACCAAAATGACGGGTGTGAGGATTTTTACAAAGACTGGGATTCCGGGGTGCAGCTTCCCAAAATTTGGAGTTCAGGCAATGCTCGAATCTCCCAGTCTCAGCGCGCCCTCTAGGGGCAGCCGCCTGCGCAGGCTGAACTCATGGGCTCCATTCGTTTCTTCACTCGGTCCAGCCTGCTTGTTCCTTGGTTCTATGTTCGTTTGTTCACTCATTTACTCATTCATTCAGCAAGCAACAACTGGACACCTCCTCTGGGCCAGACCCATACAAATGACCCCAACTCAAGGCCTGCCCTCAAACCAGCTTTTATATACACTTGAGAACCAACATCTGGGATAACTAAAGACCCGCCAAGGTCCTCAGGCCCATCCCAGAAACCATGCTGCTGGTTAGCAGTCCTCTCTCTCCTGCGCCTCCTCCAGCGTCCCCTAACCTGCTAGGAGGGGCCCCCACCAGTCTTGCAGCTTGCACCCCAGACTGGGAACTTCTCGAGGGCAAAGGCCGAGCCCCTTGTACTCCTGGAGCTCAGTGAAGTCAGCTGGAAGTGCTGGGTGGAATCTGGACTCAAAAGGACACCCCCCCACCCCACAGAAGCAGAATTCCTGTGATCTGGGGAGGGGCTCGGGGGGCGGGGGGAGAAATGAAGTGACCCAGGCCTTCAGTAAACATGAATTCTCTTTTCTCGTCACCCTCAGTGCCTGGGACTGCAAGATGATTCCAGGTTCATTTCAGGGTGTCCCAGGTGGAGTGGTTTGCCGGGGTGCAGCTGTGGTCCAGCTCCAGAGGCACCCATTATCCCAGCCTCATCCAAGGAAGGGGGGGCCTGGAGCCTGAGGGTTGCTGGGAGAATGACTCATGGGCCAGGAGTCCGTGTTGACTCAGAAGGAAGGAGCAACTAACTAGTGTTCTGTTCCAACTTCAACAATGGCTCTTTTTAGAAACTTTTGTCTAACCCAAGGCTTTCCTGGGTCCACCTCTCCCAGCGCAAAGCCCAGAGAGAGAGAGTGTGGGGGCAGGGGGAGATGGAAGGTAGACTTGGAGATGGATTAGAGGGCCCGGGGGGGGGGGGGGCGGGGGCGGGATGCCTGCCCTGTAAGGGAGGCAGCACAGAGAACATGGCCAGCCCTGGGGTGCTGTGCCACTGTGAGCGGGGTTACTGTGCCCCCTAGTGGGGTCCGGAGGCCTTGGCGTCCGCTGCAGCCACTGGTCCTCACCCAGCCCTGTTCTTCTCAGGGATGCTGGGGTCAAAGCCTGCTCAGAAAAAGAAGCGGGTGCGTTTGTATGGATGGGTGTGTGAGTGGGTGTGGGTGTGGCTTCCTTCACTGCTTTGCCCTGATGCCCCCAGTCCAACTCCAGTGCACAAAATGAAAATACATAGAGGCTCTGGGTCTCAGTTTCCTCATCTGTGTTTCACAAAGCTTGGAGCCGATGATTACTAACACCCCTTCCAGGTGCAGCTGTAGAGCTCTAAGGCTCCAGGATTCCAGACCGAAGGAGAAGGAAAGGCCCCAAATCCTTGGTAAATGCTTCCTCGAGTCAGCCGTGGGAAGAGTCAACCTTCTGTTTCTTTCCTTGCCCCTAACATCCAGGAGGCCAGGTCAGAGAGGACATGCATGCAATGAGAACAGGTGCCCTTGAGAATTGACCAGAAGACACTGCCCATGCCTGTCCCCTCCCACTCCCAGAGAGCTCATGACTCACTCGACTGGAATTTTCTTCTCCAGCTCTGGTATTTGCTGGGAGGTGGAGACTGGAAGCTACTGGCCCGTTGCAGAGCTGTGGTGGAAAAAAGAAAGGGGCAGGGGAGATGGGGAGGGAGGAAGAGTCTGTTAAACTTACAGAATAACCATGGGGTTTTCTCCTATGGCACATTTTATGGACTAATAGTCATAATTAACTGAGCCCCTTCCTTGTCCAGACCACATCTTCCCATCCCTAAGACACACACCTCCAACATTTCATTTGCTCATTCACTGAATGTGTATTGAGGCCCTGCTATGGGACAGGTACGGCCATCATTCAGAAAATGCCTCAAATTATGAGCCATCATTCCAACTTGCCCACAATTAACATACATGTATACGTGTGTACGTGCACACATGTATGTACGCATACCCATACATACGCATGCTTTTACGCACACTTGTTTGCCCGTTTTTAGCAGAGCAGTTCTTCAAAGCTGGTCTCACATCAATGTCCCGTATACGTAGTAGATAAACCGGAGCTGTTATTGAAACCTGGAAGCTGCTGAAAGTTCTACCTCCTCTCCCCCTCCCCCGCAAAGCCTCCCAAACCCTTTGGGAACCAGGATTCCATGGACTGTGTACTGAAGACCCTCCACCCAGCTGGGTCTTGAGAATTAGCTGAGCAAGATGAGCATCACATGCAGAAGAAGGTGGCCTTGGCCATTTAGGGTGTGAGAGATGCACACGTACCCCATTCCCACACTGGGCTCTCAGATTTGGCCTCAGGCTCCAGGTCCCTGTGGTGGTTCCTTCATACCCGAGGGAAAGAATGGGGCACTGCATGCAGGCCTGAATGCGCACACAGGTGGGACTAGGGGGCGTGGAGGGAAAGAACTCCCCAGGAGTGATGTGGGTGTGGGAGAATGGGGTAGGGAAGGTTTGAAGCCAAGGTCCAGCCCTCAGTCTCGGTAGGAAGGTCTGGATCCCACGCCCTGCCAGTGCTCAGAACTGGGCGTCCATTCTCATTAGCCAGGCTGTGGGGTGCAGGTGGCAACCACTTCTGGGGGCTTCTCTTCCTTGGGACAAGATCCGACAGCTCCTTAGATCCCTGACTCCCCTCCTTCCCTTACTGTCCCTGGAGATGATGTGGGCCTGTTCGATCTGTGGGTTCCCTGTCCCACAGGCCTGCTGTCATATCAAGTGCATGGGCTTGAGGGGGAGCCTGTGTGGACTGGCTCAGGGCGCAGCCTCATCCCCCAGCCTCCAGCTTGGGCCTGTTCCTCCCACAGGCACAGGGCGGGGTCTGCCCAGCTGGGCTGGTATGCAACAGGGACAGGCAGGCCTCCAGGATAGCTACCTCCTGCTGACCGCCGCTATTCCCTCCTTCAGCTGGTGGAGAAATTTCCCGAGAGATGTAGGAGACGGCTTCAAGCTCTTATTGCTTCACCTCAGCTTTTTCACTTTGTGGAATGGAACTTATTAAAATTGGTTAAAATTCACAAGCAATTTTCCATCCCTAGTGTTTATGGGACACACATGCGCACATTTTTTACCACAATAGGCACACCAGGGTGGGTAGCAGTGATTTGATCCAGTTGTTTTGAGCAGCATAAAGCCAGCCTGGGTCCCTTTTTCAGCTTATATTTTACTTATATTTATTTTTAGGGAGCACTTTTGGAGCTCCTACTGCATGACCCACTACAAAAGGAATAAGGGGTAAGTATTTTGCCATATGGTGCTAATGATATCATTTTATCGTTACAAACTAGCAGTGTGCTCCATAGGTCACTGGACCATCCTGTTGTCAAATTACTGCCAGAAAAAAAAATGGAGAAATACCAATTTTTCTAAACCAGAATAAGATGGGGCAGTCTGCCCCCCAGCTCTAAATGGGTTTACGCCTAAAACCCAATGCACTCGACTGATTCATTTAATTGTTTAGGTGTGCATTTTACAACAAACTTATCCAGACAGGCCCTCTTGGAGGCTGCTCTTCTGTGATTCCCCCAAGTGTAGGATGTGGCCTCCCCCCGGCATGGAAGCAATTGGGGCGCTTCTGTAAAATGCAGATACTTGGCTCCATGCTAGACCCACCAAATCTGAATCTCTGCAGGTGGGAACCTATGTATCTGCCTTTTAAACAAGATTTTAAAGAACACTGAACTAGGTGTTTTGGGGGACCATTACTGAGCCTTTTCTACTGAGCTTCGATAACATAGGGCTTAAATTCTATTTCAGGCCATCCTCTTGGGCATGCTCTATGCTAAAGAACTTTGAGGACACAATAGGTTCCTCGATGAGCTGAGGTAGTCCCAGAAGTCTTTCCCTAAATTGTGGAGAAATACTACATAACATGAAAGCTACCATTTTAGCCATGTTAGAGTCCAGTTCAGTGGCCTTAAGTATATTCACACTGTTGTACAACCATCACCACCGTGCACCTCCCAAACTTCTTCTTCATCCCGAACTGAAACTCTGTACCCATGAATCAGCAACTCCCCAAATTCCTACCCCCTGCCCCTGTCATCACCATTCGACTTTCTCTATGAATCGGACTATTCTAGGTACCGCATAGAAGTGGAATCGTATAATACCTGTTCTTCTGTGTCTGGCTTACTTGACTTAGCATAATGTCTTCAAGATGCATCCATGTTGTACCCTGTGTCAGAGTTTTCTTCCTTTTCAACACTGAATAATATTCCATTATATGGATATAGCATAATTTGTTTATCCATTCACCAGTTGATGAATTTTGGGGTCATTTCCCCCTTTGGCAATTGTAAGTAATACCGGATGAGCATGGGTGTGCAAACTTCTTAAAACTTCTTAAAGCAGTATATTGGCCTTGTTTGGCATTCCCTTGGCTCAGCTCTGCGCCATTTATCCAAGTGAAAACTGTGATGAGTGAAGCTCCATTAACATGCACAACATATCAACCTACATGATCCGGTAAAGTAACAGATTCAACATAACCAGCAACACAAAACACAATGCTGAGCCTGTACCAGAGGTTTTAACCTTACAATGTGGTCTGCCTAGCAATGATCAAAAACGCGATGCATGACAGCGAAATCAACAAGAGATTGCTTGAAAGTCACATGGTCTATCCACTTCTCTGTCTACTCTGTATTTTAGCCTGGAATTTCACTGGACTGTCAGAAACAAAACGCTTTGGCCACCCTGCCTTGTCATCTTGACCCAGCCCTATCCCCCGGAAGAACTCCTCTTGCTGAGTCGTGTGTGGTCGCGACGGCCTCACCTGCTAGCCGCATGAGACAGCCTCACCCAGGATGTGAACTCATGGGTCTCTCACTGCTGTCTGTTTGACAGGAAGCACTAGGAAAAGTGGTACCAGATCTGGAACTTGCTGCAAACCAATATGTTGTTTTTCTCATGAACAATAATTGTGTTTCCTTTTTAACTCTGGCTGCCAGAAAACTCAGGATCAAATTTATGATTCCACTAGAGCAACTGCTTAGGCCCACCTTCTACCTCTCTGGGGTCTCTATCTCCTAAACTCATTTTGTTAACCCTGATCTTGAGGCTTTATCTTTTATAGAGAGAGACGTAGAATTTTGTTTTAGTCTTTCTTGTAAATTGCCTAAAATCCCCTGGCAATCGAGGAGCGAGGAGAAATGGAGGGAAAGGATGAAAGGCGGGCAGGATTTGTAACTGTAAATGAGGAGGCTGGAGCCCAGGGAGACAGCGGCCACGCATAAGCGGACAGAGGCGGCTGCCCCCAGCCGGGCACAGCGCAGTGTTCTGTTCACTGCCTATGCTCAGCCCTTCCAGACGGCACCACGATGGTACTGAGCAAATATGTTCTGATGACAATTGTCCTTTTATAAAAAGGCTCACAGGGGAGGGTAAATCCAGAGTCTCCAGGAGGCCGGCCCCCAGCCCCGGTGTCCTTGGGAGATTGTTTCTAGGTTCCGGTGGAAATTCTGCTCTCGGCCACCAGAGGGGTGTGCAGGACAAGCTGAGTTCCAGCTCTCCCAGGGCCACCAAGGCTGCTGGTGCCCAAGGTGGCAAGGTTCTGTTAGTCTGCTTCTTCCCACCCCGAGCTCACAAGCTGCTGTTGACTGAATGAAAACATTCCATTCAAGGCCATCAAGGCCACCTTTATGAAAACAAGCTGGGCTGCTAAAGACAACTTTTTAGGGTGTGGAGGCCCCTGGCCCTGGGCCGCAGGCCTTTACTAGCTGTGAGACCTAAGAAAAACACGGTCTGTTTGCTCACGGGTAAAATGGTGAGCTTACTTACCCCCCGGGGTCATCCTGAGGATGAAATGGGGCCACATATGGGAAAACCCTCAGGCATTAGAGGTGCTTAGTAGAAGTGTATTTATTACTGTGTAAAATTTTAGTGCGTTCCACGTGTCCCCAGCACCGGCAATGGCCTTGTGCTGGCCCTGGCTGTCTGTGGTCCAGCGGCAGCTAAGCCACATCCTTCCCTCGCGGGCTATGGCATGCCAGATGGGCCCCTACGGAGATGTTCAAAGAGGAGACTGTTCCAGGCCAGAGGGTGCTGGGGTCTCCTTATCTCTGCCAGCCCGGGACACAAAACAGCCAGTCAGACCCCTCTGCCACCTACCCATTTGAGACTCCAAAGCTTCTCCTGGAGAAGGAGGCTGGGCCTGGGTCCAGTCCCCTCAGCCCCACTTATACCGCAGCCCCACTACCTCTGAGCCTGAGGGCTGCACCTGTCACCGGATCCTCCATGAGGAAAAACTGGCCATGGGGAGCCTCTGCTCCCTCCCCATGTCCCAGGATCAAGCAAGGCTGCCTCCCACCCAGGCAAGCTCTCTGCTCACCATGCACCGCTTGCGACTCCTCAGGGTGCTGTGGGGAGACTTTCCTGGTTGGGGCCTCTCTCAGGGAGCTGTGCCTGGTGAGGGGCTCCGGCCGCCGGGGTCTCTCCTCACAGGGCTGTGCACCGGACGCCTCACTGCTGGGGCAGTCTGGCTCTGCATCAGAGCTGGAAGGAAGAAGTAGAGGGTGGGTGAGCGGGCGGCCCTGTAGTTCACCTCCCACACCCCCACTGTGCCCTGCCCGTCACTGCCCATGGCGCCCTGGGGCAGAGAGTGGTTCTGTCACCTCTGTCTCAAGCCCAGCCTCAGGCTTCGTTATGGGCTGAACTGTGTCCCCCCAAATTCATATTAGGTCCTAACCCCAGGACCTCAGAATGTGACTGTATTTGGAGATTGGGTCTTTAAGGGGGTAATTGGGTTAAAATGAGGTCATTAGGGTGGGCCCTAATCCAATATGGCTGGTGTCCTTACAATAAGAGGAAATTTGGACAGGCAGAGAAGAAAACATCACGTGAACACGGAGTCAGCCATCGACGAACTGAGGAGAGGGGCCTGGAACAGATCCTTCCCCCTCGTGGCTCTCAGAAGGAACCAACCCTGCTGACACCTTGATCTCGGACTCCCAGCTTCTAGAACTGTGAGAAAGCATGTCTCTGTTGTTTAAGCCACCCAGTCCATGGTGCTTTATGGAGCCCTAATGAAAAAATACCGGTGTGGATCCAAGCAGGAGAATGAAGCCCCGTGAACATATGCTGACGTGCTTGCCAGACAGCTGGTCTACCTACCTTCAGCCATCCTTGAGCATGACTCCTCAGCTCTCTGGGGCAAAATGAGCTTATCATTTAGGACCTGTCCTAAACTTTAGGCATTTCAGCATTGCTTGTGTCCTGTGGGAATGGATGGGAGAAAAGAGAAGGCTACAGGGTTGGAGGGGGAATATGTAATCTGGGCCTTGAATGATGGGCAGGAATTCGCGTGGCAGAGAGATGGAAGAAATGTGTCCTCAGGAGCAGGGACAGCACAGATACAGTCCCCCAGGGGCTTGGGGAGGCGCAAATCTGTAGGGCTGTGACTATTCACTCTCTGTGTATATAAGTCCAGCATGCATCTTTCCACTGGGTCGCTGCTCCTTATCCATCTGTGTGCTCTGGTGGACTCTCTATCCATCACAGTGCCCAAGCCTACCGGCCACGGCATCCCAGTGCTCTTCACCGATGGGTCCCAGAGGTGGGCATGCCATGTGAGTAGTACCCATTGGAGGTCTACCTTGAGATCTTGGGACATGGACATGGACTGACGAACACGGGCTGAGGCCCTCCGTAGCCAAGAGTTCCACACATGGATAGAGCCTCCTTGTGGATGGTTGTAAATCCGACGTGCAAAGGGGCAGCAGCAGAGAGTGGCTATTTGAGTTTCTGGCTCCAACCTTGCCTGAAGAGAGGACTAGCCTTGGACTTCCCAGTCAGAGGAACTGAAGTATTTGCTATGTTACTTAAGCTAGCGTTGGGTTTCTGCCTCTTACAACGGACATGGTCCTGCCTACCTGAGGCCTAGAAGGCTGTGAGACTTGGGGCAGGGCCTTCCTTCTCTGGGCCTTGCTTTTTATCTCAGTGACTGCAGAGGGCACTCCAAGGCAGAGGTGCTCACGCTGACCTGTGTGTCAGAATCACCTGTGGGCTTTGCTAAAATGTACGTTCCCAGGCCCCCCCTTCCAGAGTCTGAAGGCTCCAGACTTCGTGAACCACCTATCTGCACAGCAGTATCTGTTTTCATCCCTCACATTCTTCCCACACCTATTCCAGCCATGTTTCTGATCCTCTTGTTGGAAAATCCTGAGGTCGCTTCTCCAGTTCCTCCATTCTTATCTGAAACAGTGAACCACACCCTCCATCTTGAAACTTCTTCTCTCAGCTTCCCCAACTCAGCCTCTCTTGGTTTCTCTCCTTCCTGTGGGTTTTGCCAGCATCTTCTCTGCTTGCCCACTGAATGTTCAAATGCCCTGGGGCCCTCACCTAGGCTTAGCTCTATCTATGAGAAGATAGCCTCTTTTTTTTTTTTTTTTCCTGAAGAGATATTCTTACTGCACGGGTGATTCATCAGCTCCCTTGGCTTTCATAGCCTCTATGTGCTACTGGCCCCCAAACCACTGTCTCTAGTCCTGCCTCCCAGAAACTTCTCTGTTCTACTGCTTGCTTGACAACTGCACAAAGACATCTGGTAGACATGTCAAACCCCACAGGTCCAAAACAGAACTCTTGATTTTCTCCACAGACCTGCCTCTTCCCTGAAATCTTGTCCTCCTCAAGGCTACTCTAGAAATGACTGTACCTTTCATGCAGTCACCTGGGTCAAAGTCTGAGAGTCACCCTTGGGCTCTCTCTCACCTTCATGTTCAGTCCATTAGCAAATCTTCTCCCCTGCTCCCAACCTTGGTCCACGTCCCCCATCTCTTACCTGTACCACAGGCTCCCACCGGGCCTCCCTGCCCCCACTCCCACCCACCTCTGCTCCACCCATTTTCTGTCTCAAGCCCTGCTGATCTTTGGAAATCATAAATAAGATGTCACTCTCTGACTTAAGAATTATGTAATGGCTTTCAATTGGACCTAGAATTAAGTTTAAACTCCTTTCCCTGTCTTACTCAGCCTTACTCCTGCCTTACTTTCTGGTATAATATCTTACTCTTCTTCCCCTCACTGTGTGCCAGCCATGTTAGAAGACATCAGGCCCACACTCGCCCCAGGGCCTACGTACTGGTGTTCCACTGCTTGGATGCCACTTCCTCAGTCTTCGCATGACTGTCCCTTCTTGTCAACAATTCTCAGCTTAAATGTCACCTCCTCTTGGAAGCTGTGGTTGATTGTTTGCAAAGAATGATTGCAATCATTCCCCTCCTGGAGCCACACCCTTTTTCAATGGACCTTTGCAGCTCCTCCCATAATGGTGGAGTCAATTTCCCCACCCCTTGAATCCAGGCTGGACTTGTGACCATCCAGACGTGATAGGAATAGCTGAAACCTCAAGAGACTTGGAATGATTGTGCTTTCTCATAGGACCATGTGAATAAGCACAGGCTGCCTGTTGGAGGATGAAGGACCCACGGCCCAAGAGCCTCCTGGCACCCCAGCTGACAGTTAGCCATGTTCTAGAAGCCCAAACACACACAGGAGCCCCCTGAGACCAGAATAACTGCAGGACTGAGCCTGACTGAAATTGCTGGCCCACAGAATCTTGAGTAGAATAATGGTGCTTTGTTACTCAGCACGATGGTGAGAATAGATGACTGATACAAAGGCCTTTCCTGGCTACCAATCAAAAGTAGCTGACTAGTCACCCTCTATCATAGACTCCTATTTTATTTTACTACCTAGAACATAGGTGATATTTTTCCTGTTAACTATTTACTTGTTTGCTGACTGCCCACCCAGTTTGAATGAGAGGCCTGTGAGAGCAAGGCCTTTGTCTTGTGTTGGTCACTGCTATATCCTCAGAGTCTGGTACATACTGAGCAACTGGTCCCTCTTGCTGGTTGACCTCCCGGATGGATTCAGTGTCTGGGGGAGGCCTGGAGTCTGCACTCCTAATGACCACTCTGGGTGGTTCCAGTTTGGGCAGGAAGGATGGCGTTCTGAGAAATACTCATCTAGGGCAGCAGGGCTTCACTTCTCATGCCTTCTCCCGCCCCCAGCCCAGCCTCCCCATCACCATGCATCACTACCTTACATCTTACTGTCACAGTGACACCCACTCGGCACCCCTCGCTGAAGCCTACACCACAGCTGCCTTTCAGGGAGAAGACAGTGGGGCCAGAGCCTGTCCCTTCCCTGAGAAAACAGCAACTGCTAACACTTGCAGTGCTTATCATGCGCCGAACATTGTTCTACATGCTTCATATACATTAACTGTGAGATCCTTACGACTGTCTGTGAGACAGGTATTACCACTGTCCCCATTCTACAGATGAGCACGTGGAGATACAGAGAGGTCACATGGTCAGTGAGTGCAGAGGAGACCAGTCCCTGAATGCTGTCACTCTTGTCCAATCCCTCTTCTGTCCCCATCCTGCAGCAGCCTGAGCATACCTGCTGTCATCACTGGTGACCAGGACACGCACAGCCATCATGTCTTCTCCAACTACATTCTCCCCAGGGCTGATCCTCACTGAGGTCCACTCAGAGGGCAGGAGAGAGGTGGCTTCACCTTCCATATCACTGGGCTCTGGCTCCAGGACACTCTTGGGCTTCTTGGGGGAGGTTGGCTCATCTGCTGGGAGGACAAGAGTATCTAGAGAGATGATGGGGATAAAGGGGCCCTGCAGGGTACCTGCTTCCCATCCAGAAGCTTGGGGAGGCTGCTGGGGTAGGGGGTGGGCAGAGCAGCAGGCTTTGGGTCTACCTGGACACTCCAAGACTGACCTTCTCGTCCTCTGTTCCTACCACTTAGCCTACCAGATGCCCCAGGATTTAGAGCACTTCTGTGTACAGGGCATGAACACACATATCTCATGTAGTCCCATAGGAGGGTCCTGAAATGTTCAGAGGGACCACCCAGGCCCATCAGCCTCTGGACTGCCATTGTCAAAATCACCATGTCCAACATACTGCTAAACCTGGTGGCAACTTCTCTATTCTTGTCTTGACACATCAGCAGCATTTGACCCAGCGGTTCATTCTCTCCTTCTAGAAACAGCTCTCCTCTCAGCTTCTAGGATAGCATAGCCTGGCTCCCTTCTCCTCACTGGCAGCTCTCCTTCCCTCTTTGTTTCTCTGCTGGGTATACCTTTTCCCCCTGATCTGGTAACACTGGAAGGCCCCGGGGCTGTCTTTGAATCTCTTCTCTTACTCATGCCTGTGATAATCTCATCTGGTCTCCTGGTTTCAAATAATCCTAGATAACAATGACTCACTCCTACATCTATATTTCAGACATTTCCCCTGAATCTAGACTAATATATCCTACTGTTTACTTGGCATCTCCACGTGGATGTCTAGCAGACACATTATCAAATTCATGTCCAAGTGGACCTCTTCAGCCCCACTGCTCCCCAACCCTGCTTCCCCCATAGCCCTCCCCATCTCGTTAAATGGCGACCTTGGCCTTCCAGCGGCTCAAGTCAAATGCTTTCATGGCATCCTTGACTTCTCTTGTTCTTTCATTCTTCACTCAAGTTATCAGCCAATCCTGCTTGCTCCCCCTTCAAAATAGGTCAGGAATGCAGTCACCTGTCACCACCTCCTCTGCTACTGCTCTGGCCCCAGTCACCATGATTATGGAAACATCCTCTGTGGGCTTCCCTTCTTTCCCTCTTGCCATGCTCCCCTCAGTCTTCTTAACACAGCCACCCAAGTACTACTGTTAAATATAAGTCAGATCATGCTCCTCTGCTCAACACCCTCCAGCAGCCCCCATGACTCCATCTCCCACTACTCATCTCCCACTACTGCCCCACTATGTGCTCTGACCACGTGGCCACCTTGCTGTCCCCCCATCTCAGCCCTGTGTACCACTCCTGCCTCTTCCTAGGAGATGCTATCCCTGGACAGCTTCCTGCAGGGCTTGCTCACTCACCGCCTCAAGTCTCTGGTCAAATGGCACCTTCTCCATGAGGCCTACCCTGTCATCCTATTTTAACTGCAACCTGTGCCCTCAGCACTCTCTGTTCCTCTTTATTTTTATTCATAACACATCTTACCTTCTAATAAATTCTACAACTTTCTCTTTTGTTTATTATCTCTCTCCCATGACTAGAACATAAGCAGTGATTTGTGTCTGTTTCCTTTCTTACTAGGATAGTACCTGGTAAGGAGTAGATGTTCGAGGAATGCCTGTTGAATGAATCAATGAACGAGTAAGCAAAACAGGCCACCTGAGGCCCAGTTCCATTTTGGCCACGAACTAGCTGGGTGACCCCTTCTCTGGTCACAGTGGGCCAGGCGTCCTTTCTCCTTTTGAAGGCTGACCCCTCACTTGCACTTGGCTCCCTCCTCACCAACCCCCCTCCAAGAATCATTACCTCCTCTTCCCTGTGCCACAGACTTCTTTGTCTACTGGACCTTTTCCATCAGTATTTGCATGTGCTGAAGCCTCTCCCATTTTAAGAAAACGATTTTTGACCCAATTCCCATGCCTGGCCCCTAGCCAACCCTTCTTCCTCTTCTCCCTCCTTCCCAGCCAATCATCTTGGAAGAGTTTGCTGCACTCACCTTCTCTACTTGTGCGCCTTCCATCACTCAACTCCTCAATCCCCTACAATCCTGCCTGTGTCTCCATGACTCCCACATCGACCCCCCTAAAGCCCCCGGCAGCCTCCTTATTGCTAAGTCCAATTCACAAGCTCTGAGGTCTTCCCGCAGCTGCTGCTGCCCTCCCCTGGTCCTGCTCTGGGGACCCGGTTCTCTCACTGCCTCTCTGGCTGCATCTCAGCCAGCCAGTCTCCGAGCCAACCCCTAAATGCTGGGCTCTTCACACCTCCACCTCCCTAACTATATTTACCATCTAGGAAGATAACTCAAGAAATCTTTATTTGTACGTGAAATGCCTCATGTTTTTAAAAATATTGTTAGGTCAAACAAAACACATCTCCGGGCAGATGCGGCCAGTGGGTGGCCAGCTTGCCACTCCGGACATACGTGCACGCTTGTTTGTGCGTGTGCATTTGCACACTTCTGCACTGGTGCGGCTGTGCGTGGGAGGCACTGGGGAGCAGGGGTGTAACTGGATGCTTGGCTATGTAGTAGTAGCTGTAATAATATAATAATAGTAGCAGCAGCTTACTTTTACTGAGCACTTTTATGGAGAACTGTTTTAAGTGTTTAACGCTTATTAAGTCTATTAAACTTCATAGAACCTTGTAGACAAGTATTATTATCCCCATTTTGCTGATGAAAAGACAGGTGCACAGAGAGGCTAAGACATCAGAGGACGGGGACCCGCCTGTATGGCTGCGAGCAGAACAGAACCATGGACGCCCATGTGCATGACCTTTATTCTGGGAGTTTGGGCAGGATTATGTTCCTGTTTTTCACCCCCGCTCCATAACAGAGCTGTGCTTTTTTTCTGTGACCTTGCAGTCCTTCCTACTAGGGGTGGTAGGTATGCTTCCTTGCCCAACTGACATGGGACTTGGCTCTGACACTTGCTTTGCCCAGGGGAAATGAGTGGATGTGACATGAGCAGTGGCTTCAAATGGCCTTGCTGTTTGGCCAGTCCACCCACACTCTTGCTAGTTTGCCATGAGAAGAGCTTGTCCCAGAGGGCTGCTGCCCCCGCAGCCTAGGTCCCTGACTGTGGGCACATGGAGCATATCTGAAGCCTTGCCTAGCCAATCCCATGGGAGCCCAGGCCACCCTTAGACCTGCAGCCTGAAGCAGAGCTCCTCAGCCAACCCCACAGACTCCCAAGCCAGTAAAATAGATGCCATGAGCCCCAGCAATTCAGGAGGCTTATCACACAGAGTTACTGTAGCAGAGACTCGACTCTACCTGGCTTATACCTGAGTACAGGTGTGTGTGCTTGAGCGGGCTGCACAGAGACCTGTACCGTCAGTAAATGCTACTTGGCCTCCTCTGACCCAGGCCTGTGCTGGGGATTTGGAGATGAATCAGCCATGCTCTGCCTTCAAGGGTCTCTTCCCGTCCCAGAGGGGAGATGAGGCAGCCTTATCAGGCAGACCATCTATGAGTAAGGCGAGACAAAGTAGAAGGGGAGGGAGATCTGAACAATGAACACTTTAGGTGGAAGGCACCATTTTAATGGGTTAAGGATGAGTAGGATCTGAACAGAGAAGGGAGAGATGGTGTTCCACGGGATGGACCTCTGCGAGCCAAAACAATGAGGGAAAGCACTGCCATCTGCATGGGAACAGACACCACGTCCACGTGGCTGGAGGACAGGACAGTATATGAAAGAGGCCAGTGGGACACCATTCCATTGACATGGGACCAGAAAGGGCCCTGAAGGGCAAAGTGAAGAGTAGCACTGAAAGTCTGGAAGCTGAGGACTGGCATCGTCAGAGTGGCCTCATAGAAAGATCGCTCTGGTTGCCGAGTGCAAGGTGGACCAGAGGACCCACCAGGAGGGGAGAGGGAGACCAGGGAAAGGGCCATGATAACCTGGAGGAGAACTAAAGGCTGAGCATGCGTGGCTGGAGAAGAGGGGAGCGAGGCTAGCGAGAGCAGCCTGGAGGGACAGGCAGTGGAGGGGAGCTGTGCCGGGCCGCGGCGGCACCACCTCCAGGACAGCCCAAACCTGCGAGGGACACCCCGGGGGTCTGCTTGTATCCTCCCTCCTCCTAGAGAGTTCTGACCTGGCCAGCAGGGCCGAGTGGTAGAACGGGGCAAGGGCTCAGGCTGGAGGGTGGGGACATGGCTGACTGATGAGCCCTTGGGACAGCGGGGTCGGGGCCAGCGTCTCTCACCGTGGAGCCCAGATATCAGTGGAGCGGCTGGGGGTGGGGGGAGGTAGAGACTTGGAAAAAAAGAAGGTGGGGCTTTCTCTGATCAACACCTTGCTGAGGTGAAAAAGCCCCAAAGACGGACATCCTCTTCCCCTCCCTTCTGCCCCCCAAGGCCTGGGCCAAAGGCTACAGCTGGGTCTCTGGGGTCCAGTGCTATGCCCCGGAGGAAATCACTCCTCTCAAGCTTCTACTTCCAGACCCCTCTCTCATTCCCTGTCTGCGTGCACAGACCAGCAGCCCCAGTACGAGCAATGGAAGTAGTCTCGAGGTAACAACGAAAGCAACGGCAATGCATTATTGAGGCCTTTATCCATGTTCATCATCTCTAACATCCTGAGAGCCTGAAAGGAGAGTGTTGTCATCTTCACTGCATGAGTGCAAGAACGTGGCACCCTGAGAATAACTGAGCCAGGGCCCCGCAGTGAGTGAGTGAGCCGGATCGGCCGCCCCGGGACACACAGCGGCCGCGTCAGTGGCCAGCCCCACGGGAGGGGCCCGCTGTGTTCACCTGCGCTGCCTCCCCCAGGCCTGTCTGCAGTTTATCCGAGATTTCGCCTAAAGTTATCTATTCCCATAGGGAGAAGCCAGGTCTACAGCGGGGCTGGGGGATGCGAGGGGAGGAGGCGCACAGGGTGGGCAGAGAGAATGATCCAGCAGCTCCCTGGCCCCCTGGAGGGAAGCAGGTGTTCTCAGAACTGAGCATTTCAGTCTCCTCCCAGTGCTCCCTGGTGAAAGAGGATACTCCAGAGGCAGAGCCAGGCAGTGTCTGTCCTCACACGCCACCCCCAGACCCCTGCTACAGTATCAGCGTGAGGACCCTTGCCCTCGTTCTGTTGGTGAAATTGTTTCTGTGTTCTCTCCAAGTCTGGAGACCCTTCCACTCTGCCCCAGAGCCCAGGGAGACAACAAAGCAACAAGTTCTCCTACGTATCGTTATTAAGTCCATTTTACAGATTAGGAAACTGAGGCTCATTTGTCCAAGGTCACACAGCTCCTAACTGCCAGAGCTACTTCTGGCTCCGGGCTTGGAAAAACTCCCTCTGCTGTCTTGCCCACTGTTCTCTCTGAGGAAACAAGTTTAAAAAGAGCAATGAAACTAAGTCTATCAGGATCCAATCAGGAAAATAGAACTCAAGCCAGAAAGTTCCACAGAGGAAAGTTAGTACAGGAAACTCACAACGATGGGGTTGGATGAACCGAAAAGCCAAGTGCGGATCCGGAGACAGCCCAGAGATGAGCCAGAGCAGAAAGCCGCCGGCTGAAGGGACAGCGGGAGGAGCCGGTGAGTCCAGAGGCCAGGGCCACCAGGCAGGAGTGGGTTCCACGGGGAAGACCCAGCCACTGCCCGGGATGCAGAGACTCGGGGGAATACCCTGGCTTCTCCCTCGATCCCGTCCTCCACCCTCCCACCAGTCAGACCGAACAGGAAGCAGGTGCCAGGGAGCCTGGGAAATGTAGTTTGCAGGGATTATACTTTACTACGGAGCAGAGCAGGGGGACAGCTGGGAGGGTATCTTGACAGCAAACAGGCAAATGTCCAGGATACTAAGCATAGAGCAGACCCCCCCACCCCCTTGCAAGGTGGACAGTGACGAGTGAGGGGACACTGACAAGCCCCCAGCAGGATGAGAGAGGGTCTCGGGAAGGGGCCTGTGTCAGGGGACGGCACAGTTGTCAGTGTCACTACCAAGGTCCTGCACAGCGCGTGTCCCTTTAAAAGATGAAGGAGGGGCGCCTGGGTGGCTCAGATGGTTGGGCACCTGCCTTTGGCTCAGGTCATGATCCCAGGGTCCTGGGATCCAGTCCCGCATCGGGCTCCCTGCTGGGCGGGGAGCCTGCTTCTCCCTCTGCCTCTGCCTCTCTCTCTCTCTCTCTCTCTGACTCTCATGAATAAATAAATAAAACATTAAAAAAAATAAAAATAAAAAAAATAAAAGATAAAGGAACAGGTGCCTAACGGCTGCAGCTGCCATCCTGGGGCTTCTGAGAGTGACACCCCAGGGTGAACTGCCAGGAATGCCAGTTTCCAAGGGTCTTCAGGGAATGAGAAAATCGATGGGGAGCCCTGGGCCTCAGGCGGGGCTGTCCTGCCCTCCTGTACTCTTGCCAGGCACCCCCAGGCTGAGTGTGTGAGCCTGTTCGTGTGCAGACGTGTGTACTCACAGGCCCACCCTCTGCTGCCCTGAACCAGGGCGAGCAGCACCACTCAAAGGGCCCTGCCTGGCCTCGGGAGCAGCCTCTATGCAGAGACCAGCTCAGGTCAACAAAAAGCCAGCGGGGAGGGAGGGGAGCTCAGCCCTCCCCGGCTGCAGGCCCCTCCCTCACGGCCTCAGCAGAGCTGGCCTGCTCCCGCCACGGAGCCCTCGGCTGGATGCAAGGCCAGAGAGCAGGGCAGGGCCGCTCACAGACAGGCCCCGAACCTGGTGTGAACACCCAGAGGAGCAGGGTCTCCTCTATCAGGGCCAGGAGGGGAGGGGGCACATGGTATCTTCCCGACAGCTCAGCGGGCCCTCAAACAGCCCACTTTTTCTCCTTTTCTTTTGCAAACAGCAGCAGGTGTAGGGCCTTAGTCCTCGGACCCTGCCTCTCTTCTTGCCACAGACGGGTACCGTGTCGGGCCAGCTCTGGGCCTCCAACTTTGGGCACAGCCAGGACCTATACTCAAGTTTCTCTGAACGAGGTTGGGGGTGGAGAACTCTACGTTTCCGGGTAGGAACACCAACAGCAACCCAGGGAAGCAGGAAGGGAAGTAGGCTCGGGGCCCCCAGTACTTTACTCCTGCACACACCCCGTGGCTAGGGCAGCTGGTCACCCAGTGCTGAGCAGACGTCTGCTCCCAGCTCACGTCAGGGCAGATGGGGATGGCAGGCACCACCACAGGGCCCTGACGAAGTCCTCACGGCCAGGGGATGCGCCAGGCCTGGCTGGGCTTCATGCAGGTGGCAGTAAGAGTAGAGAGACCTGAGCTTCTGGACACTTCTAGGCCCTGCAATATTGAGAGGTTGGCATCTTCTTCTGGGTGGTGGTGGTGGTAGGGTTAGCCCTGCTTCCTCGGTCCCCCTGCTGTCTGTACTCTCGTGGTCTCAGTTAGAGATACTTGCAGGAGGCCTAGACTCAGGAGGTCAAAGGCAAGTTGGGCCAACAATGTGCCATGGCAACAGAGCCTTCCCCACCCCACCTCTTGTCTCAAACCTGCCACCTGGATTCCTGTGTCAGGACAGAGGATGTGCGTGAGCCCGTGGCCTGGGCCTTGACACCCAAGGGGGTCACACTGGAACTGCTCTCTGTGGCCAGCCTCAGGCCTGCTCCCACGGGTCACCCAGGTCTGTGAAGATCGCACCCCTGGGAAGGCAAAATGCAAGTAAAATCGAGACTCCCCTCTCCCCATCAATCAAAGGGCTCTGTGGAGGCAGCCGGACACACAATGTCATACCTCTCCTCCAGGTTCTCCTTTCTGAGCCATGAGCTGATGCCAGCAAGACCTTCCTAAGCCCAAGACAGGCTCCACAGTCTGGCATCCAGGCCAGAAGTCAGGGCCTTTATTTATTCTACGAATGCTTATTGAGAGTCCGCTATGTGTCAAGCACTGTTCTACCTGTGGGGATGATAAGAATGTTCAAAAGAAACAAAGATCCCTGTCTTCGAGAAGCTTGTGTTCTAGCAAGAGGGGAGACAAACAATACACATCCTCAGTAAGTGAATTACATAATATGGTCAGAGGTGTTAATGCTCTGAAAACCTGTGTAGGCAGGTAAGGGGGTCAGGACAGCTGGGGGGATGGATTGCAGTATTAAAGGCAGACCTCACTGGGAGGGAGACAGGGAACAAAGACCTGAATAAAGGGTGGGGCCAGCTACGTGGACACTAAAGAAGGGCGTTCTTGGCAGAGGGAAGAGCCAGTGCAAAGGCTCTAAGAGCATGCCTGGTGTTCAAGGAGGCCAATGCGGCTGGGACACAGCAGATGAGAGAGAGCGGGGAGATAGCAGGTCAGAATATCCAGACCATCCAGAGCTGTCTGAGTCTGCTATATGCATTGGCTTCTACTCTGAGTGAGCTGGGAAGCCGTTGGAAAGTTCTGAGCAGAGGACAGATCTAAGTTCTGAAAGGATTACTCTAGCTGTTACGTTGCAAATGGGTTGAAGGGAGCAAGGTAGCACCTGGGGGCCACGTAGGAGGCCCCTGCAGTAACTCCAGAAGAGAGGACAGTGGCTGAGGCTGGGGCAGTAGCATGGGGGTGGTGACATGTGGACAGGTTCTAGCTGTGCTTGGTTGGGATTCACCGATGGAGTGGGTGTGGGGCCAGGAGAAAGAGTTGTCAAGAATGACTCCAAGGCTTTGGACTGAGCAATGGGAAGGATGGAATTGCTGTTTCCTGAAACTGTGAAGGCCAAGGGTAGAGCCTGTTTCAGGGGAAGATTAGGAGCAGGAGGTGGATACTTAGGTTGGAGACTTGGTAGAATCTGAGCACAGATGTCAAGTAGGCAGCCAGAGAAGAGCTAGAGCCACCCTCCTTCTTTGCTGAGACTCAGGAATTCACTAAACCAAACCAAAGTCTTGCTGGCAGGTGGCAGGAAGAAAGGGGGACCCACGGCAGAGGCTGTGGTGTCTGAAGGGCGGTGACCAGTTACCTTCAAGAGGGCCGGGAGATCAGAAAAGGAGAGAAAAATAGATGGCGCCACCCAGTGTGAGTTGAAACTTCATGTAGTGGCCAACCCAAAATGTCCTGTGGGGTACACTGATCTAGAATGATCTAGAATGCCCACGGAAGTCTTCCCTACTGTGCAAAACCAGGAAGGTGCCATCTAGAGCTCAGCAAGAGAGTTCTTGCTGCCCTGAGAGCCCTATCGGGCATGTTCCCCGATTCTACCTCCACAAAATGCTAAGTCAGAGGCATCCATTTCTAGAAGGGACTTGCCCAAGGCCACTGAGTCCATACACAGTGCCGGAGTCAAAGCTGGGTCTGTGGCCAGGTCCAGGACCTTCCCATGGCCAAGGCTCCCCTGAGAGCAGCATCCGACTCCTGGCCGGGGCCTGGTGACGCTCTGTTCCTTGACAGCTGAAGATGCTGCTCTAGATCACCTCCTTTAATGTCAAGGTTCCCCTCAAGGTGTCCTCGAGGAGGTGAAGAGCTAACGAGGGCCTGCACACGAGGGGCTTGGCCCCATGCCCAGCACGGCGGGTGGGGGGAGGGGGGACACACTCGGTCAGTGACAGCCAGCCCCAGAGCCGTCCAAGCAGCAGTCACTTCTTTTCCTTATTTTAGGGATTAAAGAAAAAGCTGTAAAAGTGAACGAGTTATGGAAATAAAGGAGAACAGCCCCCTCACTCTGCATGACCCACTTACTCTACTTAATATTCAGGGTGCACAGAGATTGGTTTCTCCGGCTGGATTATTTCTTTAGGATAAGTTCCCTGGGGTAGGATTACTGCGCCAAGAGGTCAGAGCCCTTTTATGGGTCTTCATAACTGTTGCCATATTGCTTTCCAGAAAAGATTGTCACCATTTACTTTTTACCCAACACTCTTTTTTTTTTTTCTTACAATCTACTTCGCTTTTTCTTTACTGATCCAGTAGGTAGGAGATAATGAATTTACATTCCCTCGAATGTAATTGTTATAAATGTTCACTTTTTCTTTTTAGCATTTACTTGTTTAATTTGCTTCAGTGAGAAGTGTCTATTCATAGCCTTTGCACACTTATCATTGGGTCTGTAATCAACAAACATGAGCTGATCACTGACACTGTCAGGTGCCTGGGAACACCTCGTTTGCATGAACTGTTTCAGGCCATAGCAATGAACTTCTTTATGATCATATCTAATTTCCCCCGAGTCTGCCTGCCTACTCAATATTTCCATTTGTACTGTTATATATTAAGTTTTTAAAATGTATATTGTCAGATTTGCATCATGTGAATCCTACATATTTTTTTCTGTCAGAGGTTTTAAAGCTTAGAAAGTTATAACCCCATGATCTAATCCATAGTTAATTCTATTTAATATTTAATTCTATTATTCTACTTTTGAAAGTCTTTAATCCACTGTTTCTGGATTAAAGAATATTCTACCAGACACTTATATAGAATGTGACATGCAAAACAAAACAAAACAAAAACCCCACCCCAAACAAACAAAAAACTCATTTCAAATAGATATGGGAAAGCCCACCTCAGCAAAGTTAATTAAGCTTCTTTACTGGAGGGTCCCTCAGAGACTTTTACCATGCCAGTAAGTCTTGCGGATCTCCAAGGTTTGGGAGGACCAGCATTATTCCTATAAAGCATTTCTCAAACTTTGCGCCTATGGAGCTCCTCATTCGCGGAGCTCCTCATTCACAAAGCCCCTCTTGGAGCTAGTTTCCCCTTGCCACGCTTTGGAAAATGTTGCTTTAACACAACTTCAAATCAGAACATCAAAACAAAACTATAAGCTCCAATATGGTAATGAGGACTTTTGTCTATTTCACCCCTGCTATATTCCCAGCAAACCATAGACGCTCAGTAAATATTAGTTAAGTAAATAAATGAGTGTATGTACAAATAAAACAAATCAAACCCAGTGCACAACACCGAGATATGTTCTAAGACGCAGGGAGGGGCAGGGACTTTGTGTGGTTCACTGCTGCATCCCTAGGAGCTGGAATATGTCTAGGGTATGGTGCGTGTTCAACAAATACTTGAACAGATGAATAAATAAAGGAATGAATCACTTGCCCGACTGAGCTCCTGACTTCAGTCCCTAACACCCTTCCTTTTATGGAAGAGAAAGACTATCTCACCTGGGTAAGAGTACATGACCCTACGCAGCTCGGGAGGCAGTTCCAGGAGCCAGCAGGTAAGCGCAGAGGCCCAGGGCCTCAGAAATACCCCTCAGGGGAGGCTCATCCCAGCGTCAGAAGCCCAGCTACATCCAGCCTGGCGATGTCAGGCGTCCCAACCCAGGGAAGTTGAGGACCAGACTTCCTTGGCGCTGTCCAGACTAGCCAAGCGAGACTCTGCATCCTTCCCGTAAGGGGAAGCCAGCCTGGAATTGGGTCAGAGCCTGCCACGGTTCTGTCCTCGAATGGCTCTGCACGCAGAGCCTTGCAGCCTAAGACACTGAGTGACTTGAGTCTTTGGGGGCAGGGGAGGCCTCTTAGGATCACAAATGGCTCTCCATCTGGATAAGCACGCCTTCCGTGTTCGCTGCCATTCTGAAACCAACGTCTGGTCCTCTTACCTTTCACCTCCCACTCAGCTGGACCAGCATAAGGCCTGTGAGAGCAACCTTTGTTACGGAGGAACCTAAGTTAGTGAACGGTTCCTAAGGAAAGCTCTCCGACAGGTCCACGGTTTGGGTGGGGGTCGGGGGGGGGAATGAGAACAGGAGCTGTTAGGACAGTCTGTTTCTCACAGTTCAGGTGACACTGACCCTCACCCAGCTTTGCCCAGAATCTACACAGAAAAAGTACCATGAGTTTTCAAGAAAGAGACCCCAAAGCCTGGCCCAGGAGCATCGGTGACCTTTTCCAAATATTACCCCTGGGTAATATTTCCTTTCAGAGGTGCCCAGCACAGCCCCAGAGCGTCCCATGTCACCACGAGTGCAGGCCCCACCAGCAGTTTAGGGAAGACTGTTCCCCTAAACCAGCCCTCGTGTCTGAGGTTGGAGCAGCTTCCATGGCAAAGAAGAGAGGAAACAATGAGCTTTATAAAGAACCATATTTATTTTCATTTACAGCATCAAATACCATAAATAAAGCTAAACATCGTTTGCTGTGTGCAAAATACAGGGTCCCGTGTGGCACTGTAAAGGACTATCGGAGGTCGCAGACATGCGTTGCGAGGAGATGGGCGGGGGGGGGGGGCTAGCTCAAGAGAAGGCTGAGAGGGAAGGAGGGCCCTCTCTGGTTGACATTCTATAAAGGGAGGGAAACGCTGCAAGAAAAGACAAGACAAGAGCGATGACTTCGTACTGGCTAGACTCTGCACCAGTGCCGTGAGCAATGCAGCATGCAGGGCTGTGCAGACAGGCCGAGAGGTCAGCGTGGCTCCGGGCCACATGCAGGACAGACGCCACCTTCCGCCTGAGACCCCAAGGCCCGGCGCCCAGCAGCTCCACCGGACTTGGCACGGCGCCCCTCTCTCTAAAAGCACTTTGAACGTCCTGCTGCTCCAAGTAATGAGTCAGCGGGCACATGTCGTCTGAGCAGAGCCACGGGGGCATGGACACCAGGCCCGGGCTGAGCAGAGTCATGTCTCACAGCCACCCCCGGCCTGGGACAATGATTGCTCCAGTGGAAGCTTCTGCATCATCTGGGGCGTTATGAGCCAAGAACAGTAAGAAGAGCCACAGCAAAGCCCTTGTGTCTAAAGTAAAAGCTGTGGTAGAGAAAGGATTTGCCAGGAACATTGTGATTGTGTGTTCAAAATACAAAGCATGGGTCAAGCCTCTGATGAAGGCTGGGAGCATGGTTTCTTTTTAAACCCTTCCCGAAAGAGTCACCCATGGTTTTGATCGATAATCTTTATACTAGAATCAATTTAAGAACGCTTTGTTTGCATGTACTTTTTCAGCGGCTACTAGACCAAAGTTCTTTTCCAAGGTGACAGAGGCCTCTCTAGTGTGCCATCTCATGGCTGGGGGAAGCGTCCCAGGAAGGGAAGTGGTTTCGCGAGGGGAAAGGTATGCATGCAGGCCGCACGGGGAGCCGCGGGGAGGCGGGGCATGCAGCCGGTGTAGACCTGGTGGCCGGCTCAGAGGTAAGTAGAGTCAAACATGGCTTTCGAGCGGAACACCACCCCACGTTGCTAAACCCCCATGCCATGGAATGAGTCCGTTAGTACGCAAGATGCTCGCAGTTAGCACAACCAGGACCGCGCTGGGGAGGATGGGGCACGGAGAGCACGTTAGGCGTTAGTACCTCTCTCTGAAAATTGGCAAGAAAACCAGTCACCTCCGAGCAGAAGTGCGTCAGCCAAGAAGTGGGTGTAGCACTGGAAGGCTGAAATGAACTGGTAGCCACAGTGTAAGGTTGGAAAGAGAGAGACAGAAAGGAGAATTTAGTTCGGGGCCAGGGCGGGGGCGGGGGGGGCAGGAAAAAAGACTGATAACACAAAAGGCACGGAAGTTGAAGATGAGGCCACCATTGATAAAAGGGAAACTTCCCCGAACAAATCATTGCTTGCTTGGGACAGATGAACCTTTCTGGTAGTGACCACCTACTCATCTGCAAGAGTGGATGCATGTAGCTAGCCTAGGCCAACGCTCTCCCCTCGGAGCGACACGCGTCCTCAGGACCCCCTGCCCCCTCCCCCCCCCCCCCCCCCCCCGCTGGTATCTCTTTTCCCCAGTTTTACTCCCGTGTCCCACACTCATTCTTGAATATGCTGTGGAGGCCAAGAGGTGTCTGCCTCCTGGGATCCACCATGCGTTTCGGTTCTGCCCACCAGGAAGGTTCACAGCCTCAGAACATACAAACATCTCAGGCTTCTGACAGGCACACCCTGTCTCCCCAGAATAATTCAAACCAGTCTCTTTATGGCCATAAATGACATTCTCCGAGAGTCTAACTCTGGCTTCATGGAGCACTCCATAAAGCGTCTCAGCCCACCCTGAGCTGAAGACAGGAGCAGTGACATGGCTGTGCATGCATTCACATCATGACCTCAAGATTTCCTTTTAGAATCAAACATAGCATGAATCTAGGGCTCCTCCCACCATGCTGAATATTAAAATTGCAGCAAAAATTTGGAAAAACCCAACGCAAGTCATCAGACTGAGAACGGTTCCAACGAGGACAGAGGTGCCAGTTCCCACGGGCTGGGCCACAGCCAGGCCCCTGCTTTCTCCAAGGACTTCAAGGAAGGGTTTGTAGAAATGCCTCTCCCCTTCGTCCTGCCCTATAGAAACTTGTCATCTCCACGCTCTCGAGCACCCTGGCTCCTAACGCACCCCGGGTTCCATCCTTCCTTAATCTAGAGGAGATCTCTAGTGTCACAAGTGCACACAGCCATCTCCAGCCTGGCGACTCTCGATATCCTGAGCATGTTGGAAGGCCTCTGCCTTGTTCAAGCAGACCCAGCAGCGGCACTCGTCCGGGCAGAGCAGGGTGCGGGGAGCGGAGGCCTCCCCCGGAAGCCCAGAGTGAAGAACACAGGTAGGCCCAAGGCCTGTTTTTGCCCTTAATAGGGCATATTTCTTTTGTATCAGTCAACAAACAGCTTCCACTCCCTGCCTCCCCTGCCAGTCAAGACACAGGAGGTCAGACACATTCCTTTGCTAGGACAGCGAGAAAACAAATGGTTTCTGGCTGCTCTGACCAAATATGAATGGCACCGAGGGGCTAAGCAGCCAGGATGTCTGTAAGCAGGGCTCCTTGGGCAGGTCACGCTTCCCAGAAATCCTATACCCTGAGGTGCTAACAAACGGCCTCAGTCCCATAGCAGGTGATACGAGAGGGCAGATTCTTCCCTCAGCCTGACCGTTATGGACCCTGAGTGGCCTTGGCTCAGTCTGCAGCCTGGGCTGAGGACCGGATCGGGGGCCCCGGGCAGGGGGTGGGGCAGGGGGGCAGAGCTCCTCTCCTGCAATGCACCAGCTCGCCAGAGCTCCGCTTGGCCAGGGGCCACGGGGCCTCGCAGGCACTGCTTGTTCGTGGGAAGGGACAGTGTTATGTTTGTAGCAATCTGCAGGAAACCCCACAGTCATTTGGCTGGTGATGAGGGGAAAAACCTTTAAGCTACTAATTTTACATCTAAACAAGGGTGCAAAACAGTCCCCCTCCCTGTGGGAGGGCAGATCACAGCCGACTACATACTGCCGTGTGTCTCTGTGTGGTTTAATTCTACCCTGATCTACTCTTTTCTTCTAAACTGCTGAGGCTTTCGTGGTGCCAAAACGCTGTCCCCTGTGGACAAGTGGCATCAGGGTACATACAGCAAAAGGCACTGGTCAGGAGGTGGCAGACTCGCTTCTGTTTCTATAAAAAGCCCCAATCATTAGTGTCGCGGGCAGCGACCATGACCATGGACCGCACTGTGGAAGGGATTCGCGACACCAGTTACAAACTTCAAACCGTGTTTAGAAAAACTGACACTCATAGGGAAAAAAAATACTTTCTCTTGGCTTATTAAAAGTTTTAAAAATTGAAATGTAAACCTAGAACTATGGCTCGCTTTGGTATAAAAGAAGTACAAAGCTATAAAAAACATCCTTCATGTCGTCTGGCCCCGGCACCAGGAGCAGATGTCCACCCTGACGGAGTCAGGCGCGGGTGGCCAGTGTGAAACTCTTTGGCTTTGAGCGAATTGGCTAGAGAATGCTAGGCTTCCCGGCCAGAGCCTTGGCTAACTGCCAACACGCGGCCATCTAAACTGGAAATGTGAGGGCGCTGTGGGGTGGTTGGCATTTCAGTGGAGCTTCACCGGGAAGCATCTGAGCACCCAGTTGCGGATGGTCTCCAAGGACTCCTCAGACTCCCGGTACATGGAAGCCAGGACCTCAGAGAACACCAAGAGGAGGGGCAGCCCGAGGCTCAGGAGCTCGTACGTGTAGCAGTAGTTATAAGCATTGTCCCTGAAATGAAGGCCGGCTGCACGCAGGAGTCCCCGAATCCAGTTAAGCAGCCTCCGGGGAACGTGAAGCAGGCCCCCCGGCAGCACGAGGGGCCAGCTTAGCGCCTTCCTAAAGAAGGAATTGGTGATACCTGGAGGGCTGCCTTCGGGGGCGCCAACAGCAGCAGCCGCGCAAGAACTTTCCACGGGAGCGTCCCGCCGAGGGGCCTCTGGCTCTTTCCACGGTCCCTCCTCCTGAGAGAGGGAGCAGAGGGAGGGCATTTAGTCCATGATTCTCACGGAGCGCCCCTCCGAGGAAGCAGACGAAGAGAGCCAACGCACACGGACCGCGGCAGACCCTGCGTTTTGCAGCCAGCCCCCCACAAATAATAGCCCCTGTGCACTGCTGAAGGGGGACTGAATATGGGCATCGCTTTTCTGGGGCCAGCGTGACCACAGGGTTCACAGGCCTTCAAAACACACGTCCTTAAACAACAACAACAACGCACGTATGTCCTTTGACTCCGAAATCCTCTTTCTAATGATCTGTCCTCAGGAAATAATTTGAAACAGGCACCAAGACGTGCATACAAAGATGCTGGCTGCGAACATAGTTGTAAGGTAAAACAGGACACAGCATAAACATTCAGCAACGTGGCACTTGTTAAATAAATTATTAATCATCTTTCATGGGCATCAGAAATGATGCTCCACAAGAATTTTTAATGTTATGGGGAACAGTTCTTGGTGTAGTGCCAGTAAATAAAAAGAAGGATATGAAAGTGTAATGATTGGATTCCAACTAGGGTAAAAGACATTCACATAGGGCAATGTCACAAAATGTTAGCTATGGGTTTCTCAGAATAGGGTGGTGATGATTTAACTTCCCTTCTTTACATACTTCATTTACCCATTTTTCTACATTAAGCCTCTATGACTCGTATAACCCGAAAAGAGCTGTATGGTGTGGGACCTTGCTGGAGGGGCTGGTTAATCACGCGGCAGAGAAGGTGCGTGCTAAGAGCTGCCGGAAGGGACACTATCACCAACCGTCCATACATTCAGCAGCCTGTCACTTTGTTGACATCCAAGAGACTGGCGGGGGGGGGGGGGAATGAGGGAAAGGTAGGCTCCCCAGGAGGCATCCCTGCATATAGCACTGTGGTCACGTGGGACCCAGGCGTGGCGGACCCCGTGGTTTCCACATGGCTGGGACTATAGGAAGGCCCTTCTCAGGAGAAGCGAGCACCACCGCTCTCCAGGCAGCCGGCCTCCAGAATGGGATAAACCTAGAGGCTGGCACGACAGGCTAAGGCAGAGAGACCCTCCACGCCGCACGCACAGTATGGACTCGGCTTTACCTGTGGGTCTTGGCCCCTCCAGGGCCGGAAATTCTGGCCTCACTTGGAGGGACCTTTGAGAACGGTCTCCTATCCAGGGGCTGTCCCTGTTTCAACAGCACTTTCAGGAACAAAGCATACCTCTCTTTGTTGCTTCAACTCTGCTCGTCTCTTCCTTTGCTGACTGTTGGTCTTACAGTGAATGAAATGAGGCTTGCAGAAAAACTTGCCTGTAAAGAGAAACATGTGCACACTTGCATGCATGGGTTTTCTCCTGTAAATTAGAGTCTCAGCAGATACAAACCAACGTCCGCCCCTGTTTAGGTCAGGGAATGCCAATATTGGGAGTAAGCCCAGGAGGCCTCAAACCTGCTTTCTGTCACCGGTCTTAAAGAAGCCACACTCCGATGAGGTAACAGGACCGTTTGCTGCCTCAGAGGCAGACGGTAGCAATGGGGGGGGGGGGGCGGGGGGATGCCGGGATGGGGCTGAAGCCCTCGGATAATCCCTAAGCCAAATGGAGGCCAAGTCCCTTCCCGAGGCCAGCTGCCAGGCTCAGAATGGACAGCACTGTTTTCAGTTTGCAGTCCTTCTTGGGCCCCTGGGGGTGGGAAAGGCTCAGAACAGATGGTAGCAGTGATGGGGAGGAAAAGACCCAGGTGAGGCCTGCCCTGGGTCCCTGGCCATGGCCCAGGACCACTGGGCACCTTCTGGAAAAGCCTTCTTCGTTCACTGTTACAACAGTAACCTCAAGAACAACGGTACAACTGGAAAAACTTACCCAGGACTCACAATAGAGCAGACACTACTCTGAATGCCTCCCGTGAATTAACTCACACGAACAACCTCACAACAACCTTAAGAGCTAAGAACTATTATTATCCTCATTTTACAGATGATGTAACGGAGGGACCAAAAGGTTAGGTAACAGGTCCCAGGTTACGGGGCTCGTTAACGGTTCATTCTGGCAGGCTGCTTCTCAGAGGGGAGCTTGCTATTATGACCACTTTTGTAAGACACCCTTTGTAAATAAAGACATTAATACATCCTCATTTATCGAACCCTTGTTACAAGCCCGGTGTGGAACCACGCGTGGTACTAGGTCGCCAGGTGTGATGTCCTTGCCCCCACGGGGCCGTGGAAGGTGGGGGTGCTGGCGAGGACACGTGTGTAAAGCCCTCAGCGCATAGTAGGTGCCGCTGCTGCTGGTATCCAGCAGGCGCTCCCCGCCTCCCCGGGCCCACCGCAGGTGGCCTCTCTCTCCAGCAGGATCTCCCAGCTCCCAGAACAGCTCTCCTGGGGACGCCACAGTCCCTGGGAAGCGGTGGGGCACCCCAGAGCCCCCAGAGGACAGGAGCCCGGAACGGAGACCCCAGCGCTGTCCCCGGCCACTGGGAGTTACCTTCGTCGCTGTCGAAGGCGTAGGCGGCCAGGCGCAGGGTGGTGGCGCACACGCTGCAGCGGAAACACTCTCGGTGGAAGAAGTGGCCCTCTGCGCTCAGCCGCTCCATCACGTACACGCGCTTCTTGCAGAAGTGACAGGTGTCGCTGCCGCCCAGACTCAGGGGGAACACCTTCCGCATGGATTCCTGGGGGGCACAGGGCGGCGGGAGAGAAGCGCCGCGCGTCAGGGCTGACCCCGCGTCTCGCGGTGCGAGGCCGAGACTTGGAAAATCCTGACCTCGATCCTGGGGACCTCGTGGGCTCCTGTCTGCTGCCCGTGGCACCGCAGGCACGGCAGCCGAGACCAAGCGGTGGGACGATACGCCCCCAGCACAGACCCTAATGACCCCACCCCACACGGGCTCCCAGGCAGGCCAGCTGGCGACGGGGGAGGCCCAGGAGGGGCTCCTCCTGAGGCCGGCCGCTCCAGTTTGGGGGCGGGAGTGGCGTCTGTCTGTCTGACAGAGTGGGCATCCCTCACCAACATGCCTGCCCAGAGACGCTGGCCCCCTCCGGGCATCTGCCTGCCTCTAGGGCGAGGTCCCCAAAAGAATGTTTTCCACGCCCCTGTCCCCCTGCAGTGACTTAGGCCAGGCAAAGAAAGCCTGTGGCAGCCAAACTGTTGAAGAGAACTGCAGGGAAGGGACAGGCTGTGTCCTCCAGCCCCCGGGGCTGCCAGGCAAATTCCTAAATGCAAGGGAGGAGGATGAGGGCAGGCAGCGGTGCACTTGGGGGGTTCTGGGGCTGCGGGGACATGTCAAAAGAAAAGCAAAAGAATTGTCCAGTCAAATGGCTGGTGACCGCAGCAGGCAGCCTTGTTTGGAGAAGGGAGAATTCAGAAGGAAGAGTATCTCTCTGTTACTGGATTCTCAGTCCAGTGCAAAAGGGCTACTTGGGCTGGACGCCAAATGCTGAGGGTAAGGGGTGGCCTGCCTGGCCTCTTCACTGAGCTCTCCAGACAGCAGGGGACAGGCTCTGCCTTGTGAAATGACCTATAGGGGAGCCGAGTGAGGTTTGTAGGTCAGAAAACGCAGCCCTCCCTCTAACCTCGGCACCGGTCTACCCCACTGTCACGCCTCCTGTCCACGAGAAGGGGGCCTCGCACGGACCAGGCCATCCTCCCTGGGAGACCAGAGCCGGTGTCTGCGGGTGAAGGCTGAGGGGTGTGCGTCCTTACCAGGTCTGGAGAGGTGGCCTGGGTCTTAGGTCTGTGATCATTCATGTACAGATTGACCAGGACTTCAGCTGCAGCCCCTATTCCGCTGGACACTTTCCCTACCGTCAGCTACCCAAGAGCAGAGGTAGAGGAGACAGAGACAAAGGTAGAGGCCAGTTAGCACTGAGAAGGAAAGCGCAAACAGGCTGGATGTGGGACAGGGCTCCACACCCACATGCAAACAGCGCCCGACGTCCCAGGAGAGGCAAAACCAGCCTGGAGCGGGCAGCGGGCACTCTGGAGATGGAGAGGACAGAAATGGAACCCTGGGGCCCGGGGTGAGCCAGGTGACTTGTAGAACTAGCTCCGTCAGCATGTAAGGCCTTCAGGATTCGTCGAGTTTCCTGTTCACAGATGGGGTAAATGAATCCCGGAGACAGGAAGGGAGCTCTCCCAGGCCACTTAGCAAATATGTGCGAGATTCAGAGCTCTTCTCAGGTCTCCTGAGCCCCAGCCAGGTGCCCTCACACCCTAAGGAACCAGGACCTCACAGACAGACAGCTGAACAGCAGCCACCCTCCCACAGAGATCCCTCCTCTTTGGAGGGCTGTGAGATGCTGCTTCATCTGCTTCGTGAGAGGTACCCGCCCCCCTCTCCCTCCAGGACTGGGATGAAGGGTTGGACCCCAGCTCCACGATGAACCAGTTCTGAGACTGGGCACAAAACTCTCAACTTCTGAGCTCAGTTTCCTTGTTTAGTAGGATGGGGGAAATCGTGCCTGACTCATGGTTGTGTGGTAAGAACTGAGGGAGAGAATGGGTGTTCAAGTGCCTGGCGCTTGGCGGGGCTAGGCCAGGATGAGCTGGACTCCTCCCTCCCCGTTTCCCGAGTGCAGCCGGTCCCAGCCTGCCTTGCAGTCTCCACACCCCTGGGATGCAATGGTGGTGTCTGACCTGAGTGCCCCCCAGACCTACAGAAGAAGTGACTAGAACAGGAGTGAGGAGGCAACAGGATGGTACTCCACCATGTGCCCCAGGCTGCAGTGCCCAGAGGCCCCAGGCTGATGCTGGCAAGTCAGCTCCATGGGGGCCCTGGGCACTACTGCCTGGCAGGTCACAGGTGCCTATGCTCTGGAGGGCATGACGGCCACCCCCGACCTGTGAGTGCCCAGTTCCCCATCCATGTGTCTGGGAGCTGGGGCAGGAGTGGAGCTGACAGCCAACGCAGACATGGCACAATCACCCAGATACCCCCACAAATCCCACCTTGCTCCCCCTTTCCCACCAGCTATGAAAGCCACCCTGGGAACACTGCAGTCTCCTCTTCAGGGAGGCACATACCACAGGAAGGGATTCTGTAAGCAGTTTCTGGTCCCAGGATCCAGGAAGAAGGCAGGCTCCAGACCCTGCCCAGCCTTAGAATCTAGCTTCTGGGAGGTACAGCCAGAGACAACAGTAGCATAGGTGGACGGGTGTGGTTGAAGGAACACCCTCAACCTAAACCCAGGACTGCTCCTGGGAGGCCACATCTAATCTGCTATGAAAGCCTCAGCTATAAAGCAGGAAGTTAGGGGGACGGCAAAGCTAATGGCAGCGGTCCCCCAGCTCCCGGTAGCAGAGCCCAGCCTCAGAAGCTGAGACCAGCCTCCTGGATTCCAGCAAGGGCACAGCTGCTGCAAGGTTGCCAGGCAGGCTGGGGAGAACGACAAGACCCAGGAGGCTTCTGCTCCCTTTCTCATTAAGAAAGCCCTCACACTCACAGCCACTTTGCAACAGTCCACTTGGACCACGTGCGGGGCTCTTGGGGACTGTAGCAGGCCATGGGCCTGCCAAGTAGGGGGTCTGAGCCCACGGCTCAGACAGATGGGAGCCCCTCAGACTTTACAAAGCCTGTCCCTTCCCAGGAGCAGCGGCCCCACCAGTTACCCCAGACCCACTTCACCTCCCGAGCTGGCCCAGCCTAGGAGAGATCAGCCTTCTGCTTCCAAGCACACTCTCTGCCATTTACAGGATGTCACAAATAAATGCCCAGAACCTTGGCTCCTGTTTCTAAGAAAGGTTCAGGTGCACTGGCTCAGAACAACAAGCTATTGTTTGCCTGATGTTCCACCCCCCACCGGGAACCGCCCCCCTACCCCTGCCCACACACACACAGGCCCCTCAGGAAGGGGTTGAAGAATACCAAGTACTTCTTGGGTTTATATCAAATCAAAGGGGGAGAGAAGACGGAGGTCAGATTTACCTCCCTGCCCACACTGCCCTTGTGTGGTTGTCTCCAGTGGCCCCATGTGTGAACTGGCTCTGAGGGGCCCTCCCAGAAAAACTCCATGGTGATGCCATGGTACCCACGCGCAATTATCGCCTCCTTGAGTTAGCCGGAATCAAGACTATACTTTCCGAGGCTTTAAATACAAGTCCTTAATGGGACCTTATTAACCACTTAGCTAATAAGCACTTTGTGCTGCTGAGCTTTTGTGCAATCCTGACTTAAGGAGCAATTACAGAAGCACGCCGAGGGCTAGAAGGTAGCTGGCAGGCATCACCAGACCCATCCGTGCGCTCACGGGCCTGCTCAGTTGCCCTGCCAGGACAGGGCACTGTCAGGTCACCTGGCCATGTGATCTAGGATGAAGACAAGACCTGGTCTTTCAGAATGGGCCTGAAAGACTCCCTTCTCCCAGTTGCAGTCACAGCCCCAGCCCATTGCCACGGCTTTCCTAAGAATAATGAAAGCACCCTTAAGGAGAGCAGCACTGCGTCTCCCACACACCCTTTCCAACCTGAGTCACCAATGGCCAACCAAGAGGTGGACTGGACTTCCTGGAGAGGTCACAAGGAGACCCAGTGATGGAGAACTCATCTCAAGAGGTGAGGGGGGACCCCTCTGAAGCCCACCCCAAAGACCAGTGTGGAGGCAGACATTGCCCTGAGGATTACAGGTTCTGTTTTGTTTCTCGTCAACAGGATGCCTTATTGGCTCCAGCAGAGTGAGGACATGACCAGCCAGACAAATGCTAGCTCACTGCTCCTCAAACTACCAGTGGTAAATGACCAGGTTTTGCTTAAAAAAAAAAAAAAAATCCTAGTCTGTTGTGACCTAGTATTTCTGGACATAATAAATGTGAGTTACTGGAAATAGGACCACACAGTTGGATGTGTGGCAATATCAGATTGCTCTATAAGTGTCTAATGCTCACCCTCATTCACCGTGCTCACTGGGTCACAGACCAGTACCTGCCCATGGACCACACTTTGAGCAGCATTGCTCTAGCCGACCAAGCTCCCGGGATCCTAAGACAGAGATCAATTTGTAGAGAAACTGCCAGAAAACTCATTCTGGTATTGACCTCAGAGTGAGAGCCAGGGTTTCTCAGCAAGGAGATTCATGTACTACAAGGCAGGCCATATATGTTCCTGCAGAGGGCTGGTCAAGAGCAGAATTTATAATTTGGGGGAGTTTGTGCAAACAAAAAGATCTGGCCAAAAATGATCACATCCCAGTCACTAGTTTTTAAAGAATTGGCTATTCTGGAGGGCCATGGGGCTGCTTTTGCAAACCTTTATGTATCTTTCAATATTCTTATAATTTTGAAGAAGGTTTCTTACTACCCTCTTCCCTCTTTTGAATTCTAATTATTTTTCAGTTAATTAGAACAAGCTGGAATGGCTGGGCATTTCTGGTACGCCATTATTTCACATTACATTAGATTAATCTCACATACACCATTTCCCTTCTGTGAGTCTCAGCTTCCTCATCTGTAAAATGGGGAGACCACTGCCACCCTTGCAGGGCTACAAAAAAGGGTCACCAAAGAATCCAGGCCACACCTCACATGGTGTGGGGCCCCCAAGAAGCACTCTGCAGGGAGTTAATGAGTCCAAAATACCGCCATTGGCAGGGCTTTACATTTCCATGTTCTAGAACTTCTTTTTTCCTTTCTTAGATGGTCTTCACTCTGGGAAACTCTAGGTCACTTGGGTTCCCTCCTCTGCATGAGTAAGAATGGTATGGCCTACCCAGAATGAGCACACTGGCTTTTCTTCGATGAGTCAACCCAGATTCAAACATGGTGGCATAACTGTCATCCCCAGCATCATCCCCAGAGGCTGCAGAAGATAGCTGGACCCCCACAAGGAGGCATGTCTGAGGCAATCCTGGCACTCTGAGCTCAGAACGTGACCGTCAGTCCGCAGCTGCATGTTGGAGCCTTTCTCACCAGCTCCCTTCTGGTCTGCACTCCCTGATGTATGCCTGTGTCTTACTCATTTCTATGCTCCTGGCACAGGGCATTTGCTCTGAATGAAGAAGGAAGCAGCTTCCTGGACTCCTCTGTGTCCAAACAATGCTAACTTCCCCCCTCGGGCCTGGAACTCAGCCAAGAATACCAGGTGTCCAGGCTGTGCTTCACCATGGAGCTGGGCCACCTGAGGCCACCTGGCCTGCTGTGAGCATCATGAAGCCCACATGGCTCAGGCAGGGTAAGGCAGAGGTTCTAGGACCTCAGAGTTGAGGACTCACAGGAAGGGGAGGTTTCGACTGGCAGGGCCAGAGGAGGTCTCCTGCGCCCACTGGGGCCAACATTCCCCTCTGAGGAGTCCCTGCGGGAGAAACATCATAGGACAGGCTATGGGCCTGGGTGCCCAGTGGTATGCTCAGGGCAAGAGCAAGAGAGGGCAAGAACTGAAACCACTTTGTTTGAGGGGGTCCGGAAATGACATGCTCAGAGTTAAGACTCAGGCAGGCCTTTGGGGCTATGACCTCCCCGTGGGTGCCCACGTCTGCACCTGCATCCCCTGGCGCCAGGCACTGTGCTGTGATCATATGTGTGTGGCCCTCAGAGCCTTGCGAGGTGGGTCTCATAATCCCCCTTCGCAGATGGAGCAGCTGAGGTTCAGAGAGGCTCTAACTCACCTGAGGCCGCACTGTTCTTAAGTGGCTGGGATGGAAATGGAAACCTGAAGGTGACTTCTTTGCCTTTAGAAAGAGAGGAATCAACATGCATTTCAGGTAAGTGAGATTTCTTCTGGAATTCTCCTCTGCTGGGGAAAGAGCACGTTTACTGGACAGTTTAGGCATTCTACCTTTGCCAGCTCACTGCAACATTCCTCACACTATCAGGGCTAGCTGCTGTCACCTCCGGTCTATAATTGGGGGACTGAGGTGCTGAGAAGTCCACCAACTCCTCCAAGGTCGGTGCTCTGACTCTAAGCCCATGTTCTTCTCCCTATAGCACCCTGCTTCCCTGAAACACACCAGCACTCTGCAAATTAAAATCCCCCAAGCTGGGATGCACACAGGACACCTCCAAAGGCAGTCCTATCCCAGGAACAAAGAGAAGAACAAGGAGGTTGGGGGCAGCCTTGAGATCTATCCTTGTATCAAATGAAAGACATAGTGCCCAGCCAAGACTCCCCTAGCTTTGCTCCAATGTGCAAATCTCTCCAGTAAACCCTGCAAATCCAGTTTTAAAACAAACACCCCCAGGTAGAGAAAGCTCCTTTTGTAACGCACATTGTTCTTCTGACCCAGGAAGACTTAAACCACAGCTCCCTCTTGCTCCTTGGCACAAACACTCAGCCACCATCTTGTTCCTGCAAGAGCTCACCAGCCTTGGCAAACGGCTAGCAGCCGTGCCAGGTGCCAAATTGGCAGTGGCCTCCCCGATTGAAAAAAGGAGCTAACTGATGGATGATAGGGGATCAATAACACTACAGAAGGGCTGGTTTGATGGGATGGACGAGTCGAATGAGTGCTGGAGACATACAAGTGGACATGATCCCTAGTTGGGTCTTTGAAAGACAAGACTCTGGTAAGGATCTAGATCCTAAATGAGAGGACCTCAATACGCCCTGTGACCATTCAGGCCAAACTCTCAGCAGTATCACTGAATCTTAAAGCAAATGTATAGCTGAGAGGGCCATTTGAAGGCACAGCCCTGGCCACATCTCTCAGGACTGGTGACCCAAGTCCGCACCCCTGTAACCCGTGGTCCTCATCTGGATTTGGCTAGGTCTGTTCCCACATGGAGGGGATTATCTCTGGATCCTCAGAATTGGAGTGTGGGGCTCTAGGGCAGGAATAGAGACATGCTGCCTGCCTCAAGGTTGCGAAGGACTAAACATCAGTTTCGAAGTGCATTTTCCTTCCCAGGGCTTCCCTGAATGGAGGCGAGCTTGGGCCCCTGGGCAATGAGAGCAGCCCATCATTGGCTGGGCAGAAGCACTGCAGCCTCAGGCTCTCTTCAGGGGAGAGGCTCTCAGAGCTCCTTTAGGACTGAATAAAGTTTGTCACCAGGTTGTCACAGACTTTAGGTGGCAGCCAATTCTCTCTTTGGAGGAGGCTGTCACCCTGCCAGATTCCGCATGCACAAAACCCAGTGTTGAATGGGTGGTGGGGTGGGGTCCAGGAGAGGGAGGGAAATTGGTGGTGGGGGATGGGGAGACTGCAGGGCCACTGGCAATGTCCTCTCGGAGACTGCTTGCCCCTGGAAACTCACCGCTCAGTCCTGTCTACAACGGCTTCACACTGAGATCTGGAGGGTGCTGGGAATGTTGAGTCCAGACTAGGTCCTTTTTACAAACAGAGAGACTAAGGCACAAAGAGGGTCAGTGACTTGCCCACTGTCCCAGGGTGGCCCTAAGAGCTCTCCACTCATTCCCGGCCCTACTGGGAGAGGCGCATCAGCCTGTAATTCATCGGCCCAATTACACCATCACCTGATGGCCAAGGCTGGCTAAGGAGATGGGATAAGAAAAACAGGGGGTGACTGTTCTACCACAACCTGGTAGAATAAAGAGTAAAGCTATGGGAGGAGTAGAGGGCCTGGGATTGGTCAGCCCAAAGCCCACCCCATTTGCAGCTCTCGATGCACCTGGGTGCAGAGCTCTACGTGGCTATAGCCTCCAAGCTGGTGCGTCTGACAAGGCCTCCCATTCACGCCTGGCCACTGTGGTACAGAGAACACTGGGCCGGGGGGCAGGAGGCCTGGGGACTGGTCTCCTCCTTGCACCTTTGTGTTCCTATCTGTGGCTCTACTCCTGCTCAGTTCTCTTTCCCAGGAACAACAGCCCCCACCACAACTGCATTTAACATTGCTACCCTTCCCCAGCATGCTAGCTCCCTGCTATAATTTTTCCATAGGAAGTACTATCTTGTCTTTTGATGTATTATATAATTTACCTATATATTACATTATTGTTGATTGTTCATTTCTACCCAGTAGAATACAAGCCTCATCAGGGGAGAAATGTAACTCCAGATGACTGATGCACATCCCAAGAGCCCAAAGTGCCTGACACTGAGCCGTCTGTGGTCTAATAAATGTTTGTTGAATGGCTGAATGTTCACTTGCTGGCTCGCTCCATGAGTGACGTTGGTTAAAACCTGCTTGAGGAGCCTAATGGAGGAGAAGCCGAGGGCCTCAGTGGAGCATGATGATGATGGAGCAATGCCTCCTGACAAGAAGTGTCTCTGTCAGACCCTGGTGGCCCGCACGTGCCTGGGCAGATTGCCTCTTGCCAGCACCTAGAGTTCGAATGCCTACTGGAAACCAAGTCAGGGACCTTGGGAAGTGTGGGAGCTTTCCTTGCCCCAGCTCTGCCCTCAAGCCAGGCCACCCTGAGCATGAAAGAAAGGCAGAGGCTAGAGGGAACGCGGACCAGGGCCAGCCAGGGGCTGGGTGGGAGAGAAGCACGGTGTGGGCCCAGCTGGCCAGCCAGGAGCACCAGCCGCTGCCTGTCTGTGCCCAGGCACCCTCGCCCCTTCTCGTCCCGTCAAGGGCGCCATAACAGAAAGCACCCCCCACGGGAGGCTCCTCTCCCGAGCTGGGCAAAAGGGCTGCTCTGGAGCTTTGGTGAGGATGACAACAAAAATGCCAGTCCCCACCCAGACAGCTGCTATCACATGAGCCAGGGATCACTCTCTTGCTGATGAGAAAATACAGAAGCCCAGACAGGTCAGGAGGCATGAGGCCAAATGGCTGACCAGTGGCTGACCTGGAACAAGACGCTGGGCATCCTGGCCATGGCTGTCTTCAGTGGAGCTGCAGATCAGAGGTGTCTGTGCTTCTCTGGGCCACCTCCTGCTGCCCTTCTGGGGATGCTTCATACCCTTACTGGGGATGGTGGAGGGGGTGGCGCTGATAGTATTCCTCGCTCCTTTCTTAGGGACCCTACCTGCACCCTTCTCCCCACAGCAGTGGGGGTCCCAACTACAAACCAAGAGGCAGCTCCTAATTTTCCACTAAGGCAACAGCAGATTGCTGGTTTGTGCTTCAGCCTAACAGCATGGAAGCAAATGAGCAGTAACTGTGATGGGGGACATCTAGCTTTCCGCGCCAAGGTAAGCCTGGGGAAGTGAGACAGACCAGGTGTGTTTGGAGGAGCACGGTTTGCGAGGAAGAGACCAAAACCCATTTCCCGAGCAACAGCTAAAGAAATGGGCTTCACATCCATTTTCAGGCTCATCCAGTCCAGGGGCCAAGCTTCCTGGAGACCACCCCTTTCCCACCGTAGCCTGCTAGTGTTCTCAGCATACTTGGTAACAGGAGGACAATGGAAACCATGAAAAGTGCTCCAGAACCCCAATTTAAAAATTGTTCAAGGGTTGCATCTCATGATCTACTTAAAGTTAGCTTCCCACCTCCTCCTCTCCTCTGAGCCAACCTCTGCACTGCTACCTGAGTCATCCTTCTAGAACACAGAGCCGTGGCTTCAGCAGCTCCAAAAGAGCAGAATGAAACTCCTTAACATGAAGAGCAGGCTGACTTCCACCCTCACCCTCCACACTCCCATAAATACTTTTATTCCCAAAGCAAGCTGCACCAGAATCTTCTTTCCATTCACACAAACCTTGTCTGCCTTCCTTTGCACACACTAGACCTTTCTAGAACCATTGCCCTTCCCCTTCCATGGAACCCTTGACACTTGGTTCCCATATTGCCTCCTGTGTGAATCCTTTTCAGGTTTCTCCCCTCTGGGTTCCTATAAACTTGCCCTTTATGTCCCTCAGAATTAAGGGGCAGTACTGAAAAGTGGTAGGTTCGCCATGTGAGACTGCCATTTGGTTAGGTCAAAAACAGCCAAAGACTGGCAATCTCCTCCATTTCGAGGCTAATGTGCTGTTTGTCCTCAAAACTGGAGTGAGAGAGCTGTGCCACCATCCTCCTTGTGTCAGCATCTGGCACATGGTGGCGTACGGTGGGTGCCCAATTAATGCTTGCTGGATGAGCAGCATGGTTGGACACATTTTTGTGTGTCTCCTGGTCCACCTGGTTGCTTGCTCCAACACAGAACCAACCGAATCCAGGACTGCTGGAAAGGCTCTTACACATTTTCATCGCAGCCAAAGCAAGCTCCAGATGCTTGTCCGCGCAGGTCAAGCAGAGCATGAGAACATCTCAGAACGTGCAGGGAGTGGGGCAGCTAATTGTTCAGGACGACTACCTTTCTGGCAGGAGAAACAGAGTCAGCAGTCGATGGAGAGGAAGCAGCAGCGGGATCGGGAGACGGAAGGCAGGAGGGAGAAGCCGGAGGGTGAGCGAGAGACAGGCCTTTAGAAAGTAGTTTATTCTGCACAGAACAGAAACAGAGCAAACGGTGATGGTCCCTGGCAAGTGCACAGCGAGGCTCACCTCCACCGTGCAGCCCCATGCCTATGCGTTCAGGGAGGGGAAAAGAAATCCAGGGCTGTGTCTCAGGACAGAAGAGAAGCCTCTGTCTTGGGAGCCCAGCAGGACCGTCTGGCTCCCGGATACACTGCACTCTGCCACAGCCATCCCGGCTCCTTCATCACAGCGAAGTAGCTGGGGCAGACGCGCCCTGTTGCCGCGTACGTCTGCCACAATACCAGAGCTAACTCCTGATGCTCTCGCTCTGGAGCTTGGTGTGAAGTAGAAGCTGCAAACTGAGGGAAGGAGAACCCCCGGCCACTGGGGGGCAGACGGCCACGACAGGCGCCTCTACAGCCCCCTGGGACCCAGAAATGAACTCGCTGCAAAACTTCCTCCCCATGACAACACCTCGGCCCAGTAGCATAGGACACAGGTCTGGAGGAGACCAAGTGAAAGCAGCAGAGCAGTTATGTTCTAGAGCCCAGGCTGTCTGCAAGCAAGGGTGGCCCTTGCACACACACACGGACTGTGGCACCTCATTATCAACTCTTCCCTCTCCTTGCCATGCACTCCCTCTTCGTTTCAGCAAGTTTCTAGGTCAGTCCCTGCCGTTCTGAGGCAAAGCCACTCTGCTTGGCTGATGCTGCCGTTTGGAAAAGCAGAGCATGGGTTAGAGCCTATGGCTGGCTCGTCATTCAGGAGTTCCCCAGTCAGGGCCACGGGGAGATTCCTCCATTGTGCCTCAAAACACCATGCTTTCACTTTAAGACACTGGGATGTGATGCCTGCAAGTGACCAGCTTTCCTTCTTTGTGTTGCCTCTTAGGGAGCTCAGCGCCTACTCAGGCCTGTCTAGGCTCTAACAGCATACATTTCTGCTCATCACATTTTCCTTGGACCTCAGCCTATGTTACTACCTTGGTCTTCCCTTTGTCATAACTGATTATTTTTGCGTCTGCTCATTTGAGTCTTTTTTAGATGCCAGCCCAAATCCATTAGTGGCTTGGAAAGTCAATAGCCCCTCCTGCCAGAAAAGGAGGAGGGTGGAGGAAATGAAGCTCCGGAGATGGATTCGTGGCCACTTTGCCAGATGTGCAACATCTGGGTTCCTGGGGGCTCTGAAAGCCCCGTGTTTACCTGCGGAAAATCCCCGTGTCCAAACATGGAGGCAAGGTGAGCCGCCTTCTCCTTAATGTTCTTTTTGTGAAATTCCCTGTTGGCCAAGTTCTCAGCCCTCTTCTGCTGGTAGGGCGAGAGAGGAGAAAGAGAGAGAGTGACAGTGACAGAGCCAATGGTGGTTGCCTCCAGGAGAGTGGGCAGGATGGGACAGGAGACAGGAACCCACCCAGGGCAGAGGAGGGAAGGAGGGAAGGAAGGCACCACAAACACAGGCAGAGGCAGGGCCATGAGCGGGCTTTCACCTGCAGAATCTTGTCTTCCACTTGCTGCAGCCGCCGCAGCACCCCGGAAAGGGCCAGAGCTCCCTGGCAGGTGGGAGGCAGGCCAGCAGGGGCTTCGGGCCTGCCCAGCTGCAGGTCAGACTTGGCTCTGGCTCTCCAGGGCCTGCTCGGGCACCCGCCGCCAGCAGACACTTGCTTTAGCTCTCGGAGCACGTGCCCCGTCACAACCACCGAGGGGAACTGGGAGAGAAGGAAAGTCAAGCTTCCTTCCCGACTGTGGCCCATTCATACACCCCCTGCTGTGAGCCCTCCCCACAAGGACCAGGGACCAAGGGCGCAGCAGGGGCCACTGCGAGTCAGACTCCCCCCGCTAACCTCAGGTCCTGACTTTCCGCCACCTGCCATCCTCATTAGCGATACACGGTCTCGGGCCTCACCGGCCCACCGGGTCAAAACCTGCACAAGCCCGGTCTCGGTCCTAGCTGCATAGGGAAGTCACCTAGGGCACTTAGAAAAAGTCACCCGAGTTTGGGCCCAACCCCCGGACAGTCTGGTTTAACTGGTCTGGGGGTGGGTACCAGATGGTGGTATTTTTTAAAAAGCTCTCTAGGTGATTCTTCTATGCACACAGGCCTAACATCACTGCAATATATCCTCACTGACTTCGCTCAACCTCCACCACGGGAGCAACACCAACCTCCTACTGCTGGCTAGACGTTTCTGAACAGCGTGCTCAGGAATAGTGATTCTGTTCAAATTCCAAACCCAGAGATGCTCGCTGGACAAAGCCTCGGGCCATGGCTGCCTCCCCGGCCCCGGGCAGGTCCTCGTCTGCTTGGGTGCCAGGGGACGGCTTCACTGTACCCCGGCCTTACCCCTTCCGTGATGTGCAGCCAACTGGCCACCTGAGCTCATGTCACCATCCCTGCCACTTGTCCATCTATTTAGAAATCTCCTATCCAAGTGGCCTGCAAATAAAGCTAAGTGTCCTGGAGCGTCCCCCAAATGCCCCATGTGGCGCAGCCTGTTTTACCCCAAGCAAATAAAACATCAAAAGCATAGCAGTTGGGCAGATGATGCTCTGGACTGGCACGTATTTCAAGAGGCTGCAGACCTGGTTATTCTTACCTATAAGGATGGTCACCTCAAGTTGTGTCTGCCTTCCCAGAGAAGTTATAGTCAGCCCTACCTGGGGCGCACAGAGAGCCACTGACCCCACCCCTCTGGATCAAAGTCCCCTCTGACTTCACCAAGACAGGGTCCACTGGAAGGAGCCCTACCTGCCTTTTCAGAGGAGGTGACGGGCTGGGTGTGGGCTCCTCCGGCCTAGGGCAGCGAGAGTTAACAGGTGGGTCAGAGGAAGTACGCAGGACAGGCTTACCTATCCCTGAGACATGGCATTCCTGGGAGGAGGAAGGTGAGTCCGAAAGAGCAGCCACAGGAAACATGAAGGAAAAGGTGAGTCAGACACTTGGAGGGAGGAGAGGAAGAGAGGCAGGCAGAGAGAGTTTGCAAGTGCAGAGACAGCACTGGGCTGAGCTCCCACAAGCCAGGCCCAGAGGGGAAACTTGAACCCTGGTTCTCTGTCCATGTGAACACAAAGTCCTGGAGTCCCCTTCTCCTGGACAACGTGTAAATCCCAGGGAGGCCTTGCTTTTGGCTCAGACCTGGGGCACTGGGCCTGCACCACGAGAGCCTATGCCAAGCCCAGGTGGCCAGGCCTGGAGTCCTCCTGGAAATGGCAAAGTCTCCTGCACACAAGATGACAGGGATGCTACATTCCTTCTGATGGAAGAGAACCCTCGACTGACACTTGGGGACTTCTAGGGGCCCAGCCTCCAGAAGGGGCAATTGAGAAAAAAATCACAAGTCTCAGAAACTCTTCTCACAAAACTTGGCTTCCTGGGGAAGGCCAGTTTGTCCGGGAGGGGCAGGTCCACCATCAAGACCAGGTAGACATTTATGATTGCCTATAATGCTAATTAACCAAGAGTCTGTCCTCCTCCTGAGAGGAGCCTAATTCTGTTATATGACAGGTGTTCTCCAAAAAAGAACCAAACCCCTTGTCCCAAGCTTTTGTAATTTGATGGTGGCATCCCAAAGGAATTCAGGGGAGCAAAATGAACCCCGCAGCGCAGACCGTGGAATCAAGTCTGAGAGCAATCAGGTTGGTGTGAAGCCTGCCCCACGGCACTCTGCCTCCTTCAGCCTCCCAGCCGCCCTGGTTGGACACCACAGCCTTGCCAGCCTGACCCAAGAGAATGCGGAGGAGGGGACGTCACAGAACACTTGGGCGGTTGGTTCCCATGGAGCTGAGGGCCGTGACTTAGTTTTCCCTGGAGTGCACAGGTTTTCTCACTCTGGACTTAGACTCCCAGGCAGCCAAGGTCTCTAAAACTCCGTTACGCTGTACCATCTCAAAGATCGCTGCAAATCAAGTCATGGTTACAAGGCAAAACCAAATTCTGGATTTCTTCTCCAGGGCAGAACAGGCATCAGCAAACTATGGTCCTCGGGCCAAAGCTGGCCTGCTGCCTGTTTTGGTAATTTAAGTTTTGTTGGCACACAGCTCCGTAATTTGCTTAGGTCCTGCCTATGGTTGCTTTCACGCTTCAACAGCAGAGATGAGCAGTTGCAGAGAGACGAGAGGCTCCCGAAGCCTCAAATCTTTGCTATGGCCTAAATGTGCTACCTGGTCCTTCCTGGAAAGTCTGCTGACTCCTGATCTAGAAGGAGCCCCCGTCTCCCCTGAGCCAGGCCTGGCTGGCATACCTGAAATCCACCACTAGCCTGCACGTTTCTGCTGGCTTCTCAGCAGGTGCTGGTCACCAGGAAGGCAGGTCCAGTGAGCATCTGATGGGACTTACCTGCCTCAGGAGCGAGGGGTTCCGAGAGCTCTCCTCGAACTTGGCCAGCAGCTGACTTGCCATGGACTTGACCTTGTTCTGGCCTCCCCCTTCTCTCCCGCTGCCGCCCTCTGGACTGCAGCGCAGGCTGCGGCTGGGATAGGCTGAAGGCTGCAAAGGCCAAACGAGCACATCGGTTACTGGATCCCAGAACCCAGATATCAGGAAGGGGCCCGGAGACTCGGGACACCGGACCAGTTTTCTGAAGGAGGACGCCAGGGTTTGAGGATGGGTGGCAGGAGCAGCAGGTGATGCCCATTGAGACGATGCTCACATCTTCCCAAAGGACGGGCACACCCCACTTGGGAGCCAGACAGGGTTTGAAAACGGCCTCTTTCACCTCCCAGCCCAGTGACCTTGGCAATTTACTTCATTTCTCTGAAGTTTCCTCATCTATAAAATGGGAGCCTAGCCCACTTCACCTGGTTGTTACAGAAGTCAAATATAATAATGAAGTGATCAGCAAAATGGTTTCCCAAATACACCATGTGGCTGTGAGAGGTGAAGAGTAGGGGGGATGAAGGAAGCAAGAGGGGTGTCAGTCAGGCAAGGCACAGGCTTTGGGCTTCTTTCTCCTCTCTCCTCTGCACCCCACTCCCAGCTTCAACCAGCCCTGCTCTGTGGTCGCTATCTTTAAAAAAAGACCTTGACCTTTCTAATCTGGAAAGAATTTTAGACTTACAGAAAAGTTACATAGAGAGTTCCTGCATACCCTTCACCCAGATGCACCCAATGTTAGCATCTAGAATAACTGTGGTACTGTTACCAAAACTAAGCAATGAACACCGGCACGATTCTACTAAGCTAGAGACTTGATTCGGACTACCCCAGCTTCCCACCGATGTCCTTTGGGTTCCAGGACACGAGCCCAGGTCCCACATGGCATTTAGCCATGTCTCCTCCATCTCCCTCCTCTGTAAGACTTTCTCCATCTTTCTTTGCCTTTCATGACCTTGACAATTTTGAAGGACACAGGTCAGCTATTTTGTACAGAGTCCCTCAACTGGGTCGGTCTGATGTTTTCTTATGGTCAGACTAGGGTTATGGGTTTTGGAGAAGATGCCTCAAAGTTCAGAAGTGCTTGGGTCCATGATATCAACGTGACTGTTGACTGGTGAGGGGCTGGTTGTGGTCACTTGACTGTGCTGTTTTATAAAATGGAGTTCCACGTGAGCCTTCTTTAGCTCATCTGCTAAAAAATAAAACTTGGAAAGTTACCAGCATTCACTGGTTCGATGTCTGCTCTCCTTACCAAAGGACCTGCTCCCATAGGCCTCAGCAGCAAATGCCACCATTATATCAGGTGGGCAGTGTGCTTTCCCAAGGAGGCACCGCATCTCCCACACAGGAACAGATGTTCTCAAGACAACGAAGATATGTTCACTTAGAAAAGTCACGGGAAGAGGCAAGCTACGGTCAACTGATTTTTTTTTTTTTATTTGAAAGAGAGAGAATGAGAGAGAGAGAGAGAGAGCACATGAGAGGGGGAGGGTCAGAGGGAGAAGCAGACTCCCCGCTGAGCAGGGAGCCCGATGCGGGACTCCATCGTGGGACTCCAGGATCATGACCTGAGCCGAAGGCAGTCGCTTAACCAACTGAGCCACCCAGGTGCCCCGAATTTTTTTTTTTTAAAGATCCCCTAAGAGGCGTAGCCGCAGGGGAAACCATGTATGCATAGCCACTCTCAAGTGTTGGACAAACACAGACCAAAGTGTCACTCCCCACTTCGAAGTGCAGAATGTAACTCTGCATATCGATATAGGCTTGAGTGGAAGAGGGTAGGTTTACTGGAGAGGTCACTGTTACACAAGGCCAAAGTCGGCCAGGACAGTGGGTCATGCAGACCAGTGCTTCTCAGATACGAATCACTGAGGGGCTCTTTCAAAGGCAGATTCAGATTAGTCCATAGTCTGGGGGCCTGACACTGCATCTCTAACCAGCTGCTAGGTGATGCTGATGCTGCTCGTTCCCGGCCCACACTTTGAGTAGCAAGAATTTGGAAAAAATTATTGCTTAGTGAAACCTGACTTTAGTAAAACAGCTGGCTCAGGTCAGCCTAGAAACATCTCAGAAGGGGCAGGTGCAACCGATTTCTTCCCACACTGACTCCTGTGTTGCCAGCAACAGAGAGAGCACAAACACTCCCTCAAAGAAGCCACAGATGAAAGGCAGGAGCAGGTTTTTATCTGAGACATCATGCATCACGGGGAAACTTCTAGGGAGGAGGCACAGGCACTTAAAGTGAGAGCCAACACCCCATAACTGGGAAAGTGGGAGGTCTCCCCCACCCTGTTCATCAGCCTCCGCTTGCTCCTTTCAACTATCTCCCTATTCACTGGCTTCTTGCTCACACTAGCACCAAGAGATGGAGAAGCGACTGCTCTTGAAGGGATCAAAGAAGTTCTAGAAAAGCTTTGGACAAAGGTGATTTGAACTCATCAGATAAAATGTGTTTGTGCACATTTTAAGACGTGAACTGAACTCCAGGGTTCCGTTATCAGAGCACCCCTTTGCCCCTTCCAGAAAATGGGGTAAACAACAGGCAGCTTCCCCACCCACCCAGGTTGGGCCTTGTAGCTCTATTTGTTACAAAGATCACTGTTTTGAGACCCCGTGTCCGAGAGAGATTGGTGCTTCATTTTGACCAAGTAGCCTGTAATTTTCTGCTTTCGCCAGAAGGTGGCACTTGTGGGCACCAGGCCATTTGCCTAAAAGACAAGTGCAGAAAACGAAAGGTAGAAACTAGGGCTAGGGGACAGGAGGGGCTGCCGGTGCCCGGTTACTACTCTCTGCTAATAGTGATGCTGTGTGGATTAGCACAGGTGCCTGATGGCATGCTCGGCACATTATATACGTCCTCCTATTTAATCTTTAAAAATCCTGCAAAAAGTTGCCTACACATGCCTTTCACAGACGTGAGCCACAGCCTGGGAGGCTCTGTTTCTCCAGGTGACACAGCTAGGAAGCAGCGGAGAGAGGACCAGAGCCCAGTGGTTTCTCCATCAAGCCAAGCTTGGAACCGAGCGGCTCACGAGAGAGGAAAGGAGGAAGGGCCAGCGCTGTGGCCACTGGCTATCAGGCAACCAGCCTTTGTTTAAACGGACACCGTGCTCACAAACCTCATCCAGGTTGTTGAAGCCTTTCCGCCTCCGTTTGTTCATGTCGCTGTCTTCAGTCTGGGTGTCCACCTGCAGCGGCCAAGAAAGCGTGGTAAGCTCAGGGCCAGCGAGGTCTGCGGTTCCACCAACCGCCCTGAGGCATGGGGCAGGCCCTGCGCCAGCCTTCAGGGATGCCACCCTGCCTACCAACAGGTGCCATCCCAGGAGACAGACGGACACCCATCACCCTGTACTGTGAAATGCGATCACAGAGTTCTGTTCAGAAGAGGGAGCCTTCCTGAACCGGGGGGTGGGGTGTGGGAGGGGGAAGGGAGGGGTTCTGTCAGAGGGGTGGGAATCACATCCCCAAAGAGCATTCTGAAACATCCCAAAGCACAAAGAATCCCCATGACACGGGTGGGGCAGGGACTGTCTCTGTGGTCGATGTGTCCCTGGGCTCCAAGCAGTCACAGCCTGGCCAGCTGATGCCCCTTGGCATGCTGCCATAAGGAGACCCCCCTCCTGCAAGGAGGTGCCACTGCTCACCTCACAGGTGGGGATTCTCGGGGCTCAGAGCAGCTGTCCAGGGATTTGATGGCAAATTACGCCTGCCATTCGGTCACCATTGCAAATTCCAGTAAATGATATTTTATCAGCTTCAAGGGAGCATCAAATATGGTCTGGAAACTATGGTGATCATACAGCAATGTATTCCCAGGACCGTTTTTTGTTTTTTGTTTTTTTTTAAGATTTTATTATTTGACAGAGACACAGCGAAAGAGGGAACACAAGCAGGGGGAGAAGCAGGCTTCCCGCTGAGCAGGGAGCCCGATGTGGGACTAGATCCTAGGACCCTGGGATCATGACCCAAGCTGAAGGCAGATGCTTAACGACTGAGCCACCCAGGCGCCCCAGGACCGTTTTATTGTTTCCCCATCAGAATTATTTATAGTGCTCCCTCCCCATTCTCAAAAGTATCCCAGTTAGACAATAAATTGCATGGATGCCCTACCAATAAGCCCTTCCAGCCTACTTTCTGCTGCCTGAACCTGAACACTGAAGTCTGGAGAACCCCACTCTACATAAGCCCACTGCAGCGACCCTGCAAGGGACCAAAGGGCACAGGCATTGTCAGTCTTGTCTCCTGCGGGAGGATGGGCGGGGCTGCACAGATGGAGTGAGGCTGTGCGCTAGGCTGGGGATAGGGGGCTGGACTCAGCGCCTCCCCTGCGCCCTGCCAGGTGAGTCTATCCTGACCCTGGGGTTAGACCTGTCTACCTACCCATGTCCAGTATTTCTGTCATGAGCATCTTTGCTGCAGACAGCTTTGCGTCAAGCACCTTTGCCACAAGAGTTTTTACCACGTAACTCATTGGATATAAAGCAATTTTGCCGTAACAGATACAAAGATAATGGGCTAACCGTTTGGTTTCATCAGGTAATTGACAGCTTGGTTTCCTTTCTCCTCTGGCACAGTGCTCCCGTTTTTATATTATATAAATCTTAGCCCTCATGATGATCTATACAGTGGTGCAGAGTTTTGAACCCACATTTCCCATAGAACTTTGGGATGTCTATTGACGGACACGTGACAAAATGCCAAGTGGAAACAATAGGTGGAAGGTGTTCACAATGCAACATAAAGCTCAGTCACAAATATGCATCCTCGTATTTAGAAATGGGTACCTCCCTCTTTTTTTTTTTTTTTTTTTTTAGAGAGAGAGAGAGAGTGGGGGCAGGAGGAGAGGAAGAGAGAAACTTAAGCAGGCTCCACGCCCAGCATGGAGCCCAAAGTGGGGCTTAATCTCAAGACGCTGAGATTATGATCTGAGCTGAAATCAAGAGTCAGACACTTAACCAACTGAGCCACGCAGGCGCCCCTGGATACCTCTCTTAATGAAGGAAGAAAGTTTAGTGAAAAAAGAAAATGTGTAATGTCGAACATGGAGATGAATCAGTGAGCAAAAAATGTATAATAATATGAACCAAAGACCGTGAAGGCAAGTGCTTAGGTACAATCTGCGAAATGAAACCAGCTGTTTGCACAGTGTTGCCATGAATCTACGCTACTTATTCTGAAGGATTCAAATCTTTTGTATTTCACAATAAAGTCTTTTTAATTTTGTTATTTGTTTTTCATGTTTCATTATGTCCTTTTTAATGAATGCCCATCATTTGTTTCTTGTGCTTTTCTTGTTTACAGCACAACTGCCTTAGGGCTGATTAGTTACAGAGCAAAAATGCTTGCGGCAAAGATGCTTATGGCAAAACTACCCGGACCCTACTACCACCGGCCTCCAGCTGGGGCCTTCTCCACATGGCCAGCCCCCTGAGGGCCATGGAACCCCCACCCCCAAGCCTCCTACACACTCAGGCCCTCCAGAGCAGGCCAGCTTACATCCCAGCCTTTGTTCCACTGAGCAGGCAGAGGGAAGGGCTACTGACCATCTCTCCCCTTGAACCCAGGAGTACAGCCCAATCCGCCCCACCCCTCCTACCCTTGCTGCGCCGCAGGAAGATTCTTTTACCTCTCACCTGTTCTGCAGTAAGAACTCAGAGCCCCCAGCACACATGACTGTGTGCCCACTTGCTCCCAGCAGAAAGCACCTGCTTCCCCTGCTTCTGTTTTCCCATCACCCCTGCCCCCTTCCCACGCTTACCAGCACCTTTGATATTTTTAAAGACAAGATCCACCATAGTTTAGGCATTGATTTTTGTTCAAAAATTTGACCCTTTCCTTGTTCAGGCAGCACAAAACAACAGATCAAAGGGCCTGCCCTCCCTTTAACATTTTTCTCAGCTTCTAATAAATCATTATTCTGTGAATGGAAATGATTTCAACCCAAACGCTTGGGCAAACACCAAGAGAAATAGATGACCTTATTTGCAACAATGTTGGGTCTTAGAGGCACAGGCCATCTGGGTCCCCAGCTCCACAGCCTGTGAATGCCTTGCTGGCAGAGACGGGGGTCTGAGAAAGTACAGGATGTCCTACCCAACAAGAACGCTGCATGCATAATCTTAGGGGTTTCTGTTGTTTTGTTGTTGTGGTTGTTTCCACCGTAAATGAAGACTTGGCTTTTCTCTCAAAGAGCAACGCCTCTTACTCTCTCTTTTGCATTCAACAGCTTGGGACTTGACTATTCCAACATCAGAGCCAAGTAGGTCCAAACCCAGCAGGTTAGTCACAGGCTCACAAGAAGTCCTCCTGGGAGGGAGTGTGCCCAGCACCTGAGAAGACCCCAGGTCCTTCAGGGGGAAAAAAAGAAGTAGGTGGGGCAACCTCCCCTCCTCTGATTCAGCCTGACCCATAGAAAAAATAAAATGCAGTCTATGTGAAAAGGTTGGCAACACACATACCCAAACGGTCTCTACTCTTCCTTATGCATTTCTCATGGAAGCGCTGATTCTCAACTAAAGAGTTAGGTTAAAACAGAAAGGTGGAGAAAACTCAAACCTAGGGATTTACCTAATTTTTTTCTTATCTGTATATCTCTATCTGCAAGCCAATGTTGCCTTAGTAGCCCCATCTCCTTGGACTCTATTTTGCTCTACAAAGAATGGAGTACAAGGAGGAAGAAAATACTTAACGGTGTCCAGCAAGAGAGAGCGAGAGAGCATGAGAATACACAAACAGCTCACTTTCTTTTGCTCTTAATTTTTTCCTGCCTTTCCCCCTAAGAACACTTTATCATGATTCCCCAATGATCTGAAAGAGTCCATACACCAGACGGCATTTTTTTTTCCCCACAGGGCATTTATTAAACTAACTGGTATCTCCATTTAAAAAAAAAAAAAGATAAGTATTTGCTAATCTGAGTATTTATTTGATCAGTACAAGATAACCATGTCCCCATAAAGCCCGAATTCCTGTGATTTTAGCCCAAAGGAAACAACCTTTATATTTAACTAGCTAGTTTAGCCTAACCCTGGAGAAATTTGGATCTGGAGCATAGAAAGAGAGACCGGCCATTGCAGGCAACGGCCTGGTTGAGTAGGGAAGCAGTGGTGATATTTAGGCCAATGACACTGGCAAGGGAACTCTTTTCTTCAGTAACAGACTAGTAAGGAGTCATGAGTTCGAATTCTGACATGACTTACTTCCCAGCTGTGTGACCTTAGGAAAATCACCTAACTTCTCTGACTGCATTTTCCTTATCTATTATTTCCTCACCTAGATATCCTATCTAGCTCACAAATTGTTGTAAGGATTAACAAAGTCGTGTACATAAAACACTTCCTATAAGGCGCTATATACGTGTTACACACGGTTACTTAGGTTAATGCTAGTTAACAGAATTAGAAAACCTGAATTCTAGTTCTGACTTCGACTTTCCACCTACAGGCAGGACATCGCGATTTAATCTCCCCACAGCCAACATTCCCCTCCTTAAAACTGGGCTGAGAACACATGCCCAGCCTTCCTCCAAAGCGAACACAAGGAGCAAATGAGATATATATGAAACTGCCTTGTCCCTGTAAGGTGCCACACTGATCATGGTTGCAGTGGAGAACCAAGTGTCCAATCCCGCTAGCTTGACTCATTTTCTCAGGAAACAGGCATCTGTGTTGAATCGGTACTCCTAAGGGGCAGGCACGCTCCTCTGGGGAGCCCTTCCCACTTGGCCTGCAGCACGCATCTGTTCACGCACTCTTCACGGCAACGTGATGCAATGCAGTGTTGATGTGACTGCAACCACTTTGCAGACAAGCAAAGGAACCACCTTCGGAGAGGTTCAAGCATGTGCCAAATTCCCAGCAGACCTAAATACATATTCATCTGCCTGGCTTCTAATGTACTCCCATTGTGTAAGTCAGCTCAGAATGGCCAGCTGTGCGGCACAGAGGACAGAAGAGAGACCAGCCTGCCAACCATGGGGGCCAGAGGGGCAGCTTGGAGGCCCTGTGCTCTCGACTCTCAGGGACTTCCTTCACATCTGTGAACTGAGAAGCACTAGAGACCTAGTGGGGAGCTCTGGCTGCTGGGTGGGGGTTCTGTGAGAGCAGCTGGGCAAGGGGAGAGGAATTCAGACATTCCCCCTAGAAGGGCAGCGTCCTCGGGCGGGGTCCTTGCTTGTCTTGTTCTCTGCTCTACCCCCAGCACCGAGAGGACAACCCAGCATCAGATAGGCACCGGGCCAGTCTGGATGGAGGAAACGCTTCCTTACCTCATGCGCCTGGCTCTTTGGAAAGCGTTCGTGTGGGAGGGGTGAGGAGAGGAGAGCGGGGCGGGCACCCTGACTGCTGAGACCGGACACCCACACCAGCCAGGCTCTGTGAACCCCACTGTCCCGGGAACAGTGCTGGAGGGGAGCCTGCGTCAGCGTCAGCCAGCTGAGAGGATAAACACCCTGGGGCCACCACCCGGGCCCCTGGGATGGGCTTCTCACAGACAAGCGACACCTCTGTGCTGTGTTGTCTTGAAGGAGTGGGCTCAGACTGGGGAAAACAAACATCAGGTGCCCTGAGTGTGTCCATAGTGTCCTGTCTGTGATGACTGCAGTGGCCATAAATCCAGGCATGACCCACATGTCATAGGTCTAGGAGGGGACACGTGGGAGGACAGAGACCATGTAGGTATGTTCAGATATCGTCTGAGGTCCATGGTAACAGGAGATCTGGAGTCCCCAGCAATTTTCCCATGTCACAGGCTTTTGTGCGAATGCTTTTAGGATCAGAGGCAGATCTTCAGGAGCAGACCCGCAGATCGATGGGAAAGTTGCATTCTCTAAAAGTAAACAAGGCCCTTGGTAGAGGAAAAGTCTTCTATTTTGCCTGAAGCTGATCAGTTTTGCTGGGATTTGGATGCTATCTGGGGTTAGGGATGAGACAACAATTTAACACCAACCGTGAAAACCAGGAGAGAGAGATTTTTAAGGCTGGCTCAATAGAAAAACGGACCCTCTCCACATTAAGATGCCATGTTGTGAACAAACATGGGCTTCTCAATTCCCACGTCAAGACGCTCCTCTGAGAGTCAGTGAGGGCGTAGGAAGGGTCAGAGAGGGCTGGGGAGAGGGGGTGAGGTTGAACACAGACGCATCCTCTCAGGATGGGCAGCCCCTAGGCACACCCTGGGGGGCAACTGGACATGGTTCAAACTCAGCCAGGGCCAGGCCAGACAGAGCCTGCCCATGCCCCCTGCATTTTCTAGCAGAGCCAGTGGCAAGTGGAGTGAGGACCTATCAGCCCTTGGACGGCCTGGCTGGCCTTGCCGACCATTCCCACCATGTGACCTGGGGCTGGCCAGGCTGTTATAATTCCGTCATTCTGTAAACAGAGGTGTGGCGAGTGAAAGGTTTAAGCATTCCTCTCCAGTTCCCAGTTGTGGGCTAAGTGGTGGGAGAAAGCAGGTGGATGGAGAAAGGCCTTAAATGTTTGGCTCAGGCTGTTTCCAGAAAGGCTGCCCTGGCTTGCTTGGATGGGGAAGCCCGAAGTGGGGATGCTTAGAGGGACAAAAGCTGGGCTGGGGTGGAACGAGCCTGTGACTTGGCTCCAGAAGACGACTTCCACTCAGTGGGACATGTGGTAGGCCACGCAGCCCTCCCACAGAGCCTCTGAACGGGGCAGCCTGGGAAGCAGAGGGGGACAGAGCGGCTGGGTGCAGCTCAGCCCCTTCGCCGCTCTGCTGAAAACCCCCGCAGACCTGCACACCCGCCTTCCCTGGCCCTGGCCTTGCTGGCCCGGTCCCTCCTATAGACAGGGCGTGCCTGCTCCGGGAGTTAGCCCAAAGGCTACAACGCTCCAGGGAGCGCAGGCCTCAGTGGAAGAAGCAACCACTGCTCACACAGCAGAGGGAAAGACAGGAGGCTACGTGGCCCCAGCCCCACCCTGGGCAGAGGGGCTGGCAGGCCCAGGCGTGACTGACCACACATAGGAGACTGTCTGAGACACACACAGAGGCCTGCCGCCCCGTGGAGAGAGGCAAGCTTTGTATGAGGACTTGCCACCTCCCGTCGCTGCGCCTCCATTTTTTTGATCTGTACAATGAGCACATTACGTAAGATAACTTGCAACATACCTACAACAGACGTGCCACCATTCACATGAAATTACAACGCCTCATTAGCCTCTCAGTTCCTAAACTGTGTACCAAGGCACCCCACGGCCCCCCCCAGGGAGCTTGCAGAGGAGCCGCTGGGCGATACTTTAAATTCTCCAGGGAAACGTGGTGAAGTCTGTTATACACCTTGTAAAATACCCCTACCAAGTTATTTGGACTCAACTACTTAGTAAACAGAACTCTTAGATATTTCTTTTGACCTCGGGGGGCACTGTGATAAAAATCACTGAGACACTAAGGGTGCTGTTAAGTCAGGAAAGTTTGGGAACCTCTTTCAGCTCGAGCTGCTCAAAGGCATACCTTATTCACCTCTGTGTATTTGCTACTCTCATCAGAAACAAACAAAAAATGGGCGACTGGGTGGCTCAGTCAGTTAAGCGTCCGATTCTTGATTTTGGCTCAGGTCATGATCTCAGGGTGGTGAGATCAAGCCCCATGTCGGGTTCCACAGTCAGTGTGAAGCCTACTTGGGGTTTTCTCTCTCCCTCCCTCTGTCCCTCCTCCCCTGCTATCTCTCTCTCTCTCTCTCTTAAAAAAAAAAAAAAAAATAGAAAAACAAAAAATTCAGCCCTAAAGTTGGCAACATTTGTGGAAGGAAGGAAGGGAGGAGGGGAGGAGGGGAGGAGGGGAGGAAGGGAGGAGGGGAGGAGGGGGGGAAAGGGGAAAGGGAAGGAAAGGGGAAAGGGAAGGGGAAAGGGGAAGGGGAAAGGGGAAGGGGAAAGGGGAAAGGGAAGGGGAAAGGGAAGGGGAAAGGGAAGGGGAAAGGGAAGGGGAAAGGGAAGGGGAAAGGAAAGGAAAGGAAAAGGAAAAGGAAAAGGAAAAGGAAAAGGAAAAGGAAAAGGAAAAGGAAAGGAAAGGAAAGGAAAGGAAAGGAAAGGAAAGGAAAGGAAAGGAAAGGAAAGGAAAGAAATTAATGGAACAGAATGTATAAATGTAGCATCACCATACACTCTGCCACTAACAGCCATGGTATAACTGATCTAAACTGCTTTAACAAGTAAGAAATCATCTCCACCTTCCTCTTAGGAGACGGGGCTAATCTGATTTACTTAAAAAAATACTCAGCGGCATGACCTCTCAGTTCTGTGCCATGCCCTTCCTGTAACCAGTTCATGTCACCGATGCCAGCTACATGGCGCCGGGGGACTTCCAGCAGCACTGGGTCACTAAACAGCGCTTTACTCATGTCTCCCGTGGGCACTCGATCTGGGTCATTTATCAGCATTAACAGACCGAGCACGTGACATTCTCCCTTCCCCTTGCCCCATCCGTGGCCGAAACTTACCCGTGGAGTCCTCTTTCTTGGAAATGTGAGGTTGAGATAGTTATGAGAAATGGAGGATTTGGCCAAGCTGAGGTCCGCATTTTCTCCATAGTTTTTGCCCCAAGAATCTGTTAGGAAATAAAAATATGACAGAGATCGGACCCTGCCACCACTACCCCGAGGCTCAGGGGGTGTCATGGCTACAAGGTCCCTCCAAATAATTCCCTCCCCCTCAACTAAAGATATAAATGGGCTGGGTAGGGGGCTGATGCAGCTCTAACCAGTGACCTCCCAGTCTCGGGGGCAGACCTTTGGCCTCACGTGGCACCTGCCACACACACCCACTCACACACACAGGTCCACCCCGGTTTGGCCTCAAAGTGAGAGGGAAGGCAGGGGGCCGGCCTCAGAACACAGGACACCAGTGTGGAGAGCAACCAGACATGGGCACAGGGCGGAGATGGCCCAAGGGCACAGCAAAGCCTGTCCCAAAGCAGGGCCTTACCCACAGGCCTCAGCGGGGTGCCTCGGAAGAGCTCGTAGAACTTGGAGAGGTACATGACCATGCTGAGCTGGTCGGGCTCCTGGGCTGACGCCATCTCCTTGCCCGTGGTCACTGGGGGGATGCCAAACTCGCGCTCGGCCACGTCAAATGCCAGTTGGTTGTTCTCCACAGCGTCATCTTCGTTCAGAGAGTCAAAGTTGCTGGAGAACCAGAACAATGCAAAGTTCAGGGACAGGAGACAGAGGTGTGAAAAGCTGAACCAACTTACCCGTAAGGAGCACTGTGGGCAACATTCTGCTGGGTCTCGCCGGGTGGGGAGGGGCGAGGGAGCTGCAACCCCGGTTCCTGCCCCCAATCACCCCAGCCCCCTGCTGCCCTCCCCACCCCACTGCCCCCCCCCCCACTACTGCCCAGGGAGGCTCCTCCTCACTTGGGGTAGGGACCAAATCAGATTTAGGCCATGACAATGTCATTGCTGCCTGGGCTGAAACAATGGGAAAATAATTTGTCTTTGGAAAACTTATCAGCTACTTTATTTTTAAATCATTCCTTTACATGCTTGTGCTTTTAATTATAAAAGTATATGGATATCTTGTAAAAAAAAAAAAAAAAAGGAATCAAGGGATAAATAACATATAAAGTAACAGTTGAGCACCCCATCCCCTTCTTGAGGCAGCCTCACTTCCTAAAGGTACCGACTGATAACCCTCTGGGAGGTTTCCTTTCAGCCTTCTGGATGAATGTGCCTGTGGGTGTGTGGTTACTCTGCAGCCAATCTGAATCCAACATTAATACATGCACTAGGCCTTCAACATCACAAAGTGTGTCCAATCTTCCTGTCGACGCTGCCATTATTCCCAACTTACAGACAAAGAAACAAACTCAGAGAAGCTAAGGGACCTGCCCAGTGCCACACAGCTAACTGTCTGCATCTCAGATCTAATTCTCTTGGCTGTAAAATCCTCGAACTGTCCCCAGAATGAGGTCTTGCCTGTAATTTCTCTCTTGTGGGGAGAGTGCCCAGGGGTGAATGCTCGATTTCCCCAGTACGGGGATGGAGGGGATGCGGGGATGAGTACAAGCACGGAGCCTGAACTGCGTCTGCTCCTCACATATTAGGAGCACAGGTTAATCAAGCTGCTGACAGAGTAATCAGTGCAAACAGCAAAGAAAAAAACTTAAGAAAAACTCAAACCAAAGACAGACTTTGAGCCAGGATTCCACATCCAGCAGAACACCCCTGGTTCCCCTTGTCTCCAGGGTGCCCCTGGGCCATGGAGGGCTCAGCAGGTGCAGCCTGCGCCCCCAACTCACATCAGCTCAGGCCGGAAGCGGTGGATGATGGCACACAGGGCCAGGCCGCTGCGCCAGGATGTGGTCAGGTCGGTGACGCTGACGTGCTGGTAGCCCTCGGTTTGCTGCTGGCACCAGGTTAAGAGCTTGCTGGGCCGGATGTCTAACTCTGCAGCAGGGGGAGACAGACAGTGGAGAGAGTCACGGAGCAGGCGCATCTGAGCCGCGTCTTGAGGAGTGTCGAGGGATTCATCAGACAGAAAGCATTCCAGGAAAACAGAAGAGGGCCGTGCCACGGAAGAATCTAGCAAGGCCGGGCAGGCTGTGTACAACAGGGGCGGCAGCAGTGGGGCATGCGGTGGGAGGGGATGGGAGGGGATGGGAGGGGAGGCTGGTAAGGCGGTGTGCACCCAGCGGCAGGGAGGAGGCGGGGTCTGGGCGGGCAACAGAGACCGAAGAGGTCTCTCGGCTGGACGGTGACCCGAGCCAGGCCGGACTGATGCTGGGGAGTTACTCATTTAACCATCCCTTCCCTCCACTAGGAAAAGTGTGTAGCATGTGGGGCCTGTTATTTAGCTGGGGAGACAAGATCCCCATACTGGAAACAACAGGGAGGGAAAAGCAAGGCGCGGTTCCACCGTTCACTTTACTGTCCTAAGTGCTCGACACATATTCTCTCCTTTACAACCGATTTGCAGCTGGGGCTGTCCTTGTCCTGGTTTTACAGATGAGGAAATGGAAGGACAGAGGAGAGGTACCTGGCCAAGGTCACACAGGTCATAGCAGCAGAGCCAAGTGGGCTGCAGGGCCTGGGCCCCCACAGCCACCCTGCAAAGCGATCCCCCACCCCGCACCCCAGCATCCTGGCCGAGGACCCAGGGCAGCGGCTTACCCCTCCTGGAGAGGCTCATGGATCTCCTCACCGAGCCCAGCCTCTCGAGAGGCCACTGGTGCAACTCCTTAGTGACGTACAAATGCTTCACCTACAAGCCAAAGAGACCACGCAGCTGCCCACCGGGGTTTCCCTGAAGCTGGTCTCAGGGCCGGCCCAGCTTCTCCTCCACGTCCACCATCCTTTTCCTCTCTCGCTGGAGGGCAGGACTTTGGACAAGGGGCCCCGGGGAACCTGAGATGCAGAGCAATGGATCTCAGCTGTCCACCCAAACGTGGGGGGACTCAAGTGTGAAAACACACAATTGGCTGATTTTACAAACAGCAGGACGGGGTTTGCAAACAGCACAGCCAGAAGAAGTTAGCGGTTGTGGGTTCCTGAGTCAACAGGAGGAAACTCAGGAACTGGGAACTGAAAGGACCTGATGGCTGGCCGAGTAGACTCCGTGACAGAGGCGTGCTTAGCGATACCGATGCACGATGACAGTAAACACGTCAGCGTGTGTGCAGACAAGGACAGACATGGCATCTGTTCTAGTTCTTTCCTGTGGGCTAGAGAGACGCTGACTCTATGGTCTCTCATGGCTCTCCTAGAGAGAAGAACTGGTCCCACATCGGAGCCAGGAGGCATTGGCGGCCACAGCCTTGGGGATGGGGCCAGGTTTTGCGTGACCTCCCACCCACTGCTCAGGGCAGGGTGGCCCAGATGGGACCCAGGGAAGGACTTACCTGATGGGGCCTGACACAGTTGGAATTGAGATTTGGGTACCGTGTCCCTGGGTCCAGGGTGTACTGCTCAAAGTTCTTGTTGATGTTCTCCGGGGTGGTCTGAGGTAACAGCCGGTAAAGACTTTCTCTAGGATGAGGCAGAGCCCAGGGGTCAGGGACTGCTCTGGCAGCCTCATCCCCTCATCCCCTCACCCCTTCCCTGCTCTTAAGGGCTTCTTAGATGTGTTTGTGTACCTCTTCCCTGCAGTGCCTGGCCCCCGTGGTTCCTGAGACTCACAAAGTGGGGGACAGTTGAAGGGCTGGAGAGGGTGGGGGGGGAGGGGGTGTCCAGCAGCAGTGATGCCAGCTTCCTTCCCCCAAGCAGAGGGCAGGGACACCAGAGCTGGTAGCTGAGGGACCTGTGGTTCTGCTATAACCACCACTCAGCCACGCTGCCTCCCATGGCCTCCGGTCCCCCGTGACCACAGGCCACCACACCCAAGACCCGCAGAAGCCTGCCCCCCCCACCATCAGTCTTGCCGTCTCCCAGTCCACCAGCTGTTACAGCCATGGGGCCAGCAGCGGGGTCTGGGGGGGAGCTCTGGGTCTCAGCAACAGCAGGAGAGGCCTGAGAGGTCAGATACCCGGCCCCCCGCAGGGGAAGACAGCCCCACAGCCGAGGCTTCCCCTCAACCTCTTCCGCTCACAGTGCCTGGGCCATGCTGGGAACCCTAACTTCGGGGTCACTCCAGATCAAGATTTCTCTTCTGCATTCAGGTCCTAAGGTCCTGGTCCCCAGAGAAGTCACGGGAGGAGGTAAAGCATGACACAGAGAGTTTCCCCGGGGATCCTGATGATCAAATCAGGCCACATGTGGGAAGGAAATACAAGAGGACAGAGGCTCCAGGCTCATCCAGGAGCTGCCTGATGGCCAGCCCTGCTCCCTTTCCTGCCTGAGCTGTGGAACCAGTCCTACCCCAGCTGGAAGCCCCACTGTCAGTACTCACCTTTCAGCAAGCAGCTCCAAGGGAGGGGTGCCCTGGTCCCAGCTTTTCACCATCCAGGCTGTGTCAAAGGCTGCCAGGAAGCCTCGGGCACAGCCTGTGCCCATGGGCCAAAATGGCTGGAGAAGAAAACATGCAAAATTCCAGATGGTTCTCATGCCCACCCTCCCCCCTCCCCCCAGCCTGCTATCCCATTCTATCCAGCACTCTGCTTGCTGAGCCCATGGAAGCCCTGAAGGGAGTGTGGGTGCGGTGTCACAGGAAGAGCAAAACTGCTCTGGGGCAACAAGGCACAGGCAAGTCCGTCTGTCCCCCCTCCCCCCCCCCACCCAGGGGAGGGAGATGGAAATCAGGAAATGCTTCACAAAAGAGTTGCATTTATGCTGATTTTAAAGAACGGGGAGGCTTCTAATCTTGATCCGTTCAAGACTAGCATGGGCAAAGGCCTGGTGGAGGAACGGAGCTGAGTAGCAAGAGAGAATGCTGAGAAGGGGCGGGCGGCAGCGGGGGCAGATCACAGCCTACACACCATGGTGAGCGAGGGCTGGTTCGCCAAGCTAAGTTCTAACTGAACTGTCCCATGGGCACCCAAAGCATGGTTTGGAATTTGACTCTTAACTTGGGATAAACAAACATTTTTTGGTTACTGCTTACTTTAAAGATAAAAATGTAACCCTGCTGAAAACATTCGTTCAATCTAAGGATGCATGCAGTTGCCGACGCTCTGGGAAGCATTTTGAGCAGGGAGGCCACGGATGGAAGCCGGACTTTGGAGCCCACATGCCCTTTTGCCCCCTCTCCGATCTCCATGTTGCAAGGCCCCAGAGAGCTCCCCACGTGAGGGAGAAGATGTGGCCCAGCTGAGGGGGTACATGTTCTGAAGAGGGCCGCCCGCCCGTGAAGGGCAGAGCAGGGCCGATTAGTTTCGTACTGTGACAAAGAGATCAGCCCAAAGAGCCCAGAGTGGGGAAAGGAAGGCAGAATGAGCAACTCTGGGTCTGGTGAAAGGGCAGGCCAGGTGCAAGCCGGAGCCAGGATGGGCTTGGCCGACTCTGGCCTGCTGGCAGGGAGCCCGTCCTTCCCCTTGGCTGCACGACAGCAGATGCCGTTGGCCACACCAGAAATGGAGGCATCTGTCTTCTACTGGGAATCGGGCGGGGTTCCCAAATGCAGGCGCTACCTCGAGCAAGCTGTCGCCCACCAGGGCCACGAGGAGCTGGTGTGACTGGCGCTCGCGCACCAAGGCCGCATTCTCGGAGGCGTACATGGAGGTAAAGTCGAACATGGCCACGTCCGGCTGCCCGTAGTGGTTCAGAGCAAAGTCTAACGATGGCAGCTGGTAATTGGTGGCGAAATCTGCGGCCTCACGGGCATAGGAGAGCAGGTTGTCCTGGTTCACGTTCTCTGCGCACAGCAGCATCTCCGTGTCGATGTAGTCCTGGGGACAGAACGAGAGCACGGTGCGGGAATCCGCCCCCGGGACGGGCAAGCCTTCATACCCACGTCTTTGCAAAAGGACCTGGAATGGGCTTGCACAGCAAAGCTAAGCAAAACAGAAAATCAGGGCCAAAGGAATCAGGAGGAACCAAATCAGTCATCTGTCAGGGTTAACAGAGCTGTGATTAGGCCTCACGCTTGGCTTTGAGCTTCCTGGCATCCAAGGCAAAGGGGAAATGTGATCTATGGCAGGGCTTTCCTTATCAGAAAGAAGGAAGCGTAGAAATTCCTAGGGGAGGAAATTTTTTTCCCGGCACTAAATTCTAAAAGAACGGTCTCACGTAGAGAACATAGTGTTGTAATGACCAGCTTACTCAATAATGGTCTAGCGGTAAATGCAGGAGTATATTTCCCATGGCTGGTTCTTGTGATAACTTTCAGTAAAATTAAAAGACAAGAGAGCAAGTAAGGAACAGTGATTTCTTAGTGGACTAAGCTAAGCTAACATGGTCCAGACATGCTGTGTTTAGTGGTCAAACAAGACCAGAAAAGACATGGGTGCTTGGCAGGGCTTGCAAACCTTCTCTCCAGAATCAGCTCTCTTTTCTTGAGAGGCTAGGGCTGCTTGGGGCTCTGCTGTGCTCTTACAATGTTAACTGTCCGCTCCCCGCTGGAAGGAGGAGGGCCCTGGCTTAGAGGAGCAGGATATCCCTCCCTGAGGGACCCTCGCAGCGACCTGCGGGACGTCTCCCAGAGTCTAATCTGCTCATCATGTGGCTAAGAAGCTAGAAGGCTATCTTTCCCAAAACGTGACACAGAAAGTGCAGATCCCAAGGGGAGGCGGGGACATGGGTGGGAACCAGTGTGTAAGACCAACACAGGCCTTGGGGTTATCCAGAGCATGAGGTTGGATTCCACCTTTGCTGTTCACTGAGCAAACTTGGGCAAATTACTGAACTTTTTTGAGTTTCCATTTTCTCATTTGTAAAATGGGAATAACAAAATCCACTTCACACAGTGAGGACCGAAGGAAATCATAGACTTTATGACCCAACCTGATGCCTGGCACGTGGAAGTGCTCAGTGAATGGGAATTTCTGTCCCCTATAATTCATGACGGCACAAAACACAGCGTCTGGTGCAGTACATTCCTGGACCCACCCAGGCACCACCAGGAGCATTTACAAAGGTCTTAGCAGGCGCAGCCACATCTACAAACAGAGTGACCCACTGTGTCAATTTTCCTAATAACCACGATTTCAAATATCATGTTCCAGAAATTCTAACATGTTCACACCAAACTACATCACCCAGACCGCACCCAGCATTGGCCCGGGAACCGTGTGTCAGCCGGTGGTGCTCAGGCTGGAGCTCCTGCCATTCACTTGTCCTTTCTCACGCCTGTTCCTACAGTCACATGACCAATTCCCTCCCTTAAAGGTGTGGAGAGGAGACGGGGAAGGGTGAATGGAGTGGTCTTGAAAACACCCCCTCTTCAAAGCATGCCGCAGGTGGGCTGGCTGACGAGTGAGTGTGAGCACTGCACCGTGAAGGTCCCTGGTGCTGGTGGCCCAGACAGGAACGCGGGGACCTGCACAGGGAGCAGAGCCCCAGGCTGTGTTGGGCTGAGAGCCCACGTGGTCCAGGGCTGCTGGGAGGAGCCGAGGGACCTTGTCAGGCAGGAGGTTCCAGGGGAGTGGGTGGATACAGAAGCAGGACCACGGGGATGGGGTGAGAACAAGGACAAGGGAGGGGAGAGAAGGAGGGAATGGCAGGCCTGGAGAAGGGAGTTCTAAATTAAGACAGAGGCAGGAGAATGAGGGTGGGGCCCACTTTCCACAGGCACAGGTACCGAAGAGAGGCTGTGTCCTAGGCAGAGAGGGGGGCAGTAGAGAGAGAAGCAGCAGGAATAGCCCAGGTGGCTGTAATAGACAGGAAGAGGAGTCGCCCCACGTACTGCGCTAGGAAGAAGGCTGGAGACCGGAAGAGAAGGTCAGGCAACGGCTGCCAGTGAGGGCGGGTTCAGCATCGGGACACCAGCTATGGTGTGTGCTCGCCTTGCCCACCTGGCCAGAGTGCTCCCTCCCACAGTGCCGACACCAAGCCTGCTGCATCCAGGATCCCTAGCCTGTATGTATGTGGCCCAGCAGAGGCAGGGTCCCGGGGTAATGGGCCGCCCTCCCTTTGTGACAGAGAACAAGATGGACAGAGCGGGGAGCCCAGAGGCATGGTTTCCTGAGGAGAAACTTCACTCTCCCTTCAGCAGCCATGGAAAGAAGCCCAGAGGTCAGCAGGAATAGATGGGGAAGCAGATCAGTCAGTCACTCAACACACATTTGCTCAGCACCTCTGTGTGCCTCTAGGAAGATGCTGACCCATGTGGGGAGAGGAAGCGAGAGAGGACATGCCATTCCCCTGGGAGCACGACAAGAATGTTAATCTGAGAGGCTTGGGTTAGACGGACCAGCTCCCAGCTATGCAAATGCTACAGAGCTTGGCTGGACACGGGGAGACTCGAGGCCAGAGCTCCTGAACCAAATGGCCGTCCAGCTCTCTCCTGTCTGGCCTGGGGCCTGTAATTTCGAGATGAGAATTCCTGTCTTATACCTAGAGGCCCCTCAGCACTGGCTCAGAAGATGCCCCCAGAGTCTGTGAGGGAAAGAAAAGCCTTGGTGAGGACACCCACGAGCCCGGGATCTGCTCCCAGCTCTTCCACAGTCATGACAGGTTCACAGTGAGTCACACTTGCCCACCTGTGCCGTGACAGACAGATGGGAGTATGGAGGGGCTTTGACAACTGCCCAAGAGCTGAGTCACCATGAGCAACATGTCTTGACCTGGACAAATGCCCTGGGATGCCCTGAGGGAGCCCTGGTGTCCCAGAGGCTGGAGTACTCAGCCAGTGAAATAGGAAACCCACGTCAAACTCTGCCTAACTCCCTGGGGGTGGGGTCGGGGACTGACAAAAGCCTCCTCGGTCCCTCCTTTGCAGAGGTGCCCACTGTGCTGGCAGCCCTGGACCCCAAACAGTCCTTCACTGTCTGCCATAGTCCTCCCGATGAACGAGGCAACTTCAAGAGGGGTGCCTGTGGAGCAGAGGAAAGAAGGGGCCACCACCCCCACCTCCCCCAGACCGCGTCAGCCGTGGAGTACCAGACGCTGAAACTCATTGCTCACACATCTGCTAGCTGTGCTCAGTCAGCTTCTTCCAACCCCCCGTCCCGCCATTCACAGCCTCCTGTCTGTAGCTCGGGCTCTCAGCGAGGACCTGAGCCACATGGAGGAGGCCCAGGGGACGGCTGGGTTACTCATGTCACCCGACCAGCAGCCAGCACAAGTGGCAAGAGGACAGGCACATTCTTCTCCGACAAGCAACAGTGAATGGTCACCATGCCGCCCGGGCTCCAGGCTGACACCCCGAGAGCAGGCTGACCTCGGATGGCACCAGGCAACAGCCGGGGCAGGAACAGAGGTTCTGGAAGGGTTGAAAACCTGACCAAAGAAGCTTCCAGCCCAGGGCCCCCAACTCCATGTGCTTTCTTCCAACTTGGTGCTCGGTTGAAGCATGAAGATGCAAAGGCAGGACACAGAGGCCAGGAAGCCAGCAAGACAAAAAAGCAGGTGTCCAAACCAGACAGAAGTTACGCAGGGAATCTGTAAACTCCCCCTATATGGGCCAGGCCCTGGGACAGTTGCTCTGTATGCATTTTCTCGTTTACTTCTGCAAACAACCCTTTCAGACAGAAACCATTATTCGGAGTCTCCAGAGAAGGAGACTGAAGTTCAGAAAAGCTGAGCAGCTTAGTCACAATCCTGAGTTAATCTTCGACTGAGCCAAGATTCAAGCGAAGCCTTTCTGACTGCGAGAACAGAGAGCTCCCCACCACCCCATGACAAGAGGGCCACAGAGGGAAATTCACAAGCGAATGTTGTCTCAGTGCCCCACTAGGACGAGGAGCCCCCATCGGCCTCCAAATGACGTGGGACTTTCCCGAAACAGGGGCAGGGTTGAATGAGACGTGGGGAAGGAAAAGACTCAGCCAGTCTCCTGGGGGCAAAGGCTCACACGAACACCTGGGTGAGGGTCTCAGCCCAGCCCACAGCTCTCTGCAGAAACATGTCTGTGCGTGGTGGTGTGGGCTCCTTCATCCAACACTCACACAACAGCACGGAGGAGGAGAGTGGTGGGTGGTGGTTCTTTCCCACCTGCCCCCCACCCCCTTGCTCAGTTTCCTGCGGGACAGCACCTACTCCTGCACTTGCTAGGTCACAAAGGGAAAGACAGGACATCGCAGCCAAGAGATACGTACATTAATGATGACACCTTTGTCAAGCAGGCTCTGCTTCTTGGCGGTCATGACAAAATAGTGGGTGCAGTCCTTGTAGTAAACAATGTTCTCAAGATCAATCCCTGCAAAGGGAAGCGTGCATGGACTCAGTTTGACTCCCTCAGTGTCTCAGTGCCTCGCCGCATTACAGGTGTCATTACTTACCTGCATGTATTCACATTAGGCAAGTTTTTAAAACATACAAGGCTGGAAAAGATAAAACTAAGTGCTAGAATTTACCCAACTCCACACAGCTAGGTTGTATTGTACCACAAAGACACTATGTGTTTTTTTTTTTAAGGTTTATTTATTTATTTTAGAAAGAGAGAGCGCACGTGCACGTGAGCAGGGGGAGGGGCAAAGGGAGAGAGAGAATCCCCAAGCAGACTCCTCTCTGAGCACGGAGCCTGACTCAGGGCTTGATCCCAGGACCCTAAGATCATGACCTGAGCCAAAATCAAGAGTCGGCTGTTTAACCGACCGAGCCACCCAGGTGCCCCAAAGACACTATGTGTTTTTTTAAATTAAGATGTAATTGACATATAACATGGTGTCAGTTTAAGGTGTACGACATGTTGATTTGATATATTTATATATTGCAATATGATTAAAGCATTTAAAAAATAAAGAAAACCTCAAAGTCTTTAGGGATTGTGGGCCAGTATTTCCAAGCTAGAGCGAAGTGCTGCAGAAGGGCCAAGAGCTGTCCGGGGCATGGCAGCTAAGCAACAACAGAGCCAGGATTTGAACCGCAGCTTGTCTGATTCCAAGTCCCATCCACCATGCCCTCCATGTGGCCAGAGATTCAAAGAGCTGTGGGAATTCTTTCAAGACTGTGCTAAGTGATGTTTCTACTATCCCCCCCCGTGTGGGGAAACCCAGATGCCCTGGTAGGAACAACTCAGTTTAGAGGGCTGGGTTGTATAGCTTTGCACTTTCCAGCAGTTGCAAAAACACTTCATAGGTTAGGTTTCTGCATTAAAAAAAAAAATGCTATGAGAGCTTAGCTCAGTGGTTCTCAAAGTGGGGCCCCCCTGGCCAGCACCATCAGCATCACCTGAGAACCCAGAAATGCTAATGATCAGGACCCCACCCTGGACCTAGTAAATCAGAAACTCTGAGCGTAGGGCCATCAGTCTGCACTTTGACGAGCCCTACAGGGGATTCTGATGCACGTGTCAGTTCGAGAACCACTGGCTTAGCTTCCTCAAAGGGAGAGAAAGGAACAGACACAACAACCTATCAGCAGTTGATAAGGGCGTCCTGGGTAACCATAGGAACCCCTTTATTACCGTTAAATAGGAAACAGCCATCAATGCAGAGGGCCCCCCAGAGAATGGGAGGAAATTCATCGTTGTCACCTTGTAAGGGGCACAGTGAAACAATGGCCAAGGGTGACCATCCCAGTGAAATTTAAAGGAAACTCATTGAAACATTTGGAAAAACACACTCAATGTCCTGTCATAATTGGTGATTTGTTGAAGTATTTATCTTCTCAGTTTTTAAGAGGAAGGGAGGGTTGAACTAATTCTTAAATCATTCAGAAGAGCATAACATGGTGGAAGAAAACACTCTAATAAAATCATGCCACCGTGGTGAAACTCAGAGGGCCGCACAATGAACACATGTCCTCGTGGCCAGAGAGCGGCACAGTCTGCTCCATAAGGAATCCCATTCCTAGAAAACCAAATGGAAATATTCCAGCAGGAGCAGTTTGCTCTGTAAGGGTAAGTAACTGAAAGGTCTAAGTCAGAGGCCAGCACACGTTTGCCATAAAGGGCCAGACAGTAAGTATTTCGGGCTTTGCAAGCCATCCAGGCCCACAACCACTCACGGGCAGTGACATGCATGAACAGGCATGGCTGTGTTCCAATAAACTTTCATTTATGGACCCGGAAACCTGAGTTCTATATAACTTTTGATTTGTCAAAAAATATTCTTCTTTTGCTTTTCCTTCAGCCATTCCAACCACAGTTTGCCAGCCTCCAATGTAGACACTCGGGCAGTGACAAACGTCCAGTTCCTGAGCTATTCTGCAGCCTGCAAAACTGACCATCCGGAGGACTTGGCTGCAATATGGACAATATTTACAATGCGATGCCGAATGAGAAAACCAGAATCACAAAGAGTACTAGCGCTCTGCTAAGAGCTGGAGCCATGTAAAAAGGGAGGGTACAGGTGGACGGTTACTGAAAAGCAGTATATGGAAATGAGGACTATTTCTGTGCTAGGTTGACAGTGAGTGTGGATGATTTATTTCTAGCATAAAAATTTTAGGGGCGCCTGAGTGACTCAGTTGGTTAAGCGTCCGACTCTTGGTTTCAAGTTAGGTCATGATCTCAGGGTCGTGGGATCGAGCCCCACGTCCAGCTCCAGGCTCAGTGCAGAGTCTGCTTGAGGATTCTCTCTCCCTCTCCCTCAGCTTCTCCTTCCCCCTCTGTTTCTCCCCTGACTCACACTCTCTCTCTCAAAATAAATAAAATCTTTAAACAAATTTTTATTTAACACTGTTTTCACACTGCCTTTCAAGGAGAGATAAGATTTTAAAATCAGGTTAAAAGAAAAATCTGGAATTTACTTAATTGGCAGCGGGGTTTCATCCCTCTTTCTCCTCACCGTGCTTTACTTCTCTCCATCATCTTTTTGACCGCCTGACGTGCTAGTTATTTGTTTACTGACAGTCTCCCCCCATAGAATATAAGCTCCAAGAGAGGGGTCTCGTTTTGCCCACTGCTCTTTCTCAGGCCCTTGAGCAGCATCTGGCACCAAGTACGCAGTCAATAAATATTTGTTGAGTACATGAATGAGTATCTTCGAAAGATACTCAAGGCCCATGGCTAGGGGACAACTGATGCCCTGGGGTGAGCACATGTTTCCTGGGCATCCCTGGATGTCCCTTATGGGGAAGGACAGCTGGTACACTGAACTAGAACACCTACACTTCTTCGGGGACCAACCTGGGGTTACTGATTCCCTCCTCAGAGGGCTCCCTAAAGCTCACGCTGCCTCAGGCATAGACCGACCTCCCTGCATCAGGGTGGTTTACCTGGGTGTCCATCACTGGACAAGGAGCCATTTGGGGAGGGGACGATGTCAACCTCAACTTTGTATCCCACGATACTGAATACAAGCACACAATGGGCATGTTGACTAAATGCTGAGTAAATATATCTTTATCCATTTTCAGGTACAACATCCAGAACTTTCCCTCGAGAAGCTCTCTCATCCTTGAAGGAACCCTGCCCATTTCTATCCTATGGAGAAGTCCCTGCTTCCACTTAATCAGAGTGAGTGTCCCAATCCCAAGAGCTGGGAATGCCCAGCACGGACAATGGCCTGATTTGGAGAAAGGTGAAAGTCCCACCTGTTTCTTCTTTAAGGTCCTGAAAAAACTTCTGGTTGAAGATGAAAGCCACACCACTGATCTCCTCCACCTTGGCCTCAGCTGTGCTGTTTCTGTTTATGAAGTTGGCGGTAATGGCAATAGCCAACTTCCCACGGAATTCTTTCCTTCTGAACCCTGCGTGAGGAAAAAGGCAAAAAGGGAGTCTTTCTTCTGCATTTGGTGTGAAAACTGAGAACGATTATGGAGGAAGCTGTTCTCAGATGCCTCACAGGCCAGTGAAACTAGAGTTCTGCATCTCTGGAGAACAGGGGCAGGCATTTGGAAATGCCAAGGTTCGTACCTGAGGAAGAAACACACCACCAGAGGCCTCAGTCAGGGGGACTTTCTCCTTTCCTAAAATCTATAGGACCAATTATTCTGGTTAGGCTTCTACAAACAAAAGGCTAAAGTGATTTTCCCAGCAGGCTCATCCTGCTAAGATTTGCTAGGCACTGTTGCTAGGTACACCCATGACACGTGCACTTTGAACTTACACGATTCAAACTAGGTTGTCAGCATTGTTCATGTTTTCCTCCCTTTGAAAAGTAGGATTATGAGACTGAATTCCTGTGGGATGGGGATTTTAACAAATTTTCTATTTCTAGTCTCCAGTGATTGGCGCTTAGTCCACACTCAGTAAATATATAATGAGTAGACAAAAGTATAACTTGCAATTGATTTAATACAATGATTCCTTGGGGTTCTTCTAGTAGTTAATGGTTTATATTAAAATTGATTTTTAATGGTGGTGACACAGAGGATCCCAAGCAGGTGGTCACACTTCAATGGAGCATCTTCTGCCAATCCCCTTCCTTTCTAGCATCTGGCTATCCCATAGTCCTGAATCTTCCCTCTGCCCCAGACACTGTTGTTTACTTTGCTTAACTCAAGGCTCTCATCACAAGGGCAGGCTCCTCTGGACATGCCTTTGTCTTCAGCCTCCTCTGGGAACTCCCCCTACATTTGCTCACCGCATACTCAAACCTCATGCTGATTCCCAAACTTCTCTGTCAATACTCCCTTTGACTAGAAACCTTGGGGTTTTTCTCAATACCTCCTCTTTAAGTCATTCTTCATTAGACTTTACTGAAATGGTCAGAAATGGCCATTGTTGTCTAGTCTAGTATTTCTTAACTGGGAATGACCTTGGCCCCCAGGGGGCATCTTGGCAAAGTGTGGAGACATTTCTGGTTGCTACAACTTGGGGGGCGCTACTGGTGTCTAGTGGGGAGAGGCCAGGGATGCCGCTAAGCATCCTATTGTGCACAGGACAAAGAATGATCTGGCCCCAAATGTCAACAGTGCCAGTATAGAAAAACTCCCGCTCTAGTCTACTTATTTGGTGCTAAGCTGCCTAAATGGCTCTCCTCCTTCTCACAGTTTCTTTTCCTGCCCATGATATGCCTAACTATACTCAGGCAAAGTGTGGATTGGCAAATATTCAGACTTACAATTTTACCCAACCACCAAAATGGCCCCATAAATTCCAACAGCACAACATCCAGGTTAACAGCTTAAAAAGTCTTTGTCAGATATGGGTTATTGATTGCAGGGGTCGGGCGAGTGTAGGGATGGAGGAGAAGAGAGAGGCGCAAGAGTGGGGAAAGGGTCCTGGTGGCACAGCAGGTGGGTAGGGCCCAGCTAGGCAGCCCACACCTCCCAAATCCTCCAGCATCAGCCCTCTTTCCGGGAGTGTGTTCTGTCCTCAGAGGACATGCCCTCCCCATCAGAAATCCGCAGCCTGCAGCCCTTGAGGGGGGCCAGCTTGAAGAGCAGATAGCCACCAATCTGAGAGAGGCCATGTGGGACCACTTTGTCCATAATCTGCAGTCTCGCCTTCATACAGTTAGCGCCAATTAGTACAACCTCTGAGTCAATTAATCTTCGGGGGAGGGGCTAGGGGATTGAAGACATTTCTGGCAGTGGTGCTCTTCTCCCAACCTGACCAGATCTTACTCCAAGAAAACATGTTATGCTTCCAACTCCAGAACTCAGAGAAGCAGGGTTTTGCACCTTGACAGTCTGGGAAAAGCTTATCTTACTGCCCAGCAGTGAGTGTGCTTAAAAGTTACGGAAGAGACGGGCTCCTCCTGCTGGGGTATTACATGCGACAGGACAAGAAGGCCACGGAGAGTCTAAGAATGGTTGTCTTAGCTAGATGGAGTAAGTGGGAAAGTGCTAAGTACCATGGATTCATTGACAGGAGCTCAATAAATGCATGTTGACTTTCAATTTCCGTGGCACTTTACCTTTATAAAGCATTTTTACATACAAGTCCTTTCCTAGCCCTCATGACAATGCTCTGAGGAGGTTCTGTTATCTACATTTTACAGATGGGAAGCCTGACGTTCAGAGACCATGAAATGCTTGCCCTCTGAATGTTCAGCCTCAGGCACGGCAGGACAGTCTGCCCTTCTATCAAGGCCCCCATCCAGCTTTGGCACCTGCTCTCTTGCCCCCATTCTGCAGCCCCCCCCAACTCCCGTGCCCCCCCCTCAGCTCCAGGAATAAGAGCCTTCACCTTCCAGCGTGTTCCTGCGGCCGTCGGCGCCAATGATGACATCAAACTCAAAGTCCGACAGAGAGTGGTCCGCAGGGAGAAATTCTGCCCGCCAGCCGATCTCTGCCAGAACAGAAAAATGATTTGAGTTGGCAGAGAAAGGTGGGAGGTCCCTTCAGTGTTGGCCGGGGAAAAAGGGGATAATATCACTAGGTAGAGGCACCGCAGGCAGAGCTGCCGAGGGAAGATCCAGAGTTACCCTAAAGCACACTCTCATCTGGAGTCCTTCTGGCTTTAATAGCAGTTCAATCCAGGACAAGGTAAACCAGCAGCGCCCACCCCATGCCTGATTTAACTGGTTTCTCTAAAGGCTGGGAGTCTATCCTCAATGATTCTCAGGCCAGTCTCACTTGAACCCTGTTTGTCTCAGTGTATTCTACCATGTTCTCTTCATAGTCCTCTCTATTCCTCCTTGCCCTCCTATTACCAACCAGACCCGAAGGACGTGCTGGGTGTCATGAAACCAGTTTGGCTTCCCACTTCATTATGCTCGAAATGTTCTGATGGGCAGCACACAGCCTTCGATGAGAACATTTCCAGGTAACACCTTGCTGGTCACCCAGAATTGGGTCTGAGAAAGGCGAAGGGCACACGCATCTCTGGAAGTTCACTAACAGATGCTGTCCTGCTACAAAAGCCACGGAAGGCCTCTCCTCCATTCTGAAATATTCTGGGCGGAGGACAGGAGAGGTCAGAGTCGTAACGAGCCCGCGAAACTCTGAGGTCTCCGACACGAAGCTGCCCAAACCACAAGCCCTGCCCAGGCAGCAGCAGCTTTCGATAAGAAATAAGCTGCAGAGGCATCATGAACAAACTCTGACCACTGTGTGTATGACTTCAGCATTTACATAAACATACTAAAAGGAAAAAGACCAACGTGACTGAAGAAGACGACATACCCACCACGGGTGTATTTTGTGGTTTGTAAATTATGCTTCCGTAAGGCTTCAGAATATTATATACCAAATAATATCATGAGCACTTATTTCGTATTTGCTCTAGAAGCTTCACTTTTTTTTTTAACTGGGTTTTAAAATATCACGTGGGTACAACAAGTGTAGCCACATGTCCGTGTGTGTTCCCACGCAGCCTGGAGAGCATAGGAATGAACTTCATCAAACGACCGAATCTACGTCTTCTATCCTAATTACCTATTACTTTGTTTGTCAAAGTACCACCTCCCGACAGGGTAACCAAATTATAGGTTTAATGACTTAATAAATCCCCTGGGAGGAGAAGAGCAAACCTAAAGTGACAGCGTTGGTCAGGAAAGGTAACACATCCTCTGAAGGAATTATGCCCAACAGCTCCCGACAAGAATAACTCTTACAGGAACATTCTCTGAGAGCTGCGAATGCAATTTCCATTTTGCAATTTCTGATTTCTAGACAAAAGAGGAAGATTATACTGTACTTTGATTTTCTTGATCTTCAGGAGGCTCTAGAACCTTTACAAACTCCACGTTCACATGGATTTCAACTCCCAGCATCAAGGCCACCTTGAATAGGATGAGCTGCAACTGACGAATGCCTGTTAGAAAGGAAGGGGGAAAGAGAAGAATTATCAGTAGCAATGCTTGAGTCCTCCTGTATGCTATATAGTACTCTATAATCGCTGCTCAGTGGTCTCTGAGCAGAGCAATGTCCCAGCAATGATCACGACTGAGAACTAATTATGTGCCAGCTACTCAGTGTTTTCTCGTTTAACCCTCACCATGACCCTGCGGGATAATTATTCCCATTTCACAGATGAGAAATTGAGGTGAAGTGAGGTGAAGTGACTTGCTCAAGGTCATACAGCAGCAAAACTAGAATGTGGACCCAGATCTGCCTGATTCCAAGACTGTGCTCTAGCTTTTAGAAAATGCTATCATGATGGAGGCTCTCCCTTTCCTGCCTCCTCCCTGAGACGGGCTAGAGGTCTGACAAGGTAAAGACAGAAAGAGGAGTAGACCTAGAGAGTAATGGCCATAAGTAAAGTCAGTGATGAAATGGGTCATTTTGTGAAGGACTGAGCCTAAGCTCTTAGCCATCCAGGGTCAGCGTCAGGCGGGAAATTCTCTCCACAGAGCTGGACTTATGGGAATTCACCTTGTACCCACTCCCTAAACTCCCCTGATGAGTGTCACCACCTCGTTTCTCTACCTCGTCCCCAGCCATTCAGCACACATGGGCATGCCTCCAAATATTTTTCTGTAGAGTGAGAAACTTTCTGTGGGTCCCTCTGTATTTTGTGGGCTTTGTTCACTTAACATGTATTGAGCATCTACAATGGGCCAGGTGCCATGGTACACACAGAGACATGGAACTCACTCTAGTGGAGGAAACGCAGGTGGACAGACCAGGGCAGGCCACGGTGGTCAGGGGGCAGGGGAGTGACAGAACAGGGCCTGAGCTGCGGTCCCGGAAGCCAACAGAGCACCAAATCCCATGGACAGATTAGGGATTATGACAACTGCAAGAGGCCGGGGCACTTGGGAGTTAGGAGGCTTCTGGGGGTGGCAATCTCAGTGAAAATCTCCTTCACAGGGGGTGGGGAAGAAGTCAGATTGCAATGGAAGGGGGCATGAATGGGACACACAGACCAAGTCTACACCCCCTCTTTCTACAGCAAATGCTTTGAAATAGGAAAAAGTAAAGGAAATAAGAGAGGGTAGAGGGGCAGTGAGGTAAGGGGCAGGAACCCGGGAGGGAGCAGAGTGGAGCTGAGCCTCAGACATGGGGCGAGGGGAGGGAACAGGTACTCAGGTGGAGGCCAGTGCAGGAGGATGGAGAGGGGCTGGGGCTGGGAGTGCCCCCCAGTGGCTTCTCCTCCCCAGAGCACAGGAGGAAGGCCATCTGCTCAGAAGGAGGAGGCTGTGGTGGAGGTTTGGAGCAGCCGCGTGGGAACTGGAGGTGGATGCTGACATGGGACAGTTGGGAACTGCTGAGACGTGCTGGGGGGCGAGGGCAAAGCCTGGGCTGCAGACCAGGGTTGGTCTGAAACGAAGCCAGTCAGCTGGGGCTTAAAGAAGCCAGTGCACCTCATGCCTGGAAACAGGCATAGGCAGCGGCCTGGCCTCTCCTCATCATTTCAAGGTTCCTAATTGATCTTGTTCCAGCACACGGGAGGTGTTCAATAAATTCTCCCTGTCTCCCTTCCCACAGGCTATGGAACTGCTCTTGACAACGAGCGCCCTGAATGTCAGAATCTCAGATCCAGACTCTTGCCAGTGTTTCTGCACATCGGGATTTTTCTGAGAACTAGGGGTTAAATGGGAGCCCCATCAGTGGGGGCAGAGAGGGGCTCCCAGCCAGCAGGGAAGGCAGCCCAACAGATGGGGGTGGTGCTCTGGTGCCCAGCTCTGCCTCTCAGGAGCGCCTGATGGGAAAGTGGTGCTCAATGTTGTAGTTCCGAATTGGGCACTAACATACATTTTTCTGTGGGTGGTAGAGAATATCCCAAAAGCTGACACTGCAGCCTTCTGGGCAAACCCAAATTTCTTTCCAACGGACTCCTGGAATTTTCTCATGCCAGAGTGGGAATAAAATCTGGGGCCACTGCTGATAGGTTCCCCTGTACCCATGACTAAATTACATCCTATGTGGCTGCCCACCTTCTCCAGTCATTCCTCTGAGCCCCACACCCTTTCCCGTGGTTCCTGTCTGCATGAGAACACGGCTCACAGGGCTGTCCTCCCACCCACAGGTTGGGAGACTGCAGCTCTGACATCTGAAGCTGGGGACCCTGCTGCCTCTTGCCCACTGCATACCAATGGATGCAAAACATTTCCCGAGTACCTACTACCTGCCAGGCACAGTGATAAGCACATCACAAACTTGACCTCACTTGATTCTCTCAGCGGTCCTGGGAGGCAGGCATTCATCCCATGTACGGGAGAAAAAACTTGGGGCCTGCAGAAGGTAAGGAATTTGACCCAACTCCCACAGCAAATGGGCAAGACAGATTTGGGGCCCAGATTTGTCCAAGCCCTTGAACTCTCCCCACAGTGTTAACCTCCCTGACTTTTATGGGACACAGTTTTCTATACGAAATGGCTAAAGACCTCCTCCCTGCTCAGCCCGAGAGGGAAGTCTGTTCTCCCACAGCCTGTCTGCACAGATCTTGCCTGGAGACCCAGGCTGGAGTAACACAGAGCAGAAGGGCCTCGGTGCTCCCCGGAGCGTACTCGGCGTGCAGGGCTGGCCCAGGGCCTGAAATCCATGTTTTCTGCTCCCCACTCCTTGTCTGGGTGAACCCCTGTCATGATGCCCTCTCTCTTTTTAGAACTCAAGGAAACTTGGTACAGGGCCTGTCAATTGTGTCATTCCTCTGTTCTAAAACCTCGGTTTCCCCCAGAACTGGCAGCACAACGTCCAAGAGGCACTCGACACCCTGGCCCATTCCATGGTTTTGTGTGCCTCCCTCATCGGAACTCCTCCAGCAAGTCTGACCACTCTGTTAACGCGCAGTTTATTCCTGACAAAATCTCGGTGAGCCGTCTGAGAGGGCAGACCGTGCTACCCACCTCTGATTCTATTTCCCATATTTCATCCATTCATCCAACAGAAGTTGACTGAGCACCTACCATGTGTCGAGCGCTCTTCTATGCCCTGGAGACACTCTGGGGAACAAGGCACACCGCAGGCCCCGACCTCATGGTGCTTCCCTGGGCCTACGCAGCACAGAGCCAGCGTAAGGCACAAAGCAGGCCCTTCACGAAATGTCTGCCAGCTGAATGTATGGATCCCCCAGGGACATGTAAGCTGGAACATCCTGGAAACTCCTCAGTGTGGAGCGATGTGCCCCACCCAGGGTCAGCCCCGTCCCTGAACGGGGTGCCATCATTGGCTCTACTCACTGATGTGGTCGATGGAGCCAGCGCAGAACTTTCCATAGAACTTCTTGGCTCCGAGGCCCCGCAGGTCATGGATGGTGAAAGGCCAGAGATGCAGCACATTGTTCCTGGAGAAGGTGTCCCTCTTCTCCACCACAACCACTTTGGCCCCCAGGTAGGCAAGTTCAATGGCAGTGCGCAAACCACATGGTCCTCCCCCAATGATGAGACACTGCAGAGGCCAGAGAGGAGAGAGACATTCAGTGACCTCTAGCACTGTGGACCCCTCGTCAACAGCTAACGGGTCCCCTCAAATCAACCAGCGAGTACAAATCAAGCACCTGTTAGGATCTGCCACTCATCCACCCAAGGTACCTTACCTGTGGGCCTAACCAGGCACCGGGCCAAACCCTGGGAGGGATGCAGAGGTACAGGGACTGGGGGGAGGCACAGAAAGATACACTTGAGGTTCTGAGCCAGACTAACCTGGGCTGAAACCCCAGCTCTGGCATTTGACCTCTTAGCTTCCTCATCTGTGAATGGGTCTACTACTCTTTCCTCATAGAATTATCGAAAATAAGACTGCTTTTAAAAAGCTTATGGTGCATCACCGTGACCTTAGATTAGGCAATGGTTTCTTAGATGTGATACCAAAAGCACAAGCAACAAAAGGAAAAGGAGAGAAATTGGACTTCATTCCTAAAATCTTTTGTGCTTCAAAGGCCACCATAAGAAAGTGAAAAGATAGCCCACAGATGGGAGAAAATAGCTGCAAATCATAAATTGGATAAGGGACTAGTATCCAAAATATGCAAAGAATTTAACAACTTAATAATAAAAAAAGGCAACACAATTAAGGAACAGGCAGATAACCTGAATAAAACTTTTTTCAAATAAGATATACAAGTGGCCAAAAAGCACATGAAAAGATGCTCAGCATCATTGGCCATCAAGGAAATGCAAATCAAAGCCACAATGAGATACCACTTCATAACCACTAGGGTGACTATAATCAAAAAGACAGACAAAAATAAGTGTTGGCAGAGATGTGGAGAAATTGGAACCCATGTAAAATGGTACAGATGTTTTGGAACAGTTTGGCAGTTCCTCAAAAAGCTAAACATAGAGTTGCCATGTGAGCCAGCAATTGTATTCCTATGCATAAGCCCAAGAGAAATGAAAACATATGTCCACACAGAGACGTGCACATGAATGTGCATGGCAGCATTATTCATTATAGCCAAGAAAAATAGAAACAACTGAAATGTCCATTAATTGATGAACACACAAAATGTGGTATATCCATACAATGGATTATTCAACTCTAAAAAGGAATGAAGTACTGAGGTATAGATGAACCTTGAAAACGTCATGCTAAATGAAAGACACCAGACACAAAGGGACATCGAGGGTATGATTCCATTTACATAAAATGTCCAGAATAGGCAAATTCATGGAGACAGAAAGTAGATTAGTGGTTGCCAGGGGAGGGGGGAGGGGAGTGGGAAAGGTTTCTTTTTATGGCGATATTTTAGAATCCAGTAGTTGTGGTGGTTGCACAACTTTGTGAATATATTAAAACCACTGAATTCTATACTTTAAAAGGGTGGTATGTGAATATGTGGTATGTGGTATGTGGTATGTGAACTATATCTTTATAAACTACTTGTATGAGAAGAAAAAGCACATGTTATGGAGTTTGGTACACACTAGTGTAGATGCTCTCATTCTTGTCACTGAGACCCAGTGCCTGTCTTCTAGGGACTCTCTGTCTAGTGGCAAACTCAGACTTGTGTGATAAGAAACCAGAACTCTTTGTGGTTGGTTCTATTAGGGGCACAGGCGAGGAAACGCTGACCCTCCTGATAACCTGGAAAAGACTTCACAGAGCAGGTCTTTAACAATGATCACCATCACCACCATCCTCACCATCACCACCACCACCATCCTCATCCTCACCATCACCACCGTCCTCATCCTCATCCTCACCCTCACCATCTCCACCATCCTCATCCTCACCCTCACCATCACCAGAGTCTGCACCTGTTGAACACTTACTACATGCCCGACACTCAGTTCATGTGCGCCATGTGTTTTAGCTCTTAGTCCTCACAACACATAGGAGAGGAAGAAACTATTGTTATCCTCATTTCACAGATGGGAAAACTGAGGCACAACATAGCTAGGTAATGGGCCCCTGGTTTCCCAGATCCAGAGGGACAGAACCAGGATGCAGACCCAGGTGGTCTTACTCCAGGGCCTGTCATGCTGTACTATTACTTCTGTCCTACTTCTGACAGGAATAAAAAGAAGAAAGAACATTTCAGCAGAGGGCTCACCCATTCAAAAAGAAAGAAGTTCCAGGTGGATGGAGAGGAGGATACTTTGGGAGAAGGGAAAGGAAGGAGAGGAAAGAGATGAGATTCAGTCTGGAGCCAGATGCTGAAGGTCCTAAACACCAAGTGAAGGAGTATGACCTTGGTCCTGCAGACACTGGGGCCATGGGGAGCAGAGGCGACAAAACCGGATTCTATACAGGTCCCACACTAAGTCTGAAGAAGGACAAGGGTCCTTCCCCAAGGAAGCTACAGCCCTATTAGGAGAGAAGGGACAGCATGGAATGACCTAACCAGTTGTTCTGAGCAAAGCCCTTCTATTTAAACGAAGTCACCAGCACCGTGTAAAGACAGAGGGAAACAGCAGTGTTCTGGCTGAGAGAGTCAGAGACCCCTGTGCCGCACCCGCCCTACCCCCAGGCAGCCCCTGCAGCACCTTCAAGAGGCCAGAGTCCCCCTGGGGCGGGGTCTAGATCCCTGAGGATACCCGAGCAAGGCAACAGGGAAGGAGACCTGTACCCACACCACACTGTTCAACATTGCAGAGGCATCTGGGAACTTCCCCTCTGCTCAGGATCAAACCTTATCTTTAAAAAATGCATTTCCCTTCCCCTAGCAAATATTCCATCATCCAGTTATCACTCCTCTGGGGCCTCTGTGGTCTCCAAGGGAAAGTACAAACAAGCATATCAGAAACTCCCACACCACAATCAGTGTGGCTTACTGGCTGGAACCTTCCAGGGAGTTTGTGGAAACCCCATTAGGGGAAATGAAGTCACTGCTGAGATACAGCTCACTCCAGAGTCGGGGAGCGGGTATGCAAATCCTTTTGCCTCCTTTCTGGTTGGAGCAGACAGGGGAGGACCACTCCTTATCTCACACCCCAAACAGCTCCTCTGGCTTGACATAGCCAGACCATGACGGGCATTTCAAAGGAAGATTCCAAGCCCTGACACTCTGAGGTTGCCTTTGGGGTTAAGCCTGGATTCAGTGCATTTCTTTGCAGTTAGTGCATCTTTTCCTGTTTGCTGAGTCCTGTCACTCCAGGGCCAGGGATGGTGCGGGGGTGGGAGGATGTTGGGGGAAGAAGGGCAGGAAGAGAAGGAGGGGGAGCTGTCCTGCATCCTTCTGTCCACCAGGCCTGACCCCGCACTGCTCCCGGAGCAAGGCAGGAGCTCCCTTTCCCACCCGTTGGGAGGCTGCAGGGCAGTTTTCATGCTGACAGTAGCCAGCGCACTGTTCCCCACCCTCCCAGCTGAACCTGAAACCCCACTGGTGAAAGCTCAGTTTTCCCACCACTATGGGCCCCAGCACATACTCTGGGCCTGAAATTTCAGAGACGCCAGTCACACTCTAATCTCAAGTCAAAGCAAATACCTAATTATATAAAGGGAGAAAATTCGGTGCAGATGTTATCAAGACAGGCTTGTTGGCAGGGGCCAGGCCAGCTCCTCTCAGAACACACTTGTTATGATTAACCTGGGAACTCAGAATTCTGAGCAGATGCCAAAAACTACAGCTGCCAGGGGCCTGGGCAGAGAACAGGAGAGAAGGCGGCTGCCCCCAGTGTGCCCACAGGTGATGCTCTGGATGGTGGGCTCGGTGCAAACAGACCACAGGTGCAAAGGGTTGTGGTAACTCAACCTGAAAAAACTCTCCTCATTTCCCACACCCGTCTGGGCTCTCACTGCTGAGGATTTGTTGTCAAGGAAAGAAAACTTTTCATTAAAACTCAGCCTGGAACGTGCACCCCGATGTTTATAGCAGCAATGTCCACAATAGCCAAACTGTGGAAAGAGCCAAGATGTCCATCAACAGATGAATGGATAAAGATGTGGTATATATATACAATGGAATATTATGCAGCCATCAAAAGGAATAAGATCTTGCCATTTGCAACGACGTGGATGGAACTGGAGGGTATTATGCTGAGCGAAATAAGTCAAACAGAGAAAGACATGTATCATATGACCTCACTGATATGAGGAATTCTTAATCTCAGGAAACAAACTGAGGGTTGCTGGAGTGGGGGGTGGGGTGGGAGGGATGGGGTGACTGGGTGATGGACACTGGGGAGGGTATGTGTTCTGGTAAGCGCTGTGAATTGTGCAAGACTGTTGAATCTCAGATCTGTACCTCTGAAACAAATAATGCAATATATGTTAAGAAGGAAAAAAAGAAGAAGAAGAATGTAGCAGGAGGGGAAGAATGAAGGGGGGGAAATCGGAGGGGTAGAAGAACCATGAGAGACAATGGACTCTGAAAAACAAACTGAGGGTTCTAGAGGGGAGGGGGTGGGAGGATGGGTTAGCCTGGTGATGGGTATTGAGGAGGGCACATTCTGCATGGAGCACTAGGTGTTATGCACAAACAATGAATCATGGAACACTATATCTAAAACTAATGATGTAATGTATGGGGATTAACATAACAATAAAAAATTAAAAAAAAAAAAAAACTCAGCCTGGAGGCCTTCCTTGAGCCCCAAATTACACTGTACATTCCGTCCACAGGTTCTGTCCTTAATGCTACCCCAGAACTCAGCTCTGCATGTTATAATAACCCACATCTGTTTCCCAGGCCAGCGGGAGTGATCCTCAAAAGCTGTCCCCGTGTCCTCTGCACTTCCGTATGCTCAGAGCCCAGTACCTGGCCCGGCACACGGGAGGCCTCAGTAAACAGCTGATGGATGAATGAACTTCCCACACCCTCCCCGCCCACCCAGTTCTGGCTCTCCGTCAGTCACTGGGATGTTCAGCTCATGTCAGCCAGGGTTTATGTCTGCATTTCCCACCCAGAAGTGGGGGGAGCTGGAGTCTGCCAAGGCCACCAGCATCACGGACGTCAGCAGATCAGTGTGCTCAGGCGACATAAATTTATGACCCAGTGGGGAGTGGGGCAGATCCAACACCAGCAGGAAGTCCAGTGTATAGATAAGCTTGGCGGTGCTCAGGCCTCTGCGTTCATGGAGAGACAAACACCACATGGAAATATCAAGGGGTGGGAAGAGGGGACAAGAGGACTAGCCCACAGTCAAAGGCACAGATGGTGGGTCAGGCCCGCGGCTGGGGCAGCCTCGGTCACGCAGGGCTCTTGCGCCACCCAGGAGGAGCCCCACAAGCGCTCCCCACTTCTTGATGACCTGGTGCAGATTCCAATCCACAAGTGGGTGGGTGTCCTGGGACTGTGCCAAGAATGTGAAAGGTATTCGGTCCCCAGAGGGAAACCCCAAGGGGACCAGGGGCTAAGCCAGGGGTTAGCGGTCTGGAGACTTGATTTCCGCTCCTCAACTCTGCCTCCAGTTTCCTGGGGAGCCGTGTGTGCAGACGTCCCTGGGGGGCGGGGTGCAGAGAGCCAGCACCTGCAGGCAGCGGGCAGACCAAGGCCTGCCGTCCGCTAGCGGGCCGGCCCGGCGCTCAGCACCTTGTTGAAGAGGAGGATTATAGTATGTAAACTGTATCATGCCCAGAACTTTCTAGGTGCCAGGCACCATCCCAGTCACATCATGTATCGCGTCCTGCCCATGGCCCTCTGCAGTCAGCGTCATCATCACCTCCGCTTTGTAAATGAGCGAGCTGAGGACCAGGAGAAGTTCAGCTGCCTGCTCTGGGTGCCCTTATTATCCCCGTTTTTGAGCAAAAAAACAGGGGCAAAAGAGAGTAAGAAATTCAGGTCGGCCCCATGATGAGGAAGTGGTCAAGTCTGGATACAAATGGAAGCCATGTGGGTCCCAGGCATGTGCTCTGAACTGCGTGTCTGATGGACAGTAAAGCAGACCTCCGGGGTGCCATCGGGGAGAAGTGCTTCCCGGCCCGGGGCACGTCTCGGCCTGCGGAACGGAGCTGGGCTGCAGGCTGGGTGCACGGGGCCACTGCACAGAGGGCCTAAGCCGACGTCTGGGCCGAGCCTCTTGTGCTGCCCTGGGGTGGACATTTACAGGCCAGACGGAGCTAGAGCTCGTGCATGTCCAGGAAGCCACTTCGGCAGGTGCCATGGCCGTGAGGGTTCGGCCACGGGCCGTGCAAGCCTCCTCCAGTGCCTCCGGGGCGCAGGCAGCCCTGGCAGCGAGCCGAGCCCTGTGAGGTCGCGCATGGTGTCATCTCCCTGCTAGAATGCTGAGCTGCATGCTGAGCTACAGGCCGGCTCCCCAGGGCAGCGCTCTGGTTCCCAGTGTGGCTTCCCAGCATCATGGGCTCTTCGGACGAGCTGCTCATCTGAAGCCAGGCAGGAAGGCCCTGACTGCTAGTGGGTTACCACGACTGCAAACAGCTCATCTCAGAATCCCAGGACGGAGGCTTATCCCGATCGTAGGTGCCACCCACATGCTAGTACGGGGGGCGTACGGCAGGGGCCGGCCTCATATCCCCACCCCATGGGGCAGCACCAAGTGGAGAGACGCAGCCACTGAAGTTTCTAGCCGGGGAGGAGTCTCTGAGGCCGGGTGAGCAGACAGGGGCTCTTCCTGGGGATTTCAAGGGCCACTCTGGGCAGGGAGCGAAATCTCCTAGGACTGGACAGGGCCCTGGTCCGCTCCCGCCTCTCCTGTATCTGGGTCACCCCCAGTTATTCCTGAGTAACAATTAACACCACTTACTGACTTCAGAAATTTACACAAAGGAAAAGGAAAAAGATATCCTGTTCTCCCTGCCTGCTCTCAAAAAAAGAATACAAATCCCTCTGAGAAACATTCCATTCCTCCCTGTCCTTCCCTTCCAGCTTGAGCCAGTGCTCCGAGGAGCAACTGTACCCAGTGGCCACAGGGGCTGGGTTTTCACGGACAGTTTCATTTGCACACATTCTGCCCCTCGGCCTTGTGAGTTCGCTGGTATTGGACCCCTGGTCTGAAGTTCTAAGTGCGACGCTCAGGGCTGTGCTTCCTGCCACCGGGTGCTGTGGATACCTCATGGTATCTCCCCACCCAGGCAGGAGTTCCCTAAAGTCAGGGCATGCGTGTCAGCCCCCGCCCAGCTCCCTCCGGCAGGGGAGAACAGGATTCCTCCCTCTGCAGATGACAAAGTGCCAAATCAACAGCACCAGCTCCGCTCAGTCCCGCCTTTGTTTGGTGCCTGTACCTCCCATACTGGGAAGAGCAACAGTGATCAGAGTGTTCATAACAGCAGTAATAAAAATCAGAGCCCGCGCTTACTACCTGCTTACGACGTGCAAGAGCTGTGCCGAGCCCTTTGTAAGAAACGCATCTCAATTCATTCCTACAGAAACCCTGAGTTAGGCATCCTCATCATACTCATCGCCGTCTGGCAGCTGAGAAAACTGGAGTTTGGGAAGCTGATAGGACTTGTCTAGGGTCACAGAACTAGAGTGGGAGCTAACCTGTTACCCCAGAGTGCACGCTTGAAATCACAAGCCTAGATATCCACTCATCCGGGGCTTGTAGGGGTGCTAGGTGGTAGAGGATTAACATGTCCCTTCCTCCACTAGGACATGTAAGAACCCCTGAGCAAGATAGGGCTGGTATTCCCAAGCCTCAGAGACTGGCTGGCTGGGACCAGGGAAAAAATACAACAGAGACCACAAGAGCTGGATTGTTTCAAGATTGCTTGTGACGACTGCAGAAGCTTGCTGGAGGGACAAACTGGAGACTCTGGTAAGAAAGACCCCTCTAGAAGAAGGCTCACGACTGGAAACCCAAGGCCAAGGATGCGGAGACAGAAGAAATGGCACACTAAGGTCTGGACCAGAAAGAGGGTTTGGAGGGAGTGGGGAGCCCTCCTTCAACCCTTTTCCCCTCCCCCAAAAGAGCAGAAAGGGCCTTCTAAAGTCAGATCATTTACTCCCAGCTCACAACCTCTAGTGTTTAGTGTCTAGTGAGCACACAGAGCTCAAAATCAGACCTTATCATGGCCTTGGGCCCTACATGACCCTCCCCTCCAGTTTTTCCTGTCTTCTGCTCCGACCACATTTCCCTCCCTCTCTGCACTCCAGCCATAATGGCCTAAGTACACACCAGGCCTTTTTCATTTGCTTTGCCCCCTATCTGGAACACCACCCCCATTATATACATAATATATAAAATAAACATTATATAAAATAAAAAACATTTATTTTCTGATACAAAAAAGGGAATCTATTGCAGAAAATATATAGGCTTAGTTTTATTTTCCTTCATATTAACATCCAGCTTTCCAAACAGCATTTTAAATACTGGTAAATATTTCCAGGTCTACTTGTATATTTTTCCATTACAGGCTGTTTTTTTTCTCTTTGTAATCTAGTAGCTTTACAATGTTTTCTTTGCAACATTTTCCCAAAGGTTTTCAAATATAACAGAAAAGTTGAAATAATTTTAGTGAACAACCAAGTACCTACCACCTAGATTCCATAATTACATTTTACTCTCCTTACTTTATCACATATTTATTCATCTTCCGTCCCTCTACCCATTCATCAACTTATCTTATTTTTTTTGTGCATTCCAACTAAATTGCAGAATCAGTATGTTTCCTCCCAAATACTTGAGGATGAATATCACTGACTGGAGTTCAAGACTTGTTTTTTGTTTGTTTGTTTTTTTAAGATAAAATTTACATACGATGAAATGTACTAATCTTAAAGATATCCATTTGAGGTGACAAATTACACTCTATATTTTGCTTCCTGGAGCATGGGTTTCTCCCTGTCAGTGGTCTTTCTTCCTGAGAGTTTTTGTCCCCTCTGGTGCTGGTATCTTGGTGCATGCAGTTATCAGCCAGAAGATTCTAGTCAAGGGGCAGGGTCGGGGGCCAAGCACCCGGCTGTCTTGGCTCCCTCTTCTCCCTCAGGAAAACAGAAGTCCCAGGCCCTTCCAAGACCCCAAAAAAAGGGGTGTGGAGGAATCTCACATTCCTTGAGGAGGAACAGGGGAAGGAGCCTTCTGAGATGGGCTGAGGCCAGATATTTCAAAGCTAAGAAATGTCTAGCCAGTTACAATCCATATGTGGGGAAAAAGTAGAGCTAAGATACACAAACAATCTAGCATCCAGAAATAGATACACTAGTTCATGTTTATCACTTTCTCTTTTTGCTAGGGCTCTAGAGCTGTAAGATCGGTCAGGTAGGTGTCCCCACAGTACGTGACAACAGCCAGCACTCAGTCCTTCGTCCACAGCCACCTGAACCTAGCATGCCAGTGCCACCGCTGAAGCTAATAAGAGGCAGAGCCCAGACTCAAACCCAGGTGCTTGGCACTGGAGACCATGCCTTTGGTCACTGGCCACGGGGACCCCTGAGGGTGACAGGGGCAGGGAGGTAGCTCCACACAGCCCTCCGTTGTGCCAGTGAATTCTAATTATGTGTGACCTCCTCAAAGGCAGAGACATGTCTGGCTTGCCTTTGTGTCCCAAACAACTAGCCTAGCACAGGGTTAGTGCTCAGCGATGATTAGAAAAAAAAGAAGTGAGCTTAGCTGGCAGGCCCTGGACAGACCAGTGCCCTTTGGGGGCCAAGCTGGTGAGGGGGCTAGGAGGGCAGCAGGCGTCGGCAGGATCCAGTAGGAAAATTACAGCAATGGCAGGACACCCCATCTGGCTGGGACCATGTTAGCTTAACCCAGGGAGAAAGGCGGAACACAAGCTGAGCATCCACCAACCTACACTTTCCCAGCCTGGAGACCCCAGCCATAGCCACCCGGTGACAAACATTTCCACTCAACAGGGGCCATGACTGGGGGCCACCTGAGGTGAGGAGCAGCACCTGCTGAGTATCTTACACAAGCCGACCTGTAGCAGATGCTTTGAGTACACGAACTCATCTCCATTGTGAAGGTGGCCCGGCTTTTCCCAGTTTGCAGGTGAGAAGCTGACACTCGGGTGACTTGACTGAATAGAGCTGGCATTTATTGAACTCGAATTCTGTGTCATGCACTGAACTCAGTGCTTCACGTGTGTTAAGGTATGCAAACCTCACAGCAGCCCCAAATTAGGAAACCAAGGCCCAGAATGGTAGAATGGAATGCCCAAGGCTGCATCCCAGGGAGAAGGAGCTGGTATTCTGATCCAGGCTTCTAGTTCCAAAATGGACTCATGTCACACATGTGCCTAAGATCTCACACCTAGCAAAGCACAGAGCCTGGAGTCACGACGGGGTCCTCATGCCTCCACCATCAGGCTCTTTCTTCTTACATCGCCCTCTCTGACACCCTTCTCCCGCGTGTTAGGGTCCACTTCCCTTTCTGGCCCATTTTCTTCTCCCTCACAGGTACTCTGACTCCTCCAACAGGGCCACCTCATCCCATGGCCACACAGGGTGACCAGCAAGCCTGGCCCTATCGGTGGACCACAGCCTTGTCCCAGGCTGACCTCGCCAGAAAGGCCACTGTGGGCCTGGTAATGGATCTTCGTGAGCAAAGGCTGGGCGTTCCTCCCATGTTCACAGACTCTTCTTGCTCTGAGGTCAGCAAAGGAGAGACTATTTACCTGAGCCCAGCAGCTGTTTGTGGGCCGAGGGCCCAAGGAATGCCAGGCCACCCCTGCCACTCCACAGCCATGTCTGGACTAGCAAACACTCCGCCAAGAGCCCTGGAATATTCCCCAAGGAGGAGGCAGCAGGGAAGAATCCGCTCTAAGAGCATACTGTTAAGGATATGGTAGCTTCCTTCACCCTTTTCTTTTATAGGGTCTCCAGCCTCCTAGGCAGGTACTGGACAAATATGGCTTAGCCTCACAGCATGACTTAGTTCAGACATGCAAACAGGTGAAAACTAGCCACCGGGAAGCAGTTCCCCTGGCCATGAAGTGAGGGGCCCGGATTCTGGCCACTTCCCAGCTCTGTGACTTTCGGTAAAGCAGCAGCTCATTCCAGTCCAGTTTCCTGACCTCCATCTCCCCAACCACAAACAAGGCATTAGGGTAGCTCCCACCAACTAGGGTTGTGATGGGAATGGAGTCAAGAAGCTGCAGAACTGTTCCTAGAAGCACCTAGCAGAGCATGCGGTAAGCCTCCAATAAAGGGTAGCAATGACTGACAGCCCGTCTCCTCCCTCCCCTCTTCCTGAGCAGAAGTTGTCTAAGTGAAAGCAGCATTTCCACCTCTAAGATCTCACGGTCCAGCTCGCCCAGGGACATGGACGCTGCAATCCAGCCAGAGTCAAGGCTGGGCGTGTTTCACATTCCTTGGGCAGCTGTATTGCCTTTATCAGGGTATCTGTAGCACGGCAGCTGAGCCCTGCCTGGAGCCTGGGCACCCAGGAGGCTGCCAGGCTACTGGCACCCGCACCAGCGAGCTGCCCTGTGCCTCCCGAGCCCACAGGGGTGTGTAACTGTCCGAGCTGGAAGGGACTTTAGACCAGGGGTCGGCACACTTTCTCTGTAGAGGACCAGGTAGCAAATATTTTAGACTTTTTGCCAACCGCTGGCTTAGATCATCCCGTCTGATGCCTCCTTCCACAGTGATCCCTTTACTTTAGGGGCTCCAAGGAGGGATTCATGACAGCCCAGCGGTCTTTGTCAGTATGTCCTGAATTCTCATGGATTTCCCTGGCTGCTCCCACTGCCTAGATGCCCTGCCCTGGAACCCTGTACAGAGGCGGCGTCTCCCCATCCTCGTCTCAGCTCAAAGATCACACTCCTCAGTGGTATCTTCCCCACCCCGCCCCCCATTTACTCTTCTCACCTTTTCTTGTTTTCACAGGGTGCTTACCAAAACCCTCAATCTCCTTTTTATTTGTTAACTAGTTCACTGTGTCTCTCTCTCCCTCTAAAATGAAAGCTCCATCAAAGCAAGTAACTTGCCTCCCTTATTCATGCTGTATCCCCAGAGGCCAGAAAAGTCCCTGACCCATAAGAGCTGCCTTGCCAAGGAAGTAAAGGAATCCAATCAAACCTTACATTTACCCCAAATCGGGATGCTTGCAGAGACTAACCAAAATATCATAGTGAATATTTATTGAGACACTATATCTTGTGGGCTGTGCACATACTATCTTATTAAATGAGACAGAAATTAACTTATGGGATAGGAACTATTTTATCTCCTTCTCTCTGGTGACACTGAAGTGAAGGTCCCACTGCTCAAATACATTTATCTGCTACGAGGCAGGGCGAGGTTTCAAACCCAGGTCTGCCAAACTCGGCCCCAAGCTACTAACCACCACTCTTCCTTAATTTTGCTGGGGTTTTATCAATTTAGTGGGTTCACAGATTATCTGCGATTGATTAGAAATGCCAATAAGTAGTGATGTGCCTTTGGATTTTTCAAAACTGAAGGGAAGATATTATCTAAAACATGCAAGCTGTTTCTTAAACGATTTGCTTCAAAGCATAGGTTTTGGGGAGAAGGAAAGAAAGGAAACTTGCAAAGAGGCAGGGATTTTCTCATCTCTCACCAGTGCAATAGTTAGGGTCAAGAAAGGGAAAAAACTTCAGATGCAGTTAGAGGTGAGAGAAAATCCGGACATCGCTTAAGGGAAAATCCCCTTGGTCATTGTACCTCCATCCATCTGCTGGGGTTGGGAGACACATCCCGTACATAACCCACGGAAGGCTATAGGGAAGTCCCACAGCCAGACGTGCCTCACCAGCTCCGGAAGACACACTGCTGTGTATTTACAGAGACTCCTTCCCCAGTGAAGGGGCTTTACACCTTGCAGAAAACAACAGATAGCAGCAGGTAACAGCGTCCAACACAAGCCTTCCGGGCCATTCTCACCAGAGCAAGGCAGTTCTGACTCCACCTGCAGCTGCCATAAAAGAAATGAGCAAACTTGCCCAGAAGCTCTTCCAAGTGGGTTACCTTACACTATAAAGTGGCTTGTAATTAAAATGTTTTCAAAACTGTGAATAGATCACAGTGTCTAGACATTGGGAGACTCCAACCCTACACCCTCGTGCCCGCCCATGATTACAACCTGCTAAAGAACACGTTTTCTTTATCAGAGCATCTTCAAGGGCAAATTTCTGGAGAGCCTCTCCTCACAGCCTGGCTGGGGGCTGCTGGGGAATTCTTTCTGCCACGAGGAGGAAGGCATGCCTGGGCATCTAGCACACCCACCCTCCGCAAGGGGCCATGCCTGGGCCAGTGGAATGTCTGGGGCACCACCTTCTAGGCTGGAGGAGGAAGTCCACATATGGAAGGCAGGACTTCTGTGAGCCAGAGGTGTATTGCATCATGGCCATCACCCCGGAGGGGAAGAATTACCGTAAGCCTCCATGTAGAACAAACAAACTGCTTCCCCAGTGCAAACACGAGGTGGGGGGGAAGGGGGAGTGATGAGGTAGGTAAGGACATGGTTTCAGCTCTGCTGAGCTATTAAAAGGGAAAATAAGGCATTTGGAAAACACTATCCTAGCTCCTGTAGTACCTGCTCCTACCCAGGAGCCAAGAAGGAAAGGATATTTATCATTTACTCGTTCATGCGTTCATCTAAAAAACACTCAACTAACACATTTTTTTCTAGGCACCATGTTGAGTGCTGGAGAGAGATGGACACATCGCATGTTCTGCCCACAGGTACTCCCACTTTAGTATGGAGGTAAAAAAAAAAGGACACTGAAGTTTCTTGAACAAGATGGAGTTCACCAAGCACGCACATAGAGGGATCAGGAAAGAGCAGGGGCAGAAATCTGGAAGGAAGCCACTGTCAGGCTGGGTAAAGACGTCCTGCTAGCTGGGAATGGAAAGGGTTATGCGAGACACACGTAGCCCATAAAGAGATGTAGTTTCCAAGTTGTTGCATGAGTGGCACGCAAAGAAAAATCTGGAAGGCGTGTAGAAATCCCCATCGTTGATCCACAGAGCCAACAGAGGAAGAGATTCAGATTTTTAACAGGAACAGTCACTTCTATTCAGTGGAAGTCTTCTCCGTGTCAGGTATGGTATACGTCAGTTTCATTTACTAATTAGAAACCTATAGAATAGGCGTCATTATGACTACTTTACTGAGGACGAAGTGGAGGCTCTGAAATGTTAAGTAACCTGCCCGTGGTTGCAGGTATCTGATGATGGCCATTCTGCTCTTTCTGCGATGCCCTGGGACCTCTTATCTGGAAGTCATGGCCCATAAGAGAAGACGACATCACCCAAAGTGAGAGTGTCCAATAGAACAGGGTGTCTCAGCTTTGGCACTATGGGCACTTGGGGCTGGATCACTTGTTGTTATGGGAGGCTATCCTATGAACTGCAGGACTTTAAGCAGCATCCCTGGCCTCTACCAACCAGATGCTAATAGCAAACCCCTCTCCCCTGAGCATCACAATGAAAAATATCTCTATTGCCAAATGTCCTTGAAGGGGGTGGGGGTGGGGGGGTAAAATCGCCACTAGTTAAGAAATAGAATGTGAGCCACACATGTAATTTTTCTAGTAGCCACATTTTTTAATGTGAAAACTAATTTTAATAAATGTATTTAATTAATTAATTTTAATAAATTAATTTTATTAAATGTATTTAATTAATTTTACTAAATTAATTTTAATAAATTAAGAGAAAATTAATTTTAATAAATGGATTTAATTCAACACATCCAAAATATTATCATTTGAACATGTAATCAATATAAAAAGCACTGATAAGATATTGTACAATCTTTTTTTTTGTTTTTTTCACAGTAAGTCGTTGAAATGAGGCATGTATTTTACACTGACAGCACAGCTTGGTTTGGACTTGCCATATTTCAAGTGCCCTAGCCATGAGGTTAACGGCTCCCATGCCGGACAACACAGATCCAGGAGAAGAAGAGGGAGCTCGCCCACATTTAAGAATGGGTGGAGAGAGAGGAGCAAAAGACAATGGTGAAATGGTCAGAGAGTACAATAGACAAGTTCTGGGAATGTTGACAGTTGAAGCTTTTCCTTCCCCCTCTGAGAACTGCCTCTCCCTACCAGCAACCCACTGACCCCATGGGATGGGGTGGGGCAAGTGGAGGGTGAAGAAAGGTGTCTGGTAAGGAAGGGTGGAGAGAGGGAGCCCAGGGGAGGGGGCCCTGGGAGACCCACCCACGCAGGCACAGAGAATTAGGGAGGCTTTCAGGGAGGCAATTCCCAGATTCCAGCAAGCAAGGCAGAGTCAGGGAGTCAAACAGATGCAGACGACTCATCCACAAGTGGGGAACGCCCAGGGTCACCTCCACCAGCAGCAGCTGACACAGGGCTGATTCCAGCCCAAGTAACCACTGAAACAAAGCCCTCAAAACCACAGAGTCTTAGTCAATCTGGAGCCAGATCCAGGAAAATTGAGGCCCTTGCCTGGGACCACTCAGCAACCATCAACACATCCTTGGCGTAATTCAAATGGTAGGGCTGGGGGCTTGCCACTGTCTGGACTTTTTATCCACCCATTTGGCCACTGCTACCCTGACAGGAGCATCACTCTCCTCCCCCACCCCTTGTGCAGATGGAGACGCAGGACCACACCACCGGGAAGGGTTGGGGCCATGATGCTTCACTAACTATTAAAGAAGAAAACTTAACTGAAGCACATAATTCAAGTTCAAACTTAGAGATGGTCCTCCCTTGAATGGGAAACCAATTGACTAACTGATGTTTTAAATAGGAACAAGAAAGAGAAAACCCTTTGCAATTAAAAAGCAAACAGCTCTGTGGACCGAAGAAGGAAGAAGGCACAGGAAGGGCAAGGGGGCAGGAAGAGGACAGAGGAAGACAGACAGAAAAGGACAAGGGGAGAGGCAGATCCCCACAGGGGAAGAGAGCAGGCAGGGGATGGCCAGAGCTCATGGAGATGCGAGGACCAGCACCGGGCCTCAGGCAGGAGCAGGAGGGTGCTGTCCATCTCCACTCCATGAGACTGGGGCACTGCTCTTCAAACTCTCAGGGGAGAAACACAGATCACCACTCAGAGGCCCTCCTTGATGAGAATTAGCATGGTGGTGGACCAGGGGACCCGTCAGATATCCTGGAGAACCAGGTCTGGAGGGCAGCCTGGATAGGCAGGTCAGAAACCCACGAGTCCTTGGGGCCTGAGCCTCTCCTGCCTGCCTGCCTCCAGGAAGAGGTACATCCCACCTGAACCAGGAAGGGGCACATTCCCTTACACCATCTCCCCAAATAGGAGCTGTCATCCTCCCTGTGCAGATGGGTAAAACTGAGGCCCAGAGACTGCAAGCCAACCTGTGTGGTTTCCACTATGTAACAGGCAGAATGAAGAGTGTGTGTGTTATTAATATAATAACCTTACAGGGGAAGCTTACATATGGTACTTACACACACACCCACACACACACACACACAGAATACATGTGAAAAGGGCTTTATAAAGTTTTATAAATGATAGTTATTAAGTTGACTCTTAATACAGACAGCATATTGTCCCCTTGACAAACTTATGGACCTCTTTCAAAGGGACTAAGGCCCACTTACAGAGCTCCTTCTAGTCTGTTATTCAACTAAGCCAAACAACAACAACAACAAAGGACCATATCTAACCTCTGCTTCATCCCTGCGTGGGCAAGGTCTTGTTTGTTTTTCAAAACCCACTTTTTAAGCACTGGAGAGCTCTCTGCTGCTTCCCACCGTTTCCAGCAAAAGTACAGGCTCCAGTTAATCCCGTAAGGGATCGCCTCCCCCTGCAGCTGGCTCCAGAGCTTCCCACGCCCAGAATGAGGAAGCAAGGAAACCCCAACCCCATCAGAGCAACTCGGCCCACCTTGTAGTTCTAGGACTCTACCACTGAGCGCCTACTATGCGCCCGGGAGGCACCAGGTACCTGCTGAAGAGGGTGTAGGATTTCAAAGTCCCTAGCCAGATTCTGGAAACAGGATTGCAGGTGGGGGTTGAGGCTCAAGGTGAAGCGGTTTAGAGGAAGCATTCCAGGGTATGGGGTGTCACCCCAGTTTCCTCCAGACCTCCAGAGGGCCAGAGCTTCTCCTTTCTCACACCCTGTAGATGAGCTTGGACATCCTCGCTGCCTGCCTCCCTGAGGACAGCTGAGCCACGCAGTGTAGTTAAAGAACACTACCGGCTAGAACTGAGCTGAACTAAGAACTGAAGTCCTCCTCTATTTTGGGCCCCTGGTCTCCCCCAGCCTCAGTCTGCTCATCCATGAAATGATAGCAGTAACATCTACCTACATCACAGAGCTGCCAGGAGGCTTGGATTCCCGCCCCAGCCAACCCAGCAGGGGATGGCTCAGAGATGGCCAGACCCTGTCATCTGGACTGGAAGCACGAGAAGCTTAGAATAAGAAAGGATGCAGGCAAGGAAGGTCTTCTGTGTGGGAAAGTGCTCTAGACCTGGTCAAGTGTAGAATATTTCTTCACTGTGCCCTCCAGCACTAAATCATGGTTTATTCTACTAGAGACTATTTAGTGAGAGCTCATTGCTTTCTCTCCAGCATCTAGAACACTGCCATCGTGACCCTAAATATACGTGTCTGTGTGTGTGTGTGTGTGTGTGTGTGTGTGTGTGTGTGTGTGCGTGCTTTGGATGAAAGCTAATCATTACTCTAAGTCCTCTACAAACACCTCATGGAACAGGAGGAATCTTGGGGGAAACAGATGAAGAACCCCCCTTTGGCCATCGACTTTCAAAAATAATTTTCTAGGTCACATGAAACCTTGCTTCCTCCCCTCCTGCTACATAAATGAAGAGATTCAGGAGGCCCAGCTGACTGGAGAGGTTCTGGGCACCCGGAGGCTGAGCGATCAGGGTCACCTCACCAGGCCCTTGGGCTTGACAGAGAAATTAAAAACCACAGGACCCAGTAGGCACTGGTTACACTGCGACTGTTAACCCCCAAATTCAGCTCCACCCAGCCCCCTTCTCATAGCCACCTGAAGTGAGGGATCCCTGAAGTCATTCCCTCAAGTTCATTCTTGTGTCAATAAAAACATGGAAAGGTCTAGGGATGGGCTTGGTTTACTATAAGATCTGGAATCGATCTGTGAAGCCTCTCAGAGAGCTGAACAGTTTCATCACAAAACCCCAATGTCATTTTCTGGGACAGACAGGACAGGGTACTCAGGAGCTCGGTGTCCCACAGGCAGGCTGGGGACTGGCCCTTTCTCCAGTTTACCTCTCCTGGGCTGGGACTGCAGAGGGGCAGCTGAACCCCAGCTGTGCAGCCTCGGTGGGCAGCTATGCCCAGTGGTTATGGCCTGCAGGGCACCCTCCCCTGGGACACAGACACCACTAGAAGGAAGGTGAACCGGGAGCAGCTCACAGGGCATGGAGACAGTGGAGGTCTAAAGAGCCCCACTGTTCAGGTTTCTTTTGCTCTGACAACTGGTAATCATGACCAAGGTAATGACCTTACTCTGTGTCAGGCACTATTCTAAGTACTTTACTGTATGAATTCCTTCAGGTCTTACACTTACCCAATTAGTTGGGTACCATTATCTTCTCTGTTTCACAGTTGAGGTACAGAGAGGCTAAGGAACAAGCTGGAAGTCACACAGCTATCACAGTTTCCAGCCAGCATCCCACTAGTGATATTAAAGATACAAGACACATCATCAACCCCTCTTGGCTCAGCTCAGACTCAGAAACACTTCCTTCCTCACACTCAATTCTCTTGCAGACTTGGGAGGAGCAGAGGTGGTTAGATTCTGGGCTCTGAGCTGGAGCGGAGGCTCTGTGTTTGGGCTGGAACAGGGAGGAGGACATGCAGAGTATAGACAATGACCTTCCCCTAGTGTATTCCAAATGGATGTCTGTGAGGCTGAGACTCTGGCAGTCTTTTTAACAAATAGTGCAATGGTCAGCCAGGCATGCCATACATTTTCACCTACTCTGCAAACTGAGTTGGAACAGAATATGGTTCCAAGGCCCAGGACAGTTAAACAACAGAAAATAAAACCACAACACATGTCGTCTGAACTCAGTGACCACAAAGTCTTTTTTTGATTCAATGCTTAATTAAGAAAAACAAAAAAGGAGGATATGGAGTCATGATGGCATCTAGCCACTTTCCCCCCATACTCCTAACTTCCTGTATAATGAAGCATTCTGTCACTTTAGCACCTTATCACCAAGATAACAATAGGCTATGTTTTCCCCCTAAGAACAGTTGGCTTGAAACAACAGACGGAGAAGCAGTGCGAGCCCCGAGGATCTGCGGAGCCACTGAGGACACTGATTAATGGGTTTCCCAGGCCTGCTATCAGCTGTTCCAGACACTAAGTGTAGGCACTGTTCTTAGAACATGCTACGCCAAAGGCCCGATCACAGGCACGCCAGGGAGATCAGCCTACGCATTCCCAACCTGTGAGTCAGCCTGGAGGTGAGCCAGAGAAAGCCAAGGTGCACAGGGGAAGGGCCACGAAAGGTCTGCGAGCCTGGGCTTCTCACTGCTGCTCCAGGAAAGGAGCCTGGCACTCCTATGGGGCATTAAGACCCCAGCTCGGACTTGAACAATGGACCACCTGGTCTGCCCTTAATTAAAACAAAGACACAGAGTTACACCACATTTGCAAGAGGTCTTAAAGCGGCCATCTGCTAGAACCTTGCATGTCACAGAAGAGGAGACAGAGCAGAGTAGGGTGGGAGAGAGGAATTTTACGCTTTTGAGGACTTCCTTTGTGCTAGCAATGATTCTTTATGCGGTGCTAAAGCTGGTAAGGTATGTTTTACATTGCTGTTTTAGAGAAGAGGAAATTGGGACTCAAGCCACTCAAGTGACTGACCGAGGGTCACAAACTAGTAAGTGAAGGAGCTGAGGTTTGACCTGGGTCGCACCCAGGCTCTTTCCAGCATGGCCCGCTGCCGTGCACAGGCAGACTCCACACAGCTCCTGACCCCTAGTTCCTAGCTCTGTTTCATCAGACCAGGGGTCCTCTATATGCCATGGGTCACTCTGGCAATCCAGTGAAGCCCATAGACACCTTCTTAGAATAACATCTTAAAATGCACAAAACAAAATGTTAACACCTTGAACATATCTAATAATATATTAAATAATAAATCTAGCCACAGATCTAATACCTTACATGATTTCCAAATAATAATAAGTATAAACGAGAGTCTGAAGAACTTGTAACAAGCAAGAGGATAAATGGAAACACCTGTGATTTCTATTGGTGATAAAGTCACAGGCACTCCTCACACAGGTTTGCTGCCCACATTCATGACTGGAAACAATGCTACATTTCAGTTAGAGGTGAGTGAAAATAAAAATTTTCCACCATCCAAGTTCACAAACTCCTGAAAATTAAGCAAACCTCACAACATAACAGGTGGCAAACAAACACATGAAAAGATACTCACCATCACATGCCTTTAAGGAAATGCAAATTAAATGCAAATTAGAACAATAATGAGATAACACTACATGGCTATTAGAGGGGCCAAAATCTAGAACACGGACAGACCAAGGGCTGACGAGGATGGAGAACAGGAACGCGCACCCATTGCTGGTGGAAATGCAAATTGGTGCAGCCATTTCAGGTGACAGTCTGACAGTTTCTTATAGAACTAAACATACTCTGACCACATGACCAAGGAGCAATCGACCCCCTTGGTATTTGCCCAAGGAAGTTGAGCACCCATGTCCATACAAAGACCTGCACAGGGATGTTTACAACAGCTTTATTCATAATTGCCAAAACGTGGAAGCAACCAAAATGTCCATTAGGTAGGTGAATGGATAGATTCTGCTACATTCAGATGATGGAATATGATTCAGCCCCAAAAAGAAATGAGCTATGAGGCCAGGAAAAGACAGGGAGGAGACTTAAATGCATATCACTGAGTGGGAGAAGCTGATCGGAAAAGGCTACATACTGTATGATTCTAACTGTATGACATTTTGGAAAAGGATGTAAAAAAAAAACTGTGGAGACAGTAAAAAGATCATGGTTGCCAGTGGTTGGGAAGGTGGGGAGAGGGATGAACAGGCAGAGCACAGAGGACTTTTAGGACAGGAAAATATTCTGTATGATATCATAATGATGGATACATGACATCATCGTTTAAACCCACAGAATGAACAACACCAACAATGAACCCGAAGGTAAATATGGACTTTGGGAGATGAGGATGTGTCAGTGTGGGTTCATCAGTTGTAATAAATCTACCACTCTCGTGGCGGGGGAGGATATGGGGGAGGCGCTGCATGGGTGAGGCAGGGGGTATGTGGGAAATCTCTGTACCTTCCCCTTAATTTTGCTGTGAACCTAAAACTGCTCTGAGAAAAAAAAAAAACAAACAAACCCAAACCCAAAACACCACAGAGCAGAGAGCGGCACTGCCATGAATCCCCAGCATGCCGGACACTTGTAAACCTTTTCCTCAAACCTGTATGGCAAAATAATAAGTTTGCATTTACTGAATGCTCATAACATTGTGGGCTCTCATCTAAGCGGCTGCATTTCCTACTTACAACAACTCTTTGAAGGGGGTAATATTACCTTCACTTTACAGATAAAAAAATTGGGTTTCAAAGTTGAATCTTTAAAACAAGTTAGACAGATCTACCTACTACACGCTTGAGTTACTGGATTAATATAATTAGAGAGATCGCAAAGCAAGCTGTTAAAAACCCTTTTACCTGGAACCCCTTATTTTTAAATTTGTGCAAATAAAACAAAATAAATTGGATGCTGAAGCTGATATAAGACTGCAAATGCCATCTTTAACCCCAAATTTCAAAATACTACATCCATCAAAAGAGCTTCATGGTACCAGAACGTGAACTGAGAACATCTAATAAGCAAACACTCAACTGTGAAATTCTAAAACCATGAATGCATAAATACAAATTAATACTGTTGTCCACCTTAAATATTTCAGACAGGATTTCTTTTTTGTTTTCTTTTTTCTTTTTTTTAAATTTTATTTATTTATTTATTTGTTTATTTATTTAGGGCGAGCATCAGCAGGGGGAGGGGCAGAGGGAGAGAGAGAATCTTAACCAGACTCTGCACTAAGCACAGAGCCCCACGTGGGGCTCGATCCCACGAGCCCGAGATCATGACCTAAGCCAAAATCAAGAGCCCGATGTTCAACCGATTGAGCCACCCAGGTGCCCCAGACAGGATTTCCTTTGAAAATAATGGTAAGAATGATGTCTGAGCACCAACACTCCCCCCCAACCTATATTTGACGAAATAGTGTGGTTGGAGGTACAATGGATTTCATATTTCTCACACTGTCAGTGCCTACGGTGAGGTCCTCACACAAAGGTCAATTAACTGGGCACTGCAGTCTGGGATCCCTGGTTCTGAACATTCTTGCATTCTTCCATTTATCCCACGAAATTCTAGGCAAGCCCTTTAATCCCGTTCAGCCTCAGGTCCCCCATCTATAAAGCTGGGATAGGTAACACCAGCCCTTATTACCTCACAGAGTTAGTAGGCGAATCAAGTGAGAGGCTAGGTGCAAAACTGCTTCTTGAGCAGAAACACTTAATCCCATTGTGATGCACCACTAAACTCTAATAAAGGATAAGTCCTTCAGTACGATCTGGAGCGCAGCCGTAAATCCGAGCAGGGAAATATAAGAGGCTCCTGCAGCACTAGCAGGGATCATTAATCCACGCTGCCCACACCTGTCGCTGAGTTCAGCAGCAGCGGCAGCAGGAAGGCCAATGATGTGCTCTTTATGGCAACCCTTCCCGCCAAGAAGGCATGAAAACCCTGGAAGAAAGTGGAGCTGGTGATACTCAGGTTTACAATTCCTTGCAAGGGAACATAACGTGCATCCTCCCCTCCCCCAATGACCAGGGCTCATGGACTTGACCTAGGCTCCTCTTTAGGGAGAAGAGTTTCAAGGAGATGGTGACCCGTCACATCCAATGTCTGAAAGTCACGGAGTCAGCAAGGATACAGCAACTGTGACAGTGTGGCTACCTCGAGGCCCCCAGGGCCCCTGAAAACAATCATCTCTATCAGCATGGTGGGAAGGAAGCTGGAACGGGAGGGAGGGGAAGCCACGGGAGTGAGGAGCACAGAGACCATCTTCCCCAAGAATCTGGTTGAGAAGGGAGGAAGAAACAGATCTGATGACCTCAGTCTCATGAAAAGGGACAGCTGATTAAAGGGAGGGGGCAGAAGGATGGAGAGGGAGATGAAGGAAGGAGGGAGTTAGACAACCGGCTAGGCTTTCTTAAAAGGCTTTCCCAGCAGCATCATGCGGCTCAGCACAGAGTCCTCCCTCCTATGTGGGTCCCCAGACCACCCACTCTGCTCCCTCCTCCACCGGCGCCAAGTTCGAGGCCGATCTCCCAGGGCGGGGTCAGCCCGCAGTCAGGGTAGCGAGAAACTGTCCCAGGATGGGCCAGCAAAGGAAGGCAAGGAGAGGCAAGGCTGATGGCGGGGCAGGCGAGGGAGGACGGGAACCTGGGAGGGCGGGGGCGGGCAGGTGCAGGGAGGGCCCCCTGGTGAGAGGAGCAGCAGCTCTGAGTGGTAGTTAGAGAGGAGCCTTCTAGAGGAGTTTAGGTGGAGCAGCCCTGGTTGGTGGCAAACTCCTAGGCGTGGCTCTGGGGACGGGTGGCTGAGGCGGAGGTGGTGGGTGGCAGCCACTGGAACCGCCAAGGCGGAGGGCCTCTGAGGAGAGGGTTCGGGGGGCGGGGGTGGTGGGCATCGGACATGTGGGAAGGCTGGGCAGAGCAGGATGGGGAGGGCATGGGGAGCAAGGAGTGCGGTGCGGCTAGGATGGGGCATGTGGGAAGGGGCTTCTGGAACACCAGGTGAGCCCAGAGCAGGCGGACCAGCCAGGGCACCAGGCCAAGCCGGGGGTGGGACCGCATGACAGGCACCAGGGAGCCGCAGGCAGACCTGTGCTTCAGGAGGATGGCTCCACAGGGGTGGGTAGCTGGGCTGGAGAGGGAGAAAGGCAAAAGGGAGTTGAGAGACTGGCGACTGTGACCACCTGGGTAAGAGGTCACTGCTGCCACCAAAGTGGGGGAGGTGAGAATGGAGGGCAGGGGCTGAGCATGAATGGAATTGCAAAGGAAGGGGAAGTGAAGAAACAGGGGAAGAGAAGCAGGTATCAGGAAGAAGTTGGTGAATGTGGCTTAAAGGTGCCTAAGGGGCATCCTAAAGACAGCCACAGGCACCCAAGTGGGGTCGTGGGGCTCAAGAAGGTAGCAACTGTAGAGAGTCATCATCACGGGGAGTGACAGCTGAGTGTAGGGAAGGTTCCCCCTGAGAAAGCACCCCCAGCAGAAGCAAAAGGAGTCAGATACAAGCCCCTGGAGGACACCTTGTATGTCCTATGGAAAAGGAGAAAGAGCGTAAGGACGACTTTCAAAAATGAATCAAGAAAGTTGTGTCACAAATGCAATAGGAGAGTTTCAAGGAGGAGGAGGAAACTAATCGCTACCAGGTACTTTAAATGCTTTAGGTAAATTTCACATATACCCTTCATCTCAGTCCTGTAAGATGATAGCTCTTATTATTCCCACTTCACAGATGAAGAAACAGAGGTATCATCACAATACCTAGTAAGCAGTCAAAGAGAGTTCTCAGAGTAAAGCCCAACATTGTTACAACAGACTACATGGAAGGGCCTTCAACCATCTGCCTCCTGGCTGCCGCCACCCCCAGCCTCCCCGCGTACCACTATCCCCTTTGCTCACCCCAGCCCTGTCTTGGCTGCTGCTTCCAACCAGCCAAGAGCTTTCCCACCTCAGGGCCTTTGCACTTGCTGTCCTCTCTGAACAACCCGCTCTTCGCCTAGCTGACTGCTTCTCACCTAGAGACCGCAGCTTAAATGCCACCTCCCTGACACCCTGTCTAGAATCAACTCCTCTCTCCCAGTTCTAGCACAACACCCACAACAGAAGGTCCTTCTTGGGATGACATGATAAGATTATCTTTGTGTGTTTCTCTCTCCTAACTGGACAGAAAGACCTGCAAGTGTGGGGTCTTCTCTGTCTTCATCCTTCTCTCTGGTGCCCAGCATAGAGCGCCAGCACTTAGCAGTAAAGAGTAAATTAATGAACATACTTCTTCTCAGGTAGTGTTAAGTTCTGAGGACATTCCTTCCAAGAAGACTTTCAATCAGAATGACCAGGTCTGCCCAAATCTGGGCAGCAAGGCTGGTTTTAGCCTTTCCCTAATCTGCTGGTCTGTGGTGAAACGCACACAGCTCCTCGAAGACATGACATGCACGGGATGCAATAAATTCCTTATGCCTGAGACAGCTGTTACGCATAGTTGGGCGACCGGTCTACCTTCCCTTCCAGGATCACTCAGATTCCACATCCCTTCCATGGTGAAGTTTCATGTGACTCTCCACTCAAAAGCCTTCCATGGCTTTGTGTCTCACTCAGAGTAAAAGGCAAAGTCCTCCCAGAGGTTTTATGGGCCACATACCCGGGCCCCCTCCCTGGACCCCACCTGCTACCGTCTGACCTCTACGTTGTTCTTGCTGTTTCCAGAACATACTGAGCACCTCCGCTTGTCAGCACCTCTGTGCCTTCTGCTGTTCTCTTTGTCTAGAATTCTCTTCCCTCTAAGAGTCCACATGCTCATGTTCTCGCTTTCTTTAGTTCTCTGCTCAAATATTGCTGTCACATAAAGCCTTCCCAGCATATCCTTATATAAAACAGCAACCCACCTCTGCTCGGGACGCTCCTATCTCCTTTACCTTGCTTTCTTCCTTATTTTCTGCCTAGCACTTACCACACACACACACCCACACACACGCACGCACACACACGTTTACTCTCTGCCTCTCACTGAGAAGAACATACACTACAAGAGGGCAGGAATTTTGTCTGTTCTCTTTACTGCTGCATCCCTGGTGCCTGGCACGCAGTAGACACTCAAAATGATCTCTCTAATGGATTAGCAATTGTGGGAAATTTAACTCAGGGAGGGCAATTAAAAAAAAAATACAAATAGGTAGAAACAGTCTGGTTGTTACTCAAAAGCAGAACACAGAATTACTATAGGACTCAACAATTCTACTCCTAAGTAGATACCCCAGAAAACAGGAGCTCGACGGGTACGTGTACGCCGGGGTTCACTGCGCCGGTATTCACAACATCTAGAAGGTGGAAACAACCTAAGTGTTCATCGACCGATGAGTGGACAAACAAAATGTGGTCTATACACATACAATGTGGAACTATTCGACCTTCAGGAGGAAGGGAATTCGGACCCATGTTACCACACTGATGAACCTTGAGGACATTATGTAAAGTGAAATAAGCCAGTCACGGAAGGACGAGTATTGTAGGATTCCACTTACGTAAGGCACCTGGAGTAGTCAGAGCCCTAAAGGCAGAAAGCAGAATGGTCGTTGCCAGGGGCTGGGGTAGGGGAGAGTGGAGAATTCTTTTTTTTTTTTTTAAGATTTTATTTATTTATTGGCAGAGACACAGACAGAGAGAGAGAGAGAGCACAAGCTAGGGGAGTGGGAGAGGGAGAAGCAGGCTCCCCGCTAAGCAGGGAGCCCGATTCCAGTGCTCGATCCCAGAACTCTGGGATCATGACCTGAGCCAAAGGCAGATGCTTAATGACTGAGCCACCCAGGCACCCTGAGAGTGGAGAATTTTTGATTAATGAGTATAGTTTGGGTTGTTTCAGTTTGGATGATAAAAAAAAAAAAGGTTTGGGAGCTGGATGGTGTGATGGTTGCAGAACAATGTAAATGCACTTTAATACCACTGAACCGTACACTTAAAAACAGTTACGAGGGTAAATGTTATTATGTTTCGCCATAATAAAAAAAAACAAAAGAATAAATAAAAAAAAACACCTCCTACTCAATTCAGCCATTGGAAAACTTAAGTGTGGTTGGAATAACTTGCACGTGTGAGTCGACTTTCTCAACTGTAAATTTTATGGAATCTGAATATAGATTAAGTATTTCTGATTAAAATTCAGCCCCGGGGGCGCCTGGGTGGCTCAGTTGGTTAAGCGACTGCCTTCGGCTCAGGTCATGATCCTGGAGTCCCAGGATCGAGTCCCACATCGGGCTCCCTGCTCGGCGGGGAGTCTGCTTCTCCCTCTGACCCTCCCCCGTCTCATGCTCTCTCTGTCTCATTCTCTCTCTCAAATAAATAAATAAAATCTTTAAAAAATAAAATAAATAAATAAATAAAATAAAATTCAGCCCCAAATTGAGATGTGCTATGAGTAAAATATATTTTGAAAGCTTAGTAAAAAAATGTAAACTATTTTACTCCTAACTTTTATAGTCATTACATGTTGAAATGATATTTTGATATATCGGGTTAAATAAAATATATTAATAAAGTTGAAAAAAAAGAGAGGAGCAGATTCTCATGCCCGCTACCATACAGGTGAACCCTGAAACACTGCGCTAAGTGAGACAAGGACCAGACGCAAAACAGCAAATATTGCATGATTCCACTTGTCTGATATGCCTAGAATAGAAGTTTTATAGAGACAGAAAGGAGATCAGAGGTTACCAGGGGCAAGAGCAGGGGATAGGGAGTTATTGCTTGGTGGGTACAGAGTTTCTGCCTGGGGTGATGAAAAATTTTGGAAATAGAAATGGCAATTGTTCTATAACATGGGGAAGGTATTTAATGTCACTGAATTGTACACGTAAAATGGTTAAAATAGCAAATTTCATATATATCAACAGTTAAGAAAAAGGATAAGGAATGGGGAAAAGAAGTAAATGGAAGCAATCATTTTCTTAAAGCTAGAGAGAGAGCAACAAACAGCTGTGGGGCAAGCATCAACATGCTAGCTACTTGGTGATGGGGTAAAGGAAACTTCCCTGGATTTGGACATAAAGGAATTTTCCAGATTCAGACAGCTCTCTCCTAGAGAAAGGCTGGGAGAATAAAAATCTTCCCACTGCTGAACTCCTGTGGACAAACGTTTGGTGACAGCTTGCTACCCTGTATTTATATCTCTTAAGACTATGACACATAAGAGGAGGTGGGGAGTATGCCAGATGGCAATAAAACATGGTACATACAGCGGAAGGCTCTGAGCAGGCTCTGAAGTTAGAGCATATTTGGGTTTTCTTCCCAAGAAGCTGCAGTGAAGTTTAAGGTGAAGAACTTTTATGTAATATAATTTTATATAGAATGCATTGAAGAATGTATGTATATACTGTTACATTTACAACTTATCGTCCCTAAGTATACACTCTTATAACTATGTTATATAGTATACTACTTGTGTTCCTACCTGTGGAACGTGTTAAATGGAGAACTGTGGCCCTCACCCTTTGTCTTTTGCAAAACTCATTCTTGAACCTGCAGGCATTTGGTTCTCTTCTGCACAGTCATCTTCTGTCCAATCCTGCTTCCTCTCCCATTCCTTTCACAAGTGTTGATTGCTAATGAACACCTTATACTCCAAACACCTTCTAAGCATCTGCTTTTGAAGATCTAACCTATAACAAATACCTACTGCCTGTCAGGCATTATTCTAGGTGCTGGGGAATCAGCAAGTATAGAAAACAACTCCTACCCCCATGGGGTTTTAATGGGGTTTCTGGGAACACTTTTGCCTACATAATAAGGCAATGTTTGTAGCTAGAGCAGGACCTTCTACCTTCTTCCTGTCTTGGAAACAGATGTGATGGCTGGAGCTTCAGCAGCCGCCTTGCTCTACAAGGTGACAAGTATGATGGAATGCCTAGGGCTGCACTATACAATTTAACAGCCACTAGTCACATGGGGCTATTGAGCATTTGAAATGTGGCTAGTCTGAATTGAGATGAGCTGTAAAATACATACAGGATTTTAGGACTTAATAAAAAAATGAATATGAGATATATCAATATTTTTTAGTATTGACTACAGGTTGAAATAATATTGTAGATATATTAGAGTAAATAAAATATATTATTCCAATCAATTTCACCATTTTAAATGTTGCTACAAGAAAATTTTAAATTACATATGCAGCTTGCATTGTATTTCTACTAGACAGCACTGGCCTAGAGAATCAGAGAATATAGCCACTGAACCTCTAGCCACTATCTCTCTACTGATATCTGGTTTAAAAATAAGCTGGGTGCTTGAGACCTGGGGATGAGCCAGGCATGTCCCTGTCGTCACAGAGCCCATAGTGAGAAAGAGACACAAAAAGCAATCAAGGAGGGATACCAATCAGCAAGATTTCATAGGACCAGAGCCTGGGGTCCCCAGTGGGCACCAACCCCAGACTGAGGATGGAATAAGAGAAGAGGAAGTGAAGAAGAGCTCAAGGAGGGCTCCCTGAAGGAGGTGATGCTTGCTTAAACTGAATCACACAGAGAACAAGCTAGCTAGGCCAGGAAGGGGCCCCTGTTCAGCACAAGCAGTATACATCCTCCGTGGACTAGGGCTCTAAAACTCCCATTATTTGATGAAATTCGAAGAGGAAAGTATACACTTGTATTGGTTCCCCGTTTAAAGAGCATTCATCGTCACAGATAAAGCAAACCTCTGAACAAAACCATGTATATGCAACTATTTTTCAACTTAAAGCGCTATGCAGTTGTTGGGTGTTAATAATAGTAACAAAGTTGTGGTTGTGGCTGTGATTGTTACAGAGTGGGCAGCCATCCCTGCCTTACTGTTCCTGGACTGCTCTTCACTCGGTGGCACTGCTCACGGCCACCCAGCCCAGACTCCAGGATTCAGGGGGCGTCCGTCCCAACGCCCATCCAGCAAGGCCAAGGAGATGCCAGCAGGCGATATCCTGCCGTGGTAGCTCCCTTTCAGAGAAGGACTCTTCTCGGCCATCTCCTGCACTGCTGGTGGGGAGTGTCCTCTGGAAGAACCTCCAGGGAGGACGCCACAAGGCCTGTGATATTTTCCATGTGATGCACATACCCCTCGGCTCAGAATCCTCATGACTATCCCGCAGATATGCTTTCACGTGTGTTCGGAGTGTGGGTGAGAAAACGTAGTGCAGGGCGCCTGGGTGGCTCAGTTGGTTAAGCAACTGCCTTCGGCTCAGTCATGATCCTGGAGTCCCGGGATCGAGTCCCGCATCGGGCTCCCTGCTCGGCAGGGAGTCTGCTTCTCCCTCTGACCCTCCTCCCTCTCATGCTCTCTGTCTCTCATTCTCTCTCAAATAAATAAATAAAATCTTTAAAAAAAAAAAAAAAAAAAAAAGAAAACGTAGTGCAGCACTAGTTAAGATGGCAAGAGACTCGGAACGAGAAAAGCAGTTGAATAAATCGTGAAATGGGAAGCCATGAAAATAATAAAGGGATTAGAGCCCCACATACTGACATAAAACAATCTCCAAGATATATTTGAGTGAAAAAAGCAAGGTGCACAATATGTGCACAACAACATTTTCCAGTAAAATATAAGTAGCGGGGGGCGGGGGGGTGGGTGGCAGGATGCACACACACACATGCCCACATGCCCACATAAGTAGAGACTTTCAGGAAAAGCAGATGGAAAACGGTCCCGTGATTGCCTCTAGGGCTGGAACCTGGAGGCCTGGGGAAAAGATACACTCACCACAGTACATGCTCTTGTCCTGCTTGAATTTTTTTTTTTTTTAATCATAAGCATACATTTCTTTTTTTTTTTTAAAGGAAACTAGTTTTTTTCTTAAAAAGACAAAGAAATCTTTATAACTGTATTTATAAAATGAACCACAAGGAACCTGAATTAACCACTCGCTGTGAGGACAGCCAAAAAAGAGAGCTTTTTATCTCAGGTTAATATTTGGGGGACTGGATCCACTCAAGCTCGTATCTAACGTGCAGCACACACACTCACGCTGAGCCCGCCAACTCCATGGGGGACAGTGGGGACAAGGAATGAACACAGAGCCGACGTAATCTAGGCTGGGAAACCTGTTGGACACAGAAGCGCCGGGAGGCCGGTACAAGTAAGCGGACAAAGCCAGAGTCCCCTGCAGGAATGCAGAGCCCGGAGACCGCCAGAGGCCCCTGCAGGAATGCGTACCCCGGAGACCGCCAGAGTCCCCTGCAGGAATGCGTACCCCGGAGACCGTCCTCTGCTCTATCAGCGCTGCCTGCCGCTGTCCGTATTAGGCAGAGTGGTACTTGACGCGCCCCAGCCAGCACAGCAGAGCCCAGCTTTGAGGGCCGTGGTGGGTGATTTCAGAGGTCCGGAATGTCAGATAGGCTTATCTAGACCAGGAGATAGCAGCCTGCCCTGTCAGCTGCCCCCTACCCCACCTCCCTGCCTCCTGCTGTGCTCAGCTTCCGAAGGTCAGCAGCCACTTGTACCCCCCAAGCCTGGGCCACCCACCGATGGGAGCCACTACAGAGGCAGAGGTGGGCAAGGGTCACCGTCAGGAAAAAAAGGTATGCGGTGACCCTGCTGGATGCTCACAAAATACAGACATTTCCTCCTCACGAGATAACCCAACAGTTTTCACTTTATAGGCTGGCCCCATTCCTGCTGGTGACAAGAGTCCATGAGTCATTTCCTGCATGCGTGTTTTTATGATGTACAAATCCCTTCTGGTCTGCATTGGTTATCTGTGATCACTGAGCAACCCCATGGAGGCTGGTAGAAAGAACCCTGGATCGGGAATCCAGGCTCGTCCTCAATGGTCCCCCAGGTCCTCTGTTTGACTACGAGACCCTCTCTTCACAGCCTGGCCCTGGGAGGCCGTTCTTTGCAGGTCTCCTCCTGCATCCATCTATTCTGCTCTGCCTGGCTCTCACCCTCTCCCCTCTCCCCACCCACACCTTCATTCCTCTTACACAGCAACACACTCTCCCTGGAATATAGCTCTCTGCCTTGTGTTCCCTCAGTGAGGCCAAGCAAACTTCTTCTCATATGTCAAGCTCCAAATCATACCTTCTCTTCCAGGAAGCATTCCCGGACTGCTCCAGTCAGGCTCAGTCATTGCTTTTCTCTACTTCTGCAAAACAGTGGGCGCACCTGTCTCATACACTTAGGATATTTATGAAAATAATGGCTAAGCATTTGCTGATCACTTATGATGTACTAGGCAGTGTTCTAAATACTTAACAAAGATTGCCTTAATTAGTGCTCACAGCAACTCCATGAGAGAGGGACCATCTTCATTTTACAGAGAACACTACTGAGGATCAGTGATTTAAGTAGCCTGCCCAAGGCCACAGAGCTAGCTGGTGCCGACTGGTACCGAGACAAGTGCCTGGCACACAGCAGCTGCTCAAAAATTATTCACCTCATGAATGATTAAATAAGTTAATAAATACAGAAACAACGTTTCTGTCTCACAAACTGCTCAGAGCCACTTCTCATTCTTTCAAACCACCTCCCCTGTCAGGTGCCTAGCAAGGCACAGAGCACTAGAAACATCTGCTGAAGGAATGAAAAAAAGCATATTGGAGCACACCCATCAACAGAGTCCAAATCCTGATAAAGCCACCCGCTAGCTTCAGATCAATAGCTTCAGGTTCCTGGGCCCCTCTATGTCACCTATCAAATGGAGAGATGGTACACAACATCCTCTCAAAATATGTCCTTCTGACACTAGGTACATATAAAATAAAAGACCAGATTTCGTGATGATGGCAATTCCCATATCAAACTTTGTATTGTATTGTTTTGTTTTGTTTTCCTTCTGGGCTGTTTTCCCCGAGGAACATTACACAATTGGATGTGACATTTGATCGGGGTACTACCCTGATGCAGAGACAATATATTAGTCCTAAAAGAGTTAATTTGGCTTGATCCTTGGTTCACTCTATCCTTGGCAAAACAGGTCACACCCAAGGAAAGAATTATTAAGTGCCTGACAAAACCCTCATAACTAATCAATAATGAACCATGATCCCAAGTTAAATTACACAACTGACACCTAAGCCACTGCTCTAATGACATTGTAGGTCCTTCTCCCTGTCCCCTGGCACCCCCACCAGAGGCTTTCTTCTCCAGACAGATGCTGGTCAATCTCCCCCAACCACCACTGCCAACATACATGCATGCATATATACGTACACACACACACTCACACACACACACTCACATGCTTGTGAAATGCTAAAGCCCAGACCCACTCCAGATGGTGCTGAGATGTCCACAACAATGGAAAGGTGAGGGTTCTGGCTGAATTCCATTTATTTCTACTCTAACTGTGGCTAGCCAGGAGCTTGGCTATGTGCCTGATAACCTGACGCACCTGTGCTATATGTCTTAGCATTAGTGGTCATCCACGTGCATGCTAATACCCAGCATTTCTTGTTTGGCTAATGCTCAGCATAAACTACTACACCCAAGGATACCTAAAAGAGGTGTGTGAGTGAGACAGTGTCTGTTCATGTTAGAAGAGAGGGAGGACCCATGTTCTGTGTTTTGTTTGACTCACAACAAGGACTACAAGCTCTAGGCTCTTAGAGCTGAGTATTAACCATCCACATGAATCCAATATGGTGAGAGACTATACCATAACCGGAATGCACATAAACAGTCCCTATAGAGGACACCTGTTATTTATCCATCTCACACCTCTATGACCTTGGGAACCTGCTCCTCCCTCATGTCAAGCATGTGATGCTTGAAAGGGCTACCAAGGACAGTAGCCAGTTCTCCTGGTTTGGGCACAATAATTGGTCCAGGGACAGCCCAATCAGAATCCTTCCCTGAGATTTTATTCAATATTGAGCAGGAGGAGAGAGAGTCTAGCCTTTGGGTCATAGAGCTATAAAGATATGAACTAGAGACCACCAACATGGAGAAAATCTGTTCACAGGATGTTAGAATGGAGCCAACATAGAGCAAAACGTCCAAGACATAGATGGAAGGAGAGAGGCTAGGAAAGACTGTCTGGACCTTCTTGTTTATACAAGTTAACGACTCCCTTTTGTGTTTAGTTAGCTTTGAGCTGGGTTTCTCAAGCATGTGGCGCAAGTGACCTCACACAGTCAGAGCCGTACTTGGACCATATTTCCAAATGTGTTCCACGCTTCAGGATCTAGGTAGTTCTTAGGAGATGGGCTACCACACATGTGAAAGGTCTTTATTACTCCTCCTACGAGGCATAAAATTCCTGAGCAAGATGCACTGTCAACTCAGCATCGCTAACTACAGATGTTAGTGCTTTCCCTTTGTTATCTCAAGCACCAGTGGTGACCTGCCAACCCCAAGAGTCCACAAGTACTCTTCTATTTCAACCCATCAAAGCTTGTAAAATAAGGCCTGGCCAGACAGGGAGAGGCAACCGACCAACTGGTGATTTTTGAAAAAAAAGCACATCTCCCTGGTGGTCGAGCCTCCATCACATCCCGGTGCTGGCTCATTCGCTCCGCAGGTCTGTCCTTGGATCACCGAGAGAGTCCTCTCAACAGCCAGAAACTGCTGGGTGCAGGAGGCCATGGCATTTCCTCATAGAATAAGGTCTCTGAAAACCTTCCTGAGAAAACATCTTGCAGCCTGGCCACCTGACTTCTATGGGACCTTTTCAAAAGAAAGCGGTCACATGCTGTTACTGAAAAGGGTGATGCTTTGAAAACAAAGAGTGCCCCCCTCTCCAAGTCTGAAGAGGTTCCCAGTGATAGAGGAGCTGGGAAGTTACAGCAGCTAGGTGGGGGTAGCACCTCGAGGACCGGTCACACCCCTTTCTGTCCTTTTTCTTTAACACTTCTGTCTCTGCTAGGAAGCTTGGCAGGTTATGGGCAGGCACTGCCTGGATGGCTAGAGCTCTGGGCTGAAGTTCTGGCCTGGTGGAATGCTCCTCCTATGCCCCATAAAGTCGCCCCAGGCTTGGAGGAGCTTTGGCAGCTGTCCCCCCGGGGGCAGGGGAAAGCGGCCGTATCCCACGGTACACTCAACAGCTCCTCATCACCAAAACAAAAACACAACAGTCCTGATCGCCATGGAGAGTTCAATCCTCTTGTCTGGGATTGGCACCAACTAAAATTCCAAGGGCTCTGGCTGAGCTACCTCCTGTGAGGTCTAAATACAGCATGCTCACTTTTAACCTAAACATACAGTCTGGACCACTGCCCGGGGCTGACAGCCCCCCAGGGCCAGCGGGAAGTCTTGACTTCTGGCTGCCCATTAGGCAATGGGCATCGCAGTGAGAGAAGAGATGTGATGCTCTGCTTACTTAGGCCACGTTCACCAATGTTGCCTATGGCCAAACAGTGGGGGAAGTAATCAGCTTGTGGAGGGTTAACTGCGAGTGTGACCCTGAGCACAGAAATGCATCCTGGGGAAGAGGGTGGGGGGAAGAAGGGAATGAGAGAGGGAGAAAATGCCATAAGGACCAAAGACCTATTTCTTAGCCAATTAAAGTCAAGGCATCTTTCTACAATGTTGGCTCCCCGGGGAATGGAATTTAGGGCGTAAGCTCTAGAATCAGACAGACCAAGGTTGCCTCCTTGTTGTGTGATCTTGGGCAAGATAATTGACTTCTCAGTTTCCATAGCTCTAAAATGGACCAAAGGACCATGGAGGTGTTCACTGAGACCATGTTTATAAAGTGCCTGGCACGCAGAAGTTGCTCAATAAATCATAGCTACTAGCAGTAGCAGTGGTAATAGGAGGAGGATAGTGCCAAGCATGCCTTTATTCTCTCTGCCATGGAGAGGACACAAGAAGAGTAGCTGAGGCCACCACAGTAAGACAGAGGCTCCCACCCAGGATAATCCGTGCATGTATAGACCAAGGAAATCTTCAACAGAGCAAAATGCTAGCACACGCCCACACCTATTAAGAACCTCAGAATGGCAGGATGGCGACAGCTTCCCAAACTCCCGGCAAGCCAACCCGCATGCCCCACAAGGGTAAGAAATCACAGGGTTTTCCCTTACCTTGGTGTTCATACAGGACTTCCCTCGCTTATACTCCTTGTGGGATCCACGCTTGTCCAGTTTGTACCACAGGGCTTTGGCTTTCCAGGTGGTCACCTTGGACTTGAGCTTGGAATAAAAATTCCTGTGGTCCAGAGGGTCTAGGTCCAGGTGTCGTGTGAGGATGTTGAAGGCCTGGAGGGTGCCTTTGCACGTGGAAGCCTGGACAAAGTTCTCAAAAACCTGCCCGGCCTGGCTCTGCTTCTCGTCTTCGTTTTCCCCCATGTTTCAGGAGTTGTGTAGCGCAGTGGTATGGAGAGGCCGGAGGAGAACACCATGAAGTACCTGGAGACACGTCACACCTGCAAAGGTAGGTGGAGGCAGAGGTGAGCTCCATGGCAATGCAGGCAAGGTGGGGGGGATGGGTGCTGAGAGGGAAAAATAAAATTCCTTTGGGATGTTAAGCATACTAAACATTAATACTTAATGCTAAACATAAACCATCTATAAAAAATGTACAATCATCCCTTCTGACCTGACAATGGTGTCTTGCTGGCAATCTCTTTCTCCCCCCCGCCCCCAACACCCCACTCCTCTCGCTGGTTGTAAAGAACTACAGGTTGCTCAAAGATATGGCCTGGCTGATGTCAGCATTACCTGGTCAATCTTGCTATGAGCTAGATAGTTCTAGAAATAATAACTAGTAAGGGGGGGGAACAAAGCAGAGAAGCATACTAGATTTTATGAGCACCACTGAAAACCTTTAATTCGTGGTGCTGTAAATTAGTTGACTAATATTAGTGTAATCTAAGCACAGAACAGTGCACAGACCAAAACATTCAAAGCACGTGCCTCCCTAGATTTCAAGGCCTTCCCACCTATCCTAAGACACCAAACTTGAAAGTCTTCCTCCAGTAGCTACTAGAGGGCAGGTCCTTCCCCTATACAGACGACAAGCGGCAACTTCTCGAAACTTCTCTCTACTCCTCGTATCTGCTGCAAGCACGGCATCCACCTCAGTCAGACAGACAAAAAGACACAGACACACACGGGTCTCCTCCCCACACACAAAAGGAGTCTGTGCTTTGTGAGCCCAAGCTGTGAGCTATTTGGAACAAGTGCTCAGGCCAACAGAAGGAAAAATGCGATGGGTATTCATTCACATCACGAAAATAGTTCGCCTGGGTTTTGGCCATCGGCCTGTCTCTCTGCACCACTTTAACCTCAGGCATTTCTTAGGAAAGTCATTCAAGTTTCAAAGGAACAAAAATAAGTTAGGGTTGATTTTCCAAAGCAATAGCTATTTTTCCAGAATCCAAAGCTAGTGCAAGAAGACAAGCATAGAGGAACTAGGGCTGCACAGCTGTCCGGAGGGCTCGAGAGGGTCGGTAAACAAGAGGATACAGCATACCAAGCTCCCCCAGACAGAGGCCTGGCAGGAGGAGGTCAGCAAACACAGAGACAAGGCCCTTGGGCTGGGTGGCTTCCCACTCTCCAGACAGAAACACTATTGTGGGTGCATCTGGATTGTGGGCTGGCCGTATAATACTAAAAGCAGAGAATGGTGTTTGTTTTCTTCCTTCATCCTTTACTCATCCATTCAGCAACAATTACTGGTGCCTAAGCAAGAGCCATGCATCACCCTAGGTCCTGGGGATGCAGAGATGGGGCCTAGTGAGGAAGACAGGTGTATAAAGAGTTGATTATAAGACAACAGGCAAGCACTTTTAAAAGATGAACATGGTGCATGGAAGCCACATAAGGAGGTGTCCAACAGACCCTAGAGGTGTCCAGAGGAGCCACAGGGCGGAGGGGGGCTGGGATGCCCAAAACACTACAATTTTAGGAACAAGGTGAATTTCATTAGAAGACCAGGGAATAGAAGTTCTCAGGCAAAAGAAACACCATACAGGCGTGAGTCTGGACAGAGCCAGGACAGCTGCAGAATGAGAGCAAGTCCAAGGCGTCTAGAGTTCCAAACTCATGACAAGAGGTGATGGGCGCATCCAGGGCAGATCATGGAGGGGATCTGGCTTCTCCCGTGGGCTGCGGGGTGCAGGAGATAGAGCAGCGGGCCGAGAGGAGTCTCTGCGCAGAGGAGGTGGCGGGGATGCATGGGAGAGGGAGGTGGCCATGAACAAAGCCACCGGGAGAGCCCCAGGAGAGAGCCCCACACACACGAAGGCTGTACGGCAGCCCCGTGGGCACCAGCTGCAGGGAGCAACTGGCTGGGGGCAGACACCCAGACGCTGCTGGCCGAGGGGGCACCGGCAACAGCATGGGACCCCTCCCCTTCCTCCCCTCCACCCCATCAGTCTCCAACGGGCCTGGCACCGTACTCAGCTGAAGGCCCATTCCCTGCTCCAGGCCTAGCCAAGTTCCAGTCTTCAGCCAGGCCTCTGTCCTCCAGGAGCACTGACCTGGCGGCTCTGTTCCCCGCACCTCAACAAAGCCAGAAAACGTGGAGAGCGGGGCCTGTGCTTTGGCAGGTGCCGATAAGACATGGATTCCCTCCCGGAGGCTCTCTCGGCTCCTCAAACCTCTGCAGTGCTCACCTCGGCATCGCTCACATAAACACGGCCTCCTACTGTTTCATCAACTCTCCCGCAGGTACAGGACTTGCCACCCAGAGAGCATAAACAGAGAGCAAGACCCGTTTGCTGTTCAGAGTGAAGGAGCATCCTTGGTCTCTATCTTTGGAGGCACTCTGCGCCCAGCGCTGAACAAAGGATGCGGTCGCTGACTGAGAGATCCACAGCTACTTGAATTCTGCTGCCCTCCTGCAGTCCGTTCTGGGGAAGGGCAGGTGGGTTCAGAGAAAGCCACAGGCTTCAGGGCGAGTGGAGCCCAAGTCCAAAGCTCGGTTTGGCCCCTGGCTGCCCTCGTGGCCTCACACGAGCCACAGAAGCGCTGAGCCTCAGTTTCTTCTTTTGTAAGAGACGTGATAATGTCCATCTTGCGGGGTTGCTGTGCAGAGCAAGAGAGGTGTGTGGTGGCAAGCCCGGCCCTGGGAGGTGCCTGGCAGAGGTGAAAATGGGTGCTGCATCCCTCACGTGGGGCAGATTTGTGTCTGCGGAATGTACCGGTTTGGAAAAATACTTCTGTAAATCAATTCTTCAAGTTGCCAACTCCTCCCTGTCTAAAATGGTGAACTGGTTAGAGATATCAAGCCAAACCTGACTCCCAGAGAATCATTTACGAACTGGAAGAACCTGTCTCCTTCCAGCTCCAGCTGCCGCCCCTCCTCCCCGCAAAGGAAAATGAATAACTTGATCTTAGGGCTCCAGTGGAGAGCCAAAGGTGGTGCAGAGGGTGCTCGCTGGGCGTGGGGGCTCCAGGAGCTCGCTCTTATCTAGAGGGAGCTACCTGGGGTGGTGGGGGTGGTGGAGAGAGATGGCAGGACAGCAGAGAGCACCGCCTTGGCCTATCCCAGCAGCTCGTACCAGCCTCAGACCTGCCTCCCCGCTCTGAAGGGTCTGGTCTCAACCTGTAAAATCAGCTTTCCAGTTGAAGTCAAAGACCTTAAAAATGACTCTCACATCCATGCAGGCTATGTTTCCTCCAGAAGAGCCTCAGAGTGTTTAGAGTCTGCCAGACAAGGGTGTGAACCTGGTCTCACGCACCAGCGTGGCACGTGACGTATCTCCGCCTGTTTCCTCATCTGCAGAATGAGATGATCATACTCGCTTCATAGGGCCGTAAGGAATGAACTCCATCATGGATGTGACGTATTTAGCACCTGGCAGCTACATGATAACCAGCAGTAATTATGATTCCTCAAATGGCCCAAACGTCATCAAACCAGAAGGATGGGGCCAGATGCCCAGGTCAAGGAATTATCTGTACTTTAAAACTAGAAGCCATGGGCTTTCAACTCAGAAGATGTGGGTTCAAATCCACTTCCTAGCTGTGTAGCCTTGGACAACTCATTTAATTTCTGAGATTTCAGTTCCCTCAAATATAGAGTGGGGAAGAAGGAGGTTTCCATAATGAACTGAAAACGTCCTTGGTACAAGGTAGTTCTGTTAATGAACTAGAAAGGCTGACTTGGAAGGGCTCTGGGAGTCTGTGTCTGAGCTCCAAGCCCCTTTCCAGAGACTAGAGTGGAATTCTTCTGGTAGATACTCTTTCTCCTTCCCCAAAAGAAACTCAAGGATTGGTTAAATCAGAGGATGCTGGGTAGTAGCTCTTGTTAAAATTTTCCTTGTCAACCACCACCCAGCTGTTGCTTTTTAGAGTTTGATATGAAATATAAATAAAACCACCCAGAAATATGAAAGGTTTCTGCATTTTCTGGGAAGAAACAAGACGTGATGCTTTAGTTTCCAAGAATAGCCTTGAAGCAATTTGGTTTTTGCCAACTGGAGTCCCTTATTTGTGGTTCTGCCTGTGTGACTTTGTGAGTCACAAAGCCAACCCCCTTTCCCTGCCCCCAGCTGCTACAAATTAAAAAACCTCAGGGCCTCCAATTGCTGGCAACAGCATGAGGAATGGGCTTGGTCCAGGGCATCTGGGAGACAAGTTCAAGGTTGACACAGAGCCCCTAAATACCTCTCAAATGAGAGAAGGAACCTCCTGGCTGAAGAGCTTCCAGTGCACTCACATTTAGGAACCCTCCCCCCCTTCTGTCTTCCCTGGGCCTCATCACCTGCCAAACGGCATCAAACAGGGTGACCAGGTGGTGGATAAATGACAGAGTTCTATAAAAACTTGAGCGCCGGAGGGACACCAGGCAGAACCTTCTCACAAAGCAGCAGTTTGGCCCAGAAGAAAAGCTCAGCCCTCAACCACACCCTCAAAGCTCAAAGGCAATGTCTCAAGGTAAACGTAATCTAAAGATGAACCTCTTGGGGTGGGGGGGGGGGGTGAAACAGGAGAAGGGGATTAGGAGATATATACTTCCAGTTATAAAGTCAGTCACAGGGATGAAAAGGACAGCATGGGAAACAGAGTCAATAATACTGTAATAACTTCGTACGGCCACAGATGGTGACTGCACCTGTGTGATGTACGCCGGAAGCCAATACGTCATGTCAACTTGTACTTGAGTTAAGTAAGTAGATCCAGTAAGAACTAGACAATAAAAACCAGACCCCCCCTTGCCATGGACACTGCCAAGCTCCCCATTCAGACTTACCATCTCCCAGGTACCCCGCAATGAGCCCCCTGGCAGGGCCAGTTTCCTAGGCAATGAAACGAGGCTGTTCACCCCCCAAGCACTCACAGGGTGGTCAGAAGAACTAGAAGCCCCAGCTCCGAGCCTCACGCACAGAAGACCCTCAGTCACAGCAACCTGCCCCCAGCACTGAGGTGAGGCTAGAGGCAGCCAGGGAAAGGCCTCCCACATATACTGCACTCTGCAGAGCCCGGGCTCCCAGGTGATGCCTGCAGGCCTCATCTTCTCACCCGGCCGGGCTTTCCACCTACAAGGACATACAGCAACCAACCTGAACCAAGAGGGGCATCTCCCAGGGTTGGGAAGGAACTACAAGGGCCCCCTTGTCCTTGTCATTTCCTTCCAGCCAGGGGTCCGCAGCCTTCCCTTGCTCCCCTCCCCAGGTGGAGAGCACACTGCCTCCTCTGAATGGAGACTAATTCGTCTTAGTCACTCCCCAGGATGATCAATCCTGTCTGTCCACAGGCTTCTTTCTGTTCCTGATTTTAACCCCAGAGATCGCCCACAGGAAGTCAAAGCCCTTCCTTCCACGCAGGCTCAACCCACACGTGCACTTTTCGGACACACGCCATCTGGAGCCCTGCTAGGAAAGGCTCAGGAAAATGCATCCAGGAGACACACTGTGAGAGCCCAAACAAGTTCCCAGCCTGCCACAAGGGCCTAGATACTACCCTCCGTCTACACTGCCCTAGGCAGGGAGCTCAGGCCCTGCCTTCTATGCAGCTCCCCTACTGAGAGCGGAGGCCACTGGGGCTCCTGCCCTTCCAGCCCCAGCCCTCTCCTTACTCTTTCAACAGCAACTTGACTCCATTGGTCTGGCGTAAAGTGACCGCACACACTCCCACTTCCTCACCTCCATCCACTTCTTCCTGGAATCTCAGTAACACATCCTTCCCCGCTCCCATGAGCCGGACTCCTGTATGCTGACCAGTCATGATGCCAGGAAGAGGCCCATGTGACCAGAGGCCACAGCAGGCCAGGGGCTTCCACCAGCATTATCCTACAGACCCATTACAACAAGTCTGCGGTGGGGTGGTGGTCTTCTTTCCTCTGTTTCTGCTCTCTGCAACAAGGGCTTTGGGGGGCAGGGGCAAGGGGTCACTCCAGAACTCGCCCACCTTGATTTTCTATAAAGTAAGTGTAAGTTAGCCACATGTGCTTCCTATTGTGTGTGTCTGTGTGTGTACACATACATACGTGTGCATGTGCTTATATGTATGTGCAGGTGTTTATATACATATGTATGCATGCGCATTATGTGTGGATGCGTATGTATGCATGTGCATTGTGTGTATATGTATGCATGCGCATTATGTGTGGATGCATGTGTATTGTGTGTGCATATGTATGCATGTGTATTGTGTATGTATGTATGTACACACGTCCCTATTTTAAACATTTTTCGATAAGGATTTCTAGCCAGGGCTCCACACCTCCGCTCGAACCACTACGCCGCTCTTCGAGGACCTTCCAAGAGACGCGAAGCCTCTGAGGTGGGCAGAACTTCAGCCTGGGCATGAGGAGTCTGGGCCCGCCCCTCACACCACCTCATGAGGACACCAAAGGCAGCGTGGCTCAGCGGCTGACAGCACGCCAGACACTGTCCTAGACAATTACATCTGTGATCTCATTTACCCCTCCTTCTTTGGCAGAAGAAAAGGCAGATGACAGAGTAACCTCCTTGGTATCCCACAGGCAACGACTAGGGATGCTGTGAAAGGGGCCCAGTTCCAGCTCACTTCAAAATCCACACTTAGTCACCAACTGATCGGCGCCATGTAGAGAGAACTAGTACGGCCTGCCTTTGCCAAAGCCACTGGATACAGCAAATGGGTCCAGCCCTGGAGTCTCTGAAGATCTTTCAGGCTCTGAGTGTCTACACATGTCAACAACAGGGCACGGTCTCGTAAGTTACAGTGCAACCAAATAATAAAGTATTAGACAATCCTTTAAAAATAATATTTAGAAAGACATTTAATCCATGGGGAAATGTTTACGCCCTAATGCAGAGTAAGGAGAGCAGAATACAATTTCAGGTGCTCAGTAGGATTCCAATTCCATAAAGCAGTATCTATAGAAGAGGAAAAACAAGCCAAATGTGAACAGTGTGTTCGTGTGTGTGTGTGTGTGTGTGTGTGTGTAAGAGAGAGAGAGATGGTCTTTCACATGACTTTTATTTTTAGCTTCACACTTCCTGCATATCCCAAATATTTTACCAGGAGTGTGTACAACTTATACAAGGCCCTCCTGTACACACATCCCAAGTCCAGGAGTCTTCGGTCCCTGACTCGCCCATGGGTCCTGACAGCAGGAGAAGGGCTTCGGGAATCATATTTTCCTCAGGTCAGCAAGTGCCTGCAGGCCTCCACCACACCAGCAGCGTGCTTTTTCTCCAGAAAAGAGAGAGCGCGGGCACCATCCTCACCTGATGAATGGGCTTGCATTCCAGCAGGTGAGGGACGAGGCCCCAAGGCTGCATTCCCCCCCTCCCCTGCTCTCTGGACCTCAGGCCTCTTTCCAAGAAGACACCTTTGCCCCCATCTCCTGCTGGGCCCGCAGGATGCCTTGCCCATGAACCCACAAGGAGGAAGCCTGCATACCTGGTTATGGGCCAAGAGGTAACAAAATTACATGTATCTCAACACACACTGGTAAGATGGGCTCATCTTACCAACAAAAACTCAGTCTATTCTGCATGTGCCCCAGATCATCTTGGTCACACGCTGGGTGCCCAGGAATACTGTGAACTCTCAATTTCGATTTCCAGGAGGCCCTCCTATCTCAGAACTTAGTGGGGGTGTGGAGAATAAGCAAATTCAGAGACAGAAGGTAGAAGGGTAGATGCCAGGGGCTGGGGGAAGAGAGGAGTGGGGAGTTAGTGTTTGAGGGGTACAGACTTTGAATCTGAGAAGATGAAAAGGTTCTGGAGGTGGACGGTAGTGATGGCTGGACAACATCGCGAGCGTACTTAATGCCACTGAGCAGCTCGACACTTAACAATGGTTAAAATGGTAAGTTTTACGTTATGTATATTTTCCCACAAGAAAAAATAAAATGCATTAAAAAAAAAAAACCATCATTACCGCCTAATAGTAGGAGCTGTCCAAGGCCAGAGTACAGAATTTGTGGCCTAATTAACATTGAAGTTAATTTTCTAAAATACTTTTGAGTTAAAACATAATAAGCAAAATAAATCATTAGGCTAATAAAAGAATCTTGTTCAGTGAAATAACTTTTAACCTTTTTTTTTTTTTTTTTTGTAAAGTCAACTAGGCTTTTCTCATTCTTCCTTCCAAATCTTATCTGACTCCAGAAAGCCTATGGAAGCTCAGCCCTGACAAGCTGTAATTTTTATCTCTTGTTCTGCCTTCCCCCGGCAACCACCCCCGATACCTCCGCCCCCAAACACCTGGGCACCTGTGAAATTTCCTTCAACACCCAGCTCCCCGGTCTTGGCTCCCTGAGCCTGCCACACATCTCCTGGGGAGAACGAACGCGCCTGCGTTCTGACCGTCCCAGGCAGGGGTGCCAGCAGACTGCAGTTCTGTGAAATCAGGGAACATTCTTCCCTGCAGCATACAGATTCCCTAAAAGCTCCCTGACGACAGGGCCAGATCAGCTCAGATGGGTTGGGCACACCATCATGCTCGAATGAATGGAAACAATGGCCGTGTCATTAGATGAGACTCCTGTCCCTCAAAGTCAGGGCTGGGCCTATTTTTCATTGGCTAGCATCAATTTCAGGGACACTGGGTAAAGATCCTTTTGAAGAATCCTGTTGTAAGACAGAGAAGTTTCCCCACTTCAAAAAACATTAAGTCAGATACATCACACAGCCTACTTGGTGTTCTCAAGCAGGGCATGTGAGCAAATCCTCACCCTACTAACTCCTAGTTAACTAACTTCAAGGCCCCTCTCCTCCAGACACTCTAGCTCCCTAGCCCCAGATGGGTCGGATCCCTCCCAGGGCATCCTGTACTTGCCTCGATTATAGCAAGTTCCTCTGTGAATTTTTTACTTCCCTACTCCCAGTTCCTAGCACGAGACCCTCTGTACATGGTATGTGCTAAACGAACGAATGCCTATTCAATCCTTGGGAACATAAGAATTGTTGACACTAAATGAGCATCTATGAAGGCTTGGGCAATGTGTTAAAAGCTTCATATGTATTAAAGAAGTTAATCATTGTCACAGAGCCAGGCATTATTAGACACTACGTTATCCCTATTTTTCAGAGAATCAGGAGCGTTAGCCAATGGCCTGAGGTCACATGGCCAGAAGTGGTGAAGCTGTAAGGTGAAGCCCCAGAGCCAGAGTTCAGAACCCACATCCTTAACCACTATACCCATAGTGCTCCCACACAAAGCGGATGGAGCCAAAAGGTATAGAAGTCCTGCCCTGCACACCACAGCAGAGACGTGATCTCTGGTCTTGGCCGAGGACCCCTCTTCTTCCATCAAACTCCAAAATGCTACGATCTGGATCATGAAATCTCGATGTACCATCAGACCAATGCACCCTCAGTGGCTAACCTGCTGACAAAAACTCAGCTGAGAGCTCACTTTTCGGGCTTCGGTGGATACGGCAGAGACAGGCTAGCTGATCGCTAGATGCATCGCTCCCTCCTCCGGGGCCCTTCCCTGCAGCCGTGAGCCCCCCTGACCAGTTCTAGGTAATGGGCTGTGAGCAGAAGTGATGCACACAACTTCTGGGAACGCCCCGTAGGAACCTCCCCTGGGGGCCCGCCATGCTCTTCCACTTCTGCCAGAGCACAGCAGCCTTGGAAACCACAGGAGGAAGACAGCCCAGCCAGCCTCGAGAAGGGAGGAGCCAGATTCCCTGGGTGCCCACCTGTGGGAAAGCCTCTGTGACCAGGAACACTTGGACTTTGCCTACGTGAGACATGAACTTCAAGTGTGGGACATCACCGAGAACCGAGGGTTTTTCTGCTAGGCAGGAAGCGTGGAGTTAAACCACAGTGTGGTAGGTGTGTCGAATTGGGCTTGTGTCAGAAAGCTTTCTCTCCCAGTAACACTGTTGGTCACAGGGGAGTGACCACCTGAGAGGCATCTCTCACTACCACCATTGTTGTGGGGGTCAACTTCCAAAATAACTAGTTCTGCCATTTTATAAAGCTGACTTTCCATTAGGACCTCAATATCCTGGAAAAGTTGCTAGACCCTCAGAGTAAGCCTGCCCACCTCTCCATTTAAGTCCCTCCCTCCCCCCCCCCCCCCCCCGCCCATCTATACCCTGTACTGAAAATCCACCGCCCTTCCCCAAATGAGAATGGACTAGGACAGGAGAACAGGACAGAGAAGATAGTCATTTACTTGGTTTCAATGATCTCCTCCCCGCCCGCCCCCCCCCCCCCGCCAGCCCCAACAGCCCTCAGCTCCTGAGGCCCCTGAAAGCTGATGTGGTAACTTCATGGACTCTGGACCACTGAGCACTCCCTTGAACATAAACAACGAAGTCTCTGTGAAATTTAAATGAGGTGCCTCATGGCTCATGCTCACGGATGTGCTAAGCGTTATTCCAGCACCTGCAGGGGGATGACTCCCACCACCTCAAGGTCAAAGCAGCCCAAACCAAAGCAAGGCAGAAATTGGTGCATTTTCACACAAATAGAAAAGGTAGCTCATTCCTTTTAATCTAACTTACATTGGGACACGAGAGCTAAAAGCATAGTTTCCACCAAGTCTTTGCCTAGCATGTCCTTAAGGCCACTCCCCGGATGAACTTTTGTATCGGGTTGGCATTGCATCCCCTGATGTGCTGAATTAGGTCTCAGGGACTTGGACCCCAGTAATTGGTCTGGAGGACAGACACAGATGCTGGGGAGGAGACAGAAATCCTAGCAAAATGAACATGAAAAGGATTTCTCAACAATGCCTGCTCGCTCTGCCCACGGCTCCTCAACCAGGAGCCTGGGACGACCGCAGAGCAGTCCCAGCCCTGAGAAGCTCACAGACCAGCAGTGTCTCACCACGGAGTCTGTCTTCCAAAGGCCCCAGATTTTAAAGAGTTGTGCCAGTGACCACATTTGTCAAGCCAAAAAAAAAATTTTTTTTTCATTGCCTGACAAAAGTTTTGTGTTTTTGTTGTTGTTGCTGTTGTGTGAATTTATCAACATGAAGTCAGTCTCAAAAATGTGCACAAACTCAATCATAGTTAGGTCTATATCGCTATCACCGGAGGAAACAAAATTGCACTCTGCCCCCGCCCACATATTTCCCAGCCTAGGTTGCTGCAACGTCCCCTCCCTCACCTCCACCTCCCCCTGCACCCACCACAGGCTGGTTCCCACTCACACACAGAGTCTGGTCCAGGCCTCACACCCAAGACTGTCACACCAATTCCATCATCACACCTGGGAACCTATCTTGCTCACTGTTGCTCCTATTTTCAGCCTCTGCAGACTCATCTCTCTCTAAATACCCCTGAGATTTTGCTGTGTCCCAAGGTTCTGATCTTCACTCTCCTCTCACCCTCAAGGACCTAGACGCTCCTATAGTTTGATCAATATCTACGTCCTGATGACCCATCAAGCTATCCCTCCATGGGATCTGCTGCACTCTGGGCCCATAAGCCAGCCGCAGTGACTCCCATAAAGAGACCTCAGGTGTAGTCAGTTTACCTCCCCTGTCCCTCCCCTGCACCCCCAAACTCAGTGAACAGCACCATCTACATCCAGACCTTCGTACCAAACCATTAGAGTGCCCCCTTCCCTGCCCCTCTCCCTCACCTCCCAGGCATCCATCACCCAGTCCTGCCTCCCCAAGAGCCCCATCCACTACCGCCTGCCTTCCTCTCTGCTCTCACCGAAACCCTCAAAATGTCCTCATGAAGCCCTTCCTGCTTCCAGATCACCTCCCTCCAACCCACCAGCCTACTTCTCAAGCTGCCACCAAAGACACCTTTACACCGAAAACACACACTTGGTCAGGTTCTGTTCCTGTTTCAAACCCTTCAGCGCCTCCCCGCACCCCCTCCCCCGGAAATCTCCAGGGCCAAGTCCGAATGTCCTAGCAGAGCAAAACAGAAACCACCTTCCTGATTCCCCCCTTGCCTGCCCCCAACTGCTCCCCCTTCCCTTGTACTCTTGACTTACTGAGCCACTGCAGCTCCTGATAAACTGGACTCTCTTCCACGGCTCCCTGCCAGTGCCTTGGCTCCTGCTACTTCATCTAGCATGCCCACGCGGCGTCTGCTTACTCGGTGAAGACCCAGCGGGCTCTAGCGCTGGAACACCGAAGCTAGCAGAGGACCAGGGGTCCCAGTTTGAACCCTGGAGTCAGGCAGACTTGTTACAAACATAACCCACCACTGCCTAGGTGCGTGAACCTGGATGACTTACCTAACCTCTTTGAACCTCAGTTCTCCCATCCATAAAATGGGGATAATAATAGTCCTGACCCCACTGGGCTACGTGAGGATGAAACACAATGCCCGGCTAGGCAATCTTCTAGACAGCACTGTTGTTCTTTGAAGTCGTACCTGGACTTCCCCTCAACCCCTTTCCCACATCGTACTCTGTGGAGGTTCCAACGATGGTTTGCTACTTTCTGTTGCACTTGATCCACTCACAGGGCTGCCTGCCTCCTTGCACTGCGAGCTCTCCAGTGCACAGCCCACAGCCTGGCCCTTGTGCCTCTGGGGACGGTAGATGCCCAACAACCACCGCTTATGGGTAAAATACAAGCAAGAGCGGCTACAAAATCCAGGCTCTGTGGTGGCTTGAGGGGTGATTGCCCTTTGTCTCATGACCACCAGAATGACTGCAGGGGCCTCCTACCTAGCCTCTACTTCCCCTCATTCCAGCACCGCCCCCACACTGTTCCCAAAGCCCTCGGGGCTCCCTACACCCCTCTGTGGAAGTCCACACTCCCTTGATGGGCTCCCCAGGTCCTCCGTGCAACCCCCATTTCCTTATTAGGCTTGATTCCCAGAGGTTTTCATGCTCCCGTGGCTGCGTCCGACAGGCGGGCCCCTGGAGCGCCCCATACCCGGCCCCTGCTCCAACCGTACCCATCCTCTGGAGCAGGGCGGGCCCCATGGCACGAAGGCTTACTACGCACTAGGTCCCAAAAGAATGTCACAGTCTATTCGGGGGATCAAATTTAAATAATAATTACGGGTAACAGCTGCCATGATACCAAGACGTGTGGACACACAGACGGGATGGAGTGACCGATAGCGTGACCAGCAGCCTGCAGAAAAGCCCTAAGCTGTGGCATCAGAGCTGGGTCTTCAGGGAGGAGCTAGAGTGCTCGGGCACCAAAGCTGCCCTGCCACCTTACTGGCCTTCCATTCCTGTGCTTTCTTTTCACTCCTGGAGTCCATGCCAGAGGCCACCAAACCTGGCTGCACCGCAGATTTACCAGGAAGGGTCCAAAAATACAGCTTCCTGGGCCCGCTCCCCAACAGAACTGATATAGCCGGAGGGCCAAGGGGGAAGATGCTTTTAGCTCCCCAGGGAATGCGTGGCCCAAAGCCAGGTCTGGGAGTCACTAACCACATCCGGTTCCACTCGTTACATTTACGGAGAACCTGCGTTGTAGGTGAAGAAGCTCTGTCCTCCAGCTTCTGAGAAATTGCCATCTGGGAGGGGTGCCGGAAGCGAGGTAGGGGTAGACAAACAGTCACAACACAGGATTTCTGGGGCATAGGCCAGACTATCTGACACTTCATCTAGCCTTGAATCCAACACATTTTTTTGTGCATTAATCTTGTCTGGACGATTAATATACAAACTTAAGGAAAAGGCCACTGTCTTTTGTTTTTTGGTGTCTTTCCCTATTTCCCAGAGTACTCAGCTTAGTTCTAAGTACACAATTGGCATTCAATCAATGTTAAAGATTCAAATAATTTGACTTTTCATATCATGCCCCTTTTTGACTAATTCAGCCATTAACAAGTCATTTATTCATTTTTACCTTTGTAATTTTAGTGTCAATGTGGTGTCCACTCCTGGGAGGTAGCTAGTACGTGTTGGTTGAATAAGTGAACATCTACCAGTACAAATCTGTTTCAGGAGGAACGGAACAGCTGATGTTGTACCACTTTCAGAGATAGCTTTTAGAAGACTTCCAAAATTTTTCATTTGAATTATAGACATTTCATCTCAGAATCAATTTCCCGGTATGTAATTAGACTGCTTTGTTGTTTTTACTGTCATGAATGTTATTAGCAATGTAAATAAGACCTCCCTGGACTTCAGCAGCCGGCTGGCCTCGGTGTGGGTGTGCCCAGGGCAGGGGAAGGGGAGATGCCTGCCCATTCTGTCCATGAGGCCGTCCCCCCAGCTGGCAGTCGGGCCGGCCACACTCTCACCCCGGTCTCCATACAGGGGCCTGTAAACTGCGTTCAGCTTCTATGAGCACGTGTGCAGCCCTGTACGGGCAAGTCAGCCCTGCCTGAGTCAGAAAGCCCCACGGACTGTCCAAACCCTACCCGCATGTCAACACGCTTGAGAAGCGGGCTCTGTGATTTAAACGTGAAGTCCCCTGTGCTGTGGAGAAGCTGCATGATGAAACAGGGACACCAGCAGGAGGTTCTTACGTGGGATAGTCAGCCAAGTGGGAGCGGGCTGGGCAAGCGGGGGTAGCCAGCAGAATGGACAGGCTCTGCTTCCCTGGGCCCAGCATGGCCAGCGGTTTCTTGTTATTATTGTGGTTTGTTTGTGTATTTGTTTTAAGACCTGAAAACAAAACTCGCATCTTGAGTAGGGAACCTTTTGGATGTGGCTCAAAGATCATCCTGCCCTCCCTCTAGGCCCAGTCTAGGGATGGGAGATCTGTAAATCCCTGTGCACCAAGGACCAGAGGGAATTTTCCTCGAGTGCATGCTGGATCGTGGAAAGCACTCGGGCAACTCAGTCTGAGGCCTGTTCACTTCCTTTTTGCTTCTGCTGGAAAATCTCAGGATTTACTTCCTGGCTATTTATTTGTTCCTATCTTCCCCACAGACACTGATGACGATGTGCCAGGCAAATGAACACCCCTGAAAAGTTCTCAGATGGGACCTTCCGGGGGGGATGGGGGCGAGGCGAATGGGCCAGAGACAGAGTTAGAAAGCTCTGCGAAAGTATGTCTCCACTTCAGCAGGACCCACCGAGGGGGTTCTCTGTCCAAGTCAAATACACTGTTATCAAGAGGCAGTTCATGCATCTGAGCAGAAGACAGAAAGACAGTTTTGTCCATTTCCTCACTGTGCAGAGAAACTGAGGTCTCCTGGGAACTATTTTCCCAAAAGCTGTATAAAACCAATGAAGTTTCCAGGCAGTAAATGCAGAAAGGCCTCTCTGATAAGACAGGGCAGAACCGTTCCCTAAGAGACACTCAGCTGCTGAGCCGGCCTCTGAGGAGATTACTGACTTGCCGGGTTGTACTGTGCCATCGATAGCAGCCGCAAGGCTGGCGCTGAGGGCAACGTGGACCTGTGTGGGTGGGTGGCACAGCTCTAAGGAGACGGACGCCCCACGCTCCTGGTGACATGCGAAGGCCTTGTTCCTGTGAGCTCAGAGATGCCACTCCCCATTCAGTGGTCAGGGTGCCCCTCACTGACCCACAGACCAACAGACAGCGGTGCAGGGGAGAAGCCCATGGTGGGACCACGCTGGTGAATTTTCTGTGGAGGTTTGGGAGACGGTGGCCCACCACCCCAACGTAAGAAATTTGGGCTGGCTGAATGAAGATGCTGGACTCCTCTCTTGGTGTTTGGGCTTACATTCTGAAAAACACATTCACCAAAATAAGCAGCAACCGTCTGAAAGGATCTTCTCTCTTTCTTCATAAAAAGAAAGCAAAACCCACAGGTTACAAAGGAGACTGTGATGTGGGACCGAGAAGCCTTTGACTCCAAATTCACTAGCCTCCTCCCAGCGAAGGACAAGTCAGGCTCAAAGCTGTGTTTCCCAAACGGATTTCCTGGGGCAGATCTCAGGGAGGATTCATCCACAAGGAGAGAGGCCAGGGCTCCTGAAGGGCTCTCTTTCTCCACCAGGACTCTTCCCACTCTACAGAGCTGATATTTTTGAAGATTCTGGCTCTCTCTCATGGCAAGTCATCCACTTCCTGGATCCTTGTGCCTTGTAAATATCATCCTTAAAAACAGCTATATCTTTTCATTGGTCTTTATTTTTAAGTAGCCTTCTCACCCCACAGCCCAGCTCCTGCGGAACGATTGTGTGGCCCTGTCTGGAATGCAACACGGTCCCTGGAGAGACAGGCTGCACATGAACTCACAAGGGTGTTTGTTATCAGCTTATTTGGCAAGAGGAATCAGAGACATTTTGAACATGAGCTGCCAGGGTGGCAGGTCCCACCCGGATGTCTTCGCCCCATCAGTAAACACCTTCGCCGGCGCGTGAGACACAGGACCCGGAAAATGGACGCACACCATCTGAAAACAAGCCCCACACACGTCTCTACAGGGAAAGGTACTTCAGATGCCTAGAGAATTCATATCGGGAAAATCTTTGCTGGTCCCTACGGATGTTTCTTTCAACAATGCTCACAGAATTAGCAAGTCTGGTGTCAAACCCCCTCCCCCCTCCCCTAGTTTATCTCTCAACTAAAGGCCCCACTCCTTTCACCCCCAGCTAAGAAGAAAACACGCACATAACTCTGCCTTACTCACAAGTACCGAATCGAGACCTTTCATACCACCACAACTTTTACTCGGAAACCTTCTTGCCTTTTTATCTGCCTGGTAATCTCCTATTTGTCCTTCAAAACCCAAGTCCCCCAGCACCTGCTTGGTGCAGTGTTCCCTGCGTGAGGCTCTCTTTTCAGTGCTTCCGGGGCATTTGATGTGTTTACGACAATGCTTAGAACAGTAGCTGTCACTTTGTATGCATCCGTCCTGCTGCCACCCCCCCGGCACAAGCTCCTGGGAATAAAGGGATTAGGGCTTACTCACCCCTGCCTCCCCACAACCCAGCCCAGGACCTGGCACTCAGAAGTCGCATAATAAATGTTTGGTGCCCCAATCAATGCCCGGCCCGCTTAGCCCCAGCCCAACCTTCTCGGTGCTGAGAGAGGGGCCATGTGAAATGTGGAGCGAGCAGAGACAATGGAGTCAGGCACCCCGCCTCCGAGCCCTGGCCCCTGCGAGTTCATTGACCTGTATCTGCCTCAGTTTTCTTCTCAACACAATCAGGAACCATGTCACCTCTCCGGGGGCTGCTGTGAGGGACTAACAAGGTCATAGGTGTCACCTAGTACCCGCTCATTTCCTGGAGCTCAGCAGGAAAAGCTCAGCCAAATGGAGTCCTATTTTAAAAAAGTGAATGGCTCCCGCCCTGGGTCACATGCCATTAACACCGTGATAAGGAGGCCAGCCTCCCACCCAGAGTGGCCTCTCTCAGGGTAAGAGACGGCATAGGCCACACTCAACCCACACCCTTAGCTTGGGATTCTCAGAACAGGCCTGCTTAGCAACAAAGGTGATTTTTATCTGAATGACCAACCCACAAGGGGCCACTCCTGTCGAGGCTGGGCCATCAGAGCCTTCATTTCCTGTCTTTGGTTAACCTTTCACCCCAAAACACACCATAAAACAGAATAATGCTGACCCAGCCGTGGTAAGGCACTAAGCGCAAGCCCAACAGCCCCCGCATGAGAAGAAGCCCCCTCCTCTCCATGCAGTTGCACCCGGGGTTTTATTAGGCCCCGATAAACAATGAGGTGGCAGCAGTGGGGCCCTGCTAACACATGAGACAATCATGCTCAGGGTCAGAGAGACATGGAAGTGTGGTAGCTGGACCCACGTGAGGAGGCAACATGGCGTTGGGAGAAAAGCCACTTCAGAGGATGTTTTGGATTCCTGAGGTTGGGAATCAGGAGACCTGGCCTTCATCTCAGTTCTACCCCTCGCTTCCTTCATGGGTCTTGTTAAGTCATGTCTCTGGGCCTCAGTTTCTTTACCCATAAAAATCGAAGAATTGGATTAGATGATCTGTAGATTCTTCCCAGCTTTGACACCCTATGATCATCAGTCTTAGAGGCAAACCCACCTTTCTCAGACCTTCCCCTTTGTGTGTTAGTTATTTGTCTGAGAGCTCTCATAGCTCCCACTGAGCAGACTTCTACCAACACTATGACCTTTATTGCTCCAGAGTGTCTGGTCACTCCTGAGGGCAGAGCCTGGCCAGGCAAAACAAGGAGAGGCTTGGGGCCATATTCTTCAGAACACATCTACTCTCTCTGGTCAAACGACTCAACAACTCAACTCCAGAAAACATGTGGCATTGAGAGCTTGGCTATCCCAACAACCCCTGGTCATCTGGGTTGGCTTCTTCTCACTCAAAGATTTTCCTCACTCCCCTCCAATACCACCTACACCCCCTAGGTTCCCAACTCTCTAGCAAAACGTCAGACTTTCCCCCATGCTGCTTGGCAAGAGACTAGGGCTGCAAGAGGCAGTTCTTATCTGTACTCTGGCATGTCCCAGGGTTGGGCAGGGGAGAGAGAGGTGGCAAGGCTACAAAGGCCAGGAGAAAAGTGCCTACAGAAGCAAGCCCCAGCTACATGAGGAGGAGGTGACCTGGAGAAGGCAGTGCGAATCATGAGGACAGACAGAGAGAACACTGAAAAGTCACAGAATTTTAGGAAGCTCCTTGAGATGCTACCTAACCCTCTACACCTCCCTTATTTCCTTAATGAGAAATCAGAGGGCAGGTGAAGTTCTGAGTGGCCCAAGGCCTTGCAGCTACGCTGTGGACAATCAGTACTAGAATGTGGGTCTTTGGCCTCAGCCCACTCTTCTTTCCACTCTACTCCGTTGACCTCAAGACCTAGTTAGGTTACTCTAATGAGGCCAGCTGGATCCCCTGCAGACTCTAAGAAACATGACCCAAGCGCCACTTAGGGGAAGAGCAGGCCCGGAAGATATTTTGATAACTGTCTCCCTGACCCCATGCGTTCCTTCCCAAGCTGACATGTCTAATTGTTCTTTCTCCAGCCCTCGCTGCAAAATCTTGAGGAGTTCAAAGGTCAGTGAGAAGGGAGGGGTGGGCCTTCCTGTCCCTACAGAATATCTAAGATAATCACAAGGATCCCTCTTCCTTGGTCTAAAGGAGGTTGGTGGGGAAAAGGGGCAGACTGAACTAACTCACTGGAAGTCTGACCTAATTAGGCCAAGAATAGTCGTCATGAGGAATTAGATGGGTCATCTGAATGTTTTTGACACCAAACAACAGGATTTGCCTCTGCCCAGAACCTTTCAAAGACCAACAATCATCTCAGCATCAGGAGAGGGATGCTCAAAGTAAGAGATTCAAGGAATTAATTATTCAGTGTGCATGACCCAGTTCCTGGAGGTGAGGCTAGGTGAGAAGAGAACTTACCAGCTACTTATCGTAGCAAGAAATGCAAATACTTCACAGGGTAGTGTTCCCTTTGCTGCCAAAGAGGATTCATTTATGGTTAAGAGTGCCTCCCACCCGCCCCCCTCCAAATAGCCAAAGTTCACACATTCAACAAATATTTATTGAGCTCCTGTGAAGTCCTATGCCCTCTAAGAATTTACATATGGCTGGAGCTTAGCAGAGTCTAAAGATCATGGAATTTATGAACAGGAGGCCTGGGCTGTGTCCCAGCTCAGCCCTTAGGCGGCTATACTACCCTGGGCAGGGTAAAAATTTAAGTTAATTTTCTCATCTGTGAAATGGGAAGGAATCCGCCTGCTTATTATAAAGATGAAATGATCTTTATAAAATGTAAAGTGCAATGTAAACCTAAGGGATAAACAACAATGATATAACACTGCATGCTTCTTCTGCCCTCGAGAAGTTTATAACCTGGCTATCTTTGGAAAAAAATCCAAGGTACATATTTGGCAAACACCACATTCCCTGTAATTTGGGCAAAGGTTATGTTTCAACCTGCTAATAGAGATGGAGCCTGTGGTCAGTCCCCGTCTTCCTGTCTGGAAGCCCTAGAAGTTGCAAGAGGGGCAGAGTGAAAACAGAGTAACCAGGACCTCCCTGGCCCTGTATCAAGCCTGGGTGAATGAAACACCCAGCAAAGCCTTATGATTGAGAGACAGGAAAAGACCAGCTGGAACTGTGGTCAATCAGAAACAAAACAAAACTCCATAGGAGCACAACAGAGAGGAGCCAGCACACACATCCCTTCCCATATACATTTCAGACAATGATGGGACTCATTGCCCATTGCCTGACCCTCTTCTGTGGACACATTCTGTATTCTGTGTTTCTCTAGGAAAGAGAAAGGATTCTCAGGCCATAGTAGTAGATGGGCTGATCAGGACCTCTTTGCCCAGACACTAAGAATCAGAATTCTTGCAGTAGCTTCTCCCCAGGTCCAGCCAACCCCTCCCTAGCCTGCTGTTCAGGATCTCACCTCCCATAGATCCTCAGTGCCCACCAGGCCAGCCTCTAAATGAGAGACCTGATTGCCTGCTGCCCCTCCATGGGGACTTCCACCCTGTTTCAGCCCCGACTTGGGCACTGATGCTCTCCCCTCCCCTCCCCTCCTCCACTCTCCCCTCCACCAGGACCTGCCCTGGTCTCACACCTCCAGGGAAGCTCCTGGAGGCAGAGCCGGTTCTATTCATCTCTATGTTCCCTCTGACTCAGGGCATTCTATAAGTCCTTCACCCTCCTATAAATACAGAATGATGGTCCCAAAATGTTCTCTGATGTCTATACAAAGAAGGGAGGCAGAAGAGGAAGGAGGAGGAGAGGAAGGATGCTAGACTGGAAGTCCAGGGCTCCATTCCAATTCTCCATTTGGCACCAATTAGGCAGGTAACCTTGAGAAAATATCTTCAGGCCAGGCCTCAGTTTCCTATCTGGTAATAAGGGGTTTATACTAAATAATCTCTTGGGTTCTCTCTAATTATAAAATTTGGTATTACAGAAACCAGACTAGCCTGGCCATAGGAGACATGTGTCCCGGTCCTTAGGAGCTGCTGCTGGGGGGCAAGTTAGCTGACTGCCAAGACCTCAGTCTCCATGTCTATAGAGTAAGTGAGGATGATAGGAAATGTAGATTCAGCAAGTCCATAGAGGCTTAGGGGCTGGGCGGTTGGGTATGGACAGTAATCGATAATGACTATTATTATTATAGTCAGGGAGTGGGGTTCCCACCAGACACTCCCATAGAGCTTCATGGGCCACAAAGCTCTGAAGAAATCTTGGGGTTTGAACTCCCTCAGTCAACAAACAGCTGCTGACCCCCTGCCACATGCCTAATACTGTGCCTCCAGCATGGTGCTGCCTGGCTCAGACAGGACGGCTGGACGATGGGTCCGCCTCAAGGCTCCCACAGCTAAGGAGTGAGACAAACAAGCGGACAAACCTTAACTCAGCCAGTCATGTATCTGGTGTCCTAACAAAGGGCTATGGGCGTGTAGAGGAGGAGGAGGTGTCAACTCTGTCTGGAGAAGGGAAGGAAGCTTCTAGAAGGAATGGCATGTCCCCGGTGTGGACATCTGTTTCAGGAGTTGTGGGACTAAAGCCAGGGCTAATGAGAGAGGCAGAAAACGAGGCTTCAAAGTGAGGCTGAGGTCTAACAGGAGGGGGCCCTGAAGGCCACCAGTGGAGTGATGGTCAGACTGTCTTCCAGAAAGGACAAAGCAGGGGAACAGAGTGGAGCTGGGGAGAGCAGTGGGGGCTCCCACAACAGTTCCTGAGGGCGACTATGCCAACAAGTCATTATCGATTACTGTCCATACCCAGCCGCCCAGCCCCTAAGCCTCTATGGACTTGCTGAATCTACAGACAGAGGTGAACAGCTCTGCTCTCCTCAGATGGGAACCCAAGCAGAGGAAGATTCTGGAATCACATTTTCAAATCTTGGACACACGGTGCAGTGCTCTGCAGTCACTGCCTCCGGAAGCTGCCGGCCAGATTCTCGCCTTGGCCAGGATCTGGGCCAGCCGGAGACGGAAACACCATCGGGGCTGGGACTGGAGTCGGGACAGCTGAGCTGCTGCTCTTACTAAGGGGACAAGGGACAGAGAGTCCGCCCACCTGAAACACTGACGTAGGTCCCAGACACACGTCAGTCTCAACCCCTGCCTCCCTCCCTCCTCTGACAGCACAGACCACCGTGCGACCGACCGTGGTCTCTGCAGGCAAAGACAGAGGGCCGAGGAGGGCAAGGGAGGGCTTCACCCACCAGTGTCTCTCCAAACTGGCTCACATTCACTTGGGCTTAAAGAAAGAGTGCAAGCGCCCCTACACTTTCTAAAGCCTGAAGCCAGCTCCTCAAGTGCGACTCGATGGCACGAAAGAGATTTACTTGATTCTTAGGCGTCGCAGGGACTCAAAAGTCCTCTCCTTGTGGGACGAGCCATGCACAGGTTGCCAGGTTCCCTTAAAAACAAGAGCCCGGCGATGAATGTCAGTTACATTATCTTACATTACAGCCTCCTATCTTCTCCCTGCCACAAGGTCCCACAGGCTGTGGACTTTACCCCGTAGAAACACTACCCAACAAGAGGAAATGCACAGAGAATTTCTCTCTGTGCTCCAAGTTTTGCATGTGAAGAAAGGGACTGCTAGGTGCTTAAACAAATCCCACTGCGTCGCTGTATGGGCACCCTAGGGTTTATCACATCACTACACAAGAGTTTACAGAGAAAGTCAGACGGGTCTGGAAAAGATTACTTCAGTAGCTGCTCTGGTAAAACAGAAAGTGCCAGACTTTCTAAGGTGCAGACATGTTGAAAGTAAGTCAAGCTGGTGTAAAAACGTGGTAATAAGTCACCAACGTGAAATCTGCCATATTTACCGTGGTGGAAAGGGTCCAAAACACTAAATAAACTAGGAAGTTCTAAAAGCAGACCATCTGGTCATGGCTGAGTTTCCTAAACAACTACTATCTTGGCTTCCCTTGACCACCCAAATGGTTCGGTCATATCCTACTGCTTCTGCAGAAAATGCCCTGCACCTGTTTGGAAACGGAGTCCAGCATTCTAAAGCACTTCTAAGAATTTACTTTCACAACTCCAAACTTCTGAGAGGTGGCCCCTCAGGACAAAAGTCAACACAGAGAAGAAATCTGAGATATATGAGAGGTGACACGCATCCTCCACGGACAGAGGCATACTTTGCTCGGCAGGGCGGTGGGCCGACTTGCCCACATAACCACACATGTATTCTCTCTATACACCAGGGACTGTGTTTAGAGCCTAGGACTTGAACGCACTTTCAGAACTCTCAGTCTATGAATGGGAGAGCAGCTACTATTTACTGAGCATGGAACGCACACTGGTAGACCGGATGTGTTCTGTTCCAGCGGCTCCTCACAGACAGGAACAGAGAGGCCTGGAGCGCAGAAGCACCTCCCACAGCTCCAGGGCACAGCAGGATTCAAGCCCAGGGCTGGCTGACCCAGTGCTCATGGGCTTTCCCACCACACCGAGGTGAGAGGGGTCCTAGCACAGCTCTGGCGGGTCCGAACAGCCCGCAAACAACCCGGTGGGCTCCGAGTGCAGCCGCTTGGGCAGAAGTTCCAATCATCCCCATCATGATCATCATATCAAGCCATACCTCTCGGGCCCATGGCAGCCGACAAACAAGCTGGCCTGCTTGTTTGTCTCACCCACATTCTATCAGCCTGAGCTGTAGGCTCAGAGAGGTTGGAGGACTCCACTTCTCTGCCCCTGGGCTTCTCAAAGGAAGCACACTGGACTGACCGCACAGTGGGATGCAGGTGGGCATTTCCGGACCAGTCTGTAAGGGCCGACCATTGGTCAGATTCCCATAGAGACCTGGACACACTATGATCCAGCTACTCCAAGGACCAACTCAAACCTCTGTCTGACCAACAGCTAAATATACTTCAGACTCCCCTGTACTCCACTAAACCAGAAGGTCCTAGGGCCCAGCACCTCCCTTCCCCTCGAGGGGTCTCAGTTTCCTTATCTATAAAATGAGAAGTTTGACCTAATTGGTGATTTCCTCACCAAAGACCCCTTCTAGCTGCTCCCCACTTAAAGCGACACCTACAAAGCTTGTCAGTAGTTAAAAGGAAGAACTGAAAGGATTAAGCCATGCCCAGGCATGGCGGTGGGTAGTTAGCATGTGCTAGCGCAGACAATCCTCCCAGCAACTCTGGGAGGCAGGCGGTACAGCCACGTGACAGGGGGGAAACTGAGGCATGGCCCAGCAAGCACCTCGCCTGGCCACAGCACCTGGGACGCACAGCGGAGCTGGCCTGACGCCATGCCCATGTGTGCTCCCTGACACAATGCTTCCCTTTGTAAGAGAATGAGGAAATAATGTCTCCTCTCAGACTCGCCACCTTGCCAGTCCCAAGCAAAGAAGCACCAAGTCTCCAGGCCCCTGTGCACCTGACTTGGGTGGTTCAGGAAAGATTTCCTGTGTGGTTGAGTCGGTTCATGATCTCGAGGGCCATGAGGGTATCTCAGGGGGCCTTATTCTCTGCTGTGCTCCCAGCCTAGCCCCACAGACTCAGGGTCTTCACTGAGGGACCCCGAGCACTTGGAACGGGCCTGGCACCCACTAGATGCTCCATCAGTATTTGCTGAATGAAGGACTGAAGAACTGCAGAGGTTAGATGCACTTAAAGCTTGTTCAAGAACCCTTTGGTATAAATTAGCATGAGACACACCAAGACTGGCTCAGAACCACAAAACTGGCCCCTCAGCAGTGTGTGCCAAGGTGTCCACACCGCACCCTCCAGCCCCCCAGACAGAGAAGGAAGGCTCAGAGGCTGACCCAGGTCTGCTCTTCATCCCAGGGACCAGGTGAGCATCTGCTAGAGCCAGAGAAATGTCTGAACGTAAAGGCTGCCCGGCGAAGTGGTCATGGGCTCAGGCCCTGGAATCAGGCAAACCTGGCTTCCTACCCCAGCTCTGCCACTTGAAATTAGTCAGACGGCCCCAGGCGAGTCATGTAATTTCTGCGAGCCTCAGCTTCTGATGTAAAAATGGGACGAATGTTGGTACCTACTCCACAGGCTTGTCCTGAAGAGGAAGCGAGTTACTGTGGTTCAGGATGCAGCCGTGCGTGTAGTTCATGGAGACGGAGAGGACATGGGTTGTGACTGTCTGCACTAGAGCTGATGGAGAAGAGCACATGTGGGGTCCCCTGCTTGGGTGCAACCCCAGCTCTCCTACTAGCCCGTTGTGTGACCTCGGGCAGGTTGCTTCATCTCTTTGTGCCTCAGCTCCCCAGTATAGAACATGGGATTGATTGTGAAGACTAAATGAGTTATGTAAGTAAAGACCTGAGAATAATGCCTGGCACAAAGTAAGTAAGCACTCCATACTAGTGACTTAGCATTATTCTTAATTATTAATATTACAAGCATCCTTCTCCCTTTGTTCCAATACAGATTCCACCCTATCTCCCACTCCTCAGCCAAAAAGGTAGGTATGGGACTCAAGATAGGTTCATCCGAGGATCTTTCCTTCTTGGCTATGATCTTGAGTACAAAAGGTATGCACCAGCTCCCAGTTGGGCCAAGTTCTAATCTGAAAACCTGGGGAAGGCCTGGTCCTCTTGGAATGGGTGGAGGCCTGTGTGGGGCCAGCTGCGAGCTGCCTGCAGCCATGGGCCACTGAGCAGGGGATGCCGGAGGTCACCTGTTCTCTTCCTGGTGCTGGATTCTGCAGCATTTCCTTTGAGTCTGAGTCTCCCCTAGAACCTTCCAAGGTATCCCATTTTTGCTTAAGCTCATTCAAGTTGGATTCCTGTCACTTGAAACCAAAAGCGTCTCAACTAACAATAGCACTCAGCAACTGGCCGCTTCGTCATCACTAAATCCCACCCGGGAGGAAAAGCCAGCTGCACACTCCCAGTGAGCCCCAGAGAGCCAGGGAAAAGTGAACATGTGCAGCAAGGTGTCCTGCAAAGTGAAGTGATGGGAGGCCACTACAAGCCCCTGCCCCCATGGCTTTCCTGGGAGAGAAAGATGTTGGAACCAAAAATGTGAATAGCTCCATCCTGCGGCCCCTGGCTGGGAACCCAGCCTCAGACGTGGGTCCCCCTCACATGAGCGGTCAGAAAGAGGAAGAAGAGAAAGGGGAGCAGATTTCCATGGACTTCACAGTGGTGGAAAAAAACTCCAGGCAGTTGCTTGAGACAACTCTTTTCAGAGGAGGAAGGAAGGTGCTTAAGAGAAGGGAAACCACCTTGTCTGAGTAAATGCGTGACTCTTTCTCTGGTGCAATTGCCTTGAACTTGCAGCAAAGCCCTAGGAGCTGGATGCTCATCCAACGCATTTTCCAGTGGAGGAAACTGAGGCTCAGAGAGCTCAATGCCTAACTCATCAAGGTCACAATTCTAGTGCCCGATGCCCGGTCCACCTGCCAGGGACGCTGCCATGGAAGCCAGGATGCTTGGGCCCCGAGCCCGAGGCCTCCTTCTCACCCAGGCCCCTCCACTGCCACACAGGCCTGTGTTCCGACCACCCAAGGGAGATGGTCATGTGCTGCTGCCCCTCGTTTACAACCCACCTTCCACCCCCGCCCAGAGACAGCTTCCCAGAGGAAGGGGCTGCCTGCAGGTGCTGACAGGACAGGGAGCACCGTGGATATCTGGAGGGAGTCCCTGGGCACATTTCCTTCATTGGTTACTTTAATCCCCAAGAACCACGGTGTGATGCTATGGACATGGCATGTATCCGTGGGTTTTAACCAGGACATGCCCGTCAAAGCCCATGCGGAGTTTCCCAGGATTTGGGTTTGGTTTTTTTGGTTTTTTTAATCCTCAGTCACCTTTCGCAAGAGGTTCTGACTTGAGAGGTGCAACTACAGTGCAGGACACGGTACCATGCTCAACAGGGTCTCGTCCTCCCACCACCTTCCGGGCCAGCACCGAAGACAGTCCACACGGGACCCCCGGGGCCTTCCCACAGCATCTTTTCAATTCCCTCCAGGAAAAGAAGCTCCAACTTCAGGTGTGTTTTAAAGAGTTTCAGAGAAACAGAAACAACAAAAGAACAAAAGCCCAGCCTGGGAGCAAAATCACACCGATGGCCTCCCCACCTCCCGCAGCATTAGCCAGGGGGTAGACACACACCTCCACACGCGGGGTCCCCAGCACCAGAGTCTGCACAGGCCTACGCCAAACACCCAGCGGAGTGAGGCCTATGCAGACGTCGGCTAGAGCAGAAGTGGGAGCTTTCAGCCTTTCCCTGGGACGACACTCCGGCCAAGCCGAGCAGCCTTGGCAGGGCGCGGGCTGTCCCTGCGGGTGTGCGGGAGGTTCGCGGTGCCTTCCGAAGAGGCCTCCCCCACGGACCCAGGCAGGCACCCATGTCACAGTACCACACGGCGCCCCAGCCCCCTGCCAGCTGGTGCGGCCTTCCTCCTCTTTATTTTCCAGCAGCCGGTTCAGGCAGTGGCTGGCCCCCGTCACAGGGGACTATCCAGACAGGTATTTCCGTTGCTTTTCTTTTTCTTTTCATAGCAGTTGCTATTTAAATAGCTCTGCGATTTAAAAATCAATCAATCAAAAGGAACAGGCTGACTTTCCCTCAGGGCATGATTTGGTCGCGCCGCCCAGGGCTGGGTGTAATGGCCACAGGACCCAGCCCTGCCTGGTGCTGGGGTGGCACGCAGTCCACAGGAGGCCTCCGTGGCCAAGCTGGATCAGGTGAAAGGGGATGGAATGCTCTCGAGGGGTCCCATTTCCTGCCCCTGTCCCCACCTGGTTCCCTTTAAACCAGCCAGGAAATATCATTCAATGAGCATTTGCTGAGTGTCCTGGCAGACTGCGAAGAGCACCCAACAGCAAGGGAAGCAGGGGGACACAGGAAGCCGAGGCAGCAGAAGAACGCTGTGGCCGGGCCAGCCAGCCGGCACCTGGCCTCGAAGCCAGCCTCCCTGCCTCCATGTCCCGAGACGGCAGGCGCATCATTTTGGCACTAAGGCTCATTTGTTCCCCTCTGGGGGATGAGGTCTACCTTTGAAAGCTAGGCTGTGGATTAAATACAGCAGTGCCTGTCAAAGACTAGTAACAGCGGCCGCAGGAGAGCCACTGACAGGAGCCAGGAAGGGCAGGCGGCCTAAGGGCCTTGCACGGATTATTTCAGCAGAAGCTTACAACTTCCCTGTGTGGTGGGTACCACATCCTCAAGTTCAGAAGACGAAACGGAGACTCAGAAATGAAAGCGGCTGCCCAAAGTTACCCAGCTCACAGGAATGAGAGCTAGAACACACACCCAGGCCAGCCAGACTCCAAAGTCCTCGCCTAAATGCTGAGCTCGGGGCTGCTGGCTCTCCACTCCGCAGGCGCCCAGAGAAAGGAGGGGGAGTTTGGGCCGAGAGGATTTAGGAAGACTTTCTGGAGCAGGCAGGGCTGAGTCCAGGCCCTGGAGATGGAGAGAGGCAAAGAGGATGAAGACAAGCCCTGCAGATCAAAAACACCAGAGCAAGGAGTGGGAGGCAGAGATGGCCAGGCGGGTGGGCAGAGTACTGCGGCAGAGACCGGCCTGCTGGGGGAGGAGAGGAAGCGGGGCTGGCCTGAGGGCAGGATGGGCCGCCCCAGCCGTCCTCCTGGGGGCCATTCCACCTAGGGTCTTTCTCACCCACACCCCAGAGACACTCCTGTGTCTGTGCCCTCGGTCCTAGGACAGTCCTGGGGGGAGCCAAGAATCACAACCGTAAAGGCCCAATAACCCGTCCATCCGCGCAGTAGGCCCAGCCCCCAACTCGATGAGCAGGTGCTTTGCCAGGCCCAAACTCCAGCCCACGCTCTGGGACGCCAGGAATCTGAACACTGCCACGTGCACACCAGTATCACCACTGCCACCCAGCCTTCAAGGCTCCCCAAGGCAGAAGAGGTAAAAAGGGAGCTGTAGGCCATGAGCTCCTTAGGGCTGGCTCCCTATCTCACTGGACTTCTATTCCCCACACCTGCCAGGACATTACAGGTATTTCCTCAATAACAGTTTGCTAAACTGAACTAAACAGAAGATTCTTCCACTTAAGCGACAGCTCTGGAGTTTGAGAAGTCTGAATTCAGGTCTGTCCTGGAGCCCTGGGCTTTTCCCGCCTTTGCGGGAAGGATCATCTGCCTCTTTGCCCCCTAGAAAGGAACTGCCTCCCGCCCCCAGCAGTCGCTACTTTGGCACCCCCAGGAGCTCCCCTGCACCTCGGACATGGTTCTGGGCCCTTCAACTAGGGCCTGCTCCTCCTCCTGGGAGAAGCATGGGTGCCAGCCTCCTCCGCCTGCATTGGCAGGTATCCCCAAGGAGTGTCTGTGCTCAGGCTCGGCTGTGGCTACAGTGCTGTCCCCACTGTCTCCACTCCCCACAAACCCAGAACACAGAGCCCTGGCCTCAGACCCACGGAGAAGGGAAATGGGAGTGGAGGTGATTTAAGCAAGTCCCATCCCTGGTTCAAGCCCATTGTCCTGTGCTTTTTTGGAGGAGGTGGGGTGGGGGGCAGAAAGCAGAAGCATAGAGAGGTCTGTTGGTCCCATGGTCTCCTCCCAGCCCTCCTCAGGAGAAGGGCACAGGGGAACAGATGGAGAGGCTCCGTGGATCTGAGCCTCCAGACTCAGGCTTCCTGGGATGGGCAGGGGACCACCCATTCCCTTACCTTCTGCCTGAGAGTCTGTGGACAGATTACTGAACTCTGCGGAGGCTCGGTCTCCTTACCTATTAAATGGGGATAAGAACCGATGACCACAGGGGACAATTGTAAAGACTGAGTAAAACATGAATGTGAATGTGCTTGGCTAACTGTAAAGCACCCTTAGAAACATCAGACATTTTCCATAGTCCTGGGAGGTGGGATGTGCAGGTGAGAATATGCGGCTGCTAGCGAAGTGGAAACTAGGATCCCATTCCATTTGGCAAACGTCTTTCCACATCTTCTAGGACAAGGCACTTGTCTCCAGGGGTTTCAAAACAAACAAACACTAAGACTTATTCCCTGGTCTCAAGCACTCACAGTCCCGTGAAGAGCTACACCGACATTTACATAATAAGGCAAAACTAGATGCTCCCAGAGGGCCCATGCAGAGAGGGTGGGACATTTTATTCTGGCCTCAGAGGTCAAAGGAGGCTTTTATAACATTATAATAGTTATTAGCATAATATTAACTCTCAGGGCTTGCTGGGGCCAGGGAATTCTGGGTATTTGCATGGCTTACCTCATTTAATTGTCATAAAATCCCCATGAGTGGGTTTGCCCATAACAAAACTGAGGCACAAAGAAATTCACTCCTATCCTGGCCTTACAGGGCTGCTAAGTGGTGGAGCTGGGATTTGCACCCGTCAGACTCTGCTCCTCCGGCACACCAGGGGCTGAGTCAACCCAGACAGGTCTCAGGCAGACTCTCTCTGTGGCTGAAAGGCTCTGGGGGATGAGTCACTGAGGGAAGGTGCTGACTTACCCACAGTATCTCCCACCCATGTGCAACTCTGACTCTGGGTCCAGGGTCCTGCCTCTGACACTGCTCCTGGTCTATCTGCGAAGTTGGCCATGGCTCTGTATCCCCCAAGGCTCCATGTCACCACCAATACCAAGGGAGACTGATGTAGCCTAATTGTCAATGTACATTCACATAACAGATCACTCATGGAATAATTATTCTTATTATAAAAGGTAGTTCAATGTCAGAGGCGGGGGAAAAAAAAAGCTCTCAAATCCTGGCTCTGCACTTATTGGCTGTGCGACCTTGGGCAAATCTTAGTGTCTCTGAGCCTCAGTTTCCCCATCTGTAAGATGTGGTTAACAATGCTGATCTCGGGCAGGTGTTGCAAAGATGAAATGAGATGGTATATCTAGTGCACACCATAGGCACGATAAGCAATGGTTAAATAAATGACCTTACAAAGGATTTCCACTGGAAAATCATTTTCTGCACGATAATATTTGGTGATCATAGTACTTTTAACTCATATTCATCTGCCACTAAGTTAAATCCATCACAAGCATTACCTCATTTAGTCCTTAAAAGCCTAATTTTCTTCATTTGACTTAGCTTTAGGACCACAGAAAAGATATGCCCAACACATTAATTTTACTGACACACACCTATATATGGAGAGAGAAACAGGATAGTCAGACGAGCTCATACTTCCTGGGCACCTCCTATACACCAGGTACTGCTGTAAGCATTCTACAGTCAGTAGCTTAGTTCATCCTCTCCAAAATGCACCTAAAGGTAAGTACTACTTCATTTTACAGGGCTGGGGCTTGAAGCACAGAGCGGGTAAGTAACTTTCCCAAGGCCACTTTGGCAGGATTCAAACCCAGAGCCCACATTCTTAAGCACTATAGTATTCTAAAATAAAGAAAAGTCACAGCAAGAATGTTGAACGGACCCCAAGCCACAAATTCTGAGAATTTCAGCGTACTGCTCCCCTCCAAACTAAACTCTGCCATCGTTCCCCTTCTGCCAGTACCTGCTCCCCCCCGCCCCGCCCCCATCCCACTGCTCTTGCTTCCCAGCTCTACCCCACTGTACCTAAGTCAGAGGTGTCAGACTAGTGGATTTTTGTGGGCCCTGGTCGTCTGGGACCTCAGCTCCCTATATCCCATCCTCTACAAAGTCACAAGGGACACCTCACCACGCATGGCACTCTTCTGCTCAAGCACACTCAAAGGCTCCCCGCTGCCTAGAGCCGAAGCCCCCAGTGCAGGGAAGAGGATCAAATGGGGACTCAAGATCCCTGCAGGATCTGGCCTGGCCTCCTTCCCTTTGGCCCCAGACCTCTCTTTTGCTGGCTTCTCAGTCCCAGAGGCAGGGCAAGTCAGTAAGCTCTTTCCCACCACTCCATCGAAAATTCCAGCCTTCTCCTCAACTGTTTCCCTCCAACTACACCCAGAACATCCTATCTTTTTCTCTCTTCATCCACCTCATGGCCTGGCCTCATACATTTAACCTAATTATTTATGGTTTCTCTCCCTGTCCTAGAACTTAAGGTCTATATGGCAAGGGATTTTACCTTTTTTTCCCCTTCTGTAACCATAGCACCTAGAACAGCTTCTGGCAGAGAATAACAACTCATAAATATCTGCTGAGTGAATCGACATTTGACATGCCTAAGAAGAAAATGTGCAAACAACAATGGTGGGGGAATGGCTAGCATGCCTCTGGCCTCCTTCTCCACTCCTGATGACATTTCTGGAATAGAGGCTGTAGATGCCTAGATTAAGATGTGTGGCAGCCAAACCCTTTCTTGTTCATTCTCCCTAGGATTTACAACAACAGTGCCCTACGAGACCCTGGGCCCACAGTCTCCCATCTCTGTTCTGAACTTAGGTGCGTGCATGCACATGTGTGTGAGCATGCGCACACACACTCTCTCTCTCCTTGCCTTATTGAAGGCTGTCTGCCTCTGTCCTAAACTCACATGTCCAGCCTCACCTCCTTCTGCCCACCTTCAAACCAAGCCATTTCCCATCTCCCCAGGCCTCTACACCCACTAGAAATGCTCTCCTCTTCCTTCCACGTACCCATTTGCACTTCATGGAACCTTCTAGATCCAGATCAAATGCAGTCTCCACCTCTCCCCAGACTCCTTCTTTCCCTTCCAAGCTTTCCAGGCCCTCTCCAGCCCCTAGAAAACCACCCACTGCTATCTCCACCATCATATGGAATTAGTCATGAAGTTATCTTGTGATTTGCCTTCAATGATCTGAACCGTGACCACAATCTCCTACTTCATTTTTTTTAAAACATGTATGTCTTGTTTTCTCGAGTATGTGGTGAATGTGCTTTAGAGTAGAGGTGAGGCTGGGCCTACCCCCATTGCCATCCCCATATCACAGGGCCCAGGCCACACAGTAGGTGCTCAAAGTCGGCTTCGCAATCACCTGCCCAAGGTAAACAAGTCACTTTCCTAATCAGGTCGTTTCCTCAATTACAGGTGCCCGGACTGGCTTCTCCCAATGGCCTGCATTTTTTTCTTCAGGGTCTGCTCTGACCTTGGTTATCTGCAAAGCCAGTTATGGGCTTCTGTTTTCAAAGGGTGTTAGACCCATTGTAATCGTGCTCCCCTGAGCTGGGCAGATGAGTATGGTGGAAGAAATGATCTGTGAAATCCTGCAGGTCTGGAGAAGGAAAGTGCATCATTCTTGGAGGCAAACCCAGGCAATCAGAGCATTTCAGCTACCTCAAGTCCCGGAATTCAACAGGGGGAAAAGACCACAGTGAGTTGTAGGTGAGTCATTGAGGAAAACCAACACTTGAGGCCCAGGTGTACTTGTTGAGCACCAGCTCTTAGTAAACTGATTATAAGAGGCAGCAAAGTCTCAAGTTCCTTCAGAGCTTCAAAGGAGAGAGTCAGGGAGGAGGTGGTTTACTCAGACCCCCCATGTGCCAGGCTGTAGAAGAGGGTCCCCTTGCATCCCTACAGCCAGGTTAAGTGGGCTGTCACTAGCCCGGTGCGCACCTGAGGAGCAGAGGCCCATTCAGTAGGAGGCAGAGCACTGACTGAACCAGGTGAGTCCCGCTCTTTCCACAGTCCCCCAAGCAGCAGTCCCAGGTTGTCTGTGGTTGGGTTTTTATTTGTTTTGTTGTTTTAAATTTTGGGTAGGAAATACATTCAAAAATCAAAACTCACTAAAGTATACAGGAAGTGTGTCCCTTCTACCGCAGCTACCCAGTCTGCCCCCACTCCGAACCTGGGAGTGGCTCTCATTGCTTACGCCTCATCCCTGACAATGTTTATGTATATACACACAAATACAAATATTGATTCTTTTCTTTACGTAACTGATATACACTTCTCAGTGCCCAGCTTTTATCTCTTAAAGGGATGGACTTGGGATGGGGCCTGGAGACAGAGGATGAAAAGCATGAAAGAGGAAAATATTCTGCAGAACACAGGTGTGCTCAGAGAAGACCTAAAGCCTAAAGGGAAGGTCCCCATGGGCACCATGGGGTGGTATCAGTTGCTGATGGGATCTCAGGCCAGCCAGAGAAGAGCTTGGGTGGTGGGTGGGGGCATGGGGGGGCGGGGAGAGGAAACACCACAAGGAAGTCCTGAAACCCCACTGGCTGAAATATCCGGCTGGCCTCCCCTTCCAGGAAAGGGAGGAAGTATCCATAGAAACAGGACTAACTGATTACCACAACAATGGCAGAATGGGTTACTGACCAGGAGGACACAGGAACTATGGAGGAAAAGCAATCATTTCCTCTGAAATTTATGAGAGACCAAGAAGGGGGAAGTTGGTGCCTGAGACTCTCACAGACTTCAAATGGCTGGGAGCACGGAAGGGCTCTAGGACCTGAGATTGAGGAAGTCAATGATTCAGACTCCAAAGCAGCTCCGGTTCTGCAAAGGAGGGGGCAGGGGCAGTGAGAAGGAGGGTAGGGAGGGAAGGAGAGGAAGCGGGAGGAGGAGAAGGGGGAGGGGCCTTCTAGGTAGCAAGCCGCTCACCAGAGAGGTTGAGAGCTGGGTTCTGGGTACAAATCGGCTAGACTCCAACTCTCCCTCTTGCCCTAACTGTGAAACCTTGAGCAAATCAGTTAACCCCTCTGTGCCTTAATTTCCTCACTGGTAAGTGGGGCAAATGACAAGATCCACCTCATGGGGTTGGCACAAGAATTAAGTGAGTTCATGTTTACAAAGCCCTGATACCAGGGCCTGGCATGCAGACAGCTACAGAACATGTTCCGGAACAGGAGCCGTGTGGTTGCACAGGGAGCCCTTGACAAGGCCAGCTGTTGGAGCCCACGACCCATCACTGGAAGGAGATTGCATAACCAAGAAAACCCTAAGACAGTGATGAGAGGCCTGTCCCCGCCTCAGCCAGAGGAGGCAAGCCTGGGATGAGCTCAGGCTGCACAGCAGAGGGCAGAGGGCAGAGGGCAGGAAGGTCTGGGGGGTCATCTGGAGCCAAGAGGTCGAGGGACAGAAAGGGGCCCTGGGAAGTCAGACCTGGGCTCCCACTCCAGGTGCATTGGGGCCCCTCTCCCAAAGAGCCATCTTTTGACTGACAGACAAAGATCCAACACTGAGATGAGAAAGGGAGCTGGGATGGGGGACAAGCTTGGTTTCTAAAATACATCTATTTAGATATTTCCAGTGACTGTAAGTCCCCTGGCCCAGAGCATTGGAAACTCTTGCAGATGAGACCGCTGAACTTCCGGCTGCATCTCTGCGGGGCAGCCCGGGGACACCCGAAAGCAGTCTGGGGGCCCCTCTGGGAACTGACAACACGTGCTGTCAGCCAGAGCCCACTTCCTCCTGTGACGGGATCTGGAGGGAGATGGAAGACTGCAATAGCCGTGGCCTGCCAGATTCAAGAAGACACCTGGCCGGAAGTCAGAAAAGCAAACGGACAGCGACTCAGGAAAGGGGCAGCCTAGACTGCCATTCCCAAAGCATGCTGATGAAAGATGTCACAGTGCCTGAGGGGAGGTCTCTAGTAGCAAGCCAGAGGGCTCTCTCCCAAGAAGCATTTTATCAGCAACTCGGATGATGCTACGGAGAGCATATTTTTTAATTTAATTTTATTTATATTCAATGAATTAACATATAGTATATTATTAGTTTCAGAGGTAGAGGTCAGTCATTCATCTGTTGTGGACAACACCCAGTGCTCATTGTATCATGTGCCCTCCTTAATGTCCATCATCCAGTTACCCCATCCCCTCAACCCCCTCCTGTCCAGCAACCACATGGAAGGCATACTTAAATAGGATCCTGAAAGAGCTCAATGGACCATGGATGCACTGAATTTAACAAAGTGGAAATTTAATAGAAATGGTTGTTCTGAATCAGATGGGAACAAAATAGGAGGCTCTGCATTTAAGTTCTAAAGCCACACACATTCAGGACAGAGGAGATGCAGCTGAGCAACACCACATGTTAAAAAGATCTGGCCAGCAGTAATGTCAGTGAGTCAATGGTGTGATATAGCGGCCAGCAAAGCTGATGCAATCCTGGGCTGCATTAAGAGGAGTAGAATGGCCTCAACCAGGGAGGTGATGGCTCCCTTCCTCTGCTGTGATCATACCACACCACGAATAGCATACATGGCCTGGGCACTGTATGAGAATCTGAACACGTGGGAGTTTGCTCAGAGGAGAACCACCAGGAAGATAAAAAGAACTGAAACCACATCACAGGTTGTTAACCTGGAAGAAGACTCGAGAGAGAACAAGAGGGCTGCCTTTAAATATCTTGTTTTACTAATTACAAGATGCGTACTTTTCAATTATAAAATGTCTGAAAGCAGAATGTATCTTCTAGCCCCTTAACATCTGAGATTGAGAAATGTATCATCAATTTACCAAAATATAATAGTATGTCAAAAGAGCCACAAAGATGGCAGAGTCAAAAAGTGAATTAGAAGAATCAGATTCTAAAACTGAAGAGGTTTTAGAAACGCCTAACCAATATGTTTTCCTTTTTATGTACATACAAGTGTTATGGGATATAAACTTATGTCTAAAGTCTAAAAAGATTCTTCTCTCGGTAAATATAAAACTTTTCAGTGATAACAAAGCATCGTTCCACAATTTAATTGGAAGCACTTTTTCTTTCTTGAAGGTACACGAAATAGTGGTACTTCTTCCTATCGGTGGTATCACAGACTGGATTTAAAAACCGTATCTGAGGAGGTGGACATGTGGAAGGAAAGAGAACGCTCATTCTCTATGACTTCAAGAAAGAAGACTGGGACCAAATGCCAGAAGCTACCAGGAGCCATCAGGGAGGGGACAGGAGGAGCCGTCCAAAGATGGAACAGGTCAGCTCTGATGTGCAAGCCCAGGCTGGACCACCACAGTGGAGAAATCAAGCACCAACAGAACAGCCCTGTGGCTCCGAGGTCTGATGGCGAAGATCTCGCCACAAAGGGAAAGGCGCCTCATCTGTCTTCATTGCACACATAGGTGCTCTGACTGAGCCAATCTCTTAACAAGTCACTACTTAAAGGTAAAAGCCACTTAGGGAACAGGACTGAATGGGAGGCCAGAAGCAAAGAGGAGCCCTGTCCACATCTATGCTCTCAGACTCCATTGGGCCAATTCGGGAACAGACTCGAGGCGGAAGGGCGTCTCTGCCCCCTAGGTGCCAGGCACCATGATAGGTGTGCTGGGCACACTGCCCCATTTAATCCTCACAGCCACCCTGAGTGGTGAATATTATCACTCCCGTCTTATTGAAGAGACACTTGAGGCTCAGAGAAAGGAAGTGGCTTGCCAAAGGTTTTACAACTCTAAAAACCATGGTCAGTGGGACAACATGCTTCACAGAAAGGAAACTCCAGAAGTCTTGGTTGCAGAATGAATAAATTGAGCAATTAACTGATCAGTCAATGAACCAATGTGGTCTCATATTGGTAGCACTAATACTAGAAAAAAGAAAGACGAAAGCTGATTCCGTGTGTGCCCCCCACCCCAACCGTAGCTCCCATGGGCACTGAACTCATGCCCTTTGCTGATTGCAGGAGCGATTTATCCCATCACATACAGCAAGGGTGTTCCTGAGACCTCTGTGGCAGAGAACAGGTGCTGGAAACCCTGCTCAAATGTCAAAGCCTTAAGCACACCAGGTTGCCATGCCTCCCACCTGCTAGGTTAACACTGGAGCTAGTGGAAACTGAGCTCAGTTTATGCCCCCTCCCCATGGCCAGGTGTCCAGAGGGCCGGGGGAAAGGCTGGGGAGTCAGCCAAGCCCCTACATGTTCCAGCTGCCTGGAAACATCAAGTCCTGCCCCACCCGCATGTCCAAGCTTCTTCCTCCGCTGGGGAAGTAAACCCAAAGTGTGCACCAGAAACCCAGGGCAGCACCCACCTGAATGGGGATATTTGGGTGCTTGTGAGACCACTTCAGAGGCTGGCCCACAATGCTCCACGAGCGTCTGACAACTGCACACCCCCCCCACCCCACCCCCACCGCAGCGCTCGGGGCTGGCCCGATTCCAGCCTTCCACATCGCCCCCAGGCAGCCCCCACGTTTCTACCATGTGGCTCCCTGAATGTGCCCTCACTTTTCCACATTTCTGTGTGCTATACCTCTGGCTATCTCTGCCTATGGAAATCCTATTTTCCAAGGCCCGTCTCAACCACCAAGTGCCACCTCCTCCAGGAAGTCCCCCCTGGTTCCACCGTGAGGCTCTCCAAAGCACATTCCGCACTCTACCTTGCTATGTGGGCATCTGCAGCTTGTCTAATGCACCTCCGTGCATTAGGTGAGGGCTCCACTCCTGTCATTCACTGCAGCATCCCCAGCACGGCAGCTGCACACTGAGCTCAAGAGCCTTGGTCGAGGTGCTCCATGCCCTCCCTGACGGCACCCTATTAACAGTCCTGCTTCCCTCCTCCACCTCTTCCCAGCTAACTCATCCCCTCAGGTTCAGCCCTCTGCTGACAGCTAATCAGAGATAAGCTAATCTGTCAACATATCCTTCCCAGTTAAATTCTACATTTTTTATAAAGGGAAGACAAGGACTGGAAACAAAGGTGGGAATTTTAGGCCCCAAGGCTCTGGCGGAGGTATTTTTGTTAACGAAAGATCTTGCACCAAGCAATTGAGCAAGCCAGTGCTACAAGTGTATACATCCTAAACTGGAAGAATGCCAGAGCTGCGAGAAAGGGGGCGGGGCTCTGCCCCCAAAAGGGAAGGCCAACTGCAATTAAAGCTGCCCAAGACAAACCACAGGATCACGGCTGGGCAAAAAGGGTGGAGGGAGAACAGACTTGACTCCCACCTGGCTGGGTGACCTTGAGCAAGGAACCGCACCTCCCTGGCCTCTGCTCAGTACCAATAGACCTCTGAGCCTCGGTTTCCCCATAAGTAAAAACCACAGTGGCATGAGTGAGAGCTGGATGATCTCAGAGGGCCCTTCCAGTCTGACATCCCAAGGTCCTGTGACTCATGGCTTCCATCTCTCTCTCCCTCCCTCCTGGGAGGTCAGTATCGTTTGAAACTACCCTAGTTCCACTCCCTGCTCACCTTGAGCCCCACCTGAGTCCAAAGACAAAGGCAATGCTAAAGATCTCCCAGCCAGTCAGCAGGCAGCATGGGGGGGGGGGCGGGGTTTGCCACCACAGGTGAAAGGAAGGGTCAGCACTGGGGGCAGGTGTTGGTTTCTATGGACACAGAAATGCTCCTCATTCATGCTGCCATCTGTCCCAGCCTGGAAAAAGACAGCTGGTCGCCTTTGCTTCCCTGACCTACCTTTTTAAGAGATTACAATTGCTTGCCAAATTTAAGTGCTGCTCTAAAATCAGGACATATAAGGTCTCTCAGCCTGGATCGGAAGGGTTCAGAATGGGTAAAGAGCAGGAACGATGCAGAATAAAGCTTGGAGGCAATCTAGGCCGCTCTGTGCAGCCATGCCAATTAAACATCTTTAAAAATAGCCTCCCTCTTCTCTCGTGCTGAAGATAAAGATGAAGTTGCAGCAATAACCAGACATCTGCTAGGAGCTTCTGAAGAGATCACAACATAAACACCCTGGAGAGCTGCCATAAACAGCCCAGAGCCCTCTCCAGGAGGCCAGCAGCGTCCTGCTCACCACTGGGGGTGGGGAGGGGCACAGAAAGAGGTGGTGCAGAGAGGCTGGGCTCCCCAGGGCAGAAGGAGGTGGTGGGGAGGAGGAGCTCAACCAGACAGAAAATGGAGAACTGGCTACCTTCTGCAGGGAAGTTAAGAGGTCAGGAACCCACCAAGAGAAAGATTTCCAGGAAGCCATCCAGAGGATTCCAGGCCTGTTCTGAAAATGGGTCACTCCTTAAAAGTGGAAGTAAAGACATCTTTGAGTGCCCACCTCTGCAGGGTGCTTCCCAAAAAAATATTTTAATTACATCTCTACATCAACCCTTTGAGGTAGGTGTAATGACCTCCTTTATATAGACTAAAATACTAGTGTTCGTGGACTTGCCCAAGGCCACATGGCTAGGATTCGAACCCAGGTTTGTCTTAGTAGGATTGTTTGTACCTATTATCACAGAACAGGCCCTTGAGGTTTCTCCCCAGTGTCCAGGCTCTCTACATCCACAAATCTAACACCAGGAGATTCTGCATGAGGAGAGGTGGCAAAGTAGCGGGGAAGGGCAATAGTTAAGCTTTGACCAATTGAAAGAACCACCGAGTCTCAGCAGCCGTGTGGGCCCCACTCCGCATTCTGGGTGCTTCCCAGCAGATCCAAAGAGGAGCAAAGGGGGAGACAGGCACAAATCAATGCCTCGATTCTGTCTGCCAGGATCCACAGGAGATTAGCGACAGCAGATGCCACTGAGGAAGAGAACAGAGGGCTGGAGGATGGGAAGGAGAGAGACTTTTCATTGAATTACCTTTGTCCTGAGTGAATGAGTATGTTACCCTCATCCATGCATGTTGGGGGGGAGGGTGAGTACCCTGCATCTGTGTGTATCTGTGTGTGGGTGGGTGAGTCATTTTTTTAAGACAGTCCAGGATGTCAGGTACAAGATAACAGACACACCCAGGCTAGAGATGGAAACCTGGAGCAGGCAGGAGTGCTGGGCCCCTGGCTGCCACAAACTGAGGACCCAGCAGAATCCTGAGACCTCATCCAGAGCCTCCTCCTTCCTTCCAACAGTCCTGTCCTGCAGCTGCAGGCAGACAGGTGACAAGCTCTCCTGGCATGGACCCCCTAGTCCCCAAGGCCCCCACCATTTGCCCAAGCCCCATAGGACATTCCCTGAGGAAAGAGATGGACCTAGTCCTCTCTCTGAAGTCTGAAAAGAGGCCTCCCCAGTGGCCCCATCTATTCCTCTGTTTTCCCTTTCATCTGCTATCAGACCCCTACCTCCTTCAAGCAGGGGTTTCCTCACCTGCCCTTTGCATCAAGCTGTGCAGAAGCCCCTCTGTCCTGATACTCGGAGCTTTCGGCAATCTGACCTCACAGCAGGCATGGACTCCACACACTACACCTCAGGACGCCCTTCTGCTCCTCCAGGGTGAACAGCTGTCCGACAGAGGGGTCAGCGGCTCTGCCAGGCCCCCAGCAAGCCCTGGGCCCACCCTGCTCCAGGCATCAGCTCTCCCAGGGACCAAAGGGCCCAAGTGACTTTTTCCTGGAACTTCTTCACCCTCCCCTACACCTCGTCTCCTGGCCCCGGGTCCAAGTTAAACTCTGCGATGCTGCAAATCTTTACTTGTTACAGTCAGTACTCAGATACATAGCCAAGGCCAGCCATTCAGAGTCACGAGAGCAAAGCCATGGTTTCTGCATCTGCTGTAACACACTGATACGAGCACGGCAGGGCCAGAACGGGATGTTCCTAAACTCCCACTCCCGCCTCTGGCAGGGCTGGGCTTCGAGACTGGGTGTGGCAGGAGCTCTGGCCTGCAGACGTCCCTAAAACCTTCTCTTGGGGCAGCTCGGAGATCACAAGCCACCATCCAGCTCCTCACTACCCTCCTCTTGCTGCCTGAAGAAAGGACATCTGCACTGGACATCCCTCACTGCAGGGGAAGGAGAAAACCCGGGGCCCCAAACCAGCAGGAAGCAAGTCCCTCTTCGGGGACCCGCCAATACCTGTGTGTTCCCCAAAGAGCGATCTGACCCGGCCTTGCAAGGAATGCCAGTGCAGCCAGGGATCCCGGCTGGGAGGTGGGGATTCAGGGTGGGGTGCAGGCAGGGAAATTCCCCCAACACTCAGGGAAGAGAGAAACACTAGTGCAAACAAAGAACGTACTACAATCCCAACCCTAAAAACATCAGCACTGTCCATGCACAGTTCCCGGCCAGCCACCATGGCAACAGGCCAGAGCTTCCTAGGATGAACTACGATAATATTTAGGTGGGTGGAGGGTACCGAGCAATTACATTTAAGAAACGATATCACACCTGGACTTCACCAAAGGCTCCTCAGGGGTGGACACTTCCTCAGCAGTGGACAGAGAAGGGAAAGGGTCTCAAAAATCAGACTCCACGGTGATCCAGTCTTGCAGTGAAAGTTTGTTTGTGACCAAAGGGCTCGTGTCCCCTATCATCCCTGCCAGGCCTGAGTTTGCGAGACCAGATGATCAGTGCTTTAGAAAGGAGGAGATTTATCAGTGCAGACCAGCCATGTTTTCTACCTCTGGAGAAGATGCAGGGAGGAAACAGAAATGGTGGAGGGAGCGGTCAGCCACCCCCACCCCCAAAGTGAGGTCCGTGGGGTGTTTGGCTATCATGCACTTCCCCAAGAGGACAAGACAGGCCACTGGGGCCTGAAGCTTTGCCCTGCCTACCTGGCCTTAACAACCATGTCATTCTGTGTGCCTCTGATAGCTGAATAAAAAAAAATCAAGAGCCTACCATTAGAACAATTTCAGGGAAACCAAAATGAAATTCTCAAGAAGGAAAGGGAGGAGGTAGAATGGGAAAGAGGGTGAGGCTGCATGGGTTCCATGGGTTCCTGTTTCCTAAGCCCCAGCTTTCTTGATCCCCTAATTTGAGGAAGCCCAGGTAAGTTCTTAAAGATAATGTCATAAAACAAATAAATAAAATAGGCAAATATCAAAATCCCAATGGCTCTGTGACCTTATCCACATACATAGCTGTACAAAAATGCATGTATAATTTTGTCTACCCATCCACATTGAAGAAAATTCTCTTTTTTAAGGAAAAAGACCCCAAGTATTTGGATTTTCCACTAGAAAAATGTTTTTATTGTAAAAATTTGGAGAAAATACTAAGATGACTAAAGATAAAGGAAAATAATCAACTGTAGCACTGCCATCAAAAAAGAAGGACTCGCCTGGTGGAAAAGACTACGTGAAAAACAACAACAAAAACCCAAGACAAAACAAACAACAACAAACAAGAAGAAGAAAAAAACAACTCCTCATTCTGAGGGCTGTTTGCAGAGGGGGCCCCTTGCGGGTGGGTCAGATCTTACGGAGATTTGACAGGGAATCCAGGAGTGAAGCGTACCTTTTCCTTCCCTCCTGAGCCTCCCGTCTCTCCTTCAGTAGGATGCCCACAAAGGTGCCAGAGGCGACACTAGCTCTTCTCCGCAAACTCAGACAAGATACTAAAAGGTCATGAGTGTGCGTCGTTTGAGTAAGGCTCCACAACTGGCCAGGTGTGGGGCAGGTCAGGGGAGCTCGGCAAGGCACAGGGAAGGAGCGCTGCCCAGACGAGGTGTGCAGAGGTCTCTGTGGAGCCCAAACGCCAAGTGTCTGGGTCAGAATGTGCTGATGCCTTTGGCTGAGTGAGTTGGGATTCCAAGCTCTGGCAGAAATGACCTCAGTCCCCGTCTGCCCCACAGATGATCGGGGGAGACCGGTTGCTGATCAGGGCAGAAAGGCGGCCATCTGGGCTCCCCACCACAAACCAGAGCAGTGTGGTGAGCACAGCAAATAGTTCTCCTCTTATTTCACAATGTGTACAGACTGATGCTTGCTGAGGAAACCTCCACACGCGAGCAAGTCATCTTTTTTTTAACCCTCTTATCTAAACACTGTCACAAGCAGTCACACAAGCCCAGGACAGGGTTCATTCACTCAAAATGCACTGCCTGAGTGGCTGCGACATCACTGGACAGATGCTCAGCTAGCCTCTGCCCCATCCCAGAGGCCACACGGGGATCCAGCTGGGCACAGAAGTGGATTACAGCCTCGCAGGGTTTGCCGGCCAGCGGGGGAGGTGGGCACTTAAGACAGAGGGTCGTGGCTGGTTAAAAAGCAGAGGGGAGGCTGCTCCAGATTAAAATAGGCATAAAAAGACTAGCAACCAAATGCAGCATACAGACTTGGATCCTGATTCGAACAAACCAATTCCGAAGGTCCTTTCGGAGACAATCCGGGAACTCTGAATACGGACAGATGAGACCGAAGAACTATTGCTCATTTTATTACATGCTATAATGGCAATGTGGTTACGAAAAAAAAAACATTCTTTTAAAAATAGATATATACTGGATTAGATAGGGGCAAAATGACATGGTATCAGAGATTTGCTTTAAAATACTTCAGGAAGAAAAGACAGAAGGGGAGAAAAATAAAGAGATGAAGCCAACCCGGCATAATCTTGATGACTGTTGAAGCTAGACAATGAGTATATGGGGCTCATTATATTATTGTCTTTATTTTTGTGTTTGAAAATGTTCGTGGATATGGTAAAATAGAGGATGGCAGTACACTGTGGTGGACAGCTTAATGAAGACTGGTACAAAAGGCTAAGGGAATACAGAGCAAAGAGCAAGGAGGATTTGTAAGAACCAGGAAAGAAATCTGCTAAGTTTTGTGAGGGTTTTAAAAGCCATTTCATAGTGGGGTGGGAAGCCATGTTCACAAAGAATTATAACAGAAGTTGGGGACTAGTGAATGCAGCGAGGGAGCGGCCCACACCACCCCTCCAGACTACAGAGCATAGCCACCAGATTTTCCTGCTTCCTTCAGTCCTTAACTCACCACCTCAATCTCATTCATACAGACTGAGACCAGAAGCCTAGCTTGGTTACTCACTAGCCACGTGAAGCAAGGGGGGGGGGGGGGGGACTTTCAACCTTCCCCAGTCTCAGTCGCCTCATCTATAAAATGGGGACAACCCCAGTTACTTCTTTGGAGGGCTAATGTGGGGACCTACTGATATAAACAGTGAAAATTCCCCGCATAATGAACAGTATTCCCTTCCCTGGCTCTTTAAACAACAGAGACTTTTAGCCCTGGCAGGGCTTCTAAGACGAGCAATGTTCAGCCCAAATTTTCTTGCGTCCATACCCTACCCCTCCAGCCAGAATGAAGGCTCTCCACCAAGAAGGCAGGACCTCTACCCTTCAGAAGCAGGGAGTGAAAGGAACAGGTCCATGGTTGTTGACAGGCACACCCAGATGAGGGTATGGACATGGGCAGAGAGAAGAAACACACCCCAATTATAGGCAGAGGAGGGTTACCCAACTGTTCCTTTGCTCCTTGCTGCCCCTGGGAATGGGCCTTCAATGAACACAGCTAAAACCAGCCTTAGTCCATAAGATGCTTTTTACTAAAGTACAACTGGTTGGTATTAGGCTAATCATGATTTTCTTTTAGAAGAGAGGGATGAGCAGAAAGCCAGAGCTCCAGGACTGAAGAAGGAAGGCGGCACAGATAAGAAGATCTGGGGATCTCAATCACCTTACAACCATAACTAGTATAGCTCAACAACTGTCCCCCCGAAACAAAACAAACAAAACCAGAATCAGATCTAAGGTAGAGGTTATTTCAGCTAATAGTCTTCCTAGACTACCCCAGAAACCAACTTTCAGAGGTGAGACCAAGTCAATGGCACAGGCAGGCTTCCTCCCCAGCCCCGCCCCCCCCCATAGTACCCAAACACCAGCAGGTCAAATCCCTCCCCAGTACAGCATGACCAATACCAGCCATTCATCCCTGACCAGAGGACAGAGTGAGCAAGTGGTCTGCAGGTTGAACAACCTGGGCTAACCAGGGTCAGTTCAAGTGCTTTGCCAAAGAAGCAGCCTCTGAATCTTTAGACAGAATCTTTTCAAAGGCCAGGAGGCTCCAATCAGCACAAGGGAGTGCCATGATCCTGCAGACATCACTTTCTAGAGCCACAGGGCAGCAGGAAGAACACTGAATATAGTTCTGGCAGAGCCTGGTCCAAATCCTGGCTCAGCCACTTTCTGTGTGACCTTGGGCACTTATGCTACCCGAGTCTGTTTCCCCACATCTAAAATGAGGAGGGCAAAACTGAGTGTTTGGATAATAACCATGAAATCTGCTGCAAAAGTGCCACAGGGCAGGACCTGTCTGTCCGTAGGCACGTAATAAATCTGTCTTCTGCCCAAAGGCAAGCTCTTCCTGCAAGGAGTCTTCAGAACATCAGTTGGGGCTGTCCTGGAGACTTGAGGCCCACTTGTTGGCCCCAGGAAGGGGACAAGAACAGAGCTGGTCCAGGTGCCAGGCACCCAGGCACATAAACACCAGAGGGCCAACCCGCTGCTGGCTTTCTTTCCAAGGGACCTGCCCACAAGGGGGCCAGCTAGTGACTTCACCACCCCCCCCCCCGCCCCCCACCGCCTGAAACCATAGAAGACTAGAGTGAGCAAGGGAGGCTGACAGCAAGAAGGTCCACACACTGCCACCTCAAGTCCCACAAGGCAGGATGGCCCTCCAAATAAAAGCTCTTTTGGCCTTAAGAACCCAGGTTACAGAATTAACAACGTGGAAAGAGGCACACGTTTACTCTGGTTTCAACACGCCTCTTCCCCATCCAGCAAAGGCTATGATTCCCAGCTCTGCAGGGAGGCTGGCCTAGGATAAAGTTAACCCCACTTGCTCCAGTCCGGAAGCCAGGTCAGCGGTGGCAGACGCTGCCGGCAAGACCCCATTTCTTCCCAGAGCTAGTACGGACGACGACAACGAAAAGGGAGCCGCAGACGCCCCCGCCGGGTGCTCCCAGGCCTGGGGTGCGCCTGGGCTGCTGGGAGATACACGACAGACAGGACAGCGCCGCTGTCCCCTGACCACCTCCACGCCCGGGCCCCAGACTCAGTCCCAATCCCAGCCCGCAGGCGGCCAGGCCACTGACATTTGGCCCAACTTAACTTCCTGTTGTTAAGGAGGCAGAAGAACCGCGGCGGGTAGGGAAGCGCCCAGTGAAGAGCCGGGAAAGAGCGTGAACAGAGCAGAGCCCAAATTATGGGAAAGCAAAGTTTGGGGATGGTCTGCCCCTGTGGCATGCGGTACTGCGGGCGCGTCGCGCCCACTCCGTGTTGACGTTTGGGGATTTTCTCGGCTTCGAATTGCAGGGTTTGGGTGTTGGGGCGGAGTAGGAGGTAGTTCGGGCGGGGTACGGGTGGCAGGCTTTTATTGCGTTCTAATCGATTCAGAGACCTATCGGGCAGCCCCAGCCTCCCCGGGCAGGGCCACCTGCTTGCCGGACGCCCCGCGGGGTGGGTTTGAAGCGAGAGATGCTGCGGCCGCACCTGACTGTCCCCGGCGCGGGCCAGGGCGCAGAGTCCAGGCTCGGCTGCCATGGTCCCCGCCCGCCCTCCCTGGAGCCCCGCACCCCACCCCCCTTACCGAGATCCGCGCCAGCCACCGAGCCTCGGGTCAGCTTCTGCCTTCACCTCGGGCCGCGGACGGGGCGGTCAGGACCCGCAGGCCGCCTGCGGAGCTGGGAGCTAGGGAGGTAGCCCCGCGCAGCCTTAGCCAGGCGAGCGCCTGCACTTCTGCGCCGCGCGGCTGACTGCGCTGGGAACCGCCCCCATCGGCGGCGCGGCCAATGACAGAGCGGCCGGGGGCGCGCCCCGCCCCCGACCCGAGGCCCGCGGCCAATGGCAGTGCGGCGCGGAGCCCACCCCCGCTCCACGCCCGCTCCGCCCCCACGGGGCCAGCTGTCACCGCGTCTGCGGGCGGGCGCACGTGGGCTGCAGCCGTGCCCCGAGCGCAAGGAGCCGCGGGCGCTCCCACCCAGACCAGCACAGGTCTGAGACCAGCGGGGGGCCGATGAAGGCGGGGCGTAATGGTGCTGCTAGATGAAAACCTGGGTGCTAGTATCCTAGTGTCGGCGGAGAGGCAGGGGCTGGACCTCAAGCTCCTTGGCCTGGGCAGCTGGAAAGCAAGCCTCAGCTTCCCCTTTTGGAAGTGAGGGAGCAGCATGGCACTTCCTGTAACGGCTGTGGACCTCCCTCCTTGCTTTTGCTCTTGACCAGCCGGGCTTCAGCAAACGCCCTGTTAGCTGATAGGCTCTTCCCCTCACCTGGACCAGCCTTGCTTAGAACGCCGCTGGTGGGAAGAGTGGCCGTAGTGCAGACCAGCCACGTGACCTTAGTCACATCACCTAAGCACCCTCTTCTCTTGACTGTCAAATGGCTGCCTTAATCTCTTCTCTGCCCACGCTCCTGGGTTGCCCATACGCCCTCAGCCGCAGAGAGCACCATCCACAGAAAACAGTGTGAACAGGTGGGGCCTAGTGAGGGCTGCCAAGCGGCTTTGTACACCGTAAATCCTACCAACAACTTGTGCAGACTGCCCCGGGCATAGCAGTGATCATGAACAGGGATCCCAGGGGCAGGGGCCATGTCTTACTCACCTCTGGAGCCGGGGCTCTTATCACGGGCTGGGCCCAATGCAGGCATCCATGAATGTTCTGGGAACTGAGCTGACCCAGGAGAGAACAGGCAAGCTTGGGCGGTGAGTAAAGAGTGTTGTGGCTCAGGCTGCTAGAATTTCCACAGCTCCAGACCACCCTCTAGAGAAACTTTGTTCCCTTGCCAGGCACGTAGAAACAGAACAGCTTGCCCCCATCAAACCTGGGGCTTTCTTTGTTCTCTCTGCTCCTTACCAGGGGATCCTACTCCAGGCCTTTTGGGGTTTCCCAGGGATTGTCCTACCTGGTAGCTCTCTTAGCATCTTCAGAATTCAATCAACTTCCTGTAGTTGAACTTCAGCAAAAGCTGTCCCTGCTCAGTTTGTAGAAGTCAGCAGTGACTCCCAGAGGGGCGGCTCTCCTCTTGACGGAACACTGCCTGGGATGCCCGTGGATGGAGTGGGCTCTGTGCACATTTTCTCAGTCCTGATGATGGCTCTGTAAGGTCTGTATCTTTGCTATTGTTCCCTTTAACAGATGTGGAAAGTGAGACTCAGTGAGGGAAAGGTACTTTTCAAGGTCACACGGTTAATAAGTAACAGGGTCAGAATTTGAGCCTAAAGCTATCTGATCCCAGCCTCTGCATGCCTAACACTGTGCACTGGGACTGCTACAGCCCTGCTCGCGGCTCGAGAACACTGGAGAGGCCCCGCCTATCTCTAAAGGAACTGCTCTGGAGCCTGACCTGCCCAAACATTCTGCTGAGCTCAGGCCTGGGGACTCTTAGGGCCAGGAGATGAGACCAGCATGGCCCTGCTTTATTTACAGACTGATACAGGAAACGCTAGACAGAGTGGAGCTTCGGGAAACAGTGTTGCCTCTGCCCCCAGCACAAAGCCTCACTGGACACAAGGCCTCTTCCTTCTGGCCTGGGTCTGAGGCAACCCTGTTGGGGATGGAGCTGGAGAGAGTCATTCATTCAGTTCACAAATGCTACTGTGAGCTGGACGTGGTTCCTGCATTCATGTAACTAACAACACAGCTGATAAATAACCAGAAGTACAAGGGGCTATGGGAGCTCTATTCTTTATTACTTATATCTTTTATAATTCCCATCACCTTATCTCTAGCACAATGTTCTCCAAGTTAAACACATTTAACACTACTTCAGGAACACTTTGGGCCAACCAATTTTTGCAAGAACACTGCTCAGTATAGAAGTTCTAGTAGCTCAAAAACTAAAACTTAGCCGTGCCTTCCTAGGAGCTTTGCCTCTTCTCCCCGACCCAAACTTTTTGTTTTGTTTTGTTTTTCCCACCCCACCTTTTTAACTCAGGGGCTCAGGTAAGAAAGACCCTTGCTAGGTGAGCTTTTAGGGCAAGCTGGGAGTTCATGGGGGCTAAGTGCATGGATGGAGATAGTATCACCTTGGGACCTCTTGAGCCAGGGCCCCTCACCTCCACACACAAGTTACCCTTCCCGGCCATCTCGCTGCAGGGTAGAGAGAAATGGGGGACAGGAGATGACAACCTCACCCCCTCTGGACATAGCAGCAACCATGGCATCTCCCACTGGACTGTGTGTCTGGGAGTTTATAAGACTAAGCTCTTCAAAGAGAAGGTCATGCAAAGTTAGAAGGAGCCATAGAGGAAATACCATCTAAGTCCCTCACTTAACAGATTAAAGAAATTTAAAAAACAAATGGAGTCCCAGGGAAGGGAAGGCGCTTGTGAGTGTCAGGGAGTGTGGGAATGGGTTCCAGGTCTCTGAGGCCCCGGCCTCCCTCTTAGCACACAGGCAAGCTCAAGCTCCTCGTGCCACGACTCAGTAAGCTATATTTAATAATAATCCCTTCCCCTACCCACTCTTCTCAGGACGGTGAATGTGTGCTGCCGAAGGTTGTCTGGGAGATGCAGATGGCCACATTAGCATCAGAGGGAGGGAGAGAAGGCAGGCCCAGATTCATCCCTAAAAATATCTGCATCTCAGACTGGAAGCCATGGGTTTACCAGCACATGCGTGCCTCCCTCGAGAAAACTTCAGCTGGTGATCTCCATCATCATTGGTTATCTACCTGACGGTACTCCAAGACAGCTGTGGGGGTGGCAGGCCTGGCTTCTTTTTATTTCAAGCCTGGCAATTTGCTTGAAGAAAGGTCAGAATTGAACTAAGTGGAATGCAAAGATTTTCTGTGGAGAAGCTAGGGTGCTTCTTACGACATTTGAAGGGCAGGAAGAAGAGTTAGACCACCTGTGTCTTCCCCTCCAAATGAGACAGGGTCCCTGCCCTCGGGCCCCTTCCTCATGTACTTACATTCCAGGAAGGGGTAAAATAGTGATTATGGTTCTCACCAGTTCCTGCCCATGCTGCTATCAAAGGCCCTTGGGCTTTCGGAAGGAAGTGGAAGGCTGGTATCTATGCAAAGTCTGATGACCTTCTTAAATGATGAGAAAAGGCTGACTGGCCCCAGGCCACCTTGGGAGCTCTTTGGAGAAGGACTTTCTAAGCCAGGAAGTGGAAACATTTGTACCTCCCTCAAACAGACACAGGAGTGCAAGATCACTGGGGCCTTGTTCTAGCCCGTTATCTTCCTGATAGGCCTCACAATGCCCTATGTTTCATAGATAAGACATATAAATGTTTGCAAGGTCACTAGGCACTCATCAGGCCTACCACATTTTCAGTGGGTTTTCCAGAGACAGTTGGGGGAGAAATGGCACCTATCGAAATCAGTAATGCCCTCAGAGAGACCGTAGCACTTTGGGGGAAGTGTGCCTATTGGCAGCAATGATGGGAAAGTCGGCTCTGGAGAGCTGAGAGCAGGCAGGAGATGACATAAGAAAGCAAACAGAGACAGAGAGTAGGTGTGCAGGGGGTGAGAGGAAGAGACACAGGGTTATGAAAGTAGTCTAGCCCCACTCGCCCAAGCTCTCCCAGGAGCCAGCATACGGCAGGGTGAATCTGCCTGGCTGACATCTGAGCCTGTGCTCTATACACTCTCCCGGTCACAAGACTGGGCACAGCTCCCAGGCCCGGCCGACCATAGAGCCCCCGTGGTGACTGGTCCAACAGACATGCCGGTGGTCCAAGCAGACTCCGTCTTCAGGACCAGTGTATAGATAGAGCTGTCTCTTTCCACAGAAGTCAGGGCTAGCAGTCAGTGTATTCCACATGCAGTAGAAAAGACCTAACCACAACAGGAGAGAAAGAGACTCCTAGGACAGAAGAGACCGGAAGTAAGAGCTCCAGCTACCTTTCTTTACAATTCTCTTGGCTCTGCCCTCCTCCGTGTTGGCTTTGTCTTCAGGCTGGTTTTCCTCATTGCGGCCAGTGCCAACAGCTTTTGTTGCCACAAGCAACCTTATCCCAAAGAGAACATTTCTGACCCAGCATTCCAAGCAGGAGTCCTGAGACGCACCCTGCCTGGATTGGGTCACATGCCCACCTGAACCCCTAGGGTAGCCAGAGGACTGGAATGTGCTGATTGGCTGTGCCAGGCGGGGCCCCTGCCTGGGGCGGGGGGGCGGGGGGCGGCCTCAGCTTCCCCAGAGACACCAGGCTGTGGGGGAGAGAGGTGGACACTTGATTGAAAGCTGAGTGCAGTGGGAAAGGAGGGACACAGGGCCATTTGCTGGGTTGGTACAGACCAGGGCGGGCATGAACTCGTAGAAGGAATTCATGCTTTTCACCTCTCAGAAAGTCATGTCATTCTGACCTCCCTCTATTATCCACTCCACACTTCCACCCACCCACATACCAACCCCCCATTAAACTCTTCTCTAGCTTCAGTGTGTTCTGTAGTAAATACATTTTAATTAAAATCGAATTCCTGTCCAACTGCTTTTCTCTTCAAATCTTTCCCTTCGATGCAGTTTGGATGGCAGGAGACCACGCAGTGCAACCTGGCCCCTGATTGGTTCAGAAGGGGTCATTCGTGCCTGGTCAGATGAGTGGGGTCTGCAGGGGCCCTCGGGGTATCACTGTGATGGAGCCGGAGTCAACTTCACAGCTCAAGTTCTGGTGGAAAGTGCTCAGGCTCCAACAGTCTGCTTCCAACCTCTGTTCTCCCTAATAGCGTGACTTCCAGCGAGCCAGTTAATGAAGATAATAGCCCTTGCTCGTAGGGGCAGAGTATGGATCACATCAGATGCCAGACATGAAGGCTTACTGTTGACCTCATGAAGTGTTAGTTGCTTTCTCCCCTATTTTGTAAGTGTGGTGGTTTTATATCCTAGCAACTTGCCAAGCTAGAACTGGGTTTCCCAGAACTCTCTTTCGTGGATGGTTCCCAGGGAGGACTGGCCGCTAGGCACATGTGCACAAGATGAGGAAGGTGGAAGTGACCACAGGCTGCACACCTGGAAGGTCAGTGCAGGGCTTTAGGCACCTGTGCGGCGCATGCGCGTTGCTAATGGAGTGGGGGTGGGGGGCAGTAGCCAGGCTTCTGGAGATAGCTTCCTCCGGCATCCCTGAGTCCAGGGCCAGTGCACATGCACCAATTTGGCAGAACATATAAGCTGCTTCTAAGAGTCACTACTGCAGTGTTAAAGTTGGAAGTGGTAAGAAATAAACACGAATTCTGGCTCCTGGAATTCCGAGTTCAGTTTCCTCTTGATTTCTCCCACTCCACATCCAAGTTTTCTTCTCACTTGCCAGCCCTGTCGATGGACACAACTTCGGGCCCACCAGCAGACACGAGGCACCTGCCTTCCAGAGACCTCTTCACCAGCTCCTGCAATTGTGTTGTGAACTCCAATCCCTATGACAACCCTTATTCCCTATCACATTAATGGTCCTGCTTCCCGGATCGAACCCCAATACGAGGGGAAATAAAACTGCCACTTCCTGTGAGCCTACTGTGGGCTCATACGTTATTATTCTTCACAACATCCCTATGGGATTACTTCTGAGAATTACTGATTAAGATTATCACCCCTATTTTACACTTTGTATATTAGTCAGCATTCCAGAGAAGCAGAACCAATAGGAGACATCGAGAGATAGATAAATGGATTTATTATGGGAAATTTGCTCATGTGATTATGGAAACTAAGTAGTCCCACAACCTACCATCTGCAAGCTGGAGACCCAAGGAAGCCAGTAGCATAGTTCTAATGAGTCTGAAGGCCTGAGAGCCAGAGAGCCAAGGGTGAGAGTCCCAGTCCAAAGGCAGAAGAAGACCAATGCTCTAGCTCAGCAATCAAGCTAAGAGAGTGAATTCTCCCTTCTTCTGCCCTTTTGTTCTATTCAGGCTCTCAAGGCTTTGGATGAGGTCTGCTCCCACTGAGGAGGACAATGGCCTTCCTCAGGCTACCAATTCAAATGCTAACCTTATCCAGAAACACCCCCCACAGACACTCCCTGAAATAATGTTTAATCAAGTATCTGGGGACCCTGTGGTCCAGTCAAGTTTGCACATAAAGGGGCGCCTGGGTGGCTCAGTCGTTAAGCATCTGCTTTCGGCTCAGGTCATGATCCCAAGGTCCTGGATTGAGCCCCACATCAGGCTCCCTGCTCAGCGGGAAGCCTGCTTCTCCCCCTCCCACTCCCCCTGCTGTGTTCCCTCTCTTGCTGTTTCTCTCTCTGTCAAAAAAATAAATAAAATCTTAAAAATAAATAAAAATTTTTTAAAAAGTTTTTTTTTAAAGTTTGCACATAAAATTAACCACCACACTTGGACGAACTCAAATCGTGGAGGTTAAATACTGTGTCCTAGTAACTGGCAGAACTAGGATTCAAACCCTGGTCTAGCTTGCTCTTGTGCCTGAACTCCTGTCACTCACTCACCCTGACACTCATCAGGAGCATTATCTCATTAATTATAAAAGGCTGCAGATGTGATGTATACTCATTAGGAATAGGAAAGACTCTTAGACATATCGGTTTAAAATGTTTAAGATGCCAAACACAGGAAAGAAAAAGAGATGGACATACCCTGAAAGATGGGATGCCAAGAAGAAATCCATTTTAGATCCGCTGGGCATCATGCTGAAGTCGCACACTAAGCAAACTGGTGTAGGCTGTGTCTTAACTGAAGGGGTCCGATCGCTCTCTGTACAGCCATGTCTGAAAAGAAATCTGACTTCTGGCAGAAAGAAATACACTATTTGTTTCTCTGCACCGCTCACCGCTCAGTACCCTCCCCCTGGCCAACAATCCCTGACAGTCCCACTGGGAGAAAATCAAAGAAGCAATTGAATGAGGGCTGCTCTGGGCTTGTGCCCAAGAGTCACAGGATCCCCGGACAAAGCAGGAAGGCATGGCCCCAGCGGCCTTCTAAGAATGCCTGAGAGGCCAGCCCTCGAGGTTTTCCATCTCCCTGAGGACTGAGGGAAGCATCCTGGAAGGAGGATGCGGCTGTCCCATGGACAGTATGGAGCAAAGAAAATTTATGTGGTATGGCTGGTTCAGGGCAGAGTAGGAGGAGAGAGACCTGGAAGAAGGGCAGTGGGAGGACCAGGGGGCAGGGTGTGACATGAAACATCACCCCAGTGGTTCCAGCCTGCATCTCCCCGTTCCTCCCCCGTCCCTCTTGGCCTCAGGGTTTCGTGCTTGCTGTTCCCTCCAAAGGGCCCTCCCTCTTCCTTTCCACCCACCGAGGACCATCATTCCCTTTCAAACTTCTCTAGGTCACCACCTTATGCAGTCTCACCGCCTTGGTTCACGCTCCTTGCACATCCTGGGAACACCGTGGCCCCGAGACACTCCAGCTGTTTCTTACACGCCTGTAACATCTGCAGAGAAGGGCCATATCTCTAAACTCCTTTTCTTCTTTATATTAAAAAATTCCAGATCCCTGTGTTCCCCTGCCCTCTGGACCTCCTAGAAGTCCTCGACACATCTCACATTCAACAGTCACACTGAATCGTCCAAAATGCACTAAATGATATATATTCCTAATCTCACTAATGGTGTACCAATTTCCCAAACTAGAATTTTCAGAGTCATCTCTGGTTCCTCTCTTTTTTCTAAATCTTTCCAGATGGATAACAAATCATGTCTGTGTAGTTCAGAGCCCTCTCTTGAGTCCCTTCCCTCCTCCCCACCCTATTGCCACCGTCTTAGTACAGATCCCAGGATCTCTTCTCCTGACAACTACGGTAACCTTTTTAAAACCCATATATGGGGGTGCCTGGGTGGTTCAGTCGGTTAAGCATCTGCCCTCGGCCCAGGTCATGATCCCAGGGTCCTGGGATCGAGCCCCACATTGGGCTCCCTGCTCAGCAGGAAGCCTGCTTCTCCCTCTCCCACTCCCCCTGCTTGTGTTCCCTCTCTCGCTGTCTCTCTCTTAAATAAATAAATAAAATCTTAACAAAAATAAAACCGACGTATGTCCTTTCAATAACTGTCAGAATTACATGCTCAAAAGACAAAAGTGATCAGGTTGTTCTCCTATTTGAATATCTCTGCCTTCTAGAAAACATAGTTAAACTCCTCACCCTCAGCTCCCAGAACATACTAGCACCTGTCACAAATCCTCTACTCTCCACTGTAGGTGGGCTTTGAGGTGAAGCTGCCTCCAATCCCTGGCCCCAGAGGTGGGACACATGACTCGGCCTGCACCATTCAGCAGCCTCCACCTCTCTAGCCCCAGTAATTGGTTCAGGCCCAAGTCGGAGCCAATGAAACACAATTCTGGGCTTTTATTTGAGCTATGAGGAAATCAGGCCTCTTCTTTGCATTGGACGTGAAGAAAGAAGGTACAGAGACTGGGACGGCTGCATCTTGTGACCACGGGGAGCCTGAGCTTGGGGCTGTCACTTACCGTGGTGACATCTTTTGAGAACTGGAGCAAATTTTACCGATAGACACATACCCTTTGTTTCTTTTTGAAATGTAAGCCAACACATTCCCCTGCTCTTTTTTAAATTTTTCTTTTATTTTTAAATTTTGTCTTAAAATAGTTTGAATTGGGTTTTGTATTACTTGAAAACTAAAGTCCCTGCTCATTACCCTTTAAGCCAGTGCTTTCCAAATTTTCCTGAACATTAGAATCACCTGGGGGGGTAGCTTTTAAAACACCCAGCACCAATTCAATCCTAACATCTGGAGGTGGGAGCCAGGCATCAGTAACTTTTAAAAGCTCTCAGGTGATTCCAATGCATAGTAAAGTCTGGGAACCTCTGCTTTAAGCAAAGCAAGCTATCTCCTCTGTGCTTCCCCAGCTCCCTGCACACCAACTTACCAGAGCTCTTTACACCCTAGATTACTGGCTGTCTCCCTCTTTGGACTTTGTGCATCTTAATGGCAGATTCACTTCTTTATCTCTCTGCCTTGCATATGGTAGGTCTCAGTAAGGGTTAAATAATGAACAGATGACTGACTGAATGAATGGGACAAGTCCATTTTTAACTTCAAGGCACCACGTACTAGGTACAAAGTAAGAATGTTCTGGCTCTGGAGCCAGAGTGCCTTTGCCCAAATTCTGGCTTGATATGACTCAGGGCAAATACTCAACTGCTCAATGATTCCTTTCTTCATCTATAAAATGTAAATAATAATAGCACTTACATGACAGTGACGTCAGGATTTCATAAGCTAATACACGTAAAATTCTTAGAACATTGCTTGGTATATAGTAAGCACACAATAAATATCAGCCCCTTCTTTCCTTCCTTCCTTCCTTCCTTCCTTCCCTCCCCGATAAATATTAAGCATACACTCCCTGGGTTGGCTAAGAGGTATGAATGGGAAGTGAGGTGGGGGGAGACAGTGAGTGTAGAGGACTCCTTGCAGAATCTCATGACTACAAGGGGACACATGGAATAGGAAGACGCAGAATAGAGAGTGGTTTCTGATATTTGAAAGCCTTGAGCATGTTTAGATGCTGAAAGAAAGAGCCAGGTGACAGGAAGATGTTGAAGTGTCAAGAGGGGCAGATTCAACACCTGCCTGCCGGAGCCAGATCCACAGGAGGTGGGAGGAGGTGGAGCTTTGGACCGGAGGACGATGAGTCTCAGACATGAGGAATCACAGAGAGGAGGTGGGGAGGAATCACAGAGAGGAGGTGGGGAGGCTGCAAAGATTTCACACGCGTATGCGCTTTGGAGGTTGTTTTGCTTTGCACGAAGTCTGTTAATGTAAGTGAATTTTGTTCAGGTGACTGGAGGTTGACTATGTTGGGGTGGAGAGCCAATTCCTGGTTGGTGGCAGAACAAAAGTCTCGTAAAATCCCCAGTGCTGCTGGGCTTGCCCTGCCCACAGTGCCAACGGCACACAATCAGGTGTTTATAGAGCCACCTGAATAGAGCCTGTTATTTGGATGAGGCCAGGTGAAGGGCTGTTGTTCCGTATTATTCATCTCAGAGAATTTCATCTGTCTTAAAGGGACTCCTTTTCTGCCTGAGAGGAAAAGAAAGCACTTTCTTATGAAGAGCACAGCTTTATAACAGGATTCGTTGTATCGGAACTTTTTACCTGCCAGGTCTCTTTCTTTAAAGGTCTATGTGCTTATGCATTTGTTAGAGTGGCTACAGAGCTCTTTGCTGTGTTAGAGACGGTAAGCGTCCAGCTAAGGACGTCCTTGAAAACACTCCCTCTGCAGCTCTCTGTCCCTCTTCTTATCTGTAAAAGGAGGGAGAGGGGCCGTGGGCCTGCAGGCTTCTTTCCTCCCTCCCTTCTATCAACGGGCCTTCACTGAGCTCCTATCAGACGCAGGGTGCAACTGTAGATGCTATGGGGTACACACAGATCCACAAAACCCGATTAAGCCATCGTGCCCGCCCTCCATTAATGTGCAGTTTTGCGGGGAAACTAATAGCCGAAATCACTGTGGTACGGTCTAGGTCTCCATCACCTCTCACTGAAACACCTTCAGTGGCTTCCCAACCAGTCCCCTGCCTTTGTTTGGTGTTCCACCACTGTGGGGAGGAGGTTTCTGAAGCACGTGTCCAGACTGGAGGGTGCTCTGTCTGGTTTCCTTTACTCCTGCTATCCTCTCTTCAAACCCAAGGTCTTGCAAACTCATATTCAACCGTCAGGGCCTTGCATTCTTTGTACCCGCCCCCTTGGCGGAATGAACTGCTCACTTCTATGCTAGCCCCAGCGTTTTTAAACACCCCTCAGCTGCTGCATGTCTGACAGCATGGGCGTTGAGCTGTGTGTCTCCTCTATGGGCCTACGAGCCCCTCTATTAGGGACAGGCAGACCTGAGTTATTGTTTCCTCAGTGCATGGTACTTAGCTGGTACTGAATTAATTTAATCATTGTGAAGCCATCGAATGTCACAGGTGAGAAGAGTGTCAGGAGAGGCACAGTCTCTAGGAAAACCACTGGGTATAAACATAAGGCGAACACATTTCTGGCCTCTGTTCTCCGAAGCCATAACCGTACATCTGGGGGAAACCCAAAGACCAGGGACCTGGGGACTTTTTTCTAATATCACAAGCCTAAGGAAACAAAGCATAACACATCAGTCTTGTACCCACCATACAGCTTTCACTAATCTTGCCATTTTGCCCTATTTGCTTCGGATGTTTTTCTTTTTTTTAGAAACATAAACATAATAGTTAATCATAACCCCAAAGGGATACATTCCGTTTCCTCATGAATGGTCTTCCTCGTGAATTTGGTGTTTATCATTCAAATAAATTTTTTCACACTTTTACTACATAGGCATATATTTCTAAACAATGTTTTGTACTGGTTTTCATATTTTTAAACATATTAATTTGATACAGATTCATACTACACGAAATTGTGATTTGTTTTTCCTCTTGTTTTTGAGATTTATCCATATTGGTATCTGAATTGTATTCATAAGGATCTGCTTTGTTGAATGGTGTTCCACTGGGTGAATACAACACATTTGATCTGCTCATTCCCCTGTTCATAGACATTTTTTTTTTTGCTATGATAACTGATATCACAAAAACATCCTGTGTATGTCTCCTTGTGTGCATGTAAGAGTGTTTTCCCTACATATCTAGAATTGGGATGGCTGGATCACTGGGAATATTCATTTTCACCTTTACTGGGCACATTGCTCTCCAAAGTGATTCTACCCATTTCCTGCCATACATGCCCCATACCCCGGAACGTGTCTGTGAAATCCACAGTTGGTGTTGTCAGACTTTAAAAGTCTTGTCAATCCAGGGCGCCTGGGTGGCTCAGTTGGTTAAGCGACTGCCTTCGGCTCAGGTCATGGTCCTGGAGTCCCGGAATCGAGTCCCGCATCGGGCTCCCTGCTCGGCAGGGAGTCTGCTTCTCCCTCTGACCCTCCTCCCTCTCATGCTCTCTGTCTCTCATTCTCTCTCTCTCAAATAAATAAATAAAATCTTTAAAAAAAAAAAAAAGTCTTGTCAATCCGATGGGGATAAAATACCTCATTGGGATCTTAATTTGCATTTTCCCAGTTACTGTGAAGGTGAAGCTTCGTATGTTTCTTGGACATTTGGGTGTCATTTATTTGTGAATTTCCAAGTCATACCCTTTGTTCATTATATTCTGCTGCGTGGCCTTTTCCTAATTGATTGTAGGAGTTCTTATTCTGGATGTAGTCTGTGTCTCATCTTTTTATTTGGTTGTGTCTTTCCTTGAACAAAAGTCTTAATCTTAATTTAGGCAAATTCATTGTTTCCTTTCTGGTCTGTGGGTTTGTTGTTGTTATTCTCCTCTCTGAAAAATATTTCCTTACCCCAATGCCATAAATATAGTCCCTTATATGCACATTCGCTTCCAAAAAGTCTTACGTTCTACTTCTTTTTCTTATGTTCCATCTTGAATTTTCACTTTTCCATATGGATAACCAACTCCCCAACCACGTTAAATGAATGGGCTGTCCTTTCCTTATGAATGTCACTGCAGTCATATGCCAGGTACCCAGACACAGGTGGACCTATTTCTGGGCTCTCTGTTCTATCCCATTGGTCTGTTCCATTCCTGCACGAATTCCTTCAGATCAATGACTTCATAATAGGTCTTAATAGCTGGCAGGGGGTCAGTCTCTTTTTGTTTTTCTTCAAAGTCACTTAAGCTCTTCTTTGGCCTTCTCTCTTCCACATGACTTTTAGAATCCGCTTGTAAATGTCTAGGACAATCTTCACTGAGATGTTGATAGGCATTTCACTAAATTTACATATTAATTTGAGAGAAACTCTCATATTTATGGTATTGAGTTTTCCAATGCATAAGTCAGGTAAAGCTCTCCGTTTATTCGGGTTCCCTTTTGTGTGGGATGTGGCAGTGAAGCCCAGAGCATCGTTGCCAATGGGAGAGGAGAGTGCCTCTGAGGAGCCCTGGCTGGGTAGGGGTGGAGCCGAGCCAGCAGGAAATGAGAGTGGGCTGTGGAGGTCTGGCGGATCCCACTGTGACGGACATCGCCAGTCCTCCGGACCTGGGACTCTCCACTTCCTTCTGGACCTGGTACTTCAAGCCACAGCCCCAGCTGGTCAGAGCTGGCACGCCCAGTGAGACCACTGTGCTATCCAGCCTAAATCTCTCCAAGCATTTGTTGGGGCCCTGGGACAACCCAACTCTGGTGGCTCTGAGACCTGTGCGGGGCTCTGGAGCTGCTGCCTTTCACAGACAGGTGCACGGGCGCCTAGGACACATGAACTTCTCCTGTTTTCGGTAGAAACGAGATTTCAGGCAAACCAAAGAGCCGAGTAGACTGAACGGGGACACACTTTGCTGCAGGATCTGGTTTTGACTTTCCAATCCTGCTAGCAGGCTACTCTGTGTTTTTAAGTGCGCAGGAGCCCTTGAAATCTGGTCCCTGAATGGCTGGCAGGGGAAGCTCTTTATGCTTCCCTACACCTTTTATGGAAACAAATCGCTAGAGTATATCGTGGAAAGATGAGGACAGAGGTTTGTGTAAGGATCTCCACCTTGCTCGCTCTGGACCTTCTGCATCTGACACGCAGTAGGGGCTTACCTGATGCAGGTTCGAGTCGGTTCACTTTTAGTCCGTATCCATCATGTGTTAGGCACTGGGTTAAGTGCTTAAAAGATACCAGCTCATTTTGTCCCCAGCACAGGGGCATTATCATCTTCGTTTTGAGATGAGAAAAAAAAAGCTCGGGGAGCTAAAGTGACTCATGCAACCAAGGTCCTACAGACAGTCAATGAGAGAACTGTGAGCCAGGCTCTATCGACCTGTGGCTGTGGGATCAAGGTCCAGCACCAAGGACTTCTGCCTGTTACTGATGAGAGGAAGAAGAGAGGGAAGAAAAGGGAGACAGGAGACAGAGGAGGCAGAGAGACACAATGGAGGGAAGAGAGGGAAAGAGGAAGCGGGGGGCGGGGAGGGAGGGGGGTTAGTGGAATTGGAGGCTCCAGGCCTGCCCTTCTCCTCCCTCTCCCAGGGTCTGCATCCTAGGGTCCTGTGCATCTAGAAGCCCCATTACCACGGTCTCTCCAGAGTGCTCTTGTTGCCCTTGGAGGAAGGAGAGGGGGAGGGCAGACTTTCACAGCTGAGGATCCTCTTGGAAGGGGAAAGCACAGTTCTTGAGTCCTGGTCGCTGCAGAGGAGAGTCCTGAACCCAATTACCAAGATAGCTCTGCCCTTTACAATGGGTCAGACAAGACTTAGCCACCCCATGACCGCTGTGGCCTGGGAGAGAGCTTAGCTAAAGACCAAAGGGAATACTAGAGAGGTGATCTGAAGACTATAACTGGGTTAAATATTATAAAAACAAACAAGACAAACTCTTTTAGAATGTAGAAGTATTTATCTCTAGGGGTGGAACTCTGGAAATTTTCTCTGTTCAGATATTCTACTATATGTATGTTTTACAGTGGCTATAATTCTTTCTCTCTCATTTGCAGGATGTTGCTCAAAGATCATCCCCACCTCTCAGTAGATGGGACAGGGTGTGTGTGAGCAGAGGGAGCGGCTGTGGGCAAGGGGAGGCCACTGCAGGGAGGGGCTGGCCTCCTGTGAGCAGACGCTAAGGTGAGGTGCACATTCCATAAAGTGCATTGCTGGGGCATTACCTCAGCCAGGAAGGAACACTCTGGACTTTGGACTTCACTTCTACCTCCCTCTTCCCTGCTCCTGGCTCTCCGGAACTCCTCCCTTTCTTGATGGCTCCTGAAGGAGTTCTATAAGGCCGTCTCTTCTTCCAGGCTCTCTGGGGTATGGGATTAATTGGAAACCAGTCCGGTTTGCCCCTCAGTAGGAAATGAAACAGACAGGACGTTGGTGCCAAAGCAAGCCAAAACCCTAGTCAGCAGGGGAGGTTTCAGCAAGTTTCCTGCCATGAGCAGCTGGGCTCGGCTACAAGGCATGCTGGGACAGGAGTAGTGGGAGCCGGCCCCAGGGGGGCTGACTGACTGGATGCTGCCCTGGCAGGGGCTCCCAGGCAGGAGGGCAGGGCTCTGACAGAAAGCATCTCTGGCATTTGCCAAGGGTACTTGTGCTCAGGTGGGCGGCATCATCTCCTTCCTCAGGGCCCCGAAGTTCCTCCTCTCCTCTCCACTTGCTCAGCCTTTGCCAATCCCTGTGTGATTCCTTGAGGAGCCAGAGAGGATGGACAGAAAGCATTGCTGCAGGGGAGAAGGGGCCATGCAAAATTAAAATATCTGTTATCTTTTGCCACAATAATATTGTGCGACTGTGGCAGATTCTGCCTCCCAAAGGTGGTGCCAAGAATATCTTCCATCCTGCATTCTCTTTTGAAATGCCATCTTGCCATTTCCCCATCAAGAGGCAACCTCTATTTCTTTAGCCTCTTGAATTTGGGAGGATGCTATGACCATTTTGACCAATCAAATATGAAGGAAGTAATGTTGTACCAGAACCGTGATAGCACTTAACTGGCCTGGCAGCTTCATCTTCCCCCCTCTTGGAACCCAGCAACCATGTTGTGAGAAACCCATGCCACGTGGAGGGGTCATGTGCAGTCAGTGGCCCCAGCTGAGCCCCCAGATGATAGTGAACCTCAAACACCAGCCATCCGATCTGCATGAGCCATCTCAGACCCCGCAGTCTAGTCAAACCTTCAGATAACTGCAGCCCCAACTGACATCTGACTGTAGTCATATAAAAGACCCCAGGTGCGAATTGCCCAGCTGAGACTAGTCAATGCACAAAAACATGAGCGATCATAATAAATTAGTATGATAACTTGTTTTGAGCCGCTAAGTTTTGGGGTGGTTTGTTATACCACAACAGATAGCTGGAACAGAAAAAGACTATCCCAAAACACATGCCATAAACAACCACCAAATGTTATTTCTCATGAGTCTGGGTGCTCATGTGTCTTCAGTCAGTTGGCTAGGGGCAGGCTGGTCTGGGTGTGGCCTCAGCTGGGTCAACCCAGCTCTCTCTACCTGATCTCTCATTCCCTGCAGGCTAACCCAGGCTGTTCTCATGGCAGTAGTGGGGGTTTAACAGAGTAGAAGACACAGGCTTCTTAAGCCCTAGACTTGGAACTGGCACACTATCTTCCATTAAATATTGTTCAAAGCGAACCTCAAGACCAGTGCATATTCAAAGGGTGGGGAAGTCGATTCTGTCTCTTGATGGGAGGGTCTATAAATTTACAGAGGGTGTGAGGGGTGCCTGGGTGGCTCAGTCAGTTGAACATCTGACTCTTGACTTCCACTCAGGTCATGATCTTGGGGTCGTGAGATCCAGCCCCACACTGGGCTCCATGCTCAGCAGGGAGTCTGCTTGAGATTCTCTCCCTCTCCTTCTGCCCCTCCCCACTGCTCGCCCTCGCTTGCTCGCTCTCTCAAATAAATAAATAGAGAGTTTGAATAATGGGAGGGGTGAAGGATTGTAGCCATTCCTGCAATCAGTTTATCCCAGTATCTAATGAGGATATTAAGAAGTTTGCTAAGGGTTGTGAGACATAAATCCCTCCTCTGTTTTTTACTGGTGTCTTTAGTTAAATCTCCAGTGCTCAGTATTACTTTTCAGTATTTTACCTTTCCAGCCTCTACATGGAGGTAAGGAGAAAAGGATCGTGAGGAGTAGCTTTTGGGTGGCCAGCCACACTTGTCAAGTACTCCAGTCTTGCGGTTTGCAAATGGTGCTCGGTAAAGCCCTGGGGTCCTATGGTGGCTTCTTGGCAGCTACCACAAGGGGAGTGGGTGTGTACAAGTGTGATGTCCCCACCTTAACCAGTCAGCACTGCTCTCTTGTGATTTCCTTTGGAGAAATGTTATGCAGCTTTGAAAAAATAAAAGGAAAGATTTGAAGTCCACTGAACTAGACCAACCTCTCCATCATAGAGAAAACAATCTTAGTAAAGTTCAGTGTCTATTCCAAGTTACTCAACAAGTAAGAGTCTTGGCTGGCCAGTCTGCTGACCCACTATTCAATCCAAGGCTAGTTCTCCTAACATACTCTCCCTGCCCCTCACACCCTCCTAACATACTCTCCCTGCCCTTCACAGGGTTCAAGATGGGAGAAGTTTTCTATAGCTTGGTGGACAGGGGAAATCAAGGCAAGCAGAAGCAATATTCCTGACACTTTTTAAATTCTCTATTTCCCCAACAAGTGAGACCATTCACTGTCTTTGAGCCTTGAACCTCACCCCCATTACATTCATGCACACATACCCTCACATAATCCCTACACGGCTTGATCCCCAGAACCACCAACAATTCAGGGCATCGTATTGGCAGGCAGGCAGGCTGGGCTGGCTGGTCAACCCCAAAGCAGAACAGGGTATACTTGGTAGAGTTGACTCCTACAAGGCAGATGGAGCTCCATCTGGAAGAAAAGCTCATCTCCCAGGAGAAGTCCTGGTCTTGCTTGGAGCCTGTGATCTCCTTGTTCTCCTTCCAGTGTGTTAATTCCATTTCTTCCCAAGTTAGATTTTTTTAGGACATGGGCTATTTATAGCTCCTCCTAAGCCCTTTTCAGTCTGTTTCCTGTTCAAGTACTGCATTAGTCACCAGAAAATATCTCAGGCAATCTCCAAGTCCCTGCCTGATCTCAGCAACAGGGAATAGAGATGCTGGTCAGACTCAGGGTGGTCCTAGCGGGGAAGGGGGAAGCAGGAGACAGGAGGCTGGGTGGGGAGGCAGAGGGAGCATCTGTTGTCCCCCATCCTCTGTAACATAAAGCTCTGAGTCCTTATGGCTTCCTAGAGTTTACTTAGCCCTTGGAGACACAGAAACTCTGCAGAGGCACCTCCATTTGGCTGCATATTTTTGCCATTACTTGATGACCTATTTGCATGCAGCTCCCTGTAGAGAATTTCCTCCCAAGCCATATACGGTGATTTCATCGCACCACAAACTGAGGCTTCTATTTGCAGTCAGTGATAGAGGCTCCTTCCTGACTCCCTCCTGCCTGTCCCTACATCTCTCCTTTTTACTGTAGCCTGCCTAGGCTGCTCCGAGCTTTCTGCAAGCTCGGGTCTCACCAAGCATGTTTTGTCCCAGGAACTTACCAGCTTCATCTGAGCAAAGGGCCCCTGACCTGAGCTGAGCTTTTGTATTCACAGGCCCAGGAGCAGGGACCTCTGATGCCAAGGGGAGGAAGAGGCAACCTCAGCCAAGGGAGTGGGCAAAAGGGCAGCAGCCAAGCCCTCTGTGCCTCCTCGCCTTCCCATGCTTTTGTTCATGTGGTTCACTTGCCTGGAATGCACACCCTGGACCAGGCGGAATGTATCAAGGGATCCATTGCTGAAAATTGTTAGCAAGCCACCCACATCCCCTGGCAGCCCCCGGCTACCTTGAGCACTCTGATCAACCTCTACAAATCCTTAGTGAGGGAGGTGAGTACAGGTTTCTGACCCTGCCTTGCTGGGGACAAAAGAGGGAAAGGTAGAGAGGTGTCGGAGCTTCTACTCACATAGCAAATCATCAGGTGGCCAACAGCCCACAGACAACGATCTTTCCAACGATAGCTTCACCATTCCCCAGCCCCAAACCAGGGGGTTCCTGTGCCTTGCACAGAGCTCCCAAGGGCTTCGGAGACAATTCACTCTAGGCTCTCCTCAGGGGCACTGACCTTCTCAGTCCCAGCCTCGGGGTGTACAGGGCTCCCTAACACCAGCTGGTCACTGAGCACCACTTTGTGCCAGGATGCTGCTGAGTTCTGTGGAGACAAACACTCCAAACACTCAGAAATAGTCCTGGTGAGAAGGTACTTGAACTAAATGTGATCCTCCCATCTCACTCAGAGAGCAAGCGTGCATGCCAGTGCCCTGAGCAGAGGACAAGGAGGAGGAGAAATTCAAACATGAGATATGCACGCCAGGTGCAAGCCCGGGCCCAGGCGTATCAGGGCTACTCCTGAGCTACGATGCACACCAGCAATCTGGCACAACTATTTTGATTTCTGTTCAAATTCCATCCTAGGAAGTTTATTACAGACTATCTCCCCACAGAGCATGCTCAGCTACATCCGTGGGAGTGCAAGAGCCCAGAAGATGCATCAGACTTAGTCAAGGATGAGATTGCTTCTGCCAGAGCTGAGGCCTGGGGACTGATTTCCAGGGAGTGGGGGATCCAGGAGCAGGGCGGGATGTTGTCCCTCTTCTGGGACCATGATGATGGACTCTGAAGCAGAGAGCGTCAAAGTGTGAGACCCTTGTCCAAGCTGCTCTTAAGATGAAGCTGTTTCCTGCTTCTATTTTTTAAGTGATAAAAATTAATAAACATACAGAAAAGTGCATAGGACCTTTTACATTCTAATAACTATAAAGCAATCACCCATGTACTCACCATTCCCATCAAAAAGTGCAACATCGGGGCGCCTGGATGGCTCAGTCAGTTAGGTCATGATCTCAGGGTCCTGGGATCGAGCTTCATGTCGGGCTCCTTGCTCACAGGGAATCTGCTTCTCCCTCTCCTCCCTGTTTGTGCTCTCTCTCACTACCTCTCTCTCTCAAGTAAATAAATAAAATATATTTTTTTTAAAGTGCAACATTGCCAGCACTCTGAAGCCCATTGCATCTCCCTATCTGATCAGACTCTCCTCTTCCTTAGGATTTTATGGCATCTACTTCCTTGTCTCTTTAGTTATGCCACCTGAGTCTACATCCCTAAAGAAAATAGTTTTGTTTTGCTTGTTTTGAGCTTTGAATGAATAGACTTATAGTTGGGTTTTTTGTGTTTCTGGCTTCTTTTGCTCAGTTATGTTTATGAGACTCATCCATGTTGTTGTATATAGCTATCGTGCGTTCATTTTCATGGCTGTAGAGTATTCCACTGCATGATATGCCATCTTTTGTTGATACTGCTCCTGATGATTGTTTGGGTTGTTTCCAGGTTTTGACTACTATACGCAATGCTGCCATGAGCATTCTAGTATGTGTATCCTGGTACAAATGTGCATGCATTTCTCCAGGGTTTGTATCTAGGAGCAGAATGACTAGGTCACAGAATGTGCACGTCTTCCCCTTTACGAGATAACAGCCAATGGTTTTCCAAGTGGTTGTACGACTTCTTCCTCTCTCTCTCTCACACAGTTGGAGCAGCTAAGCCGGGTTGGGGGGCGGAGATCACAGGTTCAGAATTACTGGTCCCACAGGAAGAACTTCTACTGAGACCAATCTGTGTGTGCCTTTGTTTCTTTTCCTGCGTCACTAGTGGGGCCTACCAGCCCCAGCCTCCGAGACTGGAGCACCCATAGTGAGCCCACTACTCTCCCCCCTCAGGCTCACTTGATGGTGGGTGCCAGACTCATCCGGTCAAGGACATGGCAGGCAATTGTCATCTGAAGGTTAGTCCAAGGGTAGTGGGACCCCAGCCATCAGACAGGAAGCCAGAAGAGATTATACATGGTGGAGGCTTGAACAGGGCTGATGGCAGGATGGCACTGTCATGTCTGGGACCTGATAAACAGGGAAGAGGAGATATTAAGACCCTAACTAGGCCCAGAGACCTGGGGCAGAGCCAGGACTGCCTTCAGCAGAGCAGATCACTTATGAGTCTTTATATTGCAGCAAAAACCCAACTTGAATAATCTTAAACAGGAGAATTTATTGGCTTATAACAAAATATAATGAGAGGCCTGCCTTCAAGAGAAGCTTAATCAAGAAGCGTAAGATAAAGCTCCACAGAAAAGATAAAATTCCAGAACAGGAATAAAAACCAGCAACACACACAGAGGCCTGGTCTCAGCAGGATCTATGATGGGGGACAAGTCGGGGAGCGATCCCCTGTGTCTGGATACAGTGGGTGCTTGGCGAACCACTGAAGCTTGGGGACTGGCATCCTCACAGGACCCTACAGAGGCATGTTTGCATCCTCAGATTCCCGAAAGAAAGAAAAAAAAGGAATGTATTCTGAGCATCTCAGAGGGTATTCTCGGAGAGGAAAGGAAAAAGTGAATGTTTGTACTAGACATGAAAATTTTGAGTATCTTTTCTATACTAGAAATTGGGAGGCAGGGTCTGAGTTAAGATTTGGCACTACTTCCAGGTAGGTGAGGGAATTGGGATTCTAACATGTGGTCAATTTCTGGGACATTTCTGTGATGTGTGAGATCAAAAGGAGAAAATATCTGAGCTCAGGGCTGTCTTGGAAATCTCAAAGGTACAGTAACTGCATTGATTTTTAATAACATTTATTAGGTTTTTTTAATACAGAAAAAAAAAGAGTAAAAACCAATTGGCCCCAAATCCCACTGATGAGATAACCTCTTTGGCATTTTTCAAAAATAACACCTCTGCATTCTATGTATACGGAAAGGTAGAAGATGAAAAGGCAAAATCCTCTCCTTTAGCTCCCGCTTCTTACACCCACTAGTCAGAGTTTCTTATGTGCCTTCCAGAAACTTATTTCTTCAGCAATCAGACCCAGGGTAAAGGATTGTTGGAGAATTGCTCGGTTCCACCTAACTGAGGGGAGACCCAAAGCATTGCAGGCCCTCTGGCTCCCTCTCTGGCAGGGCCCCCTCCCATGGCTCCAGGTTAATGGGCAGGGCTACACTGACCCTCCTCTCCCCACTCCTGCCTTACCCCTACCAGCGCACCCCTCCTGAGGAAGCTCACAGCAGGGGAATATTTACTGAATGAGAACGCCCTGAAGGGAAAGATTTTTCTACTGATTATATGTCTGGCGCCCTAGAACATCTTCTATTTTTTCCATGGTGATTCATCCAGGGATCATGAGAGACAGGCTGCTGGGAAAGATGCCATTGCTGCCCAAGTTTTGATCAGGGTTATACAATCTTGTGCTGATTTATGACTGGAAGCCCCCTCACTTCCCCTTTGCCACTTGTCCCCAAAACCTAGGGAAGAAGACCATATAGTGCCTGGGGATTAATATGATATGCCTTTGCATGACACTGGACCTGGAAGAAGGTGGGAGGTTCTCAAAAATTCTCATTTATTCATATCATATAATTACTGAAAGTTTACTATATATACCTTTAATACTTTTGTATTCGGTTTTAAAAAACAGTCAAGTTTTCCTAAGGCTGAGAGAGAGGCAGCTCAGGCATAAGGAACAGCATACTCGGAAGTACAAATGTCTGGGGCTAAATGCCAAAGACTCCTTGAAATTAGATTCTAGAGTAAGTGAAGGCCAATGTCAAGAACCAGGTTGGAAAGGTAAATGGGAGCGGGATGATGAAGGGGCTTTAATCCTATGATCATCAATTTAGACTTTATTTTAAATGCTGATGGAAGCCTTTGTGGGTATTGAGTAGGAGAATGGAATCATCCAGGGACCCAGCAGAAAGAAATGGCACACTCAAATGAGGATAATTTGAAGAGTGTTAAGTGAAGGGGTTTTTTACTAAGGTTTGGGCGGCAGGTAGTGAAACCACAAGGTGTAATGCTATGCCTGCAGCCAGTAGCATCAGGGCTGTTAGGTAGGAAGGGGTGAGGGGAAGGCACAGTTCCTTACAGAGTCATGCAAATGTCACCTTGAGAGGAGCTGTGGCCTTTGGTCAGGGTGACTCCACAGCAAGGGGGCCAGGATATAAACCCCCAACCTCACTGTCTTCCCCTTTTGACTTCCTGCTGGTACTCCCTATTAGCCAAAACCAACCAGAAGCCAGAAGCTAAGAAAGGCCACTGTGGTGGTCCATACAGGTCAACCCCGAGGGCCAAGAGCAGGACAGCGTGGATTTGCAAGGGCAGGTGGCAGATGTTCTGCCCAGGAGTGGTGTCATGAAATGAGCAGTTCAACAAGGCCATCGTGGGCAGAACGGAGGGCAAATTAGAGGTAGAGGGACAGGAAGAGAGTGCAAGGGTCTGAACTAACATGGGTCATGGAGATAGGGAGGAAGAGAGAGATTCGAGCAAGAGTGAGGATATAGAGTCGTCATGACCCATTGACAGGAAAAACTAGGACGAGGGAGGCAACCAGGGTAGGCTGGGTACCTGAGTGCATGGTGACCCCATTACCAAGGAGAGGACACAAGTCCAAGGGAAGGTGCTTCTACTGGACAAAAAGAGAACACTCTTTCCTGGCTGCAAGGGCAACCATGGGCAGGACGACAGATGGCCTCCTGTGTCCCTGCTCTGGGCAGAAGTACAATGGCTTCCGGCATCCTTCTCCTCCCATTTCTGAACCCTTCGGCTCCACCACTTAGCCGCCCCCAAACACCCACTTCCACAGGGGTCTGACCTCCTCAAAGTGTCCAGGCTGCAAACTGATTTCTTTGTTTTGACTGTTCTTCCTTTTCTACTAGTCAAAGAAAACCCAGTCCTCCTTAAAGGGGAAAAAAAATACAATGAAAAACAACTGATTGCTAGCCCTCTGTGGAGATAGGAGCATAGCTAGGGTCCAGACTATGAAGGGGGGAGATTTTTAGTTTTAACTCTGGACCCTCCCAGGGCATTCAGAAGCCCCAACTATGCACAGTTCCCCCATCTCCTCAGAAGATCACAGGTAAGCAACTTAGTACCTACTCAACCACTAATCTGCATTATGTATTACTCAGGACTTCAATGGTGTGTGTAGGTTTTAAGTGTGGCTTCTAAGAAGTGTGTGGTACGCTTGGGGGTAGGGTAGACCTAAACATACCCTAAAACAACAAGGCCACTTCAGGATGCTTTGTGAGCGGGGTCTCCAGGAAAGCACTCTCTCTCCCCCCAGGGAAACCCGGTTGTCCTACCCTCAGAGAGCTGCCCTAAAGGGGAGAGAGCTCCCCAAAGCCTCCCTTCCTACCTCCCCTCCCACCACCGCACATGGCATAGAGGGGTTGGAAGGTGGGAGTGAGGGAGGCCATGTTTCTAGGCAACCAGCTGTCATCCTGCAGTTGCCCTGGTGACAAGGTTTTTTGTGTACAAGGGGGTGCTCCTGGGTACTCCTGAGTGTCTGCATAAGCAGACTGGACGTTTTCACCATGCTGCATTCCTGGAAACCATGTCATAATGTGGTTTGTCAAAATCTCTCAGAGGAACAGCATTTGTTCTCCGTAAGGGGTTGCATTCCTGACTAAAGACACAGCCAGAGATAAATCATAACTGTGATCAACAATCTGTCATAAGCAGAAGGCACAAGTGCCCAAATATCCTCAATGATTTCTAGGGCTAAAATTATGCTCCAAGCCTCACCACAAAGCTATCACTTGACTCCACGTGGGCCCCTATGTGCCATGTTCATTCATTCCCTCATACCTTCACATGAGGGCTGTAGGAGTCATTGTGGTTCACTCCTAACCTCAATTCCACTTCAGATGATTAGTCCTCTAAGCCGACATGATGAGTTGTAAGTCCCCGAAAAAGATATGTGGATGTCCTAACCTCTACTACTATTTGGAAGTAGGGTCTTTACGAAGATCATCAAGCTAAAATGAGATCATCAAAGTACATTTTAATACAATGTGACTCGTGTCCTTATAAAAAGGGGAAATTCAAACAGACATGCACAGAGGAAAGATGATGTGAAGAGACACAGGGAGACCACATGAAGACAGAGGATTGGAATGATGCATCTATAGGCCAAGGAATGCCAAGGATATCAGGCAAGCCACCAGAAGCTAGGAAAAGGTAAGGAAGGATTCCTGTACAGCCTCTACAGCCCTGCTGGCACCTTGACTTCAGACTTCTAGCCTGTGAGACAATACATTTCTGAGGCACTTTGTTTCAGCGGCCCTACGGAACTAATATGGCCAACCACGGTAATCCCACACTCTTAACCCAATCCCGGCCAAGGAGCAATAAGGGGAAGACTGCTGAGCTGTTTCTGAGAAAGGTTCTGCTTTTCCCTCTGCACGTGCCTGGATGTGACTCCAGGAATTGCTGTAGACACCATACTGTGAGCCTAAAGGGCAAAGCCTTCATGGAGGAAGGTGGAGAGTTCATGCAAAGGACTTGGGACTGATGACCTGTTGAGTTGCCATTTCAGCCAAGCAAGAGCGTGCCTGGTCTCTGCACATTCTGTCATGTGAGATGGTGCAGTTCCCTAAGGTTTAAGGCAGAAGGTGAAGCAGAGGGGCGCCCGGGTGCCTCCGTCGGTTGAGCATCTGACTCTTGATTGGCTCAGGTAATGATCTCAGTGTAATGGGATGGAGCCCCGCATTGGGCTCTGCACTCAGTGCAGAGTCTGCTTGAGGATTCTCTCTCCCTCTCTCTCTGCCCCTCTGACTTGTGCTCTCTCTCTCAAATAAATGAATAAATCTTAAAAAAAAAAAAAAAAGAAAAAAGAAGGTGAAGCAGAGTCTTCTTGCTGACACAAATGTCCTCCATGTGGGGATCGACTGTCACATGTGCTCAGCACTTCTCCCTGCCACTTCATCATGCTGATGGAGGCTCCAGCCTCCTTCCATCTGCTATTCTGCATCTCAGAACCGACTGTGGTAGATCATTTGCAAAGATGACTGTAATAATTCCTCCTAGCCATGCGCTGCCCCACCAGTACAAGGTGGTGTTTATCTTCCCATTGCTTAAATCCAGGCTTGGCCATGTGACCTGCTCTGCCCTGCCCAGTGGGAAATCAGCACATGAGACACAAGTGGAGGTTTCTGAAGCACTTGTGAAGTAGGGCTTGCTCTTTGGGCCACAGTTGGAAGCCTGAGGCCATGATACAAATGGGCTTAAGCTACCCTTCTGGAAAGGCCACGTGGAGGAGAACTGAGGCTCTCCAGCCGACAGTCAGAACTAATTTCCAGCTCTGTGAGTAAAGCTTTCTCAGATCATCCAACCTTAGTCAACTGCCCATAACTGCAGCCACATGAATGATCCCAGGTGAGACGAGCAGAAGCTCCACTGAGCTGAGGCCAGCTGGAATTGCTGACCCATAGAACCACAAGCAAATACAATGGCTATTGTTTTAAGCTACTAAGTTTTGGGGTGATTTGTTACATAGCACTGGCAGACAATCCCAACCTGGCACAACCCTCTCGGGCTCATTCATAGGCCAGGCAGGGGGTAAGGCACTATGGATACAATCAAGAGAAAGAACAGACCTGGTCTCTGCTCTCTTGTGATATTAGCACATGCCAGGTACTGTGCCAAAGGCATTAGATGTGTCAACCCAGATGACAGTGTTAGCTATTACTACTCTATTCCTGCTGAGGAGACCAAATCTCAGAGAAAGGAAAGAAATTGCCAGCTGCCACACACTGTATTTTCCAAAGATGGCTGTAACAGTGTCTGCCCTCGGATATGCTCTACTAGGACCTTGGCACCCTCCCATCAAGAGGCAGAACCTTATTCTCTTCTTGAATCCAGGGAGGCCTGTGATCTGATTATAAACTAATAGCATCAGGAGTGATGCTGCATGACTTCCAAGGCAAGATCATAAAAGAAGCTGCAGGTTCTACTTTATGAGCTGGGGCACTTGCCTTTGAAGTCCTGAGCTTCTGTACAAGGCTGCCCTGCTCTGAGGAATCCTAGGACATACGGTGAGGCCCCATGTGGGTGTTCCAGCTGACAGCTCCCACCGAGGACCCAGCTGACAGCCAGCCCGTGTCAAACTCCAGATGATTCTAGCCCCCAAATGTTGAGCCATCCCAGCCTTTGAACTTGCTCCCCTGAGGCCCAGAAGTTATAAATCAGACACAAGCTGTCCTCACTGTGCCCTATCCAACATGCATGCATAGAAAGCATGCACATAATACAATGATAGTTTTATACCACGGAGTTTTGGGTAGTTTGTTCCACAGTAATAATGAGGCACGTAAGGTCACACAGCTGGATAACAGGAAGGGGAATGAGGTTAGACCTTGAACCCTGGCAGTCTGACTCCAGAGCCTGAGCTCTTAACCACCATTCCTTCTACCTCCTTGAGCCTTTCACTCCCATGCTCCTCAGCTGCCTCCCAAAACAGAAGCTCGGCTCCCCTGACACCCCTGCTCCCCAAAGAGCAAGGAGGACAGGAACAGGCTTGCTTCTCCTTCTGCTGCTTCCAGGCCACCACTGCCCACTTGGGAGCCCAGGCCCTTTCTTACCTTGGCTCCATGACAACACTCTCCCCAACCTGAGGACACAGCCTGCTGTCCTTGATGACCTCAGTTCCCGCTACAGAGGTTTGCTTTGCTCCCCACTGAACGCCATGTGAAAATGCACCTTCTATGGGTCAGGCACGTGGTAGGGAGACAAAGTAGAATGAGCTCTGCATTCATTTCCTATTGCTCTTTAACACATTGCCACAGATTTAGTGGCTTAAAACAATACAAATGTATTATCTCACAATCCTGGACATCAGAAACCTACAATAGGTTTCACTGGGCTAAAATCAAGGTGTCCCCAGGGCTGCTTTCCTTCTGGAGGGCCTAGGCGAGAGTCTGTTCCCTTCCTTCTCCAGCTTCTAGAGGCTGCCCTATTCCAGGCCTTGTAGCCCCTTCCTCCATCTTCAAAGCCAGCAGTGCAGCCTCTCCAAATCTCTCTGACTCTCCTGACTCTCTCTTCCACTTATAAGGACCCTTGTGATCACACTGGGCCCATTAGATTGTCCAGGAAAATCTCCCCATCTCAAGATTCTTAATCACATCTGCAAAGTCCCTTTTGCATGTAAGGTAACATATTCCCAGGTTCTGGGGACTAGGATATGGACATCTTTAGAAGGCCATCATTCCGCCTACCAAGAGCTCTCTGATGGAGTTCACATTTGGGTGAGGTTATATATTTATAGCAGAAACTGCCACTCCTCGCCAATTATTCAGCTTTTCTTCCTACTAGACACACACACATCCTTTCCTTGTATTCATGTATGATGACCATGCAGTTGAGTTCTGGCCAATGGGGTGTAAACGTAAGTGATAAAGTGATGGGCACAACAGCAGGCCTGCCCTATACAAACCCACTCACTGGCCTGGCCACAGAACCCCCAACAAGCTCCTACTTTTCCCATCCATGAGCTAAGTGAAGAGAATTCCAAAGACCCAGAGGAAGATGGAGCCACATGGGGGAAGAAGCCAGGGTTCCTGAATGACTGTGGAACAGAGTCCCCACTGACCCACACTGTATTCTCCCATAAATTAAGACATTGACATTGAGGATTGTTTGTTACAGCATTTGCCTACACTGACAATATACAAGCACAGAAATGTACTTTAAAATAATTTGTATAAATGTATTTCATAAATTTTGTAAGGTACTCAGTTTTATAAATATAACATTAACTTATTATAATAAGTTGATCTATGACATAGACTCTATATGAACAAGAAGGTTACTTGATAAACAAAAACAAAACCAGGGATTATGCCTCTCAGTTGCAGGCAAGAAGAAAGAAATTGGACTTATTTCTGTTTTGTATGGACTGCACAATTGAGGAATCCTGATAAAAACACATAACCTCAAATGGTTGACAAGTATATTTTAACCCAGTGTAATCTCCAGAAATTCTTCAATAAACAGATCACCAGAAAAGCTTGGTTCTGAGACCAGCACAGAAGCTAGTTAACTTGGCAACACAAGTTAATCTGGGGGGAACTTCAACATTGATTCATTTATACGATGTTCACTTTCAAAAGGAGAAAAGACAATTTACCCAAAACCCTGCAGGACCAATAAAACCAAAACCAGGCAAACAAGAGCTACAAGAGCCCAGTGATCAAACAACTAGAGCTAGGAATTTCATGGGCTGAGAAGCAGGGGAATGTGTGTGTGTGTGTGTGTGTGTGTGTGTGTGTGTGTGTGTGTGTGTGTGTGCGCGCGCAAGAGCGCGTGGGTGGACATGGACATGCACATGATGGGGAGCCAGGGGAATGGGTGGTCAATAAGATCCTGTTGACCTATTTTCCAAAATAGTCCTTCTGGGCAAATGACTGAAGGGTACCACATCTAGAGGACCATGTGGCTGGCCAGAATAAAAGCAGAGGGTTCCTACAATTATCAGTGAACAAAGCCTGGGGGCTCCCAGCCCTGGTGTCCCTAAACACTGAAAGAAGTTGGGGAGAACCTGCAACCCCAGAGCAGTTCCTTCTAGACTATGGTCAGTATCTTACCTGTGATACATTATGGGAGATTGGTTCTGTGGCCTTATCAGGATTGGGTGGAAGGTGAGTCCTGCGGAGCCCCTGTTCCTCTGGCACAAAAAGACATGGAAGGTTCTGGAAGCCCAGCCAACAAGTGGCCCCACTGTGGTGCCCAGGACTGCAGGAGAAGGCAGCCTGTCCCAGACTGGCCTGGGCTGCCCACACCAGGAAGGACCCGCTGGAGGAAGAAGGACACTCTCATTGACCAAGCACAAATTCTGTGCCAAGCTCTATGCCCTGCTCTTTACATAGAGTTCAGTTGAACAACAACCCCATGTGGTAGGCCCTTTTAATCCCCACTTTAGAGATGGGGGGGATGGAGTCTCAGCAAGATTAGAAAGTCAGCCCCAAGAGCACACGGCCGGCCATTCATGGCAGATGGCATCCAAGTGGAGCCTGGTCCATTGCTCAGACACCTGCTGGAGGGCTCCAGCTGCACACCACAACTGTCGGATCCCTTTCCTCTTGATCTGGAGGCTCCGGCTCAAACAGACCAGAAGAGGGAGGCACGGTGGCCCTCAGGGCCACAGTTAAAGCTATAAATGTTACAGGGGCGAAAACACTGACCTTGGCTGGCAGGGAGCTGCAAAGCCAGGGTACACAGTGTGCACAGGGGGGCACTTGCCCCCGGCCCCAGGGCAGTGGGCACAATGTGCTCCCCTCTTCCTTACCTCGTGGGCCTCAGATTTCATAGGCTCGGTGACACAGACCTGCTAGAACAGCATGAGGGCCCTCAGAACACTCTGAACTCCTCATTGTTTACTCAACAGTGACTGCTGTGAGCTTCCCAGGGTTCATCACCATGTGACTGCCCATGTTAGACGTGGGGAGACTGAGGCACCAACAGGTTTGCTCCTAAATCAGGATTCAGAAACTAGTGAGAGCTGGTAAACTGGAGGGCCATGGTCCCCCAGCACATTCATCAGATATCTGATGCGTTGATTGTGGGCACCAATTAACAGCAATAGTAGTGGTCAGCATCTCTCAGATAACATCTGAATGCACCTCTGTGTGGGCCCTGCCTTACCTGTGGAGCAGGTGAGCAGAGGGAGTCCGGATGTCGGGGGGTAGACTGGTGGTAGAAAGGGCTCTCACCCACTCCTCCCATCTTATGGCTCACCTGCTGGAACGGACCCCACACTTACACAGACTGGGGCTTCTCTCTTCCATGGGACAGCAGATGCAGCTCTTCATAAGCCCCAAACAAACAGCCCGTTAAGTTTTTGTTCGTTGTGTGTTTGCTTTGGGACAGTGTGTGATTGGAAGCTGCCTTTTCTTTCTAAGTGACACTGACCATTCCCTGAGTCCCAACAGCCCAACCAGGATTCCAGGGATGGTGAAACCCCTTCTGTTTTTTCTTTAATAGTAGTTGCCCAAACCCCTTTCCTCCCTATAAAATATGCCATCAAGCCATGATGATTTTCGGAATGACACTCAAGTGCATACACTTGCACTGAGAAATAAATGACTTGGGGACATTTTATGAGACTGGAGATTGTTAAGAATATGGAATTTTCTACAAAACTCTAATTATGGTACTTTATCATTTAGAAATGTTTAAAAATAAGTAGCATTTATACACAGTTGGGTTTTTCTAGGCCCTTCCTTTTTATTGTTAAATATTTTATTTAGAAATATCCTATCCTTCGAGAAGGAGATGGGGCTGCTGGAAGAGGAAGGGTGAGAGACGCAGTCAGCACTGGGTCTGGCTGCAGCCAACCCAGAACACGTGTGAACAAATGAGTTGACACGGGGATGAATGAGATGATCTGTGATCCATGCTTCCCTCCACTCCTTGTCACCTGCAGAATACCACCCAGAAATCTTGTGTACTTCACCCAAATGCCCCCCTGATCAGGCCTCAGGCCCATCTCGAGGGACCGGGGACGAGCCGAGGCCCAGGCGAGAGCAGTAGCTGATGGGAGTCAGATACCACGAGGCAGCCCCTGGCCCCTCCCCTCCCAGGCACCTGCTGGTTTCTCAAGCCCCTCCAAGTGGTTCCCTGCAGGGCTCCTCAGAGCACCCCACCGAGAGTCAGAGTGGGGACCTGCACCTGGGACCAGAAGGGCCACGGCTACCAATGGGAGGAGGGCGGTCAGGATGGGCCTATCAAGCTGGATGTCAATGTGGTTAGTCTGCCCTAAGCTTGAGGGAGTTGAGCAAGTGGGGGCAGAGTCCCAGCCAGCTTCCTGACACACCTGCACACTTTGCTTTGTCTCCCCACCAGGCAAGAAAACGGTGAACTTTGACTTGTCAATTAAATTATGAGAATAATAAGAAAATTGTATGTCCATTTTCAAATGCTCTAGCCCTTCACCTCAGATTCTGGTAGCATCCCCTAGGGGTCTGAACCCCTTCCTTCCCCGTCCTTCCCCGAGACGAGCACTGCTTGTGAACGACAGAGGGCTGGCCTCCTCCTCCTCTGGTGGGTGGGACCACACAGTACACGCTGCCTCCAGCGCCATACCCTTCACCCTGGTCCTAAGAGTTATGGGGTGACAAAATCAGTAGAGCCATTTGCCCCCCCAAATCCAAGGGCCCCTACTTTTGGCTGCTGTTCCCTGAAAATTTTGGGCAAAGAAGCAGAATAAGGACTGGTTAAAGCATTAATACTCAGTTAAACCCACTGACTGTTTTCCTACCTAAAAACTTGGAGCATGAAGACGTGATCTAAATGTTTGTTGGGGGAGGAGGGTCTCAAATTCTGCAAACTGCCAAGTTAACCTAACTTACTGAGGGAGAATGACCCACGAGAGCCCTTCAGAGGAGGGTAACAAAGATAGCACTGACATGTGAGGGACGGCCAAAAGAAATGGTAACGTTCATCTCAGAAACATGTGGGTGGTCACTGTTTTCAAACCTTGAACTCCAGCTCCAATAGGGGAGAGGAGTGGGCTTATTCGGAGGAGCCCTACAAGGGAGGACAGTGAAGGAAGGCCACATGGAGGTAGGTGGCAGCAAGCTAAGGAAGAGTCAACAGTCAAGTAGGGTACTGAGTTCCCCACCCTTAGAAGTATCCAAATATCCATTCATTCATTTACTCTGTCAACACATAGGTATTACGGTCCAGCAATAATTTGAGTGTTGGACAAACAAGGTTCCTGCTGTCAGGGAATTTATATTTATTGGGGAAGACAAATAACAAAAAAATAAAAAAATAAAAATAAAAAGCCAAAAATATATATTCAGTAGAGATAGGATTATGCAAAAAAAAAAAAAAAATAGGGTTATGGGAGAGTGTGTGGCAGGTGTCTTCCTTGCAGTGGGTGGTAGGTGTGAATACTGAGCAGAAGCAGAATGGCCTCTTAGCAAGGAAGGTGTTAAAGGAGCACCAGGGGGAACCCTTTGAAACTCCTTCCATTCTGAGCCCATGACCTCACATAATACTACATGCCCATTCGTTCACTAATGACTACTGCATGACTCCTCCCCCGAAGGAACCCTGAACCGAGCCCCCCTGGGTGCATGGCTGGAGCCAGGGGTCCCAGGCACAGTGGGGTGGTAGCTTTCCCTGTCTCCCACCTGCTACCTCCTCACATTCTGCCTGCTTCACAGGCTTGATTACATAATTGCTGGGCCACAATTTAGAGCCAGCACAGCATGAGCTTGTAAATCTTCTCTCACATCATGAAATGCCAGCGATTTCACAGCCAGGGATTCCTGTTCTCGTAAAGTCCCCACACCAGCAGACTTGCATCTAAAAGTGTCCTCTGGGCTGATGGATTGAGGTTGGAGCTGCTCCGGAGCCAAACACGGGGGCAGGCAGCCTCTGCCGCCTGCTTGGCTACTCTGAAGCCCCCAAAAGTGAAGGTCATGATTATCAGGCCAGGTTGCTGGGGCTCTGCCTGCAAAGTGACCCTCAAACATGGCTCCCTGAGGAGTAGAGGAACAGAAATGGTGGCCCCACACTGGGAACTGAGGCCACATTTGTATTCCAGGCTATTTGGGGGGGAAAACGTAGTTCTAAGCCATATGCACAGCTGCAATCCATACGGAGGCACATCCACTTACATTTAAATTTGCCAGTGATCTTCAACCCTGGCTCCCATTAGAATGACCTGTGGAGTTTTTACAAGACAGCTTTCCGGTGGCGGGGCGGGGCAGGGCATTTCCCACCCATGGAGATTCCAACCCAGTAGAGTCTACAATCTAGAAAGGAGCTCCTACATCTGTATGTTCCACAGGTAAAGATTCGCCACCTACTTCATTAGAAAAACAGAAAACGAACAAGGACATTTTGGCAGTCTTCCAAGACGGTCCCCAATGATCCCCACCTCCTGATAACCTCCTCCCCTCTAGAGGGAGCTGAACCTGGTGACTCACCTCTATGAACAGAACAAGGCCAAAATGATGGAATGTCACTTCCAAGACTGGGTTACATAAAGACTGACTTGTATTTGAGCACCTGCTCTCTTTCCCTTGCCCTTAGGGGAGCCAGCTGCCATGTTGCCAGTCACCCTCTGGAGAGCCCCATATGGCAAGGAACTGATGTCCCCAACCAGTAGCCAGTGAGGACTTGAGGCCTGACAACAGCCACATGAGTGAGCTTGGAAACACATTCTCTCCCAGTCAGGTCTTGAGAAGACTGCCGCCCCACTGACACCTTGACCACAGCACTGTCAGTGATCCTGAGACAAAGGCACCCAGAAAAGTACTCCCAGATTCCTGATCCACAGAAACTTTGAGATAATAAATGTGGGCTGTGTTAAGCTATTACATTTGGGGGATAATTTGTTATGCAGCAATAGGTAACCAATATAGACATATGTAACAAAACATTAATAGTGGTTTATCTCTGAGCAGTGGGATTATGAGTGCTCTGTATTTTCTTCCATTTGCTAATCTCTATTTTCTTTTTATATTACCACAGGCTATATTCAAAATGAAAAAATCAATTTCAAATTATATTAAAAAAAAACTTCTAGAGGAAAACATAGGAGAAAATCTTTATGACCTTATGTTAGGCAGAGCTTTCTGAAATGAGTCACCAAAAAGGGAAGTCCCCCCCCACAAAAAAAGATAAATTGGACTTCATCAAAATGAAAAACTCTTGTTCTTCAACAAACATCATTAAAGAAATAGAAAAGACAAACCCCAGACTGGGAGAAAAGATTTCCAAATCATGTATCTGATAAAGGACATGTTACCATAATATATGAAGAGCAACAATAAGAAGACACATAACCCAATTAAAAAATGAGCAAAAGATTTGACTAGACATTTCTCCAAAGAAGAGACACAAATAGCTGATAAGCACAAGAAAAGATGCTCAATATCGTAAGTCATTAGGAAAGTGAGAATTCAAACCACAGAGAGATACCAATACGCACCTATTAGAAGGGCTATAGAATTGAAATGGCAAGTGTTGACAAGGATGGAAAACAAGTGTGACCTTCATAACACTGCTGGTGGGAATGTGACACGTGGCAGTGACTTTGGAAACAGTATGGCAGTTTTTTAAAAAATTAAATATAAACTTGCCATATGACCCACTGCTAGGTATCTACCCAAAAGAAATGCAAACATGCCCAAAGACTTGTAAGCAAATATTCATAGCAAAAACTGGAAACAGTCCAAATTTCCACTGATAGGTGAATGGATAAACACAACGTGGTACATCCACACAACACTATTCAGCAACAAAAAGGAACTATGTCCTGATTCATGCTACAACAACAGTCCACAAAAACAGGATGCTAAGTGAAAGAAACCATATGAAAAATATATATTGTGTCATTCTGTTTATATGAAATGGCAGAAAAGGGAAATCTATAAAGATAGATCAGTATTGTCTGGGCCTGGAATGGGAGTTTGACAGCAAAGGAATGGGAGGAAATGTTCTGGGGTGATAAGTATGTTCTAAAACTGACCCATAGGGATGGCTGCATGATTGTATACATTACTAAAAATCACTGAATTATACACTCACAGTGGGTGGATTTTATGTTGTGTAAATCATACCTCAATAAAGCTGTAAAAAAGTTATGTCTGTAACCTTGGACCCAGGAAGTTCGTGTCAAGGGCATAATCAGAAACGTATACAAAGACATATCAAGTATGCTCATAACTGTTTTTTTTTTAAAGTTAATGAAAAACTATAAGCAATCTGAATGCTTAGTAACAGATAATAAATGATTAATAAGGGGTGATCCACGTAGCAGACTAGTAGGATGCAGCTGTTGAGAATGGTACTTACAAAGAAATTTTGACAATCTGGGGAGATGCTTAGGATAGAGTAAAAAACTTGTTCTGATGGCTCGATTTCTCCATGAGCAGAGTCCATATGTTATTTTTTAAACACAGTTGAATTTGTTCTGGGAATGTATGTGTCTGTATATGTAACATAACCAGATGTAGTTTTTTTTTCCTTCTGGACATTTGGAAATAGTAAACAGTTGGTGATGATATAAGTAATTTTTGTTTTCTTTGTCCTTTATCTTTTCTTTTTTTCAAAAAGCACGTATTCATTTTAAAATCTGGGAGGGGGGGAAACCTCATCTAAAGAAAGGAAAGCAATGGTAGGCCTTTCCTCGCCTGGTCAGAGGAGGGGCTGTGGTTTCTTGAGTGAGGGAAACACACTGACCTCAGCAAATGATGCAGAGGGCCTATCAGCTGCTGCAGATAGAAGTGGCAGTGAGCACCCCTGGAAACAGCTAAGTCCATTCATCCCAGCTGGGACTCATTGGTCTTACAACAGGGCCAGCCCTAATGCAAGGACACCTCATTTGCCAAGAGGAAGAGGGGCTCCTGCCAAGGAGAGGTCCCCTGGGGGCTGCTTTTCTTGTCTCTGCAGGGTGACAGGCAGGGAAGGTAGCGAGGACCTTAGAAACAGATGCATAAGACTTCGTAGAAACTGCTGGACAAATACCGTATGATTTCACTCATATGTGGAACTTAAGAAACAAAATGAACATAGGGAAAAATACAGAGAGGCAAACCAAGAAACAGACTCAACTATAGAGAACAAACTGATGGTTACCTGTAGGGAGTGGGGGCAAGGATGGGCTACATAGGTGATGGGGATTAAGGAGGGCACTTGTGATAAGCACCGGGTGTTGTATGGAAGTGATGAATCACTATTGTACACCTGAAACTAATATTACACTGTGTGTTAACTAACTGGAATTTAAAGAAAAACTTAAAAAAAAAAAACTGCTAGAAACCCAGGTCTCTAAGCTGGGAATCATGGGGAGAGCCTAAATGTCGGGGGGAGAGAGACCAGGGTTTGAGTCCTGGCTCTGCTATGGAAGCCATGTTCTGTGGAGTCTGGGATAAGCTACACATCTTCCCAGAATCTGTTTCCCTACCTGCAAAGTGGGAGACAATTAGACTGCCTATTTCCAAAATGGAAATCTACATCATTGGTTAATAAGATTCAAGGAATAAAAGGGTTACATTCATGCACCAGGGCTACCATAACAAATTATCACAACCTGGGTGACTTAAAACAACACAAATTTATTCTCTGGACTTCTGGAGGCTAGGAAGTCCAAAATCAAGATGTTGGTGGGACCATGTCCTCTCTAAAGGCTCTAGGGAAGATCTCATCTGGCTTGTTCATGGCAGAATCCCCAAAGACTAGAATAGTAACTGGTACATGCTCAACAAAATTTATACAAATAACAAACAGGTTAATAATTCAGAGGACAGTGGATTATGTTTTGTTTTATGATAACCTTTTTATTCCTAAAATAAACTTGACATATATTCATTTTATAAAATACCAAAAACACAGATAAACAGAAAGCTTAAAATGTGCCAGAATCACACCTTTTACAGATAAACCACCAACTGCTGATATTATTGCATATAGCTATCCAATATTTATATAGTAACATTTTTTTAAAACATCATACTGTAAACACAGTGTTGTAACTTGTTACACTTAACATTTTATGAATATCTTTCTGAATCATTACAGAATTTCCTTGACCTACCATGGGTTACATCCCAATACACTCATCCGAAGTTGAAATATTGTAAGTCAAAATGCAGGCATACATCAGAGATACTGCAGGTTTGGTTCCAGACCACCGCAATAAAGCGAGTATCACAATAAAGTGAGTTGAATGTTTTGGTTGCTCTGTGCATATAAAGGCTATGTTTCCACTGCACTGTAGTTTATTGAGTATGCAATAGCACTATGTGGAAAAAAACTCTGCAGATAATTTAAAAATACTTTCTTGCTAAAAAAATACTGTCATTTGAGCTTCCAGCGAGTCATCTTTTTGCTGCTGGAGGGTCTTGCCTCGATGTTGACGGCTGCTGACTGATCAGGTGGTGGTTGCTGAAGGCTGGGGTGGCTGTGGCAATTTCTTTAAAATAAGACAACAATGACGTTTGCTGCATCCATGGACTCTTCTTCCCACAAACAATTTCTCTGTAGCATGCGATGCTGTGTGATAGCATTTCACCCACCATGAACTTCTCAAAATTGGAGTCAATCCTCTCAAACTCTGCTTCTGCTTTATCAACTAAGTTTATGTGATACTCTAAATCCTCTGTTGTCGTTGCAACCATCCTCATAGTCCCTGCACCAGGAACAGATTCCATCTCAAGAAAGCCCTTTTTTTAAAAAAATTTTTTTATTGTTATGTTAATCCCCATACATCATTAGTTTTAGATATAGTGTTCCATGATTCATTGTTTGTGCATAACACCCAGTGCTCCATGCAGAACGTGCCCTCCCCAATACCCATCACCAGGCTAACCCATCCTCCCACCCCCCTCCCCTCTAGAACCCTCAGTTTGTTTTTCAGAGTCCATCGTCTCTCATGGTTCTTCTCCCCCTCCGATTTCCCCCCCTTCATTCTTCCCCTCCTGCTACATTCTTCTTCTTCCTTTTTTCTTTCTTCACATATATTGCATTATTTGTTTCAGAGGTACAGATCTGAGATTCAACAGTCTTGCACAATTCACAGCAAGAAAGCCTTTTTTCTTTTTTTTTTTTTTTTCTTCTCAGGAAGCAACTCCTCATCTGTTACAGTTTTATCATGAGACTGTAGCAATTCAGTCCCATCTTCAGGCTCCGCTTCTCATTCTTGTTCTCTAGCTTTTCCACCAATCTGCAGTTACCTCCTCCACTGAAGTCTCTCCTCAAACGTCATCCATGAGGGTCAAAATCAGCTTCTTCCAAACTCTTGTTGATGTGGATATTTTGACTTCTTTATTATTTTTATTGATTTCTATTATTAATGGCATCTAGAATGGCGAGTTCTTTCCAGAGGTTTTCAGTTGATGTTGCCCAAATCCATCAGAGGAACCACTATGTATGGCAGCTATAGCCTTACAATATGTTTCTTAAATGAGACTTGAGAGTTGAAATTACTCCTTGATCCGTGGGCTGCAGAATGGATGCTGTGTCAGCAGGCATGAAAACAGCAGTCATCTCGCTGTACATCTCCATCTGAGCTCTTGGGTGACCAGGTGCATTGTCAAGAGCAGTAAGATTTTGAAAGGAATCTTTTTTCTCAACAGTAGGGCTCAAATATTCTTAAAATATTCATAAATCAGGTTGCAAACAGATACGCTATCACCCAGGCTTTGTTGTTCCCTTGTTTGAGCATAGGCAGAGTAGACTGGGCCTAATTCCTAAGGGCCCCAGGATTTTCAGAATGTTCCAAGAGCAATGACTTTAACTCAAAGTCACCAGCTGCATCTGACCCTAACAAGAAAGTCAGTCTGTCCTTTGAAGCTTTGAGGCCAGGCATTGACTTCTCTTCTGTAGCTATGAAAGTCCTAGGTGACAGCTTCTTCCAATAGAAGACTGTTTCATCTACACTGAAAGTCTGTTTAGTGTAGCCACCTTCATGACTAATCTGAGCTATAGCTTCCAGATAACTTGCTGCAGCTTCTTTATCAGCACTAGCTGCTTTACCTTGCCTTTTAATGTTACAGAGATAGCTTCTTTCCTGGACACCTCATGCACCAACCTCTGCTAGCTTCAAACTTTTCTTCTATAGCTTCCTCACCACATCCAGCCTTCGTAGAATTGAAGGGGGTTAGGACCGTGCTCTGGATTAGGCTTTGGCATAAGGGAATGGTGTGGCTGGTTTGATCCTCTATCCAGAACACTAAAACTTTCTCCATATCAGCAATAAGGCTATTTCACTTTCTTATCATTTGTGCATTCCCTGGAGCAGCACCTTGAATTTCCTTCAAGAACTTTTGTTTTGCATTCACAACTTAGCTTAACTGTTTGGTGCCAGAAGCCTCGCTTTTGGCCTATCTCCACTTTTGACATGCTTTCTTCACTAAGCTTAATCATTTCTAGCTTCAGACTTAAAGTGAGAGACTTGAACACATGGTTATTAATTGGCCTAATTTCAATATTGTTGTGTCTCAGGCAGGGATTAGGGAGGCCTGAGGAGAGAGAGAAATGGGAGGGAATGGCCAGTCTGTGGAGCAGTTAGAACATATACAACATTTAAGTTCATCACCTTATAGGAACGCAACTCACAGCACCCCAAAACAATTATAACAGTAACATCAAAGATCACTGATCACAGATCACCATAATAATGAAAAAGTGGGACACCTGGGTGGCTCAGTTAGTTAAGTGTCTGCCTTCGGCTCAGGTCATGATCCCAGGGTCCTGGGATCCAGCCCCATGTCGGGCTCCCTGCTCAGCGGGGAGTCTGCTTCTCCCTCTCCCTCCCTCCCCCGCCCCCCCCCCCCGCTTGTTCTCTCTAATAAAATTTTTTTTTAATAAAATAATGAAAAAGTTTGAAACATTATGAGAATTACTAAAATGCGATGCACAGACAAGAAGTGAGCAGAAGCTATTGGAAAAATGGTGCTGAAAGACATGCCCCGTGCAGGGTTGCCACAGACCTTCAATCTGTAAAAAACCGCACTATCTGCAAAGTGCAATAAAGCAAAGCACAATAAAAAGAATATGCCTGTACACCTATCATAGCTTAGCCTGGCCTACCTTCAATGTGCTCAGAACATTAGCCTGCAGTTGGACAAAACCATCTAACACAAAGCCTCTTTTATAATGAAGTGTCAAATACCTGGCATCCTGTAGTAAACACTGTACTCAAAGTGAAAAACAGAATGGTTGTAGGACAAGAGAATGGCTGTGAGTGTTCAGTTGTCTACCCTCATGATGCCACGGCCCAGCATCACAAGAGAGGACCGTACCACATCTCACCAGCCCAGGAAAAGATCAAAACTCGAAGTATGGTTCTTACTAAATGTGCATCACTTTCTCACCACTGTAAAATTTAACAAATCATCAGTCAAGTCACTGTAAGTCAGGGACCACCTGTATATAATATTCGACCCTATCGATTTTTTTGGTTGTCTGGTGGGATGACCTATTGAAATATTAACCGAGATTCCCACACCCTTCTGAACAACCCCTTTTTCTAGGGCCCTTCACCCAATCAAGCAGCAGCTGAACAGAGCTGGTACCTTGGCCTTAGGAAAAGAACAATGTAAGAAACACAGATGACATCCGAACTTTGAGGTGGCACATTAAAGATGACGGCTCCCATTAAGAGGTCAGGTCTATGTCCCCTCCTAGTGAAGCCAGGTGGGTTTTGTGATTCTACCAGTAGAATGAGGCAGAAATGGTGTTGCCCCAGTTGCAAGGTCCAAGACCTTAAGAGGCTAACAGCTTCTATTTCCTGTTTCTGGAGTCGGGTCTCAGAGCCTCCTTGTGTGGGAATCTCTAAGTGCATGGAAAAGCCCTGGAGGACAAGACTTCACGTGAAGAGGGCATATGAGGCCACAGAGTACCCTTGCACCAGACACATGCATGAAGAGGCCCCGTGGAAGGGCATGTTTTACCCCTGCTAATCCCTACTCAAATTCCTGACCCACAAGACTGTGACCAAAATATGGGTGCTAGATTTAGCAAATAAAAATAGAGAATATCCATGGGGCGCCTGGGTGGCTCAGTCGTTAATCGTCTGCCTCCGGCTCAGGTCATGATCCCAGGGTCCTGGGATCGAGCCTCGCATCGGGCTCCCTGCTCGGTGGGAAGCCTGCTTCTCCCTCTCCCACTCCCCCTGCTTGTGTTCCCTCTCTCGCTGTCTCTCTGTCAAATAAATAAATAAAATCTTAAAAAAAAAATAGAGAACATCCAGTTAAGTTTGAATTTCAGATCAACAACAATTTTTTAGTATAAGTATGTCCCCAATATTGCATGGGATATACTCATATTTTAAAAAAAAAATTGTTTATCTAAAATTCAAATTTAACCGGAATTAAATTTTTATAGGTATAGTATTTGAAGATAAATTTTAAGTTTTTAACATTTGAAGATAAAATACATACAGGTGAAATATTCATCACGGTTTATCTGGCAACCCTAGACCCAAATAAAATGTACATGTCTAATACCACTCACTGACGGGGTAGTTTCTTATTCAACAATAGACAACCAGAACAGCAGGAACAGAAAGGAATCTGGGATGGATAATACACCAGATGTGGAGCTATACAGTTGCTAGACAGAGCTGTTTTTCTCACCCTTGAAAGCAAAACAAAAACAAAAACAAAAAACTTCTCTGATGGGAGAAAAAGAGAAATAGCGGGGCTAGGCCAGGAACAGAGGCTCCGGCACACTTTGTCCCCTCCCTGGCCCTCCCTCTCCCGGGCAGAGTCCCTTCGTGTAGGGGTGGGCGAGGGAAAGGACAGTGTCACACACAGATGTTGTAGGGACTGATCTCAGAAAGCAGAGGGAAACAGCCTTTGCTTTCAGTGTAGCCAAGGGCATCTGAGTGATGACCTTGCCTCTGAGAGGGCATGGGATCACTGCCACAGAGCCAGTGGACTCAGAGGGACTCGGGATGGATGAGCTGGTGTGGACGAGTGACCCAGCAGCGAGGAGGCCTCTCAGTGTAGACAACCTTCCACCGCCTCACTGCAACCCCCACCACCCCACCCTGCAACCAACATCTGGCACTATACACCTTCCCAGGCCCTAGGAAAAGGGTCGAGGCAGCCCCTGTACTTATGGGGATTAATTTCCCTCATTCAGTGATATGAGTCTAAAATAAAACTCATTTCAGGTAATGGAAATAATGAAATATATGTTTCTAGCCCACCTGAGTTAACAGATTACTTGGAGATGGCATTTGGTACTTACAATTTTATAAAAACCAGAGGAAAGTAGAAATGTTGATGTAGTAATCAAACTGTAACAAGATCAGAAATCACGTGGGAAGTCTTCATTCTCAAATGAGCACCCTCTGGATTGGCTAGCCACCTGTAGGTTCCACTGTTAAGGGACAAGAATCAGGGAAAACATACAAAATCTAGAGACGTACCATAACAGACCCGATGAGCGCCTCACCATATCCCCTCAGCATTTCCCATTTCCGTGTACTCCAGCCTGGCTTCCCATCCACCCGCAAATTGTTATCGCAGGTGTTACTTTGGGGGAAACCCAAACTAAGACACATATTATTCAAGATTGTGTCTTAAAAGGCATATTCCGTGAATCGATAATGTTTTTAAAGTAGGGGAGGATAGTAACGTCTCTCCTAACTTTAAGAGCCATTGTTAGTTTTTCAAAATAAGCTATTGTCCAAGATTCAAACATGTGACATTTGGATGGATTTCTGGGAACACTCCTATGTGTGAAAGTCGAGGACCATCTGTCATTCAGTCACTCCTTCTCTTGATGGGACTTCTGGGTTATTTTCAACTACTGCTAGCACAAACAATGCTTCAACTAACATCTTCAGCAAAATCTGTGCACACATCTTTGATTCTCTCTTAAGCACAAATTCCCAAGAGCGGGATCACTGCATCCAAGGATGTGAATCCATCCATATTGCCAAACTGCTCCCCAGAAAGGCTGTCCCAGTTTAGACTCTACCCCTTCCCTAGGTCTGGCTTTAGAAGTATTTTCTCAACTCAGTTTTCTGCTCATCCCTGGCCATGCAAACACTGCCTTTGCCCCTGGCTGAGGACTCTGAAAGGCAGGTAGGCTGCAGGCAGTGAGCTCAGATACAGCAGACGCCAGGCAGGGGCAGAGTTCTGGGTCCAGCCTCAGGGTTAAGAGACTCAGATGAGTAATAAGAGTTAGAGTCCAAGTCAAGGCTGACCCAGGGAGCAGGACCATAGCTACTAAATAACTGAAATTTTATACAGGGACGTAAAGGGTGAGGCCTCACCACACAGATCATGGCTGTAAAGGCTGCATCTCTGTGAGCCAGGTCAGGGCCTGGATGGCCCATAGGACACCTTCATGCAAATTAGGAAAGGATGCCCCTTCTTCAGGTTAAAAAAGAAAGGTCAAGTTAGTATATTCCCGCATAACCTAACACAGCTCTGCCTGGTGTGCAGCGGCCCCGCTCCAAGTGCACACATCCCACAGGGGCACACCTGTGGACAACAGCACACACGCTCCCCTCCCCACCCACCCCTGGTGAGGTGAGGCAATCAAGTCAAGTTCAAAGTCTCAAGGGCCTGGGAATCAGGCATCAAAGGCCATCAGCAAGACCGCAAGGGCAGCTGGAGGGCAGGCAGTGGTGGATGCACACATGTATGCAGAGTTGATGCACGGGCCCAAGGGCCACTGTGAATTTAGGTCAAACAGCTCTTCCCCCTACCTATCTACCTACCCAGGGTCTCTGTGCCATCCAGTGCGCACTCACATAAATTAGAGTCCGTCTACCATGGGGGTGATGCCCCTTCGGTGAATTCCTGAACATAGGCCACAAGGCACCATTCACTCAAAGTCTCCACCTGAGTAGCAGCCCCCACCTGGTGGTAGGCTGCGGGTCCTCCAGCTCAGGACGGAGCCGACTTCAGTGACGGGTAGGGAGGAGCTGGGGAGGCCGGATTCAAGCCAGGCTTCAGCCATCTCCTGAGGTAGTTCTCTGGGCTCAGCCCTGCCAATTAAAGGCCTCGAAGAGGAAAGAGGAAGGCTTTGGTAAGCAGCTGGGCAAGATGAAAGCCAAGCCAAGCGGCGTGTTGCAGCCTCCTCAAGGCAGGATTTCTTGGCACGTCTGGTATTCCGCCAGGAGCATCTTCGCCGTAAGCGTCTTTGCCGCAAAACTGATTTGCCGTAAGGCAATTCTGCCGTAAAAGATAAAGTAACGAAACCTAAAAGAGAGGCATTTAAAAGGATACAATGAAACATGAGAAAGTTAATAAAATTATTCATTTCTTCCTTCATCAGGAGAGGTATCCGTTTCCCAAATCCTAGGATGCGTACTTGGAACCGAGCCCCGGAAGGCGTCGTGAAACCCTCCCACAGGGCGGCTGGTCCCGGGCGTGTGGACGGAAGGCTGAGGCTCTAAGCCATTTGTGACTGAGCCTTGCTCTCGGGGGGCCCGGGGGTCCTCTCCTCCGGTGGACCGTGGCTGGCAGTCTGGCCTTCCACTCTGTGTTTCACACCTCCCGGAAGCTTGTCACGGGATTTTCTAGCAAGGTGGCCTCTGTGGCTGTACCATCCACCGTTTTAAGACCACCCCCTGCACTGGTCACGCTACAGACCACTCCGAAGGCCGGCGGAGATCTGCACAGTCCGCCCCTTCTCGGGGGGTGCAGCTCCAAGACCCCAGTGGATGCCTGAAGGCGCCGACGCTACCTAGATGGACTCATACGCACCTAGGATAAAGTTTAATTTCTAAGTGAGGCGCAGTAAGAGATTAACAATTACCAAGCATAGAATAGAACGGTTATGTGAATGTATCCCTCTCAACATATCTTACTGTCCTGTACTCACCCTTCTTCCTGCGATAATGGGAGAGGATAAAACGCCTCCGTGAGGACACGAAGTGAGAGGAATGACCTAGACACTGGGGCGCCCTGGGCTGCCATTGACTTGGCCACCTTCCAGAAGGAGGACCATCAGCTTCCAGACCATCGGCGGCGGCGGGTAAGAGAAGCCCCCAGAGCGAAATGAGGATGAGGAGAGTCTAGTGTAACATAAAAGTGAGAACTTTGTCAATGGAGCAATAAAACCCAACTGACAACCAGCTTCCATACATTAGCTCTGCAGATGGCCCTGGATTTATCAATGGAGGAATGTAACCAGCCAGCCCATTATTTTATCTTTTACTGCAAAACTGCCTTACGGTCAATTAGTTATGCAGTGAAAACGTCTGCGGCAAAGATGTTTACAGCAAAACCACCCAGAACCGATTCTGGGTGCTGCTCATTATGCTCATACAAGAGCTTGTACTACAAAAACCTGGAGAGGTTCTCACAGAGGCGACCCTCCTGATTGGCTCTGACAAATCCCACATTTTCGTCATTCTCATCGCCTCACCAGCAGGCCCCCCCCAGGGGCCAGCTAATTCTTGCAGCAGCCCCACCCACTCCTGCACCAGACCCTGCATACCTGCCCCTCCCCAGCCCTGGAGCCCCGGATCCCCAGCTGTGTGTCCCACCAGAGCCTGGCAGCACTGGCCCCGAGCAGCCCTTGCCCTTCGGCCACAGGGAGGGGCATGATGGGTGGAGGTGCCCATACTGGGGGGACGGCAGCCTGACAAGCTCCCTCCAGCCTGTCCTGCCCCCTGCTCCCTGCAGTTACATCTGTGCCCAGCAGCCAGGCTCACCACCGCAGAGAAAGAAGAGGAAATGCCCATCCCACACACCGTGTTTATTTCCTTATTTACTTCCTTACTATCTACTCCCCCTGGACGAATGTAAGCTCCATGAGGAAGGATTTAGGTTCGTATCCTATTGCTGCTATAACAAATTCCCACAAACTTAGTGGCTTAAAACAACACAGATTTATTATCCTACGGTTCTGGAAGGCAGAGAGCTCACTGGGCTAAAATCAGGGGCAGAGCCGCATTCTTTTCTGGAGGCTTCAGGGGAGAATCCAGCTCCTTCCCTTTTCCAGCTTCTACAGGCCACCCACACTCCTTGGCTCGTGGCCCTCTTCCATCATCAAAGCCCGAAATCCCATCGCTCTGACCTCTGCTTGGCCCTCACATATCTGACTCTGCCTCTCTTGTCTTCCTCCAGTACTTAGGAGGACCCTGGTGATTATGTTGAGCCTCCTGCCCCCCCACCCCATTCCCCAAGATAATCTATCTTCTGACCAGCTGATTTGCAATCTTAAACCTGCCCCCCCTCCCCCTCCCCTGCACGTAGCACAGCCTATGTACCCGGTCCAGGATTAGAACATGGACATCCAGGGGGTGGGGCAGACTCATTCTACCTACCACGGAGTTTGTCTCTTGTTCACCATTGTATTCCCAGGGCCTGAACAGTATCGACACGTAGCAGGCCCTCCATAAATACTTGCTGAATGAATAAGTGAATGCATGCAAGAATAAATCACTAAGAATAATATTTAATTTATAAGCAAACATTTAATCGTGCTTATTAAGTGCCGGGCACTATTCACAGTGCCTTATGTGTATTAACTCATCAGATCCCCAACAGCTCCGTGAAGTACGTTTTATTATTACCTGCCTTCTACACATGAGGAAGTTAAGGCACAGGTGGGTGGGCTGCCCTAGTCTACACAGCGAGTCAGTGGTGAAGCCAGGCTATGATCTCAGATTCGCTGAGCACTTATTGTGTTACGGGCCCTGGCTGGGCACATTACATTTCTGATCTCATTTCATCCTCACAAGAGGCCATGAGGAAAACGGGCAGAATGTGAAGCCTGGTCTCAACAGGCAGAGAATTAGGTCACCCACTTGGCTGGGGGATTCTGAGGGGTTCTGTGGGGCAGTGGATTGCATATTGCTTCTTCAGCCTCCTTTGATGCCCATCAGATCAGGACCCCGTGCCCCTAAAAGGACTGTGAGTGCTCATGTTCCCACCATGGTGCAGAGCTCCTGCTTGGATTCTATATAACTAGTACCCAGGCCCCCGGCAGGCCTGGAGCAGACCCTGACCTTCACCAGACCATCGTGGCCTCTCTGTCTCCTGGAAGCCTGTTCTCCTTCAAGGGACAGGAGCCCGTTTCAAACTTCATCCAGAGCTGAAGTTGCATTGCCCATCCCCCAATGATGACTCTGGGGATCCCCCTAGCTGGGCCCCATACCTGCTTTGCATGGACTGGAGCAGCTCTGCCTGCTGGCCCCTGTCACTGGCCCCCGTGATCAGCTGCCCCTCCAGAGCTGCCTCTGATTGACCCTGCCAGCCTGCTCTTCAACACCATGAGCACCCAGGCCTGCAGGAAGCCCCCAGACTCAGGCCTCAGCTTCCCCCAGCCCTGCAGGGAGAACACTGCTCGCACAAGGAGGCAGCACTAGCCCCTCGTTTGCACCTTAACCTTTGCAGTGAAAGCCAAGAAGAGCGAAACTCACTTGTGCCTGCCAGCACAGTGGGGCAGCGCATTTTCTGTTCCTGCCAGCACATTTTTCTAGGTCAATGTCAGATCAGGGAAATTCAATACCACATGTCCCAACTTTTTATTTGAAAACAGAGAAGTTGCTTTCCAAAATAAATAGTGTTTACAAGGAAAGGCTGGAGAAGGCTCCATCCGAAATGGACTCGGTGCCCAGGCAGGACAGATTCTTCCTGGCTTGGTTGCCGTAAACCCAATGCCAGCCCCAGCTCCAGCCCTAGGAGAGGCTGGACTGGGCGGGGGTGGGGGGTGGGGGGTGGTGGAGAACACGTGTATACGCACATGTGTGTTGGTGTGTGCCTGCATGTGTGCGTCCACGTGCATTTGCGTACATGTGCGTGTGCATGTTTCCTTAAGGGTCTGGGTATGATTAGCATGCACGTGTAAATTGGGGGGCTACACCCATGTACTTGTAGGTATACAGGTGTGTGCACCTGTGGAGAGAGGCTTCTGCCTGGTGAATGTGTACCCAGCCCTGCTTCTCAGAGCCCAGCTGGAATCCCCTCCCTCCTCTCCTCACTGCTACCTCCAGTCTCAGCCCTCATCCTGTTCTTTTTCTCAGCAGAGCTGGGGCTCCGATTTGCATATGCTGTGAATGCATTTCCTCCATCCTGCTTCCTCCCGCTGCCCACCCACTGCCCACCGCCACCTGGACTGCTTGTACAAGCCAACGGAGTGCCTTTTCTGGGTAACATGTTGGGATCCAGCAATTTGAGCTCAGGGTATGCGGACAGCGCTCAGTAAAGGTCTCTGACAGTCACCTTGACTTCAGGATCTCCCTCACAGACCCTCCTACTGGTGCCGCCAACGGGACCTTCCCCAGGCCTGTTTCACAGCGCCGACCCCACCTGCCTGGCAGCCACAGGCTCCATCAAACTCAAGCAACTCAGCCAGGCTCCCGAGAGCGGAGGGGTTTTCTTGGCAAAGCCTCCTGGCTCTCCCTCCACAAAACCCTCGGCTCCACTGCCCCTCGCATGCACACGCGCATGTTAGCTGGGGCCACTCCCTGGCCCACCTCCGCGTCCGCCCTCGCTCATGCTGTTCCCCTGGCCCAGCACCGTCCTCCACGCCACTCCTCTGCCATCGGCTCTGCCCGTCCCCGCCTATGCTGCCTTGCAGACCACATCCTTCCCCCCGCCCCCCCTCCGGCAAGAGGCCTCTCCCATGAACCTCCTGGCCCTACACAACGCCTTCCCCGTGGGGCCTCACAGCACTGGATGATATGCTGTCCTATGTATTGCCTCAGAATTGTTTTCAGGTTGCTTCATGCACTTACCTTGCCCTCCCACCTAGATTGCAATCTCTTCTAGAATTAAGCCTTGTGCTCCCTTTGAATAGACTGTGGAACCCGACACAGGTCTGAACACAGTAGAGACCAGAGATACGGGCTTTTGTGGGTGAGCGGCTGCAAAAAGACGCAGCCAGAGTTGGGGTGGCTAGCCATAAAACTGTGTGCCGGGCTCTTCATCTGGTGACTCACTGCCCTGCCTCATGTAATCTTCCCAGGAGCCAGGGGAGCAGGGGAATACCGCCCCCATTTCACAGATGAGAAAACAGAGGCAGAGAGAGGCTCGGTGACTTCTCCAAGGCCACAAAACTAGTAAATGGCAAAGTCCGGGATTAATCCTAGGTCTGTCTGATTTCATTTCTCTGTGCCCTTGCAACAGCCACAGCGATGGAACGGAGCGTGCTGGGGTCAAGAGCTTTCTGAAATTCTAGAGCACACCCTATCCAGGAGAGGTGAGAGTAAGCTCCAGATCCTTGCTAGCCAACAGAACTTTCTGCAAGGATGGAAATCTTCATCCCAGTGCTGTCTGATGTGGGAGCTGCTAGTCAGTGTGGCCACTGAGTACCTGGAATGTGGCTAGTGTGGATTGTGAATTTTATTTGATTGTAACTAATTTTAATTTCAGTAGTCACCTGTGGCTAGTGGCTAGTGTCCTTACTGGACAGTATAGCCTGAGGTAAGTGCTTCCCGATCACGTTCATTCTGAGTAAATACAGGTTTGCTCTCTGATAGCAGAGCGTTCCTATGAAACCTTTCACAAGCCAAAATGGTGTAAAGCAAGGAAGGCATTACCATTAATTTATATACTCAGGCCCCCCAAAATAACTTCTCAGGCCCCCAAACAACCTCTCTTATGCCTTAGGACACATCTTGCTAGCGGATACACAAAATACATTGAGAAAAACACAGATGCCCACAGACACGGTTCAAAGCCGTGGCAGCTTGATGCCAGGATGCTGAGTGTCGTTCCCGGGGAGGGAGTGAGGCAGGGCTGCTCTCTCTGCCTGGGGTGTGCGCTGCCTCCACCAAGGCCCTGCAAAACCAAGGCTGAACATGATGTCCACTTCTTGCCTTTCTCCATAAAAGCCCAAATCCTCCTTGGATTTCCTTCAGTGGGCGAAAACAGGTACTAGCGCAGGTCTCACAAGAAAGCTGAGTGGCATAACATGAACTTTTGAAAAGCGGGGTATACCTGTATAGAAAATATTAATTTTACAATGAGGGGCGCCTGGGTGGCTCAGTCGGTTGAACATCTGCCTTTGGCTCAGGTCATGATCCTGGGGTCCTGGGATTGAGCCGTGCGTCGGGCTCCCTGCCCAGCGGGGTGCCTGCTTCTCCCTCTTCCCTCTGCCCCCTCCCTGCTCATTCTCTCTCTCTCTCTTTCTCTCTAATAAATAAATAAAATCTATAAAAAATAATTTTACAATGAATGAGGCTGCTTCTTGCCACAGGCAGCTGGCTCAAGGGGTCCCACTCTCCTGGTTCCACCAGCCACCCCAAGGGTCAGGACCCTGAGAGTCAATGTCTGCATAAACTTGTAACCCATTTCAGGCACACCAGCATCTAATAATGGTTAAGTTCTCTGCCAGCTCCCAGCCTAGGACACTGAAATCATTGTGATGGTGGGAAATCGACGCACAGGAAGTACACAGGACCTTGCCAGTCCTTGCATGGCTTTCTGTCCCCCATGTCCCACACAGCCCAGGCAGGGGCTGGCGTACAAAGAGTGACTCAGAGCCCAGCCTGATGGAGCACGGGGCCCCAATGACGAGCAGAACCTTCAGGACCCTGTCACAGCAACAGGACCTAAGGTGGGCTCTGGCCCTGTTGGGGGGAGCCCAGAGGGAGCCCGGGATGCCATTCTTGGCAGCACTTTGGCGCCACCTCGCGGGCAACTGCAGCGCGCCGGTGCACACAAGCTTGCCAGGGGGAACCAGGACTGTTGGGGGCAGTCAGAGACCTCCCAGGTCCCACCAGGCTGGGCGGAAGGGCAATGCCTGGCCACCTGCCCAGGCCCGCTGGGGCACTTTCCTGCAGGGAAAGGGCAACTAGGGAAGGGAGGGAGGGAAGGAGAGATGGGCAACCCTGGGCAGGAGGAAGCAGAGGAGGCTGCTCCTGTACTGGTCCAGTCCGGAATGGGAACATGCCAGAATCCAGGACCTCATTCACACCTCCATCGTTAAACGGTGCCAGGCCCTGGATATGCAGGGAGAAGCCAGACACGGAGTCTGGTGGCGGCCGTAACAGAGTGACTTTGGGAAACAGGGTGAAGGACGGGATGTCTGAGCTGGTCTCTGAGGGTAAGAGTTGGCTGCATATGGAAAGGCAGAAGGAGCAGCCTGGGGACCAAGGCCTGGAGGTGAGAGGGAGAGTGCTTCACTGGGGATGGCTCCGGGTGGCCAGAAAGGGGAGAACGTGTTTGGGGCAGGGGGCTGGAGCTGAAACAGCTGGGGGTGAGGCTATAGAGGTCCAGCTCCCCCAGGGCCTTGTTTTCTGCAGCCCCCACCCCACCCAGCAGACCCAGAGTCAAACCCCCAGGGGCTTCTGAGTTTGAGTGGTTTTATCCAAGGCTGTCCATGACAGGTGCAGAGCCGCCAGCGAAGAGAGCAGATGGACCCAACTGCACGTTTGGTGGTAGAGAGGGGGGTGCCGGGAGGGGAGGGTAGAGCCCAGGATGAGAGACAGGAGACTCTGCCACCGACTGGTCCCATGACTTGGCAACATGCCTCCTCTCTGGGCCTCAGTTTCCCCATTGATTAACTGCAGTGATTGACTGACGGTCTCCATCAACTCCACTGTAACCAGTCTAAGTCCCAAGTACAGGGAAGGAGTCAGGTACAGATATATTTGTGCTTTGAGGACTATCCCTCTGCCCAGGAGGTGTGTGGGTGAGGAACTGTTACATGCAGAGCCGAGTGGGGCTTCTGAAGCTGACTGAGTCTTGAGCTCCGTCGGTGGGAGAGCTGGGGCCCTCATGGATGGTTGGGGCTTATGGGGTTCAGACTTGAGCCTCACACGATTTCCCCACAGCACCAAAGGAGGCCTGCTTTCAGGGAGCTCAGGTGGAAACCAGAGCTCTGTCTTGCTCCAAAGTTTAGAGGAGCCCACCGCAAGAGAATGCAAAGCCCAGGAAAGAGGGGAGAGGCCCATGAATGAGGCCAGGGAATCCTTCAGGGTAGCTGCAGTTAGAGACCTCAGTAGTCTGGAGTCTGGCTAACGAAGTCAGGGCAGCTTCCAGCAATCCTCAGGAAGCAGGGATGGGGGAGACATGACACAGATAACTGACTTCCCTCTCCCTGCAAAGCACTGCTTGCATATCCCCGAGCTCTCACAGGGCCTCACAGCAACCCAGGAGGGCGGGGGGGCGGGGGGGCGATGAGGCGGGGAGGGGGGAAGAGCAGGGCAGGGCACTAACCGGTTAGGCCCCATTTTATGATCGTAAAAGTTCCCTCCAGGAAGAAACAGCAGAGGTCAGCCGCCCAGCCCCATATCTCATGGAGCAGGACAACAAGACCCACGTGAGGGAGTGATGTGCCCCGAGGCACAGGGAACATTGGTGACTCAGCGACAGAGAAGTAGCTCCAGATCTCCTCAGGAGCAGGGCCTGGGGAGGGACCGAGCTGCAAGTGTGAAATACACACCGAATCTCAAAGACTCAGGATAAGGGGGGAAAAGAACATAGACTATCTTACTGATTTTTTTTCATTGCATGTTGAAATGACAAGATATTGATATATTGGGTGAAATAAGATATATTATGAAAAGTAATTTCACCTGTTTCTTTTGACTTCTTTCCATGGGACCCCTAGAAAAGGTTAGATCAAATAAAGGGTTTGCATCTGTGGTTGGTGTTACATCTGTGTGGGTCAGCGCGGCACCCGGCGGTGAGTTCCGACCCTGGCTGAGCGGCTCGTTGTCCTCACCCCATGTCGGGTCCGCTGAGTGGAAGAGGGTGAGGACAGACGTGGGAACCTCTGAGGACTCTCCATGTGCCAGGCACTGGGCCAAGTCCCTTACCTTTCCTTTGGTCTTCCCAGCAACCCTGGGCCAGGGACGGGAGGGCAGTGAGGGAGGCGAAGAGCAGGAGGGCTCAGTCAGGGCTCCCAGACGGGGGGTCAGCAGGGTGAGGTGAGGGGTAGAGTCCTCCCTTCCTCACACGTGTCCTGAGTTTCTGGACAGGGGATGCCTCTTCTTGCCCTCCCTCCGTGTAATTCCTGGTGTACCGTCTTCCCACCTTGGCCTCAGCCATGTCAGTTGTGAAATTTGTCCCGTCTCCTTCAGGCTCCGTCCTCCTCTTCCAGAGGAGGACACTGTCCCACCAGCACACTTCTCCCAACAATCACACACCCTGCGTGGTAGCCCTCACTGGCCGGGGCAGTGCAGCAGCTTTCGGAGAAGGGCTCCTAAGTCAGGCAGCTGGCGCTGCTGCCAGGCAGGAACCTAGGCTCGAACACAGGCTCTGGGCTCAGAGAGCCTCGGGCCCGTTCTGGATAAATTAAGAACCCCCATTTCCAGGAGTTCCACCCCGTAGGGGCCAAGCACTTAGCTCTGGGACCGGCCAGGCTCTGTTCGGGAAAGTGACCGCGGGAGCCACAAGGTGGCGCTGTTCCCACAACCCTCCACTTCCCAGGACCGTCGGGTCCTATGTGCAGCTGAAGCATTCCAGCATTTGCAAGAAGAGGTTTTCCCTGGACCCGTTGTTGAATTTCTTACTCAGCCTTCAGCTGCCAAAGGCTATGCAGACTCAGGAATGCTGCCCTTAAAAATGGTCATCTCGGAGTGCACACTTAAAAATAAAAATCAAGCAGGCCACAGATTTATTGCTGATTCTCTACAAAGCATTCTGTACCCAGGGGGCCTCATGCACACCTAACACGTGCAAGAGGAATGCACACGCATTAAGTAGATAGCACATGGGTCCACATGTGTGTGAACATGACAGCAAGAAGGATGTTCCAGATTATTTAGCAGTGAGGGGTTTGTTTGTTTTTTTTCTGTTTTAATTTAGCTCTGGGATTTTGGAAGGGAAAGGGAAGGAAGGAAGGGCGGGAGGGAAGAAGGAAGGAAGGAAGGAGGGAAGGAAGGAAGGAAGGAAGGGAGGGAGGGAGAGGGAGGAAGGAAGAAAGCAGGGAGGGAGGGAGGAAAGAAAAGAAAAGCTTACACTGAGGTCAAATATATAAAATGAGGGGAAATTTTTTAAAAATTCTGGCTGCTCTAGTTGCAGACATGGGAATAGAAGAATCTCTTCCCAGTGAATTGTTTTCTGGAACATAATCCAGTCCCATTGCCTTATCTCATAGGAACGTAAACTGACACTCAGGAAAGAGAAATGACTTCTTCAATATCACACAGCTACTTTTAAATATTTTCATTTTAAACCTACCCCCCAAAAAGCAGTTATTTCCACTGGGGAGGGGGGAACAACAGTGTCTATTTTCTCTGACTTATGTCCAGATTCTCTTCAAATTGTGGTGACAACCCAGGATTGAATGGGGACCCTCCCCACTACTCTCAGCATCCATTGTCCTGCACGACCCTCCCCTAGCCCCGGAGGCTTAGGAAGGGCAAGTAGATACCGCACGGATATCCAAGAGGGGAAACCAAGGCACGGAGGCAACTTGACTTGCCCTTGAGCACGCAGTGAGCGAGTGTCAGTAAAACAAAAAGGAAAAGACTAGCACACAGGACTCCAGCAACAATTCTACACACTGGCCTAGAGTTACGTTTATTCTAGGTCTGGTGGGCAACGTTTTTTAAAAAGGAGGTGGTGCTCAATGAAAAACGAAAGTGAGAACAAGAGACTCTGCTCCTTAAGAATGGGAGCCTGCCTTCTTCATTTTCCTATCTTCAGGGCCAGACATAAAGCAGCCAGCACATTGTGGCCTCTAGATGTTCATTGGATGAATAAATCAATGTGACACAGACACGTAAATAGATACATTTGGGTCCTGAGACCAGAAATTAAGATTCTGCACATGTTAATACCATTTCCATAACGCACTAGGCAGAACCCCTGGAGAGAGGCCTTGAGAGGAGGAAGGTTCACAGCACACTGGGTTCTGTTGGTCTTTCTTTCCTGTCACTCAGAACATCACACTTTTGGGAAAAGGCAGCCTCCTGCAACATTTTTCCCATGCAAACCATTCACTTAGCTCAAATTTTCTCCCCACCTACTAAGCATTAGGTCCTGAGGGGTAGAGACTAGACAAATCAGCTAGCATATTTAATATAATATTTCAGAACTTAGATTTAAGATGAGAACATTTAAAAGGAACTGTGTGATCTTGAACAAGTGCTGACTCATAGTGTAGGTGGGGACAGGGGAAGCAATAATTAGTAATTCAATCCAGCAACAATTCACTGAACTCTAGTATGTCAGAACATAAGTGCTAAGTAAGTGAGGGAACAGGGATGAGTAAGACAAGCCAGTGGAACTCACCGGATAGATGTGACAAGACAACCACATAAATAACTACAATATGAGGTGATCTCCAAAAAAAATAAATATTGTAAGCCTCCCTATTCAAAACCATTAGTGGTTTTGGGGCGCCTGGGTGGCTCAGTCGGTTAAGCGTCTGCCTTCGGCTCAGGTCATGATCCCAGGGTTGTGGGATCGAGTCCCACATCGGGCTCCCTGCCCATTGGGGAGCCTGCTTCTCCCTCTCCTACTCCCCCCTGCTTGTGTTCCCTCTCCTGCTGTGTCTCTCTCTGTCAAATAAATAAAATCTTAAAAAAAAAGAGAGAGAGAGAATGGAAAGGTCTGTTTTGCATCGTTGAAAGATCATTTTTGTGTCCGATTACCCCTCTGTTGTCCAGGAGGACAGTGGCCAGCCACATGTGGCTTTCGAGCACTTGCAATGTGGTCAGTCCCAGCTAAGAGATGCTTGAAGTGTAAAACACATATCAGATTTTATTAGTGTGAAAAAAAATGCAAAATATTTCATTGATAAGTTCTATATTGATTACATATTGCAGTGATAGTATTTTGGATGCATTGGGTTAGATAAAATATATTATTTTTTTTTTTTAATTTTTTTTTTTTTTTTTTTTTTTTTTAGGATTTTATTTATTTGCGAGAGAGACAATGAGAGACAGAGAGCATGAGAGGGAGGAGGGTCAGAGGGAGAAGCAGACTCCCTGCTGAGCAGGGAGCCTGATGTGGGACTCGATCCCGGGACTCCAGGATCATGACCTGAGCCGAAGGCAGTCGCTAAACCAACTGAGCCACCCAGGCGCCCATAGATAAAATATATTATTAAAATGTACTGTACCTGTTTCTTCTTATTTAAATGTGGGACTGAGCCCTTCATCTGTGGGGTCTGCATTACCCCTGGGTAAATCGTGTCAGAACTGAGCTGAACTGGGGCGCCTGGGTGGCTCAGTCGTTAAGCGTCTGCCTTCGGCTCAGGTCATGATCCCAGGGTCCTGGGATTGAGCCCCGCATCGGGCTCCCTGCTCAGCGGAAAGCCTGCTTCTCCCTCTCCCACTCCCCCTGCTTGTGTTCCCTCTCTTGCTCTCTCTCTCTCTCTGTCAATTAAATAAATAAATAAAATCGAAAAAAAAAAAAAAGAAGAAGAAGAACTAAGCTGAACTGTAGCACACCTAATGGGTGCCCGTGTGACGGAAAGGTCATTGGTGTGGAAGAAACCCACATATTTGTTGTTGGAAGGTTGTGGGTACAAACGACTCACACCGTTTATTCAACACTCACAGTATCCCAAGCACTGTGCCCTTTGCATGCACAGTCTCATTCGTGTACTTGACAATTGTGCACAATTGTGCACCACATTACAGACGTAGACGGGAAGCTGAGAGGGACATGATCATCACTCGATGCCTATCAGCCTTGGGATTCCAACCCAGCTCTGACTCTGAAGTCAGCGCTGTGTTTAAAAATAATTCATTAATTTACTTTGAATTTCTTGCATAAGTAATACATGCACATTTTACAAATGTCATCAGGCACAGAAAGGCAAATAGGGGATATTCTGTGTTGATAGATACACAGCAACATGCACCACTGTTTTCCCCTTTCTTGTTTTTCCTTAGCTGTTTATCTTGGGGATCATCCTATGCTTCACTTTCTGGGGTTTTTTTTTTCTTTCTGATAATTAATTGAGCTGAAATTCCCATCACATAAGCCAACCATTTGAAAGTGAACAATTCTGTGGTACATTCACAGTACATTCACAGTGTCGGGCCAGCACAACTTCCATCTAGTTCCAAAGCATTGCCATCACTCCAAAGTAAAGCCTCCAGCCCCTGGTCACCACCATCTGCATTCTGTCTCCATGGATTTATCCATCCTGGATATTTCATATACATGGATTCATACAATCTGTGATCTTTGGCATCTGGCTTCTTTCACTCAGCATGATGTTTTGGAGGTTCATCCATGTTGTAGCATCTATCAGTACTTTATTCCTTTTTAAGGCTGAATAATAATTCCATTGTATGGCATACCACTTTGTTTATCCGTTCATCCATTGGAGGACATTGGGCTCCTTCTACCTTCTGGCTGCAGTGAAGAGTCCTGCTAGGAATATGCACGGACGTACAAGTGAGTACTTGTTTGAGTACCTGTTTTCAATTTTAGGATTGGAATTCCTGGGTCATATTGCAATTGTATATTTAACTTTTTGAGAAACTGCCAAATTGTTTTTCTCATTGACTAAGCCATTTTGCATTCCCACTGGCAATGCCCAAGGGTCCCAATCTCTCCACGTCGTCACCATTACTTATTTTCCCTTTTATTTTTTACAGCTGTCCTAATGGGCGTGAAGTGGTTTTGATATGTGTTTCTCTAACTGATGATATCGGAGGTAAGATGTAAGCTGTTGAGCATTTTTCTTGTGCTGGTTGGCCTTGTGTGTATCTTCTTTGGAAAAATGTTCAAGTTCTCTGCCCATTTTAAAAATCGGGTTGTTTGTCTTTTTGTTGTTGAATTATAAGCATTCTTCCCCTATTCTGGGTACTGGACCTTTATCAGAGATCACTCCTCACTTTCTTTGTGTCTTCTCAAATGCCACGTTATTGGAGAAGTCTCCCCAAAGGGCACATACTCTAGCAACTCTCCCTCATCCTTCTCAGTCCTCTTCCTGCTTTATCTTCTCCACAGCATTGATCACCACCTAAAATATAAATATAAAATGTAATTTCTGTGTATGTGTGTGTGTGTGTGTGTGTGTGTGGGTATGTGGGTGTGTGGTGTAGGTTGGGAAGTCTCTATCCTGTGGAATGCAAACTCTATAAAAACAGAGGCTTTGCTCTTTTGTTCATCTCTATTCCCAGCTCCTGGAAAAGAGCCTTAGCACCCAATAAGTATTAGTAGAACAAATGATGGATGAATGAATGAATGAGAATAGATAGAGCTACCTCATTCTTTTGATAGGCGAAAATAGTTTTATAAACTACTTGTAGTTTAATAAAACGTGATTCTTAGACTACGGTGTTACCTAACCCTTAAGATTTAAGAGAATTGTTCAGGCCTGTCTGGTCCCTGAAACCAGCAGCTGCCCCTTCTAGGCTTTATCTAGCCATCAGGTCAGAAAAGCAGGCTGCCCTCCAGCACCATTCACCCTTCACAGACGAGGGGTCTGCACTGCCTGCCCTCCCCCGTGTCAGGTGCCACATCCAAACCTGTTTCTAAGCTGCTCACTTTTTATATTCTCCCTCTTTCTGACCTCACCTTATGTTGGATGTGACCCTCAGCACTGTTTTACCAGCTCTGCCCCTTGAATATCCATTGTGTTCTGTAAATATCTTTCTTTGTCCACCCGGTTTCTGGATCATATTCTGGGTCCATTTTCTTGAGCAGATCTTTTACCAGTTCCTCCTCTCTTGGTCCTGTGATTTGAACCCAGTTAAGCATGTTTGGTGGTAGCTGTTGGCAGAAAGTAGGTGGAATACGATTTCATCTACATTCATACTCTCTCTTTCAGTTGGGCTGAGGCGCGGCCATCAGCAACTCTCCCATCATCTTTGGATCACGGGTGAGGCTTGCTATCTCCCCAGCAATCAAGACAGAAGTTCTAAAGGTTGGGTCTCTGGATGATAGGATTAGGATCACCTAGGAATTGGCTGAAGATGCGAAGTCCAGGGCCCCATCCAGGAACCTGGACTTAACACCCGGTCCCCCTGCCTCCAGGTGATTCTGATACTTGCTAATGTTTGAGAGCCACCTGGTCAAAAGATGATGGGCACTGGACTGTGCTCCCTGGCAGAGTTGGGCGGCGCAGGGCCAGTGGTGTGAATTTCCCAATTCAGAGTCACTAGCAAGGGGCTATCATCTTGCAGAGGTATTAGGCAAATAGACCCAGTCCAAGTGTCTGCTTCAGATCGAGACGGAACAGACAGAGCAAGACAATGAGGGAGGAATAACAATGAGAGACCCAATTTTAGCGGTCGCTATCCACATTGCTCCAATGGCAGGAAGTCTCTCCCCTGGTAACTGGGGGACTTGGAACTAGTCCTTCATTTGACTCCTGCTCACGTTTCAGCAGAGGACTGGATGGAAATCATATCGCAGGAAGGGATGTGCAGACCCTGAGCGAGAAAAGAAAAGGCGTCTAAAATGTGAGAGCCTCAGCAACAGGACCCAAACGAGGATGGGAACGTGTTTATTGTGTGAACTTCTGACCCTGCCATCCCGGCGGCACTGTGCGCTGAGGCAGGTCAAAGGTTTGCCTATGTAAACAGAAAAGAGCTGTCTGCCCCGAGACCCTCCATAACCCTTTGTGGTCTAAGCAAAATTGCTGTGGACACTTCCTTCACCCTGCCTCCCCTGAAGCCCCAGCTGAGCCTACACAAAGGGAACTCTGTTCCCTGCTTGCTTGCAAGAGCTTTGTTGGCTGGGCTTGGTAATAACGTTGAGGATGACAATATAATAATAGCTAACACTCATTGATGCTTACAACAGTCCCACGAAGTAGATGCAGTTCCTGTCCTCCTTTCATAGATGGGGGAAGCAGGGTTCTGAGAAGTGGGGAGACTTGTCCCATCACCGAGCTGGAGAGTAACACGGGGCCGGGGTTGCCCTTGGCATTGACCCTGTAGTGTCTCCCAGCAAGGGCTTGTTCCTTAAGGTTGGCTTTTGTTGCTCTCTTTTAAGAAAAGAGAAATTATTTAAAAGTAAGAAAATTGCACTTTAGGGAGATACATTAGCTATCCAAGAGGATAAATCTAGAAGGTAGCAAAACCATGATTAGAACAGTTCTTTCCCCCACACTACAATGTCCACTGCTGTGTTCTCTGCCTGACATTCCTGACCACAGTCAGAGCTCTCTCTCCTGAGAAGCCTCCCCATCCACCTGAAGAGCTGCCTAAGGTTGGTGAGCGGCCATATTGTAAGGGAGTTCCATGTCTGGACCCAGGAGTTCAGCATGACCTGCTTCAACTACTGGCTTGACCTTGGGCAAGCTACTTTGCCTCTTTTTTCCTCTTGTCTTCTAGTTTTGGTATAATTTATGTACATTAAATTTAGTCTTTTCAGCCTACAGTACTATGAGTTTCAACAAATGTATATCAACGCTCCCTGCCTACCACCGCAACTGAGGTATAAAATCCCCCAAATGTCCCTGTGCCCTTTGTAGTCAGTCCCTCTGGCAACCAATGATCTGTCTGCAGTCTCTATAGTTTTGCCCTTTCTAGAACATCATATAAATGGCATCAGTATATAGCCTTTTGAGTCTAGCTTCTTTTACTTAGCATAATGCATTCGAGATGCATCTGTGTTGTTATGTGTATAGTTTATTCCTTTTTTTTTACTGCTGACCAGCAGGGATCTTAATGTAGCAGAAACCAATAGCAGCAACTGGCGACACCATCCCAGGCTGTTGAGAACACCACCTACCAAGTCTTTGCTCATTATCTTCAAGATGGCATGGCTGTCTTGGAGATAATGGTAGCAAAGGCAACTGGACTCTCAGCTACACAAACACACCCCTTGGAGACTTCCCAGATTATCTTCTTAGTGACGGCAGGTTTGGGCTAAGAGCGCTGTGGTTTGGGCATTAACGTGTCCATAAGCTAGAGAATCTTGGGATACTCAGGTCACAGTAGTTAGGGTCAGAACCAGAACCCAAACCCAGGACTATCTAGCTCTAAGTCCAACAGCTTCCAACCACATCCCCAGGGCCTGACCATGCTGTTCTTCAGGTGGGAGGAGAGACTGATGGCATGGGAGGAGAGCTTTTTGGTGAGGCTTGATAATAACAGAATCCTTAGCGAGGACCATTCCAGAATGTAGCCTGAAGGGTCCCGTCTCACACCTACTGGTTCTGCATCCCCAAAGGGCACCCGGGCCCCTGTATTGTTTAGCAAGCTTCACAGGACATTGTTATGTCACCTTCATTGAAAAGTGCTCCAGGGAAGAAATAAACACATCATTCTGTCCCCAAGCAGTGGAGAGAATTGGGTAGAATCACATTTCTAGATATTCTTCCTCCACTAGTTGCCAATGACATCAATTATTTGCTTTTCCTCTTTTGGTACTGGCCCCACCAAAAGTCCTTAGTCACCCTCCGCTTCAGACACACATGCAAAGCACAGACCGAGCACATGAATCCACCTGCTAAATCAAAAAAGCAAGACAGCCAGGCTCGGGACTCATCCTCCTGGTCTGTGTTCCACGGGTGATGGCCAGGAATATGGTCCCCTGGGTCTCTTTGGTTCACCCACCCACGGAAACTTGGCAAATTACATGTATGTTTTGGATATTCAGTAGCTGTTACTCATGGAAATCCTGAATCCACGTGAACACTCTTTCCAAAACCAGATACAGTTTCCACTCAGAGAAATCTTGGCACCAATTTCTTCGGAACAATCACAAGTTACAGGCAGGACCTGGGAGGGCTTGATGAAACTGGTGGTCGGCATGGCAGATCGGGGGTCTACTAGCAAAGGGGAAGACGCTCCTGGCTAACATTTCCCTGTCCTGCAGCACCTGATGGCTGGTGGTCTCTAACTCATGGGTCTCAGAGACGGGTAGTCACCTCCTATAATTCAAACCGTCCTTGAAAAGGATTGCTTTGTTAAGATATAGGCAGCCCCACTCCAGATATTTAAGGCAGTTTGGTAGCCAGTAACAGAAAGTCCCTAACCAAAGGTTAACTCCAACCTAACCTAGCTCCTAACGTAGCTCCAACCAAGAAAAAGGAAGCATATGAGAAGAATCCAAAAACATCTCAAGAGACTCTAAGGGCAGCTGGGTATCAGAAAGACTCATAAAAGATTAGAACCAGGAACCAGAATGACATAGTTAAGAAGCTGCTACTCCCTTCCTTCCCATCATCCCCTCTCTCAGGCTCCCAAATCTCTTTTTCGGAATATCTCTCTCCATCACTCTGTCTCTGAATTTCCCTCTCCAAGTTGGCTTTTGTCCTCAAGTAGCTGAACGGTGTCTCCAGCCTCAAATCCAAGATAGAACGTGAGGGGTCAAGCTTTAGACAAGTGTTTGTCTCGGGCCCAGACAAAGGGGTAGGAGAGGAGGGTCATCCATGAGGGTTCCTGGGTCCCCCCAGAGTTCACTGGGCCGCCTTCCTGTCCTGTCCTGGCATTCTCTGCTGACTTCTCTGTTTCTGCAGACACTGCAGAGTCCTTGAGGGCCGGACCCCAGCCCCTAGCTGGCTCCCTGGCCGTACCAGAGATGGTGGAGGGGCAGGCATCCTGGGCAATCCCACGTGACTTGCATTCTAGCAGGAAAACAGATACTAAGTAGCCACGCAGATACCTTATCTCTGAGCAACTCTTCACCTTTTTTTTCCAAATTATGTTCAGAATAGTCTATTTAAGATGGAAGGGAAAGAAAAAAAAAAGATGTGTAATAAACCCTCCCCAGATGTAATTCATTATTCGGAATTGTTAAAGTTTCTTTTTCTTTTTTAAAAAAATTTTTAAAAGATTTTATTTATTTGAGAGAGAGAGCACAAGGTGGGGGGAGGAGGAGAAGCAGGTTCCCCGCCGAGCAGGAAGCCCAATGAGAGGCTCCATCCCAGGACCCTGAGATCATGACCTGAGCCAAAGGCAGACACCCAACCCACTGAGCCCCTGAATTGTTAAAGTTTTAAAAATCAATGCATAATAGTCATCTATGCAGACTGAGTGCCTATGAGTCCTGGATATCTGAGGTTTCCTTGTTTGCATGGGGGGACAAATAAGCCCCATCCACTGCCTGGGGCCATTATCTGGCTCCAGCTCTCTGGCCCTTTCACCCACCCCAGGAGGAAAGCTGTAACCATTCAAGCAGACAGAAGGGCCTTTTATGAAAAGAAATGCCCCTCCCCGCAAGCCTGTGGGGACCCTCCCACTCCTGCTTCTCACCTCACAGTAATGGAGGCCACCGCTGGGCCTCGGGGAGGTGAGCATTTCTGTTAAAAGCAGATCTAAGGAAAGTCTATTTGGCACTAAGAGATTTTTCATTTTGTTTTATTCTGGGCGGTGGGATGGGGGGTGGGGGGACTTGCCTATTGCTTTTTTTTTTTCTTTTGGTTTCAATTTATTCACAAACTATTTCAAACATACTAAAAATAATACAATGGACTCTCCCATACACCCACATGTAGTTAATCAACCGTGATGATTAAATAGATATCAGTATTTGGACACTTCTAATTCAGAACCTCTCCCTGCTGGTACACTCTCTTTCTTAAAGAAATAAAAATGTTATAAATCCCACCGAGGACAGCCCCCATCTCTTCCTCTGCCTTCCACCTCAGGAGCAGCCTACACATTTCTGTATTTTTTTTTTTTTACTATAATTGTAGCATCCATAAACAATATAAATGGCCATTTTGTGTTTTTAAAATATGCACAGTTTTGTGTACATATCATTTTGCAAATTGCCTTTCCTGCTCCACATTATTTCTTCTGAGATTTACCCATGTTGTTGCCTAGAAATATTATTCATTACATTAATGGCTGTATTCTATTTTTTGTAGAAATCCCAGTTTAACCATTCTCCTTCTGAAAAAACCACTGAGTGGTTTTCACATTTTTTGCTACCGTAAATAGTGGCTTCAGTAAACATCTTTATACATGTCTTTGCAAGCACATGGTCACGAGTTTCTGGAGGGCAGACAGCCAGCCATGAAATTGCTGTGTGGGTGCTAGCTTTCTAGGTAATTTTTAGCAGGTGACACCCACTCTGCTGTCACTTCCTCAGTAATGAAATGGGACACCGGTTTAGGACACTGTAGGTCCTTCATAGAGAAATGTGAAAACGTAGTATTTTAAAATAATAATGTTAGAGTGCTTCCAATACCTTAAAGGAAAAAAACAAATGTCCCTAATTGTTTTAGAACTTAGACCAGTGATATAATAGAAATTGTGGAATTTTAGAACGTTCCTCGCCCTAAAGATGATCCAGTGCCCCTGGACCCCTCACCTTACAATGGTCATTTAGATCGTGACCCTTTCTCAACTCAGGTCCCAAACCCACAGGGCTTCCCCTACCCCTGCCCCCAAGCTTCTTGGAGCCCAGACTGTGTGTGGATCTAGTTGGGGTCATCTCTCCACTGACCCTAGTGTCTTTCCTCTTTGCTTGTGAATGCCTCAGGCTGGTGATCAGATTGGCAAGAAGCTGGGCAGGCAGGACACCTATATTTTCTCATATTGAGGCCTGTAGATATTCTTACTTTTCTTTTTTTTCCCTTTTTTTTTTTTTGTAGTTTCACTTAATAATGGGAACTATCAATACATCCCCACATTTTGGAATACAAAATATAGACCCCATATGAGAAAGTACATAGCCCTTCACCTGACACTTGGCGTAGCTCAACATGTTTTTTGGGTTTGTTTTTTTTTAAGGTTCAGTCCGAAAGTCAAGACCTCCAGACCTCATGGCAAAACAAGTAAGGCAGAAGACAAGTCTTATTGGGGACAATTCCCAGTCGTCACAGCCAGCGTCATGGAGGGCTGAAAGACTCTATAAATCCTCTATAAAAAGTTTGCTCTATAAATCCGCACCCTGGCAGCTAGTGGCTTAGCCCCAGGGTGCCCCCTGGCCACAGCCTGCAGACCTGCTTCAGTTTCTTCCTAGAATGTGCGCCTCAAGGGGCAAGGTGTATGCCTGGAGAGTTGGCCCAGGTCCTTTGCATGGGCTCAGCCACCTCCAGAAAGCTAATGGATAGGTGAGTTGCCAAATATCCAGAGGACAGAGCAGAGGATGCTGGGGGAAGGGGCTTTCCCTGGATTTTCAGGAAAGCCCAGTCCAAAGGTTCAGAAGCTGAAGAGAACATAGCTAGAAGCCTCATTTTTTTGTGATAAACAGTGATGCGGGAAGTTCCACAAAGAAACACTAGCTCCTGAGTCTCCTTCCAGACGACCCCTCGCTTACTGTCTGGCTTTGAGAGGATGGCCTAACTTCTCTGAGTCTCCACGCCCTCACTATGGAGTTGGGGTGTGCACAGTGTCCAGTGCCAAGAAGGCCTCAAATATGCTTTCTCCCCACTTGACACTCTGCTGTGGACTCAAGTGTATGAACAGGACAAAGAGGCCATGCGTCCTATAGGGGAGGAAAAATTTCTCCTCTACCCTTGTAGGGTCTCCAGCTGGGCCTAAGAATTGAACTGACATAAGGCAGAGCCACAGAAAGTATACACATTTTACTAAAATTTCACACGTACATGGGAGACTTCACAAGAAAATGAGGACCCAAGGAAGTGACCAGAGCAGAAAGCTTACCGACTTTTTGACAAAGAAACAAGAAATTTGTGGGCGCCTGGGTGGCTCAGTCGTTAAGCATCTGCCTTCGGCTCAGGTCATGATCCTAGAATCCTGGGATTGAGCCCCGCATTGGGCTCCCTCCTCAGCGGGAAGCCCACTTGTCCCTCTCTCACTCCCCCTGCTTATGTTCCTGCTCTTGCTATCTCTGTCTCTGTCAAATAAATAAATTAAATCTTAAAAAAACAAAACAAAACAATAAATCTGTGAAGAAATGACCAGGCAAAGGGCTCTAGGCTCTGGATGGTAAATTGTGGAGAAGTGACTAGATTGGGGGGGGCGGGACTAGTTGAAGATAGTGTCATTTTAGTGAATTTGCTTGTACAGATCCATTTTGACATCAGTTCCCAGAACCTACTTAATGATAAGGACATTGTTCTCTTGCTGGTACAGGGAAGGCACCTTCCTCACAGGGCAATTCATGGCCTGTTTTTAGGTAGAAAGGGGAGGTCTGAGAGCCTTTCCTGCATCTGCTACTTCTCAAGTGCCCTCAGCTCAAAATAATCAGTATTTGCAGTGGCATGTCCTGAATTCCTTCATCTTCAAACACGTTTTCCAAGTGGTCACCTGCAGAAATTGTTCATTTAATACTCTCAAGTCAGCTCCAACACCTCCCAGCCAGTTTAGAGCAGAGGAGTTTGGCAGTGAAGGATGAAGGCTCTGGAACCAGATTCCTGGGTTCAAATCCCAGTTCAACCACTTAATGGCTACGTGGCCTTAGGAAAGTTTCCTTATTTGTAAAATGGGAATAAAAGTAGTAGTACCAACCTCAGAGTTTGTCTGAAAATTAAATGAGTTAACACCTGTTCCTGGCACATGGCACTCAGGAATGGTATTGCTATTTCAAAATATCAATAAGTATCATTGGGGTGCCTGGGTGACTCAGTAAGTTAAGCATCTGCCTTCGGCTCAGGCCATGATCCCGGGGTCCTGGGATTGAGCCCCATGCTGGGCGGAGCCCCATGCCAGGCTCCCCACTCAGCAAGGAGCCTGCTTCTCCCTCTCCCTCCACCCTTCCACCCTCCTGCTCATGTTCACTCTCTCTTGCTCTCTCTCTCTCTCTCATGCTGTCACTCTCTCTCAAATAAATAAGATCTTTTTTAAAAAACAGCCATTGTTATACTGATTAGCCCATCCATTTCTCAGAAGCCGAGTGTATATTATGGCTGTGGCCATGGTGACACAAACGTGAACAAGTCATTCTCTGCCACCCAGGGGCTCCTCCTGGTCACTGGGGGGAAATGGGCCAGTGACCAGAAAGACCATGGCAAGTCTGGGGCAATGGGGCAGCACGTGGTGCTGGGGGGGGTTACAAAGGAGAAATGGGGAGGAGTAGGGAAAGCTCAGGAGAGACTCCTAGTTCTTGAAAGATGTGGAGGAGTTAGCTAGACCAATGGGAGAAGGGAGGGCTGGCCAGACAGAAAGAGTAATAGGGAGAAATCGGAGGAGGTTTAAGAAAACACTCATTTAGGGGCACCTGGATGGCTCAGTCGGTTAAGCGTCTGCCTGATCCTGGAGTTCTGGGATTGAGCCCCATGGCAGGCTCCCTGCTCAGCAGGGAGTCTTCTTCTCCCTCCCTCTTCCCCCTGCTCCTTCTCTCTCTCACTCCCTCTCTCAAATAAATAAATACAATCTTTGAGAGAAAAAAAAAGAAAACACTCGTTTATTAAAAAAATATGTGAGTGCTTCCTGTTCTGGAAACTCACATATTTAAAAAATTGTTAGAAAACAGTGAGTGCCCCTCGTTCTAGGTGCTGGGGAGACTGCTGTGAATAAGACAAAGTTGCGTTCCCACGGTGATTAGCTAACAGAGCCCACTCACCCCCGCGCTCGACTGCATGTATTATGCTCCTTAACTACTAGGTACACTCACTACCCTAACCTCCACTTTCCATTCGGGCTAACCGGAGCGCAGACCCATCTGGGGACTTGGCCAGATTGGTAAAGTCGTAAGGAGCAGAGCTGGGATTCACACCAGGCAGTCTGGCCGCCGCTGCCTGCTCTCAGCCACTCTGCTCTGTCGCCCTGGAGGAGCTTGCTGACATTCTCACGACCTACTCCGGGAGCTAAAAGTGGGTTAGTTTGGCTGGAGTAAGGCGTCAAGCACGGCAGGCGGATGAAGGCCAGCCAGTGACGGGCCTTGGCCGCCAGGCTGAGGGGCTGGGCCTTGACCCTGCATGCCGTCTAGAGGATGGCTTGGGAAGGGCAAGGGGGACGCGGGAAGCACACCCTCCCGGCGCCTCCGGTAAGCTGTAGCGAGAATCCAGGCCGGAGACGACAATGGACCGGGACGCGGCGGCGGCCGAGGGATGCAGGCAAGGGCCGGCTCGCCGAGGCGGAGGAGGCAGGCTTGCGGCGCCAGGTCGCGGGCGGCAGCCGGCCAATGGTGTGGGGCCGGGCGGCAGCCCCTCCCGCGGGGCGGGGGCCGGCCCGGCGGGCGGGCGGGGCGCGCTGCGGGCTCGCCGAGTACCAGCGCTGCCGCATCCCCGCGCGCTCCCCGCCCCCGCGCCGCTCCCGCTCCTGTTCCCGCAGCCCGCGGCGGCGTCCCCGTGAGGTCTGGCAGGTCCAGCCCGCGCACAGCTCGGTCCAGTCGGGTGGGTGAGGGACGGCGGTGGGGAATTGGGGGAGGGGGGCGGCTCTGCTCGGTCTCGCCTGGGCGGGTGAGGGGCCAGGCGCTCGACTGGATTCCGACCCCGCGGGGAGAGTGCCCACGGGCGCTCGGATCGCCGCGGAGTGGGCTGCACGGGGCTGGGGTGGATGTGGGGTCGCGGCGCCGGAGCTGCGTTCGGACCTGGTCGTGGAGGGGCCGGGCTCGAACCCGGGACCGCGCGGGGGTGAGCGGGGGCGCCGCGGGCGTTGGGGATTCGGCTCTGTTGCTGCTCCGGGTGGGGGCATCCCTGGGGGTGTGGGAGGGGGAAGAGCTCAGCCCGGGCCCGAGGAGGGGGTGGGGGAGCGGAGGGGAGGGGGCGCGCGTCCGGAGGGCCCTCGGGTTCGTCCCCTCCAGGGTGGGTGCGGGGAAGAGGGGCGCCGGGGGCGGGCCGGGGCGGCGGGGCTGCCGAGGGGGTGGTCGGCGCGCCTCTGACCGGGTTCCGGGACGCAGGCGGCGGCGGCGGCGGGCGCAGAGCGGAGATGCGGCGGCTCGGGGGCACCCTGCTGTGCCTGCTGCTGGCGGCGGCCGTCCCCACGGCCCCCGCGCCGGCCCCCACAGCGACCGCGGCTGCCGTCGAGCCCGGCCCGGCTCTCAGCTACCCGCAGGAGGAGGCCACCCTCAACGAGATGTTCCGCGAGGTTGAGGAGCTGATGGAGGACACACAGCACAAACTGCGCAGCGCGGTGGAGGAGGTGGGTGCGTCTGGCGGGAAGGGGTTCGGGGGGAGCAGCGCTGCGAGCGCTGGCCGGGATGCTCCGTTCCGCGAAGGGGCCGGGAAGAGCCGGCGGCAGATTCGGAGTGATCGGGCGGCCGCGCGGGGTGAGCTCAACTCCCACCTCATTTTGACTTCCTGCCAAAAGCTCTGGATCTGAGCCTGTTCACCGAGAGTCTCCGGCTGGACGCACCCAGGGGCAGCCGGGGTCACCACCTGTTTACGGGCTGCTGGCCGCTACCCCGCAATTGTCTTTAAGCGTGCAATTGTCCCCCGCCCCCCTGTGTAAGCGGGCGCTTGCATGGCCCCTGGTATTCCAGCGCTGTGGTTTCGCAGAGAGGCTGAGGAAGCTCCAGGGATCTCAAGTTCTAGCTTGTACGTTGGGCTTTGAGCTTGTGCCATCTTCCCAAGACATAGTTAGGATGCCGTGTGAGGACAAAAAGCCCTGATAGCTTTGCCGCTTCTCTGTCTGGGCTTCCCCAAATGCCACGAGGCAGAGAAGGAAAATCAGAATCCTAAACCCCAGCAGTGTAAATGTTCAGATGGGGGTGGGGGAGGGGCACTGAAAGGCCGCCCACCTCCACCCCAGTAGTGCTTTGGAGTCAGTCCTGGGCTCAAGGTCCTCCTCTGCCACTCACTAGCAGGGCGACATTGGGCAAGTCCCTTAACATCCTCTCCTGTTTCCTGTTAGAATTAAATGCCATGGTATGTGTGGGCACCTGTCATAGAATAGGTGGGCAATATCCAACAGCTGTTACTATCAGATACCAGATCCCTTAGCAAAGCTTGGCCTGGCTTCTTCCTTCGGTCACCTCCCAGGACCAGACACTATGGATGGCATCCCCTAGGGTGAGCACGTGGGTGTTGGCAGGGCTGTCTGGGCAGGAGGTACAGCTGGCCCGGCTCACCCAGCCCAGGTGTCAGGAGCTGTCCCTGGTGCCTGGGGTCAGTGGGCACGGTCACTGTTGGGCCTGGCTCTGGCTGCAGCCTGTTATTGGAGAGAAGCCAGCCATCCCAGTGAAGGAGTCAGCAAGAGACCAGATGTCCATGCTGGTGGGTGAGGCGTCTTCCCACCCCTGCTTCTCCACATTCCACTAGGACAGAGCCTTAAATGCTAGCTCTGGTCTACACTCTCCCCACAACCCTGCCTCCCAGAGCAGTCAGCCTGATGGAGCATGCAGTGGAGGGGACACTGGATTGGGAGGCAGGTGTGTGGGAAGCTGTCCTGAACATCCACTGGACAGGCCAGATTCCAAAACCCATGGACAGACGTTCTGTTTCCTGCAAAAGCAAAAGAATCATGACATGGAATAATTAAAAGGAGAGGGGAGTCGGGTGGGCCCCCATATCACTTAACTCTGCCCCTTCCTATTAACTGGAGTTCATGATCCTTCTGGTGCCAGGGCGGGTCATCTGCTTTCCTTATCTGGGTTCCAGGATTTTCCCTCCTGCTCATGGATTCCCAGTGAGACTGATGAGGTCAACTCCATGGTTCTGTTCTGTGTGAACTTGTTTGTGCAGCACGGTCTTCTGCTGGGAGCTGTTGCTGGGGAAGGGGGCGGGGAGCAGCAGGGACCTCTCTGGTCTCTTCACTGATCAGAGCAGTTTGGGACCAGCAGAACCTGAGTGGCATAGCTCCTCCGTGGAAGTTGTCCCCATTGGCTCTGCCAGGGCCCAGCTTCCTCCTTCCAGATGCTCCTCTGCTTGGGTTGTGAAGACAGGCTGGTTGAAGTTTGCCACCAGGAGAGTTGCTGGCTGCTACCTCTGTCCCGCTCAGTGGGACCCCTGCCCCACAGAGTGTTCTCGATGGCAGTGGGGATGGGTTGAGAGAGGCTGAACCCCTGTGTGGCGGAACAGGCTGTGGGGATCAAATCTTCCTTCATCAGATCCTGGCTCTGCCACTTACTAGTGGTGGGATCCAGGAAATGTCTCCCCCCTTCCCCTGCCCCGTTTAGGATAAGGGGGGATTTAAATGAGATGATGCAAGTAAAGCAAGTTATCTGACCATCTAAAATGGGGTTAAGTAAGGTTGTGTGATGTAAGTCCCCCCGCCCGAGGCTGTTGTCAGGGGTATGGGAGATTGTTGGTTCTCAATAAATAATGGCTGCCATTATCATCCTATCAATAGTACCAGCATGATGCCAACAAAGAACCAGCAGTATCTGATATATAATAGAGTCTCAAGAGATTGTGGCTATTAGTATGAATTTTTTAAAAAAGAGACTGCCAGAAGGCCCCTTACATCTAATCAACACAGGAGAGTTGCTATTTACTTGTTGTCCAGGGAAAGGACCAGGCCAGATGAATTCGTTGTTTACATGGTTGCGCCAGGAATCTTCTTTCAAGTAACTTCCTGACATTTTAAATATTCCAGCTGACTCAAGCTGTTGATTGCTCTTCAGGGAAAGATGAAGTTAACTCTACTTGTAGGATCATTATTTGGGGAAGCAAATGTTCAAATGGTTCAATCTAGGCTATTCCTACTTTCCTGTCTTAATATTGTGTTACTGATAAATGTGTTTTGAGGATAAAACCACTGTCTTCCCCTCCTTCCCCCCTGCTCATTGTGATATCTGTAACTGACATGTTCTGGAATATTCTTAGTCACCTCACCCAGTCCTAGGAAGAACCCCAATACGATTCATCTCTCTAATTTTTCCTACTCTACCCCTTTAACGGACACACACAGTCAACCAACTATAAATGCCATATTTTATAACATGCACATTCCTCCTCTATGACACAACTTCTCTTGCTTTGGGCTTAAGTTTCTCTTGCTAGTGGCAGTAATAGTTGTGGTTGAAATTTCCATTGTAAACTGTACTTTTGGGTTCGTGGTGCCCTTAGAGAACTATGAACTCATTCTATTGAAATAACCACTGGTTGAGAGGGAAGAAGGTTTTATAAAAAGACTATCTGCTCAGCCCAAAGCAAACTCCAGATTTGGTAACTTGTCAATCATTTGAAAGCCAGACTGGAGGATTCTGATTCCAATGGGAATTGTAAAAACATGAAGACATCCCTTCTGCTTCTGGATTTAGCCTCTCCAGCATCTTAGTCTCTTACTCTTTTCCAGCTGTATCTTTTCTATCACAAAACACGCCAAGATCTCTCACTTTATTTTTTTAATTTTTTTATTTATTTATTTTTTTTAGATTTTATTTATTTATTTGACAGAGAGAGACACAGCGAGAGAGGGAACACAAGCAGGGGGAGTGGGAAAGGGAGAAGCAGGCTTCCCGACGAGCAGGGAGCCCGACGCGGGGCTCGATCCCAGGACCTGGAATCATGACCTGAGCCGAAGGCAGACGTTTAATGACTGAGACACCCAGGTGCCCCAAGATCTCTCACTTAAAAAAAAAATTTTTTTTAAGTCCTTTTCATGTTCATCGTGCCTCCTATCTTAGCTCCGTTCCACTTCATTCTGTTAGAGAATTCTTCAAACACATGGTATCTACTGTCTGCTCTTCCCACTTCTACCCGAACATACCCTAGCAAACTAACCTCTCCTAAAACTGCTTTCTTACAGGACAATATTATGAAAGTAGCTATGTATTACGTCTGTGCTGGGTGCCAGGTACTGAGGCAGGCACTTGGATTTTATGATCCTTAATTATTGCATCCACTCAGCAAGGTAGGACCATCTCCACTATACAAACGAGAAGGCTGAGGTTGAGAGACACTTGGTGTCTTGCCAACGTCACACAGCTGCTTCTGGGCTGAGCTGAGACTTGGCCCCACCTTCCCTAACTCCAAAACCCCGGCTCTTCCTTCTGACATGCTGCGGGCAACATTTTGCCTTACCTCATGGCTAGCTCTCCGGGGCTTGGCCCACCTGGACTTATTTGTAACCTCTGCTACCTAGCGGTCCCCTCCTCCCCCAGGTATGACTTCCTACTCCCACACCTCATTTTGGCCAGTTCCCTCACTCCCCTCTCTATCTTCTGCAGATTCTTTATTATTTACCAACTAGTCTTTAGAACTTGTTACCCCTCCCCATCGCCTGGAGCAGAGGTTTTTTCCTGGGGGCAAGTGGAGGGGAGGAAATACCCCTGAATCATTTGAGAAGCTCTGTGATACCTGGGATTGCACCTGCCGAAGTTCTAATTCAGCAGGTCTGGGAAGGGATCCGGGTGTGTGTGTGTAAATATACAGGCCTAACTCTCCTGGTTATATATCTATGATAGATACCTTTTTAAAGTTTCAGGTATGACTCTGATGAACTCTCCCAGTTGAGAACCAGGCCAACACCCTCTGCTTTAGAACTGCCCCTGGATCTGCCTGTCAGTCCCTCTCTCCTTCATCATCCATGATTTTATCCCGTGCCCAGCATGGACCCTGTCCCCCAGCCTACAACACACACCATTCTTGTCCAGGCAGCCACAGCTTTGCTCCTCTGTGCTTTCTGTTCAAATCCTACCCATCCTTGGAGACCAGCTCAATCGTGCCTCCTCCTCCTCCTGGAGACCTTTCTTTTCTTTTTTTTTTTGAACCCCTGGCTTGCTTCTAGAAGCCATCATCATCCTCCTCAAACTGGTTTAGCTGTGGGGCTCTGCTATCTCCCCAGTAAATGCATAAGCTACTCAGGCAGGGCAGAAGCACATACTGCACAAGGCCCAAAATCTGGAGTCAGACTGACCTGAGTTCTGCCTGAGCTTTGCTGCCTACTAACAACGTGATGACGATAGACGGGTCCCTTCACTTCTCTTCACCTCGTTCTTTTCATCTGCAGAATGAGGGCAGCAATGCCTTCCTCATGGAGGTGCTGTGAGTATCCAAGGAGCCATGGAAGGTATGGTGCAATGGCTCAGGCATAGCTGATGCCCAAACATGGAGGCCATCATTGTGGTGGTGATGATGATGATGATGGTGATGATGATGGTGATGGTGATGATGGTGATGGTGATGATGATGGTGATGATGGTGATGATGGTGATGATGGTGATGGTGATGATCCTGGTGGTGATGGTGATGATGATGGTGATGATGATGATGGTGATGATGATGGTGATGGTGATGGTGGTGATGATGGTGATGATGGTGATGGTGATGATGGTGATGGTGATGATCCTGGTGGTGATGGTGATGATGATGGTGATGATGATGATGGTGATGATGATGATGATGATGATGGTGATGGTGAAGCCAGTGATTGAGTTTCAGACATCTTGGCAATCCTCTCAGGGTCAAACACAGCAGTTTCTGACCAAGTCCTTATTTGATCATTTGAGCTTTTGTGTCTTCCAGACTCCCCGCTTGGAGTTCAGTGTTTTTGTGCTGCACTGAAACATGGCCATTCTTTCCCCATATCCACCCCAGCTCAGCAAATCTGGTTGGGAGAGACAAGAAAAGAGGTGCCTCATTTAGTACATAAGGGAAGAGAAGACAGTGATTTTTTAAAAAAACAGGGGAATCTTTTTGAGGATTAGTTTTAAGAAGTAAAAATAGCTCAGAGTCAAAGATAGTGTTGGAAAACTGCCAGCCACCAACTAGAACTTCTCTTTGTGTCTCTTGTTTTAAATTCCTAGAGAGAGAGTATCTGGCTCAACCAGTCCATAATGTGGCCTCTTTTTGAGTCCAGCCAGCTGTGAGCTGGTCCCATTATCAACTGCCCACTCGGGGTGGGGCGCAGCGGTAAATCCATAAGGGGAAATTGGGTACAGATTCAGGTTGACTGATATATCTGGTGTAGATGTCATGGAGGCTAATGAACCTGGAGGATCTGAGAACAGCCTCAGAAACCTGACACCAGAGAGGAACACATGTGGAAGAAGAGCAAGAAGGAGGGTAGACCCTGGGAACTAGTCAGCTGACCCTCTACAAGGGTCCCTCTTGTACCCAAGAGGTGGGGTGGGGAAGGAGACATAGCTGTGGCCCTAACTCAGGAAAGGGGCTGTCCTGGGGGCTGTTTGGGTCTGCCCACCACCAGGCCCTACAACAAAGGTTTGGGAGCAAATAATTTATTTGGGAAGTGATCCCAGAAACACTAGGAGGAAATGGGAAAGTAAGATGGACGAGAAGAGAGGGAATAAAGGCTATGCTAATGAGCAGGTTACTGCTAGGCGCCACTGGGGTTCAGTCCACTGGGGGTCCTCAGAGAGAGACTGCCCCTTTGAGGGGAGAGGGAGCTGGGGTACTTTCCCCCATAGCCTGTCCCTCACTGATTGAGGACGGTTCCTGGGGTGTTAACTCCCTAGCATCTGTGCAGATTGAGCACACTGAGCAGCCAGAGAGTGCTCTCAGAGACAGGGCTGGTTGTTGGCATGTAAGGCAGTTGAATGCACATGACCTCCGGGTTAGGTCACGGGGAGATGGACGGGGCCCCAGCAGCCCCGTTGGGGGCCAAGACTGTTCAATGGAAGCATGCTCAGATCCCAGCTCTGCCCTTTCCTGACAGTCCTTTTTTTCTTTTTTATGTGTCTTGTGGATAGACTACAGTGAATTTTTTAAGATTGTAATTCCAATAAACAGTGTTATATTAGTTTCAGGTGTACAACACAGTGATTCAACAATTCTGTGCATTACTCAGTGCTCACCAGGATAAGTGTACTCTTAATCCCCATTACCTGTTTCACCCAGCCCCCCCACCCCTCTCCCCTCTGGTGACCATCCGTTTGTTTTCTGTAGTTAAGAATCTGTTTTCTTGGGGCGCCTGGTGGCTCAGTCGTTGAGCGTCTGCCTTCGGCTCAGGTCATGATCCCAGGGTCCTGGGATCGAGCCCCGCATCAGGCTCCCTGCTCAGCGGGAAGCCTGCTTCTCCCTCTCCCACTCCTCCTGCTTGTGTTCCTGCTCTCGCTGTCTCTCTCTCTGTCAAATAAATAAATAAAATCTTAAAAAAAAAAAAAAGAATCTGTTTTCTTGTTTGTTTCTTTTTTTTCCTTTGTTCACTTGTTTTGTTTCTTAGATTCTACATATGAGTGAAATCCTCTGGTATTTGTCTTTCTCTGACTGACTTATTTCACTTAGCATTATACCCTCTAGATCCACCCATGTGTTTGTAAATGGCAAGATTTCATTCCTTTTAAGGCTGAATAATACCATTATACATATATATATATACATATATATATATATACACCACATTTTCTTTATCCATTCATTTATGAATTGGACTGCTTCCATAGTTTCGCTATTGTAAATAATCCTGCAATAAGCACCGGGGTGCATGTATCTTCAAGTTAGTGTTTTTGTATTCTTTGGGTAAATACCCAGTAGTGGAATTACTGGATTATAGGGTAATTCTATTTTTAATTTTTTGAGGAGCCTCCATACTGTTTCCCACAGTGGCTGCACCACCAGTTTGCGTTCCCACCAAGAGTGCACGGGGGTTACTTTTTCTCCACATCCTCACCAACACTTGTTGTTTCTTGTGTTTTTTATTTTAGTCATTCTGACAGTTGTGCAGTGATATCTGATTGTGGTTTTGATTTGCGTTTCCCTGATCATGAGTGATGTCCTTCACTGACAATCTTGAGAAGTTATCCAGTCTCCCTGAGCCTTACTCTCCCCATTTGTAAAATGGGTATATTCACACCTACCTCCTAGGGAGGCTGTGAGATTTAAGGCTATATTATTTGTAAAACATTTCGTATGATGTCTTATCCTGGTGGGCCATTAATAGTACCTATTACTGCTACCATTATTTGTAATTGCAGAAGAGGAAAAGAGAAGTGGTTCTTTTTTTCTCATGGACTGATTTATATCAAGAGAAAACAATTTTGCTCATTAAGTTCATTGATTTAATAGATGGAAGCAGAAGAAGCTGCTGCTAAAACATCAGAAGTGAACGTGGCAAGCTTACCTTCCAGCTATCACAATGAGACCAACACGGAAACCAAGGTGGGAAACAATACCATCCATGTGCACCGAGAAATTCACAAGGTAAGGGTGGCTGTGGCCAGCCCACCTCCCTTCCGTAGCTCCCCGTCCCATCAGAGAACTAAGGTCTTGTTTACACAAATTTGATCCACAAGCCAAAGATGCAAATGAAGTTGGTAAAACACAGATTAAAAACCAGAGAAAGTGAGGGAGTTATTTAAGAGGGAGAGCTGTGTATCAGAACCCTAAATTGCTTTTGCATTTAAGTAATAAATTTAACTCTAAGCTGCCTGCCAGTCCGATTGCAAAGGAATGGTCGGGGGTTTTTATCATTTGATAAAAGGGTGCAAACAAGTGTCTAGGGAGATACTTCTCTAGTATTGAATTTGAGGAATTTATCTCAGAGGTTTTAATGTGTGTTTTAGTAGAGAGTTGAAATAGAGGCCATGTTTGGTGAATAGATCTTCACTGATTCCTTAGGAGGAACTCAAATGTGATATTCTCCGTCTTCGGAAAGGGAAGACGCTATTGCCACATGACTGAATATTTGTTTGCTGGTTATCCACTCAAATTTCTATAGCAGAGTTGTTTCTAGCCCGCCACATGGCTAAGTGTCTTCTGGTTTAATATCTGGCATGAGGAGCAAGCAGGTTCATTCCCCGCCTGACTTGAGGAAGAAAATGTTGCAAATCCAGAGGCATCGTAGCATTAGCCCGCCCTGGCATGAGATGTGTCCGGTGTGACTTAGGCAGGATGGGGAGGGCAGACCTTGTGAGCCTGGTTTCTCTTGAAGAGAGTCTGGTGCGTAGATATTCAGGGTCATTGGTAGAGGCTGTCGAGTTGATGTTTTGTTGTGAGCATCAAGGAGCTTGACCTCAAAACTCATCTCAACTCATATATGCAAGGCCCAGTGGCTCTCACGAGAGACTCCACTTTTGTTCAAGGGCCCAGGTAATGACTTGGTTGAAACAAGAGTGTTTCTGTGTCATGGAGCATAAAGGGGTCGATTTTTATGGGCCATTGCATTGATTATAAAGTAGCCTTTGTGTGGCTCTCCTCCCGCTGTGCCCAGCTTCAGCGTGTACCCCCAGCTGATGGGCCCTGCTTCAGTGTGTACCCCTTACCCCACCCTCGGATAAATGAATGAGTCATCTGCTGACCAGAATCCTTTAGCATTGCTCATCGGAGGACTGGAGAATATTTCCAAAAGTCATTGTTTTACTTTTGTCAAAACCAATATTGAGTCATTTTCTTTGACAATAATTAGCTAACAGGTTTGGCTCTGCTTAAGGTTGCTTCTTGTAGATGTTGGAAAATCCAAGTGTGAGTCCTACCAGTAACTAGTATGATTTTTATTTTATTTTATTTTATTTTATGTTATCACCGTACATTATATCATTAGTTGTTGATGTAGTGTTCCATGATTCATTGTTTGCGTATAACACCCAGTGCTCCATGCAGAACGTGCCCTCTTTAATACCCATCACTGGGCTAACCCATCCCCCCACCCCCTCCCCTCTAGAACCCTCAGTTTGTTTCTCAGAGTCCATAGTCTCTCATGGTTCGTCTTAGTATGATTTTGAAAAATCATTTGAATTTTACGTCCCTCACTAACCATATTTATGAAATAGGGAGATCAATACATACATGACAGTAACCTGGGAGTCAGATGACTTAAGGTACGTGAGAGCTCATTGTAAACTACAGAGCGCTTGCAACAGCGAGTTGTTCTTCTATTCCTGTTTCTTTCAGTAAAGTTAGGTCCTCAGCACCATGGAGCGGCTTTCCAGTGGGTTCCATGGAGCGTCTATCCTGTGCAGTGCTTCATGAGGGGCTGGCTGGTGGTGAAACATATTTGGAAAACATCTTAATTATTTCTCCTAGAGATAGGGAAATGCACATTAGTATAATAAAGGCTCTTAGAAGTCCTGCAACCTGTACCTGCAGTAAAAGACCGTAGAATTTTTAAAAACTATGCCATCAGTTAATTCAGCAAAAATCTGAGGATTTATTTAGCTAAAAGTATTAAAGTCATGTTGGTGAAGACATGATCCTTATCTCCTCAGAACTCGAATTTGGTCCACTATGACAAAGTAGGCTGTGTTTCTACTCTGTTCTGGATGCAGCCTCCTTGTGATACTAGAGCTGGCAGGAACTTTACAGATGACCTAGAAATGAGGACATCGTGAATCAGAGAAGTGACTTATTCCAGGTGACACACTAGATGGTTGTTGGTAGCTGAGCCGAGACTCAAAGAACCCAGATGTCCTACCTCCTTGGGCCGGCGTCCCTTCTGTTCTTCATCCCCAGCTCAAATGTTCCTTAGACAGGACCTCGGATGGGGCAGGAGTGGCCTGGGGCGCGGGCAGGATGCGGAGGCTCAGCTTGGAGGCGTTTGCTGCCGGTGAACACAATCAGGTGCGGACAGCAGATGGGGGAGCCTCCCTTTGTACTTAAGCACTTCTGAGATGAAATATTTCACCAGAATCTGGAGGGGGGCAGCTGTAGCTAAAACCTGCTTGCTTCTCATGAGACGTTTGATGAGACACCCAGACCGGTCGTTGTTGAAAAGGACGTTGACATTGAGTGTCGGGTGGTGAGCCCCAAGAACAGCTCCTGCTGAGTATTTGCCACGGGCCAGGCTCTGCGCTGAGCGCTCTGCACAGAGCCCCCTCATCGCTCCGCGGAGCAGCCCCGTGAGGTAGACTCTGTTGTGTTTCTGATGGCTGCACTGAGAGGGGCCTGTCCGCCTGACGAGTGGGCATTCTGTCGACTTTGGCAGACGCTCCTGCTTCAGAAGATGGAAAAAAAAAAGAAACCGGCTTGTGAGATTTGCCCAGAATTCCTTCTGTTTCATGTTCACTGTCCTTGCTCTGCCGTAGGTCACCAACAACCAGACCGGACAAACGGTCTTCTCTGAGACGGTCATCACGTCTGTGGGAGATGAAGAAGGCAAAAGGAGCCACGTGAGTTGTCTTCCCTCCTGGGCTCACCCCCTTAGCTTGTGAAGCATGCCCCAGACTTCAGGCCGTAGGCAGAAGGGAGCTCTCATTCACCTCTCCTGCCTCCTTTCTAGCAAGATTCCCCAGGTCCTGCATTTCTGACCAGAGCGATGAGGTCTGGTAACAGGCTCTAGCGCAATGCTCTTTGCATCAGAAACAACAGAGAAATGAAATTCCATTGTCATTTGCATGGCTCCCTCTCAGCCCTGAAAGGGAACAAGGAAGCACCAGGTACACTGACTGGGGGCCCCGGCGGCACGACCTGACCCATCCAGCCTGGAATCCCCAAAGCCTCTGGTGTGGCCAGGCCTTTTGTAATCTCGGCCCTGATCAGGCAGGTTGAGAGCAACAACACCTTAATTAGTGGAACCCCATGGCCTAAGGGAAAAGGGGTGTCGTCCCACTCCAGGCTTCATGCTCTGGGCCCCTTGTGATGGTTCCTACTCCACAGCGACATGCTGCTTTGTCCAGTGGCGGGATGGTTCTTATAAAATGACAGAGTCCTAGTGGCGGAAGGGGCAACATTTCACAGAAGGAGAGCCTGGGCACAGGTCAGGAGATGACCCAATTGGAGTCACTGGTCTCCAGACTCCCAGGCCCCAGGTGACTCAGGTACACTTTACCTTCTCAAAGAGGTGGCTGGCTTCGGATGCGGATGGCTGGTGAGGAGTGGACAAGATGACTGCCACGTGACGTGGCCAGCCGTAAACATGTGCGTCCTCTGTGGGGACCCCAAGAACTAGTCTTTCTGTGCCCAGATGCCTGACACAAACTTCAGCTCCAAGTTCTTACCCTCCAAGGTGCAGAGCGCTTCCCTGGCCTTCCGAGGGGGTCAGGGATCTTTTCCTCAGCTCTTTTGGCATCATCACAGGAAGAGAAGTGTACCCATCGGAGCTAGGGAGGTGGTGTTGATGTGGTTGGTAGTTGGTGGGTTCTTTTGCTTGTTTCTGGCACAGAGTTCAGACATTTACTTCAGGCCGGGGGGTCCGGAGGGTTGTGTGTGATGATGGTGACCCACCATTTGAGGGACCTGGGTGGGGGCAAGATCTGTGCTGAAACGGAAAGAGCTCTAGCAGCCGAGGCTAGAAGCATGAGTTTGCCACTTACCGGCTGGGTCACCCCGGTCACAGAAGCCTTTGAAGTGGAGACAGGATTGACTAAGGTCAGGAGGAAAGAGAAGCTAGCTTTCAAAGGTGGGAAGAGAGAGAGGGAAGGAAAAACAAAACAAACAGCCATAGATATGGTCGTGGTACCAAGAGGGAAAAGCTTCAGAGTGTTACAGATATAGGTCTGGTTGGGGCCCCATGAGAAAAGGAAAGCCTCAGCAGAAGCCATGGAATAGAAAGAGCAGGGAAATAGAACCCTCAGGGCTGTGAATTAGAGAAGAAAAATAGTCTTTGTTGTCAAGTGAAAAAAAAAAAAAGCATCTTATTGCACAATGGTCCATGTTTGCTCTGAGGAGCTTCTCAGAGCCCAGAGGGCAGCAGGCCTGACAGTGAGTAGCCAGCACGTGCCCAGGGCCCGGGAGCACAGGTGGCCTGCCACACCCACACCCCGTGCCCCCTGTGCCGGCCCCCAAGGGAGGGGAGCGGGTCAGGTTTTGAGCCCCATGGTAAGGGAACTGAGGCTCCGAGAGTGGTGGGCAGGGGAGAGAGAAGATCTTGAAGATGCCAAGAATGTGCTTGAGCCAGGGAGCAGCTACCACACGTGCGTGCTGCCGCCAGTGAATTTGCTCCCCAGCTTGCCCAGGTGTGCGTGCTCTTGTGTGCCCATAGGCGTCTGTGCTTCGGGCCCAGCTGGGAGGCCCAGCATCTCCACACCTGCGAACAGTCTCTTGAGTCCACCCTGTGATGGAGGACATGCGGTGCCTTTGTGCAGTGTGCAATCCAAACTCCCATACATGATGGCCTTGAGAATGCAGGAGGTAGACGAGAAGAGATAGAGCCCAGAAACCGAGTTTTTCTTGATTTCTGCTGAGGCCCTTGGGACAGGAACTCACTGAGTTTCTCCGTGGGAATAAATCCCGATTTGCTTGGCTAGAAAGGAGTTGTGGGGCACCTGATGCTGGACTGGCCAGTGTCTGGCAGACCCCATGGGTCTTTAGAGAACAGGCTGGAGACTTTTCAAGCCACCTCTGGAAGGGATATCGTGTGGCAGAAATGGTGGCATGTGTACCCTCCAGCAGAGCCCCTCTCGTTGTCAGTGTGGCTTTGCCAAGAGTCGGAGAAGCGAGATCTGGTGTCGCATGCGTACAGAAGTCTCCCATTCAACTCCTCTTTGCTTCCCGGGTCACCATTGTCCCAACACAATTGGGCTAGGGCTTGAGCATCATTTTTACAGAGACAAGGAGCTCCTTTTAAGTGAGTAGGAAACCGTAAAGACTAGATTGCCTTCCAAGGGATGTAAAGGGACGGACGTTGTCACCACTGTCCCTTTCCCTAGTTTCTGAATATAATGATTTTTGCAGGTGGTTTGGAAAGGCCTGCCGAGCTGAAGAAACTTTCTCTGAAATGGAAAAGAGAAGAGATTTGCCATTCAAAAGGACAAAATCCTATGCTGTTCAAACCTTAAAATACTGTAAACCTGGGCTGAATTTTCAGGATTTAAATTCCCAGATGAATTCAATTACAAATCACCACCAAGCATGCCCTATTTTCCTTTCTTCAAACGCGGGTGTGTGTATTAATATGTATGGTAACCCGAGGAGGCCCCTGGAAAGTGACAGGCAGTAATCCTGTATGCCTGTCGAGGAAATTTAGCACAGTGTGCGCAAGGCATTGGTCTGTTTTTACATTCAGCTGTGAACGGGGAATAGGCCAGCGTGCCTCATTATTCCACCTGAGGGCCCCTGCGATGGTGATGGGGTCTGACGTCTTTCTGTGAGGCTTTTGTTCTGAGCCCTCAGCCCCGCTCCCTTCACGGGCCAGTGGATGGACTGATTGATGTCGGGCTACTTGTGAGCAGAGGGGTCGGAAAGAAAGTGGTGTGCCGGAAGCCAGAGAGGGGACAAGCCATGATGCAGAAGCAAGATGCTTTTATTTATAGAACTGTGTCCCCAAACGTGAAGAATCTTGCCCAATTAGCCAAGGCCCCGTTTTGAAGGGCCATGTCCTCTCATTAAGCTACGGCTCACAATGACAAAGCTTAGCACATCATGCTTTTGCTGTCTTTTCAGTTTTCACGTCAGAACGTGATCTAGAAGAGCGGGTTTGTTTGTTTTTCCAGCTGAACATACCCAGTTGGAACCTACAGGTTCAATCACGTCGAACCAATTCCAAGAGATTGCTCAAGACGTCTGAGGCCGCAGGTACATTACACTGCCCAAAACAGCCAAATCGTAGCAATTCGAGTCACCAAGAGACTCCCTGGGCCCAGAGAACGATCAGTGCACAGGTGGGGTACCAGCTTTGTTTGCTCCTGGTAGCCTGACATATGATGCTGGAGCTGCCCTTATCAGTTCAGTGGAATTGCTGAGGACACCATGGGAACAAGTCATAGGAGGTTTATTTTGACAGAAATGCATAGGGGAGAGCATGAGTCCGTTAGAGAAACTCAGTCCGCTCCCAGCGGCCCTGCCTCCTGGAGAGTCCCATTGGGCAGGGAGGCTAAGGTGGAGGCCCAGGCAGAAAAAGGTGTGAGGCCCACCTGGGTTCAGACCCTGTCGTGACCCTTATGAACTCTGAACTCTGTGATTCAGTTTCTTCATTTACCAAACGGGGCTAATAATCCCTGGTTGGCAAAATTGGGTGAGAATCTAGGAAGGCAAGGTTTATAAAAGCTCTTTGTGTAAGGCTCGTTATTATTGAAAAGTAATTAAAACTGGGTTCTCATCGGCTTCTCCCCTGGTTCCCAGCAACCTACTACAAAAAGAATGGAATCTGCCGGGCAGCTGAGGGTCTGTGTGAGGCCTCCACGGGGCTTCTCCCCTTTGATGTCTGTAGCCTGGGGCTAAGCTCTCCAGGGGCCCGCCTCACCCTCTGAGTCACGGGTTTCGCCAGAGCTCTTTGCTCAGGTTGACTCACTCTGCTTTTCTTGTCCTTTGGGCGAGTCATTTGTGTCTGGTTGGGGCGTTGGGGATACACACTGAGGGAAGGAGGGGCCACAGTGAGTGACAAGAAGAGCGGATGGTCAGGTGCTGACCAGTTGCAGGAAGTTGGCAGAATGTATACAGGTTTCTACAGAAAACAGACACTTAGGGTTGTAAGAGTGCTAAAATAGTCTTGTGCGAGCCTGCAGGTCTCTAGTCCTATAACCAGACATCTGGGTACGTTTGCATTTCTAAATTTATAGTTTGAGTTGACTTTGTGATTTCTGGCCAAGTATAAGGCCCTTGTGCCTTAATCCGGTAGGAAAAAATTATAGGAAAAATTGAGGAGCTCTGGATGGTTCTGAGAAATGGATAAACGATCCCCAAGTAAAATTTGATGTGGGTGGGCAGACTTTAAGGAGTAGGCATTTCTTTTTGAGCTAGAAGCAGACTATATTACATTATACTCTCCTCAACCTAAATATCCTTCAAAAGGGAGTTCATTAAATATACATGATTCTACTTCCCAAATCAAAATAGTATGAAGTTAACAAATGAGTTTCATATGGGTTTCATGTAGGCTGATATGAAGGGATGCTTTCAATAAAACGTTAAGTGAAAAAACAGCAATCGCAGAGCAGTATATGTCCTATATAAAGTATAGAAAATACACTCTACATCTTCTGCATATAAAAGAATCTCATTTTCTGAAAGAAAAAGTATGCATAAAAAGCTGAGCAAAAATATATGCTACATCATCAATAGTAGATATCCCTGGAGGAATTGAAATGCGCAGAGATTTTTCCTTTATCAATTTTTACATATTTTTAATGTTTTAAAAAGGAGCTTCTGAATTATTTATAATTTTGCCATAACGTCTGTCTATACTTCTAAATGATTTTGCAAGTAGTTTCACTGGGTAAGTCCTAGAAGTTAAATGGGTCAGTCGAAGGGGGTGCATATCTACCATTTTGAGAGACACTGCCAGGTTTTCCTCCAGAAAGGTTGTGCTAATTTTACCCTCAGCCGCCGGTGGCTGTTACAGCGGGCGACCATCTAGATCTTCTTTTTGTTTATATTTCTTTGGTTATTTAGGTTAAGAGGAATGGCTGTTTTTGAGTTGTGAGTCGTAGCAAATACAGAAGCCTCACAGATATGGCTCATCCTTACTCCCTTGCGCAGGGAGAAAGGTCAGTTTTGCATTCCAGACTGTTCCCAAGACCAGACACCATCCGCCCCACTGTGGGGCAGATTAGGAAGGTGTGAAGTTCCGGGGAGAACTCTCCGAGCATTCAGTATCCATGTGAAGAGGCTGATGGGCCATGAGTCACTCGGGGGAGTGGGTGACGGTGACATGCAGGCTATTGCCTCCATCTCTGTAAATGCAAAAGACAGGCACTCCCTCCTTCCTTCTCCCCTCACCCCTCCACAAACACCCCCAACAGATGCTTAGACACCCCCGTATGAGAGCACGTCAGCGGGGTGGCTAAGTGCTTGGCTACAGGCAGATCCAGTTCAAAGTGCAGCTCTATTGCTTGGGAGCCGTGGGGTTTTGATGAAATTCCTTAACTGCACTAAGCCTTAGTTTCCCCATAGGTATAGGCGGGTTCATAAAGTACCTTCCATATAGCGTTGTCCTGCGGATAAAACAATCCAGGTAAAAAACACGCCATACATTGCCTGGAATGCAAGAGTAAGCCATCAGTAAATGCCAGCCATCTGTTGTTATTATTTAATTGCCCCCAAACCATAGCTATCAAAATTCCCAATATTACTTATTCGACTCATTCATTTATTTGCACATTCATCAAGCACTTCCTGCGTGTCGGACCGATAAATGCTAAAGACAGTCCCTAACATCAGAGAGCACCCAGGCTGGTAGCGGGCCAAAAAAATACACAGGTCGTTACGAGGTGAATTCATATTTCCTAAGGCAGAGGTCATCCGGGGCGTGGTGGGAGCTCTGTGCAGGCGCCAGATCAGGGAGCAGGGAGGATTTTGTTGGGAGACAGTCTTCCATAGTCTCTGGCGTTTCTGCTCATTTTATGGCACTCATTGCCCTTTTGTCAGACTGTCATGTCCAGAATGTACAGCAAGCAGCCTTGGAAGACAGACAGCGCCTTGTCTTGGGCAGAGGAGAGCAGGTTTCACTGCAGTCCATTATAGAAGATGTGGGTTCTCCAAGCTTGACATTCCTTAGCCCCGATGCATACCCACTGAATGCACAGCACCCCCGGGGCCCCTCTGTGTTGCCCCATGGGACTTGGAACCATTGCAATTGTGCTGTTTCTGCGCTGTCAGCAATCAGGTCCTTTGTCTCTGACCAGGAGTCTCATGTCTTCTGCTGCCATCCATGACACTGTGCAGGCTCACTTGTCATCTTGCAAGTAGACTAAGGTCTTAGACCCTTCACATTTCTCGGCAGGCTTCCCGGAAGAGGTGACAATTGACCTGTATTTTGAGTGATGTCTAGGAATTCTCAGTTATGGGAAAGAAGGGCATTCCTTGCAGAAGTGTTCTCTGTTCAAAGTCAAGGAGGCGTATGGAAAGAAGACCATGTTTGAGGAACACTCCATAGTTCAGAGCGCCAGAGCTGGATGTATGCTTGGGGACGCAGCAGAGGAGGGTGGGGGGGGGGGAGCAGAAATTAGATCAGCAAGGGCTTCTAGAGCCCAGCCAAGGAATTAGAAATACGTGTTGAGTTAGTAACATCCTGTGTCTGAAACATTTTCATATGCCCTGTACTGTATGTACAGCGTGTTGAGGTTCCACACAAGCCCCACAGGAAAAAACCACGAAGACAGGGTTTAGATGGTGGACACTTCGGTGGGGACAAAGTTTTGCTTAATCCTGCTGAAGTTCAAGGGCTGAGTCCCTTGTGCCCTACAAAATGCCTGGCCTCAGAGATTGGAATCTGGAAATTTTTACTTAGAAGTGGAACAGTCTGCTTTTGCTTGGGGCCACTAGCTAAGTGACAGTGATTTAATTTGAAATCTCATTAGGCTGATGGTGTCTGCTGCAGAACGAGCCGATTTCTGCAGCTTCTGAGTAGCTGGAGCGTGTCGGGGGCCGAAGAGCTCCCCGTGCGGGTGTGTGGCTGTCCGCTGCTGCTGGGACCTGCGGACCCCCCGAGGGCAGCCTGGACCACATTCACCACCGAGCCTTGGCATCTGGCTGTAAGATGCATGGCCCTGCCCTTCCTGGCCCCTAGGCATGATTCTACAAAACCCACAAAGCTCATGAGTCCATTTTGTTTTGTTTTAAAAATACCATCAAGGGGAAAAAAAATCGTATCAAAGGCCACAACATCCCACCCTATCCCTCATTGAGTCCGTACGGCTCAGAAAGTGACCAGATTAACTAACCCGTCTCCAGAGCCACCTCTTTCTCATTTTCAGGGTAAATCCTGGTAACAGTTCAGACCAGCCCATCAGCGCTGTGATGTATTGAATGCTCGATAGTAATTAATGACCATAATGACGTTAATAATAAGAGATGATGATGAAGGTAAGAGCTGCTCTTTGTGGAGTCCTGGCAGTGCGCCAGGCACTGTGCTTGGGATCTGACCAACTTCCCCTCCCATGATCCACGTGACAACCATACAAGGCAAATACCCTTTTGACCCCATTTTACAGATGATGTAACTGAGGTTCCGAGCAGTTGTACAACAGAGCTATGTGGCAGAGCCAGTACTAAAAGAAAACAAAACAAAACAAATCACTTAGGTCTTGTTGATTCCTAAACTCCTAAAACCTATGTTCTTAATGGAATATTTTTTTAAATTGTGGCAAAATATATACAACTTAAAATTTATCATCCCAATCATTTTTGTGTATAAGGTTCAGTAGTAAGTGCATTCACATTGCTGTGCAACTGATCTCCAGAAATCTTTTCATCTGGCAGAATTGAAACACTATACCCATTGAACTCTAACTCCCTACGGCCTCCCTTCCCCCAGCCCCTGAACCACCCTTCCGCTTTCTGTCTCATGAGTTTATCTACTCCAGGGACCTCATATGAGTGGAATCAGATGGTATTTTTTTTTCTGTGACTGGCTTATTTCACTTAGTGTAATGTCCTCAGGGCTCATCCCTGTTGTAGCATGTGTCTGAATTTCTTTGCTCTTTCATGTTGAATAATATTGCATCGTATGTATGCGCCACATTCCGTTGCCATTGGTTGGTGGGCACTTGGGTTGCGTCTACCTCTTAGCTATTGTAAATAATGCTGCTATGAACATGGATGTGCACATATATCTTAGAGTCCCTGATTTCAGTTCTTTGGGGTATAAACCGAGAAATGGAATTGCTGGATCATATTGTAATTCTGTTTTTAATTTTTTGAGGAACTTTCATACTGTTTCCCATAGCAGCTGCCCTATGTGCGTTCCCACCGGTGGAGCATGAGGCGGGACACTTTTTTTGCCTCTTGGTTTCCGTGACCGTAGGCGCTAGGGGACCCAAGGGCCCGATGTGAGCTGAAAGGCTGGACAAAAATCCCTGGGCTCTGCTGCCCTTGGCCAAGACACTGCCTTCCCAGCAGCGGCCCCAGCGGCTGCCTCTGCCATATGGCAGCCACAGCTTCAAGGGGTGTCTTTGAGGTGTATCTGCCACCACTCCCCAGAGGTCCTCACCCTCGCCCCAGCCTCTCACCCCAGGCGGGTTGTATGCAGGCTCAGGCTACATCTTGGAGATTCAGCTCTAGGATCCAAAGATGTGATTTTCTTGACCATTTGCAACCTGTGACCTCTCCACACCCTCCTTTATAAGACCCCCCACACACACACACCACGGTCTCCTAAAAGAATCATGGAGGCATTCAGAGGCCTCCCACTTTCCTGTCGGGGTCTCAGGTGGGGGCTCTGACTTCCAGGGAGAAGGCTTGGTGGCGGTGGTGATAGTGTTTTAATTCCCACTGGTGTAGGGAGGGCTTCCTGGAAGGAGGCCTTGGTCAAGCCCTGTCCCCTCTGGCTCACAGGTAGGGCCAGTGGAAGGGACCTGGGTGAGGATGGGGACTCACCGTCACGCCCCACAGCTGATGAGCTCCTCTGGTCTCCCTGTCGGGCAGGAGTGCCTGCTCGCCGTGCCACGTCCGGCAGACTGTAGGGAAAATGACTGGGGATGGGGTCGCGGAAATGTTTGCACAGACCTCCTGGCTCCGTCTAGCGCTGCTCTCAGTTTCATTTTTCACCTCCATAAATGTTGGCCTTTTGAATCAAAAGATGTATTTCTGATTAAGTCAAGAACGTTCACAGCCGTGATTCCAGGTGCTTTGGAAGAGGTTATCACAACCCGTCCACCTCTCATTACCTTCCTGTCCTCTATATCGAGTCATTAAACACCCCCTGCCTCCCCCAAAGTGAAAAACCAAAATCACCAAAGGACAACTCCGTGGCAGTGAGCGCTGGAATCTTTCCCTCCTGGGGAAGGCAGAGCCCCCTGGGGTCACAGGAAGAGGAGGGCAGAGGAGGGGTGTTCAGGAAGCCGTGGAATCTCTCACCCATTTTCTTTAGTTCTTGCCACCCATCGGGTGTGAGACCCGCTGCCCCTGAAGAGGAATATCCTAAAGCCCCGGAGAAAAGCATTTTAAGTGGGTGGCAAGCGCCCGTGTCTGAAGAAGCTGGCTGCTGGCACCTCTCAAACGCTGTGATGTGGAACATACAGCCACAGGGGAACAGCCCGAATTTTCCATGGTCTCATGACTCAGGGCCTCCCTGAAGAGGGAGCAGGCACAGAGGGTAGGGAGAGCCCGCTGCCTCCGCCTCGTGAGTAGTGGTCAGGGTGGAAAATGTCGGGGCTGGAGGACAGAGGAGGGCCTGCACGCCAGGCCCCCGGGGCCCCGGGAGGCTCGAGGTGCACGGAGGCCAGCAGCCTCCATCCTTCTCAAGCCCTGGAAGCCGCGGGGTGGAGGTTCAACCCCACGTGCACAAATTTCCTTACCCAGCACCCTTTTGCTTTTTCCGTTGCTTCTGGGCCCCATTTCCCCCCGACGACGACTATGGGGACCTCCTTCCCTGGAAAGAACACACACCATACAGCAGAAAGGCCAGTAGTCCTACTCGGTGCTTGCCTGGCAGAGCTGCTCCCCTCCCCCCACCAAGAGCTTTGCTAAGATTTGGAAGGTGAAGGGAAAGAGAATATTCACTGAGCACCTACTATGTGCCCGGTACTGTGTGACCATTTCATATAAGCTCTTTTCCTTAATGCTTACCAAACCCACCTAAAACAGGGGTCACTGGCCCTGTTTTAAAGACAAGGAAGCACAGGGGCACCCGGGTGGCTCAGTCAGTTAAGCGTCTGCCTTCGGCTCAGGTCACCATCCCAGGGTCCTAGGATCAAGCCCCGCATTGGGCTCCCTGCTCAGGGGGAAGCCTGCTTCTCCCTGTGCCCCCTTCCCCCCGCTCGTGCATGCGCGCTTTCTCTCAAATAAATAAATAAAATCTTATAAATAAATAAAAATAAATAAAGAAGCACAGAGTGACCTGCATGTTAGGGGCAGAGCTGAGATTTGGAAATAAGTCTGTTTTTCTCCAAAGCCTAGCCTCCTCCCATACAACACTATGCTTCAGAAGGGTTAGATGGGCGGCCACTCATAGTGATCAGGTGCCAGGCACATGCCATGGTAGGTGGCCACACTTAGCACCCTTCATCTTCCCGTGGCCTGGTGATGGTCAGTGGCTTGCCCAGCAAGGAGAAGTGAGGAAGGAAGCAGACCTGGGGAGCTTAGCCTGGGGGCAGTGGGTCCTTCCAGAACCGGGGGCCTGGCTCTCAGCTTGGCTGGACTCCTCGGGGCTGGCGCCTCATTGAGGATGGGTGGCTCCCGGGTGTCTGGGGCAGGAAACGTGGGTGTGCCGGGACCACCGTCCACGGGCCACTGCACACAGCTACGGCTTTCCCTCTCCCCGGCCATCCCACCCAAGGGAAGCACCAGAAGACGTGGCAACTTGTTGGCAAGAGGAGACCAAAGCATGTGTTTTTCCACACCTGAAACATATTAAGGTCTTTTCCAGGCTCATTAACATAAATGGTTCAACTTGGAAGGTTGAACAATCCCACAAGCCCCTTTTGCAGCCGTCGTGGTGGCAGAGCTTTGTGGGTAGTGTCGGGAGGAGAGAGGATGATCGCTAAGGGCAGGAAAGAGGCCAGGACTGCGGGGTTTGGAAGGGCGTTCAAGGCCCAGGGTGAATGCCAGGCTGGCTCCCCCATCCAGCAGCCTGGCAGAGGGCTGGGGAAGTGACTTTTTTTCTGCACGGAGGAAACAACTTTGTGTTTGTTTCATGTTGCTTTAAATTTTCTTTTTTTCCCGTTTTTTTTTTTTAAGTTGAAGGAATTCTTTGAGATGTATTTTTAAAAGAGGGCACAAGATTGGAGGCACCAAAGCAGTGGTTTTTAACCTTGGATATGCATGAGAATCACCTCCTTAACCTGGTTAGAGCTCGTGGAAAAGAAATCCGTATTTGTCTTCACTAACTTTGAAATTCAAGTGGCGCTTTCTCCAGTCTTGAGTGTAGCCAACAAAGCACAGTGTTCTTAGGGGTGCTTTTTTTTTTTTTTTTAAGATTTTATTTATTCATTTGACAGAACAAGCAGAGGGAGCAGCAGAGGGAGAGAGAGAGAAGCAGGCTCTCCGCTGAGCAGGGAGCCCAATGTGGGGCTCGATCTGAAGGCAAATGCTTAACCAACTGAGCCATCCAGGTGCCCCTTAGCGGTGCTTTTGTTACCAGTACCAATCTCCCATTCTCCTACTGCTGCAGGTGTCTTGAAATAGCATCTGCACTCATCACTGCTTAGGAATTAAGGTCGTCGTCAGGCCTGCTGTTAGGTCTCACTAAGGAGTGTGTTTGTAAAGAAGCTCATACCACTGCATCTCAAGGTACTTTGGTAATTGTATTTCAGTCTTTTTTCTTTATGATCTTGTGTGTTTTCCTCTGTTCATCTAAATGCATTATTCTGAGCCGGGTTCCATAGGCTTCATTTAGCTGCCGTAGGAGTCCATGGCACAAAAAAGGTGAAGACCCCCTGTTTTTTGTTTGTTTGGGTTTTTTTTTTAGAGAAGGAGCATGAGCAGGGGGACTGGCAGGGGGAGAGGGAGAAGCAGACTCCCCGCCAAGCAGGAAGCCTGATATGGGGCTCGATCCCAGGACCCCAAGATCATGACCTGAGCTGAAGGCAGACGCCCAACTGACTGAGCCACCCAGGCGCCCCCCCACCCCTGTTTTGAAAAAGGCCAGTGCCCACACTGGGGCCTCTGAGTCATTTGGATTTAGATGTGGCCTCACAGGAAGAGGGGTTGTTGAAGGGGATCCATCTGTTGCATTTTCCGAGTGGAATCCCCACCATTGTAGATGGGACTTGACACCCCTCCCCCAGAGTAATGCCAGCCTCCATTCAGGTGGCTTGAATCCTAAAGACCATGAAGACCCATTCGCAGGACGCTGAAGTTTGAACAAATCCTGGTTGCCAGCATTGTGGGGGCTCTTGAAAATGCAGGGATTGGGGTCCATCTCAGAGGGAGGGGTGTGCAGGTGCTCCCAGGTCACTGTTGTCACCTGTGTGGCCAGATGGGAAGGAAGCCTGCAGACTCCTGCTGCTCAGGACTCCGGCAGAGGTCAGCCTCCCTCCGGGAAGGCTGGAGGCCTTGGTCGCCGCTCGCCGGGTGAACTGCCTCCTGAAGTACATCCTGATGTCCGTCTCCCTCTGAGGCCTGTTTCACTGATGGCTCAGCTCGCGGATATAGAAAAGAGGTCCAGCTGGCGAACTTCAGTATGTCAGGAAGATCACCGTGCTGTAGTTTCCCAGAGAAGACCTCACCTGCCCCACTGAAGACTCCAGCCCCACACCTTTGGGATGGACAAGAAGAGAAGAAAGCTGGGCTAGTCTTCACCACCCCACGGTTCTCTCCAGTACATGGGCCTAGGGGCCGAGTCTCAGAACACCAGACTCTGAGAAACTAGATCTTGTCTAGGCACCGTCTCCAAGGGCTAAGAGTAAAAAGGGACATGACACATTTAGTATTTTCCTCCCAAGGCAAAGGAAAATCATTATGAAGAGATTGGGCTGGGCTGAGTCAGCTCACTGACTCATATGAAAAGAGTAAACAAGATACCAACTGAGTAAATACTGTGAAACTCTATCCATCCCTGATGACGGAGGAAGAGTTGTGCACGTAACCGAGATGTCCCTGAGCAGTAGGAACACTCTCAGAACCGAGTCAGCTGTAATTACTGAAAAGCATAGCAGATCCCTGCACCCTGCCCTGAAACCTGCCCTAGGCCTACTCTTCATTTCCTGCGTTGTTCTTCCCCTCGAACGAGTGAAGGGGTCACACAACCGATCACATGAACAATACCAGGGTTAGTGAGCGCAGGTACCTGATGGGAATGTGGCTAAGTTTAAACCTGTTAATTGCTTTGTGGGAAGCAAGGTGATTTCATTAGGGGCTGTATAAGATTTCTGAGGGTGAGGACACACAGTGACGGCTACCCCACAAGGCCCCGACTGGATCCCGCCCTGGGCATGTGGAGCATCGTCCTGCTCTGCAACCCGATGCTCTGGCTGTGGTCCCCTCTCGTCACACAAGTGTAAAGGCCCAAGACACTGCTGCCCAGGCAACAACTCTGCTGTCCTCCCAGGCTGAACGCTATCTGTCGGGGGCAGAGGCCAGCACCAAGGGGAGCTCCCATTCTGGTTGCGTGTGTCACAAAAAGTGGCCGAGGACTAGAGGCACGAGGAGGCCGCCCGGGAGCCAGACAGCTGCATCAGTTCAGAACTAGAAAAGGAGGAAGAGGAAGGTGATGGAGATTTACCTGAGGGAGCTGAGTTTGTTCAAGAGAGGCCAGGAGGGGTAAAGCAGCTGCAGCCCTTCAGACCAGTGGCGAAAAGCTTGTGAGAAACAGGAACCATGACCCCATAGGCATTCCTGTCATGGCTTCCTGGAGCCGTCTCCCAGGAGACCTACCTGGAATATCCCCGATCCATCTTCCCCCAGGAGGGCTGGCACAATTCTGTATCTCCTTCCAGGGCCCTGACACATCATAGTTCAAGGAGCGCTCTTGGCTCCTCAGACACAGCACGGCTCTGGAGGACCCACCATCACCGCCCAGACGTTCCTTCTGACACGCACCATTCACTGTCCAGAACATTTGTTTTAAAAGACAAAAAGCATAAAGACCCTCACCATGGACCTCTCTTCCAGCACCAGGGGGTCAAGACTAGGATTGGGGGGTGGCCTCTTCCTCGGAGACTGATCAGGACCACAGGGGCAGCCCCAGCAGCCAACCCCAGAGACTCAACATCAACACGGATTGGTATTTTATGAAAAATCACTTGAATTCCTAGAAATGCTAGCTCTGCTGGACTTTTAAATGGTGAGTGGAGTCATCCGGCCAAGGAAAATGGCATCAAACCTGCTTGGCCTGGAGGGCAGCCAACGGCCACAGAGGCTGTAGAGTGGCCGAGGCCAGAGAGGGCCAAAGTGGAGATGAAAGAGCCATACCATCAGCCACCAAGCTCTACGGCGAGGAAGTAGAGGGATGTGGAATTGGCCGCCTCGCTCTGAATGGTGGCTTGAGATCGTTAAGCGCCCACAACCGGCCGTGCTTCTTTGTGGTCTACCCCCCTACAACCTGAATCTTGGCTTTTGCACGGTGGGTCTTGACAAGTCTTATAAACCTCCATTGGTCCTTTGAGACCAAATGCCTTCCTCTCTTGACCTGACTTTTACTGGGGTGGATACGGAGGGCTAGGGCCACCAAGGACACAGTGCTAGCTGTCAGGGGGAGAGTCAGGGAGGGCTTCATTGAGGAGGAGACATTCGTGCTGCTCCTTAAAGATGAATGAGTGAGGGCATTCTAGAAGTAGGGACTAAGATTGGATCTTAGGGGGGTGGTGAGGAACCCCAACAGGAAAGCAAGTTGGGAACTGACCTCATAGGCTGACCTGAACTTACAGGCTCTGTACGCCATGCAGAGTTTGGACCTAGATCATGGTTGGCAGGGAAGGTGGAAAGAGAGTGAGTTGCAAGGTAGAGTGTCCTCAGGGTGACTGAGGGGGACTCAAATCATTTGTGAATTTGCTAGAATCCAGTTCACCTGAGCCCTGTAGATCCGGAGACTGGGCATTCTTGGCCCTCTTGCCAACTATATCCAGACCTCACTGATGCGTAAACCAAAAATCGAGGTTATTAATTTGCAAGAGTGAGGAGCACCTCTTTCCAGTGACAGAAATGTTGAGACCCCATCCAGGACACCCCCTATCTGGTGCTAAGGTCCTGGGGAGCCAGGTTGGTGGTCTGAAGCTTGCTGGGGAAGAATGCAAACCACAGGAGGTGGATATTGTGTAGGGCAATTCATGGGTTCTAGGCTTTGCCTGCTGCAGCCGGAGTAGGGAGCTCCCCACTGCCTGAAGCCCAGGTCACTGGGGGACACGCCTGTTTTCTGACTCACTCCCCGCTTGTCACATTATTTTATTATGCTTGTGTCACGGATGCTGTCTGGCCGTTCCCGGGCCTGGAGGGCCTTCTGTCTCCTCCGTTAGGTGTTGATTGGATTAGTCTGACCTCAGCTTTCTCGAGGGCCCCGCGACTGGAGCAGCTTTCAGAACAACTATGATTAGGGACGTGCGTCATCAAGGTCTGTGTCTTAGGAAGACAATTTAGGCTGCCACAGGAGCCTGGCAGAGAGGCTGGTGACCAGCCTCTTTGCTACCCCAGTGGTGCCAAGAGTGAGGTGTGACCTCAGCGGGTCGGGGGGTGCGGCTGGTTCTCTGGAGGACCCACCATCACCACCCAGACGTTCCTTCTGACATCCGCCATTCACTGCCCAGAACAAGACAGAAAGCATAAAGACCCTCGCCATGGACCTCTCTTCCAGCACAGGGGGTCAAGACTAGGATTGGGGGGTGGCCTAGAAATGCTAGCTCTGCTGGTGCTAAGGTCCTGGGAGTCTGAGAGGGAGCCCCTCTCTCCCAATGTCCAGGCACTCGCAGGAGCAGGGCAAGCATAGAGACCTCTCGGGGCAGGAGCCTCAAGGAGCGAGGCCGGCTTTGTTTCTCCCCGGCATTCAGCCTCTCCTCCTGGGATCCGGTCCGGATTCAGTTCCTGGGAACCTGGCAAGCCCCTGGCTCTCTGCCCGTTACTGGCAGCATTAGAGTCCCCAGTGGGACCTCAGCCTGGCCCGAGGGGGCCGCGTGCCGGGGCTGCAGCCACCACGGGCCTGAACAGAAATAGCAGTCCTAAGAGAGGTAGCTCCCGAGAGGCCCCGCTCAGCCCGGCCTCCACTTCCCGGACCTGGGGGCCATGGGGCCCCCTCGGGGTGGAACGCACAAGGAGAGGTGGGCCGTACTCCCCCGTGGATGTGAGAAGACTGAGCAGCCAGGGAAGCTGAGGTTCACGTGCATGATTTGTGCCTTTCCTGATACTGGGGATTCTGTCCCTCTTCTGTTGCTGCTCTTCTTACCCCGCTGGGAAATGCTCGTGGGCAGAAGGCAGGGCCAGCTGGGAAGGCCAAGGCCCCACAGGAAGGCCCCGGGCAGGTTTCTGGATCGTGGCTCCCACTGGCCATCTGACCTTGGAAGGAGCCAGCAGGTCTGTGTTCATAGCCCGGCTCTGTTGCTCACGAACCGTGTGACTTGGGGCAAGTTACTTGAGTTTTCTGTTCTTCTGTTTCCTCGTCTATGAAATAGAAAGGAGTAATAATAGTGCCTCTCTCGATGGACTGTTGTGAAGATTACAGAAATTAGTGCTTAGGTGTAGCACAGCTCTGGCAGGCAGGGAATGGAACATAGCTTTGACGGTTTGGGTTGTTTTGTTATTATAATCACTCTCATCCTAGGGAATCCAGAGGCCTTTCCTCCCAGTAAGAAGCTGTGCCTGCACAGGGGCCCCTCCGGGTGTTCTTCTGCTCCCAGCCGAGGGCCCAGAGTCCAGAGTGGGCTCCCTGGGGTCCTTGTTGGCTTGTCCTCATGGGGATCTCTGTGGTCACTGGTCCTTCCTCTTCAACCTCCTCCTGCCCAAGGCCACTCTCGCTCTCTGTCTTCCAAGAAACACTCCTGTTGAATCTTGCTGATAGGTTTGGCAGATAAAACACAAGATGCCTTGTATCATACTAAACTAATTTTTAATATAAGTCTGTCCCATGCACTATTTGGGCCATACTCTACTAAAATATTACTCATTTATCTGAAATTCAAATTTCACTGGGCATCCTGTATTTTTAGTTGCTAACTGCAGCAGTCCTGCTGTGAGGCCCCAAAACTCAGGGGTCTCATGCAAGTCCGAACAAGGAGTCAGTGTGGAGGGCAGGGGTCAGGACTGGGTCCTTTCTTCATGCTGGGAGCCTGGAGATGCTCTGATACTGGGTGTTGACATTGTTGGTGCTCTGGGCCCCACGTTCCTGGCAGGCTCCTGATGACTGGAGCAGCACGTGTCTTGTGCAGACGGCGCGCTGTGTCCTAGGTGTGTTTGGCAAAGGTCAGACCCAGGCCAGGCCCAGTGGTTCCACTCCATTGTCTGCGGGGGAAATGGGGGGTGCAGGCTGTGTAGACCCCAAGACCCCAGAAACGGTGGGGGCTGGAAAGGGCTCCCTGCACTGTTTCTAACAGAGGTGGGGCAACAGTGCTTATTCGGTTAGGGAGGACCAGGCACATGGGGAAATTTCCTTTGGAATTAAATACAGGCATGACTTTGACAGGGGAAACCTCACTCAGGCCTAAAGAATGTGTTGGAAAGTTCTGAGCATGGGGTTGGCTGGCTTTTTAGGCTGGCAGCAGGACAGGATCCCTGGAGGAGGAAATAGGCTTTTGTCTGGAACACCCCGTCTCCAGCCCTGAAGACATTTGGTGGTGTGAAGGCTGGTGCAGGGAGGAGGCTGCCAGAGGCCCAGTCGGGGGGGTGGGGAAGGGACAGAGGGGGACAGGAGGAGAGCGAGAACTCCACGACTATTTCCCAAAGGCTCCATGGCACCAAAGCGTCAGGAGTGGGTGTTCTCCATACCTGGTGTGCCAGCCCAGCTGGGGAGGCACACTCCTCTTCCCTGGCCTGGGTGACCTGGGGAAGGAAGAATTGGCGGGAAGGGACGCAGGGGACCCAAGCTGCTGCAGACATTGGAACTTCAGGATAAGAATAGCTGGCATCAGCTCCTGGCTCCTGCTTGGGTTTTTCCATAGGGCAAGCTCTGCTTCGTGGTCGGGCCAGAACTCCTGGTGAGGTTTGGGGCCCCCACCTGTCCTGAGCTGGCTGAAAGTTTCCAGTGCAGGATCCAGGAGAGGTGGGGGGGAGTGCCCTGCCGTGTTCGAGACAAATGTGCATTTTACACATTCCTGCGACTGGCCTGGTTTTAAGGTCAAACAAAGGCTGAGGAAGGGGAAAAGCTGACTTGGAAATCCCTTGGAATGAAAGGGAAGCTTCCTGCAGCTTTCTCTCAGCACCCCTCTCCAGCCTCAGGGACCTGCCCTCCTGCAGAAGCAGCACCCGGGCCCCCAGCAGGCCTGCACCCCGGGGTCTGACCTGTCTGTGCAGAGCACTAGGTTGGGCTGAGCCCTGGCCTTGCCACTTCCTGCCCATGACCTTGATGAGTGATTTCATCTCATTGCCTTGGTTTCCTTGTCTAGAAAATGGGGCTCCTCTCGTTCGGTTCGGAAGACAGCGAGGATAGATCGTGGATGCCAAGGTGCCTAGCACCCACGGGCGATTCTGTTGTTTTTCCTCGCACTCCTGCTATCCTCCTTGGTCAGATGGCGAGTCCTGGGCTTCCTTGAGGTTTTGCGTGACTGTCCTGCTCCCTCCTTCCGCCAGAGCAGAGGGCTCCAGGGTGAAGCAGGAGGCGGTCTTGGGGGGATGGGTGAGGAACCCTGGCTTGACCTGATATTCTGGGCCTCTTCAGTAGAAAAGGTATTCCATTAATAGGACGAAATCAGTCGTTAAGCGTCTGCCTTTGGCTCAGGTCATGATCCCAGGGTCCTGGGATCGAGCCCCACATCGTGGTTCCCTGCTCAGCGGGGACCCTGCTTCTCCCTCTCCCTGCCCCTCCCCCTGCTTGTGCGCGCGCTCTCTGACAAATAAATAAATAAAATCTTTAAAGAAACATAGGATGAAATCCACTGGCACAAGCTTAAGCTCAGAAGGTTGTTCAAGCCTTTCCATGGGCACGTTGAAGCTCTTGCAGTGAGGTGAGCACCAGATTGAGGTGCACCCTGGGGGTTAAGTCCTGGGGGCCAGGTGCTGTTCTAAACACAGGTACCTATCATCCCATCTAATCTGTGCAACAACCACAGGAGGTTCTCATTTTACAGATAAGGAAACTGAGGCAGAGAGAGGCTCAGTCATTTGCCCAAGATCACCCAGCTTGTAAGTGAACCCATATTCAAGCCCAGGCATGTGCCTCAAACCTGTGTCTGCCCCTCATGCTTCTCCAGGTTCTCTTGGCGCCAGGGGCCCATGAGGGGCTGGAGGAAACAGGAGTAAGCCAGCAGTATGGGGAGTGCGGGGACACGGCTGCAGAGGGTGGTGTGGGGGCAGGCACCTCACTGGGGACGGCTCTCCTGGGTGCCCAGGACCTTCTGCGCTGGCAGCCCTCAGTCCTGCACAAGTCAGGACGACTGTTCCCCACAGTCCGCTCTTCTCTGTGGGAACATCTCTGCTCAGGAGGAGCAGGGGGTCAGAGTAGCCGCACGTGCAGGAGGGACATGGTTTATCTCACAGACTACCGTCTGTCATCCTGGGAGCATTCGGGGGCAGGTCCACCCCATGCTCGGGGCCAGGAAACGACCGTCCACCCAAACCTCAATAACAAGAGAATTCGCCTGGGGTACCAGAGCCTAGAACTTTCTGGTTGATGGTGGGCTCAGCCAGGAAACCATGTTCTGGTCCCTGAGGTTCAACATCCTTCACAGTGTGCTAGTGCGTTCCCACTGGCCTCCGGTCTGTCACCTCAGGGAGAGGCTGATGCTCGGGAACGGGGGCTGAATGTGGTGGGAGATCCAAAACAGAGAAGATGTGGGCCGTCGCTTGCCGGGGGGCAGGGCCTGTACTCGATTCCTGAGGTAACAAAGCCCCTCAGACTGGACGACTCGTGTGTATTCTCTTAACGGTTCTGGAGGCCGGGAGTCCAAAATCAAGGTGTCGGCAGGGTTGGTTGCTTCTGAGAGCCGTGAGGGAAGGACACGTCCAGGCCTCTCTCCTCGGCTTGTAGGTGGCTGTCTTCGCTCTGTCTTCACATCGTCCTTCCTCCATGTGTGCCTATGTCCAAATTTCCCTTTTACAAGGATACCACGTCCACCCTAATAACCTCATCTTCAATAATTCATCTAAAACAATCCTGTATCCAATAGGGTCACTGAGGTACTGGGGGTTAGGACTTCAACCTATGAATTTTGAGGCATATAATTCACCCCACACTGGGCATTTGGAGGCAGCAGGTGTGGTGGGAAGAGCGAGCGTTGGCTTGGGGGGACGGTGGTCTGAGGGACTTGGGTTTACGTCTTAGCTTCTCAGACTCCCTCAATGGCCTTGGGCTCTGAGCCTCAGTTTCCTTCTCTGCGGAGTAGAGACTGAGAAGCAGTTCATCTGTTCATTCCTCCTTTATCCTTCTAGTGAATGGCAGCTGTGCACCAAGCGCATGCTGGGGGATACGTAGTGGGCGCTGACCTCACAGGGCGCTGTGAGGACCAAGGAACCCACGAGAGCTCAAGCAAGTGCAGACACCCAGTAGGTGCTCTCTGGGCATCCACTGCTGCCCTCTCCCCTCCAGCTGCAGTGGGCAAAGCTCTGAGGGCAAGCGGGTTTTGGTTGGTGGAGGCCCCCTGGGCCTCCATTCCATGTGTTCTGTCCAGAGCCTTGGGCTTGAGTGGACACTGTGGATGGCCCTGGTCTAGGAGGCGTCCACCCAGGTGGCCTCCTCCCTGGGGCCTCACAAGAACGAGACAGTCCGGCGTCCCCAGGGAGTGTGGGCAATGCCCCTGGCCGGCGTGAGAAAGCCTAGTGTGGCAGCACAAGGGCCACAGAGAAGCCGTGAGCCGCTCGCCCCACATGGATGCTAAGGAAAGCCTGACAGGGCTCATGTGCTGTTTTCTCCCCACTACCCTGGGCTCCTGCCTCCTCTGATAAACTCTGAACTGGAAAATCAAAGATGCAGAACAGCACCATTGCCATTTTCCACTATTTCATGATAGCGTCGAAGCACCAGGGCTATCTCCAGGCCCAGCATCCTGCCAGATCTCCAGCCCCAACTCACACAGCCTCTGCACGGAGCCCTGCGGGGCCTCTGGCCAGAGCTTTCTAAATATAGCTCCTTCCTCCTCCAGACAGCAAAGGCCAGATCCTCTGAAAGGCTTCCGTCCTGATGGCTAGGCTCTAGGCTGTTAGGCAGACCTCCCCAGCAGGATGGGGAGAGGAGCAGCACGGACAGGGGGTGGCCAGGACTGGGGAGGAGGCCCGAAGCCGGGTTGGAAGGGACACTGAGGCCCCGATGCCCAGGGGCCATGGCCTTGGCCCTGTGTTCCTGCTTTCTGTCCCTGGGGATGTGTGGGGTCTGGGGCCCTGTCCCAGGCAGGCTCTGCTAAGCTGTGACCGAGGGACAGGAGACTAGGCAGTGCTGAAGGAAGAGAAAAACGATGATCTCAGGAGATGGAAAGAGCCTGCCTTCAGGGTTGAACTCCCGACTCCACCTCTAAGCCGGGTGAGGGCAGATCCTTCACGGCACACCTCAGTTCCCCATCTGGGAGGTGGGGGTGAAAGACCCTGTGGAGGGGATCAGCGAGAACGTGTGCCCAGTGGCAGCCATGCCAAGGCTGCGTCAGGACGCCATGGGTTGTTGTGTGGCTCTGCAGGACGGGCACTCAGCCTGGCATCTCCTCCCAGGTGACCCCTACAGTCTGCACCGGGCTGTGTCTTTAATTTTGCCTTGGTGTAGCATGGGGTCCTCTTCTAGTCCTCATGGCCTCAGAGGTACCCCAGCACAGAGCCTCCACGGCCCTTTAGATAGGGAAGCAGCCATCCTGTGCCCAGCGGGGTGCTGAGGCCCATTGAAAACATCAGCCCAAATGGGAGCAGGTAAGAAAAGCTGGAACTACTGAATAGAATAAAATCTTGGATTTCTCAGCACCAGGCCTGGCTCTGCGTGGGAGGCACCAACCCATGTCCCCCCAGCCCCCACCTACTCCGTTCTGTTTATAGTGGGAGGACTTGCCCTGCCCCCCAGGTCTCTAACGCCAGGAAGGGTGGGACCTTGTCTCCTGCAATTAAGGTGTTCAGAGGAGACCCCAAACTAACGAGCTTATCATATGGAAAGCCTGGTCCTCCGACAAGGAGAGGCCACTCTGCTCCAGGAACTTTACTCCTATTGTGTGTACGGGCCACAGCCCATTGATCTGACACCCTCTGGATCGAGATAAGTCAGGACTAGATGTGAAATCCCCAAGTGTTGCCAGGGATAGAGACAGAGAGCTGCTGGTGGAGACGTCAGCCCCTGTTTAGACTACCCTTCTGCTGACAAGCTGGTCCCCTGGCAGGGGTCCTCCGTGGGGTAAGGCTTTCTGGTGCTATGGCCACCGTTCACAGGGCACTAACTCAACAGCCCTGTGAAGGCGGTCCTGTTATCACCCTCTTTTTTTTTTTTTTTAAGAGAGAAGGTGTGAGCCGGGGTGGGAAGGGGATGGGCAGAGAGAGAAGGAGAGAATCTTAAGCAGGCTCCACGCTAGGCTCGACCCAGGGCTCGATCTCCCGTCCCTGAGATCATGACCTGAGCCAAAATCAAGAGTTGGATGCTTAACCGACAAAGCCACCCAGGCGTCCCCCACCCTCATTTTCAAAAGAGGTTGAATCAATATATCCGAAGGTCACACAGCTATTAAGTGACAAAACCAGGATTCAAAGTTTATGCTCTTTTGGCCTCTGTGGTTTCTTCACAGCTTGGAGTTCCAGGTTTTCCAGTGATGACAGGTCTTAAAGAACATTTCTAGGGGCTCCCGAGCGCACATATCTACAACAAACAGGCTGGCCAATGATCAGGACAAGAGCCCCGGGCTTTCTCCAGGGGAAGTCATGCTGAGCTGACGTTCCAGAGCTCTAGTAGCTAGCAAAAACATGTCAGCGGAGGAAACCTAGCGTTTTAGCGTATCGAGACTTTTCAAAGGTGTTTGGCAAGGTTCCGTGCCAAAAATGTTCTCGTACCTAGAAGAAACTGAATTGCTTCGCTGGGGCTTTGCAGGGAATGTTTTGTCATGAGGGGAAGGAAGATATTCCGAAGGATGCATGTGCACCCCTCGTGGTGGAGAATGGGAAATAGCAGTGCCTCGCAGGGATTGATGCTTGTGGGGTCTTAGGGCCTATTTTTTAAAATTTAAGATCTGGAAAAGGAAGCATATAGTGAAAATGCCAAGTCTATAGGATTCTTGGGAAATGAGAAGCCAAATTAATGGAAGGTGTAGGTTTTTTGCTTTGGTTCCCAAAAACTTGCTAATGATCAGCATTTTGTTGGCCTGATTGTCACAGTGCCGTACAAGTGGTTTCATCCATCCCACACCGAACTCTCGTGCGCCCCCTAGACGCCAGGCACCGTGCGGGGCGCAGACGCGGATCACGCATAGTTACCCTGCTTTACACAAGTGGGATTCAATGGGTCTTTCACTTGCTCAATTTACTTACTGAGGTATTGTGAACAGTACAGTGCAAAGAACTACCTCATTCTTTTTCATGTCTGCCCAGTGGCATTTCCCTGGGAAGTGACCACATACCTATTTCATCCGTTCCCTCTTGTTGGGCCTTTGCACTATTTCTGGATTACAATATAGCAACAGTATAGCCTTAAACATCCCTGTACCCCGATATTTGCCCATCTGGACAATGTGTTTCTGAGGATAGTCACCTGGAAGGGAAATTACAGGGTCAGAGGAGATACACATTTAAGTTTTTTTTGTGAATACTGATGAATTGCCTGCAAAACACATCTCATTCAATTTTAATTACCCCCAAAGCATCTGGCAATGCCTATTTCCTCAAATCCCTACCAATATTGGATATTATATTCATTTCCTATTGCTGCTGTAACAACCTACCATAAATTTGGTGGGTTTAAAACAACACAAATTTGTCATCTTACAGTTCCGGAGGTCAGAAGTCTGACACGAGTCTCACCAGGCTGAAATCTGAAATCACAGTGTCAGCAGGACTGCGATCATTCTAGAGGCTCTAGGAGAGATTGTTCTTAGCCCGTGGTCCCCTCCCATCTTCAAAACCGGCAAAGTCTGGGGGCACCTGGGTGGCTTCGTCGGTTGAGCCTCTGACTCTTGGTTTCGGCTCCGGTCATGATTTCAGGGTCGTGAGATCGAGCCCCATGTCAGGCTCTGCGCTGTGGGGAGTCTGCTTGAGATTCTCTCTCTCTCCCCCCCACCCCTCCCCCCACTCATGCGCATGCTCTCTCTCTCTCTCTGTCTCTCTCTCTCTCTTTCAAATCTTAAAAACTCAGCGAAGTCTGGAGTCTCTCTCACCTGGTGTTACTCTGACACTCTTCTGCCCCCCTCCCATTTTCAGAGCCCCTTACAATTACCTTGGGCTCACCTGGATAATTAGGATTCTCTCCTTATCAGGTCAGCTGACTAGCATCCTGAATTCCACCTGTGACCTGAATTTCCCCTTACCTTGTAGCCTGACGCGTGCACAGGTTCCAGGGAGTCGAATGTGGACCTTTTGGGAGCGGGGCATTTCTCTGCCTACTGCAGATACTATCAGCCTTTTTAGTGGTGTCCACTCTAAGTGAAAACATGGTATCCTGCTCTTCTAAGTTGCATTTTGTCAGTTATTTGTGAGGTTAAACATCTTTTTCTATGTGAGGAGGCGGAATGGTTTCTATTATCGTAAGTTGTCTGTTCGCGTCTTTTGTCTCCTTTTCTATTGAATTGCCTTTTTTTTGTTGTTGTTGGTTTCAATTGAGTTATAAATTTTTGAGAGCAAGGACTTTTTTTTTTTTTAAGATTTTATGTATTTATTTGACAGAGAGACACAGCGAGAGAGGGAACACAAGCAGGGGGAGTGGGAGAGGGAGAAGCAGGCTTCCCGCCGAGCAGGGACCCCGATGCGGGGCTCGATCCCAGGACGCTGTGATCACGACCTGAGCCGAAGGCAGATGCTTAATGACTGAGCCACCCAGGCGCCCCGAGGGCAAGGACTTTTTCACATTCATGTTTACATCTGAGTGCCTACAGATAGGGCCCGATTCAGAGAAGCTCCGCAGAGCCCATTGGCCCTCCCTCCATCACTCCCACCCCATTCTCTTGCTCTTCTGCTTTGGAAGAAGTGTCTGGACCTGGACGCTTCCAGCCGAACTGGCCGAGTTGAGTGTGTCTAGAAGGCGTGATGGTCTGGTGGCTTACTTCCTGCACCGTGGACTTCTCAAGCCATGATGGGCTCTGGGGTCAAACAGCCTGAGGGCGCAGCCCTCCGCCCCGGCCTGGCCCTTCCGGCAGGCATGCTGGCGTTTTCGGGTTGCCCGTATGGGAAGAGGACAAGCATTGACCCTTCCTTTTGCGAGGAAGGGCCCCTCTCGCCGAGCTGCCCCACCTTGCCATGCTGAGGCCCTGACAAGACCCACCACCGATGACCCGGCGTGGTGCAGCCCCCGGGGGGGGCTCGACACCCCCGATCTGCCTCGTGACTCTGACAGGCAGCAGGGAGAGATTACTTTCCCCGTCGCTGACCTAGAAATGGAGGCTCAGAGAAGCTCCCCAACATGGTATGGCTAGCTTGGGGTACGGGCACTCTTCCCAACACCGGCCCTCTCCGTGGCCTCCCTCTCTCCCCCATTTCTCCAGCCCCACGGGCTGGCAGCCCCGAGAAGGCACCTGGGCCGCAGCGCCCATGGCAGCCACACCCCTCCGCCCTTGGGAAGCTAGCAGCTGCCTTGGCCTGCCGGACCCGGACCCGGACCCAGGACTCTGAGGAGGGGGCCACACGGAGCCCTCTGCAACCCTTTCCTTCCTGGTCAACAGCCTGGGCTCCGCCTCCTCCTGTGCCACCGCCCTGGGGCTGGAACTCATTACTCTTTTATTAAATCCATCTGCTCTGCTTGGAGACGGCTCCACGTCTCGGCGCTCCCTGCCCTGGATATGTGGCGGGGGGCTGCACACAGATGCCATTGTGTGAACTGGGACGGCATCCTGGAGGGGAGACGCCCAGGCACGCTGTGGGGGCGAGGGCCCCGCCCGGCCTGGAGGGTGCGGACGCTGAGCCGCAGGAGCTAACTGGGCTCTGGAGGGAGGGGTGTCTGGAGCCCCTTCTGCAGCCCCCAGAGCCTGCGGGGCCTGGGATGCAGGGGGGCTTTGCCCTTGCAGGGCACCGCGGGCTCGCTGCCTGGCCTTCCACTGATGAAGCCGCTCCCTCCCTCTCCGCAGGAGTGCATCATCGACGAGGACTGCGGGCCCACCAGGTATTGCCAGTTTGCCAGCTTCGAGTACACCTGCCAGCCTTGCCGGGACCAGCAGACCGTGAGTGCGCCCAGAGGCCTCTGCGGCTGCAGCGTGGGGGCCATGGGGGCTGGGCTGGGTCCCAGAGAGGAGGACCTGGCGGGGAGGGCCGGCAGCCCCATGGTTCTCAGTTGGGCTTCCGGAAGCCTTCAGTGGGCTTAACCATGGCCATGCTGGGAAGAGCCTCTCCATGATGCCCAGCCGGGGGGCTGACTCCTGGAGGGACCAGGAAGCCATGTGCAGACCCGCCGCGTGGTCCCTGGCTCCACTGCCTGCCTCATGGGTGACAGAGGGAGAGAGGGAAGACAGAGCCCCACACCTGCCCCTTCCCCTGGGGCAGACCCGTCCCCAGGCTGTAACACTACTGCAGCCCCACCCCCACCCTCCAGATCTTTCTCCCAATCCGCCCAGAGAAGGCAGAAGGAGGCCAGGAGGGAGGCAGAGTGCGGCTCCGGTAGACATTTCACAGAGAAGCACGAAGCCCGGGAAGCGGAAACTCCCTCCACCCAACAGCTGTTTTGGACAAAGCCATATGGGCTCATTGGCTTCTCTTGTCCTTTTTCATGATTAAGACAGTAACACAGCACGATGACAAGTGTGGGAAATGGAGGGCTTCTTACTCCCCTGTCGGTGCCGTCCGTGGTCAGGCAACTGCAGGTGTCCCTCGCGCCTGCCGTGTCTGAGCCCGACCGCGGGCTCCCAGGCTGTTGTGCCCACTCCCAGCGGCGGCACCCACGGGCCCTCCCCATCCACCAGGCCTCCGGGTTGGGCCTTGAGTTAGCTCTCAGAATCCGGCTGCTGCCTGCCTCTGTGGGCCAGAAGCCACCCTCCGTCCTGACTACGGAGCTAATAGAAAGGAGCCAAGGCACAAGCCTGTGGGGGAAACTGCGGGACACACTGCGTCCTTTGCAAAATCTCAAGTTGCCTAGGAAGACCCAGTTACAGGAAGGACTCCCCTCAGGTGCCACTTTCCCAGTGTCCCGCCCCTCACATCTCCCATCTCTGCCCCCTGCCTTCCACTGAAAGCCCCATAAACTAAGACCTCGGCAGTTGCCCCCCACACCCCACTTGCCCCCCTCGCCCAGGGTGATGAGAGCATGTGCTTAACACACCTGTGGCATCTTCAGGCTTTCAGGGCTAGGAGCCCAGCAGGCTGGGTTCTCTCAAGTGCGTGAGCCGGCATGCTTGCGTTTGCCCACCTCTCTGCAGCTCTGTACCCGGGACAGCGAGTGCTGTGGAGACCAGCTGTGCGTCTGGGGTCACTGCACCAAAACAGCCTCCAAAGGCGGCAACGGGACCATCTGTGACAAGCAGAGGGACTGTCAGCCTGGGCTGTGCTGTGCCTTCCAGAGAGGTGGGTGGGCTCTGCGCTGAGTACGGGGCAAGCCCTGTCCCACGCTCCACCACACGAGGCTTCCTGGGGCCCCATCCATGCCAGACACACCTCTTCAGGGTCCCACCGCCTGGGCAGGCCCCCAGATGCTCACTCAGGGTGTGACCCAGCCCCACAACCTCTGCCTGAGGCAGGCCCCCGCCTGGAGTGGACCACCATCTCTCTTGCTCTCTCTCTGTCCCCTGTTGACACCTAGAAAAGTTAAATTCCTTCAGGATGCATGAGCTCAGGGCAGGAGGAACACCCCCAGATGGGTGGGATTTGAACAACCCCTCTCCACCCTCCAGCTCATTTCCCAGGCCCCGAAGGTAGCACCTGGCTCCGTGCTCTTTCCTGAGGACAGCCCCCTTCTATTCCTATTCCATTCTCACTGCCCCTCCCGGGTAAGGTTGCTCAGGCACTCCCCCTCCTGCCAGGTTTCTGAAAATCTCCCCCTTAGCTGCCTCCCCAGCTCAGCCTCTGCAGCCCCCAGTCCACCTGCTCCCTGCTGTCCCAGCCATTTTCCCCAGGTCAGCTCTCGCAGCGTGGTTGCTCTGTTCTGGCTCCTCAGTCTGCCTTTCAAGGCCTCGGCCAGCTGCAGCTTCTCTGTCCGCCTTTTCTCTCCAGGGCTCCCAGCCTTTCCCACCACGCCCAACCCCAGGCCTTTATTGGCGCTGTGTCCCAGCCTTGAGTGCCTTTCTTAGACTCTTGATTTCTCCAGACTTTTGGCTTCAAAACCCAGCATAAGCCCTCGTCTCCACGTAGTCCTCCCTAAGTGCTCCAGCCCTCCTGAGCCCATCCTGCCCTTGTTTCTTCTCATCCCACCTCTTCAGTTTTAATCTCCACTTTGCGGTTGAGGGGGAAAGGTCGGGGCTGTCCCCCATTTCTCTGCTCCCTTCCGTGGTGCCCCCCTGCTCGATGCTGGGCACGCAGGGATGACTGTCCACTGGCCCCAGGTCTGCTGTTTCCTGTGTGCACACCCCTGCCCGTGGAGGGTGAGCTGTGCCATGACCCCGCCAGCCGGCTTCTGGACCTCATCACCTGGGAGTTAGAGTCTGACGGAGCTTTGGACCGATGCCCGTGTGCCAGTGGCCTTCTCTGCCAGCCCCACAGGTGAGGCCCCGCCTGCCCTCCCTATCAGAGGTCGAGAGCAGATGAGGTGCCACCCAGTGGGATCTCAGGAGCAGAGGGGTGATGTGTTTAGGGTAGTTTAGGGTAGGTTTAAGTGGAGGTGTCCTTGGATCATCCAGAGGCCGAGTCTCACAGCAGTCAGTGACTGTCGGTCTGGGGCTCAGGAGAAGGTGTGGCTGGGGGTACGGATTTGGAGCTCGTCTGCATGGTGGTTGAAGCCTCATGAGGAGGTGATCCAGGGAGAGGGTGTGGAGGCAGAAGAGCTGGGAGCTGAGGCGGGAACCCAGGCCCTTCACAGTGAGGGACAGACCGAGGAAGAGCCGGCAGAGGTGACTGAGAAGGCACAGAAGTAGAAGGGAAACTGGGAGAGAGGGCCCCCAAATTGGGCTCTGCTAATAGTGTCCTAAGCTGCTGAGAGACCATGAAGCATCTGAGGTGTGGCCTCCCTGCAGTTACTACTCACCTTCCTCGCTGCCCAGCAGAATCCAGGGTGGCTGGGCAGACACAGAGGACTCCCCGGCCCCGCCTCACGAGGCCCGGGGCTGCCCACAGGTGCGGCTGATGTGACAGTCAGGGGCTGCTGCCACGTGGAGGCCCAGATGGGCAGGCGGCTGAGAGGGGCCACACACTGCCGTAAACTCTCAGGCCCCGCAGTGCTCAGGGCCTGCCCCAGAGAGTCTCACCGGAAGACAGACCTCCCCTGGAGGTGTGGGGCGGGGGGGTGCCCCTGGAAAAGTGACCGTCCCTCAGCCATCTTTTTTAAGGTAGGATGTGGACGGGAAGGTAATACTCCGTTGAGGTGTTAGAGGAGGTGTGAGGGTGAGCTCAAAGCGAGGGGCCTTGTTTCGGGCGCGGGCCTCCCCCGTGTTGAGGGCCCTGCGTCACCCCTCCCCCACAGCGCAGGCCAGGGCCTTCGGCTGAGCCCAGCCCCGGTCTCTCCCCAGCCACAGCCTGGTGTACGTGTGCAAGCCGGCCTTCCCTGGGAGCCGAGCTGAAGACGGAGAGAGCCTGGGGCCCAGGGAGGCCCCCGACGAGTACGAGGATGGCAGCTTCATTGAAGAGGTGCGCCAGGAGCTGGAGAACCTGGAGAGGAGCCTGTCTGTGGAAATGGCACTCGGGGAGCCCGGTGCTGCCTCTGAGCTGCTGGAAGGAGAAGAGATTTAGACGGAGGCCTGTTCTGCGGGTAGACATGCGATAGAAATAGCTAATTTATTTCCCCAGCTGTGTCCTCTAGGTGTGGGCTTTTTTCCATGGCCTCTTCCCAGTACATTTTCCCTCTGGCTTAAAACAAAACGAGGTGCTGTGCATTTGTCCAGCTCCCGCGGACTGTACACCATCCATCACAGTCCGGGTGCCTGGGTCAGGCGGTGGGGAGGGTGCGGGGAGTGTGTGGGAGGGTGCAGGGCTGCCGCGCTGGTGCAGATTACTGGCCACTTGGCCTCTCGTGGCTGGCACCTGGCATGTTTCCTTTTTTCTACATCACCTTGAGAATTGGAGGAGGGGAGGGGCCGGAAAAGGATGCAGATGTCCCCATGACGGGTTTTGGGGAAATGTGAACTCATACATATGGAGAACGGTGCCCTGCTTTGCAAATGTGAGCCTGGCGAAATGTAACAAATGAATTTTCCATGTACTTCTTCCCATGGGCACAGGCAAGCTGTGCCTTCCGCTGCCATGGGTGACGTGTTCCGCTCGCTCCGTGTCATGTGCATCCCTGTCCTGTCAGCAGTGTTCCTCAGCTCCTACGTCTGTCCGGGGGCAGCAGTTTCATACCCCTCACCACAGTCTGGCGAGGACAGTGGCGGTCTCCCCATCTGTCAGCATCTTGGAGTCTCAGAGACACCAAGTTGCTTGCCCGGGTCACACAGCGAGTGAAGACCAGTGCAGGATTGCTCCCAGGTGTGATTCCAAGCACATGCTTTCCCTACCCCTCCCTGCCAGCCCAGTGCCACCTAAAGTACCCTCTAAAAGGAGGCTGGATGGGAATTTTTCTTTTGAGGCATATCCAGAATTGAGGTCAGTCTAGTTCACTGTAAGATTAAACTTCTACTGTTAGACGTAGCATTCTCCCTAGTGTGGGGGTGGCCATCATCCCAGTGCAGAAGCAAATGGTATCAACACTCTCCCCCTATGGCAGGTGGTTATGTTAGCGACTTGGAAGGTGCTTGGTTGGTGCAGAATATATACGTCCACTTGCCAGAAACAGTACTTAAGTAATTGTAGGGCCAGGATTATAAATGAAATTTGCAAAATCACTTACCAGCAACTGCAGACCATTATCAACTACATGGAGAAAATCAAAGCAAGGCTTTATGAAATACGGCTGTAATATCCAAACTGAGAGCACTGGGCTGCATGTTATTCCGTAAGCGATATTTGCAGGTGCCATGGACTGTTTCCATCATGTATTCATCCAGAGTTATTAAATTTTAAAATTGCACATGACTGTATAAGCATGCTTTGAGTTTTAAATTATGTATAAACACCAATGTTGCATTTAAAAATCAAGCATAAATCACTTAAACTACTCCTTTGTAGTTCTTGGATGTCTTTTTTCCTTTTGACTTTGAATAAATAAAAAACACTTTGAGCCAGAAAAAATAAAATGGAAATGAACTGCCTTGTTAAAAAAAAAAACCCGAAAAGACTTCCACATAGGCAAATTTTCCAGACAAGTGAAACACACCTGTTTTAGCACCAAAATATTTTAGAAATGCTAACCATTTTTGTCAGGGATTAGTCTTAAGAGTGGGAATACTTCACTGCCTTCTGAAAGAGTAAATGGAATGTATATGACTCTAAAAAAAAAGAAAAAAAGATTTGAGAGAGAGAGCAGGAGTTGGGGAAGGGCCAGAGAGAGAAAGAGAGAAGCAGACTCCCCCACTGAGCAGGGAGCCCGATGCGGGGCTGGAGCCTGATGCGGGGCTCGATCCCAAGCCCCTGGGATCATGACCTGAGCTGAAGGCAGATGCTTAACTGAGCCACCCAGGCGCCCCTGGCTCTTTTCTTTCTATTCAAATGTGGTTCCGATCGTAACACAGATCTTTAGGGACTGTAATTATAAAACTACTATATATTAAGGTCAGCTGGGTGGCAGGCGCCAGATTAGGCAGGCTACCTATATTACCTCATTTAATCTTCATTGAATCTAGGAGTATTTTCTTCATTTAACAGATGAAAAAAATGGAAGCTCAAAAATATTGGGTGATAGAGCTAAAAGTCAAACAAAAACAGTATCTAGTGTAGTCTGCTCAGGATATACTAATTAATTTTAAGATCAAATATAGAGCTGCTCTCTATTCAATGTCAAAGTCATCACGACCACTCTACGTCCTTATCACTCAACAGTTATTTACTGAGAGCTGCTCAGAACCAGGTGCTGTGATAGGCTCTGGGGGTGCCAAGTGGATCCAGAGAGGGCTCCTACCCTGAACGCATCACGGCCTCCCAAGGCATACACATTAAACCCAGCACCCACAAAGCAAAAGCAGTCAACCCGGTGTCAGAACAGTGTTATGGGAGCCTCAAAGGAGCACTTGGTTTGGGAGAACTGGCATGGGGACTGGCTCTCAAAGATCAGAGGAGTTTATCAGGCAGTCCGAAGGAGTAGGCAGAGGCACTCTGAGCCGGGGCAGAAAAAGGGATGGTATATAGAGGAAACAAAGTAATTCACAGTGGCTGGAAGGCAAGGTAAATTTGAACGAGTGTTTGAAGAAGAGGCTTGAAATGGTTTCAGTCAACGAAAATGTTACTGAGTTTCTACTGTATGTCAGGCCTTACCTATATTAAGTGCCAGGAGAACGTGGAACATGAGATAAAACTAGGTCCTCCCTCATGGAATTCTATCCTGCACCACTTTTGTCATCAGAGCCTCCTTCCAGGGGGAAACTGCAATTGACAGAACACAGTTGGCACAGTTACTGGAAAAACAGAACCCCTGCGTATTTGTATCTCAACAAGTTGGTACTCCTGAATTAAATGGGTTACTCAAGGATCATAAAAGATGCTGAACACTAAGTGTGCCCTCTGTACTGGGGAAAGAGGCAGACTGGGAGCAAAGAAAGCAGAGAGGGAGCATCGTCCCCACTTCTCAGGCAAGGCTATAGGGTCTACTAATAATTCCTGGGCTGGTGAATTCTCAGGCTCTGACCAGTCGGAAGACCTGCTTCTCCAGTAGAGAGTAGCTGGTAAGCGGAGGAAGAGTCGGTGCCGTCACGGGGAAGGGGCAGAGCATTCCTCCCTGATGCTTTTTTGCCCTCCTAGCTTCGCCACTATGATTGCTGCATTCTTTTCTAAATGGTCACACATGCTTTCACACACTCTTGACTTTGTCATGTATCCTTGTTTCTAAAAGTCAAGTTTTGAAAACACTGTATCTAACCAAGTGGTCATACAGCACCCTTCTTCCCCACAGGAAGGACACTGAAGGAGTGTCTTCTGGTTTCGTGTACACCTAGTCTCGATTGGCCACAACCTTTATTTGGGCCCTCAACTCCTTTGCAAACCTGATAAAAATATTTTACTAGCCCCCCAGAAAACTATACGTTACACACAGTTTTGCTTTTTTAAAAGACTTGAATTGCCTTATAAGGCTTCTGACTAATAGTGACCAAAATATTGATTTGTTTTTCAAAAATTAAACAATTTAGATGGAATAGTTTTATTTAGCAAATAAAAAACTTGCTACTTCAGATTATCCTCTATTCCATATACTTTAGACTACAATTTGTAAGTCACAAATGCAAGGTTAGGGTCTTGATGCTAAACAACGGGACAAAATTCAGAGGGAGATCTTTTCCAATCGGAAAGCAAATACTAGCGAATGAACCAGAATAAACGATTTTATTGTATTCCATACATTCACAGGTCACTTCCAGATTTAGCAACGACACTGATTAGCAATGCTCTGATTCCATGCACTCATTTAGCTTAGACCACGCTGGAAGTTCTCTCTCTCCCTCTCTCCTGGCCTAGAGCGGACACAACACCCTTCCTAACAATGCAGCCTGGCAACGGTTTTCTAGCTGGGGCATAGGTTCACAGCCTCCCTCCCCCTGCCCTCATCTTCTCTAAGTACTTCCCATCCATTATGAAAGAGACCGTCTAATACTCTAGTGTAGGGCTCCTTCACTATTTTTATCTCATCATGACTATTAGCCCCTACTTACACTTCCTTGGTTTGGCAACTGGACTTCCAGCTAGCAAGCTTCTGTACAGACCAGCTAGACACAGCGTGGTCGTGAAACCACAAGCTTTTCTTTGACCAGAACATACCCCTCGCCTTCAACACCTGACTCAGATATGTAGGTACTTGGTTCTCACCTGGCGTGCCTGGCTGACGCAAACCCATCTTTCCCATGGTAGCAGCTCTTCAAAACCTTGGTGTGACCTGTGAGGAACAGGGTCACAATTTATTGCATGTGGCTCGTGTCACCTGCCCCACACAGTCCGTGCTCTAACTCTCGGCTGATGGGTCCTCACAGGATTCTCTTAACCTGAGGGAGACGGACACACATTCACTTCCCTCACGTAAATTACCACTCCCATCACCACAAATTGAGTTTGAAAAGTTCGCCACCCCTTTGCTGAAATTGTTAAAGTGCAACATTGTGTTCTCACTCTATCAGGCACTGAAAAGCAAGAAGCTTTAAATTTTTTTCTATTATTTTCTTTACTCTTGATATTTGTGGTATGCCTGCAAGCAAACACAAAAACAAAAAGCAGGGCAGAAGGCACAAAATGAGGAGGTGTGAGAATTTTACCATTTACTCTTAAAGGAACACCAAACCAAACCAAACCAAACCAAACCCAAAGCCCATTTTGTTTACAATCAGCCTCTTCTGCTCCAGAGAGTGGGTCCTCAAGAGCAGAAACTCAATTTATTAACCCCTACATTCCAAGTAAGTAGGCCTGTATTAGAACCAAAGAGCTGTCGTGTTACATCAGAAAATCCAAGTGATCCAAAAGACAATGCACCAAAAACGCTTCCAAGTTTTTCCTCTGAGAACGCCAACTCCACTAAATGCAAACTTGGAACATACTTCAGTGAAATTTAGCAGAATGCTACACAGTTTACATGGAATAAAAATTAGCCAGAAAAATACCTTAGAAAATATTTTTCCCCCCCGTGGATTTCAAGAAACTTTAAAGATATTATGGAATTCTCAATTATTATGTTCAAAGTACAGAGCCAACATCTGCTAATACTATTTTCTAATTCTATCTTTCTTAAAAGGAAAGAAGGTAAAAACCTGATTTTGAAATATTGATAGGATCCTCCAAAGTTAAGTATTAACATCTTTTCATCTCTCTTATGAGAACTTTACTGTAAACGTACCTTACAGAAATGAGATAATTATTCAGTACATGTTACAAAATGTTAAAACAAATCTATTCTTAATCCAGATTCTTCATCCACAAAAGTTTAATGACTAAAATAACACAACAGAATGAACAAATGTTTTATTGGCATGTTCATTGTTGTAAACAGCATCTGGCATGAAAAAATTTTACCAAAACCTTTTTATTGACTTTTATAAATTAGATGGCATTTTCAAAATTTATGTAGGATTGTGTTCATTGAAGTCCTATTTAGCAAAGCAAAAACTTGCCAATTCTAATAGACTTTGCAATGAAATCATGTTGACTGCATCAGCCTGTGCAGTGACCTGACTTACTAGCAAGTTTTTTCAACACGATGTTAAGACGCTTCCGCAAAGTTAAACTACATGTAACTACAAATCAACTCCAAAAATTAAAGTGGGACTTACAAGGGTTCTAGAAGATTCAAACTTGAAGTAAACCTTCAAAAATAAATGTACAAAGAAAAAAAAACTGAAGCTGCTGAACAGAAAAACCTCATTAACAAGGGCAAATACAATCGTATGGGACCCAGCACTGAGGAACCTCACTGAGGATTACATTTACATAGACTGCTATACTCCTCAATGTACACAAATGTACATCATGAATGATATGTGAAAAGAATAACGATGGGAAATAGTTGAACTGCAATTATGATAACTCAATAGGATCAATTTTATTTACATGCTGAATGAACGAGTGAAACGTATTCTCTACATCCATAACTTAAGTACAATCAGTTATAATTACAATATTGCAGCAATTTGAGCTGCTACCTGCTGGGAGAGGTCTAAGGGAAATGTTTTGATGTTCCAGAATAATGTTCTTAATACTTTGCAAAAAACGAAACAAAATAAAAACACAACTTCACAATTCTTTACTGGGTTATGGCTGGTTCTAAGAATTTCTTTCTTCAGCTCCTATTTTTGCTGCTTTCCAAAGGTCAACATACGTTGCATTTACTTCCGAATTGTCAATGAGGTAATGTGTGTATCAGTGAAATAAACAGAAAATTCATTCATTCATGGCCTTTGCACAGCTTTTATTATGAAGCTATGAGCATCCTGTCTGAGGCTAGTTTTACTAGCGGCTATGTGCACATTTGTCCGCGATAAAAGAAGTACTCATTCCCCTTCCCCCTTTTCTAGTAGCAGGTTTTGCTTTTTTTTTTGTTTTGTTTTGTTTTTATTTTTTTGCACATCCCTTTTCACTTTACAGTACATTTGACTATAGTGCACAACATGATTCCAAGTCAAAACAGTGGCCCATCGGGCCCTGAGCTTCTGATTGGTGAAGGGCTGTCCAATCAGTGCTGGTGTCACTGGGTTACCCCTAACCATGTCCGGCCATAATGGCACTACACAGTAGCAGTGAACCATCTAATTAAAACCAAAAATCCCCCAGGGAAAATGCTACACTAGCAGAGTCAGTCTTGAGTCAGATCTTTATTTGGTGCTCCATCCAGATATATTTTTAGTGCTTTCTCTTTCCGAGGTGAGTACGTTACACGATGTCCCGTCTTCTGGAGTCGACTGCTTTCTTTTTTCATCAGTTCATTTCTTTGCTCATCTGTTAACTCCATTAATTCTTCTGTCTTATCCCTGTTTAAAATATTAATTACGTATTAGGTCAGTACAGCCATCTGCCTTTATTGACTTATGCTTGAATGTTATAATGCTCCTTGGTGAGAAAATGAAATGTGATTGTCACTGGTGAAGTTAACTAATCTCACACCTTAAGATGTCCTGGATTTCTAATATGTTTATTAACACAGCACTCACTTCTAAAAATGGCATAGAATAACTTCCATGCTATTATTGGTATAATAATAGCTATCACTTATTGAACATTTATATATAACAGGTACTATGCCAGTTTTTTTAAATGCAATAGCTCTAGTTCTCATAAAATCCTGCAAGGTTGACATCATTGTCACCATTTTACAGATGAGGAGCTAGGTAAATAACAAAGCCTAATCTGAACTCATATCTGTCACAGGCTCCAATGACTATTCTTTTCCTCTGTATCTGTGTTGGCTCATACGGTAACCTCCTCCTCCATGTGCCTACCGAACGCTTGAAACCTACTAGAAGTGTAACACACACTATTTCTAGGACTTACTATAAGAAAAAAGATGTAAAACATCTCATGAATGACTTTTTATATTGATTACATGTAATGATAACATTTTGGACATAGTGGGTTAAAATACTTTATTAAAATTAATTTCACCAGTTTCTTTTTAAAAAGCTTTTTAAAGTGTGGCTACAAGAAAAATTCAAAATGTAATGTGTGCCTCTTGTATTAACTACTACTGATTAGGGCCGCTCTATATCATAAACATAGTAAAGGAAAAAAAAAACATAGTAAAGGCATTTACAGAAAACAAGATACTATGCACACAAAAAAAATGTTACATCACTGGGAGTAACAAATACATTGTAAATGTACCTATAAAATATGACTGCACCATCATCACAGATATAAAGAGGCCAGACATTCAGGGTAGAAACTTTAGGATTCCAGTCCAAATCCTGATGAATATCAAGGACAGAAATATCACAGGGAAAAGTTCCTCTACCCTAGGGAAAAAATGAATGAATGAATAAACCATGCTGTTAGCCATGTTTATTGAGCACTAGTATGCAAATGCAAACAATCTCAGGGCTTTACCTTGGCAAATTCAATATCTTCCAAAGGAATTCCACTGATTTCAGAAAGCTGTAAAAGGAAACATTTTATATGAGTTCATTTAAAAAACTAAATTTGTTAAAATAAGTCATCAACCTTTTTTTAAATTTTATTATGTTATGTTAATCACCATACATGACATCATTAGTTTTTGATGTAGTGTTCCGTGATTCATTGTTCGCGTATAATACCCAGTGCTCAACCATCAACCTTTTAACCCACACAGAAATAGCTTGATTTTTTTTCAAAGATGTAATGTTTGCTATAAAATGTTAGGGAAAAAAAAGCAGAAAGATGAATTGTCTCCCTTCTCCCCTGCAAATGCCATGTCCCAGAAATACCAATTTAGTATATTCCTTCCAGACCCTTTCCTATGCATATATAAACTACATCACATATTTCTAAAATACATAAAATTACATTTATGAAACATCTCTATAGAATAATTTTATACAGCCTATTTATAAGAACAGGATACAGAGTAACCTCATTCTCTTCAACAGCTTAATATACTATTTTATTCCCTCCTGATGGACATCAAATCTGTTTTTAATTTTACCCAGTTACAACGCTATACTATATACCTTCATGAATATCCTTGCATATTTCTGCAAGTATTTCTTTTAGGTTGAATTCTTAGATGTGGAACTGCACATCTGAAATGTTGCTAATGCCAAACTGAAGTCTGAAAAAATTGTATCAATTTAACTACTTATCAACGTTGTATGATATTGCCTGTTTTCCCCAAACCTTGATGATTCTAGGTATTTTTGATGTTCTAAATTTTCACCACTTTAAGAGGTAAAGAATGCTATTACTGTTTTAACTTGTATTTCTTCTTTAACAAACTGCCTAATCAAGTTCTTTGCCTATTTTAAAATTAGATTGTTCATCTTTTTTTTATTAATGCGGTAGCTCCTTATAAATACGATCGTGTTTCGTATCTGTTTTAAATATTTTTCCCCTTTCTTGTTTTTTATCTTTGTTTATGGGTTGTTTAAAAAAAAATGGGGAGGAGGCTGTGTGTGAAAGGTTTATGCTTTTATGTGATCTCTTCCTTTTTTAGTTTCTGGTATTATGCTTACAAATATCTTTCCATTTCCAGGATATAAAAATATTTTCAATATTTTCATCCAGTACATTTGTCATTTTATTTTATTTTTATATAAATTTAATATATTTAGAATTTATTTTTGTGTTTGGTGTGAATTATGGAAATAAAATTTTTTTCTCAAGATGCTAATTGTCCTAGTACTGCTTAGGAATAATTCACCCAATCCCCATAGAGCCGAAGAATTCCCACCTTTAAAATGAATAATGCAAAAGAGAACTTCATCTGGATTCTTTATTCAATTCCACATTATTTGGCTTTTAAAAATATATAATACAGCAATTTACTCTAGTAACTTCTAACTAATCCTAATTACTGAGGAAAAACTTGATCCAAGTAACTAAAAGTGAGGGTCCACTTCTGGATGGCCAAAAGCCAGTGTAATTTTTCAAAGCACCAGGAACCTAAAGAAACAAGGAGTGCGTGACAAAGTGTCACAAGGTATGAAAGAGACAAAGAAAGAAAGGTTGCCACATTAGTGTTTGGCACTCATTTCCTAGGCCCTCTCTTAAGTAACACAGAGAAAAACAAATGTTAGTTCAATTTGCTTTAAAATGAACTTACCTTCTCTCGCAGCTCATCAACACTACTGCTTTCCAACACAACCTCCTGGAAGAGATCCAGCTTCATCTCTGAAGGTCTCCACCTTCTTGACAGAACTGCAAGCTGGGACATGGATTTCATCTTCTCCACCCCTATGAAGATACAAGATTACGTCACCTTTCTCTTTTCTCTAGAGGTTCGTACTTTGACTTTTTCTGTATTGCCTGACTACCCAAAAAGATTTACTTCAAGCGTTATGCTGAGATAGTGGACATAAAATAACCCAGTTATCCCAAGAAGTTTTTGAGAATACAATACTTCCTCTCTTCCCTCCAGTCTCTGAGGAGAATTCCTTACTCTTTTGCAAGCTCTCCTTTCACCAGGACTCCGCATTCTCCTTCCCGAGTCCTGCTGGACACTGCTCTACCAACTACTCTCTTCTCCGGATTGCCAATCTTTGCCTCTGTGTTGGCTACTACCCCCACAAATCATCTTCACTTCATCTTCTTTCTTCACTCAGACTATCATTAATCCCTCTTTTCATTTACTCAAAGCTTACTGATTCTTCGAAACCCAGCTCAATTGTCTCCTTTCTCTCTGACGTATACAAGAGCAAACGACTGATTTGGTCCTTAGTACCTAGGATTTGGGAATTACAGGTTTGCAGTTCTGGTTCTCTTGTAGACTATGTATCTATAAGGGCAATCACTGGTTCTTACTCATTTCTGTAGCAACAGAGATTAGCAGTGTCTGACAATTTACAGGTTAATAAATGTTTGAGATGTAATCACGTGATTTATTTCTTACTCAACTATTTTGATGCTAAAATATACACTGAAATGATACTGATGCAGGCACCCACCATCCAGGAACATCTCGCAGCTAATCCATCTCAATCCTTCCTAACGAGGGGACCTTCTATGTTCATCATCTCTTCCTGGCCTACCCAGACAAAGTGATTATTCTCTAAGGCCCGAGACACTCAGAGAAGGAATCACAATCTGGAGCACCTGCCTACACAGCATGGTAGACAGTGTCCTAGTTGTTCCTTGTCTCTCCCGTTTACCTGTCAATTAATCAGAGCTTTAACAACTGAAATTTAAAACTGGACCCAAAATATCCTGAAATAGGTGAGCTGTTAGTATTATTGAACCCTCTGAAAACTATCACAATCTTGTGATATTTTAATTTCTATGGGGGGGAAAAAAAGGAAAATCGAAATCTTTCTAGGCGACAGCACTCACCAAAGAACATAGAACTAGTTGTTTCCTTGATATGATCTCCCCAAAGTCAACTTTTCTCCTATTACCTCCTCCAAAAAACCAGTACTTTAAATGTTCCAATGTTGAACATTAAAACCAGGAGGTGTGACAAACACAAGTCCTCTTCTAGGTTACTGTTACAGGTTGAACCGTGTCTCCTCCAAGAGACATTTAAAGTCCTATACCCTAGTACCTCAGATTATGACCTACTTTGGAAATAAGGTTGTTATAGTGGTAATCAGGTTAAAATGAGGTCATTAGGGTGGGCCCTAATCCAGCATGACCAGAGGGGTCATGGGGAAATATGGGGAAATTTGGAAACAGACACACAAGCCCACAGGGAGGACATCATGTGCAGATGAAAGCAGAGATCAGGAGATGCATTTCCAAACCAACAAACACCAAAGACTGCCAACCAACCACGAGAAGCTAGGAGAGGGACATGGAACAAATTTTCCCTCACAGCTCTCAGAAGAAACCAACCCTGCTGACACCTTGATCTCAGACTTCCAGCCTCCAAAACTGTGAAACAATCAATTTCTGTTGTTTAAACCATCCAGTTTGTGGTACTTTGTTATGGCAGCCTAGGAAACTAATACAGTTATTGTTCTCAAAATCTCTGATCAATTATCAATACTACACCCTCTAACAAAAATAAGCCATAATGAAGAAAGAAACTAAATAACAAACCCAGGTAAGAAAACGTTAGCAGAATTTTCTTTAAAAAGTACTTAAAAATGCAACTTTGAAACTGCAACTTCCCTGTAAGGAGAAATTAATATTTTCAAAATTAGAGAAGAGAAATATTTAAAAGGTAACTGGAACCCAGACTAAAGACAGAAGAAAACTTGCTATGTGATAAAAAAAAAAAAACTATAGGCTTTTATTAGTGCCAGAGCATTTCTAACTGATATTTCCCCACAAAAACATGGATAATACCATCAAGAACTTCAAGGAAAACCTCCCAGTTGCTGGAGATATTAATATCTTCTTCATAAATATGATAATCCAAAAAGACAGTGCCAGGATTCTTCCATGTTTTTTTCCTTAGACGAAATCTACAAATGTGATAAGACATTTTAAATTACTGTATTTTGAGATTCTTAACTTAAAAAAATGATGAATCTGACATCAAGGAAAAATGAACTATGTTTAAATACAAATGTCAAGTGGTTATTAATTAAAATTTTGGAAAAATATAATGAGATGCTCCTCAAACTTCAAATTTAGGGTCCTACAGAGGAAGTTCAAACAAATTCTAATAGTTTTGCTTAGTTCTACTAAAAATTAATCTGTAGTACTAAAATTCTGAACAGGACAGGAATTTTTAATTCTAGTTGAGAAAATTATACCAATCCATATCAACTGACCACACAGTCTTTCTTCCTTCCAATTGCTGATGATACTGTAATTTTACTTTACCTGTCAATACTGAGCTCTAAACCACACTGCTCCCTGAGTTGAGGAATTAATTCCTCTTTTGATTGCCGTACAGTCATTCCTTTAGCAAACACAGCATCTAGCAGAAACTTGCATGGCTAGGAATATAAACATCATCAGAGAATTCAATTACACATTCAAATAGGGATATACGAGACATTTTATTTGCACTTTATAGTGTGACAATTCCAGGCCTGAGTTTAGGAATCTATCTTCCGAGGTTCAAGTCTTGGCTCTACTACTGACAAACTCTGCTATCTTGAGCAAGTTTACTTAACACTTCCGTGCCTTTTTTTCATCTGTAAACTGGGGACAGTGTCTTCCTCACAGAGTCATTGTGGAGATTAAATAACATTTATATTTCTCTTCTTATAACAAAATGATCACAATTTTTAAAGTAAAAAGAATCCCTTTTATGGACTAAGATGAGGGATATGCGTACTAATTCTCCAAATACATTTATTCATTGTCTCAGAAGGGACACTGTCTCTGCAAACCCCAACGCTGGAAGAAACATTCACATACAAGAGATATGACAGATGCTCAATAAAATATCTGTTGAACAAATGAAGGCATTTTAGGAAAAATTTATCCCCTTCCAGTAGTCCCTCTTTACCCATGGCTTCCCTTTCTGCATCTTTAGTTACTTGTAGCCACTTGGGGTCTGGAAGCAAATAATCTCCTTCTGACAACTCGCCAGAAGGCCCGTAATAGCCCAATGGTACACTGTAATAATCAGTGCCTACGCCATGTACCTTCACTGCGCCTCATCACACAAGCATTTCATCATTTCATCACAAGAAGGTGACAGGAAATATAGCAAAATAAGATATTATGAGAGACCACATTCACATACCTTTTATTATAGTATACTGTTAAAACTGTATTATTTAATTGGTAATTGTTAATCTCTTACTCTGCCTAATTTGGTAAATTAAACTTTATCAAGGTATGCAAGGTGAAAGCATAGTTTATGTAGGTGTGGTACTATCCGCGGTTTCAGGCATCCATGGGGGGGGCGGGATCTGGGAACATATCCCCTGTGGATAAGGGGGGAGCACTATTACATTTGCTGTTTGGTTTTCACATTTGTCTAGGTCTTCAATAAGATGTTATAAACACCCTGAAAACAGGGACTTTGCCTTTTTCTTCTGGCTTTTTTCCATTGCTTGGCATCTGTTGTATGACCTTGGGCAAATTGTATAATTTCTTTTTGCCTCAGTTTCTTTATCTATAAAATGGGAATAATAAATAGTACTCATATCATAGCTAATTGATGAGGATTACAGGTGTTAATATCTGCGAGCATATGGTAAATGCTACTAGGTCAATGCTTGCTAAAAACTAAAATGACTCTCTGAACACAAAAAGTCCGATATAAGGACTCTACAGATCAACTGCTGTCCTGTACTTCATGATCCTGCACTACACGATCATTTCTAGAAAACAAGCACAAACAATGCCCCTTTTAAAAGCAGGAAATTTCTGCCTCACTCCAGCATTGGTATCAACACTTTAAAGCAGAGGGATGGCAAAAAAAAAAAAAAAAAAGGCCTGAGAGCCACTTCATCTGCTGTCTGTTTTTGTAAATAAAATTTTACTGGGACATAGCTAATCCCACTGGTTTGTGTATCATCTACGTCTGCTTTTGTCTACAGTGGCAAAAATGAGCAGCTGCAACAGAGGCAGTATGGTCTACACAACTAAAATATTTTCTGGAAATAGTGTGCTGGCCTCTGCTTTAAAGAGATAAAAAGAAATGACTAGTCATAAAATCTCTGCACTCTATGTTTTCATTAACTGCCAAAAGTGACCTTACATTGCTCTGAAGGGTATTACTTACCTCTTGTTCATTGACCAGAAGCTGGTACACTTTAACTCTGTATTCTCCTTTTTTAAGTGCTCTCCCCAGTCTAATTGTAATCTATAAATTAAAACATTTTTTTTTAGATGTATTATCTCAGCAGAATAAACAACCCATTCTCCCCACATTGTTTAGTTTGGTCTTCAAAAATTCTCTAGATTATGGACTCTTTGAGAACAGGTATATCTTTTACCTCTGATTCCCAGCACCTAGAATAGTAACTGACACAGAGTGAACATTTAACAAAGCTTTGTTAGATGAACGAAGAAAAACAACAACAACAACAACAAAAACAACCACTAAACATAAAAATAAAATTACCCTTTTAGGGTTATCTATTTCACCTTACTTGGAAACAGGGCAAGATGTTCTCAAATCTATCATTTAAAACAGACTCTAATTATTCAAAATTATTTTAATCAACCTTATTGTCATCTGAAAATGATGAAAGTGTCTCATTCAGTCGGACGCTCTCAAACTCTTGATTGCTGGCATACACTCGAAAGACCTTGAAGTGAGAGGACAAAACTCCAACAAAGGGCTCTAAATGTTGTTTGAAAGCGGCCAGAGTAATTCTTTTATCAACATGCACCATCAACCCTAAGTACAAAAAAACCAAAACAAAACAGAAACAAAAATGTAAAAGGAACCTCTTAGAATATAAATAAAACAGATCATATGCTTTTTATTATACTGTAAGCAGGAAAAAAGTACCCCCTTTCGGTTATTTGACTTTTAGCTCATACACAACATTGAATGGACAAAAAACATGGACACTGAGCATATGATAGACTCCAACAGCTTCAAATGTTCAGAGATATTTAAGTGCTTATTTATTTATTTAGGCTGCTGAATTCCAAACCAAGCTTCCAGGAATTCTTTTCCATTACATACATTTCTAGTTCTACACAGTAATAATGTGGCTCTGGCCGGGCTCCACCCCTATCTCTTCTGCTTCCCGACTAGCCATGTGACATGGAGCAAGCCCCCAGCCTCTCTATAGCCACTTCTTCATTTAAACAATGGAGAGAATAGCACCTACCTCATGGGATTGCAGTGGGAATTCAATGGGGCAATAGGTTTATCATGCTCTTAGCACAGTGCCAAATATCTAGTAATTACTTCAGAAAGTGTTAGTAAATCTAGTTCTGGGATTTCTACTAGAATAAAAATGTCAAGACTAGCATATGAAGATGTCTGTTTATCATGTGGTTGGACTGGAATAGGAAGAGTATCTAAATGGATCAGAAACTCCCACCATCCTCCAAACTTCTATAAAAGCTCTCTTGGCATTGTAATAGGATTATTTTTGGTGAGCTTTATTTTTTTTTAATACTTATTACTCTTTTGTCCTTTATAAGCCACTCATGAGCATACTTCTGGAATATTTCTATTTACTCTAGTCTTCATATTAAAAGAGCAACAACTTCACTCATTTTTCTCTTTCTCTTACAATAGGCAGTACAGAATACATGAGCTGCATGCTGTCGTAGGCCCATGAGGCCTCTGGAGCCATAGCCATAAGCCTCTCTCTAGGGTAGGCTTTGGTTTTCTGTGAAATTTACATCACTAGTCAAGGATGAGACCCTAAAACACGCCTGGTTTATGTTCTCAGGTCATCCCAACTTTTGGGTTGATGAATTTTTGAGTGGATTTCTTCAAATAAATTAATGTTCATTTACTGTTTTCCTGGTTATAAGATTCAGATAGACTACAGAAAAGGTGACAAGTATGAATTAGAATAGAAACATGGTGATGAACTTTTTTGTTACATATACCTTTTCAAGCGGCATTTAATTTCTTTAAAATGTCCATTTCTAAACTTTAAGGAGTGTCCCTAAATGTTAATAATCCAGCTTTTGGCAAATAAGCCTCTATTTATACTACCCAGGAGGTACATTTCTTGAGAAGGATATAATGAAAAAATTACTTGATTAGAAATCAGACGTCAATGACTAGATTTCAGCTTTGCTGCTGTTGCCTAATAAATGACTATCAGTAAGTCACCCAATGTCTCTGAGCCTCAGTTTTCTCATGGGATCATTACACCAGTCTCGTTGATTGCTGTTATGACAAATGTAGCAAATTCTAAATCATTACTCAAATAATAAGCTATTACTGCCATTTTGGTTTCTGTGATAACCTGTAGTAATGTATCACAGGAAGACACAAGTGTTCGTTGTTGCAGTGAAACAGCCTGGCCTGAATGAATTCCTGCCCCCTCCTTATACATTAGATTTGTGACTCTGACTTAACTTCTCTGTACTTCAATTACCTCTATTATAAAATGGAGACAAGAGTATTTACAACCTCATGTGTTTTGGGGTCAGTATATGTAAAATGCTTAATATAGCCCAGGCCAAAATTGATGGCTTGACTGGCTATAATTATAATTTAGAGATTACCATCATACCATTTTTCCTATTTACCTCTTCAAACAGAAGAGTTCAGTCTCTTCAGTGCAACCTCAAAATATCTTTAAGGTTTTTCTTTTTCTTTCCTTTATGTATTTCTTGAATGAGGTGGTAACCAAAATTGTACAAAGAAATTTTCAGTGCAAACACACTGCCATTTTTATTACCTTGACCTCGCTGTCTATACCTGAATGCCTGCAGAGGGCAACTAGGTCACAGTGGAACAGTATTTTCAGAGAAAGGTCTATAATTACTCCCTGAAACAATTCCTGGATTTTAACAAATAGCTTAGAGACCATCTCTTTAAGTGTATTTCAGTTATTACCTAAGTTAATTCCTATACTGTACATAGAATGTCATTCTTCAGGTATCAAGTTCTTTGTCTATTATACCTTGCCATTTCATCCCTCTGCAGAATCTATATTATATTATCTACGTTACCCAGGCACCTATGTTCAGATCACTGAGGAACTGTGATGAACCAGCCTTACTTAGTACAGACTCCTGAAACACCTGGCTGCTGGCTATCATCCCCACTCCTCTCCCTCTAAGCCAGTTTCCATGGTTTTCACTTTTTCTTTTCAAACACAAATAAGCTTTCTGTGTGGCTTCTGAAAGCTGAAATAAACTGTAGTATTTAAATGGGTCCTCTTGATCATGTTTACTATTTCAATAAATGCTAGTAAATTAGTCCACTATGAATTTCCAAAAAGGTGGAATGAGACTCTGCAGACTATAATTCTAAGTATTCCCATTAAATTCTTAAGGTTGAGACTCTCATGCAGTCAAATATCCAGCACATCATTACAAAACAAACCACTTAAAAGAAATTTCTAACCTCTTCCTAAGAGGAGCTTTTAATTTTTCCAATGCCCTAGAAGGGTTGAGGATGGTAAGAAAGCAAGTAACCATAGCTACTAGCTATTTTTCCTTTACTATGATGTGAGGAAAGTAAGGGACAGTGATAGCAGTTAAGAAATAGAGAAATACATACAAGGCTTACAATCAGAATATATGAGTTTGATCCCAGCAATGTGACCCACTAGCTGTGTGACCTCTGGCAAATTATTTTAGCCAGTTTGAACCAGTTTCTTCATCAGTGAAAAGTGTCTAACAACATCAATTTCACACAGTTGTTGAGAACTAAATGAAATAAAGTAAGTTACTGAGCCTTATGAAGTAAAAACTCCATAGGAAGTTAAAGCATTAGTATAGAGTTTCTGTCTCCACTGTGGCTCACCAATCCGTATTTTCCCACTTGAGGTTTCTGCAAGATATGTATATGGATGTCACATGGTTTCAGTGTTATTTGGAACTAGTTAAAAACACAAATTTATGTATTTTTACAACTGATTCCATAATTTCTACCACTTTTAAAAGACTAAATTTGAGACTATAAGCATCATAGCACTTAACTTTTATACTGGTTGTTTGTGTCTTCTCCCACCAGATGAAACATAAGGCCGCATCTTTGTCATCTCTACTTCTAAAATCTACGTAGGGCCTGGCATCTTGAATGGATCCAGGAATATTAATTGGGTGGGTGGATCAACGGATGGATAAAGAGTGGGACTCCCTCCCCACTATTACAAAGGTAACGGAGCAAAGGCATTCAATTCAGACTTAAATTCTAGTAATGGTTCCGCTACTTACTAGCTATACATGTACTTTTGGGCAAGTCATTCATCCTCTATGAGCTTCAGTTTTCTTATCAGTCAAATGAGAATATCAATATTTGCTTTATTAATCTCAGACAAGCTTCAAGTGAGAACAAACAAGTGTTTTGAAAACTAAAATATAAAAATATAAGGGGTAGTATTAATATTTGCATTGTTAAAGACTAATGCAAAGTATTTAGGTTTTTGAGCTATCCCTTATAAACCTGAAGAAAATTTTGTATATTGAACCTGGTTGTCCTGCTAATTCTCTGGCTGTTTTTAGTCTGATGTTTTATAAAAAGTTGTTTTATTTTAATATTGGTGTGTTTTTGCTGTTGTTGCTTATCCCAAAGGCCCGAACTGACAGATCTCTTCAATCTTTTTGTGATTATGCAATTGGGAATTTCTAGTTTATACTTTGCCTGGAGCTTACTTCATAGTATCAATTTTTTTTTCATAATATCAACTAAAAAAAAAAGCCCGTTTCCCTTTTTTGACTTTCCCAGTTAATTATGGACTATTTAAGGGGTGTGGGGAGGGAGTTATCTGCATTGTGGGATAAAGAAAAGAGAGGGGATGCACAAATAAACAATTGTCCTGGGCAGTGAATATCAAATTTTCTTGTCTAGCCCTTTCTTTTTGGTGTATTATTTACTTTTTAAGCTATTCCTTAATTTTTTTACTTAGTACTTTTATCATAATTCTTTCCTTTACAAAATTCTTAATTCTTTTCTCTTTTTCACTTATCTTCCCCAAAGCTGTGATGTCACTGCTGTCACAGGTCTGATGTGTTGCAGACGTCCAAGAACACTTGCTACTACAACTGCACCGAAAATGAAAGCAAACGCAACAGAAGACATTCTTACAATCCAGGAAGTTACGGGTGGTCTTAGAACAAAGTACCTAACTCTTAGCTGATTCTTTTCTTAACTAAAAATTTAAATAAACTGAGAAAACAAATGGTGCTGTTTCAAGGAGCCTTTTTCTTTCTAAGTACATACATTTATGTCCTTCCCCAGAACCTTCATCTGCAGCATAGGGTTCTGCTTTGAAATACATGTACTGTATTTCTCCCCTGCTCTTGCCACTCTCATCGTATTCACTATCAGTTCCAGAATCTTCTTCTGCTGTATCCCATGTCTCTTTTTTCCCTTCATTTGCTTTAGTTCTTCTACTACTCGTGATGCTATGAGAGTCAAGTCCATTAGCCAAAGGAATCTGAGCATTATCTGCATTGCACAAAGTGTCACTGCTATGACTGGAGCTAAGAATGTCACTGTCCACTGAACTTGTACTCCTGTCATTATTCACATCTGAGTCTGACCGTTCTTCAGACTGAAAATTTTCAGGATCAGAAGTCTGAATGTGCTGTTCAAGTTCTCTATTGTCCACTGATGCTGAAGAGTCCCTCTCATTGAGAGGCGATTCTATGTTTTCAAAGTCACTTGTCTCAGTACTTTTGCTGCTGTCCCCATTATCACCATCTTGCTGCTGCTGTAGTGACAAGCTTTTGAGTTTTTCAGTGCTCTCTTCTAGAATAGCTTCCACAGACTTCAGGCTCCCCACAGGTCCTTTAACTCTTTCACAGTCATCATCCACATTACCAGAATCGCCCCCAGCTTTCTGGCCTGCTGTCCTTTTGGAATAAGATCCTGGGGACTGTTCAGGTAACAAAACAAATAATCTGATCGTATTTGCATGACGATCCAGGAGTTTCCACAAATGAGAGTCTGTAAAGGCCATCTGGTAATCCAAAGTCTCAGAACTTTCAACAAACACCTACATAGTAAGCCAAAGAGTTACATTACATCATTAATTTTAGTGACATTCATTCTCGTTCATCATATCACCTCAATACAAAAAAGTGCATAATAAGTTGTAAAATTTGGGATAATAACATTTCTAAAGGGAACGTGTACTGTTTTTGGAGACTAAATAAAATTAATATTATGTTCTTATGTCTTTGTAATTAGCCATAAAACTGCTAAGCCAGAAGGGACACACAGATGCACACACGCATGCACAGATATCTCGTTTATTGGGTTGCCCATTTTCAGAATGTTTTTGTACTCCATTATCTTGCCCATTAGGAAAACGAGTTTAGCATGAATACAGATAGAGGAACATGTATAAAGACATGTTGGGAATGCAATACCAAAATCCAGATTATAGAAAAAAAAATCCAATGGACAAATGACTTGATTCTAGAGCAAATAAATGGCAAAGAAATAAACACACATGGGGGAGGTTTAGATTAAAATAAACTTGAGAGGTATATCATGGACTTTATTTGGATCCTATTTGAACAAACAAATCTTATCAGAAAAAAATTTTACAAGATAATCAGGGAAATCTGAATACTGACTAGATATCAGTTGATATTAAAGCATCTCTGTTAATTTTCTAGATGTAATAATATAATTATAGTTATTTTTTTTAAAAAGTTCTCACCTTTTAGAGATATATATTCAGATTATTTATAGATGAAATAATATTTCATCTGGGGATGTTTTTCAAATAATCTGAGGGAAGTAGGTGGTTAAATATAAATCAAACGAGAGTTGATAACTTTCAATAAATGTTACAATCAGGACTACTAGCTGACCATTTAAAGAAAAAAATAAAGTGTGATCCCTCCCACTTTTCACCCTACAACGGCATTAGGATGCATTAGAGATTTTAATGACACACACACAAGCACCGTGCAAAAGTATCCAAAGAAAACAGAGGTGAATAAAAATTACACATTGGGATTAATACGACAACACCAAAAAAGGTTAAATGAGATAAAAGACTTGAGACTGCATTAAGATGAATGAGATTGGAAAAGGCAATAAATAAAACATGACAAACAAGGAAAATTTTGGATACAATGTATCTAGAGTAAACTGATGGCATTAGGAATAAACACACAGGAAAAATGATAAACGAATGATAGAACACATAATGGTATCAAGAGGTGAAACAAACAGATCAATGTGAGCTTTCTCTTTTCTATCAGAGATAACTAAGTAGAGAAAGGAAATAATGTTGGGTGAACCCAAAATGACAACCTTCTCTAGAGTAGGCATGTCTTTGACTTTCACCATGAAGTACTGCTTTATGGGAGAAGCTCAATAATGAACATAACATAATTCACAGAATCATAATTCAAGAATTCAGGGGACATGACTATTGTGGATAGAAACAGTCATAAGGCTTCACCAGAGGCAGGACTAATCTGGGGCTTGAAAAATAAATGTAGGGAGAGGGGGAAGAACACTGCAGGTGAACAAGACATAAAGGAGAACCAGCAGGACTGACTGAGAAGGACGGAAAGAAGCCTGATCCGACCGATTACAAAGGAAGATAATTATTGAGAGAATGGGAGAATTCACAAGGTAAATTAAAGACAAATGGTAGAGAGCTCTAGAGGCCAGCCTTAAAATATAAAACTTAATTTACTATAACCAGCATAGAAAATAGTAATGAACAATTAAAAGACGTACCTTGTTACTTCTAAAAAACCCTTCAGCTTTCAGGGTCTTACTGGGCACAGTGAGAAGGCGGAGGTCATTGTAGCAGCGTTCCAGCACTATCCGCATTGTTTCAGCAGGTAAGTGGATGGCCTGTAACGGAAATGATTTGATAAAAAAAGGACTCGCAAGGATAATTCTTCTTGACTTGGAAATGTGGACAATGAGACACTGCTGAGTTCTTCTTAAAAACAGCAGAAAGAAAACTCAGAGAAAATAATTTTTGTAGAGGTTTACAAAATTTTTAGGGATCTGTGGAAAAATTTTAGTCTTATCCATTAATTATGTTCTAAATTAGGTGAACAAAGTATCACTTAACAAATGTATGCTCTGAAACTATTTTTAAGGTAACGATTTTTTACTAAAACTTCTATTCCTCTCATACTTGTAAAGTAAATGAGGTGATCTGGTTCCAACGAAACAGAATAACTGACTCTTTGAGAGTGGATGTCAAACCAATACCTGTTTAACTTCTGAACTTTTGATGGGTTATTTTGTATCCTGTGAATAGTTGTTAATACTTTTCTAAATCATTCTTCTTCTGTGTAAAATGATATTAATTAATAAGTAAAATTTAAAGTTATTCTAAAATTACACATCCTTAATTTGAGGTGTCATTATAGGAATTTCACAAGAAATGAACAAAAAAATTTGCGTTTTAAAAAACATGATTTGTTTCAATACAACTAATGATAACTAATTCTTAGGCAGTCTAGTTATACTTTAACCACTGCATTTCTTGGCAAAATATTTTGTAACTGCCTTTATTCTCTACAGACATATTTTTCCCCAACAAAATTACTAGCTTTTTCAGGGAAAGGAACATCACGTGTTTCTTTTGTATTCTACCTCAGTGTTCATACTCTAGATTAAACTGTAATACAGAGCAAGTACACTAATGCAGTCCTTTTATGAGCAATTTAATTGTAAAATATAACTCCAAAACGTGATTTGTCTCCTCCAGTTATTACTCAGGCAGAAGTGTTAGAAGTTGTTGCTTTGTTAATGTAGTAAGAAAACCCAACTTTTATGTAATACTTAACAATTTTTTTTTCCCCACAAAGCATTTATTTATTCCATTAACATTCACAACAACCCTGTTAAAGTAGGCATTAAAAGACCCCAGATGAGATAAAAGCCAATACTGCCTTAAGATGAATGACTGGAAAGTAGATCAACTTCTTGCTTTGCTATTACTGAACAATTTCCACTACACCAAGGCATCTGAACCTAGGGCTTAAGAACCCTGAACAATTTTACCTATGTTTGTGTGCTCAATGTTCTACAGAGTACAGTATAACAGTTTTATTTGGAGTGGACTAGCTTTTTGTCCAAGGAAATTTGAATGTTTTCATCATACTTTTCCAGCTCAAAAATTCTGAATGAGTTTGTTCTTTATCACTAACTCACCGAATGTGGTCAACATTTAATTCATCACGTTCCCTGTCAAATCTGCTCCCCCACCCTACTCTTCTATTTCTATCACTAGATCACTACACCTTTGTGGTTACCCAAGTTTGCAACTCCTCAGGTCACCTGTGCTCCTTCCTCCCTTACTCCAACCAATCACAAGTCTGGCAGATTCTATTTATAGAATCATTCTAACAATCTACACCTCTCATTTCTGGTCCTATGCCTTCACCTGCGTTATTTCAACAGCCTCCCCATCTACATTCCTGTCTCCCCCTCCATCCATGTGGAACACTAGTCTAGTGTTACCAGACTTAACCATTCTGCAGCACAGCTCTCAACATACCACTGCTGTTCTTAGGAAAACAAACAAATATCCTACTTCCTATTGCCTACATCAAGTAGAGCCCATCCTTTTGTGTTTACTACTTAAAGACCCTCCATGAAATAAACTACTTTCTATTTCTAGGCAGGTACTTGACAGAGATCCAGCCAAACACATGTGCCGTTGCTGTGTGCACTCGCCTCACCCTTCCTGACCTCCATACTTTGGTCAATTGGTGTCTTCCACTCAAAGTGTCCTTCTCTTCTAAATATACTTACCTCCTGCCAGGAAGTATTAGTTTCTATACCTTACTCGTAACTATCACATAATGCTTTATACGGAGCAGGCACTCAAAAATACTCACTGACCAATTTTAAAACTTACCTTTGAAATAAGTTGTTTGAACTCTGTGACTGTTTGATTTAAGTAAGCACGGACTGTGACAGGAGCAGCTACAGATTCTGCCTTAAGATCAACAACGTGAACTTTCACCATCACTTCTGTCCCATTTGAAAAACATAAAAACATAACTGGAGGTTATTTTTAAGAATATATTTCACATGAGCACTGCATTTTTCATGTGTTTCCAATAGATGGCAAAGATAACATTTTTCTAATTATTAAGATGGTAAACATACAATGTTATACATTGTATATAATACAAGTCATAACTTCTCTTTCACAATTTATCACATTACAAACATCTACAAAGAAATGGAAATGAAGCTAATGAAAAAGTTCTTGTACATCTCTTTAAAACAATGACAATAGTCAAAATATGATTTTTTAAAAATACATGCTTTGTTTCCTTATAAAACACAACACACTGTCAAATTTATCAAGCATGTTAAAAATATCCAAAGTTCCAAAATACAGACCCAAACCACAACACTAAGTAAATATAAATAACTAGAGAATGCAAAGCAAATTCTAAAGGGGACACAGCAGCCCTACTTCATTTTATCACTCAAGACCTTGTTCATAACCAAACACTTCCTCTCTTCAAAATATTCTCTACATCCTACAGAAAATTCTACTGCTTTGGTTTACAAGGTTTGTTTTTTCTTCACTTAAATTCTTCATATTACAATTTAACCCTACGTCCTCCTCTTCTGTTTTCAGATTATATATAACTAAACTTTTAGTCACTAGAAAAGCAAATGATCTTCGAACACTACGATTAGTTATTCTCTGCCCTGTTTTAATTTCTTTTATGAAGTACACATAAATCCTCAGTTTTTGCCCTAAGTTGCTAATCTAAATCTGACAAAATATTCTGCTAAAATTATTAATGAACAAAGAGTACTTTATCTGTTAAGTTTTACAATCCACACTCACATTTAGAGTTCTCTTGTTAAAAAGTGGTTTTATTCTTGACTCATGTTACACTTTAATCATAATTTTTGCTATCTAGCCCAAAAATAATCTGCAAGGAAATACTCCAAAGGAACTCTTTACAAATAGGGCAGAGTCTGACTGATGGAGCCCTTTAAAGAATGCCATACTTAATCTACTTTGAAAAGAGGAGCCTTGATTAAAAATAAATAAATAAATAAAAAGAGAGGTATATAGGATCCACAGAGGAAAAGAATTTGGAAGAGTAGAAGAAGGTTTTGTAAGTTAAATTTTTAGGAATAAAAGTAGAAAACATAAGTCTGAATTCTGATTAACAACCGATGCAAGGGATTTAGGGTCACAACAACAGTAAGAATTCTCCAAGATTATTTAAACATTTTGACTGTCCCCTATTTGTTACAGTTTACATATAGTGATTACTAGAAGACTTTGGACATTAACTGTCTTTAGGGACCACCCTGGGTACAGGTGGGGCATGGTATTTTGCTTTCCAGATCAGTCTCAAACAAAGAAAGAAACTCCCAAGATATTGAGGAATGTGATGGATTTAATGAAAACATAAAAGGCTAAAGTCCCTGGGATCTGTAGAAATGGAGAGGATGAAGAAAAAGTGTTGGCAGTGACGGCTTATGAAACCACCTCTTCAAGGAGACTCTGAAAAATACACTCTACTTCTGAGACTTTATGGGAATGTATTTTTTTTGGACCAGGGTCTGCTCTCTAAGTAGAGGGAGCAGGGAACAGGAGGAGAGAAAGGAGGATGATTCAGTGCTTAAAGAAAAATCCCACTGAAAACTACAAGCTAAAAAAAACAATTTTTTAAAAATTTTGTGTATAGCTCTTTGAAAATAATCTAGAATTTAATCACAAGCTTGTTGCTGACTACTTCTTAACCTATCAAAACTATGCTGCATCTTGAGAATATATAAAAATTTAAAATTAAATTCATTTCTATTAACAAAAAACCTTCTCATGAAAATTTTAAGTTCAGTACAACTCAAAATACCATAAAATTCTTTACCTCCAGGTTTATAAGACTGGAAAACTTGATCAGGCTTTCTCGTCTCCAACAGCAGATCAAACATATATGTTGACTTGACTCCTCCTAGTAGAAGTCCCATTGGTGTATCTTCTTCTCCTTCATACGATCGTTCAAGATAATCATGAAACTCGTCGTATTTAACAAGGCGACAGCAATCCATGGGTATGACCTCTTCTAAATCCATCATCTAAACGAAAATGACGCCCAAGAAAAAAGAAAAAAATATATGTGGTATTTTAGTCTGATGTGTAATTGCACTACCAATATGTCCTAACAAACAATAAAATCCATATATTTATGATTTGCATCAGAGCTCAAAGACATCAAAGTTAAAGGCACAACTTCAATGCTACTTTTAAATAACCATTATTTCATTATCCCCAAATCATACAATTTATGCACCAACAAATTTTAAAGACAATTCTGCTTTTAAAGAAAGTTAACACTCTAAACTTTAGATGGACTCAAAATCAATGTATTATAAGCTGTGCTCTATAATCACTAAGTTGGAACACCAGGGAGAATGACCAATGAGAAGATGTGCCTTCTGTTTATGAATTCAGTCAGAAGAAGAACTGGTGACTCACAAGCACAGGGGACAGCATGCCTCGCAGAGTCACCACAGAGACGACAGCTTCTGTGTCTCCCATGCGCCACCCTGCAGCTAGCTCCCTTCCCAGATGAGCCTCCAGAGTACCTACAGCTCAGGGCACAGGAATTTCTGTCATAAATTTCCCTCTAGCTCATGTCACTGGTAGATGGCATACTCTGGATGCAACATCTCTTAAGTGAAAAATGAACTGCCTGGAGACACACAGATTACTTCAAAGTATTTAATACTTATTTAAAGTTTGTGATTATGATTTTCAAGAAAAACAGTAAACCTGACCTCTACTTACCCCCCAGCTCTCCCCAAAGACAGAGCTCTCTTTCTGGTATATAAGACTGATTTATTTCTCTCTTCTCCTTGTCTGATTCTTTATATTTATGAACTTTTACTTTCTGTTTTTAAGACATTTTTTTTTTTCCTTCCTGCATTAAAAACTGATGGAATATAAACTACCATTACTGCTATCACTAACTGTAAAACTATTTAGGTAAGATGTTTTCTCCATTTTAGTCTCATTTGGTTTCACTATTGTTTGCAAAGATGATGCTTGGAGTCCACCACTGTGTTTAAAGGATTTTTACTTTTAGTGAGGTAAATCCAGAACCATCCATCCATTTTACTGTTTGGTCATTCATTTATTCATCCACATACCCATCCAAATTTGATTCTCCTGCATACCAGGTAAAAGTACAGGAAATGCGATTATGAGCCACACCAGAACACTCTTTGCCTTTTTAAGTACTTACGGTTTAGTGAGGACCAGTGGCATTAATCAGAATAGTCACACAATCAAATATAGATCACACTTTGAGAAACAACGTCAGCCATTTTTAGTTCTCTCATTGGTTCTATATAAAAATTATAAATGAAATGACGCAGTATGCAATTTTTTCTCTAATGACTTTAAGTTCAGTTCAATGATATTAATATTTACATGGAAAGGGCAAAAAATATTTTGTCAAGTGTTACACATGACATTTAGAACAATCTGATTAAAGAATGCTTCCCTTTTCAATTTGCCTTTCAAAACCCACTAATAACTTTCCATTATTCTCAGAATTGCAAACTTCTACTCAAAGTCTCTAATTTTATTTTATGCTACTCTATTCTCTCTCTTTTTTTAAGATTTTATTTATTTGACAGAGAGACAGCGAGAGAGGGAACACAAGCAGGGGGACTGGGAGAGGGTTTAAAAGCAGGCTTCCCTCGGAGCCGGGAGCCTGATGCAGGGCTCGATCCCAGGACCCTGGGATCATGACCTGAGCCGAAGGCAGACACTTAACAACTGAGCCACCCAGGTGCCCCTATGCTACTCTATTCTCATTCAAGACAATCTGAACACAATGTCCCTTTTTTCAGTTTTCTGATCATGCCAGCCATGTCTTCATCTCAGTTTTTATATATGTTGTCATCTCTACTAAAATATTCTCCCCCAACTTTCTGCATAGCTGTCTCCTTCTCATGGTTAACATCTCAGGAGAAATAATCTCAACATATTACTGATTTACTTTATAGCATCTAAACAATAACATATTTGCAAATTGAGGAAGGCTCTCAATACATATCTGCTAAATAAATGAAAAGAACAAATAAATATTTTTGTTTCTAATTTTTTTTTTTTTTTAAGATTTTATTTATTCATTTTGACAGAGAAAGAGAGACAGTGAGAGAGGGAACACAAGCAGGTGGAGTGGGAGAGGGAGAAGCAGGCTTCCCGCGGAGCAGGGAGCCCGACACGGGGCTCGATCACATCATGACCTGAACCGAAGGCAGACGCTTAACGACTGAGCCACCCAGGCGCCCCTTTTGTTTCTAATTCTAATTCTTGTTCTACAAAACTGAACTGGCTTTCAGAATGAGCAATTTCTCAAACTCAACTGAGTATGTTCCGTAGGAGAGGTGTAAACTACACCCTTAAGAGAGACAGATGCTGTAAATGGGCTATCAACATGACTGCAAGTGCTTGTATTACTACTGACTCTAATCACAATTTTGAAAGAGATGTTAATACTGTTACCTGAGATACTGATATTGTCCAACAGTGCAATTAAACGTACCTTATAAGCCATTTCTACTGCTTCCTTTAATGTCTTATCCTTATGAACCTCCAATTTATTTTCCATCATTACTTGTTTCACAGGATGCAAACAGAATAATTTTATCTAGAAAATGTAAAATATCATCATCACCTCAGCAGGTCATGAACCAAAACATAATTCTTTTGTAGACAGCATTTTTTCCCTAATAGTCAAAATATTGCAATTTTTAAAAGATTTATTTTAGAGAGAGTCAGAGAGCGAGAGAGAAAGTAAGCAGGAGAAAGAGAGAGCGAGCAGGGGAGGGGCAGAGGGAGAGAGAGCATCTCCAGCAGACTCCCAGCTCAGAGCCCGACATGGAGCTTGATCCCACGACCCTGAATCAGAACCTGAGCTGAAATCAAGAGTCGGCTCAACAGACTGAGCCACCCAGGCACCACAAAATATTGTAAATTTTTTTAAAGATTTTATTTATTTGAGAGTGAGTGAGAGAGAAGGAGAGAGAGAGAGAGAAGGAGCAGGGGGAGGAGCAGAGGGAGAGGGAGAAGCAGACACCCCACTGAGCAGGGAGCCTGATATGGGGCTCGTTCCCGGAACTCTGGGATCATGACCTAAGCCAAAGGCAGACGCTTAACTGATTGAGCCACCCAGGTGCCCCAAATATTGTAATTTTTAAAAAAAACATAACTGAGATCATTCTCTCCCGTGTCTATTTTTCTCAGTAACTGATAGTGACTATGTCTCATAAAAAAAAAAGAATTCAAAAACATTAATTTTAACAACTGTACATTTCTTGATAAGCATGTATCACAATTTAAATAATCATTCTCCTACTGATATACATTCAGGTTGTTTCAAATTTTTTTCTAGTTTGGAAAATACCATGAATGTCCTTGTGATCAAAATTTTTATAGCATGTGTGGTTATCTCTAGGTGTTTCCTTAAGAGAATTATATAAAAATACATAAATTTGCTTAAGGCTCTTGATAAATTCTACTCAATTTCTATGCAATAAGGTCTTTACCAGTTTATTATTCTTGTAGCAAAATGTGACAATGTTCATATCACTGTAACCTTACCAGCACTGAGTATTATCACTACATGTTAGTGTTTTTTAATGCATAAAATAAAACCCTATCTTTCCTCAGTAATATAGTTGGTTACATTGCTTAATGATCATGATAGCATTAACTGTCTACAGAATCAACCCAATGAGTACGTTATGAGAACTGCAGTCAAGCAAACTTCAATAGCACTTTTTAATTAAAAGTACAATTATGAAATCTAACCTTGCATGTGTTGCGCTCAATTTCTCGTTGCCTTTTTTCTTGTTCTTCCAATTCTCTTTCTCTCTGTACCAAGTTTTTAATATGTTCTGGATACTCATCTACTTCTAGAAATTCTATTGTAATAAAAACAGGGTAAGACAGAGTCATTGGAAATTGATCTTCCTTTACTTAATTTTGTTCCATTATGTGCCCATAGTATATACTTCTACAACAGCTCTCGTCAAAATGTATCTCAATTACATCACTCTCTCAACTTGGAACATCAACTTCTTCCAGACAAGGGTGAAGAGGTAGTTGATAATGGCATATGATTAGGCCTCATATTTTAAAAAGCCATATATTTAATCCATAGTATCTCTTGGCTCCAAGAAAACTCTAGTATGTAGATTAAGACTTCTAGAATTAAAAAGCCTCTCTGAAACTTGGAAATAAAATCACTTCTGATTTCAAACTGTGCTATCACCATCAAACCATGTGACCCAGGGCAAGTTTACTTGTCCAGGCCTCCATTTCTTCAGCTTATTAGCAGCGCTCCCCCACAATTACCTGGGATATAATAAAATGTAATAAATGCTGTTGGTGCTACTACTTATTATTACCCACTAATACACTCATCTTTCCTTTGTTCTCAAAGCAATCTTTTAGCTACCTTCTATTTACAGAATTTTATATGTAACTCAAAGTATTAAAAGTGACAGTATGAAATTATGACACTATTTAGTAAACCAATGATTAGCAGGCATTAAATAGGGAGAACAACTTATATATATATATAAAAATCACATCCCTGTGGAAGGTCAAAATCCACTATTTCTAGAAATGAGCTCTAATTGCAAAAATATTCCGTATCATACACAGAGCGCCCTCTGGTGCTTCATCACAAAACTACAGTTTAGGGAGTAGATAAAGGAAAACTGAGTTAATGCCCTAATGGAAACATCTGGAATGCTGGGTGCCACAGAGGATACACGAACTACAAACCTGGCTCTGCCTCCAGGAAGCTATGACCTTGGACAAGTTAATCTTTGGGGTATCGTTCCTTTATCTGTAAAGTTAGAATGACTACTCTGAAATCTCTGTTCTGAAATGACTTCTTGTTACAATTTCCTTTCACCCCCATTAATTCTATAGTAAATTATTGAACAGCCACTATATGACAGACTCTGGACTCTGGATTATCAAAGATAAAGTTTTAAGCCTTGTACCAACTGAATTCACAATTTAATGAGGGTTTTCAAAAATGTACACTATCCAAAACAGATTTTACAGTATGGTAGTTGCTAAACAAAGGAAATATGTTGAAATCAAGGACAATGATTATAACAATTATGAAAAGAATGTGAGCAACATATCAGTTGTGTATGTATCTACAGGTACACTCACACACCCCTACTTATTTGCAATACTGCTTCAGTCAGAGTCAGCATTAAGAAAAAAGGGGAACTGCAATTTTTTAAATTAATAATAAAAAAGAAAAAAAGACAAACTCGCATGCTTTGTATACAGGATTATTTTGGGGGTTCTCAATATAATGAGAACATAATAAAGGATGCAAACTAGAATCATAAAACTTTATTTGCTTTTTAAGCAAATAAGCAAGGATAATTAATTCTAGTTCTTAGAAACATTTCTGGAGTGGTAAGTCAGAAGTTTACTTCATTTAGGGTCCCTAGTCATAGCATTTAGATACTAAAAATACTCCAAAAACTTATAATAAAAAAAAGCAATAATAGCTAAATTTGAGTTTTTACTATGTGCTAGACATGATGGTAAATGCTAAAAATATGTTATCTTATTTAACTTTTCATTACAATCCTATAAAATACTGTAATTATCCCCATTTTACAGATGTGGAAAGTAAGATTTCGAAAAGTTAAATAAATTGCTCTAGGCCATCTAGATGGCGAGTTAGGACCGTTACACAGGTCTGGGGGTTGTCACTGAATACAATCTCACTGCAAATAAATATCCAATTTTTTTATGTAGAGTAAATTTTGTCTTAGTGTATTAAAAAACATTTCAACTTTTTTCCAAGTGTTTTTACCTCTTGGTATTATCTCATAACAGTCTTTATAATTAATTTTTCTAGGCATAAAAAAACTTAAGCATCCTATCATTTAAAAGTAGTTATCTGGGTTTGCAAAACTTGCAAAAGAAATTAGTACAGATTAAAATCAAATAACTACATGCTAACATACTTGCATTCCGTGCTGGATCCTTCAGTCTATATATCAGCATATATGCATTTGTGGAGCTAGTAGAAATATAAAAAAGATTAATGTCAACAAAAAGGAGATTGTAAAGGTTCCATTTCCTAGCACCAAATATTTTTTTTTAAATAGTTTTTTGTTGCTTCAAACAACTAGAAGACCACATAACTGTTCTTAGGTTCAAACTTAAAGTATTCTAGAAAATAAAAGGAGAATCTACTTTGCTCCTCCCAATGGATTTCTGAGAAAATTCCACATTTCCTCTTGGTAACACAGTTAAGTCTTCAAAAAACCTGTGTCCTAGAACCTGTGTCCTAGAACAATTACTACAGTTAAGTCAGGAGTCAGCTCATTTTTTCTGGGCCATATTGTCTGTGTTGCAGTTACTTACCTGTTGTTAAGGGAAAAGATCAACACACAATACTTAAACAAATGAGTATAGTGGTGTTCTGATAAAGCTTTATTTCCAAAAACTGGAGGCGGGCAGGGTTTGATCCATGGGTTATAGTTTGCTGACCGCTGGGTTAAATCTCTTTAACGGTAAAAAATGTTGAGAAGCTGTAATTGATTCTAATTTATAAACAGTACAAATTAGGAAGTTATTTACCTTGCAAAAGCACTTGAGTAATATCCTCTGCTTCCTGAAGATCCACCATGTGTTTTCTTAATGTCCTCTTGGGTTATCTAAAAAGTTGTTACATTATTTACCTTTTTGTAAAATCTGTAATACCATTACCTCTTTGTCAACAAGTAAGCCTGTTTTTAACCTCATAGTTAAATGGGCCATACAATTACCAATTCACAAAATTTAATCAGAGTCAGTGGCTGCTACCGGCCAATCAGTTCTAGTGCTCCTCAACAGGCAGCCTGCATGACGGCTCAGGGTAAGAAAAAAACAAAAAAATTGGGAGTCTGTCTCTGGAAACACTCAGCAAGCCTCAAACAAAACAAAACAAGTAACAAGGAAAACAAACTAGGAAGTTTACTGAAAGCAAAAACAAAAGACTGACTTAGCATGTGTCTTAAAATGCTTCACTGGACAAACTAAGTCTCCCATTTTTAATAAACTCTGCTGTTGATTAGAAACATCTCTACTCCTGTCTTTGAGAATAATCTTAAACAACCCCTCCTTACCCTGCTGACATGTTGATCATTGAAGCTGTACCACTGTTCATCACTGAATGACTTTATACAAGCATAGTAATGGCCACCAGCAGCACTCCCTGAATGAACCATAACGGAGAAGAGCTCATAGATCAAGGAATTCTAAGGGGGAAAAATAAAAGTAACTCAGAGAAGAGGAAAAATAAAAAAGCCCCTTTTTGTATATTTCCTATTCTCTATTAATACAGAATAAAATAACATGTTAGTTGTCCTAGATAGTTATTGTAGGTACACTTTCCTCCAAGATAATTAAAATGGCAAGTCACCACATAGTTTTATATATCACAGTTTTGTTCAGTACATTCCTTCACATTTTAATTATGTTATAACCTCTGGAACTATGCATATCTGAAATACAATGTTATTTATGTAAGAAAATAACAGTCTGAAATTTTAGAAGCAGGTGCTAAACAGAAGACTGTTCTGATATACATAGGCAAGATCAAGAAGTCCCAAAAAACATAGTTGTTTTTATTCAAGTACAATTATTCTATTTCCTTTACAAAAGAGCTGAGGGATATAATGATTTGGAACATCTTCTAATGTATTTATGTAGTATCTGTGATACAGTGATCTCCTGATTTGACATCTCTCAAGTATGCAAAGATGGTTCAACATTAGAAAATCAATCTATGTGATACAGGCTAAAGAAGAAAAAGTACATGACCCTATCAACTGATTCAGAAAAAGCATGTCATGAAATCCAATACTCATTCATGATAAAAACTCTCAACAAACTAGGAAGAGGGAGACCTCCTCAACTTGATAAAGAACACCTACAAAAAACCCCTAGAACCAATATCATAGTAAATGGTGAGAAATAGAACACTTTCCTCCTGAGACTGGGAACAAGGCAAGAATGTCCTTTCTTACCACTCTTACTCAACCCTGTGTAAGAAGTCCTACTTAGTGTAGTAAGACCAAAAAAAAAAAAATTGTTTATGTAGGAAAACAGGCAGGGAACCCTTTGCCAACCCATGCCTGAATCCAATGTTCTTTAGACTAAGTTATAATGTATCCACTACATTATTCATTACATAGCAATTCATGATCATCTATCTGCCCTGAAACAGGTAATTTTAAAAGGTAAAGGATAATGATGATAGTGATTAGAATAATGGTCTTGGTCTAAAAATTGATTTATGCAAGAGAAACTCCATTCTTAAATACTGTCTAAAAAAACTCTGTATTTAATATGACTCTGCAAGGCTTGAATTACTGATTAGCCTTCAGGCTAGTGACTCATAATTCACACATGCTGAAGCCATTTGACCTATAATTCTCCCCTCAATAAAGCAGATTATATGAATGTGGAAGAAACAGTTTGATAAAATCTTAAAAACTACTGACACAGTGACATAAAAGGTTTTATGATAGAAATTATCAAAGCCGGTAGTTGTCAAATTATAATCCTTGAAACTATATCATTTTTTTAAGTGCCGTAAGGGCTTCATGGTGAGGGGAGGGGGAGGCTGAGGGCTCTGGCTTTCCCCTATCTCTAACAGATCGGTTCTATAAGTATTTCATAAAGGAGTTCACAGCCAAAATTTTTTAAAGCAACCGATCTAGCCGAAAACTTTCATTTTGCTATATGAGAAAACTATAGATTTAGGGGCCTGGTGCAACTTTAAAGGCAGAAGTGGTTTCCTGACCACTAGGCACACTTTCCACACCACCACCCAGCTTGGTTACATAGCTACAGCAGTTCAGCCTCCCAGCAATTCATGTTCCTGCCTAAAAGTACCTTTTCCTAAAGTTTAATTATGATCACATATATGCATAAAAACAGCTTTAAAAAAGTCTTTACTTTTCAAAAATTACTTCTCCTAAAGAGAATTTACTGGTCACAATAGCTACAGAATTATATAGCAGCTCGGAGATTATTTTATTCTTTCAACTAAACCCCACAAACTATAAAAGTACCTTCTCAAGTCCAGGTTTTGAAATCTTTTCAGTTCCACTATTACTTTCAAGGCAGATCCCTTCATCAACACCATCATCATTCGAGAAATCATTGCTCATCTGATCACTGTGACAACTGCCTTCATTTTCTGCCCCGCTGTCAGTGCAACTTTCAGTCTGAGGGGATTTCTTAATAAAACATAATTATCTTACAATTACAAGCTAAATAAAGCGAAAACATATACTCAGTAAAATTTTTTATCTAGTGGTGTTCCGATAAAAGTGTTAACTCTTTCACATAAGTTCAGATATTATTAATAAAAGTATTTATTTTAAATAAATTTATCTTTTTTTAGTGAGTCCTTAAATAAAATTAAACCAGTGTATTTAAAAGTATCTCATCTCTATTAATTTCCTTAAAATTCAAATACAATTAATTAGTGATTCAGAATTCAAATTAAACCCCAATTATGTTTATAGTTGCAAAGTAACAATATAAATTACCATTTCTTTCACCAAAATCTATAAAAGCAGAGAACCTAAGTGCCAAAATGAGCTTTTGTTCTCAAATCCCAAAAGAGTATCATTTCTTTTCTTGAACAAAAAAGTTCAATTTAATTTATCATTGTGCTAGGTATTATAGACAATTAGAAAAACAACATTGTATCTATCCTCAAGAACTTTATATTCTAGTGCACAAGAGGTGGAATTATAACGACAAAAAAATCATACTCTTTCATGCTTTTAAGATTTTTAAATCCCTCTCATGCAAATTTTATTTGAAGGAATCTACTTCTTAGAAATCCCCAACTTCTTGCCCCCTTTTCCTTTAATATTTAATATACATACCTAAAAATGTTTTTATTTAAATAGTTTGAGAAGTCTTCTCTAAGATGCAGGCTCTTGTAAGTTGTACAGAAGTTCCTAAATTAACTAAGCAATATATAATAATAAGCACCAACATTTGCCAAGAACTTTGTTGTAGGGACTGCATCTTCATCCCTCAAGAAAGTTCGGTTCAAAGTGAAAACCAACTCTAGAACTCTACACTAAGTCCAAAGAGGTCATTCCTGACATTCCTTTAGGTTGGAACATCTCTTCTCCCAACAAATGGACCTAGAACTTCCTAAAAGTTCCTGTCAAATTATATCTAGGTTTTCTTTATTTGTAAAAGATCTGCTTTTACAAGAAATATATTAGGTATATATAGAAAACCAATCCAATACTGACTGATCTCTGTTTGTGTAGGACTCTTGTAAAGACTATGTCTACTTTGTTTTTTGTTTTTTTTTTAAGATTTTATTTATTTATTTGAGAGAGAGAGAGAGCATGAGCTGGGGGAGAGGCAGATGGAAAAGGAGAGACAGACTCCCCACTGGGCAGGGGACCCGATGGCATTCAATCCCAGGACCCTGGGATCACGACCTGAGCCGAAGACAGACGCTTAACTGACTAAGCCACCCAGGCACCCCCGGAAATACTATTTTAAATTAAACCTTTTAAAATGTAACCTGGTCATAGGTACCATTCCATGAATATCTACTTTATCTAAAATGCTTTTTATAAAAGCCATAAAAAGCAATTATTGCCCTTACTGAACAGAGAAAGTAAGGCTCAGAAAAGCTGCTCTTCTATACCACATTCTCTCTTAATACTTAAGAGCACTAACTAAAACCTAATGTTTAAAATCATTTTTGAGCTTTTGAGAAAAGGCATTTTTATAACTACAGTGATGAGTTCCAATCAGAAAAAAATGATTCATAGTAGTTTTGAAAAAAATAAAGATCTATCACTCTCTAATAACTATGTCCAGTGATTATAAATAACCCCTATAATGAAATCAGAAGTTTCCAAAAGAAAAGAGTGGGACATTAAGAATTTCCTAACTGAATCAAGGTTAGGAGAACCAGAGAATTTGAAGGGGGGTCAATGAGTGGAAAAAAGTGATAAGCATTGCTGGTGTCCTTCAAAGTCCCATTCTCAAACTATTTAAATAAAGTTTTAACTAAAAAACTAATTTAAAAAGGGAAAACAGATAAAATACCTTTATTTTCTAGCTTTCTAGCCTCACCTATTTTAGAGGTGCTAAATTTTAACTGAGAATAACCCAGAAACCTTAATCCTTGAAAAAGAGACTAAGACAAATACAAAAAATTAAGGCCATACTACCCAATTTGCTCATTTTTTCACTTAACATATTTGTTCTGTGTTTATTATGTACCAGAAACACAATGCAGCCCACCTCTAGATTGGTTTGTTTTGCTAAGAAAGTTATGAAACATAAGATTATTGCTCAAATTAAAGACATAATTCCAGAGTCTGAGATTCTTTTTGTTTTTTTCAAAGAATATCATAAGTTATTCTGATCAAAAAAGAATATCTGAAATATAATTTACGGTGGACAAAAAAAGCTTATACAAATCTAGATCTTTTAATAGAACTTGGCATTACAAAATACGGGAAGAAAGGAATACCTTCTATCACAAAGACAGTCTAAAAACCACCAGTGTTGTTACCCCAAATAGCTCTCTTAAACACATGACCAAAATGAATTGACTAGTATCTTTTAACAAAAAAATACAAATAAATATTTTACCTCATCTTCAACATCAATAAATGTACTCATATCTAGCTCTTCAGGAAATGTCATCCGATCATTCAATTTAATCCTGTGCATTGTTGTATAATCAAAATCAAACCTTTTCAATTGTAAGGTCAGCAGATAAGGGAAATGCAAAAACCGAAGACCCTAAAAAGAAAGGGACCTATTGAATATGGAATATAATCTCAGATAATTTAGTATTAATTTCTACATGGCATCTACCTTTCGTGCATCACATTTCTTCTTACAACGTTCACAAAAATATTGATTTGGGCCATCCAGGATCTCTGGCTGAATAAACGCATGCAATGCTTCTTCCTAGTAAGAAAAAAAATAATTGTTTTACAATTACTTAAAGATGTTATAATGTTAATGACAAAGCCCTGAATATAAAAATTTGCAATTACCAAAATAGAAGTAGAATGGCTATAAAATGAGGAACTCAAAATGCAAAAAGAAAAAAAAAATTATCAACAGCAATATAATGTCATTATAAAAACTGAGGGACAAAATAATTGTTTTAATTCTGCATGAAATCTGTCTTTCCTAGTATTGCACATCACAGTTAGTCACTTCTACCTAATTTTTACACTGACTTTACATTGTGGAATTCGGCTAAATGATCTAATAAAAATCCTGTCTTTAGATTAAAAATTCCATACTTCTTAGAAAAGTACATGCATCACTTCAATCTTCTTGTAAAAGGAGACATTCATAAACTGTACAGTAAATAACAGAACTCTGAAGAATTCACACTATCCATACACTAAAGAATCTAGTAACCAGCATTTACCACTATATTTAGCGTCAATCCTTAATTCGCCACTGCACTAAAGATTGGAAAGCACTGGGCAGCTTTCTCCCTGCATGTCAGATACTGCTCCATCTGAAAATGTATGAGAGCTCCTGGAGTGTTCACCTAGTGGAACCATATGGTTCTCTTTTCTCCATACAGCCTTAAGACAGAAGCAAGAAACTTAGTATGAATATTGGTGAAGAATCAGGGGACATAAAATTTTTAATTTTTAATCACCGATTTTTTACAATAAAAAATAAATTGTAGTTAATACAACATATAAGACTGGACGGCATAATCTCAAGTTTCTTTTGTTGTGATCTCTTCACACATGGTCTAATCAGAACTACTGATCATATTTACTATATGCAAAGAAAAAATCTGTATCATTAAGACAAAATATCTTCAAACATTTTTCTTTTGATTCAGAACATGTTGTTGCTCAAAAGATAAATAAAGGGGCTTGATCTGGCAAAATGTAAAATAGCTGACAACAAACTACTATCCACATATTGTTTTGTATAGCTCATTTTGGGATAAGAATAAAAAATAAAAAGATTTAAAATGCCTCTAACCTCATCCATCTCCTATTTTGTTCTCAGAAACCCAAGAAAGCAAGGGAGCTGAGGGTGGGGTGGAGAACCAAATAGTGGGTTTTTTCCCACATGACCAAGCATTTTACTGGACGTCACGGAAAGGGGCACATTCAGAATGATTTTTTTTTCTTTAAAGTATATTTTAAGCATGAAAAAGGCAAATCCTGTAAAAGCGTAACACAGAAAAAGGAGCCATATATATAGCTTAGCATAGGCTGATATCAAATTAGTCAAGCTTTCCAAGTAGAAACTGAACAGTAAAACACTTAATACTTTAACAAAAAAAGGGAAGGTACGTAGAGTGAGAAAATGATGTAACTCAAATTCTACTTTACTAAACCATGTGTACCAGTCTCTGGCTAGAGTTCATAGCTAGCGCTTTTTCTATTTTTTTAAGTTAAAACTCAGAGAAAAGTTTAAAGCACAGAAAACTCCCATAATTTATTCAGACTCACCAACTTTTAGTATTTTGCTACCCCTGCTTTATCATTCTCCCACCCTCACACACATTATGTATTTTTCTGAAGCATTTGAGAGTAAGTTTACATATCATGCTTTCCCTCTTAATAGTTTTATGTGACTTTTTTTAAGAATAACAATATTCTTACATAAACAAGAGTTCTCAAACTCAGGAAAATTTTAAGACTGATAAAGTACTTTTGCCATATTCCAATTTTGTCAATTGTCCCAATCCTAAAAATGCATTTCTCCCCATCCAGTACAGAATTGAATCCAGATCATAGATTACATTTGGCTGTCTCTTCAGATTCATTTTGTCTGGAACAGTTCCAAAGCCTTTAGTCCTTTCAGGACATAAATGGTTTTTGAAGGAGGCTGGTTATTTTATAAAATGTCTGCAATTTGGGTTTGTTTGATGTTCCTTATCATTAGGTTCAAGTTCTATGTATTCTTTACTAGACTACCACTTAAGTTATGAAGTGTCCTAAGGATATCACGGTCACAGGCCATGATATTGCCAACCTCCCTACTGGTGAAATGAACTTTAATCACCTGGTCAAAGTGTTATCCAGCTTCTCCATTACATAGTTACTGTTTTATCCCCTTGCAGCTAATATGTAATCTGTAAGGAGATACTTGGAGACCATGCAAAAAGCCTGTATGTTATTAAACTTTCCACCCTGGATTTAGCATCCACTACTGGATTCTTGCTTAAACCAAATTATAAAATGTTTATGGGCCAACTTAAAAATCTTTTTTTTAGTAGGCAACTTTAAGTCCATTCATATTTGATATGATAATGTTTTGTTTCATCTAAATTAGTTTATTATAATTACTGTGTGTACTAGTAGTATTTACTGTGTTCTTCTCTCCCAAGTGGCGTGTTTTGCTACCTTTTACATTTTCCTTTGGTATTTAGGAAGGTAATTTTGTTTTAGTGCATTTATACTTTTGTTAATGCCCTTAATCTCCCTTTTTCTTACTTAAGCCTTTAGTGTCTTGTTTGCTAGTTTTATGTTATCCTTTGTCTCCTACCCATTCAGCCATCTATGATCTCATTCTACTTTCCCTTATTTCTCCCTTCCCCTTTTTTGAGTGGTATTCCTTTTACTCCATCTAACATATAATATGCTATTCTACCTATGTCCCCACCCTTGTTTCATTTAGTCCTTATTTCTATAATTTAATATATTAAGTGCTCATAGTCCTTTTGCTGAAGCTTCCCTGGGCTGGGGATCTCTTCATTGGATAGCTTATCCCCTAATAAACTCGAGAAGGCTCATGGATACAATATTCAGTAATTTCTTCAATGTTCAAGAATGGAATTACTCACTGCCATCATAACAGAAGAAAAACTTGGCTAGATGTCAAATCTTTGGCCTGTACTTTCTTTCCTTGAGTTTTTGGAAATTGCTATTCTGTTGCCATGATTTGCATGCTGCTCTTCATAAGTATGATGCCAGCTCAATTTACCTTAAAGTTTAACAGTTTACCAAAATATGTCTGAGTTGATTATTCTAGGTCAGTTTTTCCAAGTACATGGTAGGTCCTTCAAAAGTAGACTTAAATTTCCCTGACTCCCAGAAAGTTTTCTTGGCTTGTAGTTCCTAAGTTTTGTTCTACTGTGTTGTTTTTATTCTTCACAGACTCCCAGTTATGTTGGACATCCTTTGCCAGTCTTTCATTTTCTCTGAGATCCTTTTTACTTCCTTTCATTTTCATTCTATATCCCTCTTTAGATTTCCATTCCATTCTATTCTCTTGCACATTTTATAGTTTATTCTTTACTTTGAACATAGTTTGGTCTTTTTCTTCAATTTCTTTCCTGAGTTTTATCAATTCATATTCCATTTCCTGTTATGTTTTGTTTTTTAAATTTATTTCTCTCCTTTAATTCTTGGATACCAGGTTTTTGAGAATATTTCATTTAGTCTGGGGTACTGTGTTACAGCATTCTACTGTGTGGTTATTTTCCTGAGGGCTTTTTTTTTGGCAGGGTGGATTTTCATCAGCTGAAATGCTTTAATACATATTTTCTGTTTTCTTCTAACAGTGGTGCTGTGTAAATTTGATTCCCACCCCCCACCCACCCACCCCATCATTCTGTGGACAGCATTCTTTAGTTTGAGAGTACCTCAAACTTTTGTCAACTTAGTGAAGTGCAGTTTCTTAAACGGGTGATGGGAGTGCAGAGCTTGAGGTCGTCTTTCATTCTGCAGGACACTTAATTTTTCTCTTTTTCCTTGTTTTCTCTTCTCTTCACTACTATGAGTCAGATGCATCATGCTTCTCTATTTCTCTCCCAGAGGCAAAATTCTTCTAAGGATGCCACTTCTCACTCTAGAATTCCTTCCCTGTAGCTGTTGCTATAAACTACCCAAGTCCTATTCGGCACTCTCTCTTTTGGCATGTACTGTTGTACTTTCTCCTTCTGAGGGTGACTTTTGTCTTTATTTTGCTACATCTTTCAATCTCTTCTCTGTTTCATAGCCTCGAAGGCTTTCCACTGCATCCTCTCCACACATACAGACTTGTAGCGCAGTAGAAGCTCTGTTGGAATTTGGTGATTATTTTGCTACTTTCAAGTAATTTGAGGTTTAGGGTGTTCTGTCTCCTAGTAATGCAGAATTTATGGGTTACCTGGGTTTTATCTGTGTTCCTTTTAGTCTATGGTTTTTGGGGAGAATGTGTAGAGATAAACAGAATCTGGCGGCCACCATTATCCTCCAAACTCAGAAACCAGTTAAAACTATATTATAATAATTTTCTATAGCTTCCGTATTCACTTTTTAACAAGTCGTCTCCAGGTTAATCATAAATAAGATTAGACAGTTATAAAAATTAGCTTCATCTATCCATTGAAGAAATAAATTATGTAAATGATGGGCTAATGTGGCTATATACAATTATCTTCACCTTAATGTGATGTAGATTATGAAAAATCATGCCAAACTGTATTTTACATATTAAAAAATAAGCTATGGATCATAAAAATGGAACAAAATACTACAAATACTGTACCATTATTAATATACACAAAAAATTTTGCTCTGGTTACCAACAGCTGTCCTCTTAAGTATGTTAAATTACTCATGTATCATGCTTCTAAACTAGCTTTGGGTTGACTATGGTTGTTTTTCATCACTCCAGAGTGAATATAATAGATTTATTTTCTAGAGCTTAACCCTCACTGTTATACAAAATATAATTTGCACATTTTTTAGATTGTAATTTTCAGAGTTCAGAACAGAACAAGAGAATTCTTACATCATTAGTTATTACAATTTTATAGTTAATGCAGAAAATCTAGGCACAATGCAATTATAAGGTATATCCAAGGAATGACACTGCCTATGAATTCTCTCGTTTTTACTCTTACCCTATATATAAAATTCTTTTCTCATCTTTCAATGTCTATTTTATTTTGAATGAAGAAATGGGTGCCAAAATAGGATACTTTATTTTTCAGATCGAGCAAAAATGATAAATCTGAACTACCACTTGGTAACTATTTCCTAAGATTTTAATGTACTTAGCAATCCTGTGCTACTGATTATATAGTGACATGTCTTCCTTACAGATATATTCAACTATCTTTCCCAGGATATATACTTTGTTTTTGTTTTGTTTTGACTAGGAAAAGAACTTTCTCCTAAGCCACCCACTTTTTCTAATTGCAATTTTTGAGATAATTGTAGATTCACAATGATAAGAAGTAATACAGAGTCCCTTGTACACCAGTTTCCTTCAACGGTAACATTTTGCAAAACTATAGTATGATATTACAATGAGGATATTGACACTGATACAATCTACATATCTTATTCAGGTTTTCCCAGTTTTAGTGTCTACATGAGTGTATTAAGTTCTATACAATTTTATCACCCGTATAGGTTCATTATCCACCACCATAGTCAAGAGACTGAACACAGATCCTATACAAGGAGCCCTCATTGTTGCCCTTTTATAGTAACCACCTTCCCATCCTTTCCCTGGCCCCACCAAACTTTTAAGCTTTGATTAATCTGCCCCCAATTCTAAAATTTTGTCCATCAAAAATGTTATATAAATGGAATCATATCACATGAAACCTTTTGGGACTGGCTTTTTTTCACTCAGCATAATTCCCTAGAGATTCATTCCGGTTTTAGTGTGTATCAATAGTTTGTTCCTTTTTGTTGCTGAGTGGTATTCTATGGTTTGTATGTATCAGTTTGTGGAAGTACTCGCTAAAGGGCATCTAGGCTGATTCCAGTTTGTCGATATTAAAAATAAAGGTGCTATGGACATTCGTTTACATGTTTTTATGTGAACATAAATTTACATAAGTTTTCATGACTCTGACATAAGTAACCAAGAGTACAATTGCTGGGGTTTACAGTAATTGTATAGTTTTACAAAAAATTCCCTGTAACATTTCACATTTTCATCAAGAATTTATGAGTGATCCATTTTCTTCACATTGTTACCAGCTTTCTGTGCTGTCATTATTTTTTATTTTAGACATTCTGTAGGTAGAGTATTACCTTCATTGTGGCTTGAATTTGTGACTAGTGATACTGAACACATTTTCTTTATTTTTTTGACATCTGTATATCCTCTTTGATGAAATGTTGTCTTTTGCCAGCTGTCTAAATGGATTGTGTTTTTTTTTTTTTTTTTACACTATTGTATTTTGGGGCTTCTTTATATATTCTAGATATCAGTCCCTTGTCAGATACGTGGTTTGCAGGTATGTTCTCCCAGTCTGTAGCTTCCCTTTTTTCCTCTTTGCCTGGGCTTTCAGAGAGTAAATGTTTTAATTTTGATGAGATGCAACTTATCAATTACTCCCTTTGTGGACTATTTTTGGTATCAAATCTAAGAACTCACTGCTTAACCCTAGATCTGGAAGATTTTTTTCCTATTTTTTTAAATAAAAGTTTGTAAGTTTACATTTTACATTTAAATCTATGATCCATTTTGAGCAAATTTTTGTACAAGGTGTAAGGTTTAAGTAGAAGTTCATTTTTATGTGTATGGATGCCCAATTATTCCATCACCATTTGTTGAAAAGGCCATCCTTCCTCCACTGAAACACTTCTGTGCCTTTCTCAAAAATCAGTTGGGGAAAAAAAAAATCAGCTGGGGCATACTAGTGCAAATCTATTTCTGGGTTTTCTGTTCTGTCCCATTTATCTATGTGTCTATCCCTCCACCACCACCACCCAGCCTTGGTTACTGTAACTCTATAATAAGTCTTATCAGGTAGACTGATTTCTCCCGCTTTATTCTTCTTTTCCCAAAACACTCTTAAGTCTAGCTATTTTTATTCCTTTACCTTCTACATAAATTTTAGAATGAGCTTGTCTATATCATCAAAAAATCTTGCAGATTTTGAGAAGAAGGCTTATTAAATGATAATCTTGGAGAAAACTGACATTTTTACTATGTTGAATCTTCTAATTAACGAGCACATTATTTATTGAAATTTTTTTTTCAGAATTAGTAGTTTCTTGTACATAGGTCCTGTACAGATTTTGTTGGATTTACACCTAAGGCGTTTTTTTCCCATGTTTGTAAATGGTATTGTATTTGAATTCCACTTTGTACATGTTATTTGCTAGTATCCTGAAGTACAACTGATTTTTGTATGTTTATCTCATACCTTGCTATCTTGCAAAACTCACCTATTAGTTCTACAGGTTTTTGGTAGGTGCCTTGGGATGTTCTACATTAAAAAATCATGTTGGGGCACCTGGGTGGCTCAGCTGGTTAAGCGACTGCCTTCGGCTCAGGTCATGATCCTGGAGTCCCTGGATCGGGTCCCGCATCGGGCTCCCTGCTCGGCGGGGAGTCTGCTTCTCCCTCTGACCCTCCCCCCTCTCATGTGCTCTCTCTCATTCTCTCTCAAATTAAAAAAAAAAAACAAAAACATGTTACCTAAAAAGGGGGGGGGGGCAAATTTACTTCTTCCTTTAATTGGAATGCTTTTTATTCCCACTTCTTGCCTTATTGTCTGACTAGGACTTCCAGTACTACACTGAATAAGAGTGGTGAGAGCAGACAGACATCCTCACTTAGAAACAACCTTGACATTCTAGGGGGAAAGCATTCAGTTTTTCATCATGAAATATTATGTTAGCTGTAAGGTTTTTTTTTTTTACCATGTTTTTTACTAAGTTGAGAAAATTACCCTCTATTCCCAGTTTTCTGAGTTTTTTTATTGTGAGTAGATACTGAATTTTGTCAAGTGTTTTTCCTGAGTCAAATGATGTGATGGTGTGAATTTTCTTCTTTTGCCTATTAATATGGTAGATTACTCTAATTGATTTTTAAATATTGACCAGTTTTGAATCCCTGAAATGAACCCTACTTGGTCATGGTATCTAATTCTTTTTACATATTGCTTAATTCTACCTACTAATATTTGGTAAGAATTTTCTTACCTATATGAATTAAGCATACTGGCTTGAAGTTTTGCTTTGTTTTAACTTTGTCTGGTTTAGTATCAGGATAAAACTAACTTCATAAAATAAATTGGGAAGGGTTCCTTCCATTTCTATTTACTGAAAGAGATTGTGTACACTTGGTGCTCACTGTTCTAAAATGTTTGATACAAGGCTCCAGTGAAACCATCCCAACTTGGGAGACTTCATTTTTGAGAAATTTTTAGTTATGTGTTTAATACCTTAACAGGGCTATTTAAATTATCTAACTCATACTGGATTAATTATAGCTTGTGCTTTTTGAAGTATTGATTCATCTAAGTTATCAAATTTATGCGTGCAGAATTGTTTGTTGTAGTCCCTTATTATCCTCTTGACACATGCACGATCTGTAGTGGTACTCATTTCATTCCTAATACTGCAAATTTTTGTCTTTTTTTTTCCTGTCAGTCTTACTACAGGTATGTCCACTGTATTGATCTTTCCAAAACATTAGCTCTGTGTTTCATGATTTTCTCATTTTTCTGTTTTCAGTTTCATGGATTCTGCTCTTTTATTATGTCCTTCCTTCTGCTTGCTTTACGTTACTTTTTTCTTCTTTTTCCAGGTTAGCTGGAAGCTCAGATTACTGATTCGAAACTTTTTACCAACACAAGCATTTTACTAAAGGTGAGCATTTAATGCTGTTAAGTTTCCCTCTCAGTACTGTTTTAGAGCTGTGTCTCAAAATTTTTTATATATTTTCATTCCTTTCAAAGTGTTTTGTTATTATTTTTATTAATTTTCCTTGAAGTCTCCTCTTAAGACTCTTGGATTATTTAAGTGTGCCGTGTATTTTGCAAGTGTTTGGTGGTTTTCCAGTTATGTTACTGTTATTGATTTCCAACTTGATTCTATCATTGTTGAAAAACACACAATGATTTTAATTTAAATTTGTTGAGATTTGTTTCATGGTCTGAGGTATAGTCTTTCTTGATATACAGTCCATTAAAAAGAGTGTGTACTCTGTTGTTGAGTGCAACGTTTTATAAATGTTTATTAGATCCTGTTGTTGATGGCGTCGTTATCTGCTAATTTTCTGTCTAGAGGTTCTACCTATTAATTACTGACAGAGAGGCATTAAAGTCTCCAACTATAATTATAGATTTGTCAATTTCTCTTTTCTTTTTGGACAATTTTTCCTCATATATTTTCAGCTCTGTTATTTGGTAAATACACATTTAGCATTGCTGTCTTCTTGATGAACTAACCCTTTTATTTTATTTTTTAAAGATTTTATTTATTTATTTGACAGAGAGAGACACAGCGAGAGAGGGAACACAAGCAGGGGGAGTGGGAGAGGGAGAAGCAGGCTCCCCACTGAGCAGGGAGCCCGATGCGGGGCTCAATCCCAGGACCCTGGGATCATGACCCAAACTGAAGGCAGACGCTTAATGACTGAGCCACCCAGGCGCCCCTGAACTAATAACCTTTTATTATAATGACCCTATTTCTAGTAATTTTCTTTGCTCTAATGTCTACCTTATCTGATATTAATACGGCCACTTGCCTCGATTAATGTTTACATGATATAACATTTTTTTCATCCTTTTACATTTCAGCCTGTTTATGCCAATATATTTAAAGGGAGTTTTTTGTAGCAAGCATACACAATTGGGTCATGTTTTTAAATCTGATATGCGAACTCTACCTTTTATTTGGTACAATTAGACCATTTACATGTAACTAAGCCTGCTATTTTAGTTTTTTGTGTCTCTCTCCTGCTTTCCTGTGGATTACCTGAACATATTTTTTAAATTCTATTTTATCTAATTTTTTGGAGTGTTTCAGTGGTTGCTCTAGGTATATTATATACACATAACTTATCATTCTACTGGTGTCATCCTTTTACCAGTTCAAGTGAAGTACAGACTTTACCTCCCTTTATGTCCTTTTACCATCTCCTGTTTATAAAGTAATTGTCTTAAATATTTCTTCCGCATACATTTAGAACCACATCAAACAATGTTATGGTTTTGGCTCAACCATCAAATATAATTTTGGAAACGTAGGAGGAGAAGGAAAGCCTATTGTATTTACCCAGATTTTCAGCGGTATGTTCTTTCTCATTCCTACCATTCCTAGATGCCTTCTTTTTATTATTTCCTTTCTGTTTAGAGAATTTTCTTTAGCCATTTTTTAAGGTGGGTCTACTGGTGGCAAATTCTCTTAGTGTTCCCTCACCCTGGGTGGGTCTTGATTTCCCCTTCATTCCTGAAGAGTATTTTCACTGGGTATAAGACTCTAGTTGACAGTGCTTTTTTCTTTCAACACTTGAAAAATGTGCCACTTTCTTCTGGTCTCCATAGTTTTTGATGACAAATTTGCTTATGAGAAATCAGAGTAATTTTACCCTGTAAGAAAATGTATCTTTCTCACTTGCTGCTTTTAAAATATTTCTTTGTCTTCAGTTTTCAGAAGTTTGACTATAATTGGATGTAGAGTGATTCTGGCTTATCCTGTTTGAGATGTACTCAGCTTCTTGGATCTATAGCTTTATACCTTCTGCCAGATTTGGGAAATTTCCAGCATTATTTCTTCAAGTATTTTTCCAGCTCTGCCTTCCTTTTCCTCTCCTTCCAGGACTCCAATGACATAAATCTTAGATCTTTTATTATAGTTCCAAAGGTCCTGAGAACTTTTTAAAAACTTTCTCCAGTCTATTTTCTCTCTGCTGCTTACAGTGGGCAATTTCTATTATTCTATCTTCAAGTTTACGGATTCTTTCTGCTGTCTCCTCGGTTCCACTATTGAGTCTATCCATCAGGTTTTTCACTTTGGTATTCCATTTTTCAGTTCTAAATTCCCATTTCATTTTCCTTTTTATCTGTTATTTCTTCCCTGAGAATTTCTATTTTCTCATTTGTTTCGAATGGGCTTAGGATCTCCCACTGAAGTATTTCTATGATGACTGCTTTAAAATATTTGTCATAAATTCTAACATCGGTCACTTTGGTGTTTGTATCTGTTGATTGTCTCTTCTTTCATTCAAAATAAGACTTTCCTGGTTCTTAATATATAGAGTGGTTTTTTTCTTTTTTTCTATTGAAACCTGGACATTTCACGTATTATGAGATTCTGGACCCTATTTGAATCTTCTGATTTACTGGCTTCCTTTGACACTGCTCCAGGGAGAGAAAAGGTTCCTGCTTCATTACTCCCAGTGGGAGGAAAAGTCCAAGTCTCCCACTCGGCCTTTGCTGACACCTGGGATGAGGAGCTCTTCATTACTGTTGGGCAAGGGCTGACGTTCTGGCTGCTCAGTAAGCCTCTGCTGGTATCTTGGCTGTGAGGGGCAGAAATGTTTCCTAAGAGCTCCCCTGATAGCCTCCATTGACACCATAGGTAGGTGGGGGCTAGTCTCCTTACTGTTCAAAGATGGCAAAAGTCCTGACTCTTCACTAGGTCTCTTCTGACATCAATGGGGACAGAAAGAAGCATTTCCGGAGGTGGGAGTGAAGGCTAGGCTCCCCGTGTGTCTCTAATGACAGTGAACCAGGAGAACAGGAGAGTAGTAGTGGGAAGGTTTGTTACTGCCCAGCAGGGATGAAACTCCTGGCTATCTACTCAGCCTTCTCTGAAACCACCCAGGCAGGGGGCTAGAAAGCCTAGTTATAACTTCATGAGAATAGAAGTCTAGGCTCCCCACTCAGCCTCGGCTGGTATGGGTTGAGACAGGGGCCACAGTCTTTCTGTGGTCTTTGGCTAGAACAGAATGGGTACCATCTAAAAGTTTTCTGCCTTGCTAGGCTGTCCCTTTCCTGGTCTTTTGGCTGGAGACAGCGGGCTTTTCAGTCTATGCCTATTGCTGTTTCCAGGATGCCAGCTTCTTCAGCTCCAAGTTTGGGCTATATCAGGCAAAAAGAAAACCCAAGGAACTCACCCCATGTCATTCCTTGAGTCCTGAGGTCCCTAGTCTTTATGCCTTTTCTCCACCTTTCAGAGTCTTCTTATGTTTTATTTTATATATAATGTTCAAGACTTTTAGTTGTTTTAGCAGGAGGAATAGGGCAATGTACATCTACTCCATCTTCCTGAAAGCAGAAGTCCCCACTTTTTAAACTGGTTCCTACTATGTCCAACCACACAAATTCCTGGAAAAATGAGGGTAGAGTCTGTGGAAGAGATTTTTCTTTATGTGATGCTTACATATTTGGACAAATATGGACCACTCCACCATCCAAATGAGTTATGTGGCTAAGCCAGACATTTAAGAATGTCCAAATCATCTGTTAATTCAGGGAAGAACCTATGATACAAACTTGTGCATACCAAACACTTGAAATGCTTATGATTTTATAAATACTTATGAATTTAACAATTTTTCATTCAAAACTTTAAAATAATCATTAAGCCATGTTTACGTAGGGAACAGAAGTCTTTCACATACTCTGGTTTTTCCAAAGACACTAAATGGAACGATACAGCTAAACTCAATTTCAGACTTTTGGACACATTTTGTGATAATAAAGATATTTAAGGGTACCTACCTAATAGAATTAAAAATATACAAAGAAAAAATGGCATATTACAGTGCCCATTGCACAGAGAAGGCAACTCAATAAATGTTATACGACAAAAGATACCAATAAAAAGATAGTGTCTAAAATTTACTGTTAAATAGAAATGCTCCTCCCTAGTTAATGTCAAACATGAGATCCTATCGTTTTTGTTTAATTTGTGAAATATAATTTCATAGTTAACTGATAAAAATTATACTTCCAATTTTTATGTATCACTAGCATGTATTTAGGACTATCTCATTATAAAAATATATACTCAAATGTGCTCGGCAATAAGCAGATTCAAGGTTTCTTTGATTATGAAATTCAGAGAGACTGGTTTAGACAGCTCTAATCAATGAAAATAAAAGGTTCCAGTTACCTCACAAGTCACTAGGAACAAATTTTTTTAAAAGGTTAGTAAAAGGAATTTTTCAGCTGATATTATTTTTTCAGGATTAAGGAGATATGTAAAACAAAAGTAAATTATAACACATATTTCAGTATTCTCACTCCCCCTCAACATCCCAAGGACATAAACAGTGATGTAACAAAGTAGAGATAATCCTTAAATCACCTTATTCTAGTGCAGAGCTTCCCAAATACATTCCTCAGAATCCTAGTATCCCTTAAAATATTCAAATATCCCACAGAGAAAGAAAATGTTAGGTTAAGCACAGTTAAGCAAATTTCTCTACTACAGGAATCCTCAGGGCATTTAAAATAAAATATGCACAGTGAACTTCCCAAAGAGGATTACAGTTGCACCATTTCCCAAATTTAATCAAGGAAGCCTTCTCCTAACCTTCTATTAAATCCTGTTGGAGATGAGTGTTAAACAGAACTCAGTCTGAGAGGTAAGAGAGTGGCAAGAGAGCCCTTAAATGTGGCCAGGTAAAATGAAGGCCAGAAATTTACTAAATAGCATAGCTATAATGACTAAAAAATAATTCAATGAACAAATTATGAAAAGCTTTTTTAAAAACTGCAGGCAATTCCTAGCACTCATTAAAAAAGTAGTCTATCAATCATGCTGAAAGATGACCCTAAACATTTATTATGTCATAATGACAAATTAGCTAAATGCTATTTCCATTCATATTTTTATCTTAAATATTACTCTCAAGTTAATTTATTTGAACACAGAGATAAAATAACTCTAGGAATCGGATGTTTCAGAAGAAGGTTAATAAAAACTTTAATTTTTAATAGAACTTTGCACTTAACTGCCTGAAATTAAGCATCACATGTTAACCTCACTGTATACACGTATCTATTATACTGTAGCTCACTGAAAGAATGTACAGTAAACAGAACAAAGAATTATCAATGTTGTGTATGTACGTACATGTGTTTATGTGTGTGCATATATCCAATTAAGACAAATATACCAGAGTCCGTGAATAAAAGTAGGAAAATAAATTTAAAAAGAGTTCAATTCAAATTAAGCCAAATATTATATAAGTCTGAATGAGACTCAACTAGATTTTTACAATTCACATTTATACCTAATTCTTTTTAAAACACATAGAATTAACAAAATACACAATGGCAAACAGTGATATAAAACTAATTTTAGATGCTGTGTGATGATTTCTATAGATTAAGAAATGTAGGTTATAGGTTTTGAATTCAGAAAATAATGGGAATTTACTTACCTCTAACCAAAGTTCTCTGAAGGTAGTATCATCCTCCTTAGAACCCCTATCTTGGGTAGTTCACCTGCTGTAATTTCCCTAAAGAGATTCCAGCAAAGTCTAGCAAGTTTTAAGTTCCCTTCTGCAAGCCCTATTAGCGCATGTGTGTTATATAAACTTGCTCACATACTGCTTCATAGCTGTAGCCTCCAATTCCCACTGAATCACCACCACCACTACTACCACCACAATACCTTTGGAGAATTCCATTTGGAAATGTGTCTTTTTTCACTTCTCCAAAAGTATCCTCCAAAGTGCCCCACTGCTGAATCTATAACGTACTTGAGGAGTGGTGGTAATCAGCAGGCAAGAAAATGAGGACACAAAGATTTAGCTAAGCAATTGACTTGCTGACTACTCAAATACAATATTCCAACATAACAAAACAAATAACACTAGCTTCCTCAACACTCAATTAATATGTAAAAACACTAAACTGTGCAAAAGCTTTCATAAAAAATACTTTCATAACCAAAGCAGAAAACGTCGTCTTTATCACCTGGGACTACCAAATATTTCCCTAGTGTATTATGCTAAAGAAGTGCCAATATTTAAAAATGAGTTAGGAAATAAGTCATTGAAAGACAAATGTTCAAAATTTTTTAGTATGCCACTCCTATCTTAAACTACAAGGAAAAAAAAAAGAGAGAGAGAGAGAGAGAAAGTAAAAATTGTTCAAACAAAAATGGAAAACAAAACGAGCCACTCACATGAAGGCCAATCTCATATACTTAGGATGGCAGTTTACAAAGGGTACTATTAACAAAATTTTTCAAATCTATTCAGGAAACTGACTGAAACATAGTACAGGAAAGAAGACTCGATCTTATACTATCCAGAAAAGGTCTTCTACTTGGATTCCCACCGATTGATTCTGTAACTTCTTATTGATTATTTCTTGATAGCCATATAAGAGTAGGAGAAAAAAGCAAAGGGAAACAACTGTCCTAGAGGCCAGAGGACCCAACCATATTTGAAGCACTATTTTAGAGGATAAAGTATGGAGTAGCTTTAAAAACACTGATTTTAGGGGCGCCTGGGTGGCTCAGTCATTAAGCATCTGCCTTCGGCTCAGGTCATGATCCCAGGGTCCTGGGATCGAGCCCCACATTGGGCTCCCTGCTCTGCGGGAGGCCTGCTTCTCTCTCTCCCACTCCCCCGTTTGTGTTCCTGCTCTCGCTATCTCTCTGTCAAATGAATAAATAAAATCTTAAAAATAAATAAATAAAAACACTGATTTTAGCTACAAGCCACCATCAGCTTGGTAGCAACATAAATAAGGCCCAAAACAATATAGCTCTTAAAGTTTCCCCTGGCTCATAACAGGTTCAGAATAAATCTTTCTGAACACTCTAATTTTAAAAATCAACTTAACTCTCCATGGCTCTCCTTTTGTATCAGTAAACGCAATAAAATGCAATAGTAAAATTATCAAAAAGCAATTGAAAAATGGGTAAGACCTTAGAAATAGATGAAAAATGAGAAAACTTTAGATAATCTCCCAGTTGGATTCTCAGTATATAAATAATTAAGCTAACTTTTAATTAATCAATTAACTAATTTATATCAGATTCTTCAAATTCCTCTGCTTCTACGATGCATGGTTTTTAAATTAAATTTTAGAATAAGGATGTTCCTTTAAAAAATGTAGCCTCTGTTTATCATAAAAACCAGGGGTTATTTTTCCAATTTTAAAAATATATGGAACAGGGGCATCTGGGTGGCTTAGTCGGTTAAGCATCTGCCTTTGGCTCAGGACATGATCTCAGGGTTCTGGGATCAAGCCCCTCATTGGGCTCCTTGCTCAGCGGGGAGTTTGCTTCTCCCTCTCCCCCCCTCCATGTGTGCTCTTTCTAATAAATAAAATCTTAAAAAGATATATATATATGTATGGAACAATGTACACAAAAGAAAAAGTACTTTCTGATACAAAAAATGGTCACAAAAAGAGCATTTATAAAACAGACTGTTTAGAGGTAAAAAAAGGATAAAGTGAAATAATCTAGTCATCGATCAGAAGAATAAAATACTGAACCATGAGGCAGCACATTTGAATTCACTTTCCCTTTTATACATGCACTATTAGGACTCACTGAAGGGTCAAAAATCTTCTAGATCTTGCTAGTTTAAGAGCAGGAATTACTAACAACCCAAGAAGGTGCACCTAGGATGATACTTACCTTACAAGAGATTATACCACTGTGCTATTATGTATTCTGTGTATGGATACACAAGCAGTCAGGTGAAAGGTACACACCACACTAGCAAATGCTTGACTGGACCCATAAGGCCGGATGACCAATGGAATATCAAGATATGTGTCGATTCTCCAGCCCTCATAACCACATTCCAGACACCTCACGTAGTCCTTTAGCTTGCCTTGATATAGTTCGTTTATAAGATCAGCCTGAAAATAAGAACATTAAAAAGTATTCCTTAAAATTTATTTTTAAAATACACAAAAATTCCTGCTTTTAAAAATAAGTTTCAAAGGATATTCATTCTTTACTGCTGAAGTTTTAGAAAGCTTTAAGATTTATCTAAAATTCTATTAAAAAAATGAAGGCTTGACAAAAATTAACTAAGAATCAATAAAATTAGATTAGCACTAATTTAAGAATCAATGTGCAAAAATTAACTAGTTCAATTCTCTTATCACTAAAAACTCTACTACTAAGATGTTTTGTTGAAATCAGTTACCAATTTATTATACTATTAAGCTTCATATTATCTTTTCATTAGGTTGAGAATACACCTAATCTATCACTTTAGGCATGTTGATAATTACATAACTAAACAGCCAGCTAGTTTTATAGCTTTACACATGTATACCACCATTCTCACAATACTATATTCTGATTCCTAAAATCCTATCTTCTAGCTCAAGGTGCAAATAAAACTTTTTAACTTTCAGTAATATACATAAAACAATTTTAAGGGGAAACACATGGCAAATTTCCTTTAAAAATGTACAGAATTTTTTAAAAATTCCATCTCCATCAAAATATCCTCATTTATCTCTCACTAAGTCCCCAAACGTAGCCAACTGGGGCTTCTGTCCCAAAAAAGGCAGGTAATTCCTTTAGTAAGGACCCTCCAAGTGAATGTCTTGCCTCAAAATTCTTGTACCAAAATTTGGGTATGCAGCAGGAATGCCTCAGTTGATCTTTTAGTGGAAGCGTTGACCCAAAGAGGGATATAAAAAGGGGAAGAGTAACTTCAGACCTATGAAGAAGAAACAGCCCCTAATACCATATAAATGAAGTTACTAAAACACAATAGGGCTAGGTAGAGAAACTGGATCACTAAGTAAACTTAATTTTTTTTTCAATATCTCTTAAGGAAGAATGGAAAAGAAGGAAAGTGTATTACAATTTACCTCTTTCATAAATTTATATCTCTTCAAATGTCTAGGGCTTATAAGCCTTCAAACTAGGACCCGTCGTCATTGTCTATACTAACGCCATTTATTTAATGAAGCCTTCTTCATTCATCTGCCTCAGTCATAACTGATTATATCTTCTGCATCTGAGAGGGCATTTCTAAGTGGTTCAAACCAGTGTTTTTCAAACAGTTTTGATAACAACCCACAGTAAGAAAATAATGTATATCTCAACCCAGTACATCCAACTATAACAAAATTTGCACAAAATAATACCCTTACTTTTGTACTACTCTCTTACACTTTTCTATACTAGTCCATTTTTTTAAGTGCGGATGTAGATTCACTAAACTGATTTTATAACACACGAATAGATCACAACCTACAGTCTGAAAACTCTGGCCCAAGCCATCATCATAATTCCAATCAGACAGCAGACTCTCCAGGCAATCTTCCAGAATCTTCCTCCTTTTTCATCCCTGTGATTCCTCCCCAACCATCCCCCCTCCCCACCCCCACCATTAGAGTTCTCTTTCCTGAGTTCTGAGCCCCACCCAGTTCAGCCTTACCATCCCACAATGATATATCGAATGCTCTTCCCACCTCTAACCTGTTCTTTTTCTACTGGAAGAAGAACAGAGTCCAATTAAGAGGAATCCTAAGTGTCAAAAGCATACCTCCTTGGTCAAAATGAAGGTAATACTCAACTATACTTAATCTGCTATAGATTATAATACATGTAATTTACTTAGTAAATATCTGAAAATACTGTTCAAAAATCATCCCCCAAAAATCACACATACACATGTATGTATTTATATATGAATTATACAGTTTTCAGTTAAAAAGAGACCATCTAGATCATAGAAACCAACTTCCTTATTTTAAAGATGAGGAAACTGAGGTCTAGCATGGTTTAATGAGGATCTGTATGACTCAGTTAATGGCCAAATGAGAACCTAGTACTTTCAATTCCCCATTCAATACTTTAACAACTGAACAAAGGCCAGTTAAAACATTTCAATAGAATAGAAGTCACTTATGAATGATTTATTATAAAACATTCCTTTCAACCTGAGATGAATTACCTGTTCTGTTTGTTTCCATTTCTGTTCCAATGCATCAAACATGACTCTGCACAGTTCTTGTACATCATGCTGCTGCCAAGCTATTTTAAGATAAAATTTAATTAAAAACAGCAATAAATTTAGTGTAATGAAACATTAATTTGTTGTTTAAAAGCAAACTGTTAAAAGTATGGAAAAGTCTACACAAAATAATTCTAAATTTAAAAAAGAACACAAACTATACATTACAGTAAGTCATGAAAAGGTAATCACAAGGAAAAGAATCAAGCGAACTTTAAGTAACATATGCTTTAGGGTGCTATGATATTTGCTATTTTTGCTATGTTTCACTGCAGAGTTAAGAAATATGTTAAGAAAAATCTAGAACAAACTAAAAATTTTAGTTTAAGTACATAAAAATAGAGTTTAACCAAACTTACTTTACAAGAAAATTTTAATTGATCAAAAATTTACCCCTAGTGCTTAAATTCTAAAAATAAGTTTTGTTTTGGGTTTTTTAAAAGATTTTATTTATTTATTTGACAGAGAGAGAGACAGCGAGAGAGGGAACACAAGCAGGGGGAGTGGGAGAGGGAGAAGCAGGCTTACCGCCGGGCAGGGAGCCCGATGCGGGGCTCGATCCCAGGATCCTGGGATCATGACCTGAGCCGAAGGCAGACGCTTAACGACTGAGCCACCCAGGTGCCCCAAAAATAAATCCCAGCAAAAGGCAATGAGAAGATTTATCATAAAGTCAATTAAGCTATTAATATATTTTGTTTATAATATTGTCTCCCAGAATTCCTTTGAATATTAGAAACACTTATCATTACAAGAGAATTAGTACCCTCACTACTATCCCATCCAAAGCTCCTTGTAACATCTGTGGTTTCAATTGCTCTCTTTTTGCTGGTTTGTAACAAAACAAAAAGCCTTTGAAGTTGGTATGGGATACTTGTCACTGGATCTTCTTCAGATTCTTCAAATTCCCACCTATTGAAATAAAATATTTGAAAATTATTTACAAAATATTTTTATTCTTTAAAGCATCATTAATATTAACATCATAATAATATAAGACTGTAACTCTTGGGGTATACAGAATTTGGATATTAACTGAAGCTATTATTATCTAATGAAATAGCAGCCTTTCCCTACTTCATAAATTCAGAAGAAATTTAGACTTTAACAAGAAAAGACATAAGAAGGCAACACTAATGAAAGGCAAAGCTCATCTAAAAGTAATCACAGAATCTGAATCTGATCAAGACTCTTGTCCTAATTATTAATTCATAAAAATACAGGGAACAGAACAATATTAAATGACACTATGGCATTTAACTATCAAAATCCAAACTGTGGAAAACTACAGGAGAAAGGACATCAGTTTTCAATATATGGAATAAACTGCAAGGGGAAAAAAAGATGGAAGGGAATTAAAAATAGATTAAATAGATTAATCATCTTATCAGTCAGTTGCACTGTATGGCTCTTGTTTGGATCCTGATTTGAACAGATTGTTAAAAAAAAATTATGAGCTATCAGGAAAACCTTATTAGCACTGACCGGTGATATATTTACAGATGACACAATGGGAGTGTGCTTCCAAATAATCAGAATAGAGGGTATTAGATAAAAAAGACTGATCATGAGTTGATAATATTCAAAGCTGGGTGACGGGTACAAAGGGATTCATTACAATGTCTACGTTCACAAGTAAATTCAGATGATGAGCTTCCATATGAATGGAATGATAATGTTGTTTGAGCAACACAACCAATATTAAAAGTTCCAAAAATACTTTACATATTTACAGTAATTTCAAAGATGTTATTCAAGAGTAACACACAAAAAAGGAAAAATCAGTTAATCTGTACTTTAAAATGTCTTAAAAAAATAAGTTATGCATACCTTAAAGAAAATATACAAAACAAGAGTATATTAAATGTATTACAATAAGATACTCATAAAAATAACTTTCCGACTTTTAGGGTTTATTTAAATATGGATTTCCTTCATAGAGCATTTTAAAGTACCGGTGGTATATATACCATCTTTTACACACTTAGACACTTACACACACACACACACACCCCCAAAGGACAGCTGCAGTATATTTTATTTTATTTATTTTTTTTTTTTTTAAGATTTTATTTATTTATTCATGAGAGAGAGAGAGAGGCAGAGGGAGAAGCAGGCTCCCAAGGAGCGGGGAGTCCGATGCGGGACTCGATCCCAGGACCCTGAGATCATGACCTGAGCCGAAGGCAGACGCTTAACCATCTGAGCCACCCAGGCGCCCCAGCTGCAGTATATTTTAATTAGAAACAAAGTTCGAAAGTTTAAAAAGACAACTTTGTTTCTTAAATTGAGAAGTAAAAGGAAAGAATATGGTTTACATATTCAGATTATCTCAAAAAGCAGATAACATATTTCTTTATAAAGATGTTAAAGCTGTAAGTGAGGGAAAGCTTTAATACAGCAATTTATCCCAAATGTAAATCTTCTTAATTTTATCTTTTGCTGGTCTACACACTTCTGGTTCTCTCTCTCCACAAATTTTTCATACGTCAATCTCTCATAAGATCTTTTTCTTATATACTATTCAAGACATCTTATGAAGTGAGAAATACCCCAAAATACAAGAAGGTAAATTAGATTTTATTAGTTAAAACCTATACTTTCATTCTTAAATCAGTTTTATTTATAAATTTTTTTTTGAATACTCACTTATATAATGCATTCCTAAATTCAGGAGTCATAAAAAGTGTCTGCAAAAGGCTATTCAAATAGCAAGTCATTGCTTGGTTTACTAATCCCACATATCCTTTAAAAAGAAAACACAAATATACATAAATCAGCATCTACATTAAAAATAACAAAAAGAAAACTTAGTAAGAATTTACTGCACAGTAAAAATTGAGAGGTTAAGGTTACTTGGAAATTATTTTAGTTTTTTCAACAGCAATAAGAAAGACCCCTTTTTCTAAAATGTTCACTATGTAAACCTTGTTTCTCAGAAAAAGGGAGGATATCTTGTTAAGTGTCCAGAGATATGCATGGATGTTATGTAGCATTTAATAAAATTTAAAGAAGAATATTTCAATATAGTATGTTTACTTGATATAAAAATAATCTTTGTTCCCCAAGTTGGGGAAAAGTATAAACATATTTACTTATCACAGACCCAAAATAGGAAGACTGAACTGAACCAGCTATCCATGCTATCAGGCTCTATAAACCAATTTGTGCCAAGAATTAATAATATATGAGATAAATTCATTATATAAAACTCAGAATGACTTCCTCTATTTTAACAAGCCCATTAAGTATGAGATTCTATAATACATTAGCACACTATGCAAAGACTATAAAGTAAGAAGAGAAGTCAGAAATAGGAAAGAATAGAGAGAGGGAGTGGGGAAGGGAGGAAGGAAAAAAGCAGCTTATAGGAACTTAAAATTCAAATGAATGATTAAAATTACTTAGCTTTATATATCTGATTGGATATGGCTACCATTGTTGAGAACATTTTTGGAATTCCTCTTTTGAAGTAGGCTTCAGGCCCCATTTATGAGATACACATACACCAAAAAAATCAGTCTCATCGTATTAGTTATACCTCATTACATGAGCAAAATGTGGTAAACACTTTGCTTAATAATTAAACTTATTTACTCCCACTTAATACTGAATGACTTGGGTGTTTCCAAAAAAAAAAAAAAACACTTAAATCTTTTCTCAGCAGACACTGAAGGTGTTCACTGAAGCTTTTCAAAATACTTTTTCAATTCCCCAATTATCAAAATGTCTTGAGAAATGGTAGGCTCTGCAGATAATTATACTGCCAAAAGTGATGAAAGGACAAACAAATATGCATGATAAGCCTTTGTCAGTTGTGGAAGAGAGGAACAGACTCCACATTATCTATATGGTTCTAAGAAGAGACCCACTTTTCACTCTGGACTAAGGTTCAAGTTTTAATTTCTAATGCCTTTCATATTTAAGAATACTGTGTTTATAGGGGCGCCTGGGTGGCTCAGTCAGTTAAGTGTCCGACTTTTGCTTTTGGCACAGGTCATGATCTCAGGGTTGTGAGATGGAGCCCTGCATCGGGCTCCGTGCTGGACGTGGAGCCTGCTTAAGATTCTCTCTCCCTGGGGCACCTGGGTGGCTCAGTCATTAAGCGTCTGCCTTCGGCTCAGGCCATGATCTCAGGGTCCTGGGATAGAGCCCCACATCGGGCTCTCTGCTCAACGGGGAGCCTGCTTCTCCCTCTCCCACTCCCCCTGCTTGTGTTCCCTCTCCTGCTGTGTCTCTCTCTGTCAAATAAATAAAATCTTAAAAAAAAAAAGATTCTCTCTCCCTCTCTCTCTCTCAAAAAAAAATAAAAGTACTGTGTATATTCTGCTGTACACTGTTATAGAATTATAAACTATGTCAATTCCTAACCATCCCTCACCTGAGCTGTTCTCATAGCACCCTGTCTTTAATCCACATTGGAGCCTTCAGCTCACTGTTCTGTAATAACCTATTATATGTCTTCCCCATCAGCTGTGAGGGGAGGGGTCAAATCTGACTTAGCTCTCTATCACATAGAAAAAACTATGGTCATGTGTACTTGATTTGGCACCATTATCTGCACAGAATGAACAGTGTCTTACATAAAGATACTATTTGCCAAAACTATGAAGATTTCAGTGATACTAATAAAAGTGCTACTGAATAATAGAAATCTTTTGTCATTAAGCGTTGTCTAAATCAAAAAAACTTCAAATGACAACTGTTATCAAATGGGTACTATATCTGAAATAGCTGTGAACCAATACTGTAAGTGTGAGCCTCTAAGGGAGAAGAAGGTGAAAACATGTCATTCTGTGAGGGGCACATGTGGAAAGAAATCCTGAACGGAACCACCAGGTAATGAAGTAAGCATCAAATAGGTCAAATGAAGAATGCAGAATGCAACAGGCCAACTCCTGGGGCTGGTAAAATAAAAGAATTTTTTTTTTAAAAAAGACTTTATTTACTAGGGGCGCCTGGGTGGCTCAGTCGTTTAAGTATCTGCCTTCGGCTCACTTTGGCTCACAATAAATAAAACCTTTTTTTTTTTTTTTTAAAGATTTTATTTATTTGACAGAGAGAGAGGGAACACAAGCAGGGGAAGTGGGAGAGGGAGAAGCAGGCTTCCCGCCAAGCAAAGAGCCCGATGTGGGGCTCAATCCCAGTCATGACCTGAGCCGAAGGCAGCCGTTTAATGACTGAGCCACCCAGGTGCCCCAAATAAAAGAATTGTTAAAGAAACTGGCCAAGGACAGTTATCATGGATTCAGATAATGGAAACACCCTAGTTACATAGTTTCTAATCACTTACAAGTCCACATTAGCCTTCAATCTGCTCCTTATCCCTTAGTGTTCACATACACAATACCCCACTCCTACCCGCCCCCACCACCTCCTATCAACAGTGGCTGGCTACCCCAGGGGGTGTTGGTACTCAAGGGAGACAGGAAAGAAATCCCCAAACCTCGCGCATTATAGAGAAATGTGTTCCTAGAGCCCTGAGTCTAAATCATGATAGCATCTTCCAATAAAAACATTCTGTATATGGTGCCAAGATTTACAATAATTTAAGGAAAATGCAAATTCAACAGTCACTAACAAAATTATGCTTAAACTACAACTCCTTTGGATGCTTATAGACTATTTTAAATTCAGAAAGGCAGTACCCCTAGAAAACTGGAGGAAAATGTACAGGTAGGAAAAAGGAGTGGAGTAGAGGTGTATGAGAAACAGTAATTGGGAATGAAGGCTGCGATTACATGGCAACTTAGAACAAAGGCCTCTAAAAATTGTTTTAAATAAACTTCAACTTAGTAATTCAATTTGAGAACTTATCCTAAGGAAATAGTTAAAGATAAAAATAAAAACTTATATACAAGAATGTTCATAATATCAGTAATTATTTGCTTAAATATCTGAACTATACAATGAAATACTGTTTTCAGTCATTCAAAACCTTATATTAAAATACTATTTAACAGCATTGAAAAATGCTTATCATATAGTATTAAGGAAAAAACATAGTAAAAAATGCTTAAAACATGTGATACCCCCATTTTCTTAAAAACATACCTATGGAGGAAAGATAAAACAGAAATAAGCAAAATCACTATTAAGTAGTTTCTGCTAGTAGTACTGCCAGTGATTTTCACTTTCTTCATTTTAAAGTATGACAATGAGCATGTATTAAATACTTTTTTTAAAGTATGAGTCAGTCTCTAGGAATTTATAGGCATCATAGAGCCATAGAGTATATAGTACAAAGTAGGAGTTTTATAAATACCCCTACATAAAGGACTGAATTGGCTGTCAGAATACAAAGCAAATAGTTCAAGAATCCTGATTTGTTAAAACTGGAACTTTCTCAAAGTATTCCAACTATCTCAGAATAATCTAGGGTGCTTATTTAAAACAAAATGCAATTTATCCACCCAGTATTTTGGGAAGTAATGCCTCAGAACCCGTATTTTTAACAAGTATCCCCAAATGACTTTTTTTTTTTTTTAAGATTTTATTTATTTATTTGACAGAGACACAGCGAGAAAGGAAACACAAGCAGGGGGAGAGTGAGAAGCAGAGTTCCCCATTGAAAAGGGAGCCCAATGCAGGGCTCGATCCCAGGACCCTGGGATCATGACCTGAGCTGAAGGCAGATGCTTAACGACTGAGCCACCCAGGTGCCCCCGCTAAATGACTTTTAAAGAAATAAAAATTTGAGAATCACTACTCTAGACAGTGTAATGATGAGCAGCTTTATTATCTCCTATTATCTGAAACAGAAGATAATTTTGCATTCTCTTTTATTCCTGGTACTTCACTGCCAAAAGTTCTATTAATATAAATGATCCTAAATACCAAACATGACCAGCTTTTACTGGTATTTCCAAAACAAACACACTGGTAAGCCTGTATAAATGTTCAACTATGAGGAAATTATCTACATTTTAATTACAAAATATAGTAAATAGAATATTACAGATCACATTAGGACAAAATTTGCAATGTAATGCTATAGTTTTCTTTTTATACTAAATACCTGCATATAATATTTAAAACCATCTCTATTTTGAAGTTCTAAAAGCAGAGGTTCTGTAGTCGCACCTAGCAGTACCAGCTGTGCAACTGAAGGCTTCTCAGAACCCAGGTTCCACTTCTTTTAACATGAATAATACACTATCGACTGCAAACGTTTGCTGTGAGATCAAATGTTATATACAAGTATCCAGATTATATTTAGGCAAGTAACCAATCTTACATGTAAAGGAATAAACCTTTACATAAATAAAGCAATTTCACTGCTCAATAAATTGAAAAAATTCAAGCATCTAGGTTTAATAATGTTCAGAAAAAAGTTAACAGGAATATTAAAATTACATGATTAGTTTCAAACATATGATTAGATTAAACTAAAAGATGACATAGTAGGTGTCTGTTTCAAAATGGAAGTACCCCCACAGTCTATCCTAATCCAAAAACATATAATGGAAACATTCCTTTCCAAACAAAGTCAACTTCAGAAATTTAAGAATAAATTCAAAATAGAAAATTACCAAAGAGAAGTCTTCCTTCAAAATACAATAGTCAATATTTTTTACTTTATTATGAAATAGTGGCAGTAACAATATAGTGAAAACGACTTGAGGGAAAGAAAAACCACAATATTGTTCTATTTCTGTTAACTAGTGACCTTGCTCTGGGTCTCAGTTTTCTAATCCATAAAATGAGCTGATTAGGCTTGAGATCTCTCAGATTACTCAGGGTCTAACACCCTGTGATTTTATGAAAATACAACCACCACAGTAATAATAATAAATCTTACCTGTTTCTGATTTATTCAAAATAGATGAATAGGAGTAGTTTTGGCTGACATAATCACTGGTAGAGCCCACAGAACCTTCTCTTGGAAGTGGACCTATAAATCGGTCATGGACACTATCATCCCCGGCACTGGAATCCTCCTAAAATGCAGCATAACCAATATTTACTGGTTGCTGAAACAATGGAAAAAAAAAAAAAAAAACCAAAACACATACTAATTGCTGAGGCAATGAAAAAAACAAGGCATTACTATTACCACCAAGACATTTAAAGGAATGTACACCATTTCCTATAGGAAGGCTCAAAAGATGCCCAATGTAAAACACTTTGGAGAGGTGCTCATGTCTCCTTTCAAAGTTCTTACTTTTGCAATTTCCCTTAATTCTCTTTCAAATTTTGTTTATATGAGAGAAGGAGAAAGTTCCATTGTGAACTCTTTGATGACAGGGTCTCTCATTCATTTTTACACCATCCTTGCCAAGTAGACCTGGCAGGTAGGGCACACTTAAGTATTGGATAAAATGGATTGTTTCCTACTGTCTCTAATAAGAAACTTCCTATTAATGAGGAAGATGTCAAAAAGGATTCAGGGATATAAAATTAGCTTAAGCAATTAAGACCAAGCTGAAGAGTAATTACTATGCATTTTAAAACATGAATTCCCAAACCACAGATCTAGAGTTCCCTAAATTAATAACTAATTTATATTTCAATGTCATTCAGATTAATCAAGATCTTCTCATGATGTCATAAAAAAATGATGAGATGGAGCATCATCTAGTACTGCTTCAGTATGGATGTTCTGTGTTTAATTACTGTCTACTGTCCAGACAGCTATTTTAATTCATGAGACTTCTACATGAAAAGCATCAAATAGAAGAATTTCTGTGAGTGAAGTTACATTGAAAGAAGGATTCTGAAAAAGTCCATAAACTCTGTGAGCCTTAGTCTCCTCAGCCTGTAAAACAACAAGGTAAAGCAGACCAGGTTTTCTCGATCTTTTTTAGGAAGGACCCTCAAATTGGGAGTTACTGGATTAGACGATCTCTAGGACCACTGGACCAGACAGGAAAGCCTACTGAAATATGAACTTAGGCAAATACTAAAAGAATAGAAATAAAGCACGTAACTTGAAAAACTAGTTATTCCAGAAAGAGGGGGGTGGGAGCAAAAATGTCAGAATAGAGAATTATGGGGGTCTGTGCCTACCCTAAAATACAGAAAAATCTAGGCATAACTGCCAAGGACTTACAACAACCAAGCAAATGCTTAACCAAAGGAAGGCCACTGAAACGCAGTAGAAGATCTCTGTGGTGTTTTAACTTATCCTAGATCTACCCCATCCCTGTCATGGTGGTAGTTTTGAAGATGGCAACCCCTGTTTCCAGCGCAGCAACAGACTATATACACAAGCAACAGTGCTATGGATGCCTACTGTTACCATGTTAACATATACACTTATAAAAAGCCAACATAAAATAGAAAAATAATTTATTATACATAAATCACAAATTATATCTCTCCTCCTTCCTTTGGAATACTGCTTCCCAACAGTGACAGTACACAAAAATTATGAATACGAGGCTTCTAAATAGTTTACCAGCAGTATTTGAGGCTGTTCACCATCTTTATCTGTCAAATGCAGAAAGTTCTTCTTTCCTGGCTCAAAATTAGCATCAAGAAGTGACTTGTCACTGGTATGGTCCAGTGGAGCCTATGGGCATAAAATAAAATATCTCAGATTATGAGAAACATTAATTATAATAATAAAATAAAACAAGTAATACATAAATGAATCTACAATTCTCAGGCTCAAACACTATTTTTTTAAAATAAAGATTCTGGTAAATTCTGTTAATCTAGACTTGGAATTAACTCATTTACTCATGTATTAGGATGGCTAAGCCCAGTGACAGTGCATATACTGACAGTTATCCCAGATGTGCACATTTCCCAACATCTAAAAAAAAAAAACTGGAGAGAAAAAAGGTAAAGAAGTAATGTTAAGTATTATGCAAAAAAATAATTATAAACATCTATGTTTCTATGTTCTCTAAAATGTATTTGCTAACAATCATTTCATATAAATAACTGTAAAAACATGTTTTGATATATGAATGAGAATTCCCTGATAAGCAACACACTAAGCAGTCCAACCAAACTAATTATGTAATATACCAAAATGGTCACTTTCAGAAAGACTCCTTAAGGAACAGCCTGTCCTAGGTAAATGATAACCTATTTAAAGTCCACTGCCAGGATCCAGAGGATCCTAGGAAGACAGAAGTCATCACTCCTCTGAAAATTAAACATCTAAGATATGTAGTCTTTACCTAACTCTTTGATTTGGTAAGGCAATTTCATTCTGATCCACTCTTGTTGGTGGATGAGAGATGGAGCTCTGTGTGCTCCAAGTCTACTGTAGGGACTCACCCACACGCTAGTCCACTGTTGAGAAAAATGAGAGATGAAATGAACACCCCATTCTTTTGCTTTAAAATTATTTTGTTATATTAAAGAATGTTTTTAATGCTTCCAAGATATGAGGAATGCCTCCTTAGGGGACTTATTTTATGGAAATGCCTTTCTTAGGAACTTAACATTATATATTAAAAAAAACGTGTAAATACTAACGACAAAAAAACAAAAAAAACTCTAACTGTAAAAAATGTTGCCACTTGCTATTTGTGTGACTTTGGGCAAGTTAACTCCATTTCCCCATGACTCAGTTTCTTTACCTATGACATGAGGCTGTACTAGAACCTACCTCGTACAGTGGTTATTAAGGACTAAATGCGGTTATACTTGTATAGAACCTCACACCAGAACAATACTAAGCACATAGTAAGTTTAAAATAAGTGTTAAGTAAATAAAATAACAAACATATGATCCCTCTTAACTGGCTCACATCTAGAAATCCATGAGAAAAATGGGACATAGAAAATGAGAAGCTGGGAGGTGGGGGAGGGGGCAACTGGATGATGGACATTAAGGAGGGCACATGATGTAATGAGCACTGGGTATTATACAGGACTGATGAATCACCAAAATCTAATAATACACTATACTGTAATTAACTGAATTTAAATTAAAAAAGAAAAAAGAAAATCAGAAGTGAAGAGAAGTCACACGAGAGGAAAGGTATGTTTGGGTCCTTTACATTCTGATAAGAAATCAGATAATATAGCAGGAATACATAGGTGTTTTACCTCAACAAATGTATGAAAAAAAAAAATGTATGTATCTATGTGTATGAGGTGGTGGGTAGCTAAATGGGTTAGGTTTTTTTTTTAAACAGTTTTTTTTTTTTTTTTTTAAAGATTTTTTCTTTATTTATTCATGAGAGACAGAGAGAGAGAGAGGCAGAGGGAGAAGCAGGCTCCCAAGGAGCAGGGAGCCCGATGCGGGACTCGATCCCAGGACCCTGGGATCATGACCTGAGCCGAAGGCAGATGCTTAACCATCTGAGCCACCCAGGCGCCCCTGGGTTAGGTTTTCACAAAGCATACATGCAGCACTGTGCAGTAAGCAGGTGAAAGAGTATACTTACAGAAATGTACAATAAGCAAATAAATATACAGAAGTCAAGTACTTGAGAACAGTCATAGCTAAAGAAAGAGAAATAGGTAATCCTGATATAGAGCTATTCTTTTTAAAGATTTTATTTATTTATTTGAGCATGAGTGGGGAGAGAGGCAGAGGGAGAGGGAGAAGCAGACTCCCCGCTGAGCAGGGAGCTCGATGTGGGGCTCGATCCCAGGACCCTGGAATCATGACCTGAGCCGAAGGCAGATATTAACTGACTGAGCTACCCAGGCGCACCATGACACAGATCTATTTAAAGCTACCATAAATGTTAATTTAACACACATCTTTGAAGTGCCTAGGGAGACTATCTATGGAGGATGCAAAATTAATACTATGAGGTCCCAGCCACCAAAATACACGCATTCTACCACATGGAAAAAGACACAAATGAGTAACTATAATAAAAGAATGCTATGATAAGTGGCATAGCAGAAGAAACAGTACCACTGGGGGACAAAGAGATTACTTTTAAAGTGGCATGAAGAAACATCATGTAAGGTTTCTTAAAAGTAAAAAATAAATAAGACTCGGGGAGACATACATGACAGTATAGAACTATCCTTTAAAAAAGAGGCAAGGGCGCCTGGGTGACTCAGTTGTTAAGCATCTGCCTTCGGCTCAGGTCGTGATCCCAGGGTCCTGGGATCGAGCCCCGCATCGGGCTCCCTGCTCACCGAGAAGCCTGCTTCTCCCTCTCCCACTCTCCCTGCTTGTGTTCCCTCTCTCGCTGTGTCTCTCTCTGTCAATAAATAAAATCTTTAAAAAAAAAAAAAGAGGCAACATTAGAAGTTACATGGTGATGTAACAGGGAGTATTCAAAGTTTGAGATTAAATATTATTTCTCTTTGCATATTTTGTTGGACTACCAATTTTACTAATCAATTTCAGAGGGGGGAAAAGTTGGTTAATGTAAAGCATTAGTTCCACATTTTAAAAATGTAAATATATTATGGAATAGAAAGCAAAATATGGATTTTAAGGGCAAATCATGCAACATCAAACATCTGTGATTCTTCCCTAGACCCAATTAAAACTCTGCCCTCCAAATATCACAGAGGTAATACACATTCAATTTCATTTCCCATCAGAGGTATTTTCCTGGAAAACTTACGAGCAGCAATGACATAGGACAGAAAATGGTAATATAAGCAAAAACATGGAGATAGAAAAGCATGGAAATTTGTGTTAAGAAAATAAATTAGTCCAGTATCTGTGAGTTGAGATTACAAAAGTCTTAAAGGACCCATTGTAGTTTGTCTACAAGCTTGCTAACCTAAGGAATCTGATTTTTAATTTCTGGGTAGTGAGTACTCATTGAAGGCTTCTGAACTGGAAGGTGACCTAAGAGCTACAATTTAAGATGACTGGAAACAATTCCAACAGTAATATGCAGGGTAATTTGGACAGAGAGACAGGAAATAAAAAATACTCTTTCCAGTACTATTCTAATAGTGCAGATGAGATCCAACTCAATGGTGTCCTTTGCCACTCTCCCATGCAAAAGTGATCGATCAATGCCTTCTCTTTGCACTCAGAACAAACTTACAATATAGTATTTCAAACATATTAGTGTAATTATTTGTCAGTACAATCGTTTCTACAATAGGACTGTGAGATCTCTGACACAAAAGTCATGATACCACCAACCTTCTTGATCAGGTGCCTACCACTGTATCTGGTACATAATCTCTATTAACATGACTGTATATCCTTCCTTTCCTTTTTCTTTCTATATAAATTTTTCTCTTTTCTAAAAATTAGATTATAAAATACACATGATTCCATATCCTGCTTTTTCTGCTTAAAAATATAAGATGAACAGGGGCACCTGGGTAGCTCAGTCGGTTAAGCGTGTAACTCTTGATTTCGGCTCAGGTTAGGATCTCAGGGTCAAGAGATCAAGCCCCATGAAGGGCTCCGCACTGAGTCTGCTTGAGATTCTCTCCCTCTCTGTCTGCCTTTCCCTCCACTCATGCACGTGCTCTCCCACTCTCTCTCCCAAATAAATAAATCTTAAAATATACATATATTATACATTTACGTATATCACATATATGATGAATAACATTCCATGCAGTAAATATTGGAAAATTTTCCATAGTTGACACAATATGCTAGTCCTCTTACATGAGAAAAAAGACTGATAAAATGTCCTTATACAAACTTTAGGATAAGCAAATGCTGAATCTGGAATGAAGGCAAAGGGATGAAGAAGGATCCAATTATTGAGTTGCACATAGGCTCTTAAATTATTTATTATAGTTTTGCTTATGATATTAAAAAAGTTTCCAGGATTTAATATATTCGTTAATAACAACAATAATAATGACTATCATATTATTAGCAGCTTAAGAGAACATGCTTTAAGTCTAAGGTTTTACCATATCAGCAGTATTGATTCCATTTCCCCACACTAAATCAAAGGTTCCATTTATGTAGCCTACTTTGTTGGCCACATCTTCAAAGAGCTTCCTGAGTGGAGTAGAAGCTGGTAAATTTAAAGTGATCCGTTCATTCACTGTCTTTGAATTAGTAGTATCCTGTATTATACATAAAACTCTAGGTTCTTCAGCAGCATTTTCTATCTGAAATTAAAACAAACATTATTTATCTTTAAAGAAAAACAATTACAATTAGCCATATTTTCTATGATTAAATATAAAAATATCCCTCAAAATATTATTTTCTCCTAGCTAGTATTACTGTTTTGTTATGTCTGAAATACACTGGATGTATTTTGACATGGATATGTCAAACACAGAAAGTACCATATGTGCTTGTTTTGGAAAAACTGCGGCGTATTTAAGAATCAACATTCTTGTGGGTATTTGCTTTCACTGTACATCAATGGTCAACAAGCCATGAAGACAGTATACTTGAGTCATTTTCAGCTGAAAATAATAAAATCTGATCCTTAAAAATGTATCATTACCACACTAGCACAGTCAAATCAAGCACTTCCGGATTTCCTGAAGAAACAGAAAGGGAACTGAGAGGATTATCTCAACTTGCAAATCCCTAACTAAGGGACACAGGCAACCAGGCCTCCTGATCTTTATGCTACTGTACCTATAGACATGTCTAAAGGCCCCATTTATCAATGTGTTGGGAGCTGACAAGCTTATTTAAACAGATCAGTCAGCAGAAGCAGGTAAGGAAAAGCAAGGGAAAAAAAACTTTTCAATTACCAATGTAGAAGGAAGTTAGGGTCACAAATTCTCCTTCCGTCTTTTTCATCTAGCAATAACTCAGTAATTATCAAGACAAAAAGTTCTCAAAGGGACTTTCTCAGAGAGGCTCTGCCCTCCCTTTCAAGCTGTTGAAGGACACTGCTTTTCTTTTCAACTTTCCACAGTGGTAGCAGGCTGCATCAGATACTTGAATGCAAAAAATTCTTTCCCTCTTTCTCCTTAATGTCAAACTCTATGAATGGCACCATTATCCACTGACTTTTGCTGAAACTAGAGTTCTGAGCATCTTCCTCATCTCCTTCCTCTTCTTCACCTCACACAATCACCAAAATTCTATCAATTCCACCTTTCTTGAATATTTCTTGAGCCATCCCCTTTCTCTTTATTCCTGTCCGCAGCAATCAAAATCTTACACAAGATTATGGCAATAGCTTCATGAGAAGTTTAACATTTTCTAATCTTATCTTCCTTCAATCCAGAATAACACGCAAATCTGATTACATAAATCTCTTGCTTTCCCTCAAAAATCAAGTGCAGCAGTTGTTTAACTGGGGTCATGTCTCACCATCCCCATAATAGGCTTTACAGAAATATGAACTGTACAACCTGTGCTGTATACAATAATTTATTTCTTTCCTTCTCTTTTACAATAATATCAACTCCAGCCTTTTGTTGCTTCTATATAACCCGTTTTTAAATATAATTATCATTGACTAGTGCTGAAGACAGGATAGGCACAAGGTTTTTTTGTTTGGTGGAGTAATACAATTATAATTTGTTTCTGCTATATATAATTTTGGGTTTGCAAGAGATTATTTAAATTAAGATTAATCCAAGTAGTTTAGAACAGAAATGAATTTCTATAAAAGAAGTATAATGTTTAAAACAGATTGGCTACCATATTTCAGATAAATCAAAATATTTAATTACAAATAATAATCCATTTAAAAATGAAAAGGAAAATACATTTCTATAAAATAAATAGGATAACAAAAAAGAGCATTACTAATATGCTTCTCAGAAAGGAGAAAAAAAGCCTTCACCTAAAAACTTAAGGTGTTATATCAACACATGTAATTAATTGTTTTACACCTTTTAATCCCAAACTGAGAAACATAAAGTGGACCTTTTTAAACTCTGGTTTATAGTAAAAGAATGAACAATTCAAAATAAATTTCAAATACAAAAGATCCACTTTCATAGTTTCAACAGTATACTTCAGAAGTAGATTCAAGTTTTCCAGATATAAAATACCAAAGGGCCAGATTTTAAACCCTTGGATGGCTGGAATTGATGGTGCAAGGAAGATTACCTTACCAAAGAATTCAGAAATCTGAAGTGTTGATTTACATCAGAATACATCAGTATACATCAGAATGGTGATGTAGCAACATCATATGGCCAGATATTAGCTGTTCCTCATTCTTTCCCCAAATATATCTGCACAAAGTATAGGCACTCCTATACCTCCTCTCTTTCCACCCAAAAATGTGGGGAAATTATCCCCAAAGAAATCTCATCTGAAAACTAAATGTACCACAGTAAAATTTAATCTCATGTGTGCCTTTTATTCTTTTGAATGAAAATGGCTCTCTTTTCTGTATACTGCATATAAATAATTTTTTAATAGGAGGTGTAAAAGGAAAAAGTGGAAATCATCTGTAATGCCCTAACACACAGATACAATTAACATTTTGGAGCACATCCTTCCAAATATTTTGCCCACATACACACACATGCGCACATATACATGCACACTCTTGAACACACACACTGGGTTAGAATATGCATGCTGTTTTGTCATTTCTTTCTTTACTTATAAATATATCATGTAATCTTTTCCTGTCAAAGTTTTTCTAACTTTTCATTTTTAACAGCTGAATAGTATTTTATTACATGGATTAATAATAATTTGTTCTATCAGTTCCATTTTATTGGCTCAAGCAGACTTTATTACACTTTGGTAATAATACTGTGATGAACACCTACATACAACTTTGTGCACTTTTCCATTTCCTTAAAATTCCTATAAGCAGAATTTCTGGGCCAATCACATTTTATTCTTGAATTCAATTCTAAAATAACTGAAACAAACAAAAAGCTCTGCTCTTCTTTAAGGCTCTAAGCTAGCCACTTATAAATCTTAATTACTTAAGATTACTTAAATTACTTAAATACTCTACATTCTGGCCCATTATTTCAAATTTAATCTAATATATGGCTATCATCCATGGGCTACATTTAAATTTTTCATAGCACTACTGCCAACACTAATCACACACTCATATGTAGTCTCTCTCCTCCCCCCCCCATGTCCCCCCAATCTGGGAACTAATAAGAAAAAAATTTTTCTTTCAATTCTCAGATATCATCAATAAGTATAACAATAACTTTACAACAGTTTTCCAAGAAAGAAGAAAAAAACAACAACTCTACAAGGTTATATTAAACATGCAGATTTACAAAACATTTAAATGTAAAAGGTGTTTCTTAGAATTAGGAAAATAGGGTAGCTACCTTTCTTCTTTTCTTTGGAGCTCTGCCCCTGCCTGATCCCACTTACGCCCAAAGGAAAAAGCAATATCACCTTGAGGTAAATGATAAATGGCTACAAATTCCTTGCCACTCAATTTCTTTTTCCTTTTCCCATGAATCTGGACGGGCCTAGTGACCAGCTAGGACCAACAGAATGTACTACAAGTGACACTGTGTGATTTAAGGCAGGACCTTAAAAAATCAGCAGCTTCTGCTTTTGTACCTCTTGGAAGATTCCCTCTTATGAGTTAAAAAAATCCACTTACCCTGGGACCACCATGCTACAGGGAAGCCCTAACAATCCACACAGAGAGAAATCGGACACTTAGTGGAGCACTGGAGTGCCTAATAATGGAGAAAAGCCTTCTTGGACATTCTATCCAAAGCCACCCACCAGCTAAATGCAGCCAAGTAATGATCCTCAATGATGCCACATGGAGCACAGAAACTAACCAGCTGAGCCCTTGCCCAAATCCCATCCCTCTGAATTATGAACAAATAAACTAGTTGTCTTAAGCCACTAAGTTTTCGTGTAGGCTGTTCCATAGCAAAAGATAATAAAAAATACACTTAGGCACACTGAAGCATACTTGAGCACTAGCTGGAAAGGATGTTGTAATGGTGGTGTTGGTAGTAGGAGGGAGGGTGTCCATTTAAATACTACACCCAACATTAAGGCATCTGAGGATATGTCATAATTTAGGGAACAGAGCACAATTTTTGAGTTCAAAGAGCTTTATGATGAATAAGGGAAAATGAGAGGAAATAAATGCAAAGTTTTAGAAAAGCCCAAAGCATGTTCCACTTGGGAAAATGTTTAATATATCTTAGGTGAGCTATTACAGGGGCACAAAGTTCCCTACACAGAAAATCTAGCCAGTTAAAAAAAAGACATAAAATATAAAATTAAAACTATTTATTTTATGGACAACTCACAGCAATATTACACTTGTGAGAATAAGGGGAAAGTCAACAGCAGTTACAATAACACTGTGCATGCTGAGAGAGTGTTCTGTCTGTGCCTATCTATGCTCACTGCAGAAACAAAGCTAGATTTCCTAACAAAGTCTGAAGAAAGAATCCCCGAAAAGAGTAAAAAAAATTACACCACAGACTTATTTATTTATTTATTTATTTATTTTTTTTTTTAAAGATTTTATTTATTTATTTGACAGAGAAAGACACAGCGAGAGAGGGAACACAAGCAGGGGGAGTGGGAGAGGGAGAAGCAGGCTTCCCACGGAGCAGAGAGCCCGATGCGGGGCTTGATCCCAGGACCCTGGGATCATGACCTGAGCCGAAGGCAGACGCTTAACGACTGAGCCACCCAGGCGCCCCCACCACAGACTTATTTATAAAAGATAAAACATAGTGGGATAAAAACACTCTAAACATATTTTCTTCCAAAGATAGGTTCACTGCTAGGGACATCCTGTAGAGGTCGACATGAGATAGTTCTGAGGGGTCGCAGAGCCTGCTTGAAGGCATGTTCACCTCTTAAGTCATGTCATCTCCTTTTCTTGGCATTCCTAATAGTTCTAAATTCAATCTGCGTTCTCTGAAATTAACACCATAATTTTTGTTTCATAAAAGACACTTCCTAGGTAGGTGTTTCTTATTTAAAAGGCAAGGTGTATAATTGATGGCATATATTCAGAATGGTATTAGCATGTAGAAAACAACTTAATATCAACCCAAATTCAAAGTTACCAAGATTCAGATTTTTTAAGAAAATAAAATTAATATAAAAACTTTTAAAACATTACAAAGGGACCTCTTTACCTCTAAATTTAATAGTCAACCCATTTTCTTTTAAGACCTCCTTCTTTTCAATGTTATTACAAAGATTAACATTATGGTTGCAAACTTACACGCACGCACAAAGGTCTATCTGCTTCTTGGTACAGGAGCTGCTATGAGCTAAAAAGACAGGCCTTACTTATTAGCACATTACCCTTCTGGGCATCCACAGTTAATACTGGCATAGGTTAAAAAAGAGAACTAAAGAATGTGAATATTTTTGCTGAATGAAATTTGTTAAATTTATCAACGCCATTCAGATTTGTATTTTTACTTTAACAAGTGACAATAACTGGGGCAGTGATGGAGGCTCTAACTTATATTTTTAAAAAATTTATTTTTAAGATCCTCCCTCCACTCCATTCTACTACCTCCCCCCGCCCAGCAAACTCCACAATGTTATATGATGTTTTCCTAAGTGGTCTCTTGCCACAGATCACTTAGAGAAGGCGAGAGATTAAAGGAAGCACCTTGAAGAAAGAACTATAGAGTTCAAGGGACCAGAGGAAAATGAGGTATTAAGTAAAAGTTAGAATGGGATGCTACATCACAAGAAAGTTTAGGTTTATAGTGCATTCAGGCTGCTGGAAAAGTAATAGTTTTAATTATTCAAATAAGATTTCTGGGATTTGACTCTGTAAATTATTAAATGATTTCATCCCAGCACTATTAATACTTCAGAAAATGAAATATATCTGTATAAAAAACAGACAACCATACCATAAAGTCAAAACAAAGGGTTCTATAGTTTTTATATGTTTTCCCCCTCACTCACATGTTAAAAACAAGGGACTATCTAGACACATATTCAGTTAAGGTGGCTTTCTTCTTATTAAAATCAGGTAGAAATAAAATAAGCCAAACAAGCATAAAACTTAAGACATGCCTTGTTATTAAATAAAAATACTAACATGCTGTTACTTGTTCTGCTGATTATCATACTAAAGCAATTACATCAGCAGTCTACCTGTAAAAATTTCTTCTTCATTTCATCAAAGATATTTTGTCTGCATCTCCAAAACACATCCTATGGTATATAAGAACAAAATGAATTACAAATTATTTCTTTAAAATAAAGAAGACAGTGAAATGAGAACAATTAAGCTAAAGACATTTTTGCAACAAAATATGTATTGAAGTAGTACACCAGCTAGGATCTTATTCATAAATTACATTTGTAATTTTTACCTTAGTCCTCAATTACTCTTGTAAGGTTACTGAAAACCTGTGCCACAGTGATAAAGATTAACATTAGCATGGAAAAATACCAACCACATTTTAACAAAGAGTAGTAGCTTTAGAATTAGGTGTAAATCAAATGTTCTAAGCCACATAATATTTTTTCCAGTTTTACTGAGATATAATTAACATCTAACATTGTAATAATTTAAAGTGTACAACATAAGGATCTGATATATGCATACACTGCAAAATGATTACCCAATTAGTTTAGTTAACACCCATCATTCCACACAGTGACAATGTTTTTCTCCTAGTGATGACAACTTTTAAGATCTACTCTCTTAGCAACTTTCAAACACACAGTGCAGTAATGCTACTGTAGTCACCACGCTGCACAAGACATCCCCAGCACTTACTTATCTTACAACTGGGAGTCTGTGCATTTGGACCACCTTCACCTATTTCCTCTACCCTCTTCCTCTGACAACCACCAATTTGTTTCCATGAGCTCTTTTTTTTTAGATTCCACATGTAAGTGAGATCAGACAGTATTTGTCTTCCTCTTCCTAAGTCACATAATATTTAGAGTCCATTAAAGGAATTTTGTGGGGAAACCTAGAAATCCCTGATTTAGGTGGTTTATAAATTTGGATTTTTTCACATGATAAATAATCTTCAAGTAAGGCTGCTTAACACTACTACCTACAGCTATTTTCTTTCAATGTAAATCTTTTCCTTATTATGAGACAAGCTTATTTTTCCAATTAAGGAAATATAGAAATATGCAAAAGGAAAAAAAAGATAACCTATAATGAAGAGAGAATCTCCTGAAAAATCTCGGTTTTACATCATTTCACACTTTTTCTGTACAAATCTTGTTTTCCCTCACTTAATTAATAAAAAGACCAATGTATTATTTCAAAGGGTGGTTTTTATTACTCACAGTAACTTGTACACTATTCTTTATCAATAAAAAAATTTACATTATTTGCTTTTATAATAGAAATACATTATAATAGCAGTACATAATTTTTAACAAGCAACTCTAAAATAACCCCTATAGCAACTGTTAACAATTTGATATATATCCTATCAGATCCCTCTCCATTCTATGCATATATTTATTATGGAGATTGTTAATTATTAACCAAATAAGATCATTCTGTACACCAACATTTGAATTCTGCTCCGAAAGTGTTTTTAGTAAATGAAATGTTTAGTTTTTAGTTTCTACATAGTCTTCCACTACAAAGGAAACCATAATTTATTTAATTAATTGGCTATTAATGGGCATTTAGACACCTTCACATTTTCACTACAGCTTTGCTTATCTGTACAATTTTTTTCCTAAAGATAATTTTCCAAAGAAAGAATTATTAGATCAAAAGTTATATACTTGTTTTTAGGATTTTTAATACATGGTGTCAAAAGGCTATCTCTTCCACAAATAAGAACTGAACTACAACTATCTGTCAACTACTAGGTGCTCAGAAAATATCAGTAAACAAAGCCCTTGCCCTCAAGGAGCTGCCATTTTACAGTGGGAACTCAACCATAAACAAATCTAAGCCATCAGGTATCCACCAACCTCAGAGTCTTTGCATTTCTGTCCATTCTACCTGGAATGTTCTTCCCCTGGATGTCTTTACTTCCTTTGCTCAAATATCATTGTGGTGGCTTCAAAGTATGTCCACAGATTCTTTGACATGCCTCCCAGCAAGAACAGGAGTCTAATTCCAGTCCCCTTAATTATGGGTCAGCCTTAGTGACTTCCTGTGATATACAACATGACTTTAAGACCAGGGTAGAAAGGGCAATACAGTTTCTTCCTGGCTGTCTCTCAGATGCTTGCCCTTGGAACACAGCCACTATGCTGTGTGAGAGCCAAGCAGCCACACAGAAAGGTCATGTGTAGATGTTCTAGCCACAGCCCAAATGAGATCCCAGCTGGCAACCAGCATGAACCATCATACATGTGAGGAAATATTCAGATGATTCCAGTCCCCAGCCTTTCAGCTGCCCAGGTGATGCCTAGCTGAGCAGAAATGAGCTGTCCCAGCCCAGCCTTTCCTAAATTGCATATCCATGAACAAAAGTCACTAAGTTTGGGGGCAGGCTGTTATATAGCAAAAGATAATCAGAACAGTCAATTTCTCAATCTGGTCTTTTTCTCATCATCCTTTTAAAATTACAATCCTCTTGATAGTTTACATCTCCCTTCCTTGCTTCAGGTTTCCCCACAGTACTTTTGGCCACTTGATATATTTGTTTATATTTTACTTGTTTATTGTCTATCTCCAAGAAACTTCTACTATGAGCCAAGATGAAGTAACAGACTGGATTTACCCTCCCCATCTTAAACAACTAAAAAACTACACAAAATATATGAAAAAAATAACTTTTGATAGTATTAAACAACAAGCAATGCAGGACAGTGATCACTGTGAAGGCAAAACAAACATGATGAGCTACCTTCCAGACTACAGTGCAGGGAGGGAGAATCCAGGTAGATTCCAGCAATTTCCTGAGTTGAAGAGATGAGGTGGGAGTTTGAGGGGGCCCATTCAGCTAAAATTTACAGAGCAGAATACTGAAGGAAGGAAAGCTGTGCAAACAGCAAGCTCCAGAGGTCTGTAGCAGGGCCTTCCTTGAGTATTTGGCTGAGCACTCATCAGCAAGTGCATGTGAACAACTACCCAAGGCTGGGGAAGGAGCCATAGGAAAGAACCCTCACAGCTCGTTTCAGTGCCAACCAGCCAGAATGAAAAAACTATAATACACAAGGCATCAGATAAGAGTACTCAAGGAGTATTGTCTCAGTAGTCGGACCAAATTTGACTTAGTCTAAAGGCTACTCTGACCCAGTCTTACAAAGCTGAAAGGCAAGCCTCAAAAAGATCAAACTGTTCACAAGTAAATTAAGTGCATTCAAGAACAAAGCTCAAGAACACTTATGGGAATAAAAAATACCCAGCACCCATCAAGGTCTAATTCACAATGTCTGATATCCAATCAAACATAAACAGGCATGTAAAAAAGCAGGAAACTATGACCCATAATAATAAGAAAAATCAATCAATGAAAACCAACCCAGAAATGATACAGATGATAGAACTGGTAGACAAGGATATAAAAAGTGTATAACTATATTCTGTATTTCAAGATGGCAGATAAGGGGGACGCCTGGCTGGCTCAGTCAGTAGAGCAAGTGACTCTTGATCTCAGGGTCATGAGTTCAAGCCCCACATTGGGTGTACAGATTATTTAAAATAAATCTTTAAAAAAAAAAAAAGGTAGATGAGTATGTTAAGAAAAAAGATGGAAGCTATTAAAAAGAGCCAACTCAAATTCCTGAAAAGTACAAAATCTGAGATGAACTATATAATGGATAGGATTAACAGATTAGGTACACTGAATAAAAAATTAATAAACTTGAAGACAACAATAGAAACTATCAAAAATGAGACCCAGATTTCATCTTTTTTATGGTTTCATAATATTCCTGTATACACACACACACACACGCGCGCACACACACACCCCACATCTTCCTTATCCATTCATCTATTGATGGGCACTTATGTTGCTTCCATACCTTGGCTAATGTAAATAATGCTGCAATAAACATAGGGATGCACATATCTTTTCGAATTAGTGTCTTGTTTTCTTTGGGTAAATAAAGAAGATATTGCATTATTTGAGACAACATGCATAAATCTAGAGAGCATTATGCTAAGTGAAATAAGTCAAACTAAGAAAGACAAAGTGGAATCTTAAAAAATAAACAAGCAAAAAGCAGAATCAGACCTAAAAATACAGAGAACAAACTGATGGTTGACAGAGGGGAGGGAGGGTGGGAGAGTGGGCAAAATGGGTAAAGGGGAGTGGAAGATACAGGCTTCCAGTTATGGAATGAGTAAATCACAGGAATACAAAGCACAGCATAAGGAATACAGTCAATGATATTGTAACAGCAATGCATGGGGACAGATGGTAGCTACACTTCTGGTGATACAGCATAATGCATAAACTTGTCAAAATCACTATGTTGTACACCTGGAACTAAAGTAACACTGTGTGTCAACTATACTTAAATTTAAAAAAAAAAAAGAGAGAGAGAGAGAAACACAAAGGGGAAAAAATCACACACACACACACACACACACACACACACACGTGTGGAACAGAAACCATAAAGGCCAGAAGGAAATTGCACAACATTTTTCAGGTGTTTACAGAAAATAATGGTTAACCCAGAATCTTAAAATGAAAAAAAAAAGTCCTTCAGGAATGACCCAGAAATTGCTTCAGTAATCAATCAGAATTCAAGACACTCTTAGATAAAGGAAAACTAAAAGAATTCGTCTCCAGTAAAACTACTCTAAAGGAATGGATAAAGGAATTTCTCTAAACAAAAAGGAAATGATCAAAGAAAGAACCTTAGAACATCAGGTAGGAAGAAAGGAGATAGTATGCAAAATAAGGCTAACTACAATACACTTTCCTTCTCCTCTTGAGTTTTTATTAACTGTTTGAAAGTTGACATAAAAATGAAAAAACTGCTTGATATACTTACAGATGTGTAGAAGAAATATCTGACACCATTATATTATAAACAAGGAAAGGTAAAGGGACATAAAGGAGTAAGGATTCTGCATTTCAACTGAACTGATAAAATAATGACACCAGTAGACTGTGATAAGTTGGAATATATAAAGTAATAACCAGAGGAATCACTAAAAAAGCTCATGAATGATACAATCAAAATCACTATAGATAAATCAAAATGGAATTTTAAAAAATGTTCAAACAATGCATAGGAATCTAATAAAAGACAACAGGAAAAAAAAAAGAAAAGACAACAGAAAAACGAAACCCAGAGAACAAACAGAAAACACAAAATAAAATGGGTGACTTAAGCTCTAACATACTAATCATTACATTAAATATAAATTATCTAGGGGCACCTGGGTGGCTCAGTTGTTGGGGGTCTGCCTATGGCTTGGGTTGTGGTCCCAGAGTCCTGGGATCGAGCCCCGCATCGGGGTCCCTGCTCCGCAGGAAGCCTGCTTCCCCCCTTCAACTCCACCTGCTTGTGTTTCTGCTCTCGCTATGTCTCTCTCTCTCAAATAAATAAATAAAATCTCTAAAAATAAATAAATAAATAAATATTATTTAAATACATCAACTAAAAGATAGATATTGGCAGAGTGGATTAAAAAACATGACCCAACAGTATGCTATCTCTAAAAACTCACTATCCCTACACACACATATATATACACATATATGTAATACATATTATGTCAAATATATGATATATAAAATATTTTTAAATACTTATATATGATATAAATTTCATATAAAATACTTTAGATGAAAGTGAAAGAATAGAAACCACATACCATACAATCATTAATCGAAAGCAGGAGTTAATTTTAAAAGTTAATATCAGATAAAGTAGACTTCAAAACAAAGAAAATTATCAGAGACAGAAAAAAAATTACGTAATTATGATAAAAGGGTCTGTGCACCAAGAAGACATAGCAATCCTAAATGTGTATGAACTAAACAACAGAGCAGCAAAATGTGTGAAGCCAAAACTGGTAAAACTGAAAGAAGAATTAAGTAAATCTACAATTATAGTTAGGAGACTTCAACACCTCTCTCTTAACAATTGCTAGAACTACACAGAAAATCAGCAAAGACATAGAAAAAAATAATACCATCAACAAGATCTAATCAACATTTATAAACTATTCCAACTAACAAGGACAGAATATACTTTCTCTTCAGATGTACATGGGATACATACCAAGACAGACCACATTCTGGACCATAAAACAAACTTAAATGTAAAAGAACTGAAATCCTATAGAGTGTGTTCTCTGCTCACAATGGGATTAACAGAAAATCTGAATATAAATAGAGAAATAGAATGTCTTCTTAAATTAGAAGATTCAACATACTAAAAATTTCAATTCTCCCCAAATAGATACACAGTTTCAAAACAAGTCCTATCAAAATGCCAGTAAGAGTTTTTGAAGATACAGACAAGATTATTCTAAAATTTATGTGGAAAGGCAAAGAAACTAAAATAGCCAAAAGAATAAAGTGGGAGAAATCAGTCTACCCAATTTCAATACTCATTATATAACTATAGTACTATAGATCAATAGAACACAATAGAGATCGATACAAATATGCCCAACTGATTTCTGAGTAGATACAAAAACAACTCAATGGAGGAAAGATAGTCTTTTTAATAAATGGTACTGGAACAACTGGACATCCATACGCAAAAAATAATAATAACAATCCTCAACCTGTCTCTTACCTTATACAAAAATTAACTGAGTATGGATCATAAACTTAAATGAAAAATATAAAACTATAAAACTTTTAGGGGGAAAAAAAAAAAACGAGAAAATCTTCCAGAGCTAAGGCTAGGCAGAGTTCTCAGATATCATCAAAAGCATGATCTATAAAAGGAAAATTTGATAAATTAAATTTCATCAAAATTGAAAAAGTCTATTTTACAAAGACCCTGTAAGGATGAAAAGACAAGTTACAGACTGGGAAGAAATATTTCAAACAACATAATTGACAAAGAACTAGTATCTAGACTATAAAGGACGCTGAGCACCTAACAAAAAAAAAGATCTAATTAGAACCTAAGCAAAAATCATGAGACATTTCAACAAAGGGCATAAGCAGATGACAAGTAAGCACGTGAAAAGATGGTCAATATCACTAGCCATTAGGGAAATGCAAATTAAAATAATGAGGTATTACCACACACTTACCAGAATGGCTAAAATTAAAAATAGTCACTAGGATGCAGAAAAACTGGATCTTGCATACTTTTCCTGGTGGGAATATAAAATTGTATAGCCACTCTAGAAAAGTTTGGTAATTTCTTAAAAACTAATGATGGAACTACTATACAACCAGCAATTGCCCCCCTCAACAATTATCACAGAGAAATGAAGAATTACATTCAAACAAAAACCTATACATCAGTTTTTACAGCAGTTTTATTCATCATAGCCAAAAACTGCGAACAATCCAGAAGTCCTTTAACAGCTACATGGCTAAACAAACTGTGGTACATCCATACCATGGATATTACTAAGCAATTAAAAGGAATAAACTATCGATACATGCAACAATCTGGATGAAACTCCTGAGAAAATATTAAGTCTAAAAAGCCAAGTCCAAAGGTTTGTATACAGTAAGATTTCATTTATACATTTTTTAAATGACCAAGTACAAAATGGAGAACAAATTACAGACTGCACAAGATTAAAGAAAGGTTGGCAGTGGGAAAGAAGTGGGTGAGGTTATAAAAGGGCAACATGAGAGATCCTTATGAAGATGAAAATGTTCTGTATCTTGGCTGTATCAATGTCAATGTCTTGGTTGTGATATTGTACTATAGTTTTATAAGATGCTACTAATGGGGGAAATGGGGTAAAGAGAACAGTTATCTCAATTATCTATAATTGAGTCTACAATTATCTCAAAATTAAAAGTTTAATTTAAAAAATAATTAAGTCTTACTTATTAGTAGTATTATACCACTCTTCTACCTCTCTCTTCTAGAGACTACGAGAGAATTGCCTATTTTAAACCTTGAAGCTGAATGGAGGTGGAATGTGGAGTGAGTACTCCGGAGAATGTGTAGCCACAAGTTGGCCTTCATGCTGATTTGCAGTTCCAATTCACACTGCCTGGGTGGTACGAAAAACCCCCAGCCAAGAATTACATTGAAAATGGTTCTAGAATAGTAGTATTCCCAAATACATAACAGAAACAATCACATTTCTTTTTTCTGGAGAACCGACCTGGTTCCCAAAGCTCAAATAATTTCATAAAAATTATTTTCATAATTCTAAAAGAACAGCTCAAAATTGTTTTTTTAAAAATCACTAATTACATGAGGAAAAATGCACCATGAGTGAGAGTCAGCAAAGAATAAACTACAGCAGATGACACACATAAAAGTTTCAATATTGAAACTATCAGTCACATTATATAAGACTATGTTTAATATGCTTCAAGAAATAAAAGAGAGCTTTGAAATTGTAAGTAAATGTTAGCAATTAGCAGGCTTTTAAAAGTACTGAACAAGATTCCTAAAAAAGAATATAATAGAAATTAAAAATACAAAGTCTAACAGTGTATTTAAAATATTTGAAAAAAGAATTAATGAACTCTACAATAGAACTAAAATTTCCTAAACTTTTATTGACATAGAGATGTAAAACACTAGGGCATTAAGAGACATGAAGGATATAGTAAGAAAATCTAATATACATTCAGGAGAAAAGAGAATATAAGTAGAGGAAATATTTAATTAGATAATGGCTAAGAACTTACAAGAACTGATCACCGAATCAGACTGAAGAAACCCAACAAATGTCAAGCAAAATAAATAAAATAGTTTAAATGCAGCCAGAAAAATGACAGATTACCTTAAAATAAACAATAATTAGACTGACAGCTGATTTCTCAACAGAAGAAATGGAAACCAGAACTTAAGCATACCTTTACTGTTCTGGAGGAGAAAAACAAAGACAGAACTAACTGTTAGTCCAGAATGCTATATATAGCAAAAGTGTCTGTCAGGAATGCAAAAGCAGAGATTTTTGTGACCAGTAGATCCTTGTTAAAGAAACTTTAAAAAAGGTATTCTCTTCTTTCTTCACTAGTTGCTTTGCCAAGGTAATCAATGTTTTTTTCTCACCCAAGAATCTTTTCTAAGGGCTAAAATCCCAGTGAACATCTGACTGCAACCACATTAGAGACTCCCAGTGAGAATCACTCACTTGAGGCAGGTCAATTCAAAGACGCTTGGATCCTCATCATCACAAAAGGCTATAAAAGCTTGAGGCATCATATACTTTTAGAATTTTATTGAAAGACATGAAGAAAGACAGGATGTTTCCTCTCTATTTATAATACGGAGAATTACATTTCACAGTAACCTCTCAAAAAAAAAAAAAATGTAAACAACTACTGTAGTGCCATAATCTAATGTGGCACCATAATCATGTTCATCATGAAAACAATTTTCTGGAAAAACCACCACAAACTCAATAAATATAATACAATGGTAAACAGTTAGCTCATATATTGCCAGCAAATCACAGGCATGGAGAGACTTTGCTTATCTAATATGGGATACAGACTATTCATGGATTTTAGCTTTAAAAAATCTGCCATTTTCGCTCTCCTAAGCCTTGAGTCTTATCCTCACTCCCACCTCCTATACTGGATCTGGTTCCCTCCTGGGCAGTACAATTTTTACTCAATGTTTACACTTTGGTCCCAGAGTTATTTTCTCTTTAACAAAGGAGTGAAATATAAAAAGAAATGAATACCTACCAAAATTAACTCAAAATGGATCAAAGAACTAAATGTAAGAACTAAAACTATAAAACTCTTATAAGAAAACAGAAAAGCTTCATAACTTTGGAGTTGGCAATGATTTGTTGGCTATGATACCAAAAGCAGAGACAACAACAAAAATAGATAAACTGGACTTTATCAAAATTTAACTTTTGTGTATCAAAGAACAACAGAGCGAAAAGTCAATGCATGGAATAGTAGAAAATATATGCAAATCAACATATCTGAAAACATAATAAAATGGATAAATTCCCTGAAATGAAGAAAACCTCAAGAGTCCTAAGCCATTAAACACACTGAATCAGTAGTTAAGACTCTCCTAATAACAACAAAAAAAATTCCAGACCTGGATATTTCCCAAATACTCAAAGATAATTCAACTTTTACAGAAAATGTTCATAGTTACAGAAGATGAGGGACGCTCCGTAAATCATATGAGGCTAGTATGACAGTAAACTTTAAAAAGACTAATATAAGAAAGAAAAATTATAAACCATATCACTCATGAAAACTACAAAAAGTCTGAAACAAAGTTTTAGGAAATTAAATCCAGCAACATATTAGCTTAATATATCATAACTACGGTCATTTAACATTGGAAATATCAAATTACATAATGCCACACAGTAACAGATTGAGAGAAAATCATGTAAATACATACAATACAGAAAAGCCATTTGAAAAAAATTAACCATCTTTCATGGACATCTTTTCATGATAATGCATAACAAGAGAGAAGGAGAATCTTCTTGATAAAGTGCATCTACAAAATTTTACAGCAAACATATTTAATAATGAAATGCTGAAAGCTTTCACTTTAGTAGGAGGAAAACAAGGTTGCACACTGGTCACTACTTCTGATCAACATTGTACTGGAGGGACAGTACAATTAAGCAAGAAAATGAAAAACAACCTAAATGGATTAGAAAGAAAGAATATGGTCATTATACACCTAGAAAACCCAAATAATTTACATATAAATTATTACTATCAATAATAGCTTATGAAAGTTTCTGTCATTAAAAAAACAATATGTCAGCAATAAATTTAAAATCCAATAAAAATACCATTTACAATAGCATCTTAAAATACAAAGTCCTCAGAAATAGAGGTAACCAAAACTTTTAAAGATTTTTATGGAAAAAATAATAAAATCTCTTTGTAAGAAATTAATAAGATCTGAATAAATGGTAAGATTAATGAAACATGTATCATGCTTATCAATTGGAAGACTCAATATTGTAAAGAATTCAACTTTCCCTAAACTGATCTATAGGTTAAATGTAATTCCAATCAAAATTCCAACTCTGTGTGTGTGTGTTTACTGGAGGTGTAGGGGTGACTAAGTCTGAAATCTATATGAATGTGCAAAGTTACAAGAATAGCCAAGACACTCCTGTACAACAAGGTTGGGGTACTTGTCCAACCAGATACTAAAAATTAAAAATTACTAAGAAACTATAGGAATGAGGATAGTGGTATTGGTGCAGCATGTTATCTCTGAAACAGAGCCATATACATGTATGTATGTATATATGTATGTGTGTGTGTGTGTATAAACTTGACTAAAGAAAGAATAACCTTTTCAGTCAATGATCTTGGGATACATAGGTATACACAGAAAAAGGAACCCACAGAAATCTGATGCATACCTCATATCATACATTTAAAAAAATAATTGCAGGTGAATTAAAAGCCCAAATAAGAAAGCCAAAACTATAAATCCTTTATTTACTTATTTGGGGGAGGGCGGGGGGGGGAGGAGGATGAGGGAGAAAGAGAGAATCCCAAGCAGGCTCCATGCCCAACGTGGAGCCCGACAGGGGGCTCAATCTCACGATCCTGAGATCATGACCTGAGCTGAAATCAAGAGTCGGATGCTTAACCGACTAAGCCAATCAGGCACCCCACGATACATCCTTTAAAAGATAATATTATTTTTAAAAACTTAGGATAAGAAAGAAAATTTTTAAGTATATAAAAAGCACAAAAAGATTAAGACTGATTAAGATCAATTATGGACTTATTGATTTTAAAAAATTAAAAGGGCGAAAAAATAAACAACCACTTGGGAAAGGACATTTATAACAAATATAACAAGAACTGGTATCCCAGGATAATAATAAATTCCACAAATCAATATGGAAAGACAATCCAATAGAAAAATGGCCAAAGACACAAACGGGATTCTCAGAAAAGAATTAGCTCACAAAGAAATTTTTTCAATGCACAATATTATTAGTAAGTGAAAAAGACCATAAACTAAGAACTCTCACTCACTGTTAGTGGGGATGTAAACTGATATAACCCTTTGGGAAAACAGTTTTGACATTACTTATAAATCTGAAAATACGTTTATCCTACAATCCATCAATCTCATCACTAGGAGCATCTATCTATCTATCTATCTGGCCCACCACCAGCCAGCCAGCCATCATCTATCTCCTAAAAAAACTCTTGCCCCAAGTAACAGGAGCTATGTGCAGAAATGTTTATAGTACCATTTCTCACAACAGCACAAAACTGTAAACATCCTAAATGTCCTTCAATGATAAACTGTAGTATATTCATAGAACAGAAGACTATGTAACAGTGAAAATGAATGAACTGCTATTATGTGTATCAACATAGATGTATCTCAAAAACATAAAGTGAAAGAACCAAGTCACAGGAAAATATATGCCACAGACTAACAGCCACAAAATCATTCTAATTGACATTACGCTCAAAAATATACAAAGTAGCCATTTTATTGTTTACTGACATAACATGTGGTGAAACAAATAGAAAAACATGGTTATCAAAAATTTAGAATGGCGGTAGAGGCAGGGACCCAACTGAGGAGGAAGTCATACAGGATTTCCATGGTACCGGTAATGTTTTATATCCTGAAAAAGATGCCCGGGTATTTTATTATTATTCTTTACACTGTACTTAATATATTCATTTTTTGTATCCTATTCTTCATAATAAAATGAAATCAAAATGGGAACAAAACACAGATGACTAAGTTTAAATTAATTTACTATGAACAATGAACATCTTATTTTATTTTTTTAACATTTAGAGGGGGGATGGGTGGGGGATGGGGTAACTGGGTGATGGGCATTAGAGAGGGCACATGATGTGATGAGCACTGGGTGTTATATGCAATTGATGAATTACCGAACTCTACATCTGTAACTAATGATGTTCTATATGTTGGCCAACTGAATCTAAATTAAAAAATAAAATATTTTATTTATTTTGAGAGAGCACACACCTGCAAGTGGGGGGGGGGTGCAGAGGGAGATAGGGGAAGATAGGCAGAGGGAGATAAGAGAGAGAATCTAAAGCAGGCTCCATGCTCGATCTCACAACCCTAAGATCGTGACCTGAGCCAAAAACAAGAGTCAGACACTTAACCAACTGATCCACCCAGGCGCCCCACATCTTACTTATTTTGGATAGTAGGACTGATAAATCAACAAATATGACAGGCACAAAATATCTTGACCTTAGAAAAGCACATCTAACAAAGTCACCCATAACACCAATATGCATAAAATGACAAAATATGCCTTAACAATTATAACTCTTAATTGAAACCACAACTAAAAAATTATGCCAAAAGATTATCTTTGGTCCTGTTGTATTCAATATTTTAAATAATTACCTAGACAAAGTCATGAAAAAAAATGATCAAATTTAAAGAAAAATCTAAGGAATAGTTAATACAATAAAAAGTATCAATTTCAAACCTATCTCAATAGCTATGGCCAAAACAAAAATTTTAAATAGAAATAAAACCCATTATTTTCATTCAAAAAATAAACTAGACGTAGGTGATAATCCACCAATTCTACCTTTAAGAATTCATCCAAGGGTAGAGTCAATGAATGTACAGATGTGAATATAAAAGGATCCTCAGCAAAACATTACTATAAATATAAGAAGAACCTACCAAAAGCTGTCTAGCCAAAAAAGAAAATATAAGAAAATTATAATAAACATATGCAATGGGATACCATGCAGTCTTTAAAAATAACATTATATGAGATATGCAGAAAAGGGAAAATAACCAATAGATATTGCTAAGAAACAATGCTAGCCTTAAAACATGAAATATAATAGCATTTTTTAAGAGTCTATATTGGGAAGGAGAAGGAAGGAAAAATTTCAGAATAAAAGAATCGTATCAAGCTATTAACAGTATTGTCTCTGAGGGGTAGAGCTAGAGGTGTTTTTTCCCTTTATGTTTTTTGGGGTTTCCAAATTGTTAGCACTGCACATGTACTTGTTTTTACAATTTATATGTAAATCATAAGAAATAAGCTTGGCAAATTTAGTCAACTTATATATTAAGTAAAATTTTTAAAGTGTTAGCCTACTCCTACCCTCTCAAACAAAAGAGACAAAACATTTACCCCCTCAATCAAAAATGCACAATAAGAAAACAAAAGCAATTTGCCTAGGCAAAATTACACATGGAAAAGATATCTAGGGAGATTTCAAGAACTACACTCAGTGTGTACAACAAACAGAATGATGTGTCTACAGAAAACAAACAAATAAAAACTAGCACAATCAAGATCAGGTACCATTAACAGACAATATGCAGACTGTCCACGATGTGAGGGTACTACACAGGAAAACAGTTAAAGGAACTAAAGATATCTAAAATACAGAAGACTTATGATAATAAACTATTATTAAGATTCTTCTACTTCAAGTAATATATCTGGAAAAATAGAGGCCACAAGGAAGGGTGGAAGCCTCTTAAAAGGAAATTAAAAAGAAAATAGTATTCATTTAGACAGTGGTTTAAAAAAATGAATGTCACTTATAGTCTTAAAGCCACACATAACATTCTACACATTAAAATATCTAATACTTCCGTTTCTGGGACAAGAGGGAGTAGATACACTTCTTCTTATTCCACCTGCTAAATACAACTAAAAGCATTATGTATTAAAGATAAGAAAACACTGAAAGGTGAAGATGAAGCCAACTGGCTAGGGACCTCAGGACCCAAAGAATGAAGGACATGGTGGTTAATTCCCTGGATTTCTTTTTGCCTAATACATCCTGGTCTGAGTAGCCACAGACTGAAAATGCCCCAAGACAAGACTGCCTTTCTCTAGCTAAACGATCAGAAAAGGGATAGTCTCACAAAACAGGAAATTTTTAGACACTAATCACACTACAGCCAAACATTACAGGGGGAGAAAAAAAATAAATAACTTGCTCTGCCTCCACTCCCATCATCAAAGTTCAAGAGATTTCCACTCTCATCTAGCTAAAACAAGGCACTCCCCTCCCTCCCACACTCTTCCACCAGAGCGACATTACAGAAGACCAAGTGGGCAGTGGGACTTTCATCACAGCCCAGTGGTAAGAAGTACCTCCTCACTTCGCTATCAGTGAAAGCCTCATGGCAGGAATAACAAAGTGCCTCTCCCGGTCCCAGCCAAGCAGGTATCTACAGAAGTTTAAGGGGAATCTGAACTTCATCCCCACCCAGGAGTAACAAGGCACCACTCCCACCCCAGGCTGTTAAAGAAAGGTGGGAGGAGGAACCTGGACTTCTACCCCGCCCCCCAGTAATGAAGGAGTACCCCCTTTCTCCTGTTGGCATGGTGTCAGACAAGATCTGTTAAAACAGACGTGTAAGTAAGATTCAGAGTTTCGTAATACACTATCCCAAATGTCCAGGATAAATTGAAGTCACTTGTTATACCAAGAACCAGGAAAATTTCAACTTGAATGAGAAAAGAGAATCAACAGATGCCAACACGAAGATGACACAAATGTTGGAATTGTCTGACAAGGATTTTAAAGCAGCTGTCATAAAAATGTTCAACAATTATAAATACACATAAACAAATGAAAAAACAGAAAGTCTCAGCAAAGAAATAGCAGACAAAATAACTAAAATTAAAACTCACTAAGTGGGCTCAATAGCAGAATGAAGATGATGAGGGAAAGGATCAGTGACCCTGAAGATAAGAACAACAGAAATCTTTATCTGAACAATAAAGAAAAAAAAAGACAAAAAAAAAAAAAAAATCATTCTCAACATCCATAGGACCATAAAAAAAGACATAACTAACATTCCTGTCAACCAAGTCCTGGAGGGAAAGGGGAAAGGGGGGTGGACGTGAAAAACTAATTGAAATAATGGCTGAAAACTCCCCAAATTTGGCAAGAGGCATAAGCCTACATATTCAGGAAGCTGAATGAATCCCAAACAGATTAAATCCAAAGCAATTCATGCCAAGACATATCATCAAGACAAATCCTTGAAAACTAAAGACAAAGAGAAAGCTTTTGAAAATAGAAACACCTTATCTATAAGGGCAAAAAACAATTCAAATGTAGATTTCTCATCAAACATCACAAAAGTAGGTGTTTTCCACGATATTTTCCAAGAGCTGAAAGAAAAGAATTGTCAGCCTAGAATTCTATAGTCAGTGAAAATATACTTCAGGAATGAAGGGGAAATAAAGACATTTTCAGATGAAGGAAAACTAAAACATTTGTTGTCAGTGGACCTACCCTAGAAGAATGGCTAAAGTTCTCTAAACAGAAATGATAATAATGGAAAGAAACCATTTTGTATTAAAAATGATATATTCTATGATAATGTATAAATGCTATTTTATATAAGTAATTATAGCACTGCTCAATTAACACACTGCAAAACTCTATACTATAAAATAATTTAGAGTTGACTCAACGTGATGTTTGGGTTATTTCCACAAAAAGCTAGACATCATGAATTTTTAGTCAAGTCTACAACTATGCTGCAAACTAAAATTTAACTTACATCATTTCAGCCTACAAGTGTTCCAAATACATGACCTGCTGTGAGTGCTAAAACTGTCCACTGATCTGGCAATTTCTCTTCTAGGTATATAACCAAAAGAACTGAAAGCAGGGATTCATAGATAGCTGCACACCCATGTTCACAGGAGCATTATTCACAACAGCCAAAAGATAGAAGCAAATATTTACACAGATATAGATATATTAAATGATTAAATACAAGGGAACATAAGGGTGTTATGTATGTTTGTGTGTGTGTATAGTGTGTGTGTATGTCTATATATATACATATATATAATGGTGTATTATTCAGCCTTAAAAAGGATGGCAGTACTGACACAAACTACAACATGGATGAACTTTGAGGAAATGATACTAAATGAAATAAACCTGTCACAAAAAAACAAATACTGTAGGATTTCACTTATATGAGGTACCTAGAGTAGTCAAATTCAGACAGAATGGTAGTTGCCAGAGGTTGAGGGGTGGGGGTTGGGAGGGCAGGAGAATAGGGAGTTATTGCTAATGCGTACAGTTTTGCAAGATGAAAAGATTTCTGTGGATGGATGATGGTGAGTAGCACAACAATGCAAATGTACTTAATGCTAACAAACTGTACACCTAAAACTGGTTAAGTAAATTTTATGTGTATTTTACCAAAATTTAAAAAGTTTTTAAATTAAATACAGAATTTATGACCCTAAATCTGTGGAAGTAGCAAAACTGTCTGCAAACTGGGTTTCCAATGCTGCTACATTACAAACACATAATACCTAAGAACATATTATGGATATATGTAAATATATGTATAAGCATGGAATACATTTCTGTGTTCTCCGGTAATTCAAAAAATATAAAATCTGCCTAGTAAGGGCTTTCATATGATTTGAGTGTATATATGCATATATAGAGAGAAATGATATAGAAATAAATGCAAATTTCACATTTATATTTGTGAGTGTGCATATTTTCTAGCTCCTTTCACTGAGAAGACCTAGAAGCAATGATATCCCTGTAACAATAAACACATCTAGTCCCCCAGATCATGATTTCTGAATACCATTCTCTACCAGAAGGACTCAGAGGTCTTTGTACAAATGACTGATCTTAGTGTTAGGGCTGGAAAAGTACAATAGCTTGGAATATCCTGCACTGCAGAAAGTAAGGTAGTACTCCAAGAATGGTGAGATGTGTCAAAAGGACACAGGAGCCAGCTGAAAGGGTTCTCACTGGCCAAGCCTGGAGTAATCTGAACATCAAAATAAATAGATTATTTATTCAACTTAAAAGTTAACATTAAAAGATTACTATATCAAATAGGAAGTAATCAAATGACTAAAAATATATACATAGGTAAGCTGAAAATATTTCCTATTTCCTGAATAATATTAAAATACTGATTGGGCAGTAAGCCATTCGAGAATGGCTATAATTGACCTAGTACTCCTTAAGAAGCCCTTAGAACAAAATTTATTTTTAGAATCTAAATCTCACTTTGTTCACTTAAAAACTAAAATGTTAACTACAGAAGTTAACTGCCAAGAAGCTCAGTTCCCAAATATAAAAATTTTAATAATTTTAAAAAACCTAATCATAAACTTTTTATTCAGTGTATTTTCAGTATTTAATTTAGGAATGAGTATATAAATAGAAAAGAATTAAGGGTAAAGACATTATCAAATTTGATGTGAATCAAGTTATAATTTTTTAGCCATTTTTTCAATTTTTAACTTCTCAAGAATTAAATCATTTCCTGTTTCCATTTTAACGTGGGTGAAAACTGAAGTTAAAGTAAATCATTCAAATCTATCACATTTCCCATTCCTCTTGCTATTTAGCATTCCTAAACAGTTAAGCTGTTCTAACAAAACATCTCTATGAATCATTATAATCAGAAAATGATACAAACTCCATTTACTAACAAAAATACGAGACTTTCATAGATCAAATTATCCTCAACTCCATTCCCACCAGTATCCCTCTACAACTACCCCCAAATGGTTCTGTCTTCTTAACCCCACCTTTTCACCAGTGTGAAATTATACTCTAGGCTCAAATTTCTCAAAAGAAATCTCTTTCATATCTAGGATTTGTTTCAGTTTTTTTAAAAAAAGAATTTTGCTCCTCTTGTTAATATACTCAAAGAAAACAAATATGTCCACAGATTAGAGGAGATTGGTCAGGAATATACAAATACTTCAGAAAATCATAAAGATTCAATATGAACATGAATAAAGACCAACAAGGATATAGGAACAAACACAAGCAGATTCATAGGCAAGATTCTACTTAGCTAAAAATGGAAATGTCCAATTTATAATCTTTACTACTGAAAATGAACCAGAAAAGAGGAAAGTCTAAGTCTTTAGGGAATTTGCTGAACAAAATATATTCAGGAAATTAAATTCAGGAAAATAATTTCATAATACAGAGCTTCTGCTGTTGGAAGCATAAAGTATGGCCTTAAAACTTTTAAATAAATTTCTAAAAATTGATTTTGAAAGTTTTAAACTTTTCCAAACTGATTTTAAATTTTGAAAATTTTTTAGTGCAAGGGCTTTTACTATTTACTAAAGGAAGTTTGATGATAATCACTCTCTACTTTAACCTGCTTTTTAAATTCAAATCTTCATATAGGAATTTTCTAAAAGACAATTTTGTGCCTATTATAAAAGCTCAGTTCAAAGCATAAAAAATTGTAACTACATTCTACATTACTATTTTAGTTAAATACAAATTCTGTGATAAACTAATCTGCATTATTAACAGGTGCTTATTCAATGTATCAGGATATGCATTTTCTGAATTTAAACTAATATTGAATAAGACATAACATCAATTGTCAATTTATGACATTTGTTTCCAAATCATATAGCACACTCAAGTAATAAAGTATGACTTACAGTATGTGCTCTAATATTACAGTGTGCCCCTCCAATAACTGTATTCTATTTTCTTTTAAAATACTCATAAAACAAGCTCCCAGAACCCATATATTATAATCAGAAAACCAAATATATGAAACTCTGAATTCTATATAACCTATTTTTACTTGCAACAATTACATCAAATACTCATTCAATTAGTAGAAAATTAATAACAAAGTTTCAGAACTTTAAAAAAAGTTAAAATCTAACTATGAGCAATATATTTTACTTGACAGTTAAGAAACCATCAATCAGGTAACTTATCACACATGACATAGAACTCTAATCTTTAAAGCTGGATGGACGTTTAGACATCTGATCAAGCTCCTTATTTTACAGATGAATAAAAAGAAATTCTGGGACCTGAAGTGACTTGCCTTGAGGTCACATATGAATATAGATTTCCTAAGAAATACAGGCTTTCTGATGACTTTATAATGTTATAAAATGTTATGTTATAAAATATAACATATTTGTGGCAAAAAAGTTATAATGACATTATTTTTCCCCTTACTTCTATCCTAATACTCTTCCCACTTCTGCCTTATTCCTTTTAATAGTTGTTCTACTACTGGTAATGGGTAACCCACTAATAATATACTGTGGGTATCTAAACTTAGAAACTAAACAAACTACTCTCAGGAGAGGCAATAATAAGCCCTTTACTATTCCTGTTATCTTTATTTTTGATTACAGCTAAGTTTTCTTCTGTGAGTAGGCTGTTGTTGACAAGCGGTGACTCAGCTTGTGATCCAACTGACTTATTTACAGGTCTTGAATGTACTACTGCATTATTACTAAACCAAAGAAGCTTGTTTATTATATTATCTATCTGTTACCATGCGCTTATTTAGAAGTATGGATAATAATTTTAATGTAAAAATATTACGTTCTTATAATACTCTCATCATGAAATTGTACAATTGAAAAAAATGTATAGGTTACTTAAAAACTATTAGAAGACTGTTTATTTCCTATTGGAGTGGCCTGTAGTGCAAAGAGCAATGTACTGCACAGGGCAAAAGATCAAGGCTAGAACCCTCCAGTCAAGGTGGCTACTTTTCTTTTAGCTGTATAATCCTATGCAAGTCATTTAGTTTTCAACATCCATAAAGAGTTTTTCCAAAGATCAAAAGAAAGTATCTTGAAAATACCCTACAAGTTATAATAATATCACACAGAAGGTATTATTATAGAACCACCAGTTACTATCCTTATAATATATTTTAAAAATATAATCCCTTACTATAATAGAATTTATATTATAATTTATGATATTTAAAATTGCAAAAGGGGGGCGCCCAGGTAGCTCAGTCGTTGGGCGTCTGCCTTCAGCTCAGGGCGTGATCCCGAGGTCCTGGGATCAAGCCCCATGTCGGACTCCCTGCTCAGTGGGAGGCCTGCTTCTCCCTCTCCCACTCCCCCTGCTTGTGTTCCCTCTCTCGCTGTGTCTGTCAAATAAATAAAATCTTTTAAAAAATAAAATAATAAAATAAAATAAAAATAAATAAATTCTTTAAAAAAATTGCAAAATGTTATTTTTTGGAGATAATATGAATTTCATCAGACAGGAAAAACCTACAGCCTTCTCACAAAGGTTAAAAACCTACTACTGTGAAAGTAGTAAAAACACCCACTACTTTAAAAGTTCCTGTAGGCCTATAATTTATAGACAAATCTTATTCCTTATCTGGTCCAAGTCCCTCACTTGAAGGAAGATAAAAAAGAAAGACTCAGAAGGGTTAAGCGACTGCAGCGAAGTCAAACCACTGAATTTTCTGATTCCCAAACCATTTCTTTTCACCAGACCAGGGACATGTGACCTGGGTTCTCAAATACCACCACCATTTAACACAATTACCAGTTTTCCCTATGTAAATCATAAACTCCTTGGGAACAGGTACTCTTTTGCCTTCTCTCTCTCCTATCAGTACCTGGCAAATGTAATATTGCATAAAGTATGTTTTCTGGTTCAGGCTTAATAAAAATCCTCAAGCACATGAGAAGATGCTCTACATCAACAGTCATTAAAGAAATGCATATTAAAATCACAAAAATCACTATATACTTACTAGAATGGCTAAAAAAAAAAAAGCAAAAACTACAAAAAAACTGACATTGCCAAGTACAAACAAGGAGGATGCAGAGCAACTAAGACGCTCATACATTGCTGATCAGAATGCAAAACAGTACAACAATTTCAGAAAAGTTCAGCAGTTTCTTACAAAGTTAAACATGCACTAACCGCCCAAAAAACAAGTATGCAAATACTTGTAGCAGCTTTATTCAGAATCATCAAATACTGAAAACAAATGTCCATTAGCTGGTGAATGGAGAAACAATTGTTGCACTCAGCATTAAGAAGGAAGACTACTAATACATGAAACAATATGGATGAATCTCATAGTTTTATACTAGAGGAAAGAAGTCAGACTCAAAATGCTACATACTATATGAATTCTATTTACATGACATTCTAGAAAGGCAAAATATGAGGACAGAAAACAGATCAGTGGTTGCAGAGCCCTGAGTGTGTGGGTGATAGCGGGAGGGGGGAGTGGTGGGGAGTTGTCTACAAGGGGCCTGAGAACACTCTTACCATAATGGAGATATTCTGCATCTTGGTGGTTATACAACTGTATTTTGTCAAAATTCACAAAGCTGTATACCATAAAAGGGCAAATTTTACTATATAAATTATACCTCAGTAAACTTTTTTTTTTTTTTTTTTTAAACTTGACTTTTAAAAATAAGGTTTCAGGGGCGCCTGGGTGGCTCAGTCATTAAGCGTCTGCCTTCGGCTCAGGTCATGATCCCAGGATCCTGGGATCGAGCCCTGCATCGGGCTCCCTGCTCCGCGGGAAGCCTGCTTCTCCCTCTCCCACTCCCCCTGCTTATGTTCCCTCTCTCACTGTCTCTCTCTCTGTCAAATAAATAAATAAAATCTAAATAAATAAATAAATAAAAATAAGGTTTCATTCTAGCTCTTCCACAAGCTGAGACCTTGAGTAAGTTATTGAGCTTTTATGGCCTTTATGTTTTTCTGATCTAAAACTAAAGGGGGGAAAAATGAAGGGACTATAATACCTGACTACTACATCCCTTCCAGTATTAAATCCTATTACTGAATTGTAGAAACATTTTGTGTCTGTTTCCTTCTGTGTCTATACTGTGTCTGTATGTGTGCTATGTTAATGGTAAATAATGTAATGGCAAATAAATATCACAAGGCATGTGATATAAAACATCAAAATTAAAGCAATAATATTTCTCAAATGCCTTTTAATAAGAGACTTCATTGTTAGGTATCTAATTTTTCACCAATTCCCTTCCATTACCACAAAGTACTATAAATAAACATAATGTAATAAATTATACAACTTGGTATAAACTTAAAATTAAAGGCAATAAAATTAAAACACCTAAGCACATAAAATGGTAGACATTTTATATCAATAAAATGGAATAAATGTATATAAACTCATAGTTTATTTATATGTAGTAAAACAATACCTATCTTTTAGGAGACGAGTCCCACAAAAATTCTACTTTTTAATGCAACCTAGAACTGGGGCTATAATCAGGAGCTCCTCGTGGCTAAATATTAAAGTCCCCTTAATTTTATTTGGAACATTAGAGATTTCCTCGGGAAGATTTCATTAATCCCCCAATTAAAAACATTCCTTGTGGTGTTCTCAGTTGTGCGGCTACCACCATAGAGGCACCACGAGAGTCATCATTCTCCAGTACCAGTGCCACCTCTAGCCTGCTGAGCTTCAGCCAACAGGAAAGGGGGGGTAAACACTGGAGTTCTCTATACTAGGGCCCTTACAATCCTAATGCCTGTAAACAAATCAGCGGTAAAGCACTTAGGAAGCAACCAACTACAAAAGTCACTCACAAGAATGTCCTTATGTGAAGAAACCACACCATTATAAGCCTTGTACTGTCAGTGAAAATCAGAAGTACTAAACTTCCCACTTGCAAATTTCCCTTCTAGCATCAAGTCTAAGAAATTGCTCAGGACTTCAAAACAGAGCTACACTCCCAGGAGTGCAGCTCCTGGCACTTTTCTGGACGCAAATGAGGCCTACCTACTTAGCATGTTTGAAGACACCTACTTGTGTGTTATCCATATAAAAATGTAACAATTATGCCAAAAGAGATTCTGTCAGCACAACTCATATGTGGGAAATGCACTTAAGATGCATTATGATGGGAAACATTCCATTCTTAAAAAACAAAAAAGCACCTAATTAAATGATTGCAAATGAAAAAAAAAACAAAACAGGTGAGAGAATAAGGTATTCGTAAGTTCCTCCTTCCCCATTTTCATTTGTGTGTAGATTTTTAATATTAATGCAGGGACATAAAACATTCATGGCAAGTAAAAAATGTTTCAGTGAAAAAGTTTCAGGAATTAAACTTTATAAATATTAAACACAAACTTGTTAACTTTTTCTGGGAAAAACTTTTTCAAGCCCCCTAATGCCTACACAATAAAAAAATCTAAACTCCTTATAGGTATACAGAGCCTTCAGCACTTTTAAGACACAACCTTCCAGAACCACCTTCTCCTACGCAACCCCAGACAACCCATGCATCTATACTGAACTTCTGTCATTTCCTCAAATGCATTACAAACTTTTGTGTTTTAAATGCTATTCCTTCTGACTAAATTAATTGGACTAGCATCTAGAACTAGAACTAGAACTAGGTCAGATTCCTTATTTATCTTTGAATCCCGGATTCCTAGCAGCTACTAACTCAATGTTTAACTGAATGAATGAATTCTACTGCATCAGAAACTATAGAAACCTACACTAGGAAAAATTAAAAGATGTTTATGATTAAATAAAAATAGCTAAGTATGATTTGAAACAGGAAAATATCATTTGTATAGCGAAACTACAATGCTTTGGTTATACCAGAAACTTTCACTTAAGTCATAAATGAGGTCCATGGTCTTCCTAAAGCTAAACCTATACTCTTAGCAAAGGTATTAGATTCATTATATACAGAAAAGTTTAAATTCCAGACTTTTTCTTAATTATGTTACTTAACAGCCCTTAATTTTTCTCTACTGGAAAGCCACTATATTTATTGAATATAAGCATGTTGTGCTTGTTAGGCTAATATTTAAAAGACTCTGCAAGTCCTATGTCAGTCAACTAACTACACAGCATCAAATCTAGAGCACAATGTACAACTGACAGGGACAGAGTCTCTTCCATCCATGTCAATTGGTTCTACTCCAGAGCTATAGAAAATCAGAATTACCACATACATAAAGTTCTTTCAGAAACAAACTATTCTTAACATGGATCCTGCTTTAAAATAGCATTTCACACTGAATCTTACAAAGCAGTAATTTGTTAATCTCATAAGGTATCTTGACAAATATCTATACATAACGAACCAATTTTTCTCAGAACCTCATTAGCCTCAAAAATGTATTTTTAACATTTGTACTCTTACATGTTCTAGTTCTCAATTAAAGCAGTAAGAATAACAGTATGTTTATATGAGCAATATTTGAGGATATAAAAGAATCTGTCAAATCCCACAATCATTTAGGATTTATGCAAACACATAGATATTTAGCTGACAGGTCATAATCAGAACTGCAACTGTAATGACTAGCATATTTAATAACTAAATATGCCTTCATTTTCATTTAATCAATAAATATTTACTGACAACAATGCATAGCACATTGCACTGGTCCCTAGAAAGAATATAGGATGAAAGTAATAACAGAGGGGTATGCTAACATTTATAGAGTGCTTATTATGTACAAGACACCTTATATGTATAAACTCACTTCATGTTCCCAACAACCCTAGGACATAGTTACTAGTATCCTCATTTAACTAAGGTACCAAAAAGTTAAGTAACTTGCCCAAGGTCACAAAGCTACTATTTGAACCCAGGCACTCTGGCTGTCATGTCCTGACTTTGAAGATTTTCTAATCTCATAAAGGTATTACTGTAACTTATAATAAGGGGGTATAATTTTTCAAATGTCAAAAGATACAGTGCAATGGGTTTCAGGGTTAGGGAAATGTAATCAGGTTGAAACAGGAGAATCAGAAATGGTTTCTTGTGGGAAGTTAAGAGGAGCTAGATTTTGCTGGTTGGATAATATTTTAAGAGCATGTTTTTAAAAAACATCAAAATTCAAAAAAAAAAAAACACATCAAAATTCAAGACCTATATCTCAGGAATTTTTACAAGAACAGTAATCTCTCAACAGTGGGTTGTAGCAACAGTTTTATATAAATAAAAATGTTCATATCCATGGCTACTTTATACATGCATGGTTCAGTTCAGTTCTATTAAACAAAAGAATAATTATTGCTCCCATGCCTAGAGACAAAGTAAACGTAAGTGTATAAGGCAGAGAGGAGACCTCTGTTTACTTAAACTACACTTACATCCACCCCTTCTTCCACTATACCAACAGCAAATCATGCTCAGGAGAAATGCGTGCTCTTTAAGAATCTTAATTACATCAGTTTTGCCAATCATTTGCCATCACTGCCATTCACAATCATTTTGCCCCAAAGACTTTGTACAATGGAGAATGTTTGTACAAAAGTAGATTTTAAGCCAACAGTACCTGGACAGAACACTTTAAAATCTGTGTAATAAACCTCATAAAAAATATGCCTCTGCATATCAGGACACCTAAACATGTTGCCTGAACTGAAGAAGATCCTTAAAAACAAATGAATCAATTTTAAAAGTAGATATCTTCTGGAATCTTAATTGAGAATAGATATTTAAATATATATATTTAGTGATATTTTTTCCCTGCCCCCTATTTTCAATACAATCTTTTCTTTCCAAGTTGGGCTACCATGGTACTTTAGTACCCTGGAAATGTACTAACCCAGTCCCTTCAATTTCAGCAAAAAATTAGAGTACCTCGATACTAAGATGCAAAAACTTTACATGACTAATCAAAAAACTGGAAAATAAAAAAGAGGCAATCCTAAGAAAGTACTTAAGAAAGTACTTAAATAATAATTTTCATGCAAAATCAAAGTTCACCCATTTAAAGCTCCCTAGAAACCAGATGATAAAAAGTAGTTCATATTATTCACTCAGGGCAAGGGCATAAAATGACACATGAAAGCATAGAGCACATCTGGGAACAGCAACTAATGTAGCCAAATGTGACTAAAACAAAACTGGCCTGGGGCAGGAGACATATACATTAAGTTAGGAATTTCTGGTTAAAGAGGATAGACTGAATACAAGCATTTAGCTCTAAAGCTTCCCAAGATATCTTTGAAACAAGAGTGAAGACTTTTAAAGAGCATAAACCCATAAGAAACCAGAAACATTTCAAAAGCTGGAAAGCAGATCAAATGGTAAGGACAATTACATCTGAAGAGGTTGAATTCTGTATTAGCTTAGAAGAAAACCAAAGACACCTGGTTTATACAACATTTACAATTACACCAAAAGACTCCCTATACTCCCTGGAGAAGTGGTTGCTTCCAGGGTTGGGGCAGAGAAAATAAGTCATGGGCTGAAGCACAATGTGGTGCCAGAAAGTAAGTTCTCAAAAAGCAAAGATGAACACACAGATGCCAACCAGAAAGAGCTCCCCTGGCCAAGATTGGAACAGCCTGAAAAACAAAATAAATAATAATAGTTTTGGGTTAGGGGCGCCTGGGTGGCTCAGTCGTCAAGCGTCTGCCTTCAGCCCAGGTCATGATCCCAGGCTCCTGGGATCGAGCCCCACATCGGGCTCCCTGCTCGGCGGGAAGCCTGCTTCTCCCTCTCCCACTCCCCCTGCTTGTGTTCCCTCTCTCGCTGTCTCTCTCTGTGAAATAAATAAATAAAATCTTTAAAAAAAAAAAAATAGTTTTGGGTTATAATCCAAAGAATAACATAAATATCCAAAAGTCTATACTGATATAAATAATTATGTAAATAAATGGGCAAGAAGGGATAACTCTTCCTCACAGAAGAATTCCAATTAATAAATGCAGAAATAATGAGGAAAATAGAAAATCACTATTAGAATGCACCAGTAATAAGACAAGATCCACAGACGGATGCTAAAACTAGTGGGCAGAAGTTTAAGCCTAAACAAGGTATCTGCATAGTCTCAAAGTATTTAGTAATTATTAACAAGGAAAATAGTAACTTTATAGTGGAGAAACCTATCAGACAGCACCATACCCAAGTGATGAAGGTTAGCATCACTAGCAGTACATCACATTCCCCCACACCTTCCAGATGATGTACTGAGAAGGACACATCACATCTGTAATACCACTCTAATTCCCAACCTCACGAGAGAGGTCATAAATCATGAGAAAATGTCAGTCAAACCCAAATTGAGGGCCATTATACAAAATAACTGTTCAAAAGTGTCAAGATCATGAAAGAGAAGGAAAGGGTGAGGATTGTCACAAATAAAAAGAAACTAAGGAGACAAGACAACTAAATGCATTGTAGGATCCTGAATTTGGATCTTGGAACAAAAAGGGCCATTTGTGGAGAAACTGGTAAAATATGGTTAATTTCTTACTTTTGATAAGTGTTTTATAGTTATATAAGATGTTAACATGAGGAGAAGTTCGGTGAAGGGTATACGACAAAATTCTCTATTCTTTTTGCAACTCTTCCACAAGAAAATTTTAAAGGATAATGGGGGGAAAAAAGCCTAAAGGGCTCAGAAACTGTCAGCTTCAGACACTCTGGGAGTAAGGGTGGAGTCCAAACTAGGAGAAGAGACTGAAGTTTGTTTAAGAAGCAGTTATTAACTCCCAGACCTCTCTTCTACTCCTTGACCCTTTCTGGCAAAAGGCTAAATGACCTCTGAGAGCGTGAAACAGGGTATCTCTGCACTAGAGGATGCCAGGCTCAAATGAATGTGAGGAATGCCATACTGAACACTGGAGAACACATGAAAATGTACTTGCATACTTAATGATGAAACCCAAATCCCTTTTTCCTACTCAGCTCCCAAGCTTGTTCTCTCCCGGCATAAGATAGAAATCTTTTCTGGGAAATCAATCCAGCACAAGAGAAAAGATGTGTCACTGGGAGTCTGCAAGGAAATTATTCAGCCATATCATTCTGCAGGGAAAACCATAATCACCCACTTGTAGGGCTTCTAAGCTTTTTAAGGCACCTCTTTAAAGTAAGACTTGACTTCTTCAAAGGATCACCAGACATCCAAGGAAAGCATCTCATATGAAAGACAAAGCCCAAGCAAATAAACACAAAAAGGAAATTTGGAGGAAAGAGGGAGTACGTAGAGAAGAAAACTACCACTAATTTCCTAAGACAGATAAGACAAGATATTGATTGTATCCACAAGACAGAAACAGGACATTTAAAATTTTTTCAGAAGAAAAAAGAGTGCTTGGCAATCATAAATATGATGGCAGAAATAAAACCGTAGAAGAAGAATTGGAAGATAAAAGTTGAGAAGAATTTCCCAGAAAGGGGGAAAGGAATGGAAAATAGATTAAAACAGATAAGAAAATTAGAGAAACCAGTCAGTAGGCCCAACACCTAAACCATAGGAACTCAAGAGAGAGAAGAGAGGATACCAAAAGAAGAAATTAAAATATATATATATATACTTAAGGAAACTTCCCAGAACTGATGAAATGAATTTCTAAGTAAGACTACCCTGAACTCAACAGAAATGGATTTTTAAAAAGACCCATACCAAGGCACATAATATAGGAATTTCAGAACTTTGGGGGAAAAGATTCTCTAAGCTTCCAGAAAGGAAAAAAAAGTTTCAAAATAGTGGAAAAGAATCTTCTAGGCATCTGACGTCTCAACAACAACACTGAAAAAAAGAAAACAATGGAGCAATGTTAGCAAAATTTTGAGAGAAAATTATTTCTGACCAAGAATTCTCTGCCCAGCCAAATAATCTATAAAACAAGAGGATAAAAACATTTTCAGACATGTGAGGTCTGGAAAAAATTATATCCCATCCAGAAAGCGTTTGAAAGTGGTCCTCCAAAACGAGAAAACAAGCAAAGAAAGAAGAAATCAGATATAGAACCAAGAGCCCCAATACAATAGAGATCTGAGGGGGGCTACTAAGATGATAGTAAAGGCAAATCTAAGACAACAGCTGCAATTCAAGAAAACTTAAAGAAAAAATTAGTAGGTTTGAACCTAATAAGAGGAGATTTATATACTTGAGAGAGAGTTGGACTAAATCACGGCTTCTCAACAGTGCCACTAGTGACATTTTGGACCACATAATTCTTTGTTGTGGGAGTCTGTCCTGTACAGCGTAGGATGACGTTTGAAGGCATAGCTTGCTTCCACCACTAGGCATCAGTAGCATACTCCCTGTCCTCCCAACAGTGCCAAATGTCTACTGGTTTGCCCCCTGGTGAGAACCTCTTGGCAAAAATGGTTAAGTACACAGAAAACTAAACAAAAGCAAATCTTTTAAAAAAACAACGCAGGGAAAACAAAATGTATAGGAAAGGAAAACAATTACAATAAACTACAAGACTCAACTATGAATAGCTTACAGTCACATTGATACACACTCTGACTATTGATATAACCAAACTACTTGCAATATGACAATACTGGGAAGACTGAGCAGGACTGAGAAGTGTGTCTGGGTATGGCTGGGGATAGCGGTAAACCTTATCTTCTACTGTAATAAGTCAGTAGATAATGCCTTAAACTGAAAACTCAAGAAAGAACATTACAAACATGCCATTTTGAGATACGGAGATAAGTATCAAAGAAATGAGTTGAAAGTGGTTGTCTCTGAAGAGCCCGAAATAAAAGGAAGAGGGAATCTGCAGAGGACTACTGTTTTGTCAAAAGTCCTGCAGAACTATTCAACTCTTTCAAATGTGTGCATGTATAACTTTGATAAAAATTAAACTTAAAAAAAACCAACTGAAGCCAGGTTATGAAGTACTCTCACTGGTTAAGGCCATACGGACTTAGAACCACACAGCTTTACAACTCTGAGGAAGGTCCTCAACCTCTTTAAGCCTTACCTTCTTCATCTATAAGATAATGAAAAATGACAGCTGCCTTAAAGGGGCATGATAGGAATTAAATAAGATAATGTATGTAAAAGGTTTACCACAGTGTCTGGCACGCAGTGCTTATAAATAGTACCTATTACTCAATTTGCAATCAGAGAGTAATAACTATAAACTTTAAAGTAAGTAAATCATAATCTCACCTGTTTTAGAAAGTTAACTGACAGTTGTAGAGAGGATGGCTTCGGAAAGAGCCTACAAGTCAGAGACACCTTTTAGCAGGGCTACATTTGAATGAGAAAAGAGGCAGAGCTGCAAAGTGAAGGTAAAGGTACAAGAGATATTTTCCAAGTGATGAACTAATTTGAGTATGAGAAAAAGGAAAACGAAGGAGTCAAAAAAAACCTCCTAACTTAAGCAAATAAATAGACACTGACAACACTAACTGAACAGAACACGGAAAGAATTATGTTGAGAAGAGAATATGAGGGAAGAGAAGAGCTATGAGCTTGATATTACCTACATGTAATCTGTGGGTCCTAGCATACAACCAAATAGAGATATCAGGTATGCAGGTGGAAATCTGAATCTAGAAGAAGAGAGGTCAGGGCTGGAGACAGAAATGGGTATATTACAATCAAAGGCTGAAGCCATACAAGTGGATCAGATTACTCTGTGGCAAACTCAAAGCAAGAAGAGAGGGGAAAGATAAAAATCATGAACATAAAAAAACACTATAACACGATACCAATAATTACCTCAAAAACTACAATTAGATCATCTAAGTTTCTTTTTTTTAGTAATGTACATGCCCATTGTTGAAATAAGTAAAGAAAATTTAAACATAGCCCAATGATCCAGATATCCAGAAACAACAATTGTTAATATTTTAGAGTATTCCTTCTAATCTTTCAATGCATATAACCCTAAATTGTCCATTTTTTCCCTGACAAATTTAGAATCATATACAACTGCACTCAGCTTTTTTGTTTTATTAAGTCAGCATTTCCAATGGTATCTTAAATACTCATGATTTTTTATTAAACACTCCAATTTATGTAAACCACTGATGAGTATTACTGACATAACTGCCATACTTGCCTCTTACCAGTAAAAGAGAATCAACACTGCAATTTTTTTTAAAGGCTAATTTTTAAAGAATGACCAAAAACAAGAAAGACCATTGCAGCACATTTTCTCAAGTAATTTAATTAGGAGACATAAAATTAAAAGAATATTCATTTGATATGGACCATAATAAATATTGATGGATTTTATTAAAAAACAGACAATAGAGATAAACAAGTTACTTTAATGTTTTGGGAGTTCTCAACATCAATGGTCTTTATATACTTGTGAGGTCACTGTGAAGCTCAAATGAGTTAATATACACGAAGCACATATAACAGTATCTGACATATAATAAATGCTTAATAAATATTGGTTATTACTCTCATCACCATTAGTTTCATGTGGAAACTGTTTAATGCATGGAAAAGAGGCAGAAAGAAACATGAGATATGAAACTACTCTTTTGTCTTTTTTTCCATTTTTCCATCTTCTCTACATTTATATATTCTTTGGACATCACTTTAAGTACTATTTTAAAACCATTAGATATATACCTTATCCCTAATTATACTCTAAGATGCTTGAGGGAAGAAAGAACTTTTGCTATTTCCTCGAAGTGTTCCTTACATGGCGGAGTACAATAATATGTACAGTGAAGACTCAATAAATATTAGTGTCACAAATCTTTATAAAAAGAATAAAAACAACAAAGCAATAAATAAAAATTGGGATGACAGTTAAAACAAGAGATCTGAAAGCCAATATCAATACAATTCAAAGACACAGAGTAGAATGAAAAAGTGAGGTGAAAAGCTTTGTTGTTAACCACAATGAACAGACCACACTCCCTTTGCTCTTCTCTGGGTATAACAATTTAGGAGGAATACTAAAAACACTGGATTGTGCCTAAAAGAGAGCAACTGAAAAACAAGTAAAGAACTAAGGATCCTCAGATAGTAGAACAGAGGGGGTTGGCCCTCCTACTCCCTTCTCCCATTTTCAACAATAAGAAAAAGCTGTCCTGGCGCCTGGGTGGCTCCGTCGTTAAGCGTCTGCCTTCCAGCTCAGGTCATGATCCCAGGGTCCTGGGATCAAGCCCCGTATTGGGCTCCCTGCTCAGCGGGAAGCCTGCTTCTCCCTCTCCCCCTGCTTGTGTTCCCTCTCTCGCTGTCTCTCTCTGTCAAATAAATAAATAAATAAAATCTTTAAAAAGAAAAAAAAAAAGCTGTCCTATGGGAAATGATTTAAGATTTCTCTGTTGTCCAAGGCAATTATCAAAAGATGGTGGGTAGAGAGGTCTAGACTTCTCTCAACTCAAAAACTTAAAATAACAGATCTTTTCTAAGGCAAAGATGTTATCAGAGATTAGTCATGAAGCTGTTCAAGCAAGGGTTAGAAAACAGCTTGTCAACAAACTGTGCTACAGAAAACATCCAAGTAGGGGATAATTGGTTAGAATTCTAAGTTTCTTCACACCCAGTAATAAATATTACTGAATATCTGCTCCAGAAAAGATACTGTCCTAGACCTATAATGTATACAAAAACAGAAAACTAAGAAAAAGAGAGAAACAAAGATCTCTGCTGCCAAGGAATTCGTAACAAATAATATATAAAATGTGTATTACAGTTTGAGACCATAATAGATGTCACCAAGCCCTACTTATTAATTACCAAATGAATTCTAGTCATATAAAAGGTCTTCTAAGAAGAAATCCCTAAGGTTAAAATGATCATAAAAAGATTTTTAGAATAAACAACGTATGGGGTAGTTATGGAAAAATGTATATGAAGGTTCTGAACAGAGAAGTAGAAAGAGGGGATAGTACAAAAAGAAGTGAAAAGCAAGTTAGAGAGAAACCCATTTGGCTGCATTAAAAACGTGTTTCATGGGAGAAGAGATAAGCTGAAAAGGAAGGTTGTGGCCAGAATCAATTGTACTAGGCCTTGAATACAAAGCTAAGTAGTTTCAAATTTATCCTGTATACAGCATCTGTAGCAACTACTCAACTCTGCTATGGCCACAGACAATAGTAAATAAATGGGCATGGCTGTGTTCCAATAAAACCTTTTTTATGAATACTGAAATTTGAATTTCATATATTTTCATGTATCACGGAATATTATTCTACTTATCTTTTACAATTTGGAAGTGTAAAAGTCATTCTTAACTTATGGGCCATATAAAAACAGGCTACAAGTAGGCTGGATTTGGCCCACAGGGTTTGCCAATACCTATAGTACACTAAGCGGCCTTCTTTGGAGTCCTCTAAGATATATGTGTCCTTGAGCTTCAGGGACCAAAATAATATATTATTCATTCAACAACTACACACATGCACGAATGCACACACCTAGCTAAGATCTAAATCTAGTAGGGGTCAGGGGTTCCCTATACAAAGGTCCTAAACAAACAAAAAACAACAAAACCCTCTAGATAGTTGATAATAAGCTATTAGAAGCAAATTTTTGTTTCAATTTTGCAATTTATTTGCACATAGTAAATGTACTTAGTTACAAACCCTCCAGGTTATATGGAGGTAACTAAAAAATACAGTATAGTCAAGGAATAGCGAAGGGATGTGAGTTCCAGTCCTTATATTGTCATTTACTCATTATGTGACCCTAAACAAGTCACTTTCAATCCTCTGGCCCTATCTTCCTCATCTGTAAAGTGGAAAGAGTTAAGTTACTAGATGATCACTATACTCTCCCTTTAGCACTTAACTTAAAAAGACAGGGAATGACAAAGACCAAAGCGATAATTAAGGACACAGAAGAGAAAAGACATTGACTAAATGAGCAGGCAGATATGACAAACAAGTAGGAAAAAAGACCAAAAAAGAGAAAAGACATTGACTAAATAGCAGGCAGATACGACAAACAGGTAGGAAAAAAGACCAAAATAAAATCTTTAAAAAAAAATAAAATAAAATCTTTAAAAAAAAATTAAAATCTTAAAAAAAAAAAAAGACCAAAAAAGTACAATATTAATAAACTCAAGGAATTTTTTTTTTTTTAAGTATTAAATGCAACAGAAAACCCAAGGAAGAGAAGTAAGAATAATTCAGGAAGAGGAGTATGGCCATCAAAAAAGAAAGAACTAGTTAACAAGCTAAAAAGGCAAAAACTTAAGTGACAGTCTTCAAGACTGGAGACTACTGTGCATGCTTCCATGAACCATGAGAAGAGCCAGGGAAAAAGAACAGCCTGAAGATCAATCTAGAGAATAGAAAAAAAAGGCATATGTTCCCAAAAATGTAAAAGAAAAAAAAGTTGGGATGTGCTTGAAGCCTCAGGTAAGGGAGTTAGTCTTAAAAGAGAGGCAATTAATCTTTAAAATCCAAAAGGTAAAAGCAACATTACAGCATTGGTTTTTACACAACGATATTTTCCTGCAAAGCTGCCTATCCATATCATGGGGTTTTTTTTAAGACATCAAATTATTAGGGAAATAAATCTGATGTTGCATTTTCTTAAAGCAGAGTTTCACCTATACTGTATTTTTCTAACGGTCAAAAAATTAAGAAAGGACTAACTTTGCTTTTTGTAAGAATGAAAACCAGCAGTAGGTAGCTCTAAAAGAAAATGCATGTTTCTTTCTTACAGCACCTATCACTTCTGTCCTTGTGTAAGAGTTACTTATTTAGTTAAATACCTCTCCCTTAAATGAAACTCAACGAATATTACCAGCACTCTCTTTCTTGGTAGCTTTGAAAGCTCCCAAGGCAAGAACTCTGATTAATTTCATCTGTTTATCTGCTTTGCACAGAGTTGGTGATGCTCCATGAATAAATACTGACACATGATAACTAAGTTAAAAAAAAAAAAAAAACTGTCCTTGCAAAACAACTACCATCTGATAATGTAGGAAAAATATTTTATCATAGCTACATAACTCCAGTATCACTTCTGCAGTGTCAGAGCTTGCTTAAGTAACAACAAATTGCTACAAAGCAACTAAAAAAGCAAAAATAATTAAGAATTTTTAATGAATATCACTTATAAACATCAAGATTCTACACAGTTCAACAGGACATTGCCTCTATTTAAGGTATATGAGAAATAAAAATCCAAAGCATTAGCCTGATGATCAACCAGTTAAAAATACACATTTGGATACGCTGAAGATATTTATAAAGCCAACGGGGATACTATTAATATATTGAAATTCACTGGCCAGCGCTGGATTCTACCATTAATCTTCTACTACTATTCAAGAGAAGCCAAGAAGTCAAGGCTTCTCATATCACTCGCTTTTAAGAATTCAAGAAGTCACCCAAACTAGCATACACAACCCAACTACAAAAGGCAGTTCAGCTCTCCGTATGGTAATGTTTAGCTATCTCTTACCCTTACGTGAAAGTCACATTTACTTTTTCAGCGATCTTCCACAGGCCCCATTTAGGCAGGCCAACAGTATGACCAAGTAACAGGAGTTCAAAAAAGTCGTAACAGTTAACTCTGCCCTCCCACAGATCTCAAGTTGGGTGTAGATTTCACAAGCCCTGAAAGCTACACACTGCCACTGTCAAACCAGAAGCAGCACCGTCACCCTGTCGTGCCCATCAATAACTGTTACAGAATTTTTTCTTTGAAATTATCTTGGCTCAACATGTTAAATAAGTACTTAAAAGGCCACCTTCTCCCCCAAAGCTGGACCTGATTCCTTCCAGTCCGCTCCTTTATTCGTCCAGCCCGACAAACCCGAGAGGAGAGGTCTCGGCTCCCTCAGGCCCCTAGATCCAGTCGGGTCTCCCAACTGCTCGCCGCACCCACCGTACAGCCCCCACCACACACCTCCTCCTTCCCCCATAGCCGCGCCCGCACACGAGCTGGGCCCGCAGCCGACCCCTCGCCCGGGCCTGCACGGCCTAGAGTGGACGCAGGCCTCGGGCCTAGCCTCCTCCGCTGGCCCCTCACCTCTTTCGGGACCAGTTGGTTCTCCTCGCCGGGCACCATGGCTCAGACTCCGCCGCTCCTCTCCGCCCTGCCGGGGGAGGGGGCAGGGTGGTGGCGGCTCTCTATCTCAGGAAAGAACGGCAGCGGCAGTCATCCTCTCCGCCGCCTGCGCTCCGGCAACCGCGGAGGCCTCAAGCTGGGCCTCAGACACCAGCGCGCAGACACCGACCCACCGCTGCTGCTTCGCCGCTGCCGCCGCCGCCGCCGCCGTCGCCGTCGCCTTCGTCGTCGGCCCCTCCCCCAGCTCGCTGCAATCAATGGAAAAATGGCGGCGGCCGCTCTCGCGAGAATTCGAGCCGTCGGGCTCCCAGCCCGGCGCCAAGCGCCAGAGGTGCCGAGGCAGCTGTCGCTCGCGTCTAATTACCTCAGCTCTTACTCAGCCCCGGGATGTACAAAATTGGTTGAGCGGCCGTGCAAACACCTTTCTTGGGAGGGATTCTGGACCCTCCATTTCGGGACTCCCTCTGCTGGCAGGGAAAGGACCAGGCCTCAGAAGCCCCCATGCCTTCTTGGGCTCTTCGGACTCTGCCCACCAGGGCAAGACTGGAGCCGAAAGCTCCTTCTCTGACCCTACCCCCAACCAACACTGCCTTCCCTTCCCGTTAGAAAAGCGTCTTAACTCCATCCCCTCTTCACAAAGCCCTGGCCTCTCCTGGAAGAGAAAGCGTCACGGGCGGTCTCCCGGCCTCCGCCCTCGGACACGGCCCCAGCCAGAGGGAACTGCGTTTTCTTTTTCCCCTCTCCCTCCACTCCTGACGGCCCCGGCTCCAGGGATCGCAAGGCCATCTCCTGCGAGGGGACGCGGCAGCCTTCGCTTCAGAGAAACGGTGTCGCATCTCCAACCCCTCCCCCCGCCTCCCGCACGCACACACCCTCCATTAGAGCGGCACTCTCTTGCCCCCTTTATGGGAACTTCCTTCTCCAACAGGTTCCAGTCTGGGACTGAGATCGCTTCCGAGAGTAGGGCTGCAGTTTGAACTTTACCATCCTCCTTAAGAATGTTTTCAGAGTACTTAAATTTCCAATGACTGTAAGCATTGTGCTGTTTTATACGAACCAAGTTACGCAATAGTTATTTTTCCAAATCTCACTCATTAAACCTTCCTTTATGAAGACTCGATGGGGTGTCCCTCCTGAAGACTTCCTTGGGTACGGTGATTTCACACCATGCTGAGATAAAATAATCCTTCCATATTCCTAACACCCACAGTATCAACTACCTATCAAACTTTTTTTGATTGCAAGCCCCTATTAGCAAAAGAAAAAAAAAAAAAGCTCTGTAAGTCTATATACTTATGTAAGTTATATACACGTCTTGCTACATGTGACATAAAACATTTTTAAAATATAAAAAGGATAAGATAAAAAATAAACATTTAAAAGTAACTGTAAGAGTTATTTTTTATATTAATGGTATAAAGAATTGTTAACTCTCACCAAAAATATTTAGTGAAAGAAATATGACTGAGTAGGCTTCAATGGTTTTTAAAATCTTTTAACACTTTGCGAAGCAGTTATTAAATTGTCTGATTCAACATTCAGGTTATTTCTGTACCTCATTTTAATAGCTGTCATAAGCTGAAAAAGATAACTCACAAAGATATGTAGATCCTAATGGAAGAAGTACATCTTTGGCTGCTCTTACTAATGCAAGTATCCATTTTTATCTCCTCCATCCACCAATCATGAAAAGTTTTTATTGAAATTCAACTACTAACTTTCTATCTTCCCTGATGTCAGCCAGAAAATGTTGCATTTTTATATTTTTAACAAATGGGTTCAGAACTCTTTGGAATGCATTGCTTGGAAGAGTTTTCAATAGCTTGGAAAAATTCTGCCTTCAAGTTTTAGTGTACATGTGTAAGTTTTTTTAGGGCACTGATCTTGTCTTTATTTAAGATTTTGATATTTTGTTCATAGATTTTTGAATTAATTTTGAATCTTTAAAATATGGTATTAAGATATTCTTTATCTTGATTACTGAGTTTTGGCTGCCCCCTTAAATTTTGTACCCAAGGTGAATGCCTCACTTACCTTACCATTGTCTCAGCCTTAGGTAGCACACAAACATCATTTTTGCATCAAAATCCCGTAATAGAAATATTTCCAAATCTCTGATTTAAGTGTTATCCCCACTACTTAATAAGATGGTTTCTGTACAGCTCATGCTAGAAGTAGACATGTCATCTCTCCTATCACCTCTTCTGTTTATGTTTGCATTATTATCTCCAACTCATGTTTTCTTTCCAGAAATCTTTTTTAGCTATTTTCATTTTAGTAAGCGATCAGTTTAATGAAATAATAATGTAGCTGGTAAATCTACTTAACCCAGCACACATAAATTGGAATAAATCACAGTATATTAAGGTGAAAGAAAATGAAGACATCCCTGAATTGTTCCCCACATTGCATGACTCACACTTTTCACTCATTAATAGTGAGATGCCAGTGTCAATCTATACATTAAATATTTGCAAGACTTAGTTTTTTTCTGTTTTTAGATAAAAATAAATATTTTTTTAAGGTTCTGATGTTTTCTTCCCATGATCCACCTTCTCTGATTGTATTCTTCTCTTTGGAGGCCATTGGCATGGCTGTACTAAAGCCTGATAGGTTTGTTGTTCTGCAATAAATAATTTGTGGAATAAGTATATGAATCAATGAATTGATTAATAAATAAATGAACAAATATTGATAGAAGGCTATTCTTCTTAGTAAATTAAGTTACTAATATTACATGCATATGGATTTATTTTGTATATGGATTTTATGTCTTCAGCCCTGACTTCTCCCGTGGATGCCAAACTTACATCTACCTTTTTGATGACTTGAAAAATCTCAAACTTAACTTGATCCGAACAGATCATTTTTGATTTCTGAGCCTCCCCCATCTTCCTTCTGCAACACAGGCTCTGCCAGTTCTCTCCATCTCAATAAATTGCACCATCATCAATTCAGTTTATCCAGCTGAAACTTGAGAATCTTTATCTCACATTTAATTCATTACCAAGTGCTGTTGCTTCATCCTCTGAAACATATCCCAATCCAAACAGTTTTCTTTGTATCCACTACTTCCCATCCTACTCCAACCATCAACTTTTCTTGCCTGGACTACTGCAATTGTCTCCTAACAAGGCTCCTAGCTTCTACTCTTATCACCCAAATTTCATACTCCACAAAGCATCCAGAGTGATCATTTTAAAGTATATGAGATTATATATAATTATTAGTTAAAATCTTCTCTTAGTTAAAACCTTTCAAAGATTTTCTGTCCCACTCAGCATAACATCCATATTCCTTGCCATGGCCTACAAAGTCCAGTGCAAGCTAGCCCCTGGCCACTTTGCTCATCTCATCTACCACTCTTCCTCTTATACCAATGACCCACTCACTCTGCCCTTATTGAAGCTTTTTAAATACATTAAGTTTACCCTGTGTTACAAAGGCTTTGCACTAGTTACCCCTTCCCCTCAATGTTCTTCTCCCAAATCTTTGCTTTTATCTAGCTCCATTTTGTCATTTGGGCCTTTCAAATGTTTACTCCTCAAAGAGGCCTTTCATGACCATTTAATCTAGGCCGGTTGTCCTTAATGTATCCTCTGTGCCTGGAATAGTGTCTAGTACATAGTAGGTGCTTAATAAATTTTTGTTGAATTAATGACCTTTTTAAGGTGAGATTCACATTTTTAAAAATTACCAGGACTGGTGTAGGTCAGAAGCTTGTTGCTTTTCCTTATACATTTTTTTTTAAGATTGTATTTATTTATTTGACAGAGAGAGACACAGCAAGAAAAGGAACACAAGCAGGGGGAGTGGGAGAGGGAGAAGCAGGCTTCCCGCTGAGCACGGAGACGGATGCAGGCCTCCATCCCAGGAACCTGGGATCATGACCTGAGCTGAAGGCAGATGCTTAACGACTGAGCCACCCAGGCGCTCCCCCCTTATACATTTTTTTTGGATTATTTTTCTTTATCCCTTCACTTTAAAATGTTCATGATATAACCCCAGTCAAAACATGAAAAAAACTTCAGGCAAACCCAGACGGGGGGACATTCTATAGGATACCTGGCTAGTATTCTTCAACATAATTAAGCTCAAGAAAAACAATGAAAGATTGAGAAACTGTCACAGACCAGAAGAGACTGGAGAGACATGACAACTAAATGCAGTGTGGCAGCCTGGATTGGATCTTGGAGCAGAAAGAGAACACTAATGAAAACACTGGTGAAATACAAATAAAATCAGTCATTTTGTTACCAATAATATTCCAAAGTCAGTTTCTCAGTTTTGATAAATGTATGATGATAATGTACACTGGCAATGTAAGGGGGAACAGGGAGGGATACATGTAGACTCTCTGTTTTATCTTAGCAACTTTTCTGCAAACCTAAAATTTTTCCAAAATAAAAAGCGTATTTGTCCAAGGGGCACCTGGGTACCTCAGTCAGTTGAGCATCCGACTCTTGATTTCAGCTCAGGTCATGATCTCAGGGTGCTGAGATCGAGCCCCTCATCAGGGTCCAAGCTCAGTGCAGAGTTTGCTTGTCTCTCTCCATCCCCCTGTTTCTCTCGTGCTCTCTCTCTTGCTCTCTCAAATAAATAAATAAATAAATAAATAAATAAATAAATAAATAAAATCTTTAGAAATGTCCATTGTGATACTTAAGGCATTTATTTTTTTCTTTTTTTACATTTCAAGACCCTTCACAAAACATTTCTATATTTTAAACTATTTTTAAAGCCATGTAGTCAAAGTCATAGGATATAATTTAAGAGCTAGTGATGATGTTCACCCCTATAACTGTAACTATCCGTAATACTGTTAAGTGTATTCCATAAATGTGAATAGAATTTTTCACCATGACTATGTTTTAATAAAGTTAAAAAGATCTTTAGTCAGTGTGATATGGATTTGGACCCCTGTTTTGAGATCTAAGCTCAGACAATTTTTCCATAGAAGACCTCTCTAAACCTTTTTTTTTCTCAACTAGAAAATGGGGGTAATAAAGTAGACCCTTAGCATTTATCAACTTAATATTTGCAGTTTTGACCAGAAAAGTCCATGATATGTACAACCATCCATAAGTGTGCTAGAGAGGAAGTTTAAATTTTACACATTAGCCAGAGTATAGGAGACTGGAAAGCTGAGTGGTTGAAAGAATAAGCTGAGAATTGGTTACCTGAATTTGAACCTACCTCTGTTATTATTAACTGTGTAGTCTTCCTTGAATAGATTTCTTAAATTCACTAAGCTTCAATTTTCTTATCTGTAAATGAGAATAATAATAGCCCAACTTTACAAGGTATGTTAAATAGCAAAGAAAATAATAATAATCATAAAACTATAAAAAGATATGTGTATATATGTATATATTCAGCCTTGTTCTAGGAGCTTTACACATACTATTTCATTCAATTCTTTCAACTTTTTATGTATAACTATGACTATTATCCCCATCTTGCAAGTGAGGAACTTGATATAGAGTCTTTGAAGCATGCAATACACTGCCCAGCACATACTAAACAATCAATATATACTGGCTATAATTATCCCAGCACTTGACTGAGCTCCATGAGAGCTTATGCAGCCCTAACAATCCCTGGCATAGATTAGGTGCTTTTAAATATTTGTGGAATATATGAATAAATAAACCAGTCATTTAGCTACTGAATAATCTTGTTAATCACCCAACAACTGTACTTTGACATAGTTTCTTTATTACTTACTCTTCTCCACTTATGTAGTATCTCCATGAAAATGCCTAAAGTGTTCTTTTTTTTAAAGGGCTCTGAAACGAAATGCAATATTAGCAATGAGATTGAAGAAATGAATAAAGTGATGGATCTTTGTCATGAGATAGTCTGTTTGATTGAGTCAGAGAGTGGAATGTAAAATTAGTTGAAGGCTTATATTTGTGATGGAAATGACATCATCAACAAAGAAGCAAGAAAAAACAATTTGGGAAACTATATTAAGTGAGTGCTTCCACCACTGGGATAAAAAAAAAAATTGGCAGCAGCTGAGTAGAAAACCTATTAAACACTAAAAAGATGACTAACTCTTGGTGTAAAGAATAGGAAGCATGATGCTCAAGAAAATGTAACCTAGGAGAAACTTAGGAACATATACATGTATTTCTATGAAGCATTTAATGAGGACATTAGTGAAGCTCCCAACCCACTTTAGCCTCAAGAAAGATCGGGTCAAGGACGTGACATAGCATTTTCTATTGACATAAACAACAACAACAACAAAAAATCATTGCCATGGAAGTGCATGTCACCTCTTTCTGAGCTGAAGAAGTTCATGAAAGAAAGGGTTTATGGGTCAGTATGTTCAACAGCATAAAGAGTCTCACACCAATAGAAAAATGCGTTGCAAATATATCAAAGGAAGAGACACAAATATCAGAGTTTAATGCAACCAAAGACAAACTGACCATGATTCATCCTAGCTTTCTCAGGGTTTCTGCAAACACTTCAATGTCAAGGTCCAAAATAAGGAGGAATCCAATAAAACAAAGTTGGAGTCAAGGTGTTAATCTTTAGAAATGAATTCAAAAGATCTTTGTAATACAGTAGTACTTATAAAGTTGGTATCTAAAGACATCTCAGTATTCCTTGAGCATGTCAAGTGTTCTTTGTAATAATTACTTTATAAAATTATGAGGATTAGAAATAATGTATACAGAGATGAATATTTTATAATAATATTGTCATGGAACAAAAATAAAACCCAGAGTATAAAAGGAAAGATGGTAATTAAATCTTTTCAACTTGTGTGTAGCAAAATATTGATATAAATAAAGTCAAAAGACAAAATATCAGCTGGAAGAATATTTGCAATAAATATAACAAATGGCTAATTTCCTTAATATAAAAGAGCTCTCATAAATCAATAAGGAAAAGATGAACAACTTCTGCATAAAGGAGAAAAGTTGGCACTTCATACAAAAATGAAATACAAATTGCCAATAAACATCTGAAAAGATGTTCTACTTTACTCATTATTAAAGAACTGCAAATGAAAAAAAATGTCATTTTCACTCTCAGATCAGCATGAGTTATGGGGAAATAAGAACTCATTTAAATTTTGTAGAATATGAATTAGTGTAAACTTCTTTGAAGGCAATATGGTAAATGCACATCAAAATTATACACAAAATGTACACCTCTTTCAACCCAGCAGTTCTATTTCTAAGATTATCTTACTGTACAAGTGAACAAAGATATACAAGCATACCTCAGAGATACTACAGACCTCAGACCACCACAATAAATTGAACATCTCAATAAAGTAGGTGAAATGAATTTTTTGGTTTCCCAGTGCATATAAAAGTTGTTTCCACTATACTGTAGTCTATTAAGTGTGCAGCAGCATTATGTCCAAAAAACCAATGTGCATGCCTTATTTAAAAACACTTCATTGCTATAAAATGTTAACCATCATTTGAGCTTTCAGTGAGCCATAATCTTTTTACTGCTGGAGGGTCTTGCCTCGATGTTGACGGCTGCTGACTGATCAGGGTGGTGGTTGCTGAAGGTTGGGGTGGCTGTGGCAATTTGTTAAAATAAGGTAACAATGAAGTTTGCTGCACTGATTGACTCTTCCTTTCATGAATGATTTCTCTGTAGCATATAATGTTGTTTGATAGCATTTTACCCACAGTGAACTTTTCAAAATTGGAGTTAATCCTCTCAAGCCCCGCCTCTGCTTTATCAACTAAGTTTGTGTAACATTCTAGATCCTCTGTTGCCATTTCAACAATCTTCACAGCCTCTGTGCCAGGAATAGATTCCATCTCAAGAAAACCCCCTATTTTTTTCTTCTCAGGAAGCAAGTTTTCATCCATTAAAGTATTATCATGAGACTATAGCAATTCAGTCCCATCTTCAGGTTCCATTTCTCACTCTTGTTTTCTTGCTTTTCCACCACCTCTGCAGTTATCTCCTCCCCTGAAATCTTGAACCCCTCAAAGTCATCCATGAGGGTAGAATCATCTTCTCCCAAATTCCTGTTAATGTTGATATTTTGACTTCTTCCCATGACACACAAATGTTTAATGGCATCTAGAATGGTGAATCCTTTCCAAAAGGTTTCAATTTCCTTTGCCCAGATCCATCAGAGGAATCACTATCTATGGCAGCTATAGCCTTATGAAATGCATTTATTAAACAACAGGGCTTGAAAGATGAAATTACTCCTTGATCCAAGGGCTGCAGAATGGATGTTAGCAGGCATGAAAACAACATTTGTCTCATTGTACATCTCCATCAGAGCTTTTGGGTGACCAGGTGCATTGTCAATGAGCAGTAATGATTTGAAAGTAATCTTTTTTTTCTGAACAGTAGCTCTCAACAGTGGGCTTAAAATATTCAGTAGACCATGTGGTAAACAGATGTGCTGTCACCCAGGCTTCGTTGTTCCATTTACAGAGCACAGGCAGAGTAGATTAAGCCCAATTCCTGAGGGCCCCAGGATTTTCAGAATGGTCAATGAGCATTGGCTTCAATTCAAAGTCAGCAGCTGCATTAGCCTCTAACAAGAGAGTCCGTCTGCCCTTTGAAGCTTTGAGGCCAGGCATTGACTTCTCCTCTCTAGCTATGAAAGTCCTAGAGGACATCTTCTTCCAACAGAAAGCTGTTTCATCTACAGTGAAAGTCTATTGTTTAGTGTAGCCACCTTCATGACTAATCTGAGCTAGATCTTCCAGATAACTCGCTGCAGCTTCTATATCAGGCACTTGCTGCTTCACCTTGCGTGTTAATATTATAGAGATAGCCTTTTTCCTTAAACCTCATGAACCAACCTCTGCTACCTTCAAACTTTTCTTCTGCAGCTTCCTCACCTTTCTTGGCCTTTCTAGAATTAAAGAGAGTTAGGGCCCTGCTCTGGATCAGGCTTTGGCTAAAAGGAATGGTGTGGTTGGTTCGATCTTCTATCCAGACCACGAAAACTTTCTCCATATCAGCAATAAGGTTGTTTTGCTTTCTTATCATTCATGTGTTCCCTGGAGTAGCACTTTGAATTTCCTTCAAGGACTTTTCCTTTGTATTCACAACTTGGGTAACTGTTACAAGAAGCCTAATTTTTGGCTTATCTTGACTTTTGACAGGCCTTCCTCACTAAGCTTAATTATTTCTAGCTTTTGATTTAAAGTGAGAGGCATGTGACACTTCCTTTCACTTGAACACTTAGAACCCATTGTATAGTTATTAATTGGCCTAATATCAATATTGTTGTGTCTCAGGGAATAGGGAGGCCAGGGAATAGCTGGTCGGTGGAGCAGTCAGAACACACAACATTTATCAATTAAATTCACTGTCTTATATGGGCACGGTTCATGGTGCCCCCAAAACAATTACAATAGCAACATCAAAGATCACTGATCAATCATTGTCATAATTAATATAATAATGAAAGAGTTTGAAATATAGCAAGAATTACCAAAATCTGATGCAAAGACATAAAGTGAGCAAATGCTGCTGGAAAAATGGTGCCAATAGACTTCCTAGATGCAGGGTTGTCACAACCCTTCAACTGGTAAAAATTCAGGGCTGTGAAGTGAAATAAAGCAAAGGGCAATAAAATGAGGCATGCTTGTACACAAATTGGTGTTCATTACAGTATTGTTTGCAATAACCAAAACTAGAAACAATATGAAAATTTGTCAATAGGATTATGTAAATTATGGTACACCTATGCTATATAATACTATGCAGTTATTAAAATAGAGTGAGATAGAAAAATAAAATAAAACAAATAAAATAAAATAAATAAAATAAAAAAATAATAAAATAAAACTTGATGTGAACTAAATGCAGCATGGTGTGCTGGCTTGCATCCTGGAACAGGAAAAGGACACTAGCAGAGAAGCTAGTGAAATCTGAACAAAGTCCAGAGTTTAGTTAATACTAATGTACCAGTATTTAATTCTTATGGATGACAAATGTACCTTTGTTATGTAATGTGTTCATATTTCATGTCTCATATTATTTGTAAGTTCATATTACAACTTGCTGTAAGTCCAAAATTTTTCCAGCAGGAAAATTTTATTTTAAAAAGTGATATTGAAAGAAAATCAAGATATAATAAATGGAAAAAAGCAAGTTGCAGGATGGCATGGATAACAATTTGTGTACTAAAAGATGAGGGTTATATATGTATATACTAGTATAGGCATAGAAATCTCTAGGAGCACATGATCTTATTCCACCCAAAAGAAAGTTTACAGTAGTTATCTCTGAGTCCTTGGAATAGAGATTGTCAACTTCAATATCGGTGTAGGCTGGGATCTTTTAATTTTCACTTTCACATTAAATCATGCTGTGTTCTTTTAATTCTTTTGCCATTGGGGCATGTGTGTCTTATGTAATTTAAAAACAACTAATTAAAAAAATAAGGTACAGAAATTGACTAACATGGGGACTGATACATCGTAGATGTTCAGTATTTGAAAACTTTTGGTTTTTTATTATCAGCTTTGGTTCATAAGTTTTTTATTATATCTCTAATGACAATCATACATTTTTGTTGAGTATTTACTATGCTCCAGGCCCTGTGTTAAATATTTTACACATATTATTTCACTGCTCCCCCCCAACAACATTCTGAGTTGAGTACATTTATTATCCCCATTTTACAGAATGGAGAAGGTAAGTAACTTGCCAAGGTTACAAGACTAATAAATGGTGTAGCCAGGATTGGAACCCAAGCAGTCTGACTCCATAGTCTACAATTATAGGGAAAGCCTTGTTTGCTTCTATAGATACTATAGAAAATATTTTAACATATAGAATATATTTTCATAGGATATATTTTAACTTCATTAATGATCAAGTGATGAGTGTAATTCACATTCAGTGGAGGAAAGCAATGATTAATAACTTTTAATTTTTAACTAAATTGGGTGATTCAAAATCTCTGGACCTTTCTTTTAAACTTCAGCACATAAGCTTTGCGGTTTGATCCTTTGCATCTTAAATGTTCAAACTAGTCTTCAATTATTTGATGGTTTTCACTAAATTATCCCATTTTTTTTATCATTTTAAAAAGATTTCATTATTTAATCCTTCGGGCACCTGGCTGCCTCAATTGGTGAAGTATGCAAATCTTGATCTTGGGGTTGTGAGTTCAAGCCCCCATTGGGTGTAGAGCTTATTTAAAAAAAAAAAAAACAAAAACGCTTCAGTTATTTAATCCTCATAGTTGCTCTTTTCTGGAAGATTATGAATCTCTACATACCCTGAAAGTGAATCTTTTCTTTTTTTTTTAAGATTTATTTATTTTAGAGAGAGTGAGCATTAAACCTTTATTTATTTATTTATTTATTTATTTATTTATTTATTTATTTATTTTAGAGAGAGAGCTCATGTTTGAGGCGGGTGGGTGGCAGCTGGTGCAGAGGGAGAGGGAGAGAATCTCAAGCAGACTCTGTGCTGAGCCGGACTTGGGGCTCAACCCTGAGATCATGACCTGAGCCAAAACCAAGAGTTGGATGCTCAACCAACTGAGCCACCCAGGCGTCCCAAACTTTTTCTTTAAAAAGATAAATAGCAGTTGTTATTCCTTTCCTCCTCCTCTTCTTCTTCCTCCCTCTTTTTATAGAGTAGGTAGGGTTTTTTTTGTTGTTGTTGATGTTGTTGTTTGTTTTTTTATTTTGCATAACATCATCTAAATTTGTCTATCAAGACCTTTGAATAGACCAATACACGTGAGTAAAGGAATAGTTTCTCATTGGTTTACATGAGACCTCTAGTAGAAAACCAATGAAATGAACACTTGTTAGTTGTTGATAGAATTTTCTACGTGCATAGGTAATTAGGCCATTTTTTAATTTAAAAATTTTTCGGGATCTTCAACTATGATCTCATTTTGTCAATAATCAAATTTATTGGATTCCTGCTGTGTATACGGCACTGTCGTTTATGAGGAATCATAAATTCTTAGCCAGATTCAATGTCTCATTTGATTTAACTACAAAAACTTCAAAATTTATTATGTGTGTGAGCATTATAATCATGTAAGTCTCTTTGGAAGATAAAACATAAGAAATAAACCTTAGAAAGTAGATTATAAAATAGATAAGAAAATGTGATGAAAAGAGCAGAAAATGAGCAAGGGTCATTTATCATCATAAATTAATCTCCACTAAATATCCCTAGGGTGTTTGACACTGTGATAGATGCTTAAAAGAGCATAAAGTCAGTGTGGTGGCTGATTTCCTGCATAATTGAATAAAGAAGATTAAAAATGATGGAGCATGTGGGAGCTTTATGTCTGAAAATGTACCTTGAAATTCAATTCAACAGGTATTTATTGAGTCTTTTGATAAGGCATGTTGCCAGGAACTGTGCCAGGTAGCTGAACAAGAATGTTCTCTACTCTTAGAGAATTTACAATCTAGTTAGATCAGCATTATCCAATGTGTGAATTAGGAGAAGGTGCCTCTAAGTTTACAGCCTGGTGAACAGTGCTTGGGCTAGACTCCAGACTCCATCCACCCTCAGGTGGGCACCTGTGTGCATTTCACAACATGCACACTCACATGTGGAAGCCCCAGCCGTAATTGAAACGAATGTTTCAAATATATAAAAGATCTATAACTAAAGTCCTGAGTGTGTAGAGAAGTTGGTTCTGGCAAGATATGACATTTGAGCCTCAGGTAACTGGAAAGATGTGTAATAGTGAGGAAAAGGGGTCCCTTTTGGGGCACATGCCTAATGCAATGGCCAAGACTCAACCAAATACTGACAGCCCAGTAGAGACACTCTGGAGAAGAGATTGGTGGAAAGCAAAAGTAGCCTGGGAATTCTAAGAGCTGGAGAAGAGGGTCACAAACATCATGGAAGATCCTAAATGCCATGCTAAGAAGTCAGGCACTTTAGGGTTGTTAGCAGAGACATTGGAAGTAAATTTTGTTCTTCAAATTTTCCTTATAAAATGTCTCATGGGAGTTTGGAAAATTCCAACACTATTTGAATCTAAAGGTAGTAAGTGGAAATTTTATCTTAACACTATTTCTTGATACAATCTCAGTTCCCCAAAATAACCACAACAAACAATTTGGAGTGCAAGGTTCTGAACCCTCATAGAAAGTTGTTTAGCTATCCGTTAATCTCTGGGGGAGTGGTCTCCAAATTGTTCTGACCTGGTGCTTATTTAAGAAAGGACTAACACATATCAATTTATTTATTTATTAATTCAACACATGTCCTACTATTATTGGCTGGTATCCCAAGATGTAATAAACAAGGAAAAGTTCATCATTAAGGATAATGAATACAAATCCATATTTCAAATACCTTCTTGATAGTTTCATTAAAGTTTGTTTGACCGTCACACTGGTCAAAACTTTAACTTCCTGAGATGTATGACTGAGGTGTTGTAGCAAGAGGAAGAGAAGTGTCTGCTCTGCCATTTTCTTGTTTCCTTGTCCTTATAAGGAGTGTCATTTGTACTTAAAAGCACTGAGCAGAGATAGGCTGCCTGGGCTGGATTAAGAACTAGAAACTTAAACTCTCTATGGCCCAGTTTCCTCATGTTTAAAATGGGAATAGAAGGGGGCACCTGGGTGGCTCCATCAGTTAAGCATTGGACTCTTGATCTCAGCTCAGGTCTTGATCTCAGGGTTGTGAGTTCGAGCCCTGCACTGGGTTCTACACCGGGCGTGGAGCTTACTTAAAAAAAAGGGGCGGGGTAGTAAAAATAATCCCTTCCTCACTGGGTTTTTGTGAAGGTTAAATGAATTAATAGAGACAATGCACTTAGGACAATGACTGGTGTGTAGTAAACGCCATGTAAGTATTCCATATATCATTGGCATTATGTTCCAACTGTCATTTTTTTGGGTAAGAATCTTTTAAAGCCACCTTTTTATTTTGTGAGGGCAAGTTAGTTAAAACCAGACAACAGAGTCTGTAAATCTACTTCACCAAACCCTCAGTGACCCTGTCTTTACTGTGGAAACTCCCCTTACCCCTTTCCCTTACCGTGACCCGGGTACAGTGTGCTCCGAGAGGCCATCAGACCTGCATGCCTGGTGTGGGTGCTGGTGTCAAGCCACATATACAATGTAAGTAAAGCTTAACTTTTCCTTTTTTTTTTTTTTTGAATAAAAAGTTTGTGTGTGTGTGTGTGTGTTCTAATATTGTCTTCTCATACCTCAGTGGATTTCTAGGGTACTTGCTGTGATGTGCCCACCCACCCCACCTGGGAGGCCCAAGTGCTGGAATGCACTGCTGGGAATCGTCCACGGTCTGCCGTGGAGAACTGACTGACAGCTGTGAAAGCAGGACCTGAGCAAGCCTGAGCTGTGGGATGGGAAAGAAACCCCCGGGGGCGAGAAAGGGCGGGAAGAGCAAAGTAAACCTGGCTAGAGCCCATGAGTCGGGTTTTAGCTGTAGGTGTAATCCTGCTCTGAGGGCTCTTCCTGGGCAAGTCAGTGAGGTTGTGGGGTTACAGCTCCAAGGCATTCCCACAGCGTAGAGCTGTTCAGTGGTGTGCACAGGGCACCGAGCGCCGCCCAGCACTGTGCTATGGGTCTGAGAGGAAGTGGTCACTTCTGCAAGGCCTTTATAGTCTGACTGAGATGACTAACACCAATATCAAATTTCATTGATATGTCTATTTATTTGTCCATTAATTTGTAAACATACATATGATTTATGAATAAATCCCATAGCACAGAATGCTATAACTTACAGAAGAAGGAACTACTTCGCCCTACTTGAGTCTTCAGAGGGATGGGCTCCTGAAGGAAGGAGATGCTGCCTGTGATGGTAAGTGTTGAAAGAACAAACTTTCTCTGACTAGTGTTAAAAAAAGAAACAAAAAACATCTTCCTTTAACTGCTTATTAAAGATACCAGAGTTTGAATCGAGCCACTGCCAACACTAGTATGTAAGTCCCGTGAGGATGTTTGTCTGCTTGTGTTCATTACTGTGTGCCTGATGCCTACGGTAATACTTGGCACACAGTGGTTCTCATTTGTCAAATGAATTAATGATTAGAGAAACCAGGGGCGCCTGGGTGGCTCAGTTGGTTAAGTGGCTGCCTTCAGCTCGGGTCATGATTCCAGGGTCCTGGGATTGAGCCCCACATCGGGCTCCCTGCTCAGCCGGGAGCCTGCTTCTCCCTCTCCCCCTGCTTGTGTTCCCTCTCTGTCTCTCTCTCTCTGTCAAAATAAATAAATAAAATCTTAAAAAAATGATTAGAGAAACCATATCTGTGAACTATTAGGTAGGAGACTTCGTAGTCTCCCTTTGAATCATAGAACGAGTACTATGGGGATCCCAGATGCAATCTAGTTCAAATTCTCCTTCTGAAAACCCAAGGCTCAAAGAGTCAAGTAATCCGCTCAAGACAATCCAGGAAGCCAGGTCTAGAATGGGAGGTAGAGCTCCTATTTCCTAACTCCTCACTCACCCAGTGTTTTCTTCACGATCCAATGGCACCTCGCCAGAAGTACCAGATGGCCACAACTCATCTCTCACTCGTCAGACCTTCTCAAGTGCTAGGAATGAATCTGATTCCAGACGGTTGAAAGAAATGGAGATGCTAGAGATTTTTCTCTCCAACTGCTCTATCTGTGTCTGGCTTCCCTGGGAACACATAGCTTTAGTTCTTACAGGTCCTTCTTCTTCAAGGAATGAGGAAGAAACAAAGTAGCAATAAATATGCAAATACAATTTAAAATATGTAATATAAACACATTCTTTATTTCCATTATTTCTCAAGTACACTAATCAGGCTGAGTATCCCAATCACTGTAGCCCAATGTTCAAGAGAAATGTGACCGGAACATCATCTCAGAGTTCCTCATTGTTCTTAAGGGTACATTTTGAATACACAGATATTCATAAATATAATATGAATATGTATACATATAATATATGAATATTTATGAAATGAATGTATAATATATAAATTAATACACTTTATGTGACATAAAGGATAGATAGATCCAACAACCCTGAATTTTAGGTTTTAGGCATAAAATCTGACTTTGCCATAACACCCCCTAGTCTTTGCATAAATGTTATTATCTCAAAGTAAACTTTGCCACCCTTTCTAAATAAGGACATTCCTCAACCTTACTAAGCTTTTTGCCTTTTTAAACTTAAATTCATGTCTACTAGTTTGAAGTTTCAGGCCCTAGTTGTTTGTGAATTCTACCTCCTAAACACATCTTAGAACTGCTTAATTTTCTCCATCTCTTCTGCCACCAGTTAGGCCAACCCAGTATCACCACTTAGTTAAGACTAATGAAATAACTTCTTAATTTTATTCCCTCCCTCCAATACTTTTCCCACAGAGCAGTTAGAATCATCTCTTAAGAAAAGAATCATATTGCTTTTTTGCTTACAGTCTTCCAATTCTTCCCATAGCTCATAAGGTGAAGACCAGAGTCTTTGGTGTGGTGAACAAGGCCCCTCGGGATCTGGCTTCTGCCTGTTCACCAGCTTCCTCTTGGGCAAGCTCCTCCTGAATCTTTGCATTTCAGTCACATTCGTTCAGTTCCTGAGAGTCATCATTGTTTCCCTTCCCCAGGGCCTTTGCACCTGTTGTTTCAACTTCCTGCAGTGTTCTCTATTATGGTGCTTTCCTCCACTCCACACACGTCCTTTGCCCAGTTATTTTCTACCTACCCCTCAGAGTTCAACTCAATCAGCACCCCCTCTAGGAAGCCTTTCTCCCTCTTTGGATAAGGCAGGTGCCTTGTCATATCCTCTCTTAGCAATTCACTTTCCTCTTTTTTAGCACTTCACATAATTGTAATTTAAAGAATTTAAAGTATTAGTTCTTCAACATTCTTTCTAACCCAATAGAATATAAGTTCTATTAGAGCTGGCTTATTCATCACTGTGACGCATTGGCAGGAATAAATCTCTCTTGAATGAATAAAGAAAATAAGAATAATTCCTTAAACCAAAGGTGTTTGTTACAAAAGGGAAAAGTCAATCAGGAAAGTGAGTTCACCTTTTTAAAGTAAACATAAATATATATCGAGAAACAGTATGAGACACTGACCTAAATGAAAATCCACACACAGACACACATCCTCACACTCATATTCGGTACCTCTCCAAAAAAGGATAAAAGGAAAATATCTGCAGCTCTAATGAGAGAAATCTTGCTAGAGCAGGAAGGAAGCAGGAGGTGCAGGAGGTCTCAGATCAGGTGACTGGTAGTTGAGGGCTTGGTCACCAACTGAGGGAGTCACAGGCTTTTCCTAGCCAGGCGCACTGGGGCTCACCTCCTCTGGAGGGTCTTTCATGCTGCTTCTCAGTGAACTTGGCTGATGCCAGAGAGGCAAAGAGGCAGATAAAGCTTCCTAGGGCACACAGGGTCCTGGGGCTAAAGACAGGTAGAAGGAAGCCTGAGGTTCTCTCTAGATTAGGTACATGGGTGGGGAAGAGTGATTTCAGCAGCTGAGCCTCAATCAGAGGCCCAGGATTCGGCCTCAGAGTAGCATTGCTGTGGAGGAGGTGGCCGTGGACTTCAGGCAAATGCAACATGTGGTGTCTTTGGTGGTTGTCAGTGCCCGGAGGCAGAGCAAGCAAAGTGCAGGAAACACCCTTCCCTCAACTCCTAGTAGTTCATCAAGAAGCTCAATGGATTAGTGAGGTAGAACCTTTAGCCCCAAGCTCCTTTGATGCTCTTGGTTTTCTAGAGCTTATAGCCATTACACTCAGGATGGTGGCTTGGGAGGACCTAATCTAATCCCATTGAAAATATTTCAATAATTTATAGCTATGTTATAAGCTATTATGTATATTTATTATCTATAGGATATCGGAAATTATACAATAGAAAAGTATATGGGTAATTATTTATTAGGAACTCACATCTAAAAAATACCAACTATCTTTTCTATGGTATTTGATGTCATTTTTTTCTTTTTAAAGATTTTATTTATTTATTTGACAGAGAGAGACACAGCAAGAGAGGGAACACAAGCAGGGGGAGTGGGAGAATGAGAAGCAGGCTTCCCGCCGAGCAAGGAGCCTGATGTGGGGCTCGATCCCAGGACCCCGGATCATGACCTGAGCCGAAGGCAGATGCTTAACGACTGAGCCACCCAGGCACCCCTGATGTCATTTTTTTAAACTTGTGATAGAAGAGGGGTCATCTGTTTGGGTAGATCTGTAACTCGACTTTGGGTTAACAGTGCATACTCATCCTGATTGTGCTAATATCTGCACAACTACACAAAATAAAAGATTGGTTACAGAGAAGATTCTTGACCAAAGACAAGTAGGTATTCATAGGAATGTGAGAATTTATTGTTTGTAAGTTAAAAGTTAATTAAAGGATATCCACAACAGCTGATTTACCACAAAGCATACCATCCTCCCCTCTATGCACCACCTTATGCATTTCAGTGTGGGGGGAGGGGTGTAGTGGAGCTGGTGGGAGCTGGAGAGCCCTCTCTAGGGGTTCAATGCAGGCAGATGAACAAAGAGGAAGGAAAGAAGACTAGATCTTGGCGAAACCACAAGATGCCTTTTGACAACTTGCAAAATGATTAGGAAGGATCTAAGCGGGGCTCAATTTTAGAGAGTATGGGTGGGGGCAGGGGGAGGGCTAAATCAAGGAATATATTGCTCTGGATTATGTAATTATGTAGGTTTTTGTTCTGTTTTTTCATTTTTTGCTTTACTGATGTGACCTGAAAAAGACAAGGTAGCTAAACTTACATTCCCCGATGAGTATGGGTAGGCACATAGGTGCTCTCTGCATGTTTACTGACTTGAAATCAATTAATCACAGAAAGTTGCTGTCTAGAATGTTTAAGCATATATTCAAAACAGTAGCTCCTATTAATTGAACTACATGTTGCACATTATGCTACCTGCTTCACATTTAAACCTCATAACTAACCTCAGATGAATGTTTTTGAGTTCCTGTTTTATAGAGAAGGTTACTGAGGCTCGGAGAGGTTAAGTCACTTGTCTAAGTCACAGTCAGTAAAAGTGGCAAAGCCAAGGGTCAAATCAAGAATTGACTGATTCCATAGCTTGTGTTCCACTTTCCCATGCTACTCTGTTTTTCTGTATTACTGAGTAATCAGAACTAAGATACTTTTCCCGAGTGATATTAATCAGATTTCCTGTGGAATCATTATTTATATGTATCTATTCTCTGCTAATGTGTGAATTCCTAGGGTAGGGAGAGCTGTCTAATTCACTATTTTGTCCCAACTACTTAGCACAATGACTGATACATAATAATAATAGCATTCATTGAGTATTAGGTGTTAAGCACAGTTCAAAGGGCTTTATGTATATTAACTTAATCCTCACAATAACTTTATAAGCTATACACTATTATTATCTTTGTTCTACAGATAAGGAAATAGAGCCACAAAGAGTTTAAGCAATTTGCCCAAGTTGTCATAGAGGCTTTTAGTGCTCATCCTTCTCCTGGGTCTCCTCTCTTTCTAAGCATGTAGGAGAATAACTTTCTTACCTTCTTGCAGTTAGGTTGTCTTGTAGCTAGTAGGGGTCAATAAGCTATGAGTAGAATTGATATGTATCACTTCTGTGCTATGGATCACTTCTCTGTTGAAGCATTTAATTGCTGGTATGAGACCCTCCAGTGCTCAAAAAGCTGACATGGGCCTTTACTGCTAAAAGATGCGAGAGTCTCCATCACCCTGGAAATGTGAGTGATTATGGGGGGCACAGCTCTCCCTCAGAGTGGAAATGTAGCTTGAGTGAGAAATAAATCAAGGTGTTTTAAGTCACTGAGATTTTGGTTGTCATCTGTTACACATGCTATAGACTGAAATTTATAGCTCCTCCCCCAAATTCAATTAGTTGAAACCTAATCCCCAGTGTGATGATATTTGGAAGTAGGGACTTTGGGCAGTGATTAGATCATGAGGGCAGATCCCTCTCATGAATGGGATTGGCACCTTTATAAAAGAGACCCGGGGAGCTCCCTTGCCCTTCTGTCATGGAGGACACGGTGACACGCCGGACAGTCTTGATATTTATAGTGAGATGAATGTATCCAGTCCCTCCAACATTCATCTTGACCTTGTCTTTTGAAGGTATATAGCTAAATTAGCTTTCAGATCTCATTAAAATGGCAACATTTGGTTGTTTCAATTTAGTCATTTTTGACTCTGTGTATTTAAAATGACAGCACTATCAATCAAATGAAACTTTAATCAGAATTGGAATCTTCAATAACTAACAAAAGGCACAGTCAATTTGGTAATAAAAGGCAGTTCTCCATAGGTGCTTTTGAATTTGTTTTCAAAATTGTAAATAATAAAAAAGGATATCTAGCAACATTTCAGAGAATAAAATGTAGGCAAAAGTAACTCATATTTCAACCACCTATTACTGCTACTTTCATTTTTACGTTATCTTTATAGTTTATTTTAGGTCATTATAATCAGAGTATGTCTTTTTAATTTTAATTTTTTTACTTAATATTATGTCAAATATTTTTCAAAATTTCTTAAAATAAGAGTTCATAGTTATGTAGTCAAAGCACCATAATTTAATTAATCAGTCTCATATTTTGGGATATCTATGTAGCTACCTTGCTTTTCCTTTTTAACTTATTAAAAACAGACTGACATGAGTAGGCTTACCATATAGTTTGTTAAAGAAAACAGATGACTTTAGTGCATGACATTGAAGCAGAGTCAACTTTATTTATTTGTTTGCAGTATATAGGACAGGTAAAAATATCTAATTAGAACTTATTGTCTTCTTTTTAAAAAATATTTTATTTATTTATTTGACAGAGAGAGACACAGCGAGAGAGGGAACACAAGCAGGGGGAGTGGGAGAGGGAGAAGCAGGCCTCTTGCCGAGCAGGGAGCCCTGGATCGATCCCAAGACCCTGGGATTATGACCTGAGCCGAAGGCAGACGCTTAACAGCTGAGCCACCCAGGCACCCCAGAACTTACTGTCTTCTATATTGACAAGTCATGAAAGGAGATATAGAGCTAGGATCAGACCCAGTTTTCCTGATACTAATTTGCATACTGTGTTCTCATGTCTTCTGGGTGACAGCATTTGTTATGTCAAAGTGTGTATTAGTCAGTGTGGGCTGCCATAACAAAATACCATTGACTAGGTGGCTTAAATAATAGAAATTAATTTTTTCACAGTTCTGGAGGCTGGAAGGTTGAGATCAGGGTGCCAGCATGGTCAGGCTCTGGTGAGAGCTCTCTTCTTCACTTGCCTTCTTGCTGTGCCCTCACATGGTAGAGAGAGAGAGATCTCTCTTCCTCTTCTTATAAGGGCACAGTCCTTTGGAATTAGGCCCTACCTTTATTACCTCATTTAACTTTAATTACTTCCTAAAGACCCTACCCAGATACAGTCATATTGGGGCTTCAAAATATTATTTTTTGAGGGGAGGGAACACAATTCAGCTCATAGCAAAGTGTCACTAAAGAGCCACAGTCTAATGGTCAAAGAGAATGGGACATGATTCAAGCTTAACAGGTTTCTAAAATTTAATGGTTTGCTTTCCTGGGGGACCCCACACACATTTTCTCTTTTCTTTTTACAGTCATGTCAGGTTACCAAGTTTCCCCTTTGAGCCTCAATACCAGGGAGCCCAGATCTCTGACCTTATCCCAGTGACTATAATGGCACCTATTATTAGAATAGTTGTAGTCTGCCTTTTTTTCCGTGATTATTTCCCCATTACTGCATTTGTCTTTTTGTTAGCCAATTCATATTTTTTTTCAGGAAGATATAAAGTAGAAATTAAAGAAACAGACAATGATTCCAGCAATCGTGAGCTTTTGGTTTCCTTTTTTTTTTTTTTTTTAATATACTATCAGCTTATACTGGTAGTGTATGTATTTTTCACTGGAACATATTGTACTTAATAATAAAGAGTGGCTGAACAATGTTTCTTCCTCCAGGGGCTTAATATTTTCCCCATATAATATGTATTACTCTGTGTCTGAGGATTTTCTCTCTTCTAACATTTAAATAACCTTAAGGACTGATTAAGTTTTATCCAACTTAAGACATTCATATCCTTTGAGTAGGAAGCCAATATGAATATAATCAATTTGCCAAAAGCGAATGTTGAACTAAGTTAAGTTGCAAGGTCCTGAGTATAATGAAAATATCTCCTTAACCATGACTTCAGTGGTTAAAATTTAATGCAACATTAACGGTGAAGTATGGCCCTCCTAATGGTCTCTGCTCCTGCTTTCTAAAAGCTAAGGGAGGATTTATGTTACAAACAGGACTCTATATTCATGGAAATATGCAGCTTGGTTTTTAAATATCTCCAGTACATAAAAAGGCCATTTGCTCTGTTTTATGTTTTCATGTATTTATTAGTTTGTAATAATAACCGTGACCTCTGGAGGCTGGACATTTTCTGGGAGCTAATGATCTGTCAGGGTTAGAGGCCCAAAGCTTCATGCTGAGGCCATTAATCGGCCCACAAGCCTTTAACTTAACGTGCAACACCCTCTTCCATCAGTCATTGTGACATGGGTCCTGCAAGTCGGAGCATGAGGTTTGGAAAGCCTACGCTATGGGCCGGCTTCACTGAATACCACAACACACTGCTAATCATACATGTGTAAACCATTGTCAGAAAATTCACACTCCAGGGGACATATCTATGATTCTCACTCTTCTAAAGCCTGGAGCCTGTATTTCTAAAGTTCAACATTCAGAACATGGGACAGATCATCATCATTAACTACCTTTTCAAGCCATTGGCCAAGCAGCATTAAAAATACTGCAAAATGTTTTCATATAATTGAACCCAATTAAAAATAAGTACTTTTAATAATTTTAAAACGATGGATTTTGTAAAGAGGAAAATCACAAAGGAGCCCAATATTTCATTAGTTTTGTTTACAACTGTATTATGATTAACTGAACTGTATCTAGAGCAGGTGGTCTGCTGATAGCTTTCCATACTCCTCCATCTCTCTCCCTGGAGTCTTTTCAGAACACTGATGCAGGAAAAAACCAAGGCTGCTCTCTCTGGTTCTAGCTCAACCCTCAGGGGCCTCTTTAGAGATCTCACTGTCAACAACCTCTCTGTGGCATGTTGACCACTTCCTCCCTGTAGACGCTGCTCATTTAGTCATTCAACAAGAATTTATTTGGCATCCACAATGCACCAGGCACTAGTCTCTCCACTTGGCTTCCGTGCCATCTCTCTTTCTTACTTCTCACATCTCTCCTACGTCTCTCCACCTTTCCTGTTTCCTCACTATCCTTGGTGTTATCCAGAGTTCTTTTTTTGTCCCTCTTTCTTCTTTCTCTCTCTCTCTTTTTTTTTTTTTTTGCAGTGTTTTGAGGTACATTTTACATACCACAAAGACCACCCATTTGAAGCGTACAGCTTGATACATTTGGGTAAGTGTACACAGCTGTGCAACCACCATCACAATAAAGTTTTGGAACATATCCATCACCCCCAAAAGTTCCTTCCTGCCCCATCTCTGGCCCCAGGCAACCACTGGTCTGCTTATTGTCGCTATTGATTTGCCTTGTCTAGAATTTCATGTGCATGGAATTATTGTGTTTTCTTTTGTGTCTGGGTTCTTTCTCTTAGCATGATGTTTTTGGGATTCATCCAAGTTCTGGAACATATCAGCAGTTGGCTCCTTTTTACTGCTCAGTAATATTCCATTGTATGGATATGCCACTTTCCCATTTATCCATCAGTCTTAAACTTTTTAATCAACCTGTACCTCAGTCTTCCAATTTGTAAAATGGGCACAATACTGGTAACTTACTTGGAACAAATCCTGGCACTTACTACGTTCTCTGTTAGCTCATATTATTACATTTAATTGTCCACTCTTGGGTGGTACGAATGCTTACCACATGGGGGCTCAAACCGAGAGCATCTAGGACGGAATCTGACTTCTTGCCAGTGGGCACTGCCTTAACGGTGGGGTCTCCGCGCCCCTCTGGGCGGGGCCTGGAAGCGGGAGCGGAGGGCGGAAGTGCGCAGTCCCTGAAGGGTGCGGGGCGGTGCGGGGAGAGAGAGGCACACGGCCCGGGAGGAAGGGGGGAGGGGCGGAAAAGTGGAAGAACCCGACCGCGGAGCGAAGAGGCAACAGGGAGGGCGCGCGCGCAGGCGGGAGCCTGGGGGCGTGGCCTGTGATGGGGCGTGGCCGGAGCGTGGTGCGGGACAGGGCGCGGGCATGTCGGGCTCCCAGCTTCCGCTCAGCCCCTGCTGGCGTGGACTGCTGCCCAGGTCCGCTTCCTGCGCGGGGCAGAAGGCACGGAGCCCAGGCCGCCTGCGGGTCCGGGCGCGCCCCGGGTGGAGTCCGAACCCCGAGGATCACTCGGGGGCGAGAGCGCCCCCCTCTTCCGGGGAAGGCCCGGCCGGGTAAGCGGGGGCGGGGCCTGGCCGCCCGAGTCGCCGCAGCTTTGCCCCACCCCTCTCTTCGGCCTGGTGCCAGGGCTTGTGAGCCCGGGCCGTGGGAAGGCCCTGAGGAGCGAAAATCCAGGGCAGCCGAGTTCTGCGCTTCAATCCTCGCCCTCTGCCGGAGGAATGTGGGAGACCAGCGCTCTGACCAGCTCTTTGATAGGCAGTTAGCACCGAGGCGACATTATCTTCTGTACTGTGTGGTGGGCGTTGAGTTTTTAGACTTCTTTCTTAAAATATTAAGAGGACGAGCTAGAGTCACATCCACTTCCAGGCTGATACTTCAAAACAGGAAGTGTTTAGATTTTAAAAACGACCTCCCTCGGAGGGAGCCCTGAGCCGGAAAATCAAGATAGTATACACGCTATCCCGAGGGTCCCTCTGTTACCTCAAAGGGATCAGTTAACTTTCTGGACTTCCCTCATTTTGTCAGCTGTAGAACGAATGAGCTCCAGGGCTTTCGGTTCTGGATTCTGTAAAAGTCTGGTATAGCTGAACAGCCTCAGTGTGTGTGTCCTTACTGGTGGCTGCAAACAGTGACGAGGGCAAAGAGAATGCAAGGTGTTGGGGACTCTTATAGGTAGACAAGCCCTGTGCTCAGGACCTGCCAGTCAGCAGAACTGGGGGAGTCCACCTCAGGGTCAGGGAGAATGGAAATACATGTGTAGTAGCAGGGGATCTGGGCCGACGAAGGAGGAGAAGGCTGTGTTTTGAGAAGAGGGGAGAGCTCTCAGACTGGGAAGAGCGGGTGCAGTGTACAAGAGCTAGGCTGGTGTGATGAGAGTGTCAATGGGACCCGTGATGCAAGCATATTAAATACTTCTGTGGTCCAAGGGAACAGACGTTAACACCTTTTCTGGGGTCAGGTCAAGCTCATCTTCCTGAGAGGGTCTTTAGCCCCAACCAGGTGCTCTGACATGGATGAGTACTTCAAGCCTGCCTTATCAAAAAGACCTGTGTGATTGTGATTTGCATGAAGAGGAGGGGATAAGGGGCAGAGGATGGGTTTGTGGGATGCTTTCAGGGCTGTATCTTACTCATTTGTTTTTCCAAAAATCCCTAGCAGAGAGCATTGCACACAGCTGCTTCTCATTTGTGTGGTAAAATCTAATACCAAAATCACAGAATGAAAAGCATCGCGAATTCTCTTTCCCACCTTCCTGCCACCCACCCCCCAGTCTGATAATAATAGAAACCCTTTTCTTGTTCATTCTATCCTTGGTGCTGGCAATTATTTTAATGGCAGATAAAGGCTTTCATTCCATATTTAGGCCATTCCTACAATATTTTCTTTCATTCTGGGCAAGAGGGACTCCCTGCAATATTGTCTTCCATACTTTTGAAGAGGGACTTTATTGAACTGCAGCATGTCCAAGAGAGGCTGGGTGAGATGGTTAGGAGTCTATAAATCATGTCATATGAAGAGCAGTTGGGCATATTTGAACTGCAGGGACATGGTACTCAGTGGGGGAGGTGACAGATGTCTTCAAATAAAGTGAAGGGCTGCCAGGAGGAGAAGGACTTGTTTTATATTTCTCAAGTGAGGAGAAACTGTAGGGAGCTAATTTTGTTTAGCATGACTGAAAACCTTTTAATGGTTAGAACAGTCCAGAAATGGAATGGGCTCTCCCCAGGAAGCCTTGATTTACAATCAGAGGAGGTGTTTACTCGGACTGGATTCCATGTGTGGAGATTATTATAGGAGAATTGATGCAGGGGGTGAAAAATTAAGGAAAAGAGACTTCTAAGGTCACTTCCAGACATCTGATATTATATGTTAAATTTTGGTTAAGAATATCTGACCTCATCCCACTCACACTGAAGCTTTTTTCTTGTTTCCAAGGCTTGAGAGTGGAGGGTTGAGGAGTATGACTGTCAGGTGGGGGGACTAATAAATTGTAATAGGGAGGTAGTAGACAAGGTGAGAAATAGCCCAAGAAAGAGGGCTCTCCTAAAGGAAGACTGCCTAGCCACTTCACAGTTTTGTTTTCTGGGGTCATTATGTTTAGCTTCGGAGAAGTGCCATGTGGTTAAGTGAGTATATTGGTGCATAACTTTTTCTCTCTTTCCTACTAGGTCCTTTCTGTAAACCACACTCTATTTCCTTGTTGCCAACCCTGATCAAAGTGGCAGATTTAAAGATGAAATGACAAGCAGTTTAAATTAACCGTGGAATCTAGATCTGCGTTCTATTTTTGTTCCTTCCCTGTTGTTGTGTAGGTCAGTAGGTAGATGTTTGATTCACATACCCAATGTGCTTCTCTTGCCTTGGCTTTTAGGTGGTTTTGTCAGCCTTATTTGATCTTGTTTTGATTGGAGCCCAGCTTCATAGTCTGGAGTTTATCTTGACATAATACAATGTACAAAAGACAAAGCTATCGTGCCTGCAACCACTGCCTAATGGTCCAGATGTTTTCCCTCTTAGTTTACGTTACAGCTGTATATGGCACATCACAGAACATCCTTTTTCATTAAATTATTGATATGGGATGTGAAAACATTTTGAAAGCAGAAACAGCGTACAAGTGTAAATTACTATTCTAGATAATATGCTAGTCTTAGGGGGGACTTTATGTAGATATTTGCTAGTACCTTCCAGCAGAACATGGCTTTGTTGGTTTTATGACATGTTCTTAGATGAATACAGCTGCTATTGTAAATTGGCATCTTTAATTTTTGGTGATTTGATGTGTCTGGTTTTGAAATGATGTTTCTTCTAGATGCGTGATCCCCAGTTGAAGTTTCATCTTTGATCCTCTGCTTTCTTACTCAAAACATCACATACCTCTTTGATACACTTTATCAAACAGAAATATTCTCTTCTTTAAACTTCACTAAATTGGCAAGTTGGAAACAAACTTTTTTTTCTGCTTAAAAATCAATTCACAGCCTGTACTTTGTTTAGGGAGCACATGCTCAGGAAAGTAATCATTTCTACCTAAAGTACATCAAGTCACTGAATTATCTTACAGTGTTGCTAAACATATCCAATACTACTTGTATTGAAATCAAAGCATTGTCATATGTACTACCTGTAGTATTACTAAAAGAATATTTATTGCATAGTTACTCTTAATATAACCATCTTCATTCTTACCACCTATTATGAACTTGCTCATATAGTGGCTTAATTTTTTTCTTTTCAGGGACCTATATCTCCCCGTCTCCAATGAACCTTCTTGAGTTATGACCATAGATAACACCTAGTGTTGGTTTGTGTGCAGATAGTGATGACTTAAATGTTTATTATGTGGAGGAATTGAGCTTACTTTTGTATGTCTTAAGTATCATCAGTTGTAACCAGATGAGCACCAGTTTGAAAACTCTGATGGCTATAAAGGAAAACTCAGAACACATCATTTTGGAGTATTTTGAAAACATCTCATGTATTTTCATACCTTGTCTTGTAGAAAGAATAAAACTCCTAAAAACAAACATTCTAAACATGACAAAAGGGTGTAGGCAATATTAAGCCAACCAAAGATGACACTTATCGGGATCAAGCCTTTTCTCTTTCATCTTTATTCTTGTCAATTATTGACAAAAAGGAAAGAAGACAAGAAAAACACATCCAAAAAGTCTTCGGCAAGACCCATTGTCAGACATAACTTATAAAAGATTTTACAGAAACCTCATCTCTCCCCAGGAAAGTAAATCAAGACGAGACCAAGAGAGCTGTGTAAGTATATATGTGTGCTTGTCAAGATGAACACAGCGAACACCAGATAGCCAGTACTTCTAGAGAGAATTGCAATGAAGATCTTAAAACTGCTTCCTACTATTTTGATGATAGGATCCTAGCAGATTCCGAAAAACAGAAAAGGGCACACAAAGGCAATCATTGTTGGCCTTGTATTAGGAGTTGCCATCCCTGAAATAAACAGCTGTCCTCATAGCATAGAGCTTCCTTTGTCATCCAGTCCATCTGTGCTGGAATTGAAAACATGTAACTCAGAAGATGAATTTTGGGTGGAGAGTCTGAAAGATAAGCGGGTTTCTCAAACGGGCACAGCAAGCACTAGAAAAATAGGCAATAGTTTTGATCATAGTCAAGAGATATTTCTGACTCAGAAGACTTTTTTTTTTTTAAAGATTTTATTTATTTATTTGACAGAGACAGCCAGAGGGGGAACACAAGCAGGGGGAGTGGGAGAGGGAGAAGCAGGCTCCCCCTGGAGCGGGAGCCCGACACGGAGCTCAATCCTAGGACCTCGGGATCATGACCTGAGCCCAAGGCAGACGCTTAATGACTGAGCCACCCAGGCTCCCCAGAAGTCTTTTTTTTTTTTTTTAATTGAGACTTTTCCCCAGTTATCGTAGTAGTCACTGCAGTTATTTGTCTTTAGCAAGTCCCAAACATTTTAGGGACGGAAGTAGGGAAGGCAGAAGTAGAGAAGGGAGTCACCATTTTGTGATTCTGCAGAAGTTTAGCAGAGATCTTTAAGTGGAGAAAAGCTCAAGAGTGCAGCCACCTCACTCAGAGCAGCTTAAGATCCTTTAAGAGAATCACAAGTCACGTGGGCACCCAAGATGGGTCCAGTCAGATTTCTTGTGTTCTTCAGCCATAGCTACCTCCTTGCTCTTCAGAAAGAAAGTAGATTTGGAGGAAAGCCTCTGGATTCGAGTTGGACTGGAGGAAGCAGGACTTGGTTAAAAGGGGCTGAGTGTATTTTGTAACATGTTGGATGCTTGTGATGGAGTATGCAGGACTCCTAAAAATGTTTTGGAGACCGTGGGCCTTATAGAAGATAATAATGAAGACTCAGGTATAATGACTTAATGGCAAGATGGAATTAATCATTTTTCTTAAAAAGTGACCATGATACAAATACTCCTAGAAAGCTGTTAGTGAAAATAACCAAGACAAAAGTTTAAGCCTAGAAATTGCACAGGAATATGAGCAAATCCAAATTTAAAGCAGAGTTTTTTTGTTTTTATGTTTCAGTGTTCTTTTTAAGAAAATTAAAAATCTAGAGGTGGCTGGGTGGCTCAGTCTGTTAAGTGTCTGACTCTTGATTTCGGCTCAGGTCATGATCTCAGGGTCATTAGATCAAGCTGTGAGTCAGCTCTGTGCTGGGTGTGGAGCCTGATGCCTGCTTAAGATTCTCTCTCCCTTTCCTTCTGCCCCTTCCTCCCTGCTATCTCTCTCTCTCTCAAAAAAGAATAAAAAAAAGAAAAAAATTTAGCATGATACACACACATGTGCACACATACATACGTACATGAATTTGAATTTTAGCATTTTTTTATTGCTGTAAATTGAAGAAAATGGGCTGGAGAAGTGGGGCAACAGTAATTTCTTGGGATGTTAACATCGAGTTACCAACAAATACATAAAGCAATGTTATTTGACCTCCATTTTGAATAAGAATACAAAATAGTAGTGTTAGCTGTGCACCTTTCCAGAAAAAAAAGTTTAAAAAAATGTAGTTATCCTCAGTGGAACTATATTTATAGGAAACAGCTGAATAGTAAAAAATTTGGTCACTGATGGTTTATAAAGAGGGATTTTTGGCAAATGTAAAAATGACCATATATTAATTTTTTCCCCAGAAGTTTTGATGTCTTGTAAACAGCCTGTGTTTAGGTTTCCTTACCATATGAGAAATACTTATTTAAACAAAACCTAGAGTTTGATCCTTAGCTATTAAATTAAAACTGTGCTTATTCTAAAACATTCAGTTTAGAAACATGAGTACGTTTGTGCAAATAGATGATTGCTTAAATTCCCAATTACATCACCTAGTCTTTTTTGCTATTGTTTAAGCAGTAAAATTTATATTACTCCAAATACTATTTTTAAGGTTCAAAGCTTACTATTTGGGAACTTGGGATCTTAAATATTATTTGTACATTGTTCCTGTGTTGTAATAAAGTCACGCTGTATAATATTTTATAGATACTTTTGACCAGTGTGAGAATAGATATGACATCATAGTATATGGTGCAACTGTTGAAAGGTTATTTGTACTTTTAAAATACTGTTTTTATGTTTCCCACAATACAATATTTTTCTCAGTTTGCATGTATAAATGCTAAGACAATTTAGAGGCGTGTGCAAATGTTCCTTGTCTGAGCTTACTGAAAACTGACTTAAGTATTTTCAATTTGTAGAATATATTACTTGCCAGATGTTTTTGGTTCTTCATACAATTTAGAAGCAACTCTCTGATTATGCTAACTATTAATTTACAAAAATTGGCAAATGACTTTAGTTGTCATACCTCATTTGAAATCAAGCTGGTGAAAGAAATAAAGTTGTAGATCTTGCCTTTTTCTTTACAGTCATTCCAAGATCGAAATACTTCGTATGTCTGGATTTCTATTTATACACAGAATATTTGATCCCTTTGATATATGTAAAAATTCAATGGCTGCAATCAGTGTAGAGCATTTTAGAAGGGGGTACTTGGTTATGTGTGTTTGTGCCATAAACACTGAACAGTAGCACCAAGACAGTCTATGCATAGTGAGTTGACCAATGCCAAAAAAAAAAAAAAAAAAGAGTAATGCTACACTCTTCAAAGCCCCTCTTCCCTTTGTGAGATGATTAGGTCTTATCCTTCTCTTTTGTTTTGCAGGCAGGGGCCATCCACGTAACTGCCACAAGGAATCTTCAATATGCAGGGACAAGATAAACACCTGTTCCTCATCAGGCCCTGGGACACCCTCTGGCTATATACTCAGGTGAGTGGTCATTGGGATGGCCCTATCTGGAGCACTGCTGCAATGATGCCCTGAGTGCATTCCCCTATCTGGAGATTGGAATGAGGACTTTGAAGTTTTTCTCCACTGAACAGCCTGGCTTCAGGGACATGCTGGAGCCTCCTAGTGGTGGCCTCTGGGCATGGGAATGCTCATAACAGCAGGGTGAATGGGACCTGCCAAGTTCAAAGTACTTCGGCAAGAGTTATTATCACTGCAAAGGGGTTTAGGCACCTACCCAGCATCTTGTAGACTGAAACATGAAGGATAATGACATATTCTGACCTTCCAGGGTGTGGTGGGAGTGATGAGAAAAGGGCTTTGGTGCCAGTGGATGGTTTAGCCTGGAGTGTTCCACAGGAACAAAAAAGCAGGATTGCTGTGCATAATGACAACCTTTGACAGGATCAGAATGGGACTCAGGTGAATCAGATCTCCTGGCGATTTTGGTGATTTGAATCTACTTTCAAGGTTTTGCTGCTCTGAGCTCTGTGGATTTCAAATGGTCTAATAGTCACTTTGGCTAATACATTAATTTACTTAGAGACTTTACAAATTAAGCCAGTCAATACCTGCTAAGCACCTACCATGTGCTAGATATTGTGTAAGTGCTGTGGCAAATTCTGAGATGAATCACAGTTCCTACCCTGTAGGAGCTCATAGTTTGGTGGGGGATATAAGACATGTAGACCAATCACTGGAATAGAGGGTGGGAAGTGGTAATGATTCAAGATGAATAGAAATAGACAATAAAGCGAGTTCAGAGGCGATTTGGGGATGGTTCAGGCAGGAAAGGGGCTTTGAAGAGTGTAGCATTACTCCAAGTGGGCAACTTAGTTCTGGAGTAAAATTAACACAACTTGATTATAAACTGATTATAAAAAGGGGCCAGGGGCGGAAAGAATCAAAAATGCTATGATGTGGGCGCCTGGGTGGCTCAGATGGTTAAGCTTCTGCCTTCGGCTCAGGTCATGATCCCAGGGTCCTGGGATCGAGTCCCGCATCGGGCTCCCTGAGGAGGGAGCCCGCTTCTCCCTCTGCCTCTCTCTATCTCTTATGAATAAATAAATAAAATCTTTTAAAAAAAATGCTATGATGTTTATAAGTATGGGTGGCAGAGGAGATTGTGGAATCGACAGGGGGTGCAGAAGGCAAAGCATATGTGGAGGGATATGGAAGGGGTGCAGTTTTGGACAAAAGGAGTTCAAGGTGGAAATTCAGACTTGGAGTATGGGAGGGGAAATGGCTCTGGAGGTACAGAATACAGGCTCATTTGCATTGGAAAGAAGACAAAGCAGCAGAATTGTGTAAGGTTTCAGAGACCAGGTAGAGAGAGATCTGTTCTCTGTGGAGAAAGAGTGAGAGACAACATGGGAGTGAGTCTGTGTTCAGGAGTCAGACAGACCTGAGTTTGAATTTCAGCTCTGCCACATACTGTTTGTGGCTGTGGGCAAGTTACCGAACCTCTCTAAGCCTCAGTTTCCTCATCTACAAAATGGGATAGAAAATAGCGTTTTTCTCAGAGTAGATGTGAGAATTCAGTAAGATGGTATATATAAAATATTTAGGATGACGTCTGGCATATGCTCAATAAAAGCGAATTATTTCCAAAAAATGTATTACCACTAATAATAGAAATGACTGTGGACAGCAACCTGGGGGTACTGACATTTTGGAGGGTTGGAGGAAGAGAAATCAGAGAAGAAGATAAGAAAAATCAACAGAAGAGGATCACCAGACTATAGTTTTGCAGTGTTAGGAGAGAATTTTACAAGGACGTGGTGACCACTGTTATCAGTTAAAGTGATAAGTTAATGTGGATGAGTGTAGATCAAATACCATTACATTTGGGGAATATGTTAGTTTGTTAGGGCTTCCATAACAAAGTACCACGGATTGGGTGGTTTAAACAACAGGCAGGTATTGTCTCACACTTCTGGAGGCTAGGAGTCTGAAATCAAGGTGTCAGCAGAGTTGGTTCCTTCAGAGAGTATGAGGATGAATATGTTCCATGCCTCTCCCCTAGCTTATGGTGGTTTGCTGGCCATCTTGGCATTCCTTGGCATGTTCCGATCCCTGCCTTTGTAAATCACATGGCACTCTCCTTGTGTGTTTGTCTGTGCCAAATTTCCTCTTCATAATAAGGACACCAGTCATATTGGATTGGGGGCCCTCCCTACTCCAGTATGACTTCATCTTAACTAATTTTATCTGCAACGGCCCTATTTCCAAATTTCCAAATAATGTCACATAGTGAGGTACTAGGGTTAGGACTTCAACATATGAATTTTGTTGGTATGCAATTAAACTCATAACAGGGAAGGTAGATGGAAGAATCGTTTAGGCACAGATCAGATTATACATACAGCAAGAAAATAAGAAAGTGGAATTCTAAGATGGAAGTAAAACCGAGGAACATGGGACAAATTGAAGTATACTGACCATGAGGGCAGAGAAGATGTTTAAAATGAGGAGAAAGCAAGATGGATGGATGAATAATAGTCTGAGTCTATATCTAAGTCCAGAGGATGGTCTTTTCTGTACCCTTCTGCCAGGCCCTATGCTCTTTTCTTTTGTTTTTGCCTGAATTATATGGAGAATTGGTTTATCTCTCCAGTTTTCTCATGAAAAAAAAAAACAGTTGTTAAGAAATTGTCATCAAGAGAGAAAGAAAGCAACACATGCAAGCAGCCCTGATTGATATTCTACTATAGAAATATAATGAGGGAGGGAGAAAGGGAGTCCTCCTTTGGATGCAACCAGAGTGTATCTATCTGTAGAATTTCAGGATTTCTTAAAAAAAATTTTTTTTTTGAAAGGAAGATATGTAGCTTAGAATGAAGAACATTTCCTTTGAGAAAAAGCTTTAAAGATAGTAATAATCTTAATTAAATAGTGTTTCATATTCAGAAGGGAACAAAATTATAAATGTACATACAACTTTCTCAACCATATGTTCTTTTAATGATATTAATATATCCCTAGAGATAATAGTAAAGCTTCTTCCTAATTAGGTAGTATTTTATTAAACTGAAAGAAATCTCATGTTAGTTTGAATACCATTTTCAAGAATTAAATAACATTTATAGTCTTAAATAAAGAGGATTTTGCTTTCTTCCATGGAAATTATTGGTGCTGGTTAAAAACCAGTTTTAGAATGAAGGAAAACAAGGGGTCTGCTTGCTAATTGAAGACAATTCAAATTCTCCCAAGATTTTGCCAAGCATGAATATATTATTGCTGATTCTATTTGTGCCAAGATAGCTATTTTAAGGAAAAATTAGGATAATTTAAACTTCATACAAATCTGATTTCTGCAGTTGACTAATCTCTTCAATCAAATCAGTCAAAATAATTTACATTTATAGATTCAGCCTAAATTAACCTTAAGGGTATATAGTATGGAACAAGGTCATGAGCCCTGGGGCTGGAAACAGAAAGACTAGAGTTCAAACCCTGGTTCTATGATTAAAGAAAAAACAGGAGAACAAAGTATATAAAATTGAAATGACAGAGATTAAACTAATTGTAAGGAATACTACATGTACCTATATGGCAGTATGTTTGAAAACAGGAAAAAAAAGGGTTGATTTCCCCCCAAAATATAAATCCCCCAAGGGAATAAGCTGATGTGGAAAATATGAATGTACTAGTTACTATACAACATGTTGGAAAGGTGATTAAAAGGCTATGATTGAAGAAGACAACAGGCCCAGACAGAGTCACAATTGTTTTTCTCATTTTTAAAGGACAGTTTAAATTTATAATTAGGTCATAGACAGTGATCACATATGAATATAGGTGCAACATTTCTAAATAAAACATTAACAAATAGATTCTAATAATGTATTTAGGAGTAGTAAAACAAGTATAGTTTATTTCAAGAATACAACTACTGGAAACCTATCAACATGATCCATTCATCAATAAATTATGGGGGAAAATATATCAACATATCAGTTTGAAAGACATCTGATTAAATTAGGGACTATCCCTAAGAAAAACTTCCCCCCAAATAAAGATTATCTACCAAAATGAACAGCAAATATTATCCTAAATGGTAAAATAGTAAAACCATTGGGTTTAATTCAAAGCAAGAACTAGACAAAATGCCTATCCTCGACATTATTATTTAACATTGTCTTGGAGATTTGTGCAAATATAATGAATAAGTAAAATAATTTGGTAAAAAAAATACTGAGAAAGAGGAGAAAAATAAGCTCTTTTTCTGGCCATATGACTATATGCACGGAAAATCCAGGAAGCCAGGGCACCTGGGTGGCTCAGGCAGTTAAGCGTCTGCCTTCAGCTCAGGTCATGATCCCAGGGTCCTGGGATCGAGCCCCACATCGGGTTCCCTGCTCCGTGGAGAGTCTGCTTCTTCCCCTTCCTCTGCCTCCCCCGATAAATATATTAATATCAGCAGTTTTTATCTACAAAAATAAAGAGCTACAAATGGAAATGCTAGCAACTGCTTAATAACAACAAAATTATAAAACAGGAATAAATTTAATATGGAACAAATAAATCATTAGGAGTTATATGTCTTATAGAAGGTCATAAAACAAGATATAAGCAAATAAAAACACCATGTTTTTGGATGGGAAGACAAGTTAAAATGGTCAGTTCTTCTAAAATTAATATGTAGAGTTAATGTGATTCTTATTAGGATCCCAGTGGGTTTGGGGTGGGGAGAATACAGAAGCATCAATGCCCAAAGATGGCTCAGAAAAATATAAGAAGACTAGTGAGAGAGGGTTTATAAGATGTCAGAGTATACTAATACTATAAATTAAATATTACATTGACATAAGAATAGGTAACTAGATCAGTAAAACAGAATAAAGATTCTGGAGATAAATCCTGGACTAAATAAGCATCTTCTACATTAGAAAGTTGGTAGTTTAGCTCAGTGGGAAAGGATATATTCTATAATGAATGGTCCTGGCAAAACTGGCTATCTATTTGGAAGAAAAACTTGGACCCTTGTCTTACATTTATTCAAAAAAATTAAGTATAAGGACTAAATATAAAAAATTATACAATAATGTCTTGCAAGATAATCTGGGAGGCTGCATTCCCAGATTTCCTAAGAATTGGGAATGCTGGGGAAATACCCCTTTAACCAGAAGTTTAATCATACTTATTTATATAAAAATTCACACTTCTGTATGGCAAAGTTCATCAGCAGAGTCAATGGACAAATGACTGATTTGGAAAAAAAATGATTGTCATGCAGATGATAGATATATAACTTGTAATGAAAATATACCAAGAACTCTTACAAATGGAACCAAAAGACAAACTACCCAGTAAAAAATGGCCAAGTCATATAAACAGGCATTTTGTGGAAGAGCAAAGCTTTTTGCCAGCAAACATATGAAAAGGTGCCCAAATTCATTAGAAATTAGAGAAATGCAAATTAAAGTAATAATGAGATTAATCCTTACCTCTTCCAGACTGGTGGAAAGAAGCAGTAATGATGACTGCTGGTGGGTTATAGAAAAAGAGGTACTTGCATACTTTGCCAAAGGAAAGGTGAATTATTTCAGTCCTTCTGCAAAGTAATCTGGCAACTCCTTTTAAAAGTAAAAATATATTTTTCCTTCAACCTGGCAATTCCTCTCATTGACTTTTTAAAAAAATTTTTTTATTGTTATGTTAATCCCCATACATTACATCATTAGTTTTAGATGTAGTGTTCCATGATTCATTGTTTGTGCATAACACCCAGTGCTCCATGCAGAACGTGCCCTCTTTAATACCCATCACCAGGCTAACCCATCCTACCTCCCTCCCCTCTAGAACCCTCAGTTTGTTTTTCAGAGTCCATCGTCTCTCATGGTTTATCTACCACTCTGATTTACCCCCTTCATTCTTCCCCTCCTGCTATCTTCTTTTTTTTTCTTAACCTATATTGCATTATTTGTTTCATAGGTACAGATCTGAGATTCAACAGTCTTGCACAATTCACAGCGCTTACCAGAGCACATACCCTCCCCAGTGTCTATCACCCAGTCAGCCCATCCGTCCCACCCCACCCCTCACTCCAGCAACCCTCAGTTTGTTTCCTGAGATTAAGAATTCCTCATATCAGTGAGGTCATATGATACATGTCTTTCTCTGATTGACTTATTTCGCTCAGCATAATACCCTCCAGTTCCATCCACGTCATTGCAAATGGCAAGATCTCATTCCTTTTGATGGCTGCATAATATTCCATTGTATATATATACCACACCTTCTTTATCCATTCATCTGTCGATGGACATCTTGGCTCTTTCCACAGTTTGGCTATTGTGGACATTGCTGCTATAAACATCGGGGTGCACATACCCCTTCAGATCCCTACTTTTGTATCTTTGGGGTAAATACCCAGTCGTGCAATTGCTGGATCGTAGGGTAGTTCTATTTTCAACTTTTTGAGGAACCTCCATACTGTTTTCCAGAGTGGCTGCACCAGCTTGCGTTCCCACCAACAGTGTAGGAGGGTTCCCCTTTCTCCACATCCCCGCCAACATCTGTCATTTCCTGACTTGTTCATTTTAGCCATTCTGACTGGTGTGAGGTGGTATCTCGTTGAGGTTTTGATTTGGATTTCCCTGATGCCAAGCGATGTTGAGCACTTTTTCATGTGTCTGTTGGCCATTTGGATGTCTTCTTTGGACAAATGTCTGTTCATGTCTTCTGCCCATTTCTTGATTGGATTCTTTGTTCTTTGGGTGTTGAGTTTGATAAGTTCTTTATAGATTTTGGATACTAGCCCTTTATCTGATATGTCATTTGCAAATATCTTCTCCCATTCTGTTGGTTGTCTTTTGGTTTTGTTGACTGTTTCTTTTGCTGTGCAAAAGCTTTTTATCTTGATGAAGTCCCAATAGTTCATTTTTGCCCTTGCTTCCCTTGCCTTTGGCGATGTTTCTAGGAAGAAGTTGCTGCGGCTGAGGTCGAAGAGGTTGCTGCCTGTGTTCTCTTTTAGGATTTTGATGGACTCCTGTCTCACATTGAGGTCTTTCATCCATCTTGAGTCTATTTTTGTGTGTGGTGTAAGGAAATGGTCCAGTTTCATTCTTCTGCATGTGGCTATCCAGTTTTCCCAACACCATTTGTTGAAGAGACTGTCTTTTTTCCATTGGACATTCTTTCCTGCTTTGTCAAAGATTAGTTGACCATAGAGTTGAGGGTCCATTTCTGGGCTCTCTGTTCTGTTCCATTGATCTATGTGTCTGTTTTTGTGCCAGTACCATACTGTCTTGATGATGACAGCTTTGTAATAGAGCTGGAAGTCTGGGGTTGTGATGCCGCCAGCTTTGCTTTTCTTTTTCAACATTCCTCTGGCTATTCGGGGTCTTTTCTGGTTCCATACAAATTTTAGGATTATTTGTTCCATTTCTTTGAAAAAAGTGGATGGTATTTTGATGGGGATTGCATTGAATGTGTAGATTGCTCTAGGTAGCATTGACATCTTCACAATATTTGTTCTTCCAATCCATGAGCATGGAACGTTTTTCCATTTCTTTGTGTCTTCCTCAATTTCTTTCATGAGTATTTTATAGTTTTCTGAGTACAGATCCTTTGCCTCTTTGGTTAGATTTCTTCCTAGGTATCTTATGGTTTTGGGTGCAATTGTAAATGGGATCGACTCCTTAATTTCTCTTTCTTCTGTCTTGTTGTTGGTGTATAGGAATGCCACTGACTTCTGTGCACTGATTTTATATCCTGCCACTTTACTGAATTCCTGTATGAGTTCTAGCAGTTTTGGTGTGGAGTCTTTGGGGTTTTCCACATAAAGTATCATATCATCTGCAAAGAGTGAGAGTTTGACTTCTTCTTTGCCGATTTGGATGCCTTTGATTTCTTTTTGCTGTCTGATTGCTGTGGCTACGACTTCTAATACTATGTTGAATAGCAGTGGTGATAGTGGACATCCCTGCCGCGTTCCTGACCTTAGGGGGAAAGCTCTCAGTTTTTCCCCATTGAGAATGATATTCGCTGTAGGTTTTTCATAGATGGCTTTTATGATATTGAGGTATGTACCCTCCATGCCTATACTCTGAAGAGTTTTGATCAAGAAAGGATGCTGTACTTTGTCAAATGTTTTTTCTGCATCTATTGAGAGGATCATATGGTTCTTGTTCTTTCTTTTGTTAATGTATTGTATCACGTTGATTGATTTGCAGATGTTGAACCAACCTTGCAGCCCAGGGATAAATCCCACTTGGTCGTGGTGAATAATCCTTTTAATGTACTGTTGGATCCTATTGGCTAGTATTTTGGTGAGAATTTTTGCATCCATGTTCATCAGGGATATTGGTCTGTAATTCTCCTTTTTGATGGGGTCTTTGTCTGGTTTTAGGATCAAGGTAATGGTGGCCTCATAAAATGAGTTTGGAAGTTTTCCTTCCATTTCTATTTTTTGGAACAGTTTCAGAAGAATAGGTATTAATTCTTCTTTAAATGTTTGGTAGAATTCCCCTGGGAAGCCATCTGGCCCTGGGCTTTTGTTTGTTGGGAAATTTTTGATGACTGCTTCAATTTCCTTAGTGGTTATCGGTCTGTTCAGGTTTTCTATTTCTTCCTGGTTCAGTTTTGGTAGTTGATACACCTCTAGGAATGCATCCATTTCTTCCAGGTTATCTAATTTGCTGGCATAGAGTTGCTCATAATATGTTCTTATAATTGTTTGTATTTCTTTGGTGTTGGTTGTGATCTCTCCTCTTTCATTCATGATTTTGTTGATTTGGGTCATTTCTCTTTTCTTTTTGAAAAGTCTGGCCAAGGGTTTATCAATCTTGTTAATTCTTTCAAAGAACCAGCTCCTAGTTTCGTTGATCTGTTCTACTGTTCTTTTAGTTTCTATTTCATTGATTTCTGCTCTGATCTTTATTATTTCTCTTCTCCTGCTGGGTTTAGGCTTTATTTGCTGTTCTTTCTCCAGCTCCTTTAGGTGTAGGGTTAGGTTGTGTACTTGAGACCTTTCTTGTTTCTTGAGAAAGGCTTGTATTGCTATATACTTTCCTCTTAGGACTGCCTTTGCTGCATCCCAAAGATTTTGAACAGTTGTGTTTTCATTTTCATTGGTTTCCATGAATTTTTTTAATTCTTCTTTAATTTCCTGGTTGACCCATTCGTTCTTTAGTAGGATGCTCTTTAGCCTCCATGTATTTGAGTTCTTTCCGACTTTCCTCTTGTGATTGAGTTCTAGTTTCAAAGCATTGTGGTCTGAAAATAGGCAGGGAATGATCCCAATCTTTTGGTACCGGTTGAGACCTGATTTATGACCTAGGAGGGGATCAATTCTGGAGAATGTTTCATGGGCACTAGAGAAGAATGTGTATTCCGTTGCTTTGGGATGGAATGTTCTGAATATGTCTGTGAAGTCCACTTGGTCCAGTGTGTCATTTAAAGCCTTTATTTCCTTGTTGATCTTTTGCTTAGACGATCTGTCCATTTCAGTGAGGGGGGTGTTAAAGTCCCCCACTATTATTGTATTCTTGTCAATGTGTTTCTTTGCTTTTGTTATTAATTGCCTTATATAGTTGGCTGCTCCCATGTTAGGGGCATAGATATTTACAATTGTTAGATCTTCTTGTTGGATAGACCCTTTAAGTAGGATATAGTGTCCTTCCTCATCTCTTATTACAGTCTTTGGTTTAAAATCTAATTTGTCTGATCTAAGGATTGCCACCCCAGCTTTCTTTTGGTGTCCATTAGCATGGTAAATGGTTTTCCACCCCCTCACTTTCAATCTGGGGGTGTCTTTGGGTCTAAAATGAGTCTCTTGCAGACAGCATATCGATGGGTCTTGTTTTTTAATCCAATCTGATAGCCTGTGTCTTTTGATTGGGGCATTTAGCCCATTTACATTCAGGGTAACTATTGAAAGATATGAATTTAGTGCCATTGTATTGCCTGTAAGGTGACTGTTACTGTATATTTTCTGTGTTCCTTTCTGGTCTATGTTGCTTTTAGGGTCTCTCTTTGCTTAGAGGACCCCTTTCAAGATTTCTTGTAGGGCTGGTTTTGTGTTTGCAAATTCCTTTAGTTTTTGTTTGTCCTGGAAGGTTTTTATCTCTCCTTCTATTTTCAATGACAGCCTAGCTGGATATAGTATTCTTGGCTGCATATTTTTCTCATTTAGTGCTCTGAATATATCCTGCCAGTCCTTTCTGGCCTGCCAGGTCTCTGTGGATAGGTCTGTTGCCAATTTAATGTTTCTACCATTGTAGGTTACATATCTCTTCTCCCGAGCTGCTTTCAGGATTTTCTCTTTGTCTCTGAGACTCATAAGTTTTACTATTAGATGTCGGGGTGTTGACCTATTTTTATTGATTTTGAGAGGGGTCCTCTGTGCTTCCTGGATTTTGATGCCTGTTTCCTTCCCCAAATTAGGGAAGTTCTCTGCTATAATTTGCTCCATTATACCTTCTGCCCCTCTCTCTCTTTCTTCTTCTTCTGGGATCCCAATTATTCTAATGTTGTTTCATCTTATGGTATCACTTATCTCTCAAATTCTGCCCTCGTGATCCAGTAGTTGTTTATCTCTCTTTTTCTCAGCTTCTTTATTTTCCATCATTTGGTCTTCTATCTCACTGATTCCCTCTTCTGCCTCATTTATCCTAGCAGTTAGCGCCCCCATATTTGATTGCACCTCATTAATAGCCTTCTTGATTTCAACTTGGTTAGATTTTAGTTCTTTTACTTCTCCAGAAAGCGTTTCTCTAATAACTTCCATGTTTTTTTCAAGCCCAGCTAGTATCTTTAAAGTGATGATTCTGAACTCTAGATCTGACATCGTACTAATGTCCGTATTGAGTAGGTCCCTGGCAGTCGGTACTACCTCTTGTTCTTTTTGTTGAGGTGATTTTTTCCATCTTGTCATTTTGTCCAGAGGAGAATAGATTAATGAGAGAACAAAATGCTAAGAGGGTAACAAGGTCCCCAGAAAATATACTCTAAACAAATCAGAAAAGACCTGAAGCAGTGGGAAAAGAAAGGGAAAGAGAGAAAAAAGGAAAAAGAAAAAAAAAAAAAGAAAAAGATAAAAACAAACAAAAACAGAACAAAACAAAAAAAACCAGAATATGATCAAATATGATCAGGCTGGTATATAGATCAGTGCCACACAGTAGATTTTGGGTGTATTTTGGTCTGTTAGAAGAAAGTGCCTCCCAAAATTTTAAAGAAAGAAAAACTTATATATGTACAAAAATAAGGGTTGATATGATGAAGGGATGGAATATGACTGTAAAGATGGAAATTATAAAAAATTTTATAAAATGAATTGCTAAGAAGTTGTTTGAAAAAAGAAAGAAGAGGATTTAAAAAAAAGAAAAAAGAAAAAGAGAATGTGATCAGGCAGGGAAGTAGAAAAAAACCATACTCTAGAGATTTAGGGTATATTTTGATCTGTTAGAAGAAACTATCTCAAATTTTTAAAGAGAGAACAACTTATATATATATGCCAAAAATACGGGTAACTATTATGAAGGGATAGAATATGACTCTAAAAATGAAAAATAAAAATGTTTTTTTAAAAACGGGATTGATAAGATGTTGGTTGAAAAAGGGAAAAAGAAAAATTCAAAAAAAAAAGTTAAAAAAAAAATTAACTTTGAAAGACTACAGAATCATGGTAAAAAAGCCATGGATTCTATGTGCAGTATTCCCCTAGCGCTGGAGTTCTGCCGTTCTCATTGATCGGTAAACTTGGTCTTGGCTGGCTGTTCTGGCTGGTCTTCTGGGGGAGGGGCCTGTTGCCGTGGTTCCTAAATGTCTTTGCCGGAGGCGGAATTGCCCTGCCCTTGCCTGGTCCGGACTAAGTAATCTGCTCGGGTTTGCTCTCTGGAGCTTTTGTTTCCTGCAAGCTTTCCGTACAGCTTTGGAGGCGGAGAGTGAAAATGGCGGCCTCCCAATCTCCGCCCCGGAGGAGCCGAGAACTCAGGGCCCCGCTCCTCAGTGAGCCCCCAGAGAAAAGCAGTCAGTCACTCCTGTCTCCCTGGTCTGCGGCCTCACTCCGTGCTCACCGGCCTGTGACCGCGCGTTTCTATCTCTGGCACCCGACCCCGTGTGGAGTCTCCAAACCCCGCAGATCCCTGTGGTGCGCTCCCGTGCCTCTCCTCCCAGGGGAAGAAGGTGAGTCTCCCCGGATCTGCCATTTGTTGGGTCCCTGCTGGAGGAGCAGTGGCCCTACTGTGCCGCGGATCACGGTTTATGGCAACCCCGAGCTGAGAGCCCGCTCCTCGGCTCCGTCTCTACAGCCAGCTTCCCTGCTCCGATACCTGGGAGCTCTGCCCCTCTCAGGCACCCCCGGTCTTTCTGTGACCCCGAGGGTCCTGAGACCACACTGTCCCACGAGGGTTCCACCCCCCACTTAGCCACCGGAGTGACGTCCCTCAGCGGAGCCGACTTCTAAAAGTTCCGATTTTGTGCTCCGGGGCTCTATCACTTGCCAGAAGTGGCCGACGGAGGCCCCCTCCCCCGCCGTCTATCCTCCCGAATATCGCCTCAGATTCACTTCTCCGCACGTCCTACCTTCCAGAAAGTGGTCGCTTTTCTGTTCAGAGAGTTGTTGCTATTCTTTTCTTTGATCTCCTGTTGAGTTTGTAGGTGTTCAGAATGGTTTGATCCCTATCCAGCTGAATTCCTGAGACCAGACGAAATCCAGGTCTCCTACTCCTCCGCCATCTTGCTCCCTATCCCTCTCATTGACTTTTTTCCCCTAGATATTTATTTATTTAAGAGAGAGAGAAAGCTTGAGCAGGGGGATGGGCAGAGGGAGAGGGAGACAAGCAGACTCCCCAATGAGTGGGGAGCCTGAATTGGGGTTGGATCCCAGGACCCTGAGATCATGACCTGAGGCAAAATCAAGAGTCAGAAGCTCAACCAACTGAGCCACCCAGGCACCCCTCATTGATTTTTTTTATACAAATGAACCCAGTCTGATTTGAAAGGATTATTTATTTATTATTATTATTATTATTATTTTTAATTTTATTTTATTATGTTATGTTAAGTCACCATACATCAGTTTTTGATGTAGTGATCCACGATTCATTGTTGGAAGGATCTTTTAAATATATATATATATATATTTTTTTTTTTATTAAAGATTTTTATTTATTTGAGAGAGAATGAGAGAAAGAGAGCACAAGAAGGGGGAAGGTCAGAGGGAGAAGCAGACTCCCTGCTGAGCAGGGAGCCCGATGCAGGACTCGATCCTGGGACTCCAGGATCATGACCTGAGCCGAAGGCTCACTTAACCAACTGAGCCACCCAGGCACCCTTAAATATATTGTTAAATGAGAAAAACAAGATGCCAGGAAATATATATGATTCGGTTTTTATAAGACAAAGAATGAAAAGCCTTTGCTGATGTGAATATGAGTATGTGAGATTATAATATGGAGAAATATACAGAAATATATAGAAGCATACTAGGCTATCAACATGGGTTTTCTATGGTATTGGAGAGAGGGCAGATAGTTAAGCCAATATAATTTTTCAACAATTTCCTATACAACACATTTACTTATTTTTTCCAATTAAAATTTTTATTTTACTGAAAAATTTTTATTAAGGTGAATTTTTTCCATCAACTTTTTTTTAAAGATTTTATTTATTTATTTGACAGGGAGAGACACAGCAAGAGAGGAAACACAGGCAGGGGGAGTGAGAGAGGGAGAAGCAGGCTTCCCGCTGAGCAGGGAGCCCGATGCGGGGCTCGATCCCAGGATCCTGGGATCATGACCTGAGCCGAAGGCAGATGCTTAATGACTGAGCACCCAGGCGCCTCTCCATCAACATTTTTTGACAAAGACTCGATAATTAGCATGTTCTTCCTATCTAGGTGGACTGACTATAACTTACTTATGTTATTGTGAATTTTCTTTTTTGGCCTTATTTTTAATCAGTATGATTTGCTTGGTAGTTACTAATTATTATTATTACATGAAGGTATAAATCAGTCTTACTCTATTTAGCCATCTTATTCTGTGCAAGTCTTTGTGATTGGGATTTAGGGAGAAAATAATCTGAAAATCCACATTTTAAGGTGAAACCTGATATTTAAGCATTGGTGGTTAATTTGAATTTTATGAACCACAGTGTGGGCCAACATTATCTAGGTTCAGTGAAACGTGTCTGCAGGCTGCATACTGTTTTTTGACTTCTGGTGCAGGTCAGCTCTTGGCTGTCCTAATGTTCCTAATGCTGGAAATGTGTGACCTACTAGGAAAATGTCATCCTCTGTCTGAAAAGTCCCTCCTGTCATGGAAATATGGCTGTAACCCCAGGACCCAATAAGTCAGGTATGCCCATGTTTCAGATCTGAACGATGGCAACGGAGATAAGTGTGCTGGGGAGGGATGGTATAGATGCACCCCATACGGTCCCTCATGTTTCAGTGCATCCCCAGGAAATAGCAGCATGGGATGCCGGCTCTCCAGCAGCAGGTGGCAGCATTAGAACAGAGATTGGTCATGTTAGGGCTTGTGATACTCCCAATGTCTTCCTTATTTATATATGAATTAGGGAAGGAACAGATTACTCCAGATCAGTTTTAGATGGAAGAAAATTATTTGCCATACCCTTTCAATTAAAAAAAAGTATTTAAGCCCCTACTATGTGCCAGCCACTGTGCTGTGCATTTCATTTTTAAATTTATTTTTATTAAATTTATTTTTTTGAGTATAGTTGCCACACGAGGTTACATTAGCTTTAGGTGTACAACATAGTGATTTGTCGAGTTGACACATTATGTTATATTCACCACAAGTGTTGTGCTGTTTATTTTAACAGTCGTGTTGTTTAATCTTCACAACCTGTGATGCAGGCAACTATTTCTCTTATTTTAAAGATGAGGAAATTGGGTTTTCAAAGGCTAAAGGAATCTGCCCGAGGCTGTCCTGTTTCTGATAGGCAGAGTTGGGTCTGGAGCTGCTAGATCTTTAACTGTTTTCCTGGAATCATACCTGTCATACCAGCCTACAGTCGAGTTTCTGTCTCAGTTCTCCTGACGTTCTGCCTGATTAATGTTGTTGAGAAACTCGGGCTGTACTCGGGGACAGAGGAAGCCAGCATGGCAGAGGACATTTGCCCCAGATGCTGGCCAGGTGGTTGTGCCCTAGAGCTGGTGATTGAGGGAAGACGGATGCTATTGCAGAGGAACACCATGCTTTCAGTCTGGAGAATGGATGTGGAAATTTGATGCATTTTTCCTTTTTTGTATAATAATTCCTGTGACAAGAACAGATTACCTTTTTCCTGATTTCTTACTATTCAAAGTATTGGCATAGAAAATAAGTTATATCAGAAGTTTAATACTTCTTGTGATAAATGTGAGGGGCTGGCCATTTGGTAATTAAAGCTGCGGGATGTTTGCATGACAGACCTATCCTTGGCTGTTTCATACTGTGTCAGACTATTTGATTAAGAATGAGTAATCTCATGATTTTATATAAATGGCTCAAGTCTGTTAAGACAATTTGCTGAATAAATGAGATCAGCCAGCAAAGTTCACAATTTCTTCCAGTAAGGCCAGTGTTGGGTAGAGAGCAGATTCAAGACTATTCTCTGCCTGTGTGATCTTGTGTAAGTAGCTCATTCTTTATCTGTAAAAGAGGGGATGGACTGGATGACACCAGAAGTTTCTTCCTGCTCTGCTAGCTTGTGATTTTCTAGAGTCCCCGTGGATCTGTATGTGAACAGCACCAACCCCCTTCCATGCAGAGGAGTTCCGGGGGGGGGCCACAGAAATTAGATAAGCCCTTGTATCTTCACAGAAATGATCCCAAGTCACTGGCAAGTTAGGAACCAACTAAAAAGGATATAATTATGTGGCATCAAAAGAGCATGGGTTTGGAGTCAGACAGTCCTGATCCAAATCTTGGCTGCACTGATGATTAGCTGTATAATCTTGGGCAAGTCACTATGACTCCCTGAATCTGTTTTCTTAGTGGATACCTTAAGATTTGCTCTGGGTTTTTAAGAGTCAGAGTTTATCTTGTGTTTGACACATGATAGTTGCCCAATAAATGGTAACTCTTTTCATTAGTGATTGTTATGGTTTGAATTATGTCACTTGAAAATTCATATTTTGAAGTTGTAACTCTCAGTACCTCAGAACGTGATCTCATACTTGGAGGAGGTAATCTTATTTCAGGGGTAATCAGTTAAAATGAGGCCATTAAGAAATTGTCTTTTTTCCATTGGATATTCTTTCCTGCTTTGTCGAAGATTAGTTGACCATATAATTGAAGCTCCAATTCTGGGTTCTCTGTTCTGCTCCATTGATCTATGTGTCTGTTTTCGTGCCGGTACCATACTGTCTTGATGATTACGGCTTTGTAATACAGCTTGAAGTCCAGGAATTGTGATGCCTCCAGCTTTGGTTTTCTTTTTCAACATTACTTTGGCTATTTGGGGGTCTTTTCTGGTTCCATACAAATTTTAGAATTCTTTGATCTAGTTCTGTGAAAAATGCTGGTGTTATTTTGATAGGGATTGCATTGAATGTGTAGATTGCTTTGGGTAGTATAGACATTTTAACAATCTTTTTTCTTCCAATCCATGAATATGGAATGTTTTTCCACTTCTTTGTGTCTTCCTCAATTTCTTTCATAAATGATCTGTAGTTTTCAGAGTACAAATCTTTTACCTCTTTGGTTAGGTTTATTCCTAGTTATCTTACGGTTTTTGGTGCAATTGTAAATGGGATCGATTCCTTGATTTCGCTCTCTTTTTTTGTAAAGTTTATTTTCCTCTTTTATAGCTCCTTTTTAAAAAATTTGTTTCAGGGGTACAGGTCTGTGATTCCTCAGTCTTACATAACACCCAGTGCTCACCACAACACATACCCTCCCCAATGTCCATCACCCAGCCACCTCATCCCCCACCTCCCTCCCCTCCAGCAATCCTCAGTTTGTTTCCCAAGATTAAGAGTCTCTTATGGTTTGTCACCCTCTCTGGTTTCATCTTGTTTCATATTTTTTCTCTCTTCCCCTATGATCCTCTGCCTGTTTCTTAAATTCCGCATATCAGTGAGATCATATGATAATTGTCTTTCTCTGATTGACTTATTTCACTTAGCATAATACCCTCTAGTTCCATCCACATCGTTGCAAATGGCAAGATTTCATTTTTTTAATGGCAGATGCACCCCAATGTTTATAGCAGCAGTGTCCACAATAGCTGAACAAAGAAAGAGCCCAGATATCTATTTACAGATGAATGGATAAAGAAGATGCGGTATAAATATATATATACAATGGAATATTACACAGCCATCCTTGATTTCTCTTTCTGCTGCTTCATTATTGGTTTATAGAAATGCAGCAGACTTCTGGGCATTGATTTTATATCCTGTGACTTTGCCGAATTCCTGTATTAGTTCTAGCAATTTTTTGGTGAAGTCTTTTGGGTTTTCTACATAGAATATCATGTCATCTGTAAATCCTGAAAGTTTGACTTCTTCCTTGCCGATTTGGATGCCTTTTATTTCTTTTAGTTGTCTGATTGCTGAGGCTAGGACTTCTAGTACTATGTTGAACAACTGGTGAGAGTGGACATCCCTGTTGTGTTCCTGACCTTCGGGGAAAAGCTCTCAGTTTTTCCCCATTGAGGATGATAATAGCTGTGGGTCTTTTATATATGGCCTTTATGACATTGAGATATGTTTCTTCTAGCCCTACTTTCTTGAGGGTTTTTATCAAAGGATGTTGTATTTTGTCAAATGCTTTTTTTGCATCTATTGAGAGGATCATATGGTTTTTACCCTTTATTTTATTAATGTGGTGTATCACGTTGATTGATTTGCAGATGTTGAACCACCCCGGCAGCCCAGGAATAAATCCCACTTGTCATGGTGAATAATCCTTCTAATGTACCGTTGGATCCGATTAGCTAGTATATTGTTGAGAATTTTTGCATCCATGTTCTTCAGGGATATTGGTCTGTAATTCTCCTTTTTAATGGGGTCTTTGATTTTGGGATCAAGGTAAAGCTGGCCTCATAGAAATACTGATTTGAAGGGGCACATGCACCCCAATGTTTTTAGCAGCAATGTCTACAATAGCAAAAATATGGGAAGAACCAGATGTCCATTGACTGATGAATGGATAAAGAAGACGTGGTGTACACACACACACACACACACACACACACACACACACACAGGAATATTACTCAGCCATCAAAAAGAATGAAATCTTGCCATTTGCAACGACGTGGATGGAACTGAAGAAATTATGCTAAGCGAGATAAGTCAGAGAAAGACAAATACCATATGATTTTCACTCATGTGTGGAATTTAAGAAACAAAACAGATGAACATAGGGGAAGAGAAGGAAAAATAAGGTAAAATAAAAACAGACAGGGAGGCAAACCATAAGAGAATCTTAACTATAGGGAACAAACTGAGGTTTGCGAGGGGAGATAGGTGGGGGGAGGGGTAATTGGGTGATGGGTATTAAGGAGGGCACTTGATGTAATGAGCACTGGGTGTTATATGCCTCTGATGAATCACTAAATTCTATCCCTGAAACTAATATGTTAACTAACTTGAATTTAAATAAAATCTAAAAAGAAAATTGTCAACTCCAAGACTGCAGTAGCAGTTTTCAGATAACAGTTGTTTACTATTTTTTTATGTTTTTCTTATTTTACTTATAAACATAAACATATAATATAAAAAAATGAGGTCATTAAGGTGGGCCCAATCAAATATGGTGTCCTTACAAAAAGGGGGATTTGAACACAGAAACATACACAGAGGGAAGATGATGTGGATAGATAAAGGGAGAAGATAGCCATATAGGCCAATGAGAGAGGCCTGGAACAAATCCTTCCCTCACAGCTCTCCAAAGGAACCAACCCTGCTGACACCTTGATCTTGGACTTCCAGCCTCCAGACCCGAGAGACAATATGTTTCTGTTGCTTAACCTACCCGGTCTGTGGTGCTTTATTCTCACAGTCCTAGCAAACTAATACAGCTATTTTTGCTCAGATTGCTATTCTACTGCCATCTGGCCGCACTCTGAATGCACCTTGTGTAGCACCTATACAAGAACAGGTCTTGTTGTGGCTTTATGTTCTATGCCTCAGCTGTTCCCAAGTGGTCAGCCGGCCTTTGGGATGGTATTAAAATAGTTCACATTTATTGGTACCATTTTATATACCAGGAAATTGAGGCACAGATATGTTTTGCAACTTATCTCAAGGTCACATACCTATGAACTCGTAGATTTGGATGCACCCAGACACTCTGACCCCAGAATCCTTGCCCTTAATTCTCACAGTGACATCTTAACCACCACGCAGAGGAGCTTGGAGATGACTGGAGTTGAAAGAAGAGAAATGAATGGCCATTTCTTATTAGCAGGACAGAACTGACAACTCTGTGTCCTCAGTACTGGCCTCCATGTATCTCTCTCATCACATCACCGGAACATGCTAGACAATGGTGCCCACTGCCTGCAGATCACTCAGCTTGCTACGGAGTTCCATTGGCCGGAGTCCAGAGCTGTTGCTCTCATTTTAGGTCCTAGACCCTTCATCTTTCAGGCTTTCCCAAAGCTGCCATTGATGAATTTTTGGGCTTCTGTCCAAGGATCTGATGCAGAAAAGCACTATGGAGAGAGGCAGAATGTCATAGTGGTTCAGGGTGCAGGCTCTGGTGTCAGATGCCTGGGTTTGGATACTGGCTCTGTATGTGACTTAGTGAGCCTCAGATATTCATCTATAAAATGGGGATGACAGTAGTACTTATTTCATAGGGTTGTTTTGGTGAGGATTACTAATTAACACATGCTCACTTCTTTTTTTTTTTTTAATTTAATTTTATTGTGTTATGTTCGTCACCATACATTATATCATTAGTTTTTCATGTAGTGTTCCATGATTCATTGTTTGCGTATAACACCCAGTGCTCCATTCAATACGTGCCCTCCTTAATACCCATCACTGGGCTAACCCATTTCCCCACCCTCCTCCCCTCCAACACCCTCAGTTTGTTTCTCAGAGTCCATAGTCTCTCATGGTTTGTCCCCTCCTCCGATTCCCCCCCTTCATTTTTCCCTTCCTACTATCTTTTTTTTTTTTTTTTTTTTAACATAATAACACATGCTCACTTCTTAGATCAACACTTGGTGAGTACTTAATACATGTTGGCTGTTACAACATGTTAGTGGGATGGACTATAGTACTCTAATGGTAACTACCTAGGAAAGCATCTCTTCCAGGAAAAAGACTGAACTATATCCAGCATATAGTAATAAATTCATAAAATTTCAATAACCTGTCATCCATATTGCAATAGAAATACAGAGCTTGATGTATATGCAAGTTATTTCAGAATTGTGCAATTTAGTAGAAAATGTTCATAGCACATAATATTTGTTGAATGAATAAATGAAATGTGAGGTGAGGCCCTGGTGCTGTGGGAAGGAGGGGAATGCAGGCTGGCAGAGGGTTGCCTGGGCAACTATGATAAAAAAGCAGTAAATTGTCCAATTCTAGAGGATGAGGTGAATTCTGATCCAAGACAACAGGTGGAGAAGTGAGAGGGCAGTGGGCATCTCAAGGCCCTCACCATGGCCATCAGTGGTGGAGATGTTGGGGCTAAGGCTGGGCCAAGCAAGAGGCAGCAGGCCTGGGAGCAGGGGCAGAGAGGAGCTCCATTCCAGGCAGAGGAAAGCCAGGGAGGACAGAAGCCTGTCAGACAGGCAGAAGGACTGTTCTGTGGGAGTTAGAGATGGTCTCTGTCTCTTGCTGACTCACTGGATCTCTGGAGAAAGGCCTGGGGGCAGCGGAAGTACTGCACACCCTGATGGCCACATGAGCTAAGCCTGCTTCCTGAACACTGAGGACAGGTCTTTACTGCTGGCAGCCGAGAGGTGCCAGATCCCTGGGCTGAGAGAGAGTGCCAAGGACTCGATTCCAGCTTTCATGTTGCAAGGCACCAGGACGATGCTGAAGCCCAGTGAGAATGAGCGCTCCCATTCTGAACCTGAATCTTGCAATATTACCTGGAACTTTTAAAGTGGAGTCAATTGAGGGCTTTCCAGAAGCAACAGAAAGATTTTATTGCATTTGTCATTAAGAAGGTAAATTGTTATAATCTTTTTGAAGAGTGATTTTGCAACATTATCAGAATTTAAAGGATGTTAATTGCATTGTTGTTTGTAACAATGAAAAAGTGGAAATGATCTAAATGCCATCAACAGAGGGCTGGTTAAATAAGTAATAGTGCTTCTGTACTATGGAATAATATATTTCAGTCGAAGATGATGAAGTAAACATGTACAGACATGGAAAAGTTACCACATTATATCATATGGAAAAAGTATGCTTCAGAAGAATGAATCAGTAATATCCTATGTGTGTGTAAAAAAAAGAATTATATGTATATAATACGTGTGTTTGAGTAATGCATAGAACATATCTGAAAGGACACAAACCAAATGAATAGTGGCTAATTCCAGAAAAAGGGCTTGAAGGGAGATGGGAGGAAAAGGAAAGGGAAGAGGGTATTTCACTTTATACTTAATAGATTTCTGTACTATTTGCTTATATTGTTCTGTTTTACAAGTATTTATTATATGCTGTTTTTAAAACAATGTAAAAAAGAATCTCAAAATAAAACTAAAGTTTGTTACCTTGGTATTTGGGGTTTTGCATTTTCTTGTCTGTCTTCAGATTTGGAACAAATTGCTTGTTGTTGTTGTTTTTTCCATTTGACCTCCAACTTTTTTTTTTTTCAAAGATTTTGTTTATTTTTTTGACAGTGAGATGGACAGAGCCAGAGAGCATAAGTGGAGGGAATGGCAGAGGGAGAGGGAGAAACAGGCTCTGCACTGAGCAGGGAGCCTGACTTGGGACTCGATCCCAGGACCCTGGAATCATGACCTGAGCTGAAGGCAGATGCTTAACCATCTGAGCCACCCAGGCGCCCCCATCTTTTTTTTTAAATTATGTTCAGTTAGCCAGCATATAGTACATCATAAGTTTTTGTTGTAGTGTTCAATGATTCATTAGTTGCATATATCACCTAGTTGTTTTTTTTAAAAAATGATATTATGTGGCTTTTTAAAGACCATAGGGGCCTGTGGAGAGGCTGGCAGTGGGGTTGCGGTCATCCAGAGGCCAGAGAGGGTAGTCATAGGACACTGTCAAGGAGGTTGTGGGCAGGAGAGAAACTTCCTCTCTGAAGGCCATTCACTGGGTACCATGCAGGCCATCAAATAAGCACTTGTTGGGCACTAGGCATTATATTTAGCACCGTGTTGAACAATGTCGCTGGGCACAGCACTTCAAGGGGAATTTTGCAGAGCATGGCCTAGAACTTGACAGATACTACCTTTGGGATGGCTGAGGTCATTCCACTGGCTTTGCCCTGGTTGTAGCACATTACACCCCACTGGGCTCAGGGCAGTCACTGGGCACTGGATGGAATTCTGTGTGTGCCACTCCACTGAACACTCCATAGAACTCTTACTGGACTCCACACAGAATGTAACTTTCAGCATCATAGTGGGCATCATGCAGAACTCTGAGCTGATCCCCAGGAAACACATCTTTCTGGGTACCCCAACAATGGGTATGAACGAGTAGATGAAGAGTTTGATTTTTGCTCTCTAAGAACAGAGCCTGTGCTAGGAGGAAACAGAGTTACAGGCTCACCAGGGCAACCATGTCCCCTCTGCCAGGGCTCCCTGAACTGACCGTGGCCATGAGGAAGGTAGACCAGAGACTGGGGAAGGGCAAGGGAACAGTTGAGCCCACTTGCCAACTCCTCCTCGCTACCAGAAAGGCTCCAAGGGTTTGAAAGGGTCAGTTTCCTGCGTGAAACTCCAAATAAACAAACAGAAGCCCCCATCACTAATACAGATACTTCTGAGAGTAGTGCAAGTTGAAGGCAAACATTTCCCAAAGAGTGTGGAAGGAGAATGAAGCTCTGAGAGAAGTTCCGTGTCCAGGCTCACTGCTGCTTGAATGGCAGACCTTTGTCTGCCTTCATAAGTCCCCATTTTCATGGGGCCTATAATTTCCCACATAAAAGGCAGTAAAACCAAATTATTTTTTTTTAAGATTTTATTTATTTAATTGACAGAGAGAGACAGTGAGAGAGGGAACACAAGCAGGGGGAATGGGAGAGGGAGAAGCAGGCTTCCCACTGAGCAGGGAGCCCGATGTGGGGCTCGATCCCAGGGCCATGGGATCATGACCTGAGCTGAAAGCAGACGCTTAACCGACTGAGCCACCCAGGTGCCCCAAACCAAATTAAATACCTCCTGTGACCCCTCAGATCTTTCACGAGAGTTTCTGTACCCTCAATGCCAAGAACAAAGTCCAGTTGAGATGGGATGCTGGGAGGCTGGCTAGGCACCTTCATTAGCTAAGAGATTATTCCATACATTTCAGATTCACAGAGATTCGAAGTTGCTACTAAGCAACCAAGAAATGACTACATGTAGAGTTATTTGAGAATGACCAAAAGAATTTTGTGTCTTCTTAACTTAGGAGGATCCACAGCAGGGGTGGGCTTCACTCCTCATAAATGCTCTCAGGGGCATTTTGGACAATCTTGGGGAAGCTCCTTCTGTTGCGATTCAGAAACACAGATGTATGTGCCTGGGAACTCTCACTCTCAGCTAAAGAGTGATACTCACACCTTTATTCAAAGTCTTCCCTTGAGTTGAGAAGAGAATGTTGGCTCATCATGCTGCTAGACTTAGGCACCTCCCTGTCCCCCAAATATACTGAGGGAACCCTTTTGAAATTCCCTTCTCTCCCCAGGCCCTGGAAAACATTAGGTTTTTTTGTCAATAGTTTTACTTATTCTGGATGTTACACATAAATGGAGTCATACAATATGTGACCTTTTGTGCCTGGCTTCTTTCACTTAGCTTAATGTTTTTTTAGGTTCATCCACTTTGTACTAATAGCTTTTTAGGGACACTGCGTGGTGTGAAAAGAATTTAGTTTTTGCAGTCGGACAGATCTGGGTTATAGTTCTGGTCCAGGCACTTAATAGCCATGTCCCAAGAAACTTATTTACTCTTTCTGAGCTTCAGTCCTCATTCATGAAATGAGGATAATAATCCCTACCTCAAATGTAGTTGTGAGGATTAACAAATAATGTATACAAAATCACTTGGTGTTGTAGCTGGCACGGAGTAGGCTCTCCCTAATTGTCAGAAGAAAAGAAATTAAGTTAAATGTGAGAATATGTGGTGCAGAGCATGCTAATTCCTTGCCTTTGCCCCCTCTTTCATGTCCTTTTATGAGCCTCATTACACAGTGGCAGCTTTTTTCTCTGAATTCCTACAACCTCCCTTCCCCTTACCTAAAAAATTTGCCTCGCACTGAGCACACACTTCTGTGTCCCTTTGTCAAGTAGGTTGTTTTTTTTTCAGTGTGTGTATCTTATCCCCCACCCCCCGCCCCAACTGGACTACATCTTTTCTTGAGGTCAGAGGCTGTTTTCTTCTTCTAGGGAACATATGTTCCAAATTCTCTAGGCCAGTCCCACTTGTAAATATTCTGTTAAGTAGTCCTTATAAACCACTGGGATATCACAGAGCATCCAGTAGTTTGGCATCCTAGCCATGTCTCCGAGACGGTCCTGGCAGGCAAAAGTGGCACAAACTCCTTCAGCCTGGGTTTGGACAATATGATCCCTTTCAACATTTGGTGAAAGCGTCTGTTGCCCAGAAGTGCCACATCTGTCCCCTAACACCCACACAGAAATGGAACTGGCAGCAGACGAGCCTCCATCCTAATTATCTGGCCGTAATTGAAAGGTGCAAGTTGGCATTCTCAGGAAGGTGCTTCTTCAAAGGCACTTGCTGCAGAAGCTAAACTCCAAATTAAAATTGATTCACATTCTCATAGATGCATCAGCTATTAGAGAGTAGGTTCTGGAATGGAGTGTGTTACCAGAGAATGAGGTCAGATACGGGCAGGGAAAATGTCTTTCAGAGTTTCAGCATATTAGACTCAGCTGAATTTATATGTTGGGTTTTTACTACAAATAAAATATAATAATGTTCCAGGACCCATTTAATGTTTTTGACCCTGTCTTTTTTTTTTTTTTTTTTTTATAGGAAGTTAGTACTTAGAGAAGGAATAAAAACAGAAACCAAGAGTCAGAAACATTTATGAAGGTGACAAATTTCTAGAGCAGTTCTTAACCATTTTTCGGGTCACAGGTCCCCTTAAGGATGTGATAAAAGCTGTAGGCCCTCTGTAACAGAAAGGTGCCTGTGTGCACAGACAAAACATTCTGCATATAATTTTGGGGAGACTTGCAGACTCCCTTGTAACCCACCTCAGGCCACCAGGTTAAGACTTCTACTAAAATGAGAGCCACTTGTCTTTAACACTAAGGCCACAAAGATGAGTAAGACATGGTTCCTGCCCTCAAGGGATTTGCACTCTGGTGAGGGGGATCAAACATGTATCAGCCAGTGATATCTCAGCTAGTCAGTTGCAGAAACCTACTGATTCTTTCTGTGCCTTCTCTCCTTTTGCTTTGTACTACCCTTGTCCTAGTTTTGTCTCTCAGCCCTAGGGCAGGAACAATAGCTTACAAGCGGTAGCATGTTGTTAGTTTCTTCATCCTTCATGTGGGTGAGCAGTGATCCTCCTAAATCTTACTCATCTGAGGAAGAATTTGCTCACTCCTGCCATGGTGTTTTTCTAACCCTTCCAGAATAAAGACCCAATTCCTTACAGCAGCACTCAAGGCATTGTGATTGGATGCCATTATACATTTCGGCTTCATGTTCTCTACAGCCTGGTCTGAATCCTGCTCTTTATTAGTACCAGACCCCTCATTTTTCCCTAAGTAAAGCATTTTCAAGCTTCTCTGCCTGGCTCATTCTCACCCCCATCCTGGAATACTATTTCCCTTATTGTCTATCTATTAAATCCTTCTTATCCTCAAAGAACCAGATCAAATACCTCCTCTGCAAAACTGGCCTCAATTCACCAACTCAGAATGAATGAGGGCTTTTTTGAACCTGTATTTAGCACTCATTCTGTCCTACCTTATAGGAATGTAATGGCCCATGCCTGATTCCTTCAAATGGCCACAATATTTTGAGGCAGAGATGGCATCAGATTTATCTCTGGGGTGTGGAATCCCTACCAGAGGGGTGGTCCTTGACATTACTGAAGATAGATTTTGTTAAAAGAGGAGGTGTAGCATGATTGAGGGAGAGGGGCATAACAAAATCCCATGGATGAGAGTTCAAAATGAAAGTTGCTCAGCTCTTTAAGACAAGCCCCAGGAGGGAAGAGGATGGTGATTCTGGGTCCAAGAGGTGGGGGACCCCAGAAGAGATCTCATTCCCAAACTGGGCTTCCAACTGAAAGATGTACTGTATAAGAACTGTTCTGGGCTGGGTTGAAGCAGAAGACCTTCAACCTCAGCCTCTTCAGGAGAGGGCACTTGGGCAGCATGGACAGCACTTTGCCACTCTGGAGGTCCTCCTCTGCCAAGCCTCTGGGCTCACCCCATGCCCAGAGCTAGAACTTTCCTTTGTCATGGCTTCCACATACATGTAGTGTCTGGAAATTGGAAAAGATTAGCCTGAGGGTCCTGCGGGTTGGGCTTGGCCCTTTAGGTTAGCTTTGGGTGGAGAGGACACACCTGAAAATATACAGCTGCTACTGGAGCTGAGGACTCGAAAGCACTTTTGTGGTTTGAAAGCAACATCCCAACGGGAACTTTTGCTCAGTCACCGCTGCCCCTCCCTAAAGTTAGAACAGTGAGCCAGAGCCAAGGTGGTCTAGACTTCTAAGCTCTAAGTACTGCCAGGCACATTACCAGAAGGATATTGTTATGGAATTTATGCTATTGTTGTCAGACCTCAAACAGTTACATCTGTGTCTGCCACATCTGTATCTCTAGCACTGGGGACCTTGTCCACAGTGGAGCATAATAAATACTCGAAGAATTGAAACCCAAATGCTTCTTAGTTGGCTCTGAATATTGATTCTGCTATGCAAATATTTCTTCCCATTCTCCACAATACCAAACGCCACTGTTTTGGTCCCTCTCCAAGGTCTCTGTCTCTAAGCTCTTAATTAGAAAAGGGAAGCAGTAATTATTAAAGTTATTAAAATATGGAATATTGCAAAGGAGCGGATTAGAAGTCTTCATGCTAATCCAAACAAATCGTGCTAATATTACTTTGATTCTAGCAGACTCAAACCCACAGAGGAAGATAAAAGCTAGGGTTTGTTTCCTAAGTGGTGAGTTTAGCCTATTCGCTAAGCCAGGATTCATCAGGCATTCACTGGGAGCTGCAAAGGAGAAGCAGGAGGAGATGAAAGGAAGAAAGATGTGAACACGATAGAAAAGATGATGTGGGTAGGGAGGACAGCTGTGTCAAGAGAGTCAACCCGGTAGTTGTGATTCATCAAGCTCCAGCCACGAGCTCTTTCCTCTGCTGGGAGCTATAGGGTACAAGGAGTACCTTTTCCACACTATGACTTCAGTGACTGCATTTATGAAGATGACTGCCCAGATCCTCTGCCCCGTGCAGACACATCTGCTGGTCTGATTCCTACTGGACAGGGCCACTTGTTAGAAAAACATACACCAGCCAGTATGGTCCCCAGAGCTCCAACAGAGTTACACATTGGATGCATCTTTGGGAACCTGCCTTGGCCTGGAATGTCCCTACATGCATCTCAAATTCAACACATGCTAGACTGAGCTGAAAACTTACTCCCTTGTCTGTTCTTCCTACTGGGACTCCTTCTCAGTCAGTGGAGCCACCACCTACTCAGTCCTCCAGGCTGAACTTGAGAGCTCCCTTAGGTGCCCCTCCTTAGCCTTTCATCAATGTCTTCTAGTGGTTGAGAACCGATGATGTGCCCTCAGAAATGGCTCTTCTACTCTTCTTCCTCTCTACCTTCAGCACCACTGCTGTAGTTTGGATCTTTATCATCTTTTCCCATACTGCTTCTCCAATCTCTTCTCCTGCCCCTTTTCAAGCTACCACATTTTAGGCAGCCCACACTGGGGACACCATTCCTGTCTCTGTGCCTTTGTCCATGATCATTCCTCTCTCTCCCTTGACCACCTCTCAAACTCCTCCCCATCCTCCAAGGCCCAGCCTATTTGTCACCCTCTCTGGCTGTCCAGTGTTGGTCCTCACCGAGCTTTGAGCACTGTGCCATCAGAGTACTGTCACGGTGGACAGGTCTGTCTCCCTTGAGGGTCAGGGACTGTGCATTCCACAGTTACCTATCCTGTGGGCCTTGCAGAGTGCTTGCTTGCACATAGTAGCACTCAGTACACCTCTCCTGACAGAACATTGGTTCTGGAGGGTGATTAATCCTGTAGATGCATGCTGCTATGAAAGACCAAACCACCGGTTTGAAAGCAGAAAGCTTGGGAGAGGTGATTTGAGGAATTCCATTGTGATGTCTAAGGAGGCAAGAAGCATGGGTCTGAAGGGAAGGAGAAGAAAATGAAGAAGTTGTGTGTTTGAGTCTGTCCGCTGGTTAAGACTTTATTGTATTTCATAAAAAGATATTGGTAGTGCTAAAAAAATCATTATCATAGTTAGGACTTGAAAGACTTGAAATAAACATTTCAATTTAGAATGACTGCCACTTAATTGAACACCTTGTCTGTCCAGACTCTGTATTTTTACCTATATTATATTTAAGCCTAACAACTCTACTTGTTAGGTATATTTACCCCTATTAGTTGAAAAAATTGAGGCTCAGAGAGGTTCAGTAATTCACCCATGATCACACAGGTATAAAGGGAGTAGAATAAGGATTTTTTAAGACTTAGAGTACAGATCTGATTCTAACACCTGATTCTTTACACAAACCTGTATTTACCCTGGAAAGCGGAAATATGCTCCGGATCTATGTATGAATTCATCACATCTTCAACTTTTTCTCTCATCAGAAATATCATAGGATTAACAATAGCTGATGAAATGGACCGAGGTTTGTGTCAGTTTGCCCTCCTTCACTTCCCTTGCTTCTGGTTGGTACCCAAATAGAAAAGAAAAAACAACGAAGTGGAAAAGAAAATAGGCACAAAAGGAGTGGGCTGACTAAGGGAAGGAAGAGAAGCAAAATGCCCAAGGAATCCACAGATGGCTAATTGTATCTCCTTCAACATGTTTTTCAAAGATAGTATTCTACTTAGTCCTCATAACAGTACTGGGAATATATAATAGTAATCCCATTTGCTAAGTGAGGAAGAGGACTCTCAAGAAGCTTAAAAGCTTTGACTTAGTTGGAACAACTAATAAAGGGCAGGGCCAGAATTGAAACTCAGGTGCTCATTCTCCCAAACCAACTTTTGTTCTACCTACCAGGTGCACTGATACCCCGGCTCACAGCACAGTGCATGCCAACCAGTTATGTTGGAATATATGAATGGTAATAACCAGTCTTTATTGCACTTACCCTGTGACAGGTACTCTACAAAATGCTTTGCATAAATTGTCTCTTTTGATTTTTGTCACAACCCTATGATGCCAGAACTGTTAATAGTCCCACTTCACAGAGAAAGAAACTGAGGCACAGAGAGATTTAAGTCACTTGCTTAAGTGGCAGAGCCAGGATTTAAGCCTGGTTCTGATGACTGCCAAGGCTTTGCTCTTGAAAGTGGATAACACCCTTTTGTGTCTTCTAATCATGTAGCATCTTCCAGTGATCTCCCCTCTCAGAGAAGGCCAGTGCTATCTTCCTTTAGGGCTGGGTTCAGTTGGGTACAATCTTATATAGCAGGACTCCTCAAAAGTCTTTTCTCCAGATTAGGAAAGAAGTGACAACAGCCCACTTGGAAGACGGAAGAGAAAGATAAGAAACAGCGCACAGAATCATAGGGGAAGGGAGGGAAAACTGAATGGGAAGTCATCAGAGAGGGAGACAAACCCTGAGAGACTCTTAAGTATAAAAAACAAACTGAGGGTTGCTGGAAGGGAGGTGGGTGATGAGCATTAAGGAGGGCACGTGATGTAATGAGCACTGTGTGTTTTATGCGACTGATGAATTATTGAAGTCTACATCTGAAACTAATGATGTACTATATGTTGGCTAATTGAATTTAAAAAAAAAAAGAAAAAAAGGGAAAAAAAAGGAAAGATGGTTGGTGGCTTGTTTATCTTTAGTCAGAGCTAATTAATATCACCTTTTGCAAGCCTGGGGCTAAGTGGTAGATATTTCCTTGTATTTCATTTGAATTGTTCACTGAGCAGAATTCTGAGATGAGACTTTATGCAAGCAATGACCCATGCAAAATTGCAGGTTCTCTTTTTCATCCTGTTCGTGGGTTCTACTAGCTCAGGATAATCCTTTTATGGGTTTTTTTTCCCCAATTATTTTTATTTTTATTTATTTTATTTTTAATTTTTATTTTTTTAGTTTTCTGTTTTGTTTTGTTTCTTTTTTTAAATTTTATTTTATTATGTTATGTTAGTCACCATACAATACATCATTAGTTTTTGATGTAGTGATCCATGATTCATTGTTTTCGTGTAACACCTAGTGCTCCATGCAGTACGTGCCCTCCTTAATACCCATCACCGGGCTAACCCATCCCGCCACCCCCCTCCCCTCTAAAACCCTCAGTTTGTTTCTCAGAGTCCATAGTCTCTCATGGTTCATCTCTCCCTCCGATTTCCCCTCCTTCATTTTTCCCTTCCTTCTCCTAATGTCCTCCATGCTATTCCTTATATTCCACAAATAAGTGAAACCATATGATAATTGACTTTCTCTGCTTGACTTATTTCACTTAACATAATCTCCTCCAGTCCCATCCATGTTGATGTAAAAGTTGGGTATTCATCCTTTCTGATGGCTGAGTAATATTCCATTGTATATATGGACCACATCTTTATCCATTCATCTGTTGAAGGGCATCTTGGCTCTTTCCGCAGTTTGGCTATTGTGGACATTGCTGCTATGAACATTGGGGTGCACATGGCTCTTCTTTTCACTACATCTGTGTCTTTGGGGTAAATGCCCAGTAGTGCAATTGCTGGGTCATAGGGTAGCTCTATTTTTAATTTTTTGAGGCACCTCCACACTGTTTTCCAAAGTGGCTGTACCACCTTGCATTCCCACCAACAGTGTAAGAGGATTCCCCTTTCTCCACAACCTCTCAACATTTGTTGTTTCTTGCCTTGTCAATTTTTGCCATTCTAACTGGTGTAAGGTGGTATCTCAACGTGGTTATGATTTGAATTTCCCTGATGGCTAATGATGATGAACATTTTTTCATGTTTCTGTTAGCCATTTGTATGTCTTCTTTGGAGAAGTGTCTGTTCATGTCTTCTGCCCACTTTTTGACTTGATTATTTGTTTTTTGGGTGTTGAGTTTGAGAAGTTCTTTTTTTTTTTTTTAAGATTTTATTTATTTATTTGACAGAGAGAGACACAGCGAGAGAGGGAACACAAGCGGGGGAGCGGGAGAGGGAGAAGCAGGCTTCCCGCTGAGCAGGGAGCCCAATGTGTCCTTGATCCCAGGACTCTGGGATCATGACCTGAGCTGAAGGCAGACACTTAACGACTGAGCCACCCAGGTGCCCCTTGTTTGAGAACTTCTTTATAGATCTTGGATACCAGCCCTTTATCTGTAGTGTCATTTGTAAGTCCCGATTATTTTTAAATTTAAATTCAATTAGCCAAGGCATAGTACATCATTACTTTTTGATATAATAGGGTTTTTTAAAAAAAATATTTATTTGAGGGGAGGGGGAGAACACAGAGGCAAAGGGAGAGGGAGAAGCAGACTCCCCACTGAGCAGAGAGCCCAATGTGGGATTTGATTCCAGGAGCCTGGGATCCGTGACCTGAGCCAAAGGCAGATGCTTAACCGACTGAGCCATCCAGGTGCCGCCTTTTGGGGTTTTTATTTCTGTTTTCAGAAAAGTTCCTGGGAGGGAATTTGAAGAGATGTAGTGAATGTGGTGATGACTATCCCCAGTCATGGGACCTCTAGGTTTTTGCCCCTCCAACCTCACCCCACCTTCATTTTTTAGCTTTTCCTGGCCCACAGCTTCTTGAACTTTCAATGTCCTTGTCTGCCTAAGGCCTTGAACTGCCTTATCGAATAGTTCTCTCATCTGCCAAATTGGGCTGGGGCCGGGGTGGGGGAAATGGCAGCAAATAGTAATTAATAATAGCAACACAACAGCTGCCCTAACCCTGATGTGTGTTGGGTTTCTTACTCTTAAGATAAGATTGGCTCTAGCCCCATTCCATCTCAGTAGATATCCAGTAGACTCCCCAAGATTTTTGGGCATTCCCTGGGTGGGGTATGGGCTCTCAGTTTCATGGCCCCCTGTGCTCTAAGATCCTGTGTTTGCAGAATCGGCTGCTTCTGAGACACTAGTCATTTTATTTAATTATACCTGGTAGCAGCACTGGTATCTGTCTTTCTATGTAAATGTGGTGGCTAAGTAGTTAAATCAGTCAAAATTGATGTACCAAATAGTGTCTAACCTCATGTTGTCTTGTATCTACCTGAATCTTGAGTCTGCTGCTCCTGCCTTCAAAATAACACATCATATTTATTGAGGCTTTATGATGGGTTAGGCACTGGGTTGATCACTCACCTATGTGATCACGTTTAACCCTCAAAGTGATCCACCAAGATAAGAGTTTTAATTACCATTTTGCAGATGAGGAAACAGTAATTGAAATCACATGGCAAAGAAGTATAGGAACTGGTATTGGAAAGACTGCCTAATTCCAAAGTTTTAGCTCTTGCATTCCCCATACTGCTTTGAGGGCTGAGTTTGCTGTATTCTGACTTAGCTCCTGGAGTGGAGGCAGATGTTCTGTTTGGTTCCATCTCTTCTTATGTCTTAGTATTCTGGTAGGTGCTGGGGCATGGTTGTCAATGAAATCTGAGGACTTTGTTCTTTAGATAGAGAACAGAGCCCTTTATCCCTTTGTATGGAGTCTTCCAACCTCTTCCTGAGTTCTGTCCATCACAATGTGCCCTTCTAGAAGCCCACTGATCCTTACAACACCCCCTCCTTGGGCATGACTGCTGCCATAGATGATTAAGGTAAGGTGACCTTCACATCATTGCCAAACCATGATCTTAGTCTGTTGGTGTATTTTAATGTATTTAGTGTATTTTATGTCAATTAACACAGTCTGTACCTCATATTCTTGGCAATATATGCCTGACTTACTGAAAAGGTGTATCTCAGTTCAAATGTTAGTCTTTCTCAAGAAGGCCTTCTCCTACCATCCAAAATAAAGGTGAACCCCTCTACTGCCTAGTTACTTTAACACATTTAGGTGATTCATTTAAATCATATATTTATTCCAAATTGAAATTATCTGTATGATTCCATTTATATGAAATGTCCAGAGAAGGTGAATTTATACGGATAGAAAATAGATTCGTGTTGGACTGAGGCTGGGGTGGGAACAGGGATTAACTGTAAATGGGCATGGAGGATCTTATTGTGTGGATGAAAATGTTCTAAAACTGATTTATGGTGATTGTTGTATCACTCAGTAAATCTACTAAAACTTACTGAATTGCACACTTAAAGTGGGTGAATTTTGTGATATGTAAAATATACCTCAATAAAGCTGTTGGGAAAAAGAAAATACCCTGTTCAACTAGTTCACCTTATAACTGTCTGGCATTCTTTGATCAGGGTGTAAGCCTGTGAGGGCAGGGCCCTTGTCTGTCTTATTCACCACTCTGTCCCCAGCAACCGGATCAGCATCTGGCACCTAGTAAGAGCTCAGCACACATTCAGGGAATGAGTAAATAAACAAACTAGCAATCTTCACCATATTTCAAGTACTCAAATGCCGTTGTTTGAGCCTGTGGAAGGAGATAGGCTCAAAACAGAATCAATAACAAACTTCAGATCTACAAGTCATACGTCAGAAGATAAACAGGTGGAACTGGCAAAACTCCCATTCTCAATGGGTATGCCAGATTGTCTGCTGTTAACTTCACATCTTTTTTGTCTGCTTCTGCATCATCTTTTTTTTTTTTTAATTTTATTATGTTATGTTAGTCACCATACAATACATCATTAGTTTTTGATGTGGTGACCCACGATCCATTGTTTTTGTATAACACCCAGTGTTCCATGCAGTACGTGCCCTCCTCAATACCCATCACCGGGCTAACCAGTCCCCCCTCCCCCCTACCCTCCTGCATGATCTTCATCATTGCATCATTCCTACAGAGAAGTCTGCAAATATATTTCCCAGAATTCTTCACCAGGATGGCTCTGCGCTAGATTCTGTAAACCCGCATGAAAATTGAAGGGTGGTAGGGTAGAAGTCACTATTCTCTGGCACAATTGTAGGCAGATGGGAAGGAGGCAAAGGTAAGGTTTGCAGAAGCTTCCAAGTGATTTCTTGTGAACCACCTACTACAGAGAGCTGAGATTGTAGTTTCTGTCCAATTCTTGAGCTTTGTAGCACCTCTGGGCAATCTCCCATTTCACTTGATTTGAGCTGTGGACAGCGGAGATTGGTGGCAGCCATTTTCCTGGTCACTTCTTGATTTCATGAACTCTGGCAGCTGCTACCCTGATCTTTGCTCAGATCATTCTGTTGGTTACATGAGAGTCTATTCCCTATATTAAAACCTTCCCTATTTGGAACACCTGGAGGAGTCTCTTTTCCTGGTTGAACTCTAACTGATACAATGGGTATAGAATATAATCTTTAAAATCGCCAAGGTGGATGATGGTGGAAGGAGAAAAGGGTAGAGACTCTGGGTCCTTTTTTAGATTCCAGTTGGCCACAAAAGGCACATCCGTCATTTATCCCTGGGCACCTTGGATCTTGAATGAAAAGGTCTCCTTCCCTTTTCCCATAATGACCTCTGTCTCTTTCTTCTGTTTTCTGTGTTATGGTTTTTGTGAGTGGTTCCTTTCCTCCTGTCTCTCCTCACCAACTCCCAGAAGCCATCAACATACCTTTCCTCAGAGCACTGATTTATGGAACTTGGCCAGCTCTCTTGCCTTTGCAGTCTTGATAAAATCTTCCAGTTGCCTGGTTACCCTGAGGGAGCATAGCTCATGCCAGGCAAGATTCCCCAAAGCAGGACACATTCAGCCTACTCACCAAACTCCCCAAATCTTGTGCCAGACTCTTAAGAGTCAAGAACTTAGATTTGCTGCCTAGAAAAAGATATTGGACAACCTGTTCTTTTCCTTCCAATAACAACAACAACAAAATCAGGCCAAGACATCTTTTAATATGTATTCTGCCAAAGTGTACTGCTTTGGTTTAATTCGAGTCTTAACTACCCTTGGTAGTTTCTGAAGCCTTAGTAGAAATTGGTCAGGGAGAACTATAGGTTTTTCACTGTTGGTGGATTAGCATCACTCAGGTTCTCTTATCTGCAATCCAGAACCTCATAAAGCCCTTAGCCATTTCTGACTAGATGTAGCTTACATTAGTAGCCTGACACCCATCACTGGGGGGCCTGGAGTTAAGTCACACTCCCAGACTTGATGTTTGAGTGGCAAGGATGAGCTCTGCCTATATGAGGGGCTATCCAGTCCTGGTACTTTCTGACTTAGTATTAGGCTTTGCCAGAATTGGGCATTTGCCTCAACCTCTGCCCTGTAGTTATCTGGCTATCCTGCCTTGTATTATCATCTCTCTCCATCACTGGGGCCTGACTTAAAGTCTATCTCTATGGTTGGGATTTACACCCAGTTCGGTTTCTCCCCTCCCTGTTTGAGATGGTGATAGAGAGGTACTGATATCTCCTTCTTGAATCACCCCTTCCCAAGTTACTTGCTTAAGTCCTACCAAGAATGTATGGATCACTAGAATTGCCATCACCTATATATGCATGTCCCTCAATGCCAACTTCTTCCATATCAGTACTCCATCATCCCCTGTCCTCTCTCCTCCACTATCATATTCCACCAATGGCCTTGCCTAACTCAATGCAGAACCTGTTAGACTCTGAGTCTTGGACCATCTGTTAGCTCTTGTCAGAACCGGCCTCTTCATTTGAACTAACTGAGATTCAGCAAGCACTCAAGGATCCTTTCCTAGGTGCTAGTAAGTCACATTTCCTACATCCAGGGGCTCACAGCATTACCCACAACAGTACTTCTCCGCCAGCTGTCTGGCCCACATTACTGAGAGTCTACCATGCATTGCATCCAAGTTTCCATTCCAGTAGGGTAGAATTTCTCATAGCTGGAGGGAAGATCAAAGGCAATGAAGAATGAAATCTTTTTGTTAGTTCAGGCAAAATCAACACTGGGGTCTGAATTCTCCAGGTAATAATATTTTCATTTGCCTGGGAGAAATCTATGGAGCCTTAGAATGCCTTCCTATTCACAGAGGCGAAGGGAGTTTTCAGATCTCTGGAGAGTCCTAGTCTGATGGAAATATAAATGCAACGATGATAATATAAGATCCATTACAGGTGTACGGATAACTTAGGGAGAGCCTTAAAAGCTGAGTTTTTGATGGTTTGTTGCTTTAGGCAAAACTAGTGCCACACCTAACAGTGATGGTAATAATAATGATAATGCTAGAAAGGAATCCAGAAGAAAGGCCTTCACTGTGCTACTGAGATGTGTCAGTCACTGTGGAAATGAAAACATCAGCTACTAGAAGGATTCCCTGCTGCAAATATTGAATACCCTGGGCATGGATAGGATAGTTTGTTTCTTGTAAAGGATATGAGAGAGATTTTTTAACCACCTCTGGCTTCAGTTTTTCTCTTTTCTCTGAAAAGCTATAAGCTTTTCATGCTATAAGCTGCCTTTCTTTATAGAACTATGAAAATCTCCTTCAGATGCAGTCAAATTTTATTGCCAAAGGCAGAGGATAAATTGGGGGAAAACACATCTCTGTATTCACTAAACCTGCATTCATACAACAGATTCTACTGTTTATAACTATTTACTCCACCAGCTCTGGAAATGGGTAGAAGTGTAGGGGTATGTATCAGGAGATACTGCCACATGGAAACAAACAAGGAGTGCATATGTCCAGCCTTTGTTCTCTGGTGCTGAGCTCCCTCAGTTTCCCCACGGGGACTGATCAGCCTGATGACGTGTAGGAGTGCCACTGATGGACATATGCACAAAGTGTCCTGGAAACCTCTAAAGGAAGGCATGCTAATTTGGACTGATCTTATCATAAGCTTAAAAAAAATGGCAGAAAATACTGGGTCCAGTAGACTCATACTTATTTTAAACTAACAGTATGTTATCAACATATCTTTGCAAACAGTGACTTTCAGTTCCACAGGCCCCCATGGGCATTGCTAAGGGGGTTTATTGGTAGAAATTCTCCAATTTCATCTTCACTCTGGATACCAGTTTCATACTTAAAGTCTGTAAGCAGCAAAGAGGATCTTCCTCCATGGAGTGTCTTGTATGTACCTAATAATCCAAGACTGTCGGTAAATGAACAATACAGTTCTCAGAACAGAGATGTGGTGGGCTAGAACTTGCTCAGATAGTATTTTAAGGACCTGAATAAAGGGAATCCATTCATTTATTCTAAGAAAATATGTTACTTTAGAAGAATTACTAATACTTTTTCCAGTCACATATCCTTAATGCTAAGTAGCTAGCAGAACTTCTTGGACATGTAATAGTCATGTTCCTCAGAGAAACTCAATTGCTATTTGGAATTCTGTGGTTATCCTGTCTCTCATCATTTATTGATGAATGCTTTTGGCAGCAGGAACATTCCTTATAATGTAAGAATTTAGGTTTCAATAAAAAGAACACATATAAATCTGGAAAATAACCTGGGAGTCTTTTTCCTTGGGAAAATTCATTCACAGTGAGACCCCTAGAAAGGGCAATTCTGTCTGGAGAAGGTCTAGAGCCAGAAAAACTCATAGTGAAGCAGAACGGTGGCTTGACTAACTGACCAATGTCCTTTACATTGGAACTTCCTTTCCCTGCAGACTATCTGGTAGCTCTTTAGGACTTGAAAAGCTCAAAGTTCCCTCTAACATTGCCACCTTCATTTACCATCCTTGGGGTCCAGTCCACCCAGAGGGAGGACCCAGGCTTTCTGGATCCTGTATGCACCCTGACCACCAGCTCAGGTGCTGGACTTAGCAACAATAGCAATAATGACAACCAATAGTAATTGCTAACATTTATGAAGCATCTACTATGTGCCAGGTATTGGGAGAGGTGCTTTTCAAACTCATTTAATTCTCACAATGATAATATGAATTAGGTATTGTTTTTATCCAAACTCTACAAAAGAGGATATGAAGGCACAGAGGGATAAAACAATTAACAATTAACCTTGGGATTCAAACTATTTGAACCTGGTCTTTTTTTTAATTTTTAAATTTAAATTCAATTAATTAACATATAGTATATTATTAGTTTCATAGGTAGAGTTCAGTGATTCATCAGTTGCGTATAAAACGCAGTGCTCATTACATCACGTGCCTTCCTTAATGTCCATCACCCAGTTACCCCATCCCCTCACCCACCTCCCCTCCAGCAACCCTCAGTTTGTTTCCTATAGTTAAGAGTCTCTCACGGTTTGCTCCTCTCTGATTACTCCCCATTCAGTTTTCCCTCCCTTTCCCTATGATCCTCTGTTTTGTTTCTTAATTTTCATCTATGAGTGAAATCATATGATAATTGTCTTTCTCTGATTGACTTGCTTTGCTTAGCATAATAATACCCTCCAGTTCCATCCACATTGTTGCAGATGGTAAGACTTCATTTTTTTGATAGCTGAGTAATATTCCATTATATATACACACCACATCTTCCTTATCCATTCATCTGTTGATGGACATCTGGGCTCTTTCCATAGTTTGGCTATTGTAGACATTGCTGCTATAAACATTGGGGTGCAGGTGCCCCTTCGGATCACTATGTTTATATCCTTTGGGTAAATACCTTGTAGTGTAATTGGTGGGTCATAGGATAGCTCTGTTTTTCACTTTTTGAGGAACCTCCATACTGTTTTCCAGAGTGGCTCTACCAGTTTGCATTCCCACCAGCAGTGTAAAAGGGTTTCCCTTTCTCCTCATCCTCACCAACATTTGTTGTTTCCTGACTTGTTCATTTTAGCCATTCTGACTGGTGTGAGTGAACCTGAGTCTTAACCACTATACACTATTTTCTCTGAAATTTTGGCATGATTTGGAAAGGCAATTTTTAAAAAGTTTACCTTTTTTTCTGTTACAAAATTTATATTATTATTAAAAAATTGAAAGCCAGAGAAACAGAAAGTAGGGGAAAAATATGGGCTACTATAACAGAAATATCATAGCCTGAGTGACTTAAACAGGAAACATTTATTTCTCACAGTTCTGGAAGCCGGAAAGTCTAAGATCAAGGCATTGGTTGATTTAGTGTCTGGTGAGAGCCTGCTTCCTGGCTCATAGACAGCTGTGCTCTCACTATGTCCTCACATGGCAGAAAGAGTGAGAGAGCTCTCTGGGCTCTCTTTTAAAAGGGCACTAATCCCATTCATGAGAGGGATCTGCCCTCATGATCTAAACACCTACTAAAGGCCCCTACCTTCTAGTAGCAATACCTGGGGGGTTAGGATCTCAACATACGAATTTGGGCGGAGGGACACGAACATTCAGCCAATGATAATGTCTCATAGTCTTACCACTCTGATAACCCATGGTTAGTATTTAGGTATATTTCTATCCAGCCTTTTCCCTATATAGAATTCTATTTCCAGTTCTCACGTAGTTGTGATCATTCTGTACTGAAGACTCTGCAGACTGCATTTTCCCATGTTATAGATGTCGTAAATGTCACTTATAACAGCTACATATTATTGACCTAATGAATACAACATGATTTTCTTGACTGTTCCCCTCTTTTTGAACATTTAGAACCTTTTCTTTTTATGTTTTATAGTGTTATGGATTATTTCCTTTAGGAAAGATAGTCTTAGCTGTCTAGAGTCAAAGGGGAATACCCACAGAGAAGACGAGGAGAGAAAAAGAAGCTATCTTTATGGTACTTCCTACTTTCCGTAAGAGACAATCCCACAAGAAGCACAGGGAAGGGCTGGGAAGCCACGAGGCCTGAATCCTCCCCTAGGTGATTCCTCCCTACATACACTCACTCACCTTGACCTGTTGCTCTCTACCACTGCCTGCTTTCTCTCACTCCTCAGGCTCAAGCACGTGGGGGTTGGAGAGAGGTCTTCTAGAGTTTTGACAATTTCAAGGGGCATCATGACACTGACAACCTTTTCAAAAAGTAAAGTTTAATTGACTAGAAAACAATGTTACCTATAACACTGTGGTTTAGGAAGGCAGGAGTGCCAGGGGCTTAGTTTATGGGGAAGCTTAGGGTGGAATAAGGAGTTTTCTGGCTCTGGTTACCAGCTATATCATTTTCAGTAAGCCGGCCTTTCTGGGCCTCTGTTTCCTTATTTGAATATGGTAGGGCAAGGGCTAATATCCCAGCACATATCTCAGTTGGAGACTCCCCCAGTCAGGGTCACATGAAGCCTACTGGAAACACCAAGACACCATTTGCTGTGTGGGACAAGGCATTCTCCTAGGGCCTGCCAGAGCCCACTTGAGTCTAGGACCTACTTGAATGGTGCCTCTGTTGACTTGCTTTAAGACCCAGAACAAAGAGTTGGTGTTAGGTAGAGATCCTAAAAAGGCACTAAACCCATACCATAGAAAAGAGGAGTGTTCTAAGTGCAAACTTGTTACCAGATTCAGTACTAGAAATCCCCATGCTTCCTGTCCATCTCCCTGCTTGGGATTGGTCCTGCATGTCTATGTGTCTTCTGTATTCTCACTCAGGAATAAGAATCTGGCCACACACAGGTCCCATTCTGCTCCTTCCATTTGGCTCCTGATTTTGGTTTTGACATTATGTCTCTATCTCCTACAACTACCTTTTAGCTTCTTTCTCTGATTTCTTGCCCTTTACAGCATATGATCATCTGGAGTTTTGTGTATTACATACACTTAAAAGCCCTTTTATTTATGTCAGGTTCCTGGAGCCCACAGTGTGTTAGGAAGAGCACTGGGCTGGGAGTCAGAAGAGCTGTGTTCTAGTCTTGGCTCTGCTGCTTACCCGTAAGTTTCTCAACCTTTTTGGTCTCCCCACATAAGACTTTAAGGAAGTAAGAGTGGGTTCCTGGAGACAATTTCCCTGGTCCCAGAATTCTGGTATTTGGTGGGCAGGGATGAATTCTGAGCTTGTTAGAGAAAGAGAATCTTATAAGAAATCACAAGGCAGGGAGAGAAGGAGAGGATGGGCCAGTATGGGACTACACCTCCACCACACTCCAATGCTGGAGAAGTTTGGAGCAACACAGGAGAGTGGAGAGTCTCATATAAACCCCCCTAAGTGAGCAGTCTCCTTCCTGACATCCCACACAGGGCTGTAACTCACTCAAAATTGTATTGAGACGATAAACTGCAAAGAGCTCCTCTTGAAGAATTTATGAGGGGTCTGAAAGCTGTATATTTGCTCTAGAGACATCTATTGTTTGTTTATAATGTGTGCATGTTTAATTTGCAATAAAACTGGGAGGCACTACTGTACAAATAGGCAGCTCATCTACCCTCAAGTGCTGTCTCAGAAGAAGGAAGATGGGAGAGGGGACATTCAGGGTAAATCGATCTCTTTGGCCTGTAAGTGGAAAGATTTTGAGTTTTTGCTTCATACTTAAAGGGCTGTCCTATTGTGCCTGTGGGATGGGTGGCCCTCTTCCTGGGGGTTTCTGAATGTCTTCTTATTCCCAATATTCCCTTACCAGGTAGGGTTCCACACCCCTGAATCCTCCCCTAGGTGATTCCTCCCTAGATGTTGGGTCTACGGGTAAGTGATGGGGACTCAGACCAGTGATCCTAAGGATACTTCAGGTCCTGCTAGCTACCTGAGGACAAAAATTGGGGAAATGGGAGTTTGGATAAAACTGGTACCACCCTGGTAGGGGAAGGAAGCCTAAGTAGGATTCTGAGGACCATATGGGGTCCAGGTCAGGGGGTGAGAGAAGGGAGAGGCAGCCCAGGGGAGGAGCGGAAGCCACCGAAATTTGCCAAGAGTCTCATATGGTAGGTTTGGTGCAAGTGATTTAAATATGGGACCTCTTTTGATGTACTTAGAAACTCTGGGAGATTGGGATTATTTTCATTTTACACACAGGGAAGCTGAGGTACAGAGAGGGTCAAGTTCACACAGTCAGTAAATGGTGGAATCAAGCTGTCTGACTCTAAAAGTCATTGCTTTGAGTGAATGTGACATATGGCCTTATTGTGATTGGTCTTATGAGAAGATCAGCTTCTTTGTGCATCAGGATGAGAGACTCAACTTTTATCCCTAGGAAGGGCTCCTAGATGCTGTGTTAGAAAGCTAGACCCTTGGGAAAGAGTGTAGAATCTTCATGTCTTCATTAATAGGAACGCTTGATGCTTCTTAGAGTGTGGTTCTACTATAACCCTTTTATAAAAAGGCACAGTACTCAGGTTCAGTTATATTTGTTGAAGACCTAAAGGGGACTGTGAGCCCCTGTGTAATGGTATTGGGCATCTGTGTCCTACATTCAGTTCCATTTCAATGAGAAAATGTGTTTCCCACTTAGAATCTAAGCACCATGACATCAAGGACCTTCTCTACTTTTCACCCTTGGTTTCCTAGCATCTAGCACATGTGCCACATACTTACTCAAGTAATACTGCAGAATGAAGGAAGAAAGGCCAAAGACATAATTCTTTTTTATTTTTTAAAAATTTTATTTATTTATTTATTTTGAAAGAGAGAGTTTGTGAGTGAATGGGGGAGGGGCAGAGGGAGAGGGAGAGAAAAAATCTCAAGCAGACTCCATGCTGAGTGTGGAGTCTGATATAGGGCTTGATCTCACAACCATGAGATCATGACCTGAGATGAAATCAAAGAGTTGGATGTTTAACCAACTGAGCCACCCAGGTGCCCCTGAAGACAAAGTTCTTTTGGAAGCTGCAGACTTCCTATGCCATGCATGGCTCAATGATTTCTTCCTTAGGCTTTGATGCTGGGACTGGAGATGCCACATTTTATAGATCATTTGCCACACTAGAAATTCTTATTTCAAAATTGCATTATAGACCCTCAGACTTTCTCTGGGGTCAGCTGGAATAATCCCCTTCATAGTGCCTGGGGTAGGGGGCTGAAACCCCTCCCTATCAGGACCTATGTCCTTCACTGGTTCATTCCCACCGCAAACCTATATAGATCTCATGTCTATTGTCTGCATCTGGGAGAGCCTGACAAGACCAGATGCAGTTGAATTAGAACATTTGGAAGCACTAGGGTCCCCAGGAAGGAGTGGCTCACTCTTATGGGGCTGTCCAGGAAGACTGAGCAAAGGAAAGTTTAGCCTGTTCAGTTCCTAGAGGGATCCTCCTGCCTAAGGTTCAGTGCGACTGTGGGTGATGATTTATTCCACTGGCTGCCCACCATCATGAGTCTGAATGATAGTATTTACCAAGAAGGCATTTTCTTCCTGACCATCCACTTTCCTTACAGGTTTCTCTTTCAAGCCACCAAAATTTATCTCTTTGATATAGAGCAATGATAGCATCTACCTTGATACCCTGCAGTTTCCAACACTAACAGTTTCGAAGTTCTCTTATCTGTCTGTTCTCTGCTCTGCAACCCCAACTCCTATGATCCTTTGGTGGCAGGGATAGTCCACACCCACAAGGCTGATGGAAAGGATTAGGTACCCTCTTCAGGTTGCCTTTGTATCATGGCTTCCCCAGATATCCCTAGATGGTACAATAGATTAGCAAGAGTAGACACAGAAACATGCTGTACAAATGCCTCAGAGGTTTTCCAGGGAAACATTGTCCAAGAAAGCTACCCAGGCAAAGTCCCTTGCCTCAAACTTTGAACTGGCAGTTGTTTGCCTTATGCAATGAGCTATTCACAAAAAGCTATCTGTTCTGTGAGCAAATGTTGGTTGTCCACTTTCCCTAGCCTTGGCAGGTTGGTGATGCACTCGGCCATTGCAGTTTTTTAATTCTTTTTATTTTTTATTTATTTATTTTTTGGTTTTTGTTTTTTTTAATTTTTTATTTAAATTCAATTTAATTTATTACAGTTGTTTTTAAAAAGCAACGTAGTAAAATACACGTAACATAAAATTTACTGTCTTCGTCGTTTTAAATGTACAATTAAGTACTGTCAATTACATTCACATTGTTGTACAACCAATCTCCAGAACTCTTTTCATCTTGCAAGACTGAAACTTTATCCTTTAAACAACAGCCCTCGATTACCACCTCTTCCCAGTCCCTGACAACCACCATTTACTTTGTTTCTATGAATTTGACTATTATAGGTACCTTATATAAGAGGAATCATACAGCATTTGTCTTTTGGTGTTGGCTTAGTATTATGTCCTCAAGGTTCATTCATACTGTAGTATGTACCAGAATCTCATTCCTTGTTAAGGTGGAGTGATGTTTCATCCTGTGGTGTGTGTGTGTGTGTGTGTGTGTGTGTGTGTGTGTTCATGTGCTGCATTTGTTTATTACTTCATCTGCTGATAGACATTTGGCTTCTTTCTACCTTTTGGCTATTGTGGGTAATGCTGCTATGAATATGGGTGTGTAAATATCTCTTTGAGAATTTGCTTTCAATTCTTTTGGAACCAGTCCTTCCACCAGACTCTTCTGCTTATCCTTCAATTCAGGGACCTTCTTGTCTCTCTTTTCTGGCCTCATGAGGGGGGCATTTGCTTTCCCTTGGTGTCACATAGGACCTCAGCCTGGCCCTCTTCCTATGTACCTTTTATCTTTTAGAGCAAAATGCCATCCTGGTGTACCCAGAGGAGAGCCAGAAGAGCTTTCCTTGAATCCAAGTCTGCTGTAGACCCACGTTGAGGAGGAATCTCAGCTCATCCTGGTTGACTCTTGGGGATCTGGGAACAAAATTGCCTTGTGATGTGGATGTCTGGGAATTGGGAATCTCCTTGAAATGCTTTAGGAGCAGCAGTTGTGACTGAGTGAGTAATTAGATTCTCTGCAAGCCAGTTGGAACCCTATTATCCCAGGCTGGGCCCAACTTGGAAAGACTCAGTGGTTTGACTTAGAATCCCAGAGGCCTGGATTCTTGTCAACACCCTATCAGGTTTTATTACTGCACATCTCACTCTAGCACCAAACTCCTTCTCTCCCAGTGTCTGGATCAGCCTTTGCTTCCAGGTGGGGCTGGGCACAGGCTAGAGGCATGAGCCATTTTTCCATTCCAGTGGACCTCAGGTGGCTGGTGGTACTGCTGCCACTGCTTTTGGAGAGCTTGCTACTCTCACCATCTCTTGTCTTGGGCTGCTGGTGCATTCATTAATTGATCAATTAATTAAATGAAATTTGTTGCATATCTCCCCAATGCCGGATCTCATGTATTCATAAGGTTTCTTTGATTACAAGTGTCAGAATCCAATTCAAGCTATTTTACATGCAAAGAGTGTGTTTGTCATAAAGATGGAGGGAAGTTTTATAGAACCAAAGGATAAGAATGCAACCAGGCCTCAGGAGGGGACTGGAAAAATCAGGCAATATCTGAAAAGCCATCATGAACCCAGAGGTGCTCTCATCTGGTCCCTAGTCTCTGCTTGAACATCTGTTTCATTCTTATTTCTTCGAAGACTGGCTTTCTTTGCATCTCAGTTCATGTGATAGGTGCAAGAGGCTGCTCCTGATGAGTTGGGAGCTCATCTGTGCAAAAGAGCAACACCATGCTGATGTTGGGTCTATCAGTCTCAGTTGCAACAGGAGAGAGAATCTGACTCATTGATTTTGAATTAGTATCTACCTTTTGTCTAATAAACAATGGCCAAAGGACTAGGGCTGTGAAGTACAAACACTTAGAGGATCACTCCTGGGAATAACAGGTCAATTTAAATGGTCACTGTGAATTGAAAGGTCTCTACTGCGTGCTGCCAGGTTTGTGGATTACAGAGGTAAGTACAGTAGAGCCCCGGTCTTCAAGTAGCCCACAGTTAAGGAGAGACAAATAAGTGTGTATTAAATACAATGAAATAAAACAGTAGTTGCCAACTGTGGATGAATGATTTTGTTCCCTTGGAGACAGTTGGGAATATTTGGAAACATTTTTGGCTGTCATAACTGGGGGAGAGGGAGTTGCTGCTGGCATTAATGGGTTGAGGCCAGGGATACTGCCAAACACTCTATGATACATAGGACAGCCATCACAAAAAAGACTTATCTGGCCTCAGATGTCAATGGAGCAGAGGTTGAGAAACTCTGAAATAAAATCACACACACACATCCCAGTGTCATCCTATGTGAAAAGTCATTACCTCCATTCTCATCCCTGAGCACAGAGCTGGGGTCTGGAGAAGACCTGTGTGGGGGAAAGCAACTGTTCTCAGCCCTGCCTGCTCGTTAGAGTTCCCCAGGAAACTGTGGGCTGCCCAACGTATACCTGGAGCCAAGCCCCAGTCCCATACCTTTTAGTCTAATTGGTAATGGCTTCTATTTGGCAATGTAAGAAGCCTGGGATATCTACTCAAGAGAACTGGATTAGACCATCCATAGAGTTCTTTGACTTTAGCAAGACCCTTCTCTTTCCAAGGTCTTCACTTTCAGATCTGGAAAGTAGAAAACATCAACTTCCCAGGACTGTTTAAAGTCTCCAGAGAGGTAGTGAATATGAAAGTGGTCTGCAAACCTAAAGCTCTAGAAAGGTATTATCACTAATATTAGAGCTGGCTCTTGGCCACACACTCTTCAGGTTTTCATTGTGTGCAAGAGATGAAAGCCTAGAAACTGGATGACTCACCCCAGAGGATGGTGTGCTGTTAACTCTGAGCATATTTAAGAAAGAGGAGAGAGCCCACGTCCCAGGATTTTAATTAGGTAGGGACTCCACAGTCACAGAGCTACAACACCTTCCCCCTTTAAATACAAAGTACTTATTTCAGGAAGAACTAGGGAGAGTGTTCAGAAAGGAATCTCTTAAATAGCCTGTGAATGAGGGCAGCGGCAGAGACCTTGGCAATGAATGAAATCCACAAGGTTCCGTTTTTAAAGCACACAGGGCCATGACAGTGTTTCATCAACAAAATGGTGCTGCTTAAGGGCCAGGACCCCTTGAGTAGGGTGAAGGCTCATGCTTTCCCTTGGGAAATGTCTGTCAGAAGCATTCATTTTATTCCACAGATACGTCTTCAGAAGTAAAGAGATTTCACATGAAATGAAAACAAAGTATATTTCTGACAGACAGGTAAATGCCCCTTTGCAAAGGCAGTAATAACATGTTTGTCAGGGAGGCGAGGAATCTCAAACTTATTTTTGATACAGATTCAATTGCTCCTTTAATCCGAAATAATCACTCCATAACTGTATGAAACAGAGCAGCCTAAGGATAATTGCCAAAATAGGGAAGAGGCAAACCCATTGTTTTCTATCTTGAAAGGATTTTGTCTGCCTTTCAAAAGAGGAATATGTAAGAACAGCTCACAGCTAGTGTAATGCCTCCTCGGCTTCTCCCTGCTGCAGACATGCTCGGGAGCCAGTCATCTATCACACCCCCAGGAGAATGGAAAGTACTCTTTTGTAATCACCACTATTCTCCTCAAAGTACACAGATTGAAACATCAAAAATTCATAGAATAATATATGTCAAAGATGGAAAAGATGCACTGGGGTCAGGGATCCTGTCTCCGGTGGTCCAGACGGCAGAGGTAATGATCATCCTTGACCCACACAGCACCTCACACTTGCTTTAGAGTGCTTTGCACATCAGTTTTTAGATGGAGGATGTTTACTCTTCCACAGCTTGTCTCTGGTGTTTGAGGCTGTTACTTACTCAAACAATTCCTCTTTCCTCCTCTCCAGATATTTCTTCTAGGGCTTTGAGACTCATGGATGAGCAGAAACAAGTCCAGGTCAATACTAGGACCATGTGAGCACATGGAAGATTTAGTCCATGGTCAGGGTAATGGGTGAAGACCAACAGCAGGAAATCACTAGGAGATTCTGACAGCTGTAGTAGGGAGATCCCCAAAGGGTCCAGATGTTTAGACTAGGAAATGCAACACTGCAATTACTTTCAAGTGTTCTTTGACCATTACTATATATTCCTGAAGTCTAATCTATGCTAGACCCTGTGCTAGGCTGGTCCTTGGGATATAGAGATGAATGAGACAGAAAAGGGACTAAAAGACCTAGTCCCTCCTTATAGGAGTTCACAGTCCTGTGAAACTAATAAACAGGGAGTTTTAAAATAATTGGACATACAGTGACAGAAAGATGTATGATGCATCATGGAGCACAGGGAAGTGGCATCTGATCCAGCCTGAAAATGGGGGTGCACAGTCATTAGACCCAAGTTAGGAAAAGTGGACAAGCACTTAAGGACCAATATGGGGAGAGAAGAAAAAAGAGGAAGAACCTCAACTACTTATAGGAGGGTGCCTTAGAAGGGGAAGGGGATCATATTGTATCCTTTTATGTGTTGGACCTTGTGAGCTTGTATGTGGCTTTGCTTCCATCTTCTATCCTATTGATGTAGGACTGATAAATACATTAATACCTGAAATGCTTGGCTCTAATTACTGAAACCTTCAAAACATAAGGAGTGGCTCTGTTAAAGAGCTGAATCACTGCAGGGAGAGGACTTACAACAGATGAAGGTGGTGTAATAACAGATTTAGTATCTATAATTATATGACCAAAGCATCCCTAAGACATGTAAATGTGGCAAAATTAATAAAAATTCAGTAAGCACTGGCTTATGTTCCATTTGGTGGAGGAAAGCAGATCTTAGCAGTGGTTTATAAATATGCTGCATTAAGAAAAAAAAAGTGTGGTCCCAGCATGGTTGAGTCATGAGCATGTAGAAATAGGAAGCCAGGGCCATAGTGTTAATTCATCTGGCCTGCCTTTGCACATGTGTAATGAGCCCCAGTTTTACTTTGCCTTCCAGTGAGTCCTACACTCCTGCCACAGCATGGAACTTTCTATTGATATTCTCTTCCTTGGCTGTTTTTCTTGATGTCTACTATGGCGTGGAGTTTCTACCAATAGCTTTTCCCTACTTTGGTGTCCATGACTTGATACTCTACTTGAACTCCTGTGATATTTCAAATGACTTGTCTTCACCTGAACTTGTCTGTGATTTGCACTTATTTATTTGGTATACAAATGAACAAATGAGGTAGTGACTGATTTCTGCTGGTGTTGTTGCTACCTAATTCCCTTGTTTATTCTGTTGCCCTTCTCACCATTGAGACTAGACGTTGGCCTTCAGGGAAGGGAGGCCATAGCTGAAATGGAAAGAAAAACAAAAACACAACAAATTATCTTGACATAAGAAATTAGTTTGGCAAAGAGGTGAAATACCGGTACTCTGAAAACTGTAAAACACCAATGAAAGAAATTGAAGACAACACAAAGAAATGGTAAGACATTCCATGCTCATGGATTGGAAGAACAAGTACTGTTAAAATATCTATACTACTCAAAGCAATCTACACATTTAATGCAATCCCTATCAAAATACCAACAGCATTTTTCACAGAACTAGAACGAATAATTCTAAAACTTGTGTGAAACCACAAAAGACCCCAAATAGCTACAGCAATCTTGAGAAAGAAAAACAAAGCTGGAGGCATCACAATTCTGGACTTCAAGTTATGTTGCAAAGTTGTAGTATCAAAACAGTGTGGTACTGGCACAAAAAATAGACACATAGGTCAATGGAGCAGAATAGAAAACCCAGAAATAAACCAACAACTCTATGGTCAATTAATCTTCGACAAAGCAGGAGAGAATATCCAATGGAAAAAAGACAATCTCTTCAACAAATGGTGTTAGGAAAATGGGACAGCAACATGCAGATGAATGAAACTGGACCACTTTCTTACACCATACACAAGAATAAATTCAAAATGGATTAAAGACCTAAATAGGAGACCTGAAACCATAAAAATCCTAGAAAAGAACACAGACAGTAACCTCTTGGACTTCAGCCATAGCAACCTTTTTCTAGCTATGTCTCCTCAGGCAAGGGAAACTAAAGCAAAAATAAATTATTAGGACTTCATCAAAATAAAAGGCTTCTGCAAGCAAAGGAAACAACTAACGAAATTAAAAAGCAGCCTATGGAATGGGAGAAGATATTTGCAAATGACATACCTGATAAAGGATTAGTAACCAAAATATATAAAGAACTTACACAACTCAACACCCAAAACCAAATAATCCAATTTAAAAATGGACAGAAGCCATGAACAGATATTTCTCCAAAGAAGACATCCAGATGGCCAACAGACAGATGAGAAGATGTTCATCATCACTTACCATCAGGGAAATGCAAATCAAAACTACAATAAGGGGATGCCTGGGTGGCTCAGTCAGTTAAGCGTCTGCCTTTCGGCTCAGGTCATGATCCCAGGGTCCTGGGATTGAGTCCCACACTGGGTTCCTTGCTCAGGTGGGAGCCTGCTTCTCCCTCTGCCTGCCACTCCCCTTCCTTGTGCTCTCTCTCTCTCTGGCAAAATAATAAATTAAAATCTTAAAAAAAAACTACAATAAGATATCACCTCACACCTGTCAGAATGGCTAAAATCAAAGACACAAGAAACAACAGATGATGGCAAGGATATAGAGAAAAGGGAACTCTTGTGCACTGTTGGTGGGAATGAAAACCGGTGCATTCCCACAGAGTACACTGTGGAAAACAGTATGGAAGTTCCTCAAAAAGTTAAAAATAGAACTACCCTATGATCTGGTAATCGCATTTCTGAGTATTAAAGACTACAAAAAGACTAATTCAAAGGGATACATGCACCCCTTTGTTTCTAGTAGCATTATTTACAGTTGTCGAGCTATGGAAGCAGCCCAAATGCTTATTGGTTGATAAATGGATAAAGAAGACATTTATATACCCGCACACCATGGAATATTATTCAACCATAAAAAGAGTGAAATCTTGCCATTTGCAACGATGTGGATGGAACTAGAGGGAATTATGCTAAGCGAGGTAAGTCAGTCAGAGAAAGACAAATACCATATGATTTCACTCATATGTGGAATTTAAGAAACAAAACAAATGAGCAAAGGAAAAAAGAGAGAAATCAAGAAAGAGACTTTAATTATAGAGAACAAACTGATGGTTGCCAGAGGGGAGGTGGGTGGGGGGATGTGTTAAATAGCTGAGGGGGATTAAAGGGTGCACTTGCTGTGATGAGCACTGGATGTTGTATGAAAGTGTTGAATCACTATATTGTACACCTGAAACTAATATAACACTGTATATTAACTAAAATTAAAGTAAAAACTTAAAAATCCAAAAAAAAAAAAAAAAAGAAATTGGTTTGGAATAATACTTGGTTAGCCTGTTCCCTTTTCTATTTCTACTAATATAGGGAAAAAGAAAAATCTCTCTACTTGAAGAAAGAGAAAAGTTGGGAGTGAAGGAAGAGAGTGTGTGCAGGTGAGGGTCATTGGGAAAGACTCCTCAGTTTCAGTTCCAAATTGGTTATAAAGGGTCTATCATCTCTAGAAAATATGGGGGATCTAAGAGTTAATGGAATGCTAGGAGATGATAGTTTTTTAGTAATTCCCATGCTGCCATGGGATGGGAAAGGGAATTAAAATATGGGTACTAGAGGCAGGGACGGCCTTAGACAACTTGCTGAGTTCCTGCTGCCCCAAGAAGTATGGGGGAGCAATTCCATTTTCTTATACTCCTAAGATGGACGTGGGAGTAGGTTGAGAGCATGTCAGAGATCCAGAAGATCCAGAAGGTGCCTCTTAGTCAGAACCAGAAAAAGCACTTTTCAAACATTTGTTCATTCATGCCTACTCACGTTCACTTTGGTAAAGCAAGTCACATGACAGAACCCAAGTTGGGGTGGAGGTGGAGGTGGGCTGGGAATATTCTCTGGCTTTTTAGTAGAAGAAATTGAAATGTCACAGTGAAAGGGAATGGGTCCAGGGAGGATGAAGAATTGGAGCTATTAATACAATCGACCACAGCAGGTAAGTGAGAAGATGATCGGGATGGAGCACTTGGTGAGCCATTTTTAAGTGACTGCTACATCAACTTATGTTGGACCACTTCAGAGCCAGGCTTAGAGCTCAGTAAGGGGCAGAAATGTTTCAGGAAAAGAATGGAATAGAATAAAAAGATGATGGTGGATGTACACATGGCCAGCTATTTGGCTTACTCTTGAATTGCTTAATACCTTGGGATAACTGCAAGCATGATGCCCCCAGTTGGAAGTATTGCATAAAGTTGCTTAAAAAGTGGATTCATGGGGCACCCGGGTGGCTCAGTCGTTAAGCGTCTGCCTTCGGCTCAGGTCATGATTCCAGGGTCCTGGGATTGAGCCCCGCATTGGGCTCCCTGCTCGGCAGGAAGCCTGCCTCTCCCTCTCCCACTCCCCCTGCTTGTGTTCCTGCTCTCTCTCTGTCAAATACATAAATAAAATCTTTAAAAAAAAAGTGGATTCATGTTTACCACCATAGGTAATTTAAGATACTAGATGTCACTAAGTTTTCTTTTTTTTTTGATTTTTAAAAAATTTTTTATTGTTATGTTAATCCCCATACATTACATCATTAGTTTTAGATATAGTGTTCCATGATTCATTGTTTGTGCATAACACCCAGTGCTCCATGCAGAACGTGCCCTCCTCAATATCCATCACCAGGCTAACCCATCCTCCCACCCCCCTCCCCTAGATGTCACTAAGTTTTCTAAATCCATTTCTCTTGTATGGCTGATGAGTGGTCAGCCAATCTATTGAAAACTGCATTAAGGTACTTTTGGGTACTTAAAGATATATAGGCTATTGGTATTTATATGCTATTCTATTGGTTAAATTTCTTGCTGGGAAATATTGTCTTTGATCAACACACTAAGTAGAATCAATGTAGTGGTCAGCATAAGTTAGGAGACTGGAATTCCATAGTAGCCTTCTGTCAAGCCTTATTCCTTTCATCCTTCTGTTGGCTTAGGCCCACTGCATTTATTAGCCAATCCTGACAGCAAGAATGAAATTTGTATTGTATCCACCCTACTCTGGATGGAGTTTATTAGTTACCTTTTGCAGAACTGCTATTCCAGGGAGATTGTTTGCTGGTAAGCACCTAAGCAATAGCATTTCCCATCCCAACCCTCTTAACAATTGTCTAGTGAGAGCCTTTCATTTTTAGACCTGTTCACTGTCTGGGCAGTGGGGTGTCACACAGCAAGTAAAGGGATTTAGAGTTGTATTTTCAAGACTTATTTCTAAGCAGCCCCACTCCATATCCACACCTCCTCTATCTTTGCCTGTTTGTAATCCAACCTCTTACATCCCTGAAATGTCTTTTCCTTCCACCTCATTTCTTTCAGCATTTGACCAAGCATGTCTTTTCCTGGCTCTCAGCTAGTCTCCTTCTGATTGATTCAGGCATGGCCTGGATGGACTTGGCATATTGGCCTTTTTTCCAGGGCCCTCACTTATGAAATACTGCATGAGCTTCCCTATATTGATGAACCCTTGTGTATGTCTAGGTGTGTATTGCTTCTCTGACTCCAGCCATGGAAAGATGACAGTCAGAAGACATTGAGGCTTCTAACTCTATCTGGGGCTCTGATTCTAGCCCCAGTCCAGTCAGCAAAATTAATGAAAACATCTTCAGTTCTGTCAGTTTCTCTCCCCTGGGGATTGGATAGATCTGTTCCCTGGGTCGTCCTGTGATTGGCTGGGGTCCTGCTGTGAAAGAACTGATTGGGCACAACTTGCTGCTGCTGCTACCTGCATGTCAGGTGTCACCTACCATCAGAATTTCCTCCCATCAATTTTCTCAATTCCCCAACTAGAGTCTCTTTGAGTTCTATGCTTTAGATAATCCAGATATGTCAACTAGACCAACCACTATAGCCAGGTTACTTCCCCAATGTCCAGCCAGATTAGTCCTAGCTTTGTCTGCCTCTACTCTGTTTGTGTTGCTAATGTTCCTCACTCTGCCCCTCCTGGAGAGATGACACTTGGTAGAGGGATGATCAAGCTGAGACCATGACATTATCCCTTTCCTGATTTACACTCATGATTCTATCAATAACAGTAGTGCAAAGCTTGAGCAGATGCCTCAGGGAAAGAATCAGAGCTGCAGGTGGAGAGGAAATCTGAAAATAAAAGATTGCAAAATATTTTCTTAAAAACCCCAATCTACAGAGATGATCACTCTGTAACATTTACTGAAATGTCAGTGTTCTCTAAAGCTTTCAAATACCCATCCTGGTGATTAAGAAATCAATAATTAACATGCAAATCTGAAAGCTCTAGGCAAATTGAATATTAATTACTGACTTCATAAGTGGAGGCTGCTCGGCAGTATGAAAATAGTTCTTGAAAATAGTTCAAGAAATACAAGGTTCTTGATGAATGACTTTATTTTTATTTCATTATTGTATTATAAACATTCCTGGTTTTTCAAAGACCAAAGAGAGACAGAGAAAGGGTGGTTTTGAATATTTAGTATATATCAGAGTGACAACTCCCTTCCCCCTCCTCCACTGAAATCCTTTGGGAATTGTCGGATAGAAGTTAAGTTCTATAGTTTCAGATTGCAAGGTGACCTGTGTCAGTTGGGAATCCAGACTAAAATAATGACTGGGATGGATGGTTAAAACAAGTCACAATTTCAGATCATCTCATTGCTCTATTATGCCTGTCTTGAATGCTTACCTGGGTACTACTTCCTTCATTTTAAAATACTTTTCAGCTTCTGCTCTCATTATTTCAGCCACTGTATTTTAGGGACCTTCTAACTTCACTTCTTGGTCTGGTATCTTGGCTTCCTTTCCTGGCTCGACCAGCTCTTGGTTCCTGGCACTCACTCTTGATCAGGTCTTCATTTCCGGGCACCTGGCTCCCTGCATGGTTGGTATTTCCTAGCATCCTCCCTGGGGCAATCTATATCTAAAAGTTTCTGCCCCTTTTGTGTCTAGTATTTGCTGATCGTCACCGCTTCAAATTTAACTTTTTAATAAAATTTTTGTTGAAAGGTAACATTCATTAAAAAAACACATGAATTTTAAGTAAGTTCCGTGAATTTCACCAAGGGAACACACCCATGTAACCACTAACCAAGTTAAGTAATAGAACATTAGCAGCACCCCTGGATACCCAAAGCCACCTTCTAGTCATTATTCCCTCTTTCCTTCTTTTTTTAAAAATTTTATTTTATTTTATTATGTGATGTTAGTCACCATACAGTACATCATTCGTTTTTGATGTAGTGTTCCATGATTCGTTGTTTGCATATAACACCCAGTGCTCCATGTAGTACGTGCCCTCCTTAATACCCATCACTGGGCTAACCCATCCTACCACCCCCTCTAAAACCCTCAGTTTCTCGGAGTCCATAGTCTCTCATGGTTCATCTCCGCCTCCAATTTCCCCCCCTTCATTTTTCCCTTCCTTCTCCTAATGTCCTCCATGCTACTCCTTATGTTCTACAAATAAGTGAAACCATATGATAATTGACTTTCTCTGCTTGACTTATTGCACTTAGCATAATGTCCTCCAGTGCCATCCATGTTGATGCAAAAGTTGGGTATTCATCCTTTCTGATGGCTGAGTAATATTCCATTGTATATATGGACCACAACTTATTCCCTCTTTCCTTTTTAAAGATAAATAGGACTTTGAATTTAACAGCATAGATTTTTAAACCTGTTCTTGCACTCTAACTGTATAAATAGAATTACACAACATTCTTTGTGCTTGCTTCTTTCATTCAGTTTTATGTTGTGAGATTCAGCAATGACGTTGCATATAGCAAGAGTTCACTCATTATCATTGCTGTATTCTATTGTAGGATATATGCAATTTATTTGTCTATTCTATTATTGATGGGAATTTAGATTGTTTCTACCTTTTGATAAAATTGCTAAATCATGGATTATGAATACAGTTAAATTTCATAGACACTGCCAAAGAGTTTTCTATAGTGGTTGTACAAATTTACACTTCCTGCAGCAGAATCTGGAAGTTCTAATTGTTCTATTTCCTTGACAACAACAGAAGCAATTCCACTTCTGTTGGATTTATCTGAAGAAAATGAAAACACTAATTCAAAAAGATATATGCACCCCGTGTTCGTTGCAGCATTATTTACAATAGCCAAGATAGGGAAACAGCCTAAGCATTCATCAATGGATGAATGTATAAAAAATTATGATACATATATATGCATATACACACACACACATACATCCACACAATGGAATAATATTTGGCCATAAAAAAGAGTGAAACCTTGCCATTTGCAACAACATGGATGAACTTCAAGGGCATTATACTAAGTAAAATAGGTCAGACAGAGAAAGATAAATGCCATATGATCTCTCTAATATGTAGAATCTAAAAACAAGACAAAGCAAAACAAAATGTCAAGCTCATAGATACAGAAAACAGACTGGTGGTTGCAAGAGGCAGGGAAAGGGGTGGGAGAAATGGGTGCACTATTTTTTTTAGCTTAAATAAATTGAATAAAAAATTTTAAAAAAGAATATAGGACACCCTTGAAAGCAATAAAAAAACTAAATCAGTTGAGATACATTTCTTGTTCATGGTTAAAAGGCACAATATTAAGATGTCAGTTCTTCTTAAATTTAAATATCCACCAATCCTAGTAAAAATCTCAGCAAGCTACTTTGTAGGTATGAGCAAACTTAGTTTAAACATTAAGTACTCTAGACAATACTGATGAAGAACAAGTTGATGAACTTAAAGTTCCCAATTTCAAGATTTATCATAAAGCTACAATAATCAAGAGACCATTATATTTTAAAACAAATAGAAACATAGGTAAATGGAATAGAATAGAGAGTCCATGAATAGACCTGTGCAAATATAGTCAACTTGACCTTGGTCAAAGGAATAAAGGCACATCAACACAGAAAACATAATCTTTTAGTCTTTAGTCATCATCAATAAATAATGAAGTTACAAATGGATGATCATAAAGAAATAAGTGAACAAAAACACAAACTTTGCACCTTAGACACAAAATCACTCAAAATCATTCATCACCTTAAATATAAAATGCAAAACTATAAAAATTATAGAGAGAAACTTAGGAGAAAATCTACATGAGTTAGAGTTTGATGATTAGTTTTCATGTACAACACAAAAAGTATGATCCATGAAAGAAAAAAAATTGATAATGTGGACTTTATTAAATTTAAAATGTCTATTCTGGGAAAGACAAAGTTCCAAGAATGGAAAGACAAGCCCTTACTATGAGAACATATTTTCAAAGCATATCTAAAGAAAGATTTGCATGCAAAATATTCAAAGAACTAATAAAATTCCACAATAAGAAAACAAACTCCCCAAATTAAAATAAATTGGGCAATATGAGCAGACAATTTACCAATTATATATATATATATATATGAAATAAGCATGAAAAATTGCTCAACATTGGGGAATTATTGGAAAAGTATATGCATTGTACATTAGGGAAAAGTACATTAAAACACCAATGAGATACCTTTCCTATGTGTTAAAATAGCTAAACACCAAAAACTGATAATCCTAATTGCCAGTTAGGATGTGGTACAACAGGAAATCTCATTCATTGTGATGGGAATACAATGTGTACAACCTCTTGAGAAGACGCCTTGCCAGATTCTTGTGAAGTTGAGCATAATGTCATCATATGGTGCAGCAATTGTCCCCTCATGTATTCACCCAACTGGTGTAAAAACATATGTCCACACAAAAACCACTAAGAACATATACAAAGCATATTTATTGGCAAATAAATATTCCAGGCAAAATCTGGAAGGAATCAAGATGTCCTTTAATAGGTAAATGGCAACCAAGTGAGACAACAGTAATTAAAGACACTTGAGGCCCACGTGGGCTTCAGGAACAGGGTGAAGAAACACACAACTTCAGACAGAGGCTAAATAAAGAGTAAATGAAGACACTGGTTTTCTAGATGGAGTAGAGGCACACAGAATGTAGACAAAGATGAGCTGATATAGGCCAAAGCACAAGGGATAGAGAGACTTGCAGGCTGGAATGGAGATACATAGAGTGAGACTTTTAAGGTCTGGTATCATATACAAGCATGGGAACTAGGCACTCAAGGAAAGATAAGTGCTACAATAGTTGCTTAACATGGATTTTACAGACAGGAGATGGAGACTCATATGAAGTGGAATGGGCTGCAGGAACAAAGGAAAAACACAAAACATTGTACTGCTACATCCTAGGAGGATGGGCAGATCTGCTTTAATCAATGTGCTTCCCATCTCCCTGGGCCAGGTTGATATGTTAAAACCTGCTGGATCTATGTGGCAGGAGTTCTCATAAATTCTGTTATTCTTGCTCCTTTCTGGTTTTAGAAAACCTGACCTGTCTAACAGCAATAAAGACTGAATTACTGGTGCCATGTATTATATAATGCATGTTATATAGACTCATAAAGGCTTAATAAATAAGCACATGGAAAAATCAGTTTTTCAATACACTAACAATGAACTATCCAAAAAGGAAATTAAGAAAACAATCCCATTTACAATAACATGAAAAAGAATAAAATACTTAGGACTAAACTTAATCAAGAAGGTGAAGGACTTGTATACTGAAAACTATAAAGCATTAATGAAAGAAATTAAAGAGGATACAAATAAATGGAAAGACATCTTGTGTTTATGGACCAGAAGAATTAATATTGTAAAAATGTCTGTATTACCCAAAGTGATATATGGATTCAATGCAATCCCTATCAAAATACCAATGACATTTTTTACAGAAATAGAAAAAACAGTCCTAAAATTAGTATGGAACCATGAAAGACCCTGAATAGCTAAAGTACTTTTGAGCAAGAAGAATAAAACTGGAAGCATCACACTTCCTGATTTTAAAATGTATTACAAAGGTACAGTAATTAAAAAGTATGGTACTGGCATAGACATATAGACCAATGGAACAAAATAGAGAGCACAGGCATAAACCCATGCATATACAGTCAGCTGATCTTTGACAAGGGTGCCAAGAATACACAATAGGGAAGGGATAGTCTCTTTAATAAGTGGTCTTGGTTAAACTGGCTATCTACATGCAAAAGAATGAAATTGGATCCTTATCTTACCTCATACACAAAAATCAATTCAAAGTGGATTAAAGACTTACTTGTAAGTTCTGAAGTCATAAAACTCCCAGAAGGAAACATAGGGAAAAACTTCTTGACATTGGCCTTAGCAATGACTTCTTGTTCATGACAGCAAAAGCACAGGCAACAAAAGCAAAAATAGACAAGTTGGATTACATCAAACTACAAAGCTTCTGCAGAACTGAGAGTCAATAAAATGGAAATGCAATCTATGGAATGGGAGAAAATATTTGCAAACTATATATCTGATAAATGGTTAATGTTCAAAATGTATATGGAAATTTTGCAACGCAATAGCAGAAAAATGAATAACATGATTAAAAGCTGGGGAAAGAAATGGAATAGACATTTCCCCCAAGACAGAAATGGCCAACAGGTACATGAAAAGGTGCTCAAATTACTAACCATCAAGGAAATGCAAATCAAAACCACAATGAGATATCACCTCATACCTGTTAGGATGGCTATCATCAAAAAACAAAAGATAGTAAGTGTTGCAAGGATGTGGAGAAAAAGAAACCATTGTGCATTGATGGTAGAAATGTAAATTGGTGCAGCTACTATGCAAAACAATATGGAGGTTCCTCAAAAAATTAAAAAGAGAATGTCATATTATCCAGCTATCCAATACCAAAAGAATTGCAATCAGGATCTCAAAGAGATATCTGTACTCCCATGTTCATTGCAGAATTACTCATGTTAACTAAGACATGGAAGCAACCTAAATGTCCATCAATGGATGAATGGATAAAGAAAATGTGGTAAATGCATACAATAGAATATTATTCAGCCTTACAAAGAAGGAAATCTTGCTATGTGCAACAACATGCACGAACCTGGAGGACATTATGCTAAGTGAAGTAAGCTGGACACAGGGCAAAGACTATGTGATACCATTTATATGAGCAATCTGAAATAGTCAAATTCACAAGAGCAGAGAGTAGAATGATAGTTGCCATGGACTGTGGGCAGGGGGAAACAAGAAGGTATTGGTCAAAGGGCACAAAGCTGCAGTTATACAAAATGAGTAAGACCTAGGGATCTGATGTATAGTATGGTGCCTAGTAGTTTACAAGACTGTATTGTATACTTAAACAATTGCTAAGAGAGTAGATTTTAGGTTAAATGTTCTTATCATACAAGAAATAAAGAGGACAGTAGGAAACTTTGAAAGGTGATGAATATATTTATTATGGCATAGATTATAGTGATGGTTTCATGGGTGTACATTTATTTCTAAATTTACTAATTTGTACACATTAAATATGTACAGCTTTTTGTATGTCAGTTATACCTCAATAAAGTTTTGTTTTTTGTTTTTTAAATGGTGAGAGTGAACATCCTTGCCTTCTTCCCAATCTTAGGGAGAAAACATTCAGTATTTTACCATTTAGTAGAAATGGTATAGTAGGCTTTTTGTAGATGTTCTTTATTAAGTTCAGAAAATTTTCCTCTATTCCTAGGGTTTTTTGTTTGTGTGTTTTTGCTTTTATTTTTTTTAGAGCTTGTATCATAAATAGGTGATGAATTTTGTCACAAGTTTTCAATTGTGATCATGTGATTTTTCTTCTTTGGCCTCCTTTAAATATGGTGGATTACACTGGCTGATTTTTGCATATTGACCTGTTTTGCATTCCTGTAATAAACTCTACTTGGTCATGGTGTATACTTCTTTTATATATTGCTGAATTTATTTCCTAACATTCTCTTGATAATAATATTTAATCTGTATTTATGAAGGATATTGGTTTATAGTTTTCTTTCTTTCTTTCTCTCTATTTTGCACTCTTTGTGTAGTTTTGGTATCAGGATAATCTTGACTTCTTTTTTTTTTTAAAGATTTTATTTATTTATTTGACAGAGAGAGACACAGCGAGAGAGGGAACACAAGCAGGGGGAGTGGGAGAGGGAGAAGCAGACTCCCTGTGGAGCAGGGAGCCTGATGTGGTGCTCCATCCCAAGACCCTGGGATCATGACCTGAGCCGAAGGCAGATGCTTAACGACTGAGCCACCCAGGTGTCCCTAATCTTGGCTTTTTAAAAGAGTTGGAAAGTATTCCTTCCTTTTCTATTATTTAGAAGATATTATATAGAATATAATATTATATCTAAATATATTTAGAATATATTATATATTATAAATTTTTTTCAAATGTTTGGTAGAATTTTTCAGTGAAGCCATCTGGGCCTGGAGATTTCAGAGAATTTTAAAATTACAAATTAATTTCTTTAATTGTTATAGGACTATTTGAATGATCTACTTCATTTTGGGTGAGTTATGGTAGTTATTATCTTTTTAGTGGCTACAGGATCTGTAGTGATGGTGTTACATTTATGCTTTGTTATTTGTTCTTCTGTTTTTATTTCTTGATCAGTTTGATGGGGATTTATAAATTTTATTATTCTTGAAAGAACCAACTTTTGGCTTTGTTGATCTCTATTGTATGTTTATTTCCTTATTTACCATCTTATTTTCTTCCTTCTTTTTTTCTTGGTGTTTGTTTTGTTTTTTTCTTAGCTCTTGAGATGGATGCTTAGATTAATAAAATTTCTTTCTTTTCTAATAGATTTTGTTAAGAGTATAATTTTTCTCTAAGCATGGTTTTAGCTATATCCTCCTGGTTTTGCTCTGTCAGGTTTTCAGCATCACTTAGTTCAAAGCATTAAAGCTTTTCATTAAGATTGCTGAAAATTAATCAATTTTTATTAGTTTTAAAATATGGTAATTCTGCTTGTAGTTTTGGAAGATATTTTGCTATGTATAGAATCTAGGCTGGCAGTTATTTTACCTCAGTACTGTGATGATTATTTCATTGTTCTCTAGCTTCCATCGCTTAGCATAATGTTTTTGAGACTCATTCATGTTTTTGTTCTTTTAAATTTTTGAGTAGTATCCCATTGTATGGATATACCACAATTTGTTTATACATTCATCTATTTATGGAGAATTGGGTTGTTTCCTGCTTTTGGCTACTATTAATAAAACTACACAAATCTTATGATGATATATTCCATGAAGGCAAAGGATGAGCAGCAGAAGGGAAAGGAAAACCAGCTATAGCAGGGCATGGGTGAACTGGGGGATTTGGGTGTAGAACTTGGCAAGGGTGGGAGGATTTCAGGTGGGGGTGGCAGACTTTGGTCTGGGTCTGACTTCAGGTGGGTACACACAGCTTGCCTGAACTTTGTTGGTCAGACCCCACTAGCTCTCTTACACTTTACATTTCTGTAAAACCAAATTGTACGCAGGCTCTCAAATATACTATATTCTGTCACATCTCTCTGCTCTTTAATATCCTGTCTTATTTTCCTGGAATGCCATTTATTTATTTACTTACCTTTTTTTTTCTTTTTTTTTGAGAGCTACCTATGTTCTTGGCACTATTGTAGGTGCTGAGTATAAAAAGAACCAGGTGTCTGGGTTTGCTGAACCACAAAATCATTGCAGACCCAACTTCCTCCATCCTGTCCCTTTCCTGGCACTGCCCCCAGGGAGCATTCTCATGTGTGACTAACTGGGGGTTTTAATGCTGAAGCTGCAAAAGTAACCAAGGCCTCATTAATAGAGGAAATCTCCAGGAGGCTACCCTGTCTGCACACTCAGAATTGGGGTTGGACTTCTTGGCTTTCTTTTGGCCCTATAAACAGAAGAATGCAAGATCAGGGAAAAAGGTGGCATCACTTTGGCTTGCTTGAGTGTTTCTCAGAACAAACAAGTGAGACTTTGAGCCATGGGGGGAGCACAGGGTGGTGCGCAGGGCCGAGAGTCTTGCAAACTAGTAACCTTGTGTCTACATTGGCCTGCAGAGTTAGTCTGATTTTCTTCATTTGGAGAAGAAAGGCACGAAGGAAAGTAACAACCATGAGAAGCTGAAGAACTGGTCCTTTTGTGCACCTTATGTCTTTTAACTGTTAGTGCAACTGGGAAAGCCAGATTTTTTTTTTTTTTTTAATGTCTCCATTCTTTAAAAAAATTTTATCTTTTAAACTTGAGGCAATCAAGCTTTTGGGGGTTGGGAGAAGGGTGTTAAGTAACTTGTCCAAAGCCACACAGCTAAAAAATGTCAGAATCAGAACACAGACTCAAGTCTGGATATCTAAAAGCCCGGGCTTTTTCACCATATCAAGCTGCCAAACTTAATGCTGGTTGGAGTGTATTGTGAGCTGGAAGCTGAACTAGAATTTGGCTTTATTCCATCGTTCCTATTCCTCAGGTTGTAAAAGCATATCTTAGGAAGTTTGGGAGAGGGGTGCCTGGGTGGTTCAGTTGGTTAAGCGACTGCCTTCGGCTCAGGTCATGATCCTGGAGTCCCGGGATCGAGTCCCACATCGGGCTCCCTGCTCAGCGGGGAGTCTGCTTCTCCCTCTGACCCTCCCCCCTCTCATGCTCTCTCTCTATATCTCATTCTCTCTCTCAAATAAATAAATAAAATCTTAAAAAAAAAAAAAAAAAAGAAGAAGTTTGGGAGAGCAGTGTCTCCCAGGAAGTCAGGGAGCATGCTGAGCCTGTCACTGGGGCAGAGCCAATAGTCATGCCCAACACACACGTTGCTTGGTGTCTGAAGGGGAAATGCCACAGGAGAAGGAGTGGGTGCTCTGTCCCCCCTTCCCTCAGTTTCCTTATCTGACAAATGATTTAGGGAGGAGGCTTATCTCAGAGAGGGCTACTTTAATTACGCGCATGAAAGAGGTGCTGCTGGAAGTGCCTCTCCTGGATCATTTATGAAGGTGGAGAGGAAAGAGGCTTGGAAATAAGGACTTGTAGAGAAAAGGAAGCAGGTGACATGGAGGCAAGGGGAAAGAAAGGGATTGGGAGGGGCTAAGAGACAGAGGCCAGGGTTGCTGTCACTGTTGGAGTGTGGGCGTTGGTAAGGTCAGTGGGGAAGGTAGCCGGGAGATGCTGAGCGAGCAGCGTGGGCATGGGCTGCTTCCTGTCCTTACTGCAAACCCTTGCAGCTGGGATCCCAGCTTCTGCTGAGCAGAGACACGTTTCTGTCGATGCTCATGTTCAAGTTGACCCTAGCTAATATAATGGAGTGGCCTTCTCTCTGCTCTTATGGTGCTGGCATTGGAGAGTTCTACAAGGTGAAGCTAATTCCACACCTTCTACTTGATGTGTAAACTACAACTGTCTTGTGGGATTCTGTCCTTCTCAAGTGACCTTCCACATACACCCTCTGGGATCTTCCTCTGCCCGTCATATTTTTTCCTTCCTTCCTTCCTTCCTTCCTTCCTTCCTTCCTTCCTTCCTTCCTTCCTTTTTCTTTTTCTTTCTTTCTTTCTTTCTTTCTTTCTTTCTTTCTTTCTTTCTTTCTTTCTTTCTTTCTTTCTTTCTTTCTTTCTTTCATCTTAGCTGTTTCCTCTCTTCAGGCATGCTCTCCCCCTACTTAAAAACAAAATTGCCTTTTTCATAAGCTTGCTTAACCTCTTTTGGCCTCAATTTACACAAATGTCGAAGTGGAGCTGGAGCCATCTACCTTGCAGGGTTTTGTGAGGTGGAATAAAGGTAGTATTGGAAAGCGTGGCCAGCTTGCAGAGGTTTCAATTGGTAGGTGTCTTTCCGTCCTTCCTTTTCTTTTCAGTCTTCTTTCTAAAACCATGTTGTCCAAAATCTTAGCCATTAGCCATAAGGGGCTACTGACACTTGAACTGCAGCTGGTCCAATTTGAGATGGGTTGCCTCTGCAAGAAGCATCATGATTGCATATTTACACCTGCAAGCCCTATTGCTTGTTCTTGAGAGTCTTGCTCTGGACTCATGTTTGGATGCCTGCTTTTCCCCCATCTACATCATCTTAATTCATATTGTATGTATTGCCTCCTGAGATAAATCCAAAGTGGATTTTATATGTGCCACTTGGCGCACACACACACACACACCCCTACACATTTAAATAAAATAATTCACATACCATAAACTTCATCCCTTTAAAGTATAAAATTCAGTGGTTTTTAGTATATTCAGAGAGGTGTACAGCCGTCACCATGATCTGACTCTGGAACATTTTCATCACCTCCAAAAGAAAGCCTGTACCCATTCCAGTTACATCCTATTCCCCCCCCCTTTCCCAGCCCTTGGCAACCACTAGTCAGCTTTCTGTCTCTGAATTGACCTATTCTGCATATTCCATATAAATGGACTCATACAACATGTGGTCTTTTCACATGGCATATATATATATGTACATATTTTAATTTTTTAAATATTTATTTATTCATTGAGAGAGAGAGAGAGTGCACACACGAGCAGGGGGAGGGGCAGTGGGAGAGGGAAAGGAGAGAATCCTGAGCAGACTCCCTGCTGAACGTGGAGTTAGGAGTCCGATGTAGGGCTCGATCCCACGACCCCAAGTTCATGACCTGAGCTTAAATCAAGAGTAGGATGCTCAACCGACTGAGCCACCCAGGCACCCTGCATGTGGCTTATATTTTATGTGAGTTCATCCCAATTATAATCCTCACACCTGGTAATGATCTGTGCAGCCTATTTTGTGACAAGCAAGTGCATGGAAACTTTATTTGTATACATGTACTCCTAGGACCACTTTGGGAACTAGGATATTGTCTCCATTTCACAGGTGAGACACCTAAAGTGCAGAGAGGCTAGCCTATGGTCACATAGCTATTAAATGGAAGAGCTGGGACTGATACCCAGGTTGCTTGATTTTCTTCTTATCTCTAGTGTTAAGGTACAAGGGGATCTTTTTAATCTTTTTCTCTCCTCTAAACCAAGCAGAATACATGACACTCATGTATATGTTTTTGAAATGGATAAATGATCCAGGCAATTAATCAGCTGAGCTCTCAGGTGGTGGGGAGAAGGGAGTGGCCTCTGAACCCCAGGTGTTAGCCTGCCAGACCTCCAGCTAGCTGGTACTGTTGGGGACACTGAGCAGTCGCATAGGCCAAGCAGGTCTTACCTCTGCTATGTAGTGTGTGCGCCTGCCTACCCTGGGGACGCTCTGCCGTCCATCCCGGCGCTCCTCCTCACTGGGCCATTAGTGTGCCACTGGGGTTCAGCAGTGAAACCTCCCAGGGTACCCTTGGGGTCTGCATGCTCCAGGAGGACAACTTTATACAAATCAGGATAGATGGAAATAGGAACCCAGTGGTGACGGGGGTCACCCAGAGCAATTTAAAGTATGAATTGGTTTCTCAGCTGGAGACAGTGTCGATGTCCTGCTTCTCATCTGTGCTTCATTGTGCGTATTACCTCATGTGGAAAATTAACAGGCAAATTAACCCTTCTGCACAGCTCAGTGACTGGAGGAATAGACAGCGCTCCTTTTGGAATGCAAAATCTTGGGGTAGAAAAGGAGGCTGGCTACGGGGCCAGGGCAGAGGGGAGACTCATATCCCAGGTATCTAGGAATATCCCCCAACATGGGGCACATTAGCCCTAAGGGCACTGGAAAGGGAAAACTGTCATTCACTGAGATCTGTGTCTGTATGTTGGCTACAGTGTGACAGCCTTGTGGGAGAGTGAATTGGAAACATATAAGCCAGATTTATCAGAGCCCCATCCTCTTGTAAGGGTGCCCTCTTTCTTCCAGAATTCTGGAAACAGCTTATTTATTTTGTTTTCGATGGTCTCTTCCTAATTGCTTGTGGTGTCATCTTCTGGTTTCTGATCATATCACTTTCTTAAATTTCTAGTGCAAAAGGTCCTGCTTAACCCCTGCCTCTCCCAGCTTAGCTCATACTGCTTTTCTCTTTATTCTAGACACTCTCCTTTTTAGTATTCCCCTGTTTCATTCTGTCTCCGGGTCTTTGTACACAGTTTTCTCTGCCTTGAATACTTGTCCCTTACCTTTTCTCTGGCTAAACTCCACTCAGTTTAAATGTCACTTCCTTGGGGAAGTATCTTCTAATTTTATGCCTCCCACCTCAAACCATTATATAGTCTCAATTGCCTATATTTCTCTATCAATAGCATTTGTCAAAACTGCAATTAAATAATTAGCCTGTAATTAGTTGTTTAATGACTGCCTTTCCTGCTATGGTGTTAGCTCCAAGAGAGTAGACTGTCAGTCTTGTTCACCTTTGTATCTCCAGGGTTGAGCACATTGCCTTGGATAGAATAGTACTCAAAAATGTATTAGATGAACGAATAACTTTCTTGGGATTTTTGCTTGTTTTGTTTTGCCTTGGCAGATGGTTCTTTCTGAGATTTGAACTTGGCGTTTCCAGGAAAAACTTACTGATTACTAAGTACATTTAGTCCTGGAATCACATTATAGCCTAAGGTGACACTAGGTCTAATCTTGGTGCCATGTCACATGCAAAGAAGCATAATTCAACACCAAGATAAAGTTTCCTTCCATTTCTAGCTCATTTTCTCTCTCTGCCCTGACCCCCTTATTAGGTAGATTGACTTAATGCTCTGGCTCCTTGATTGAGCTGGGTGTGCAATGACAGTTCCTACCCACCAGAAACTTGTAGATTAATTTAGTTAGGAGACTCCTGATATACACCAAGCATGAGATTATGGTAACTTAGAAACCAATGATGTAGACACATTTAAGATATTTTTTAGGAGGTAAAATCAATAAGGGGTGTCAAGGACATTGGGGTTGGTGTCCTGCATTAGCCTCAATCTAGGTGATTAGTCCAAGTTGTTCATGCTAATTTCATCATCCTACTTTCTGGGGGTTAATTTTAAAACAGTCATGTGATTGTCTGATTCTGAGACATGAGAAGTCTAATAGGAGGTTTTGGGGAAAAAATAAATTCCCTCCTAAAGAAAGAACTACAGAAGAAAACATCATTCCTTTGCTGGATGTGAACAAAGCACTTGTTCTCTGACTGCTAATCTCTCCGACTACTTGCATCTCTGACTATTACTGCTACCAGATTGGAGGGGACAGCCACAGGAAGGCAAGGGATATGGAAAAAAACGGAGCCCTTGCTGACATCATTGACTTATTGATTATGGTCCTCTTGATCCTACCCTACTTGGAATTCTGGATACATGAGATAATGAACTTTTTCAAGTATTTAAGCCATTTGGTTGGCTTTTCTGTTACTTGCAGCAGAAATCATCCTGCATGATTCAGTGGGGACAGTGATAGCTCCCAATGGGCAGAGAAGTGCTTCTGACTTGCTGGAGGCTTTTCAGTAAAAGGGACCGTGGGCTGACAATGTCATGTATCTTATTTACCTTGTAGGGCTGGGCCTCCCAGATTCCTGTCTGACCCACTCAGGACTGGAGCTGAGGCAGCAGCTGGGGTCTCAATATGCCTCATTGGGAAGGAGTGGAAAGTGACCCAGATCAAACAGTAAATAGTAAATTTCTCTTTTGGGCTCTCAATCTGCATTGAAATGGGAAGGTAATTACTTACTGATTTATTTATTTTTAATCAGCTTATGTTCTACTCTTTACTCTTTTTAGATACTATATCTTGAGGAACCCCCCATACCGTATTACAGTAATAGTAATAGAAATTAATATGAAAGAAAAGGCAACCCACAGCCAACGCAATCAAATTGTTTTCTTTGCCCATGCTTCCTTGAAATTCTTGTCCATATTCATGTAAAAATGTACAGAATAGTGATCATAGCCTAGGCATCATTAATTTTTTTTTTTTTTTAAAGATTTTATTTATTTATTTGAGAGACAGAGAATGAGAGAGAGAGCACATGGGAGGGGGGAGGGTCAGAGGGAGAAGCAGACTCCCTGCCGAGCAGGAAGCCCGATGTGGGACTCGATCCAGGGACTCCAGGATCATGACCTGAGCCGAAGGCAGTCGCTTAACCAACTGAGCCACCCAGGCACCCACAGGCATCATTAATTTTTTTATTGAGGTATGACATCCATGCTGTCAAGTACCCATATCTGTATAGCTTGATGATTTTTCACATGTGTTCGCTTCTGTAACTGTCTCCTGGTTCAACATATAAAACACTAGGCTGGGTATCATTTTGTAGTTTGCTTTTTGAATTTAATGTCATAGCAGAATCATGCTACCCTACTGTTTATCTAAGCATTTTTTAGTATGCTACATGGTCTTCATACTGCTGACTGTTAAAGGCTGTAAAAAATCAATCAGATGGCTGCATCACAGATATCTGAGCCAGCCCCCATCACTGGACATTAAGATCATTTAAAATTCTTCCAGATCATAAATAATGCTTCAACGATTTGTACAGTAAAGGCCAGAAACTGGCAGCCTGTAGGCTAGAGTCTGCCCACATATCAATTTTGTTAGGTTTGCATGGTATTGGCAGACACGGTACTTTTAAGAATATTTGAGTTTTGTTGCAAGCTTAAAACTTGAGGGAGCTCACATGGTGATTTGGATTTCTTGCTTACTTGGTAAAGCAGAAAGTCTGGTCATACAGGTCACATTTCTAGCAGTGGCAGTCATTTGGGGGTCAGAAGGGGCTGCTCTCCTTGGAAAGGGCATGTGCTCCCCAGTTTGCCACAGTCCCTGTGACTCCCAATTTTTCCTTCTATCAGGCCTGTTCACTAATTAACAGCATCTGTCTGGGTCCAGTAGGCACTTCAGTTTGCTATCCCTGGCATATGGCTTCTTTTTTCCTGATGCTTATAAAGATGTCATTTATGCATGAGGTTGCTGATAACCCCAAGGAAATCATGAATAGAAACAGGTTCAGAAGGGCAGAGTGGAAAAGAACAGGACTGTTGTGTCCAAGGTACCTAAGTGGCAATCACTGCTCATGACTTTGGCCCAGTCATGTCCTCTGTGCATCTTAATTTTCTCAGGCTTCGAGTGAGAACAATGACCCCCACCTCATGGAGCAATTGTAAATATCTAACAGTGGCTGGCACACAGTAGGCAATTAATAAATGGTGGCTAAGTAAAAGAAATCTATTGAAAATTGTTTCTTATTGTTATTATAAATGATTCTAGTTCTTGAATAGCATTCAAAAGTTCTCCAGAGATACCTATAAAGATTTAATAAAAGTAACAATAGTAATGACAAGTGGATAGGGTTTAATAATGTTGTGTCTGAGTGTCTAAAGAGTGACCTTAATATTCTGATTTAATTGAGATAGTAAATTAAAGATGTGTGACATTGCTCCTCCATACTAAGGAGGTGAAAATGGGAGAGAGTCCATCCTTAACATTGTTACTTGAGCTGATGTTTCTTTAGGAGGATCATGAGAGCCAGCTACTCTGTTTGGCATTTATAGTTGATTTTAATAATTCCAGAGATTTGGGGTGGGGCAGAATCTTTACTAATATATTTACTAATACCTACAAAGTCTTGACTCCAGAATTTTGAATGTATAATTACTGACCTTGGTAAAAGAAACCTTTCTAGAAGATAATTTGTCTTTCTCTTAGTTCATGGTCCCACCACCTCCTGGAAACCCAGGAGTTATCCTTATCTTTACTCCCTCCTCCACATCCAGTCCATCACTAAGTTTCTCAGTTCTCCTTCCTAAATGTCTCTCAATTCAATTTACTGCCTTCCATCTAGAAGAACACCACCCTCACCTAAGTCACAATGCATTCTCCACACAGCCGCCTGGGTGATTTTTTAAATACTCAACTCATATCACATCACCGTACTTCTTAAAATTTTTCCATGACTCCCATTTCACTTCATATAAAATCCAAACTCCTTATCATAGCCCACAAGGCTCTGCATGATCTGTCCCCAGCCTCCTATCTAACTTCATCTCATGCAGTGTACTCTCCTTGCTCATTACATTCCAGCAACACCAATCATCTTTCACATCAAATTTTTACCCAGCCCAGAGATTTTCACATACCTTCCCTTTGCCTGGAATCCCAGCCCCTGCTACACATTCTCCATCTGTCTTTGTAAGGTTGACTTCTTCAGGTCACAGGTTAAAAGTCACATTTTTACTCCATCTGAGGAGGCCTTCCATCTTCCTTCCTTGCAGCATCCTCGGCCTTCATATCCCTCATGCCGTCTGTGGTGATTTTGTCTGTTTCTCTGTGGGCAGTCTGTTTCCCCAAACTAATGTAAGTTTCATAAGAACGGAGACCACACCTCTCTCACTTACCAGTTACATCCCCAACCACTACCACATTGCTGGGCATGTAGTAGGCATCAATAAGTATTAATTGAACGAAAAAAAGAGTGTGTGGATGTAACTACTGTGAGAATTAAGTGTAGTCTCAGGAAGGTTTTTCTAGAACGTGAAGGCCAGTACAAGATTTTACTTAACCAGCAATACCAGCATGTAGCATGTGTTTGGTGTTGCCCACAGAGGGAAATGCTCCAAAGGATCTAGAAAAGTTGAGAGACAGAGATGAAGATATTGTCAGTTTATCTTAGCCACTGTCCAGGGGAGGTCCTGGGTTCCAGCACTAAAATTTTTCTCTGAAATTTAATGGCTCTGCATTTGGTTTATCAATTAGTGTCTTGAATGTTTGGTAAGCATGAATTGGAGGTCCTGATTAGTTCTGAGACAGTTGATAGATCTAATTAGTGAGGGTCTGATGCCCCTGGCCCTCTCACTGGTGCTCAGCCTGGTGACTGACCTAGTTTGTCTCTGACCCAGCTCTCACTCTGCTCTCACTCAGGATATTTGGTTCTGGCCCTGCCTAATCTCTCACTACTTTCTGACCTTGGCCCCTCTTCCTCCGAGCTTAACTTCTGCCATCTCTCTTCTTCCCACTGTATGCCTTGATAAAGTAAAGTCAATGCACACATTTCAGATTTACAAACCATTAAGCCAGGATACATCTTCATATCAGTAAACTGAAAGTAACTTTTTTTAGATTTGACAACCTCATGGACACATTAAGACAACATAGCTGGCGGTCCCTACTGGTGAAGTGTGATATTACAACCCAACTTTATTAGCTGTTGCAAGTGTCCAGGTGAAAAGGTAGGAAGAGAGCAAAATTCTTGGAGATATGAAGTGGGACTGGAGTACTGCTCAAATATAGAAGAATACTGAGTTCTGGAAGAGAGGAATAAGAAAGAATTAGTCAAATGAAAAAATCTGCATGAGAAGAGTGAATTTCTAAATGTGGGGAGTATCCCTCTTAGGGTCAGGGCCAGCTAGTTTCTTTCCATTTATCTGGGAAATATGGAGGAAATTACTTTTCCTTTCTCCATTTTCAGCTCCTTGATCTGGGTTTAGTCAGAGGCCTAGGGGCACAGGGACCTTGTCCTGAGAGCTTTTGCTGTGATCTGATAACTTGTAGCTCATGAGAAAGAGAGTGCTCAGAACCCCAGACCACACTACCTATGTGGTTCTGATGGTTCCAGCCACTTTCCTATCCAGGTCTGCACTGAAGTGTTGTCTTAGGGAAAGTTGTGAAGTTGAATGTGTTTACTGTCCGCACACTTATTCTGTCTTGTCTGCACCATTCATACCTCTCAGAGCCTCTACCACTTTCTCTTTCCTTGGGCCCACTACTCTCATATTTGTAAAAGGAACTAAAGAGAGATAGTGGAAGTAACAATAATGATGATGGTATCAGTTAGGATTCTCTCAAGAAAGAGGAAATTACAAAGACCTGGGTTCAAACCCCAGCTTCACCACTTATTACGTGTGTATCTCTCAGCTTCAGTTTCCCCTTAACAGTATTGAAATCACAAGGTCATTTTGAGAATTTGACAAAAGTATGCAGAGTGCCTAATGTATTGTTTGCACTTAATAAATATTCCTTACCCCCTTCTCAAGTATATTAGCATGTTTTAAAGTCATCTGGAGAGGTGAGGATTAAAACCAAGAAATGCTGCTTTAATGGTATAATTTCAGGCAGTGGGTGGCATAGATATTTTTGGATTGCAGCTCCTCCATGTGCTCCTGACATTATAATATGGAGGTGACTTCCTACTCTGCCTACATATAATGGCAGCTGGGCTTTGCCACTATGATTTCAGTATGATGAGCATTCCCAGTCCTTGGCTCCGGCTTACATAATTAATCCTGTTCAAAGACACGATGGGAAAAAGATTCTTTGATTACGTTTTGTTCACTTCTATTAAGTATTTCTTGAATCCCTTCCTTCCCCTCCAGCCCCATCACCACTGTCATGGTTCAGGAACTCATCATTTCCTATGTGCATCACTGCATTGGCCTCCTAACAGGTCTTCCTGCTGCTCGGCTCTTCCTCTCCCGTCCTTCACATAGCAGGTGGAGTGATCTTTCAAAAACATGCATATGATCCTGTCAACCCTTTACTTAAAAGCCTTGGTGGAAGTGTGCTTTCTGGCCATAGTGGCTGTCAGCCTCTGGTGGCATAACACATTGGTTTGTCACATCGGTTATAAGGCAAATCCGTCCGTCTGTCCATCCATCCATCCATCAGCCATCCAACAAGTATTTATTGAGCATTTATTATGTATCAGTTACTATTGAAGGTATTTGGGGGGGGGGATATACATCAGTGAACAAAAACAGTTAAAAATCTCTGCGTGTTGTCAGAAACTTGTTAGTAATGAGTTAAAAAGATTGTGAATGATTTATCTATTTCAATATTATAGTGGATACATGTTTATTTCTATAATAACATTATCCTAAATCACTTGCATGGTGAGGTGTTCTTTGATGGTGAATGAAAAGGGGAATTTATAGCTGGAGTTGGGAAATTGTGTGTAAATCTGGGTATGCCTTTGGCAGTGTGCATCTGAACAGCATCATCATTTGTCTACAGAAAAATGTTAAGTATACTACTTGTCTATGGGATAGAATACAAATCTTTTAGCCTTCATTATTTGGCCTATGCTTACCTCATTAGCCTCATTCTCTGCCACTCCCTACCTTGTACTGTACACTCACTTGTCCTTACCTCTTAAAACTGTTTTATATTGAATTAACTTTCTACCAGTAGAAGAGTTTAGGTCATAGATCACTGAAATACATAAATAGTTTTCTTACAAGGCTAGACGTCATGTTCTTGCAGAGAAGGGACTAAGTCCATATTGTAAACTAAAAATGAGGAAAGGGGAATTTGGTGGGAGCCTCAAATTCCTGCTAATAGATTACCATTATGGTATTTTTAGAAAAGTACATTTCTTGGCATTTGTTGAAAATGGACATGCTCTTATGGTAATAAATCTGAAAATATTTATTGGTATTGGTATGTTTTCATTCAATCAAAAGTATAGCAAACATTGGAGGAGGGGGTAGTTTTGGAGGATTAAAAAGAAGTAAAATTTTGTGTAGTGATTAGTCTCATTTTGTCAATGTGTGAGAGGGGAATGGACAAAAGTGAACTGGAAAAGATGACTTTTACTACGTATAAGATACAGGAAGACTCTCAAGAGATGCAGATAGGAGCTAGACCTGGGTGGAGTCCTGCAACCAGTTGGAATTGCTCCCATTTATAAAGTGGACTTCCAGTCAATTCATATGTTTTAGACTTAACTCTGAGCCACATACCCAATTCACCTCATGCTCAGAATAAAGATTCTCTCCTAATTCTTCCAATTTCTGATGGTGGGACTTGTCTTCCCATTCATGACATCAAAAGTCATGCTTGCCATAATTTGTGACAGCTTGAAGAGGGAGAAAGTATTGAAGCTGCTTTTGCCTAGGTTTTTATAGAAAGGTATAAAAGGGAAAACTTTAAGGTAGCACAGATATGGCTGGTTGAAAAAGATCTGGCTAGGATCCACAGATGGGGCTGGATGGATTCCCCTACGCTGCTTTTTCCCAGGACCCTCAGTATGGCTGGTTGGTAGTTCATTAGGGCACAATCCACTAAGAGGTGTGGGAGAATTGAATAACATCGACGACCGCCCCCTCCCCCCCCCCCCCCCCCCCCCGGCCCCGGATGCATTTCAGTATGTTGAAGCACGAAACATAAGTAAGGACTCAAAAGCCATGAGTCATTCAAGGGCACATAAGGAGGAAGAGTATGGCAAATTGGCCAAAGGATCTAGAGTGTATGATTCCTCTGCTGTTGGAATGACCTTGGGGGATTCTGCCACAAGGGATGGGAGAACTGCACCCCTCCCCATCTCCTTTTTGCTCCCATAAATAGGATTTGGTAATCCTTTCTCCAAAAGGGCCCCTGTGTAGTTATTTTGGTCCTTGCAGCCAAGGCTTTGGTGCCTGGCCTCTCTTCAGTAGTGGGTGAAATGCGGTGAGGGGCCATTCTGGGGTGACCTTCACTTTGTAATTAATCCTCATTAGCAGCTCACTTGCTTCCGATGGGGCAGTGCACACTTGTTTGTGGTTAAGTAACTGCCAAACAGGGCTGGGCCAGCCATTTGTTGGCATCCTAATCATCTCCAATCACAGGGAAATGAATTGCAGTGAGAAAATTAATGAGAAGTAGAACACCCTGGCAGCCAGCCAAGGGATCCAAACCATCAGCTGCACAGCCCAGGAATCTGCCATCAAAGCAGGGCGCTGGAGGGCGGCCTAGGGCTTAAGGAGGACTATGGGGGAAAGGGGAGGGGGTTAGGACCCAGGGAAGGGGAGCACTTGAGGGAGAGAGGAGGAGAAATTGGAGCATCTTCTCTTGTCACCTCTCCTTTTTTTCTTTTTATCTTCTCCTCTCTTCTGATCCCCAACAGCCTCCAATGCAGTGATCTTGAGAGCACAGGGAAGTGAAGAGGGGGCAGGACAGGGAACGAAGAGGAAGGGAGTTGATAAAAGAGGTCTGTATGGATTTAAATGATGAAGAAAAAAACGATCTCAATGAACTGTTATTGTCCACCCTGCCTGGAGTTTGCTGTTGTTACCACCCCTGTGGTGATGGTGCTGCTAGCCCCCGCCCCCCGTGCTATGGCTGCTGCAACGGCTGCTGTAGTAATTTCACTGATAGGGATCCCAGTGATGAACGATAACAGGCATGGAAACCCTCGAGCTTTAAGTCAAGTTTACCTTCGTCCTGTGAGTGAAATTAGGAGGAATAAAAATGTCATAGGATGAGATCAGCTCTCTATAGAAATGTCCCAAGAGTTCATAAAATGGGAAGTTAGTAAAAGGCAGTCAGTAAAAAGGAGTGTAGGAGTACCAAGTCTATCAAGCCTCAGCCAAACTAGAGCATCTCCCACCATTATGTGCGTTAACTTGTCTGCAGCTGAAACTTAACTGTGGGTCAACGCTTGGAGGTGGTTTGCTGATAGAGAAGACTGGTCTGCAGTGAGAGTGTGGGGAACTCCCTTATGGCCAGACTTGTCACTGAGGGCCCAGCACTATCCAGGGCAGAGGATCTGAAAATCTGGGAGACCGTGTTCTTGACCTAGAGAAGTGCTCCTGTTGCAGGCAGGAATGTTCCTCAGGCGCTCACAGTGGTTGGGTGAAAAGGTCTTCAGGACTCTTCAGTTTCTGTTGATGTACTGACTCATGTAGTCATTCCGCAAATATTTATTGGGCCCTAACTCTATGACAGACACTTTGCTAGTCCCTGGGACTAAAGAAGTGAACAAAACAGATTCAGCCCTTATCATCTTTGAGCTTCTAGTTGAGAGTTAGGCAAGAAAGTCCTAAGGAGAGAGTGAGCACGGTGTGTTCTGGGCACGGAGAGAGGGAGAGTGGCAGGACATGACATTGGTGAAGAAGATGGAGTCCAGGTCAGGCAGGGCCTTTTCTCTGTGCCAAGGGGCTTGGACCCTTATTCTGAGGGCATCTGTGTCAAAGCTGTTTTGGTTGCAAGTGAAAGGAATTCAACTTGAATAACCTGTAGTCAAAAGAGATTTATTGACTTGGAATCCAAGGAAGAGATGAATGCTATACACTGATAGGAGGTTCAGAGAGGAGGTTGGGCTCAGGACACAAGGGGATCAGGAGCTTGAGCATGACTAGGACTTTCCTTGTTTCTCCCGTGGCCTGGCTTCTGCCTCTCTTCCTATACACTTTCTCCAAATGGTAGAGAAAATAGACTTCTATAGCTTCTGAGTTTTGCCTTATAGCCTTCACCACTGCAGGGGGACTCACTGACATTTCTCTTGTCCCAGGTTGTATATCCTAAGGAGGAGGCTTATGGCCCATTTGGGTCAAGTGTCCAACTTGACCAATCAGGTGTGTCTAGAAGGTGGAACAAGTGAAAGAACTCTGCAGCTGCTCTAAGAACAATATAAAGTGGGTAGGGTTAGGTGGGGGTTCTAGATACCTCATGCATTCTACAGTAGTCAAAGCCCACCAAGCAAGCTCTGGACTTCTAAAGTAGGTTCCCAAGGTACGATGATTCTGGAAAAAAATGCAAACACTAGTTTTAGGTCACTGAGAAATACTATCACATTTGGCAAGTAATTGATTAATAAGTCATATATATATGACTTATGGCTTAGACAGTGCCTGGCACATAGTAATACTACCTAAGTGTTAGTGATTATGATGATGATGATGATCATGATGATGATGATGATGATGATAATGATAATCCATCCCTTTTGGGTATAGGGGCATGATTCAGTTCTGGATCCACACAGCTAACAAGCAGGGTTATGGTGACCCCATCAAGGCAGGGATAGCCTGAACCACCAGCCAGTACCCTCTGCATCTACATTTCATCTCCTTATAGCTTCACTCCCAGTGATAGCAATTTTGATGGATGCCAGGGATTCCATTACTAGGAAGTAATGACAAGTTTCCAGCAGGAGCCACATTTTCCTTCTCCTTTTCACTGCCAAACACATGGCACATGCTCAATAAATAGTTGATAAAAGAAAGTGATAAATTAAATCTGACTAGAGAATTCTTCCCATTGTTTGCATGCCTCTATTCAAATAAGCCAAGGTTTTCCACCAAACTTTTTGTTACCAGCAAAATCTCCATGGATCCTTTAATAACAACCTTGACAGGCAAAGCTCCAAATAAACATTAATTAAGTCTCTTAACACCCTTGTAAATCAGTGAGCCATATGGCAATTATAAAAAAAGGATAATTTTAAGGAGCAAGAAATTTTAAAATAATTGTTTACTTTATCATAACTGAGAAATAATTTACATATACACAAAAATGAATATTCAGAACCATAGGTAAGATAGAAATGCTTGGCTAATTTCTGATGAGCCAGAATCAACTAGGTTAGATGTTGATCTCCCTGAGGGCAAAGGTATATGTATTCTCTGCTTTGTACCCCCAATTCATATGCTTTGTTCTAGACCAGGATTGTCTAATAGAACTTTCTATGACGATAAAAATGTTCTGTATCTGCACTGTCCAGCATGATACCATTAGTGGTTAGTGTGACTAAGGAACTAACATTTTACTTAATTTTAATATAACTTAAATACCACATGTGGCTAACAGTCACCAGCTTGGACATTGACAGTGGTTCATGGATTTGGAAACTTATTGTAGTTCATGGATTTGGAGATATACAAGAGAGGTTAATATAGCGTTAACCAGGTCGTAGCCTAGTTGCAGGTTTTAGAAATTGTCATAATGGTGAGATTACTCATTATTTCAATCATCACAGGCCACTTATTCATTCACTCATTCATTGAAAAACCACATATAAGCACTAACTATGTGCCAGGCTCTGTACTGAGCAGGAGGGCTACAAATAAAGACTAATGATTGTCCTGGCTTAGAGGTAAGGGGGAGAAATAATCAGTTTAAAGGACAGATACAGAAGTGTGTGATGTGTTGCCTATATTAGAGGCAAGCATGTGAGGTGTAGAAATATAGAGAAGGGACAACTAATTCAGCCTGGTGGATATGGAGTTGGGTGGGCAAGTCACAGAATAGTCCCCAGAGAGGGGATGAGGGTGAGGGAGGGGCCATCCCAGGCAGAGGAATTTGCACAGACAAAGGTACACCAGTACTAGGGAGTGTGGACCTTTGGGAAACTTCCAGTTGTGTGGGACATATGACTTAGAGGCCAAGTGGTGAGTAGTCAGCCATGACCCCCAGGGAGAGTTCAGAGGCAGTACAAAGGAGTTTGATAAAGGAGTTTAGACTTTACTCTAAAGGTAGTGGGCAGTCATTCAAAAAGCTGTAAGCAGGGGAGTAGCAAGAATATATTTGTGTTCTGGAAAGACCCCTTTGGCAGCAGTGTGGAGAATGATTTAGGGGAAGTGAGATTGGAGACAGGAGCCCCTGGGCAAGACAAGCTTTTCTCCCATGAGAGACCCTGAAATCACATTTAAGCAGTAAGGGTGCTGCTGGCTAGATGCAAATGTAACTGCTCCTTTCTGAGAAATGGTGGGAACATCTGGGGTGCAGGTGCTGGGAGGTCTGAAGTTGGCTTCAGGGAGAGCAAAGAGCCTGGCATGGTACCAGGGGAACCATCCTCTGGGGAGAGAAACGGGTTTCCTTGAGCAGCCTGGGTATGTGAGGGAGGGCTGCTGGTAGTCTTGGTGAGAGCCTTGAGGTGAGAAAGCTGACTCAAGCACTTTGCTGCTCACTTTCCTCGATGTCCTTTGCGTGTGTGAACTTCTTTTTGGGTTGCCCGCTGTATATTAGTCTGCTCAGGCTGCCATAACAAAATACCGTGCTCTGGGTGACTTACACAACAGAAATTTATATCTTGCGGTTCTGGAGGCTGGTAAGTCCATGATCAAGGTGCTGGCCAATTTGGTTCTTGGTGAGACTTCTTGTCCTGGCTCACAGGTGCCCACCTTCTCACTATGTCCTCACATGGCCTTTCCTCAGTGCAAGCACATTTAGATCTCTCTCCTCTTCCTCTTCTAAGGCCACTATTCCCCTCATGATGGCTCCACCTTCACAACCTACTCTAACTCTTCCTCCCAAAGGCCCCATTTCCAAATACCATCATGTTGGGGGTTGGGATTCAACCTGTGAATTTTGAGGGGGATACAAACATTCAGTCCATAACACCTGTATTGGGCAAATGACCAGGTTTGAGGCTTGGTATATACATTTGGACTTCCCAAAGTATATGCAGGGTTTGCCTCTCCTTGGTATCTCAATAACATTCCCAAAACCCTGTGCAGGAACAGAGGGGCTTCTGATTCCAGATGTTGCATAGTTAATCCTCTGCTCCTGAGTCTCCCTGGGACCCAGACCCAACTTCCTAGGCTGGGCCTGGAAGAGATTTATTTATCCCTCCTGTGGTTTGCCTTTCTTATCACACATCTCTCATTCAGAAAGCAAGAGTCTGTATTCCCTGAAAATACACAGCTGGCCAGTCAAGGAGATATGAAGGCAGGAAAGATTGGGTGGTTGGCAGAGGTCAGTTTGGGTTGAGAATGTGAAACAATTCTGAGTTGCTTACATCTACCTGTCATTCTGAAAGTGGCCTCCAGTGGTAAAGCCAGGGCCAAGAGAAAATTATAAGAAGAAAGATACTTTTAACTCTTCAGCAATAAGATGAAGGTCTTAAAGTGTAGTGGGTTCATTATTGAAGGTATGAAGGTAGAGCCTTGATGATAGTTTGGCAATGATGCTGTAGGAGGACAAAAACAATGAAAGAGGAATTAGACTGGGAAAGCAACAGATAGAATAGACTGGATCAGAACATTATGCAAATTCTCTGCAGCGTCATCTAAGTAAACGGACCGTTACAACACCATTCAGTGGGGAAAGTCCGGGGTGTCTTGGAAGCACATTGGAGGAGATATGTCAACCAGAGTTCAGGAAGGCTGGGAAGACTACTCAGAGAAAGTGACGTGTAAGCAGGAACCTGAAGGATGAGTAGAACCTAGCTAGGGGAAGGCAGTTGGGATTGGGAGACCACTCCACTTTGTAATTCTTAATGAGAATGATCTAGCTCAAAATGTCAATACTGCCAAGGTGAAGAAACCTTGATCTAGAGTCAATTCAAGTTCCTATCATGTGAGAGATGGCACGCCTCTTGACACTATAAGCTATTTGAATGAGTTTTTTTTCTTTCTCTTTTTAAATATGCTCTATATTCATAAATGTAGCAATTTTTGACAGGATCAAAGACATAGTAGTGTAGAAAAGAGAGTAGGGCCATTCTTTGCAATACTAAATTCTTTGTAGTACCATAAGTTCTGTGAAGGCAGCAGTATGAGTGTGGAGTATAAGTGAAACGCAGCCATGACCAATAAGCCACAGAAACATGGCTTGTCCTACTGCCTGGCACCTCCCTGGGGATGAGACCATCCAATCATGAGTCATTGGCCCCTGTAATACCTTCATCCTGACTATCAGGACTCTGAAAGGCGTAGGCTGAGCCTGTGCAGTTTATGGAAGAAAGGGATAGAGAATGAGAAACAGCATAATGGGAGGCATGAAAGACCTCTGGGCATTTGGGGGAAGAAATGGAATCTTGACCTGGTTTCCACACCAAATTCCAAGAATATACTTACGAGTTTAAAGTCTCTCCCTAGAGTAATATATTCATAAATGTCCAGTTTTCACTGGACATTGAGAGAACTGAAGCTCAGGCTTATGATGAACTAACTCTAACTTTATTTGTCATAATCTTTTATATTGCTCCCTTGCAGATTTTATGGTCACATCCAACACCGTCTTCTCTGTGGTTGTTTGAAAACTTATCCTGCTTTAACATGCTGGAGAGGCAGCATGATATAAAAACATTAGCATGGAATTTAGAGACAGATTATGAATCCCAATATCCACATAATTAGTAGGGTGACCTGGGTCACTTATGTAACATCTCTGAATGTGTTTCCTTATTTGAAATTTAGGGGTAACATCTGTCTCACAGAAAATGTCTGTTACAATATCTGATACATAATAGGCTCAATAGGTATTTCCCTTTAGACAATGCATAGTCCTTCCTTCTCTTTAGTGTGCTGTCTTAAGCCTGTGAACTTCATTACATTTGATAGACATAAGTCATATTTAAAATAAGGAGGAAAAATCCTCAGCCATATGGCTCATAGTGTCAGGAGGTGTGTATGTCTTACAAGACAGGATTCCAGGTTGACTCCAGATAGAATATACCATGTGTCAGTTTTCAATACCCATTTCCTTTCAAAGATTTGTGTAAGAATGAAGGAATGGAAGACATAAACAAATCACATTCTTGACCAACCCTGAAAATTGTCAGGTGTACAAACTTTTCATTTTAAGTAATTTTAATTAAAAAAAATCATGGCCTAGGTTCATTTTTCCCATATATAATTCAGAGCTACCTCAATAAAATGTTGATTTTTTGAGCTAGAAGAAATCTTAATGACGATCTGTAATAAATGCAAGTGACAGTGCCATGGGCTGTTATCAGGGATATTAGTTGCCCCATAAACTGGTCTGATAAAGGACACTCAGACTCACTCTGATAAGTGAGTAGAAGTGGCTTGCATAAGATGTGGTGACAGGGTTAGTGACAGGGACATTGTGTCAATCCGTTTAATGCTCACTCTCCATATGGCACTTGGAGGTACCTGCCTCTCCCTTGACCAACTGGCAGCAGCAGGGCATGCGGAGAGACTGGATCCTCTGGCCTCTGACCTTCCCCCCATGTGTTCCTGTTGTGGTCTAGATTCGTTTGTGCAGTGCAGCTAGAGTGATAGTTTGAGAGTCGACCATATCTATCAAGCTACAATATTTATCTCTAACTACTGGGCAAGGGTCTGGCACAGACCAAAGTCAAAGCAAAGGAATGTCCTGGTGTGGCTTATACATGGTGGGAGCTGGGTCAGGCTAGCTATACAGTGGGGTTTGGGGGAAGTGTATATAACAGAACTATAGATGGTCTATTGAAACAGACTCAGCCAGGAGATAAATGAGGGTCCATACAGCAGCTGCTGAGACTTGTCATCAGCAGCACCATGGTTACCTTGACAAAGCATTGCTGATTGGAAATTAAAATGCATGGAATTGTGTGGGGAGTGCTTTCCAGAAGAAACAGAATCAACTTAGTGGGACCACTGAGGCTCTTACAGCCAAACACCAGATGCAGGGATTTTTCAAGGAAACCACAAAGCTCTCTTCTTTCCTGGAGCAGCAGGTTTAGTGCTTAGGCTGGTTAGAGTAAAGCTATTTTAGGAGACACTGTCAAAGCCTGAGCAGGGAGGTGTCAGAGAGCTGTGTCAAACCTGATGCAGACCCAGCCCTGGGACCACTTTGGACAAGTGGCCCTTTGATTTTGTCTGGATCTGTTTTTCTGACCCTTTGGTAGAGATGGGCTCTTCGAGTTGTCCTGCTGTCCTAAAGCAAATATCTGCCGTGCTCTGGGGCTCAGGAGACTTGTGTATCCAGTTAGTCACCACTTTTTTCTAACCTGCTGTGCTGGAGGGCAAACATGAGACCTGACCTCCTGGGGCCCTCATCTCCTGAGTAGGAGGCTCAGTCAGATTCCCTTGTCCTGAGCTCAGATTTCTTCCATTAAAAAAGTATATAAATGGAAATACAGTTTGTGTCTAATGTGCTGCGAAGGCAAATGTGCTATTAATCAGTATACATTATATATGTATAATATGTGGTTAACATATCAGATTTCCTCCATTAAACACTGTGTGAATGTGTGTACATTCTCTCTGATATATGGTCCCCAAAGATGACCATATCCTAATTCTGAGAAGCTGTGAATATGTTACCTTATATAGCAAAAAGTCTTTGCAGATATGATTAATTTAAGGATCTTGAGGTAGGGAGAGTTTCTTGGATTATCTGGGTGGGCCCAACATAATGACGAAGTCCTTGTAAGAGGGGTGTAGGAGGGGTCAGAGTCAGAAAAAGGAGATGTGCTGATGGAGGCAGAGGTGGGAATGATATACTTGGAAGATGGAGAAAGGGACCATGAGTCAGGAATATAGGTAGCCTCTAGGAGCTGGAGGGGGCTAGGGAATGGATACTTCTCTGAATCCTCCAGAAGGAATTCAGCCTTGCCACTATCTTGGTTTTAGACTTCTGACCTCCTTAACTGTTAAAAATAAATTTTTATTGTTTGAAGCACTAAGTTTATTGGCAATTTGTTATAGCAGCAATAGGAAACTAATACTACATATATATATATATATATACACACACACATATACATATAGGTATACATATACACGTATATATTCTAAGTTATAAAATTCAAGGATTATAAAACTTATACATATTTGTACATATTATTTAAAGTGAAAATAACAATAACTACATTTAGGGCGCCTGGGTGGCTCAGTTGGTTAAGCGACTGCCCTCGGCTCAGGTCATGATCCTGGAGTCCCGGGATCGAGTCCCGCATCGGGCTCCCTGCTCTGCAGGGAGTCTGCTCCTCCCTCTGACCCTCCCCCCTCTCATGTGCTCTCTCTCTCATTCTCTCTCTCTCAAATAAATAAATAAAATCTTAAAAAAAAAAACAAAAAACAATAACTACATTTAGAGTACTACTTATGACTTAAGACTGTGGTCTCTCGAACCAGTTCTGCCACGTTCTAGCATTAGGACTTGGGCAAGTCACTGATTTCTTTGCACCTCAGTTTCCTCATCTCTAAAACGAGGATATGATCCTACCTCATAGGTTGAACTGAGAGAGAGAGAGAGAGAAAATCAAGTATTTATAAGAGTACCCGGCACACAGTAAGCACACAGTAAGCACCATATTAAGTAACAGTATCCTGACTTTTCAGATGAAACTGAGGTTGACTTTCACATGGCCATGCTGCTCTGAAGTGGCACAGGTAGGGTGAGAATCTCCATTTCCAACTGCAGTATGGTTCCCACACCATACTTTCTCATTAACAGAGGGAAAGTATCTGTTATTAACTGAATATTTGTGTTGCCTCAAAATTCATATGTTGAAACTCCAACCTTCAGTATAGCTGTATTTGGAAATGGGCCTACAAGATTAATTAAGGTTCAAATGGGGTCATAAGAGTGGGGCCCTGATCAGAGAGGATTAGGGTTCTTAGGGCTTGTTCCCCTTGACCGCCTCCTCTCTCTTCCTCCCCCTTAGGGAACACATTGAGGAAAAGGCCACATGAGGACACAGCAAGGAGGTGGCCATCTACAAGCCAGGAAGAGAGCGCTCACTAGAAATCAAATTTGTCAGCACCTGTATCTTAGAATTTACAGCCTCCAGAACTGTGAGAAATAAATCTCTGTTGTTTAAGCCACTTACTTGGTGCTATTTTGTTATGACAGCCTGAACAGACTAATATATTATTCTTTCACAGGCCCCAATTCCCTTTCCATAACTGTATAATCCTGTTAACTATTTGGTATACACCCTTCCAGACAGACAGATAGACAGACAGACACACACACACATACACAAACACACACAAAAACAACTTGTAAAAATTTTAAAAGTTAAATGCCATCATACAATATATATGGTTTTGTAATTTGGATATTCATTTAATATGTCATGAATATTTTAAAAAAATTATTCATTTCAGAGCTAGAGTTTAGTGATTCATCATTTGTACATAACACCCAGTGCTCATTACACCAAGTATCCTCCTTAATGCCCCTCACTCAATTATCCCTCCCCCTCCCCACCTCCCCTCCAGCAACCCTCAGTTTGTTTCCTAGAGTTCAGTGTCTCTATGGTTGTATCATGAACATTTTTAAAAAAATTTATTTCAATTACAAGATAATACATAGTTATTTCTTTTTAAAAAGGTAGAACATTATGGGTAAAGCTAAAGTCTCCGTGGCCCACCACTTCTAATTTTGGTCTTCTCTCCTATGCCTCAAGATAACTACTATTTGAGTTTAGTGAATATCCTTCCAGATCTTTCTTTAAATACCCCAATGTTTATAGCAGCAATGTCCACAATAGCCAAAATATGGAAAGAACCCAGATGTCCAAAGACAGATAAATGGATAAAAATGTGATGTGTGTATGTATATATATATATATATATATATATATAATGGAATATTACTCACCCATCAAAAAGAATGAAATCTTGCCATTTGCAACAATGTGGATGGAACTAGAGGGTATTATGCTAAGTGAAGTAAGTCAGTCAGAGAAAGACAAATACCATATGATTTTACTCATATGGAATTTAAGAAACAAAACAGATGAACAAAGGGGAAGGGAAGGAAAAATAAAATAAGATAAAATAAGATAAAAATAGAGAGGGAGGCAAACCATAAGAGACTCTTAAGTATAGCGAACAAATAGGGTTTCGGGAGGGGAGGTGGGTGGGAGGGTGGGGTAAATGGGTGTTGGGCTTAATTAAGGAGGGCACTTGTGATGAACACTTGGTGTTATATGCAAATGATGAATCACTACATGCTACTCCTGAAACTAATAATATACTATATGTTAACTAAATTGAATTTAAATAAAAATAAATAAATGCCTTTATACACATGTACATATACCCATAGCAAGTATATGATTTGTTGTTTGTGTCCATATTCTTACATAAATTGTGTCATACTGTAAGGATTGTTCTGAAAGTTGGCATTGTATTTCTGAGATCTATATACATTTATGAACATAGATTTGGTTTACACCTCTTAACTGCTGAATTGTATTTTGTCACATGAATGTATTGCATTATATTTGTCCATTCCATTATTGGGGATCTTTAGGTCATTTTCATTTTATTGCTATTATAATGCTTCAATTAGTTTCCTTATTCAATCTTTTTGAACACATGTGAACATGGTTCTCTTGGGTATAGACCTAGAAGAGGAAATGCTGGGTCATAGGACATGCACTTTTAAAGTTTTAATAGACCCTGTCAAAGAAATTTTCAAAGTGATTGTCTTCATTTATATTTGTTCTAACAGTGTATGAGAGTACTCTTTTCTCTATAGTGTCACCAACCCTTGATTTTGTCAGTGTTTTAAGTTTTGCAGATGTCATGAGTACAAATAGGATCTTCTTGTTTTAGTTTGCATTTGGAAAATTTAGTTAATTAGTTGAGCAACTTTTCAAACTGGCTATTTTAATTTTCTTCTTTTATGAATTGCCTGTTCATATTCTCTCCCCAATTTTTATTGTGCTGTTTACCTTTTTCTTATGATTTGTAGGAGTCCTTGTAGATATCTTTCTGTCCTAATACATGTGGGTCTACTTGATTATTATAATTTTTTAATAGTTGTGTAGTATTCAGCCATATATACCAGGGGTTGGAAAACACTGAGGCCAAATGTGGCTTTCCATCTATTTTTCTAAATACAGTTTTGTTTTGTTTTGTTTTGTTTTGAGACATATCCAGGTCCATTATTTTACCTCTTGTCTGTGGATGATTTAGTGCTACAACAGCAGCACTGAGCAGTTGTCACAAAAGCTGAAAATATTTTCTCTCAGGCTCTTTACAGAAGAAGTTTGTCCTGATATAGATAAATCATAATTTGTTTAACCATTCTTCTTTTGATGGATATATAGATTGTTTCCCATTTCCCACTATTATAAAGAATTCTGTAATTCATATCATCACACACACACACATCTTTCTCTGCAGTTATGAGCATTTCCTTGGGCTGAATTCCTCAAAGTGGAATTGCTGGCTTATCAGACCTCTGTGTTAGTGAAATTTGCTTATTTGAACAGTAATATTCTGAATTGGAGAATATTTTAAAGAAGGGTCATTTCCCAGGAATAATGATAGTTTCCCATTATTTAATAGTACCAGGCATTGTACCTTATACATATTATCTCATTTAATTGTTGCAGTGGCTCTGGAATTAGTATTAAAAACTGCCTTTAATATATGAGGAAATAGAGGTTCAGTGAAGTTAAGGAGCTTGTCCAAAGCCACAGAACTGATGCATGGTAGAACCAGGATTTGAACCCACTTTTCTATAGAAGTATTTTCTACTACAGGGTGATACTTCTTTAGTGAAAAACTAGATGATGCACACTATTGGCATAACATAGTGTTACGAGTAGGAATTTTGCATATTTGTTCTTTAAATGAACAGGTAACAACATTTGTAATTATTGCAGTAAAGTTCTGTAGATAGATAGGTTAAATTAATTTTATAGACTCTTAAAAACTGTTGGCTTTCATAAGCAAGCTAAACATTTCCTTTGCGATCTTATTTATATTTCTATAAATAAAAGCACAGCTGTGATGTCGTGGAAAAAATACTGGATTTGGAAACCCAAATTTGGAAAAACCATGATTTCTGCCTCCTTCCAAGATGGCTGTGTGATTGTGGGCAAATTTTCTACCCTCTCTGTGCCTCTGTTTGTTCACAGAATTGTAAGAAATCAGTGTGAGTAGCTGTAAAGTGCTTGATACTGTGTCTGGCATGTAATAAGTATACAATCTGTGATGGCCCTCATGCCCTGGGGATATTTCCAGAAGGAGGGTTCAATCTGATAAACCCTGGGTACACTTCAATGAGTTTGTTTCAAGGCTCAAGCTCTGCCCTGCTCTGAAATCCTAATGCCATACCCTTGGCATAATAGTAACCAAGAGATGGTAGATACTGTCCATTGCCAAGAATGTACCTAATGCCTGCAGTATGAAAAAGAGAGGCCAAGTCTTGACTTTTTCTGGCATTTAAATATTGCTATGCCTGGTCCATGCTCTTTTACATACTGAGAACGTTAATACTAATAGGTAACACTTATTCAACACTTACTGTATACCAGAGATTGTACCAGTTATTATCTCCTTTAATTCTCACCTCACTGCTGGTAGACCAGTACTCCTATTCCTACAAGGAATCCACTAGATGAGGAAATAGAGGCCTACGCAGACAGGTTACAAAGTGGTATGTACTGAGTAGGTGGGAGAGCTAGAATTTGAATTTACATCTAACACTTAAGCCTGGGCATTTAACCACTATGCTAGACTTTTTCCCCTAGTTAGGAAGCCTTCAATAGGAGGATTCCTTAAGGGGACTATATGTGTGTTTATTTCAGTGCAGGCTTTGGGTTGGGAGGATCTGCCCTCCTGAACGCATATGCAGTGCATCAGACTTGTGCATGCTAAATTGTCATCTATTAACATCTGGAGGGTAGGATTGCCTTTGTTAACTGTCTGGCGCCACAAATCAACATGTCTGCCTTAGACATATTGATTTCTTTGTCATCTCAGGGAAGCCTCCCCAAGCATTAGAAAGTAAGGTCTGACAGCTGACCATTTTGCTTTTATCTTTGCCTTTCTCCTATCAACAAAGGAGTCTCTTTCACCCCAAATTGATGCTTAGCATCCATGTCAGAATCAGATCAATTTGTCTGTGCCACTCTGTTGGGATTTCTGTCATTCTTTTTTCTTTTAGCTGCCTCCCAGACCATCTTGTTCACAATATAAGCTCCAAATGGCCTGGAACTCGTCTTTTATGGCCTCTGCCAGATTAAACATTTAGAACATAATATACCCAGCTTCAAAAACAATTGTGCAGCCTTCCAGCCAAGCAGCATATTGATTTTAATTTAGGCAATTGCACACGTTTTCAGGTCTTAGGAGGAACTCTGGGGCTTCAGACTTCCAGTGACTCATGGCCCCTTTCCCTTCCTCTTACCATTTCTTCACTTAGGGCTAAAAGAGCCTCAAGATCATAAGGTGGGAAACATAGGCTTCCTTCTGTGCACTGGTGTTTTCTCTTTTGGAGCTGAGACTATCTCAGCCTCAGTTCTAAAACTGCTCTGAAGTAGAAAGGAAGCAAGGTAATGTAGGAGTAGTGTGGACACAATTTGGTTCAGATCCCTGCCTTAACTGTGGAATGGTACATGACCTCATTTCACCCGCTGGACCTCAGGCTTTTCACCCGTAAAATGGGGCAATAAGGACATTGAACTCACAAAGCAGATGTTAGGATTAATTATCAAGCACTATAAGATCCTCAGGAAATATCATGTTTTTTTGTTGAGTGACTAATCATGGTGGAATATTTTAATGCTCAGGAAGGGTTTCTTCTCACCCCAAGGAGGCATCAGTTCAACAACCACTCTGTGGAGACAATGAAGCCTGGTGCATTTTGCAGTTTGATTAAAATAGTGGCATCCTATATATCAGACTGATGGTGCGTAACTTCATCAATGAGCTAATTCCAGGGATTCAGTCATTAACACAAGACTCCCAGTGTGGCTTCCACTTATTTATTCAACATATGTTTGCACAGTTCTTGCCTTGTGCCAGGTCTGTGCTAGGCACTGCTCCATAATCGGGAATACGTTAAGAGTGTTTGCCTTTAAGAAGCTCACTCTAGGGTGGAAGATAGACACATATAACAGTAATTTCAATGCAATGCTATAGTGGCTGTTCCCAAAGAAATATCTGCTAAGGCTGGGGAAGGCCATTCTAGGTCTTCTTATTTTCCAGTCTCAGGGGGAAATCACAGTAGCAGAGCTACCAGGAACCAAAACTCAAATACAATGGCTTAAACACATTATCAGGTTATTTTCTGACTTTTAAAAAAAGTCTGAAGGTCAGCAGCTAGGGCTGAGGAGCTCCAGCTGTCTCATCAACATGCCAGTAGGAAGAAAAGAAAGGGTGTAGGAACAAAAGATGTTCACTCAGCTGAGTTAGGTCTCTTTAAAGTAGCTCCCCAGAAGCTCAACACTTCCCTGTTGTTGAAACCTCTGGAGGCGGTTAGCTGGACACTTTGCTACCCATACAGAATGGAAGGGAGAGTGGTTTTTGCATTGATAACTAGTCATTGCAACATCCACCCAATAGAATGTTAGGTTTCCCCACCATCTTGAGATGTCTTACATCTGTTTGTAAATAAAAATGGATGAGGGCAATGTCAGGCTGAACCAATGATAAAGTTTTGTGGTACTATGTGGGGATAGCATGGCTTTCAATGCCATGATTAATGTTAATTTGTGTTCCTGCTGTGATGAGCAGGCGGGGGAGGGGGGAGTAAGAGAGTGAAGGACAGAGATGAGATGGAGTGACAGAGCTGACTGGAGGCGAAGTTGGAAAAAAGTGGATTCTTTGGGTGTAGGCCTTGGGAATGGAACACGTGGATAGCCATGTCTCCTGCAACGAGAGAAGCTGCTTTTCTCATCTTCAACTGAGTGGGAAAGCTAGAGAGAACACCAGGAGGTAGTCAGTATTCCGGGGCTATTTCGTTGGCTACAGTGTTCTGACCTGAATCTACATAGCAGCAGTCAGAGGAGTTTCACCACTTCAGCAAACTGCCTGAGAGGCCCCAGACTGCTGGAATGAGGTGTTCAGCTCTCAGAAATGAGCCTGGAAGTTATGCTGTCAGCCTTTTGCATTCCGAAATTGACCTGTCATGATGGTATGAAGCAATTGTGTCTTTCAGGTCAGAATGACTTTACATTTAAAAAAAAAAACAAAACTCTAACTCTGGTTGCAGAGAAATTAAATTAGAATAATGAATAGAGCTTGATAAGTGAAAATCTATCTTCGCTTGCTTGTAGAGAAATAACTGAATGTCAGCCAAAAATGAATGTTTCAGTACCTTGGAGAGTTTGATAAATGACAGGTACTGATAACCCATTTTGTGGAGAGGTACTTAGAGTTATGGGGAGAGAGAGACAGTGGGGCCTCTTGTAATATTCGTCCTCACCTCCCCTCCCTGTTATGCTCACACAAAGCTGTTGGCCACATTGCCATTGTGGAAGTAGCACATCCAGCTGCCTGTCCTCCATCCCTACTGAGTGCCCATGGACACCCCCAGCATGTCTAAATCTGATCATCATCCCTCCCTCTCAATTCTATTTTCTATCCAAATTTGAACTCTGGGTGGCATTCTGACTCCATGCCATCTGCCCAATTCTAATCAATCACAAAGTCCCACTAATTCAAATGCCAGAATTTTTCTCAAGTCCCTTTTCTCCTTTTCACCCATGGAACAATGGCCCTGATTCAGACTTTTCTTTTTCCTGTTATATAGCCAGTCTTCCCTGGCTATTCCTGCCCTCAAATCTCCTCCATCAATTCTGTCTCTGTGTGCATGTGATGTGGTCCCACTTCCTGATATAGAATAATTCGGTGGCTCCCTTTGTTACATGATAGCATCCAATCTCTTTAAGCATGGCTTGCTCCAATGATCTGTCACAAAAGGTAGTGGAATATGGCAGTTAAGAGTATATGCTCTGGAGCCAGCCTACTTTGATATAAATCCTGGCTCTGCCACTTGCTGTGTGATTTGGGGCAGTTAACTTTTATTGCCTGTGACCTGGTTTTCCCATCTGTAAAATGGGGGTGATAGTCTTATTTCATTAGGTTGCTATGAGAATTAAATGGGTAAATGCATACATACGTAGGTACATAAAATAAATGTACATGCATACATACACACACACTTAGAATCATGTCAGCCACATAGTAAGCACTGTATAAGCATTTGCTATTATGACTCTTCTCCCCATACATTATGCCTCACAACACCTGGTGGCTTCCTCCACTCAGTGTAGTTTCTTGTCAGGCTATCCCTAATCTTTAAGTAGCCTTTGTTCACATTGACCTTCTGCCTCAGAAGTCTTCCTAATCTCCACCTGGCCAACTGCCATCCATCCTCTGTGACTTAGTTTGGAACTTCCTCCTGGTCACCCATGATACTTTGGGCACATCCTTGGCTTCCCATTTTCCCCTTTGTCTACAATGATCTATTTATGAGCCTGTTTTCCCCACTAGCTTATGGAGAGGAGATGTTGTATCTTATTTATTTATTTATTTTTTAAATTTCCTGCCTCTAGATCAGTGATTGGTATCAAGAAGAAATGCAGTAAAATTTGTGGACTGGAAGATATTATACTACTAATAAAAACCCCGCTGTCAGAGCTATCTTTCTAAACATAGATCTGATGACAACTTATCTCTACTCAAAAATGTTTATGTTCCAATAGTACATTATATATTAATTAATTGAATTTAAAAAATGTTTTTAAAATGCTTATACTGAAACAATGAGGACCATATTTAGAATAAGCTACAAGTCTTGTGTCCCATTTCTTACTTGCAAGACCAGGGAGAACCTGGCTTGAGAGCTGCCCCCTGGAAAGTTTCCATTTGAGGATGGAGAAACAAAGTCCTAGCTGAATGACCATCGGGCCTTGTTAGCGCCTTTGTGAGGGCTTTCTGTATCATACAGTGGTGAATAAAATAGGCACTTCTTTTTTTTTTTTTTTTGGAGTTTTTAATTTTATTATGTTATGTTAGTCACCATACAATACATCATTAGTTTTTGATGTAGTGATCCACGATCCATTGTTTTCGTATAACACCCAGTGCTCCATGTAGTACGTGCCCTCCTTAATACCCATCACCGGGCTAACCAATCCCCCCTCCCCCCTCCCCTCTAAAACCCTGTTTGTTTCTCAGGTCCATAGTCTCTCATGGTTCATCTCTCCCTCCAATTCCCCCCGCCCATTTTTCCCTTCCTTCTCCTAATGTCCTCCATGTTATTCCTTATGTTCCACAAATAAGTGAAACCATATGATAATTGACTTTCTCTGCTTGACTTATTTCACTTAACATAATCTCCTCCAGTCCCATCCATGTTGATGTAAAAGTTGGGTATTCATCTTTTCTGATGGCTGAGTAATATTCCATTCTATATATGGACCACATCTTCTTTATCCATTCATCTGTTGAAGGGCATCTTGGCTCTTTCCACAGTTTGGCTATTGCGGACATTGCTGCTATGAACATTGGGGTGCATATGGCCCTTCTTTTCACTACATCTGTGTCTTTGGGGTAAATACCCAGGAGTGCAATTGCTGGGTCATAGGGTAGCTCTATTTTTAAATTTTTGAGGAACCTCCACACTGTTTTCCAAAGTGGCTGTACCAACTTGCATTCCCACCAACAGTGTAAGAGGGTTCCCCTTTCTCCACAACCTCTCCAACATTTGTTGTTTCTTTCCCTGTCCATTTTTGCCATTCTAACTGGTGTAAGGTGGTATCTCAGTGTGGTTTTGATTTGGATTTCCCTGATGGCTAATGATGATGAACATTTTTTCATGTGTCTGTTAGCCATTTGTATGTCTTCTTCAGAGAAGTGTCTGTTCATCTCTTCTGCCCACTTTTTGACTTGATTATTTGTTTTTTGAGTTTGAGAAGTTCTTTATAGATCTTGGATACCAGCCCTTTATCTGTAGTGTCATTTGCAAATATCTTCTCCCATTCTGTGGGTTGCCTCTTTGTTTTGTTGACTGTTTCCTTTGCTGTGCAGAAGCTTTTTATCTTGATGAAGTCCCAAAAGTTCATTTTTGCTTTTGTTTCACTAGCTTTTGGAGATGTATCTTGAAAGAAGTTGCTGTGGGTGATGTCAAAGAGGTTACTGCCTATGCTCTCCTCTAGGGTTTTGATGGATTCCTGTCTCACATTGAGGTCTTTCATCCACTTTGAGTTTATCTTTGTGAATGGTGTTAGAGAATGGTCGAGTTTCATTCTTCTGCATGTGGCTGTCCAATTTTCCCAGCACCATTTATTGAAGAGACTGTCTTTTTTCCATTGCATGTTTTTTCCTGCTTTGTCAAAGATTATTTGACCATAGAGTTGAGGGTCCATATCTGGGTTCTCTATTCTGTTCCATTGGTCTATATGTCTGTTTTTGTGCCAGTACCATGCTGTCTTGGTGATCACAGCTTTGTAATATAGCTTGAAATTGGGCAACGTGATGCCCCCAGCTTTGTTTTTCTTTTTCAACATCTCCTTGGCGATTTGGGGTCTTTTCTGATTCCATACAAATTTTAGGATTGTTTGTTCCAGCACTTTGAAAAATGTCATTGGAATTTTGATCGGGATGGCATTGAAAGTATAGATTGCTCTGGGTAGCATAGACATTTTAACAATGTTTATTCTTCTGATCCATGAGCATGGAATATTTTTCCATCTTTTTGTGTCTTCTTCAATTTCTTTCATGAGTGTTTTGTAGTTCCTAGAGTATAGATCCTTTACCTCTTTGGTTAGGTTTATTCCGAGGTATCTTATGGTTTTTGGTGCTATTGTAAATGGAATCGTTTCTCTAATTTCTCTTTCTACAGTTGCGTTGTTAGTGTATAAGAAAGCAACTGATTTCTGTGCATTGATTTTTTATCCTGCCACATTACTGAATTGCTGGATGAGTTCTAGTAATTTGGGGGTGGAGTCTTCTGGGTTTTCCACATAAAGTATCATGTCGTCTGCGAAAAGAGAGACTTTGACTTCTTCTTTGCCAATTTGAATACCTTTTATTTCTTTTTGTTGTCTGATTGCTGTTGCTAGGACTTCTAGTACTATGTTGAACAACAGTGGTGAGAGTGGGCACCCTTGACGTGTTCCTGATCTTAAGGGAAAGGCTCTCAGCTTTTCCCCATTGAGGATGATATTCGCTGTGGGTTTTTCATAGATGGATTTTATGAACTTGAGGAATGTTCCCTCTATCCCTATACTCTGGAGAGTTTTAATCAGGAAAGAATGTTGTATTTTGTCAAATGCTTTTTCTGCATCAATTGAGAGGACCATATGGTTCTTCTCCCTCCTCTTATTAATGTGTTCTATCACATTGATTGATTTGCCAATGTTGAACCACCCTTGCATCCCGGGGATAAATCCCACTTTGTCGTGGTGGATGATCCTTTTAATGTATTGTTGGATCCTATTAGCTAGGATTTTGTTGAGGATTTTGGAATCCATATTCATCAAGGATATCGGTCTGAAATTCTCCTTTTTGATGGGGTCTTTGCCTGGTTTGGGGATTAAGGTAATGCTGGCCTCATAGAATGAGTTTGGAAGTTTTCCTTCTGTTTCTATTTTTTGAAACAGCTTCAGTAGAATAGGTATTATTTCTTCTTTGAATGTTTGGTAGCATTCCCCAGGGAATCCATCTTGTTTTTTGGGAGGTTTTTGATCACTGCTTCAATCTCGTTACTGGTTATTGGCCTATTCAGGTTATCAGTTTCTTCCTGTTTCAGTCTTGGCAGCTTATAGGTTTCCAGGAAGGCCTCCATTTCATCCAGATTGCTCAGTTTATTGGCATATAGTTGTTGATAATAATTTCTAATAATTGTTTCTATTTCCTTGGTGTTAGTCATGATCTCTCCCCTTTCATTCATAATTTTATTAATTTGGGTCCTTTCTCTTTTCTTTTGGATAAGTCTGGCCAGTGGTTTATCGATCTTATTAATTCTTTCAAAGAACCAACTTCTAGTTTCATTGATCTGATCTACTGTGTTTCTGGTTTCTAATTCATTGATTTCTGCTCTAATTTTAATTATTTCTGTTCTAATGCATGGCTTAGGCGTTGTTTGTTGATTTTTCTCTAGTTCTTTAAGGTGTAGAGTTAGTTGGTGAATTCGGGATTTTTCTATTTTTTTGAGTGAGGCTTGGATGGCTATGTATTTTCCCCTTAGGACCGCCTTTGCAGTATCCCATAGGTTTTGGACCGATGTGTTTTCGTTCTCATTGATTTCCATGAATTGTTTAAGTTCTTCTTTGATTTCTTGGTTGACCCGAACATTCTTTTTTTTTTAAAGATTTTATTTATTCATTTGAGACACAGAGATATGGAGAGAGAGAGAGAGCATGAGCAGGGGGGAGACAGAGGGAGAGGGAGAAGCAGGCTCCCTGCTGAGCAGAAAGCCCGATGCGGGGCTCGATCCCAGGACCCTGAAATCATGACCTGAGCCGAAGGCAGACGCCCAACCATCTGAGCCACCCAGGCACCCCTGACCCAACCATTCTTGAGCAGAGTGGTCTTTAGCGTCCAAGTGTTTGAATTTCTGCCAAATTTTTTCTTGTGATTGAGTTCCAGTTTTAAAGCATTGTGGTCTGAGAATATGCAGGGAATAATCTCAATCTTTTGGTATCAGTTGAGACCTGATTTGTGACCCAGTATGTGGTCTATTCTGGAGAAAGTTCCATGTGCGCTCGAGAAGAATGAGTATTCTGTTGTTTTAGGATGGAATGTTCTGTAAATATCTATGAGGTCCATCTGGTCCAATGTATCATTCAAAGCTCTTGTTTCCTTGTTGATTTTCTGCTTAGATGATCTGTCCATTGCTGAGAGTGGAGTATTGAGGTCTTCTACAATTAACGTATTGTTATCAATATGACTCTTTATTTTGGTTAACAGTTGGCTTATGTAGATGGCTGCTCCCATGTTGGGGGCATAGATATTTACAATTGTTAGATCTTCTTGTTGGATAGACCCTTTAAGAATGATATAGTGTCCTTCTGTGTCTCTTACTACAGACTTTAGTTTAAAATCTAATTTGTCTGATATAAGAATTGCTACCCCAGCTTTCTTTTGAGGTCCGCTGGCATGGAAGATAGATCTCCATCCCTTCACTTTCAGTCTGGATGTATCTTTAGGTTCAAAATGACTCTCTTGTAGACAGCATATGGATGGGTCCTGTCTTTTTATCCAGTCTGCAACCCTGTGCCGTTTTATGGGAGCGTTTAGGCCATTCATGTTGAGAGTGATTATTGAAAGATATGAATTAATTGTCATCATGTTGCCTGTGAAGACATTGTCTTTATAGATTGTCCCTGTAAATTTCTGTTGTAGATCACTCTTGGGGTCTTTCTCCTTTTATAGAACCCCCCTTAATATTTCTTGCAGGGCCGGCTTAGTGGTCACATATTCTTTCAACTTCTACTGGCCATGGAAGCTCTGCATCTCTCCATCCATTCTAAATAAAAGCCTTGCCGGATAAAGTATTCTTGGCTGCATGTTCTTCTCATTTAGTACCCTGAATATGTCTTGCCAGGCCTTTCTGGCTTGCCAGGTCTCTGTGGATAGGTCTGATGTTATTCTGATGTTCCTCCCTCTGTATGTAAGGACTCTCTTCCCCCTAACTGCCCTTAAGATGGTTTCCTTGGTTCTAAGATTTGCAAGTTTTACTATTACATGCCGGGGTGTTGGCCTGTTTTCCTTGATCTTGGGAGGGGTCCTCTCTGCCTCTAGGACTCGAATGTTTGTTTCATTCCCCAGATTAGGGAAGTTCTCAGTTACGATTTGCTCAAATACATCTTCTAGCCCTCTCTCTCTCTCCACTCCCTCCGGATTTCCAGTTATTCTGACATTGGAACGCTTCATGGTGTCACTTATTTCTCTGATTCTATTTTCATGGATTCTGAGTTGTTTTTCCCTGGCCTCCTCTTTTCCCTTTTTATCTATTATACTGTCTTCCAGATCGCTTATTCTCTCTTCTGTCTCAGTTACCCTAGCTGTTAGATGATCTAGATTGGATTGGATCTCATTGATAGCATTTTTAAGTTCTGCCAATTCAGCTTTCATTTCTGCCCTTAGAGACTCTATGTTGCCATTAATTGATTTCTCCATTCTAGCCATTGTCTTCACAATTGCTAGCCTGAATTCCATCTCTGACATCTTGGTTATATCTGCATCCATTTGTAAATCTGCAGCATAAGTCATAATCTCTGAGTCTTTCCTATTTTGGGGGTTCCTCCTCCTAGTCATTCTGTTGATGGATGTTTGAGGGAATGTATAGAGTCCAAATTATTGACCAGAACCCAAGCAAGATGCACCTGTTTTCTTGGGACCTTAGGGTTGCTGGCCTCTTGTTTTCCCAGCCTGTCTTCTGGGGGAGGGGCCTGCCGCGCTGTTACTCAGGCAACCCTGTTTGGGTGGAGTTGCCCTGCGCCCCTGTGGCGGGGAATGGGCTCAGTGGGAATCAGTCTTTGGGGCTTTTGTTCTCTGGCGGCTCTCCCTGGTGGCTTTCCGCATCTCTTCCGTGAGTTGGAGCAGAAGAGACCATTTCCAACCCTCTGCCTCAGAGCAGAGAGACCTCAGTCTGTTCTTCAGTGAGCTCTCCAGGCCACACCGTCTCCGTTTCTGTCCGTGCTGCTATAAACTGCAGCATCCTGGGTTGTGCGCCCCTCCGCAGCGCTCCCAGTCCTGCCTCCAGGTCGGGGCTCGTCTCTGCCCTTTGTGCTTCTAAAACCGCCAGCCGCTCCCAGTTCGCGCGCGCGCGCGCGACTCCGCCACTCGGGGTTTCCACCCCGGGGGGTTGCAGTTCACCGGCGGACCCCGGCGGACCGGGTTTCCGTCTCCGAGGCTGCAGTTCGCGTGCGCGCGACCGTCGCTCCAGTTTCTATCCGGGGGGGCTGCAGTTCACGTGCGCGTGACCCCGCCGCTCTGGTTTTCCACCCCGGGGGCTGCCCTAAAGTCCTTTCCCGCCGCTACCGGCCTGCGAGTCTGTGCCCGTCCGCAGTGCATGAGGCTGTCGCTCGCCGGCGGTGTAGGATCCCCACGGCCAGGCACCCTCCCGCCACGGTTATCCTCCGATATCTGCCCGCGGAATCACGGCTCTCCGCTTCGTACCTCAAAACCAACCGCCTGCGATATTCTGTTTGTAGAGATCCAGATCTTCTTACATCTCAGGCTGGTTTCGTGGGTGCTCAGAGTGGTCTGGTAATATATCCAGCTTAATTCCGGGGACCAGTTGAAATAGGGTCCCCTTCTCCTCCGCCATCTTTCCCCCCCCCCAAAATAGGCACTTCTATGTATCATGGAGATTATAGTTGAGCAGGAGAGATAGACCATGAACATGAAATTATAAATTATGAAAAATTCTATGGAGAAAAAGAAAAGGGTGCCACATGGGAAAGAAGTAACTTATTTTATACTGGTTTATGAGGAGGTGAAATTTAAGCAGAGACCTATAGAATAAGAAGGGGCCAATCATTTGAAGTGCTGGGAAGAGTTGAGGAAACAACATGGGCTAAGACTCTACGGCAGGAAAATGGTGTTTCTACACCAACTGATATTTTCCACAAACATTATCTGTGGCAGGCAGAATGTAGAGATGGCAGGCATGGACCCTACATTTGAGGAGCTCATAATTCAGTGGAGAGACAATGTGTAGAGAAGTAGATTGTAATAAGCAGAGTTTAACAGGACTCCCAGGGGGTGCAAATTTATGCATGAAATGGTATATATGTATAGGGGTGATCAGAGGTCTCAGCAGAGAAGTCAGGCTTTGAATGATGACATAGAACCACTTCCTTTTGTCAAATGCTCTCTTTGACATCTATGGAAAGAATTCTCCAGATAGGGGAGAAAGTGCCATGGGCACCAGGAAGCACATGTGTAAAGGCACGGAGGTATCAGAGTGCTTAGAATGTTAGGGGAATGAAGAGTTTGGTGTGTCTGGGGCCTTGGATGGGGATATGCTGTGATGGGGATGTAGCTGGAGATGGGTGAAACCAACAAATGAATGACACCAGGGGCTGACTCTGGGTTGCTTGACAATGGGGGGAACTAGGATGAATGAATCTCTGATCCCAGAAGAGGCTGCAATACTCATGAGATCTGGATAAGCGCTCTTCTCTCCTCATAGTTAGCTATACCTTAATTCCATTTCCTTTGGAGTGGGGGCTCCCAGGGTCTCCAGGTACTAGGCAGCTGGCACCTCCCAGCAGTCCTCTATACATACCTGCCACTTCAGCCTGTATCCCTTGGTGCCTGAGTCTTAAATGTTTATTTTTCCTAATTGTTTGGGCAAAGCCACTTTCACATTTGGTCCCTAAAAATGGAGAACAGAGGGGTAAAGCCCTCTGATGACCTACTGCACACACAGCTGTGCTGCAGCCTTAACACCCTTCTTTGTAGGGTGCCAAGAGGACAGGGGTCTGGGCACACCTGCTGATCCCTCTGCCCACAAGTTCCAGGTGCACCAAGTGGTACTTGTTGCTGTTTGTTCCAAGCTCTTTTCACCATAAGTGGGATGCTGGGGCAGGGAGAAAGTGAAGGTGAGGCTCTATGGTTTGGTGGGGGCTAAGTTTAAAAGGGTCTTGTGGGCCACAGATTTTGAACTTCATCCTTGGGAGTGAGGAACAAGGGGAGGATTTTCAGCCTGAGAGGGCCATGATCGGATCTGTGTTTCTGAAAGATTTCTTTGTTGGTTAATGTAGGGGATGAACTGTAGAGGAGTGGTACTAGATGCTGGGGTTCACAGAAATATTAGCTCCCTGCGGGTTCTGTCTCTTTTGCTCAATACTTTTCTCCAGGGTCTAGAACAGTGCCTGGCACATAGTTGGTAGTCAGTAGATATTTGATGAATGAATGAGACCAGTCAGGAAGCTATTGTTCTGGTGTAGGTGAGAGATGACACTTAAACTTGGTCAGTGGATTGGGGATGGAGAGGAGTTAGGGATATTGAAACAGTCTGGAGGGAGAGTTTAGGATTGGAGGACACAGCTGGATAGCAACTTAACTGGTTTTACTCCTTTAGCCCAGCACTGAGAATTTAGCAGCCAGGCTATAATAGTAAGGATTTTTGTTTGGCTTGAGATTCTCTATTCACCATCCTTGGGGGTGGGCTCCTATCCTGAGGAATTGTGGGCTCCATGAAAAGCATCCTCATCCAGGAAGTCTGGCCTAGGTACCACCTTGTTCTTTGTGACTCCATGACCCCAGGGCTTCCTGGTACAGGAGAGGAATTGTTATTGAATTTACTGTAGTATATGATAGAAGACCTAAAACTAGAGTTTCTGTCTCTGATATATTTTTCTGTTTAAAATTGAAAGGGATACTGTTAAAATAGTTTCTTTCCTGGATGCTTCTAAAACTCAGCCTTCCATCCTGCATGTTTACCCTTTGAAAACTCATGCAAAATAATCCCCAGATCTAGTCTGCACATTGAAAAACTGTTGTTTACTCTCTAACTTTTATTCATCTGTTTTTTTATGTTTTTCAACACAATTTGGGCTGTTCATTACTGCTGTGACCTAGAGCATAATTTCCATCTTAGATAGTTGTCAGACAGGTCCTTAGTTGCAAGTATCAGAAATTATTTGGTTAACTTAAGCAGAAAAGAGATTTAAAAAAATTTTATAACATAAAAAAATATACATATACACAACATAAAAATTGGAATTTTATGTAAATGGTCTAAATGCTGTAATCAAAAGATATAGGGTGGCAGAATGGATAAAAAAAAGACTCATCTATTTGCTGCCTACAAAAGGCCCACTTCAGGCCCAAAGACACATACAGACTGAAAGGGAAGGGATGAAAAAACATTCACCATGCAAATGAAAGTGGAAAAAACAAAAGCCAGGGGAGCAATACTTATAGCAGACAAAATAGATTTTAAAACAAAAACTAACAATAGACAAAGAAGGGCATTATATAATGATAAAGGGATCAATCCAAGAAGAAGATATGATAAATATGAATATCTACTCACCCAACACTGGAGCACCTAAATACTAAAGCGATATTAACAGACATAGAGGAATTGACATAACACAATAATAGTAGGAGGCTTTAACACCCAACTTAAATCAATGGATAGATCATCCAGGTAGAAAATCAATAAGGAAATACTGTCTTTAAATGACGTATTAAGCCAAATGGACATAACAGATACATACAGAACATTCCATCCCAAAACAACAGAATACACGTTATTTTAATGTGCACATGGAACATAATACCAGAGCAGAAATAAGTGATAGAAACTAAAAAAAAAAAAAAAAAAAGACAAAACTCAATGAAACCAAGAGCTGGTTCTTTTTTTTTTTATTTATTTTTTATTTTTTTTAAAGATTTTATTTATTTATTTGACAGAGAGAGACACAGAGAGAGAGGGAACACAAGCAGGGGGAGTGGGAGAGGGAGAAGCAGGCTCCCCGCGGAGCAGGGAGCCCGATGCGGGGCTTGATCCCAGGACCCGGGATCATGACCTGAGCCGAAGGCAGACGCTTAACGACTGAGCCACCCAGGCGCCACCAAGAGCTGGTTCTTTAAAAAGATAAATAAAATTGATAAACTCTTAGCTAGACTCATCAAGAAAAAAAGGGAAAGGATCCAAATAAATAAAATCAGAAATGAGAGAGAAGTAACAATTGACACCACAGAAATACAAAGGATTATAAGAGAGTACTATTAAAAATTATGTCAACAAGTTGGACAACTTAGAAGAAATGAATAAAGTCATAGAAATATACACTCTTCTAAAACTGAATCAGGAAGAAATAGAAAATCTGAATATAGTAATTACAAGAAATGAAATTGAATCAGTAATCAAAAAACTACCAAAAAATAAAAGTGCAGGACCAGATGGATTCATAGGTAAATTCTACCAAACATTTATTTTTTTTATTTTTATTTTTTTTAAAGATTTTATTTATTTATTTGAGACAGAGAGAATGAGAGAGAGAGAGCACATGAGAGGGGGGAGGGTCAGAGGGAGAAGCAGGCTCCCTGCTCAGCAGGGAGCCCGATGCGGGACTCGATCCAGGGACTCCAGGATCATGACCTGAGCTGAAGGCAGTCGCTTAACCAACTGAGCCACCCAGGCGCCCTCTACCAAACATTTAAAGAAGAGTTAATATCTATTCTCCTCAAACTATACCAAAAAACAGAAGAGGAAGGAAAGCTTCCAAATACATTCTACAAGATCAGCATTACCCTGATACCAAAACCAGGCAAAGACATCACAAAAAAGAAAACTAGAGGCCAATATTCCTGAGGAACGTTGATGCAAAAATCCTCAACAAAATATTAGCAAACTGCATTCAATAATACATTAAAAGGATCATTCACCATGATCAAGTGGATTTATTCTGGGAATGTAAGGTTGGTTCAATATTCACAAATCAATCAACATGATACACCATGTCAACAAAACGAAAGATAAAAATTATATACTAATGGATCGTTGAACTTTACATTAAGAACTAATGATGTACTATATGTTCGCTAACTGAACATAATAATAAAAAATTATATGATCATCTTAATAGATGCAGAGAAAGCATTTGACGAAATTCAACATCCATTCATGATAAAAAGTCTCAACAAATTGGGTTTAGAGGGAACATACCTCAACATCATAAAGGCCATGTATGAAAAACCCACAGCTAACATCTTAGTGGTGAAAAACTGAGAGCTTTTCCCCTAACATCAGGAACAGGGGGTCCACTCTTGCCACCTTTATTCAACATGGTACTAGAAGTCCTAGCCACAGCAATCAGATGAGAAAAAGAAATTAGAGGGATCTATATTGGTAAAGAAGTTAAACTGTCACTGTTTGCAGATGATATGATACTATACGTAGAAAACTCTAAATAGACTCCACCAAAAAACTACTAGAAGTAATAAATGAATTCAGTAAATTTTGTAGGACACAAAATTAATATCCAGAAATCAGTAGCATTTCTATACACTAATAATATAGTAGCAGAAAGAGAAATTAAGTCCACTTACAATTGCACAAAAAAGAATAAAATGCCTAGGAATAAACCTAACCACAGAGGTGAAAGTCCTATACTCTGAAAACTATAAAACATTGATGAAAGAAATTCAAGATGACATAAACAAATGGAAAAATATTTCATGCTCATGGGTTGGAAGAACAAATATTATTAAAATGTCCACATTACCCAAAGCAATTTTCAGATTTAATGAAATCCCTGTCAAAATATCAACAACATTTTCCACAAAACTAGAATAATCCTAAAATTTGTGTGGAACCACAAAAGATCCTGAATAGCAAAAGTGATCTTGAGAAAGAAAAACAAGGCTAGAGGTATCACAATTCCAGATCTCAAGATACACTACAAAGCTATAGTAATTAAAACAGTATGGTACTGGGATAAAAATGGACACATAGATCAATGGAATAAAACAGAAAGTCCAGAAATAAATCCATGCTTATGTGGTCAATTAATCTATGACAGAGGAGGCAAGAATATACAATGGGGAAAAACATCTCTTCAATAAATGGTGCTGGGAAAACTGGACAGCTACATGCAGAAGAATGAAACTGGACCACTTTCTCACACCATACACAAAAATAAATTCAAAATGTATTAAAGACCTAAATGTGAGACCTGAAACAATAAAAATCCTAGAAGAGAACACAGGCAGTAATTTCTCTTAGCAACATTTTTCTAGATACATCTCCTAAGACAATGGAAACAAAAGCAAAAATAAACTGTTGGGGCTACATCAAAATAAAAAAGGTTTACACAGTGAAGGAAACCATCAACAAAACAAAAGGCAAACTATTGAGTGGGAGAAGATATTTGCAAATGACATATTCAATAGGGGTTAATATCCAAGGATTACAAAGAACTTATACAATTCATCACCAAAACCCCCAAACAATCCAATTCAAAAATGGGCAAAGGACTCAAATAGACATTTTTCCAAAGAAGACATCCAGATGGCCAACAGACACATGAAAAAATGCTCAACATCACTCGGCATCAGGGAAATGCAAATCAAAACCACCATGAGATATCACCTTACACCAGTCAGAATGGCTAAAATAAAAAAAAAAAAAACACGTAAGAAATAATAGGTGTTGGTTAGGATGTGGAGAACAAGGAACCCTCATACCCTGTTGGTGGGAATGCAAACTGGTGCAGCCACTGTGGAAAACAATATGGAGGCTCCTCAAAAAAATTAAATAGAAATACCATATGATACAATAATTCTACTATTGGATATTTACCCCAAGAAAATGAAACAATAATTTGAAAAGCTATCTGCACCCCTATGTTTATTGTAGCATTATTTACAATAGCCAAGATATGGAGGCAACCTAAGTGTCCATTGATAGGCATATAGATAAGGAAGATATGGTATAAAATTTTTTAAATTGGAACTTTAACTATTTTTGTTTGACATTTTTAAAATTTAAATTCAATTAGCCAAGGCATAGTACATCATTGGTTTTTGATATAATGTTCAATGATTCATCATTTCAGTATAACACCCAGTGCTCGTCACTGGAATTTTAACTATTTTAACGTGCAATTCAGTGGCATAAACTACATTCACGATCTTGTGCAACCATCACTACTCATTAACAATAACTTTCTATTCTCCCCCTTCCCCATTCTCCCTTTAGGTTTCCAGAGGTAACCTGAATCCTACTTTCTGTCTCTATGAATTTGCCTATTCTTGATATTTCATGTAAGTGGAATTACACAATATTTGTTCTTTTGTGTCTGGCTTACTTCACTTAGCATAACGTCTTCAAGTTTCATCCATGTTGTAGCACATTATCAGTACTTCATTCCTTTTAATGGCTGAATAATATACCATTGTATGGATATACCATATTTAGTTTATACAAGGAAAGGATTTTTAAAAAGGATATTTAATAGGCTGTATAGAACAAGGCCTGGAGCCTCTGTAACCAGTGTGGGGCTTTACCCCAGAAGATCTAGGCACTGAATTGAAGCTGCCTCTCAACAGTGTGATCTGGGTAAATTACTTTGAGCTTCCATCCCTCATCTGGAAATAGGGATAAAGAATCTTGTGCAGACTGTTTAATCATTTGAGACAATCCATGTAAATCACTCAGCATGAATTTTGACACTTAAATAAAAAAATACTCATGAATGTTAACTGTTATCATGGCTTATAAAAATTATTATTTATACTTCTTCTTCCTAATGCCAAATCAGACAGGCAGAACTTTTTCTAAAACATCTCCTCCTAAGGAGAGAAATAAAACAGCTTTTTTATACATATTTTCAATCAATTGTTTCTTGGGCTTGGAATTTCTGAGGAAAGGAAAAATGCTCCCCTCCTGACCAAGAAGCAAACAACCGTGGTCAGTCCAACCTGATACCCTTTTTAGATGGGGGCAGCTCTAGGGTTTTCCTTTCCAAGTATAAGCCCACATCATGGAAACAAAAAAGGACCAGATGGCTAAAGGTGATGTCTGATAGAAGGGAATAAGATAGAGTTCCCGTTGGCTCTAACTGGACTCCCCTGCAAAGTGAACTAGTTATAGACTGGGAGGAGGCTGTGGTTCTTAGAAAGCAGATGGACCTGGATTCAAATCCAAGCTTTGTTGTTTACAGGTCAAGCTTCCCAGTTTGTAGGGCTGGGAGAGGTTATCCGTGTGAGCTACTGCCCAAGGGCGCTGTTGGCAAAGGCACTGGGGAGGAGTCCCCAAAAGAAGCTGGAACATCAGGTTGGGGTGTCTTGTTGCTCATTAGTCTGTCATTCCCTCTGGCCTCTCTGTGCTGGTTACCCTGGATATGTTGGCAGTGGGGAGCCTCTAGTGTGGTCTTTCAGTATCACCCTCAGCAAGGAAGGAGTATGACAATTTTCCATCCAATATTGGTTGAGATCTGGTAATTCTGAGTAGAACTTTAAGCCAGCTTGGTTAATCTTGAGATGTAGCTCTGCCCTCTTATTCCCAAAAGTGTTTTTATTCAGTTGTGAAATTAATTTTTTTTTTTTTTTTTTTTGGTGTAAACCTTGTTATAACAGAATGATCTTCACCTACACTTCGGATGCCCTGAGAAATTAAATTTATATGCTACACTTCCACTTTGCTCATGCTACTGACCAGCAAGACCATGGGAGTGCGGGCAGTTACAAGGTATTTTCCAAAACCTATCATGGACACTTCTCTAACAGAGTCCTTCATTATAAGGACTATAATAATGATGATCTCTCATACACTGCAGGTCATTTAACTCCATTACTTAATTTATTCTTTTCAAAACCCTTTTGTGTCTGACATATGACAGAGGACTAGCCTCCATTTTACAGATGTGAAACTGGAACTCAGACATCAATTGCTAACAGACGGCCTCGTTGGGGTCGGTATCCACACGTCTGACTTCTGGTCCAGTGGTCTACTTATTTCTCCCACTCTGAGCTGGGCAATGTGGGAACTCCAGATTTTATTGACTTGGTGGTTTGTGATATGGTTCACTTGACCTCCCTCTGCCTGGAAAGGGAGCAAATCTGTGATCTTTCTCTCTCTCCAAATTTCCAAAGAGGAAGCAACTCTCAGCCAGAACAGGAGCCTGAGCCTGGTTTGTAGACAGTGGGGCATATAGGTGGCTTATTGCCATGTGCCCTGGGGCAGCAGTAAATTGATATTTGCTGATCTCCAACCCTCTGGCAGAGATGGGAAAGGAGGGCTGGGAAAGTGACATTTCTGTAAATAACCACACCTGGTTCTAAGAGCAGAAGGATTGGCATGTCCCTGTAGCCTCATCAATTACCATCAACCTTTTGCAAAGGGAGCCCAGGGGAGAGAATCTCTTCACACTCTTAACATTATTTATAGACACCTCATCCTGTCCACACTCTGGGGGGAGCGTGGTTTGCTCAGCAGCGGCCTCCTTCCAGATGTGTTTATATTCTTCCAGGCCCAGTGGGAAGCATCCTTCAGCCCCTCCACTCCAGGGAACAGAGGGGATGCCTGACATTGGGACATAAAGAAGATGTGAAAGGGAAGACATGAGCAGGATGCCTGAATTTCTCAGTTAGATTCATGTATCTCTCAGCGAGCACTGATTGAATAGCCACTTTGCTGCTAAAGAAGGCAATTCAGGCAATTTATGGTTAAATAAACATGCTTTGCAAGCAGATAGACCTGGATTTAAATCCCAGCTCTGCCATTTACAAGCTGTGTGGTTTGGGTTAAGCTTCTACCTCCATTTCCTCATCTGTATAATAGGATAATAACAGCTCCTCTCAGGGTCATTGTGAGTGTTTGAATGACCCTGAGGTCATTCTAGGGCTACTGACACAGCAGATGGTAGGTATAAGGTGGCTCTTCTTCTTGTTTTTAATTTTAATTTAAATTAAATTAGGTATAAGGTGCCTCTTCTTCTTGTTTTTAATTTTAAATATGGAATGCTTCATGAATTTGCATGTCATCCTTGTGCAGGGCCCATGCTAATCTTCTCTGTAACATTCCAGTTTTAGTCCATGTGTTGCTGAAGCCATCACTGGTGCCTATTCTTGTAAGAGACTACTACTTACAGGCTGCGGGGTGTGTGTATGTGTGTGTGTGTGTGTATCTGTGTGTGTGTATACGGGTGCACGCAAATAAGATTTTGATAGAAACAGGCCTCAAGAAACAAAGACAACATAGGCAACACAGGCAGGGAATTTTTGGTGAAAAAGTAATGATTAAAACCTAGAGAAGGAGACAGCTCTACAGACAAGACAGGTCAGAGGGAACTTCATGGTGGGAGAGAGATTGAGTTAGCAGAGGGTCCGAGGTATGTTATTGGACCAGCAGTGTGCCCACCTCATGCCTGTGGGCTGGCAGAAGGCCTTAGGCCAGCTTTTAGGAATAGGTGGTTTAGTCTGGGAAGGTGGCCTGAGGCCATGGGGCAGTGTCAAGGTTTGGTAGCCTCTCCAGATGGGGAATCTTGTTGGCATACCATACTCCACGTGGAGCATTTGTTAAACAGCTAATCCAGCCCCAGCAAAATGTGGCTGCCTAAAGTGACAAAAAGAAAAGATACATTTGGAGTGAGTTTAATGGGTTTTCCTGCTCAGTTCTCTACTTTCAAAAGACCTACTTTACACATATAGTGATTAGCCGGTTTATGAATTTCTTGCATTAAATAGTTTTTATAACAAATTCAAAAATTCACAAAATTAGACAGAATAGTATAATGAATCCTCATGTCCCTATTACCCAGACACAAAATAAACTCACAGCCACTTTCATTTCATCTGTACCCCTCCCCCATCAGAGTATTTACCCACATCCCCTAAATAATGTCATCTGTAAATATTTGTATATGCTTCTCTAAACAATAGAGCTTTTTAAAAATTACAATCTTAACATCATTATTGCATTGAAAAAAATTAGTAAGTTCTTAATATCATCAAATACCCAGTGTTCACATTTCCACAATTGTCTCCTATTTTTTCCAGTTGAATTAGGATCTAAATAAGATTCACGCATTGCAAGCAACTGATACTTTTCTTTGTCTCCTCAATTTATAGATTCCCCTGCCTTTCTTTTACTACTTTATAATTCATTTGTTGAAGAGGTCAGGTCATTTCCTATTTTCTAGATAGGACTGCATCCCTCTGGTATCATTTACCTTGCTCCTTTGTCCCCTATATTTCCCATAACATGGCAGCTAAATCTAGTGACTTGTTGGTCTAATTCCGATTTGTTTCTTTCTTTGCAAGACTACATTGTAAGTATTGTCATGCACTTCTATCGGCCAGCACATATGACTTGTTGTCTCTTTTTGTGATGTAACAGCCATTAATAATCATCATCCAGATTCATGATTTCATTTGGGGATTTGCAAAATGGTGGCATTCTAATTCTATTATTCCTTCCTCATTTATTACTTGGACTATTTCTGTAGAGAGAATTGTTTCCTCATCACCTATTTAGTTAACTTATGATATAGTTTAATCAGGAAAAACAGGTTAAATGTTTCTTTCCCTATACTTACCTGCATTCAGAATAGTGGGTTGGTTCCCTTATATCCTCCAGAGGTGACCAATAAGGTCTTTTGTTTTATGGTATCATTAGGAAGGAACTCATGAATTTTAACATATTCCATGTGTTTCAATCCATTGCAGTTGTTCTTCTCTTTGTGCTCAGATTTTCTCATCTCTGGCAGGTGAGAACCTCTAAATTGCTTCCTGAGTTCTGACATGGCCATGACCCCAGTCATCATCTTCTGGAAAAAAAAGGTATCCAAGCTTGGAAATGGAAATCTCTCTTAAAGAGAAAATATATTATGAGTTTATACTGATACTTTCAATCCAAATTTAAGATTACAGGGCTTTGCTTAACTCTTCAATTTTATTTCTTTTATTTTTTAATTTTTATTTTTTTGCCTAATAATTTTTTTAATTTAAATTAAATTAGCCAACATATAGTACATCATTAGTTTTTGATTTAATGTTCAATGATACATTAGTTGAATATAACACCCAGTGCTCATCATATCACATGCCCTCATTAATGCCCATCATCCAGTTACCCCATCCCCTGCCCACCTCCCTTTCCGCAACCCTCAGTATTTTTTTAATTTTTTTATTTTTAAATTTAAATTTTTTTTCTTTATTATGTTATGTTAATCACCATACATTACATCATTAGTTTTTGATGTAGTGTTCCATGATTCATTGTTTGCGTATAACACTCAGTGCTCCATTCAGTACGTGCCCTCTTTAATACCCATCACCAGGCTAACCCATCCCCCCCTCCCCTCTAGAACCCTCAGTTTGTTTCTCAGAGTCCATAGTCTCTCATGGTTTGTCTCCCCCTCCGATTCCCCCCCTTCATTTTTCCCTTCCTACTATCTTCTTCTTTTTTTTAACATATAATGTATTATTTGTTTCAGAGGTACAGGTCTGTGATTCAACAGTCTTACACAATTCACAGCGCTCACCATAGCACATACCCTCCCCAGTGTCTATCACCCAGCCACCCCATCCCGCAACCCTCAGTATTTTGAATCTTTTCCTCTTACGGGAAAAAATCTTGGCTCTTAATGACAATAGTGTAATTGCTTAGTTGCTTTATCCTATTATATAGATTTTGGACAAATAATACCAAAATATGATTAGTGAAAAGTTATTATTATTATTATTATTATTATTGCAGTTCTTAGATTTATCTTACTAGAGACATATAGCTGAATTGTATTTTGAAACCATTTAAAATAATATACCTCTGCATCATAGGCCTATTTAATTTTGTTCTTATTTTAGGCGTTGTTTTTTTTCATTCTGATTTGACACTATTTATAATCATCTAAAATATTTTCATGGCTCATTTTCCTAGAAGTAGGCTTCTTGGGTCAAATCTGAAAAAACTGCACTTGTGAGCAGTGCATAATATATAGAATTGTCAATTCACTATGGTGTTTACCTGAAACTAATATAACATTATTTGTCAGCTATGCTTTGATAAAAAATAATGTAAAAAATAAAAAAAACAAGGTATTATTCAGAGAAGTCCAGCTTCTATCCCAAACTCTCCTCTTTTTTTTCCCTTTTCCCTTTAGCCAACAATTTTATTTACTTCATGGTTTATCCTTCTGTAATTTTCTACATAGGTAAAACCATACCTGAATCTTACATACATGTGTGCGTATTTGTGTTTGTATACAGAACTATATTCTGGAAATCATGCCATAGTAATATATAGAGATAGTCTGCATTCCTTTCCATAGTTGCATATCCTATTCCTGGATAAACTATGTACTTCACTATTTGAATGTACATAGTTTATCCAGTAGATTCCTGTTGATGGACATTAGGTTAGGTTTTTTGCTATTACAAAACAAGTGTTCATGTTTTTGAGTTTCTGTCAGTGTTTTTTAGGACAGATACCTAGAAGTAGGCTTTCTGGGTCAAAGGATCAGAGCGCATATGCTATTTTGCTAAATATTGCTAAATTCCTGTCTGTAGGATTTGTACCTCTTTGCATTACTTCCAGCAATGATGGGAGTTCCTGTTTTCTCAAAGCCTGGTCAAAAGAGTACATGTTGATATTTTGGATTTTTACCACTCTGATAGGTGAGAAGCAGTACACTGGTGTATTTTTTATTTTTATTTAAATTTAATTTAGTTAACATATAGTGTATTATTAATTTCAGGGGTAGAATTTAGTGATTCATCATTTGCATATAACACCCAGTGCTCATTACATCAAGTGCCCTCCTTAATGCCCATCACCCAATTACCCCATCCCCCCACCCATCTCCCCTCCAGCAACCCTCAGTTTGTTCCTTAAGAGTCTCTTATGGTTTGCCTCCCCCTCTGTTTTTGTATTATTTTATTTTTCCTTCCCTTCTCCTATGTTCATTTGTTTTGTTTTTGAAATTCCAAATCCGAGTGAAATCATATGGTAGTTGTCTTTCTCTGACTGACTTATTTTACTTAGCATAATACCCTCTAGTTCCATCCACATTGTTGCAAATGATAAGTTTTCATTTTTCCTGATGGCTGAGTAATACTCCATTGTATATATATACTACATTTTTATCCATTTATCTGTCTATGGACATCTGGGCTCTTGCCATATTTTGGCTATTGTGGACATTGCTGCTGTAAACGTTGGGGTGCAGGTGCCCCTTCAAATCACTGTTTGTATCCTTTGGGTAAATACCTAGAATTGTAATTGCTGGGTCATAAGGTAGTTCTATTCTATGTTTAACTTTTTGAGGAACCTCCATACTGTTTTCCAGAGTGGCTGCATCGGCTTGCATTCCCACCAACAGTGTAAAGGTTTCCCCTTCTCTGCATCCTTGCCAACATCTGTTGTTTCCTGAGTTAATTTTAGCCATTCTGACGGATGTGAGGTGGTATCTCATTGTGGTTTTGATTTGTATTTCCCTGATGATGAGTGATGTTGAGCATTTTTCATGTGTCTGTGGCCATTTATATGTCTTCTTTGGAGAAATGTTTGTTCACGTCTTCTGCCCATTTCTTGACAGGATTTTTTGTTTTTTGGGTGTTCAGTTTGATAAGTTCTTTATAGACTTTGGATACTAGCCCTTTAATCAATATGTCATTTATGAATATCTTCTCCCATTCCATAGGTTGTTGTTGATTGTTTCCTTTGAAAAGCTTTTTATCCTGATGCAGAAATCAATACACTAGTGTATTTTTAATTTGCCTTTTTCTTATTATGTGTATAATCAAGATCTTTTCATGTAGATAAGGGGCATATTTAGTTTTCTGTGAATTGTCTGTACATTTTCCTAGCTTCTTTCTCCCTATATGCCATTATTAGTCTTTCATTCTTTCTTTTTTAAGGCTCTTTATATATTGTAAATATTAACCCTTTATCTATGATAAAGTTGAAAAATTTCCCCCAGTTTCTCTTTACTTTCCTTATGGTGTTTTTATGCTATGTTAGTAAAAAAATTTTTTTCTTTTTTTATGTAATAAATTCATTAATTTTTTCCCTTATGACTTCTAGATACTGAATCAGGTAGGAAAGTTCCCCTCACTCCTAGATTATAGAATAATTCAGATTTGTTTTTTCTATACTTGTATGGATTCATTTAATACATTTAATTTCCTAATCTGGGGCACCTGGGTGGCTCAGTTGTTAGGCGGCTGCCTTCGGCTCAGGTCATGATCTCAGGGTCCTGGGATTGAGCCCCACTCCTGGGATTGAGCCCCGCATTGGGCTCCCTGCTCAGCGGGGAGCCTGCTTCTCCCTCTCCCACTCCCCCTGCTTGTGTTCCCTCTCTCGCTGTGTCTCTCTCTGTCAAATGAATAAATAAAGTCTTTAAAAAAATACAGTTAATTTCCTAATCCACTTGAAATTTATCTTGGTACACAGTTTGGGGGAATTAATACAATTTTATCCTTTTACCTATGGCTATTGAGTTAGCCTGATGCCTTTGATCAAAAAGCCATCATTTTCCCCACTAACTTGAGATTCTGCCTTTATGCTAAATTTCCAAATGCAGTTGGGTCTATTTCTGGATTTTCTATTTGTTCCACTGGGCCATGCATGTTACCCTGCCACACTCTTAATTAGAGACATTATAGTATGTTTTAATATCTGACAATGCTATCCCTTTCTCATTTCTCTCTCTCTCTCTTTCTCAGGCTTTTCCCCCTTGGCTGTTCTTGCTTATCTGTTCTTCCAAATGAATTTTATTAAAAAAAAGTTATCTAGCTCCAGAAAGAAACTTACTCATATTTTTGTTGAATTATATTAAACTTATGAACTATATTACATTTTATGAACTTAGGGAGACTTAAAATTTCTGATATTGAGTTTTCCTGTCCAAGAATCTGGTATATCTTTTCATTTAAGCAAGGTTATTTTTGTGTTTTTTAATTACTCCATAGTTACTCTTCCTGTAGGTTTTGGACATTTCTTGATAAATTTATTCCTGGGTGTTTAATTTTTAAAATTTTATTATGTTATGTTAGTCACCATACAGTACAACATTAGTTTTGATGTAGTGTTCCATGATTCATTGTTTGGTGTTTAATTTTATTTAATTTTCACAAAGGTGGTTTTCTCTTCCAATATAAACTGATTTTTGTCTTCTTTATAGGAAGACTTGATTTTTGTATGTTGATTTTATAACCTATTTCACTAAATTCTTTTGTTTGTAGTAGTTTTCTAGTCTTGTAATAGTTCGGCTTTTCTAGATACATACTTACATAATTCTTAGCTCTATTAATATGATGGATCATATTAATGGATTTTTAAAATATTGAATCTACTCGGTCTTGATGCATGTTTGAATGTGCTGTTGGATTCTATTTGCTAATATTGATATTTATAAGTTAGATTGGTCTATAGTTTTCTTTTGTTGATGCAATCATTTCACTTCATACAATAATTTTTAAAAATAGAATATCTCTGAGAAACAGTCTGGGCCTGGGACATTTTTATGGGAAAGCTGTTTTTCTACTTCCTCTATTTCTTCTGTGGTATTTTATGTGTTTAGACTTTCTGTCTCCACTGAGATTGATTTTGACATGTTGTATTTGCTAGAAAATTATCCACTGCATCTACTTTTCCAAATTTATTTGCAAAGCAGACTCATATCATTTTAAAAAGTGCTCAGTCTGATGGTTATTTTCTCACTGTCATTTCTAATTTTATGTATTTAAAGTCCCCCCCCCATTTTTTTCTCAATTGCAACAGCTAACAGGTTTTTTATTATGTTCTTTTTGTTTTTCCAAATAATTAACTTTTGGATGTATTTATTGGCTCTATTTTTTCTGTTTTTAACTCAAATTTTTTTCAAGGTATAATTAACTTACTGTGAAATTCATTATGGGCACCGTTTGATGATTTTGACAAATTTATACACCTATGCAACAAAACACTAATCAAGATAGAAGACAATTCTATCACTCTAGAAAGTTTCTTCTTCCTCATTTCCAGACAACTTCCTACTGCACGTTAGAGGTAACAGTGTTCTAATATCTATCACCATAGTTTAATTTTGCCCATTCTCAAATATAATATAAATGGGATTATACAGTATATGCTACTCTGTATCTGGCTTCTTGCACTTAATATGTGTTTTAAGATTCATACATGTTCTTGAGTGTATCAGTAATATGTTCTTTTTAATTTATGAGTGGTATTCCATATTAGATATACCACAATTTATTCATGCATCTGTTGACAAATTTGGTTTATTCCATTTTGGGCCTATAAAGAAAAAACTGCTATACAAAATGAAACTATTGGGGATACACCAAAATAAAAGCTTTTGCACGTGGGGCGCCTGGGTGGCTCAGTCGTTAAGCATCTGCCTTCAGCTCAGGTCATGGTCCCGGGGTCCTGGGATCGAGCCCAGCATCGGGCTCCCTGCTTCTCCCTCTCCCTCTCCTCCTGCTTGTGTTCCCTCTCTCACTGTGTCTCTCTCTGTCAAATAAATAAAATCTTAAAAAAAAAAAAGCTTATGCACAGTGAAGGAAACCATCAACAAAACAAAAAGCAACTGACTGAATGGGAGAAGATATTTGCAAATGATATATCTGGTAAGTGGTTAATATTTAAAATATATAAAGAGCTTATACAACTCAACATAAAAAAAAAATCCAATTTTAATCTAATTAAAATGGTCAGGACACATGAACAGACATTTCTCCAAAGACATACAGAAGGCCAACAGACACATAAAAAGATGCTCAACATCACTCATCATCAGGGAAATGCAAATCCAAACCACAATGAGATATCACCTCACACCTGTCAGAATGGCTAAAATCAAAAATGCAAGAAGTAAGTGTTGGTGAGGACATGAAGAAAAAGGAACCCTTGTGCACTGTTGGTGGGAATGCAAACTGGTGCAGCCACTGTGGAAAGCAGTATGGAGGTTTCTCAAAAAATTAAAAACAGAATTACCATGTGATCCAGTAATTCTACTACTGGCTATTTTCTCAAAGAAAACAAAAACACTGGGCTCCTGGGTGGCTCAGTTGGTTAAGTGACTGCCTTCGGCTGAGGTCATGATCCCAGGGTCCTGGGATCGAGCCCCACATTGGGCTCCCTGCTCCGCAGGAAGCCTGCTTTTCCCTTTCCCACTCCCCCTGCTTGTGTTCCCTCTCTCGCTATATCTCTCTCTGTCAAATAAATAAATAAAATCTTAAAAAAAAAAAAAGAAAACAAAGACATTAATTCAAAAAGATATATGCACCCCTATGTTTATAGCAGTTACAGTAGCCCAGATATGGAAGCAACTCAAATGTCCATTCATAGATGAATGGATAAAGAAGGCGTGGCATATATATATATATATATATACACACACACACACACACACACATATATATTAACATATATATACACAATGTATATATATTAATATTACTCAGCTATAAAAAAGAATGAAGTCTTGCCATTCAAAACAACATGGATGGATCTAGAGGGTATTATGCTAAGTGAAATAAGTCAGTGAGAGAAAGACAAATACCATATGATTTCACTCATACGTGGAATTTAAAAAACAAAACAAATGAAGAAAAAAAGAGACAAACAAAAAACCAGACTCTTTTTTTTTTTTTTTTTTTTGTTTTTTTTTTTTTGTTTTTTTTTTTTTGTTTTAGAGATTTTATTTATTTGACAGAGAGAGACACAGCGAGAGAGGGAACACAAGCAGGGGGGAGTGGGAGAGGGAGAAGCAGGCCTCCCGCCGAGCAGGGAGCCCGATGTGGGGCTCGATCCCAGGACCCTGGAATCATGACCTGAGCCGAAGGCAGACGCTTAACGACTGAGCCACCCAGGCGCCCAAAACCAGACTCTTAAGTATAGAGAACAAACTGGTAGTTGCTGTAGGGGAGCTGGGTGAAATAGGTGAAGGTATACTTATCGTGATGAGCACTGAGTGATTGTTGAATAATTATTTTGTACACCTGAAACTAATATAACACTATATGTTAATTATACTTGGATTAAAAAATAAAATAAAAAAAGAATAAAGCTGTTATAAATATTTTGCACAAGTCTTTTTGGGGACATGTTTTCATTTTATTTGGATGAATACCTAAAAGTGGAACAGTTGGCTTATAAGGTAGATGTGGCTAAACTTGATAAGAAATAGGCAGTTCCACTTGTTATATTTCTGAAGGAAATGAAAACACTAACTCAAAAAATACCTGTACCACAATATTCATTGCAGCATTATTTACAATAGCCAAGACATGGAAGCAACCTAAGTATCCATCAGTAGATGAATGGATAAAGAAAATGTGACACACACACACACACACACACACACACACACACACACACCCCAATGGAATATTATTCAGCCATAAAAAGAAGGAAATCTTGTCATTTGGTTTTTTTTTTTTTTGAAGATTTTATTTATTTATTTGACAGAGAGACAGCGAGAGAGGGAACACAAGCAGGGGGAGTGGGAGAGGGAGAAGCAGGCTTCCCGCCGAGCAGGGAGCCCGATGCGGGGCTCGATCCTAGGACCTGGGATCGTGACCTGAGCCGAAGGCAGACGCTTAACAACTGAGCTACCCAGGCGTCCTGAAATCTTGTAATTTGTGACAACTTGAGGGCATTATGCTAAGTAGAATAAGTCAAACAGAGAAATATAAATACCATATGATCTCACTTATATGTGAAATCTTAAAAAAAATAACAAACTCATAGGTACAGAAAACAGATTGGCTGGGGGCTGGTTTAAGGGGGTGAAATGGGTGAAGATGGTCAAGGTACAAATTTTCAGTTACAAAATAAGTAAGTCACAGGGATGTAACCTACAGCATGATCACTATAATTAATACCATACTGTATATTTGAAAGTGGCTAAGAGAGTAGATCTTAAAAGTTCTTACCATAAGAAAACAAATTTGCAACAGTGTGTGGTAACATATTAACTAGACTTATTGTGGTGATCATTTCACTATATATACATATCAAATCATGCTGTATACAAATATAATGTTATATGTCAATTATATCTCAATAGAAAATTAAAAAAATAATAAAGAAGCTAAATTTTAAAAAAAGAAACAAGCAATTATTTTTAAAAAGTGTTGTACTGTTAATAATCCACCAACAATGCATGAATGTTCCAGTTGCCCTATATCCTCATTGACAATTGGTATTACTGGTCTTAAATTTAGCCATTCTAGTGGGTGTTCAGTGTTATTTCATTATGGTTTTAATTTTAATTTCTCTGATGACTAATGATGTTGAGTAGCTTTTGATTAGCTTATTTTTTTTTAAGATTTTATTTACTTATTTGACATGGAGAGAGAGAGAGAGAGCACAAACAAGGGGAGTGGCAGAGGGAGAAGCAGGCTCCTCGCTGAGCAGGGAGCCCGAAGCGGGACTCGATCTCATGACCCTGGGACCATGACCCGAGCCAAAGGCAGACGCCCAACTGACTGAGCCACCCAGGTGCCCTTTTCATGTGCTTATTAGCCATTTATATATCTTCTTTCGTAAAGTTCTTTTTGAAGCATTTGCCCTTTTTAATTGAATTGTCTTTCTATTATTGATTTGTAGTTCTGATACAACTTCTTTGTCAGGTATATGTTTTGCAAACATTTACTTTCAGTCTGTGACTTGCGTTTTTTCCCCCCTTCACTGTGTCTTTTGATAAGCGATATTGTTAATTTTGATGAAGCCAAATATGTAATTTTTTTCTTTTATACTCAGTGTATTTTGTGTTCTCTCTAGAAACTTTTTCCCTATTCCAAAGTCATAAGGATATTCTCCCATGTTTTCTTCTAGTTTTATTGTTTTAGCACTTCCCTATCTTGAATTAATCCTTGTATATGGTCTGAGGGTTTTTATTTTGCCTTTTTTAACATGGATATCCAGTTGTTTGATTCATTGAGAAGGCTTTTCTTTCCCCATTGAACTGCCTTAACACCTTTGTGAAAAATAAATCGACTATATATGTGTGGGTCTATTTCCATTTTCTCTACACATCTATTTGTCTATGCTTACCCCAACTGCCTTGATTACTGTAACTTTATAGTAAAATTTGAAATCAGGCATTGTAAGTCCAACGTAAGTTGAATCTTTTTAAAAAGACTTAACAAGATTGTTGTGGCTCTTCCAGACCCTTTGCCTTTCCATTTAAATTTTAGAATCAGCTTGTCCATTTCTGTAAAAAAGCCTTCTGGGATTTTGGGGGGGTTTGTGTTAATTTGATAGGGCTGCCACAACAAAATACCATACACTGGGGGCTTTAAACAGCAGAAATTTATATTCATACCGTTCTGGAGGCTGGAAGTCCAAGATCAAGGTGTCAGCCGATTTATTTTCTCCTTGGCTGGCAGATGGCTTCCTCCACGCTGTGTCTTCACATGGTCTTCCCTCTGCATGTGGGCATACCCCATGCCTCTCTGTGCGTTCAAATGTCCTCTCCATAAAGGACACCAGTCAGATTTTATCAGGGCTCACCCCAATGGCTTTATTTTAACTCAGTCACCTCTTTAAAGGCTCTATCTCCAGATGAAGTCACTTTCTGAGGTGCTAGGGGTTAGGACTTCAATATATGAATTTTGGAGCACACAATTTAGTTCATAACAGGATTATACTGGATCTTTAGATCAGCTTTGAGATAATTGACATCTTAACAGTACTGGGCCTTCCAATCCAAGAGCATGTTATATCTCTCCATATATCTGCATCTTAATTTCCCAGAAATGTTCTATAGTTTTCAGTATAGATAGCTTGCATATATATTGTTAAACTTACCCTTAAATATTTTCTGGTTTTTGATACTATCATAAATGGTATTTTTCAATTTGTTTTCCAATTGTTTGTGGTTAGTATATAGACATGCAGTTACTTTTTGTATATTGACCTCGTATTCTGAAATGTTGTTAAATTCCCTTATTAATTGATAGATATGGGGGATAGATATCTTACGTATACAATAATTTACTTATTCCTTTCCAATCTTTGTGCCTTTTTCTTCCTTTACTGCATTGGCTGGGACCTTCAGTACAATGCAGAATAGAGGTGGTGAGAGTAGACATCCTTGACTTATTCCTGTTCTTAAAAGTGTTCAATGTTTCATTAAGTATGAGGTTTGTTTTAGGTTTTTCATACATAACCCTTTACAACCTTGGTGGCTATGAAAATGTACCTTTCAGATTTCCAAGTGAGGGACACTTAAAGCCTGACAGTCCCAGCAGTTGCATTTTGAAATCCATCACTTTTTTTGTGTGGAGGTGACACTTCCCAAAGTGGACACTTCTCCAGCCAATGTCTAGGAGATGTGGGATTCCTCTGGCGGGTGACTTTGGCTTGAGGACTGACTCTCTGATGTCTTTATGTAACTGTGAAAGCTGCACTGGAGTTTCAGAGGCTTCTCTACCACTGGCCTTCCTCCTTTCCTCCTTCACCTGGAGTCATATTTATATCATGATCTGACAAGTATCTCGTGTTCTTCCAGAACTTCTCCTCATTTCCTCTTACAAGCATTTCCTCTAATAAATTTCTTGCATGTCTAATCCTATCTTGGTGTCTGCTTCTTAGGAAATCCATACTGACACAGAGATTGAGGAATTCCTGTTCCAATCCTAGTTTGCTAAGAGACTTTTTTTTTTTTAAAGATTTTTTATTTATTTATTTGACACAGAGAGAGAGACAGCAAGAGTGGGAACATAAGCAAGGGAAGTGGGAGAGCGAGAAGCAGGCTCCCCGCTGAGCAGGGAGGCCAATGCGGGGCTCGATCCCAAGACCCTGGGATCATGACCTGAGCCGAAGGCAGACGCTTAATGACTGAGCCACCCAGGCGCCCCAAGAGACTTTTTTCTTAATCATGAATATGTGTTGAATTTTGTGAAAGGGTTTTTCTGCGTTTACTGAAATGATCACATGAGTTTTCTCCTTTTTTTCTTCTTAATATGTTACATTGATTGCTTTTTGAAAGTTAAGCCAACCTTGCATTCCTGAGATAAATCTTAGTCATTATCCTTCTAATATATTGTTGTATCTTGCAGTATTTTCAAGGGTTTTATATGTATATTTATGGGGGATATTGATCTGCATGTCTAGGATCTTCATAAGGTTTTAGTACCAAGGTTATTCTAGTCTCATAAAATTAGTTTGGGAGTGTTCCCTCCTCCTCTAGTTTCTAAAAAGGTTTTTGTAAGATTGGCATTATATCTTTTAAATGTTTTGATAGAATTCACCCAGGCAGCCATCTGGTGCCTGGGGTTTTCTTTGTTTTCTTCTCTGCATTTTTAGTCTTTATTTCTGGCTTATTTATTGTCTGTGGGGACATTTTGCTCATTATTCTCTTTTTTTTTCTTGAAATAACTTTGTGTGGGATTCAAACACAATTATTTTTTGTTGTTCGTACTTGAAGGGCCTGAGTTCTCCTATTCACTTTGGAAGGGAGCGTGGGCCAGGATCATTTTCCTAGTTTCAAAGCTCTAGAGTTCAGTTCACTATTCTGTTATTATTACAAAATGTTCAAATATATGGCTTTTATTTATTCTAACATCTGTGGACTTAGTTACCCTCCCCAGTTTTGTCAGGAACATTTCTTTCCTTCTCCCCTAATACCTTGTCCTACATAAATTAGATTCTATTCTCAGTATTTTCTACTCAGTGTAGGCCTTTGTTTTGGAAGGGAGCTCTTGTTAGTTCTAAGAGCTCATAGCATCCAGACTGTTCCAGTATTCTCTGATCTTGTGCTTAGAAACTAAAGGTGTAAGGCCTTTGCCAGTTAAGGCTGTTTTCCCCAGATTGTGTTTCCCTTCCATTGGGAGTATCTGTTGGCAATTTTGGGTTCTCTGAATCTCAAGTTCAACAGAAATCCCTTTGTCCTTCCTTTGCTTCCCTCTGCACACTTGCTGTTGCTACATGGTGTTGGTGGCATTCATGGTCGTTCCTCAATTGCTCATATTGTGGAGTGGTATGGATTCCTTGTATTGCTGTAGATATTGTCTGCAGGAGTTTGGTTTTGCCATGTTAGTCTCTCTGTTTTGTAGGGTGATTCAAAAAGATAAAAAATTACATCTACCATCTTCCTAGAATCCCATCAGTGTTTCTGGAAATTTTATGGTGGTGGTGGGGGGGTGAAGATATCCAATTATATGTCCATCTTAAGAGCTTAAGCAATTGGTACAAACCACCAAGAGTCCTTTTGATTTTGAAAGTGTTAAGACTCTCATGTGAAACTACAAAAGACCTTTAGAATTGATGGTGGTAAGCCCAGAACACTAAAATTAATACTTGTGAAATAAAAATGAGAAGAATAATATAAAGCTTCTCACTGAGCTCTTCTTCATACCAGGCATTGTGCAAAATTTTTACATGATTGTTCTCAATTAAGTCTCTCAACCACCTTATAAGGCAGATGCTATTATCACCCTTACTTAATCACTTTTATCACTATTATAATAAAGCAGGTAGTATCACACCTACTTTACAGTGTTGAAAATGAGGCATAGAGAGGTTTGTTACTTTTCCACAGTCACACATCTTTCAGACTCAAAGCTAGTGCTCGTAGCCATTCTACCATACCACCTCCCACCTATTTGTGCATATATACCAGTGGGAAATGGAGCTCAGAGGTTCAGGGGATCACTCTCATGTAGGAAATCACTCTCAAGCAGGTACCTGAACTCTTGCCTGAGTCGTGGAGGTAGTACCATGTGCCTAGCCTTACTGACTTGTCCACAGGGTACAAAGCAACACTCCCTCCAACCCCACAAAAAGAAAAACTGTTGATGGAGTATTGAAAGAAAATGGCAACTCAGTAGTCTAATGGTAGGAAGAAAGGGCCCTCCCCAGTCAGGCAGGGTAGCCAAGGCAGATGGGTCAATAATAGCAAGGCCAGTAGTAGAAGCTTCAGTGGAGGTCATCAAATAACAGATAGGATACCAGCTTCACTGGAAGCATCAGGAAAGCTTCAACTGCTCAGGATGAGAAAGTATGAGCCAGCCTGCCATGCTTGAGGAAATGTAGTGGGTTCAGTTCTTTGACTTCAATAGATTCTCTTAAGAAACTAAGGTCATTGGTGGAGATTGTTACCCAGAGGCAATATGGATTAAGCATGGGGGTTCTAGAGCAAGATACCTGGTTCACATCCTGGCTTTGTCAGTTCCTGGTTGTAGGAACTTCAGCAAGTTACTTGGCCCTTTTTGCCTCCATTCCCCGAGCTATAAAATGGAGACAATAGTAACACCCACTTCATTGTGTTGCTGGCAGGATTAAATGAGTCAATACATGTAAAACGCTTAGAATGATTCCTTGTGCCCTGCAAGTCTCTATATATGTTCCTTCCCGTTACAATCCATCCTCATTATTTGCAGATTCTGTATTTGCAAATTTGCCTACTGGCTAAAATCTATTTGTAACCCCAACATCAATACTTATAGTGATTTCGTGGTCATTTGTGGACATGTGCAGAATGGCAACAAATTTGAATTGCTCAATGTGCACATTCCCAGCTGTTGGGCAAGATGATGCTCTGCCTTCTTATTCCAGTGCTCATAATGTAAACAAGTGTCAGTCCAAGTCAGAGGAGGCAGGCAGGGAGTCTTTCTGCAGTCTATTTAATGCCACATTTTCTCTTGCATTTTTGTGCTTTCTATTGGTTGATTTCATTGTCTAAAATGCTCCAAGTGTGGTGCTGAAGTACTGTCTGCTGTTCCTAAGCACAAGAAAGCTGGAATGTACCTTACAGAGAAAACACGTGTGTCAAAGAAGCTTCATTCAGGCATGAGTTATAGTGTTGGCTGTAAGGTCAATGTTAACGAATCAATAATATGTATTAAATAAAGTATCTTTACACAGAAACACACAGAAAACAAAGTTATGTGTTTATTGGTTGATGAAAATGTTGTGAGCAGAGGCTCATAAGAACCTAACCCTAATTTCCTCTGTGAGCAATGGTTCCGTATTGGAGACAACTTGACAGAACATAACTACTGTGAATGAGAAGAATCCCTTGTATTTTCTTACCAGGACTCCTCTATCCTATGCGGCCCAGAGAAGTGAGGCATATGGAAAGGAGCAGATTTCTGCCTCATATCTACTGGAAGAGATACATTTTAAGCTCAGAACCACAGTTTTATATGGTTTCACGCCTTTGTTGACAAAATGGGGGCAGGACATGGGTATCTTGAGAAACTTCAGCCTGAAAGGCTCTTTGGACCAGTGGGTAGGCCATGGTCCCCAAGCACAGGGGCAGAAGCTGGCCAGCTGACTGCTGCCCTTGGTGAGTTTGGAGTCATTCCTCCCCAGGAGAAGGTTCATCCTGGCTAAGGGACTGAGTTGTGCCTCTGCTCCTTGCCTGCCTCCTCTGACTTGGACTGACAACTGCCTTTTATGTGGCAAGCTTTGAAAGCACCTGGCAGACACCTGAGACAAAGCTGAGATCATAGTTACTAGGCCTCCCAGGTAACTGTCACTAAATGCTCTCCTGCCTGAGGAGAAATGTTTGCGGCGTGTTTGGACCAGTGAGGGGAACAAATAGTGTCTTGGACACTGAAATGAAAAGAATTTCTGGTCTCAAACCAGATGGGAGCCCCTCTAGCGAGAAAGGTGGTGTCACACATACTTCACCACCACTTCACAGTGCAAGCTCATGCAGCCAGAGCACAGCAGAGTCTCATGGCCTTGTAACATCCTGGCGAGCTGGGGCAATATTGCTGTGACACAGCTGTAACAGCGCATGGCCAGAATGTCCCACCACGACAAAGTGGAACTTGGTACCGACACAACTCCACACTGGGAGCATATAAGCAGGCCCCACACTGCACACCGCCACCACCACGCCATGACACAAGGGCTGTAACGTGACAACCTGATAGCCCCACTGTCCTGATCATGGTATCATCACATGTCTATCACCATACTGCAATGCCCTGACAACACACCAGCATGCTGCGAAGCTCTAACCCCACAGCATCTGTTTTGACCAACTTCCTTGATGGAGTCTCATCAGCTCAGAGTCCAGATATTTGGGGGGCCATTAAGCCCAGCCCGGAAGCACCACTGACATAAATATCTAAAGGAATTCCCTCTGGCTGTGCCCTTCCTGTGCTATTGATAGACCCCTGCCTGCCTCGTCCACCAGGTGTGAGGACAGAGTTCATTTCTTCTTCACTTTTGTGTGTCTCGGCACTTAACATAGCACACAGCTCAGGGTGAGTATATATTTGTTTGGTGAACTTGGCATTGAGGTAAAGAGATCCAGTGACATCAAGGGGTCATTGTGTAAGTCATAGTCACAGGCTCAGAAGTCACTTCAGACTGGAACCAATGGTTCTCAGGTTTACTTATTCCTATATTTATTCTTGCCATATTTATGTATTACTTATTATTAGCTCAATATCTTTAAATGGACATATTTTAAAAAAACATGCAAATTATATTCCTTAAAAAGAAAACAAAAAGCCCAAAGAATTGATAACCCCTTACCCCACCTCTCTGCAGGAGTTTCCCCGATGTTGGCCTCTGGACCCTGCTTGATGTGTGAGGACTACATTTCACATGCTGCAGGGGACCAGGTGAAGTCCAAGACAGTCTGTGCCCCCTGACGAAGGGAGAGTTCCATGGATTTGGTGGCATTGGCCAAAGCCAGGTGGGGGGCATTGGGTCTGTGTGTGTGTGACTGCAGCTAGGGAAATGGTTGCCTCAGGGAGACTAGTAGACCTAAAAAATATATCCCAGCTTTCCTGGGATAAGGGAACTGGGGCTCTTGCAATATGCCTGGCAGGAGATATAATCCTGGAACTCTTCTTCGTTACAATACCACCCTAGCTAACTAACACTTATCAAGCTCTTACACTAAAGTGTCATACTCCCTTTTAAATTACATAGCAGCTGGATTTGGTACTTTCCACTATCTCCAGTTGACTTTTGGGAAACTGAGGCTCAGAGTGGTTGTGACTTGCACAGGGTCACACGGCTAGCAAGAAGTGGAGGCAGAGTTCAACTGCAGGCTGGCAGCTCTCTGGCTTCAGAGTCTGGGCTCCTAACCATTACACTTGGCTCCCTCTCTGAGCTGTTTTCCCTAATTTGTATCCAGCTGCCCAGTGTGGCCAGGAAATACAAGTTGGGGTGGGTCACCATATTTGGGGTGATGTCCTGCTCACTGTCTTTGCTGGGACAAAGCCATTCTCTGAGGGTTTACAGAAGCTAATTAGTAAGACCTAGAGCATCTGGGAGCCAGTGGTCAGCTGAGTTGTGTGGTACTCTGTCCCTGACTATGTCTGGGGGCCTGGCCAGAGCTTCACCATGAGGTGTTAGAGAGCATAACGGAACCTACTCTCAGGCATTAAAAAATGAAAAATGAGAAGGTAAGATGTGGCTTAATTCTATTGCCATCATTTTGCTTAACTAAATGACACTCCCAGGGATGTGTAGTAGTAATTACCTCTTGTTCTCTCCTAATTTGCTACTGGAAACCACCTCCAATCCAAGGCCTGTCATGGCTGGCTCTTTCTGAATCTACAACGTTTTTCATCTTTCTGACTTGCTTGGACTTTTTCCTGGTTTGGAGGACAGAGATGTTGGCTCCTAAATGTGGGGGTCCCCAGATGGAAGCCTTAAGATGGGGAGAACAGATATTTACCCTAAAATATAAACTTGTTAATACTACATAGGAACCAAGTACATGTGCACACATGTTCATAGCAGCCATACCCACAATAGCCAAAAGGTGGAAATAACCCAAATGTCCATCAGTGGATGCGTGGATAAACAACATGTGGTAAATCCATACAATGGAATATTATTTGGCCACAAAAAGGAATGAAGTACTGAAAAACAGCAGTCAAGAGGTCAAAGATGGTGGGGGTGTAGGAAACCTTAGTTTTGTCTGGTTCCAGGAATTCAGCTACGTATCTATCAAATCATACTGAATACCTGTGAACTCAACCAGAGATCTAAGAAAAGAATAGCTGCAACTCTACAAATAGAAAAGTGACCTCTCTGCAAGAATGACAAGACAGAAAAACTCACCTCAAAAAAGAGAACAAGAGGTAGTATTGACTGCCAGGGACCTAATGAGTATGGATGTAAGATGTCAAAACTAGGGTTCAGAATAACAATTATAAAGATACTAGCTGGGCTTGAAAACAAAAGCATAGAAGACACTAGAGAATCCCTTTCTGGAGAAATAAAAGAACTAAAATCCAACCAAG